>NC_081308.1:79486353-80737695 GCF_030435805.1 Mustela lutreola
AGTATTCCATTGTGTATATATACCACATCTTCTTGATCCATTCATCTGTTGATGGATATCTAGGTTCTTTCCACAGTTTGGCTATTGTGGACATTGCTGCTATAAACATACGGGTGCATGTGCCCCTTCAGATCACTACGTTTGTATCTTTAGGGTAAATACCCAGTAGTGCAATTGCTGGGTCATAGGGCAGTTCTATTTTCAACATTTTGAGGAACCTCCATGCTGTTTTCCAGAGTGGTTGCACCAGCTTGCATTCCCACCAACAGTGTAGGAGAGTTCCCCTTTCTCTGCTGCTATTTGAATTCTTATGCTGAACCACCTGCTTTTAGACTAAAAAGCTAGGTATTTTCTTGGGGTGCCTGGGTGGCTCAGTCAGTTTAGCACCTGTTTTTGGCTCAGGTCATGATTCCAAAGTCCCAGGCCCTGAGATGGAACCCTGGATTGGGCTCCCTGCTCAGTGTGAAGTCTGCTTCTCCTTTTACCCCTCACCCTACTTTTGTGCTCTCTCTCATTTTCTATCAAATAAATAAGTAAAATCTTAAAAAAAAATTTAAAAGGCTAGGTATTTTCTGACAGTTACATTTCTGAAATAATAAAGATTATGGTCAGAAACCAATTACTCAACATAATTGTGGCCTATTAATAGTCAGGTAACTGACAATTGACCTTGATATAATCACTTATACACTTTTCACTCTATTTTTTTAAATGCAAAATAATATAATTTTTGCAATTTTAGAAATTTAATTTATATTCTTTATTTCTCTCCTTTCCCATGTCGCTTGCCCTCTCCTCCATATAATCTTCACTTTCTCTCTCTGAGAAATGCCATGACTATGATTGAGAATTATTTTGAAATAAGGTTTAAACTTTCCAAAATCTCCAACCAGCTTCTATAAATTAATGACTCCTTTAGTAATCAATGGCAAGACATGATTTCCCACTGAATTCCAACACTGCAGATCAATCTTCTATTCCCACCATCCCCACAACTTAGTGTTCCAAATATTTATGACAGAGGCAAAATGCTTTATTGGAATACAACATGAACTTAATTGAGTACAGTCCTGTATAAACTGCAAAGGTATGTGATGCTATAATTAATGTAATTAGAAAGGAAAATTTATCATCATTAATAATAAAAAGATTTTTACATTATTTACCACACTAATGGGCTTACTGTAATTTATAAAATGCAAGCTTATTTTAACAATAGCACTGGCCAAAAATAATAATATGGCAAAACAAACAATAAATGGAATATATCCCAGTGATTATAAAAGGATTTAGGTAGCAACAAACTCATGTCATAGCACTGTCCATACATCGATTTCAGCCATTTTCTTGATTAATTCTGATCACAATGGCTGGCTCAATCAAGTGATGATTTTCATTGATCACTGAGGCAATATAATCTAAATTGATATTTTTGTACATCATTTATTTTGTGTATATTTACAGAGCCATGCTCCCTGTGATCATTTGGATAAAGAAGACTAGCAATAAATGTTTTTGCCATTAAAAATGTAGTTTTATTTTATTAAGACAAATCAGTTCCCACATAAGAATAACCATACTCAAATATCTCAGAATAGTTCTGTTAAAAGGCAAGTCTGGCTGAAAAGAAAAATAAATAATAAAAAAAGAAATTATACTTATGATTCTAATCAAGTATCATGGAGATAAAATCAAGGCCCTTTTCAAATTTGGACAAAGCCAATAGTAGATTTAGATGTTTTCTGTATCGGGAAGCCAGAGAGTATATATATTGAAATGGACAATTAGAAAAGACAGCTCATAGATAGATGGACACTAATACAGTCTCTGCAGACAAGAAAAACCTGATTGGTTTCAAACCATAGATGCTTAAAAAGAATGAATCACCAATTAGCCTACTCAATTTTTTTCATTAAAATGAAAACAACTAAAGACTAAAATAGCTTGAAGTATGTTATAAGTAGCTGAAACAAAATCATGTTGGAGAGGTCTCAAGGAAAACAAAACAAAACACACAAGAATGTGGAGAAAGGAACAAGGAGGGGCAAGATGGTGGAAAAGTAGGAGACCTTTTCAACAGATCCCCTAAAGTGAGCTAAATATCTACCAGAACACTCTGAACACCTATGAAATCAGCCTGAGATGTAAGATTATACACTGTTGGATCTCTATGGGGGCAGAAGACATCAGTGGAGAAGTAAAGAAGAGTGGGAATGCTCAGACTGATATTGGAGGATAAAAAAAAGGGGAAGGGAGCTACCAGAAGTGACCCATTGGGAAGTAATACCCCAATGCGAAAGTACACTGTGATTGGGGACCAGCATTAACCTGGAGTCTGGTTGAAAGCACTCAAAAAAAGTACACTTAAAGGGTAACTGGTGGAATCAGGCAGTCACAGGCATGCGCCTAAGCCCATGGTCCCAGGACAGTCACCAGCAGTGACCACCTGTGCCAGAGAGAGTCTGGCAAGGCTTAGAGTCCACTGTTCCTGAGCCCATGTTTTTCTGTTGCTTGCACCACCACTTGCCTGGGTGCACTCCCACCTGCGTGTGAGAGAAGCTGTTGTGAGCACCAGCCAGCACTCTCTAGGTCCACAGCCTTCTGCACTCTGCACACCCTGCATGACCGTGGGGTCTGTGTGCACCCAGCCCATGCCTGAGAGAACACAGCACGAACTCAGTTGGGGTCCCTTGGCCAGCAACCTTCTGTGACTGCACCTCCACCAGGTGTGAACTCACCCAGCATGGGAGTGGACCCAGGACAGCAGTTCTGGCAACAGCAGTCATGTGGGTTTGGGCTTGCCTGGACCAATATTGCTTGTGGTTTTAGTGGCACGAAGTGCAGAGATAAGTAGGTGCCCTGGTGACCACTGAGATGATGGCTGGGGGTGTACACCACCTCTGGGAAGTTGTGGTGTTCAGCAAAGTTTGCAGAGGAGGAGTCTGTGTGTTCTGGACCATCCAGAGGGGAACAGTCTGAGGCTTCTCTTTGAGGTGGAGGTCTATGTACAAACAGTTTACTTCCCAGTAAACCTCCAAAAAGAAAAAAAAAAAAAAACATACACACACACACACAAAAAAACAAAACAAAACAAAACAACAACAATAACAAAAAACAGCAAAAAGCCACCAAAGAACAAAAACCTCTAGAGAACAAAAGCCTGAAAAACTGGTTTCCAAAGAGCCCAGTCCCTTGATAGGGGGCAGGTTGACTCAGCCCAGTCAAGACTGACTGAAAAAGAACGTGGCAGGAACCTCCCCCAGAAGGCAAGCCAAAAGAACAAGAGGACAAAGAACATAGGGTCCCTGTAAAACTGTAAAACCCCAACATCAGGGGAAACAATATATTAAGCTCCATGTATTGCCCCCAAACCTGTATATTTCATACATACAACTTTTCTTCCTTTCTCTTTTAAAAATGAATTCTCGTGATTCTTCTTCTTTTATTTTTTTTAACCTACTTACCATTACAACTAGAGGTTTAATACAACATATTCCATAACAATTTTTAACTAGAAATTTTCTATACATACACCTTGGATTCTTTTTCTTTTCTTTTTCTTTTTTTTTAATACACATATAGATACAAGCTTCAAGGTAATCCTTTTTTCCTATTCAATACTATCCCTATATATAAACCAGTTTTAACTTCCCTGTATCTCTGGAAAGATGAGTCATTTAACAAACATAACAAGATACACCCAAGAAGAACTGAAATAAACTTCCTTGCTCACATCAAGGATTTATAACCACCCTCCCATCTTTTTCTTCTGTTAGTGTTTCTGTGTAATTTTTTATTTGTTCTGGTATTATATAAATCTTATTTGGAGGGTTCATTTTGGCTGAGTTTTTTTTTTTTTTCTTGTCTTTTACTTTGGTTGGTCTTTTTACTTGTTCCTTTTTGTGTATGTACCTTATAAATCTTATTTTCGGGACTCATTTTGGCTGGGTTTTCTCTTTTTTCAATTTTTCTCTCTCTTTTTTCCTTTTTTTCTTTCCTTTTTGTGGTGACTTCCAATTGCTCCAAAAATTTTCAGGGTGAACCTTGCCTGGATCATGGTTGATATATTCAGCTATACATCCCATCAACCTTCTCTCAACAAAATGACTAATAGGATGAAAATCCAACAGAGGAAAAATTCAGAGACCGTGTCCTCTGCCAAAGAACTATTGGATATGGACATAAACCATATGTCAGAAAGGGAATTCAGGGTAACAATTATCCAGGCAATGGCAAGGTTGGAGAAGACAATCTGTGGCAACATAGAGCTCTAAGGGGGCAAGTGAGGGCTGATCTGGCAGTACTAAAAAATGTTATCAATGAGATACAATCTAATCTAAATATTCTAACAGCTAGAGTAACTGAAGAAGAAGATCAAATTATTTATCTAGAAGACAAACTGAACGAAAAGAAGGATCAGGAGGAGTCCTGAAACAAATAGCTTAGAAACCATGAAAACAGAAATAGGGAAATAGATGACACCACGAACGTTCCAACATCAGAATTATTGGGATCCCTGAGGGGGTGGGGAAAGAGAGAACACTAGAAGATACAGTTGAACAAATTTCCTCAGTCTAGGGAATGGAACAAGCATTCCTGTCCTAGAGGCAGAAAGGACACCCCCCCACACCAAGATCAACGAATCTAGAAATACCTCCAGACAATTGTGAAATTCACAAATCACAATCGTAGACAAGAGGTCCTAAGGACAGCTGGGGGAAGAGATTCCTTATGTACAGAGCAAGGTCAATCATAATAAAGTCATACCTGCCCACAGAAAACTGGCAAGTCAGAAAGGGCTGGCAAGACATATTTAGGACACTAAATGAGAAGAACAGGCAGCTTAGAATATTTTATTCAACAAGTCTGACATTCAAATTGGATAGACAGATAAAGAGCTCCCAAGACTGTCAAGGTTTAGAAAAGTATAAGACCATCAAGCCAGCACTACAAGAAATATTAAGGAGGGGGTCTATAAAAGAAGAGTGATGTAGAACAGAAGAGTAACATAGAACAGAAATTTACAGAGACAATCTGTAAAAACAAGGACTTCACAGGCAACGTGATGTCAATAAATAAGTATCTTTCAATAGTCATTGTCAATGCAATAGGCCCAAATGCTCCCATAAATTGGAACAGGGATGCAGACTGGATAAAATGAAAGGACCTGCCCATACCCTGATTGCAAGAGACACATTTGGAACCTAAAGATACATCCAGACTGAAAGTGAAGGGATGGAGAACCATCTTTCATGCCAATAGGCCTCAAAAGAAAGCTGGGGTAACGATTCTCATATCAGATAAATTAGATTTTAAACTAAATACAGTAGTAAGAGATAAAGAAGGATGCTACATAATTCTTAAAGGGTCTATCCATAAAGAAGATGTAACTATTGTAAATATTTATGCTCCCAGTATGGGAGCAGCCAACTACATAAGCCAACTGTTAATCAAAATAGTCATATTGATATGAATACATTAATAATAGGGGATCTTAACACATGACTTTCAGTAATAGATAGCATCCAAACAGAAAACAATAAAGAAACAAGAGCTTTGAATGAGACATTGGACCAGATGGACCTCATAGGTATATCTAGAACATTTTACCCTAAAACAACAGAATACTCATTCTTCTTGAGTGCACATGGAGCTGTCTCCAGAACAGACCACATACTGGGTCACTAATAGACCACATACTGGGTCACCGATACCAAAAGACTGAGGTTATTCCCTGCATATTCTCAGTCCACAATGCTTTGAAACTGGAACTCAACCACAAGAAAAAAAAAATGGAAGGAATTCAAACACTTGGAACCTAAAGACCACCCTGCTTCAGAATGTTTGGATCAGGGGCACCTGGGTGGCTCAGTGGGTTAAAGCCTCTGCCTTTGGCTCAGGTCATGATCCAATGGTCCTGGGGTCGAGCCCTGCATCGGGCTGTCTGCTCAGCAGGGAGCCTGCTTCCTCTTCTCTGCCTGCCTCTCTGCCTACTTATGATCGCTGTCTGTCAAATAAATAAATAAAATCTTAAAATAAAATAAAAAAAAGAATGTTTGGATCAACCAGTAAATCAAAGAAGAACTTAAGAAATTCAAGGAAACCAATGAGAATGAAGACACAACAATCTGAAACCTATGGGATATGGTGAAGACAGTCCTAAGGGCGAATTGCATAGTCACCTAAGTCTCACTCAAAAAAAATTGAAAAATCCAGAATACACCAGGTCTCCTTACACCTTAAAGAACTGCAAAATCAACAACAAATTAAGCCAACCCTACACACAAGAAGGGAAATAATCAAGATTAGAGCAGAGATCTAGGAGTTAGAAACTAGAGATAGAGTGGAACACACCAATGAAACTCAAACCGGGTTCTTTGAAAGAATTAACAAGATCAAAAAAACACTGGCCAAACTAATCCAAAAGAAAGAGAGAAGACCCAAATTAATAAAATTATTAATGAAAGGGGAGAGATCATGACTACCTCTAAGGAAATAGAAACAATCATCATAAATTATTATCAGCAGTAATATGCCAATAAGTTAAGCAACCTAGAAGAAATGGATGCATTCTTGGAAACCTACAAACTTCCAAGACTGAATCAGGAAGATATTAACAACCTGAATAGACCAATATCTTGTAATGAGATTGGAGCAATGATCAAAAACCTCGAAAAAACAAGAGCCCAGGACCTGATGGATTCCACAGGGAATTCTACCAAACATTCAAAGAAGAAATAATACCTACTCTCTTGCAGCTGTTTCAAAACATAGAAACAGGAGAAAAACTTCCATACTCTTTTTATGAAGCCAGCATTACCCTGATCCCCAAACTAGGCAAAGACCTCATCAAAAAAGGAGAATTTCAAGTCCAATATGTTTGATGAGTATGGATGCCAAGATTCTCAACAAGATTCTAGCTAATAGGATCCAACAGTACATTAAAAAGATTATCCACCATGGCCACGTAGGATTTATCTCTGGGATACAAGCATGGTTCAACATTCACAAATCAATCAATGTGATATAACAAATAAGTAAGAGAGGAGAGAAGAACCACATGGTCCTCTCAATTGATGCAGAAAAGGCATTTAACAAAATACAGCTTCCGTTCTTCTCAAAAGTATCTCTTCTTCTCTTCTCAGAGTATATGAATAGAGGGAACACTCCTCAACTTCATAAAATTTATCTATGAAAAGCCCACTGTGAACATAATTCTCAGTACAGAAAAGCTGACCACATTCCCTTAGAGATAAGGAACACACGACAAGGATACCCACTCTCACCATTATTGTTCGGCATAGTACTAGAAGTCTTAGCAACAGCAATCAGACAACAAAAAGAAATAAAAGGTATTCAAACTGGCAAAGAAGAAATCAAACTCTCTATCTTCACAGATAGTATGATACTATATATGGGAATCTCAAAAGACTCCATCCCCAATCTGCTAGAACTCACACAGTAATTCAGTAATGTGGCAGGATACAAAATCAATGCACAAAAATCAGTTGCTTTCTTATACACTAAGAATGAAAATATAGGAAGAGAAATTAGAGAATTGATTCAATTTACTATAGCACCGAGAACCATAAGATACCTGGGAATAAACCCAACCAAAGAGGTAAAGGATGTGTAGTTGAGAAACTACAGAACACTGATGAAAGAAAAGACACAAAAAGACGGAAAATCATTCCATGCTCATGGATTGGAAGAATAAACATTATGAAAATGTCTCTATTGCTGAGAGCAATCTATACTTTCAGTGCCATCCTGATCAAAATTCCACCAGCATTTTTCAAAGTTGTGGAACAAACAATCCTAAAATCTGTATGGAACCAGAAAAGACCCTGAATTGCTAAGGAAATGTTGAAAAAGAAAATAAAAACACGGTACATCACGTTGCCTGATTTCAAGCTTTACTACATTCCTGTGATGACCAAGGCAGCATGGTACTGGCACAAAAACAGACAAATAGAACAGTGGAACAGAGTAGAGAGTCCAGATATGGACCCAGAACTGTATGGTCAACTAATCTTCAGCAAAGCAGGAATAAATATACAGTGAAAAAAAAGACAGTCTCTTCAATAAATGATGCTGGGAAAATTGGACAGCTATGTATAGAAGAATAAAACTCGAGCATTCTCTTACACCACACACAAAGATAAACTCAAAATGGATAAAAGACTTCAACATGAGGCAGGAATCTGTCAATTTCCTAGAGGAGAACATAGGCAGTAACCTCTTCAACATCAGTCACTGCAACTTCTTTCAAGACATGTCTCCAAAGACAAAGGAAACCAAAGCGAAAATGCAGTTTTGCAACTTCATCAAGATCAAAAGCTTCTGCACAGCAAAGGAAAGAGTCAACAAAGCAAAGAGGACACCCATGGAATGGGAGAAGATATTTGCAAAGATATAGACAAAAGGCTGACATCAAAGATCTATAAGGAGCTCAAACTCAACACCCAAAATACATTGTATTAGTTTTAAAAACAGAGGTTAACAACTATTTTTGTCTAAATTGTGTTAAATAAAAACTTAGCATTGCTGTATAGCTCTAAGCTATTTTATGTGATGAAATTGAAGAACTGACATAAATATTACCTTCCTTAGATAAACTTATCTTTTCAGAGAACACAGGTTAAACTTTGAGGTCTTATCACCAAGAAAACATAAATTTGAAATATAAACAGCTTCTTCTGCCCAAGATAGAAGTAGGCCAAAGCAGTATCTCCCCATCCTCCACCTTCTTTTGGCTATGCAATTATAAAAGTTAAATTGCTTAATCAGAAAACAGACTAGCTGGTAGCTTGCTCTTTTGTATGTTTTCATGTAAATTAGCCCCTTTTGACCAATCTTTAATGCAGCACAGTCAACAAACATTTCAACACCATAGTTATTGAAATCAGATTTCCACAATGCACACAGTGCTAAATTTCTGGTACTGAAGAATTTTAATGTTAAAAAAAATCAAGAAATATCTCTAACAGATATCTAAGTCTCAAAGTAAATGTCAGTTACAGAAAACTTATGGCAAGAAAGAAAAACATTGGTTTGGGAATCTGAAGATCAGATTTCAAGTTTCATCTTTCCTGGCAACACATTTAGGAAATCAGGATTTCCCAACAATTAAATTCTTCAATTCTATGAAAAAGTAAATTTCATTTACTCTAAAACTGTTCTTATAGGTAAACATTCCAAGACTTCGGCAAATGAGTGTCCTAAGGCTAGTTAGCAATACTATTAGGAATAAAGGTCAGGACCCCTTCTGTTTGTTCACAGTATCATTAGGTATTTATGAGAATTTTTGATGAACTATGCACTGTAGTACATATTTTCACATATGTTTTCTCTCATGGGTTCCTTTTACAAATCAAATAACCTTTGTGGGTGTATTAGTTTTATAGGGCTGCCATAACAACATAACAGACTAGGTGCTTAAGTAATAGAAATTTCCTTACATTTCTGGAGGCTGGGGGTCCTGTCAATGTTCAAGCAGTCTTGGTTTCATTCTGAGGTCTTTCTCCTTGTCCTGTAAATGACCACTTTTTCCTGTGTCCTCACATTATCATTTATCTGTCTGTAGCCTGATCTCCTTTTCTTATAAAGATACCAGTCATGTTGTATTAGGACCCATCCATATGACATATTTTACCTTAATTACCTCATTAAAAGCCCTTACTTCAAATATAGTCACATTCTGAAGCATTGGGTATTAAGGTTTCAACATATGAATATTGGAGGTGAATACTATTCATTCCATAACAATGGCTTTTTATACATTTATTCTAGAATAACTTGTTGCAGTTTAACTTGTAAAAGCCTACTTGTTGTGTCTCCTCCCATTTTAATAACTGGTTACATCTTCAAGCCAGCCCTGCTCTGAACCAAATGTACCTGTTTCTTTCATTGTTTTCTTTTGTTAAATAGCTTTCCTATGTTTTTCCTTTTTCCTCTAACTTCCCTCAGTTGTAATCAAAGCTACTAACTATTATATAAAATGCTAAGCTCTTTAATCTTTCCTATAATCTCATACTTTTGACAATGAGTAGGCAAGGTGAGTTTTAGTACATCCATTTCCCAATATAAAAACTGAGGTGTAGAGACGTTGAGTAACTTTCTACAAGTCATAAAGCAAATAATGAAAGATCAGTGGTTTAAACTCATATCTAACTCCAGAATGTATTCTTTTATTTCTGGTACCCTACCACTTCTTAAATTTTCCTACTACCTGCTCATGCCTTAGGTCTGGCAGGAGTTTTCAATGCTTAATAAGCATTGTGGAGCCATGCTGGAAGAAAACACAGTAATGAAGTTTGAGGGGTTTTTGCTTTGTTTTGTTTTGTTTTAATCAGGTGTCTCCCACTTTCTGTTTTCACAAATTTAATTAATTTATTGAGAAAGTGAATTACATTAAATGAAAGTTAGACTTAAGGTGGATAAATAACCTAAAGTTCTTAAATATTTTAAACACCTTAAAAATTGGTCCTGTTATAAGTTAAATATATTATTCAAACTTTCTACTCACCTACATATGCCCACATCATATGAATGTGGTATTAAGACCTTGCCAAAGGAGCACAGAGAATGACAGAAAACCTCTACTTAAGGCAAAAACCTTAATGTAATTTATAGTAGTGCTTTTGAAAGCAACAGATGTTCTGAGTATCAACCCAAGGACAGTGCAGTAGATAGCAATTCTTCCAAGACTTCATTCCTTTTTTCAACAAATATTTATTGAAAACCCACATGGCACCAGGCCCCGTGGTAGGTACCAGAGATAGAACTATGAACAAGACAGTGAGTCTCTGCCTTCCTAAAATTTAGTCTAATAAGGGAGAAATACATTAAACAATGATTCTCACAAACATCAAAATAGTTACTACTTTATGTCTATGAGGGAAAATAAAATAATAACAATCTTGGACAGCAGATAACTGGAAAATTTATTCTGAAAAGTCAAGGAAGGCTTCCCTTAAAAAAATGACATTTAAGTTGAAAAAAAAATGTAGAAGATGTTAGCCAAATAAAGAGGGACATGGTGCTGCATATAGAGAAAACAGCATTTACAAAGTTCCTAAGGGGTAAGGAAGCTCAGTGCACTGGAGACACAGAAGGATGGTCAAAGAGACTCTAATAAGAGTGGTATGGGACAGATATACAGGACTTTGGAGGTGAGGAAGAGGAATCAGAAATGAATTTGTAACCTAGATTAGTTTAGGAGAAAATGCTATTCTGATGTTTTCATAATTAAATACATAGATAATTCAGTTTATATTATTATAAAAATAAAAAAGGATCTCTGCACCATTAACTTGGTAATGCAGCTTCTTAAATCAGTGAGAGGAAGGTTTTTTTGTCTTCCCTAAATATCATTTTGTGAATTATCCAGAAGAGTAAAAAATTGATAGTAATAAGGATAGTAACAATCATAATGAAACTTCGCAATCATAATGGAAGCCTCAATGCAAAGCTGAGAAATTTGCTAAAAGAGAATTAAGTTTCCCTCACCACACATGCTAACACATACACAAAATGGTAACTATGTGAGGAGATGGATATATTTACTGTAGTAATCGTTTGACAATGTATATTTACAAAATATCAAAACATCATGATTTACACATATATATGTGTGTATATATATAATGATTTACATATACATATAAATATATATATTTATATATATAAAAATATATATAAGTAGGGAAAAAAGTCTGAAAAAAGCAAAATGGCTCTTTGCTTAAGCAGCATGGCTAAAGAAGTTGGCTAATTTTAAAAGTAATACTAGTGAACTCACAAAGTCCCAGGGACTTCCTTAGGATTATATCAAGTCTTGAAAATTCTGGCTTTCCTTCACTTCTATTCTCCTATTTCCTTCAGTCATTTCTTAAGTGTATAGCCTAACAAAGATGAGTAAATAGAAGTCAATATTAAATGAAAGCTTATAAGATTTCAGATTGAAGTACAAAGAGAAAGGCAAAAAAAATTATATTTGCTATTTCTTCTAAAAAGCAAAAACCTATGCATGTAGAAGAGGCATTGTTCAATATCTGTACTCATTCATGGCTGTGACAAAGTCTACAAAAACATTGATATAGATACAAGAAATTTTGATATTTATGTGAAATTACAAACATTGTATATGAAAAATAAGGCAAACCAAATGTGTGAATTTCAACCTTAACTTCTGTAACACTAATATCAATAGCTAACATTTGTTGAGTATTTACTATATGCAAGGCACTATTCTAAGGACATTATATCTATTTTCTTATTCAATCCTTACATTTTATAAATAAATACCTGAGTCACAGAATACTTAAATAACTTTCCCTCAGTTAATATCTGGTGGAATAGCCCTCCAAAATACATTTTGAACTAGCCTGAGTGAGAAATAACACATTAAAACTTGTACTTGTTTTATAGTCCAAATAAGTGGTTTTTATGCATTATCTTATGTCTTTTCTATAGAAACATTCTAAGATTGGTGTTATCATCCCCATTTTTTTTAGATGAAGACACAGATTCAGAGACAAATAAGTGATAACTAGTATATGATAAAGCTGGGATTTAAATCAAATCTACTTATATACAATATGGCACCAGACATTACACATGTTCACTAATAATGATGCATTCTTTAGGTCATGTTTTTCCCACATAACAAAGGTGATTACTATCAATACAATAAAGAGAATAATCCACTAATTCAAAAATATATCTACATTTCATGTTAATTGCAGTGTTATTTACAATAGCCAAGACATAGAAACAATCTAAACATCTATCAATGGATGAATGGGAAAAAAAAGTTGGATGTTTATACAACATAATATTTTTCAGCCATAAAAAGGAAAAAAAAAAATCCTAGGCCCCATCAAGAAAGGAGGAACCTGAGATGATGGTGCAGAAGGCAAACCTTAGGCTCATCTTGTCCTTTGAACACAGTTGGTAACTATCATATCATTCTGAATACCCAAGAAAATGACCTAGGGACTGACAGAATAAACTCCACAACTAGAGAGAGAGAAGAGGCCACATCAAGGAAGGTAGAAAGTAAATGTTTATGAAGTTAATACCTATTCTTCTTAAAATATTCAAAAAATTTGAAATGGTCCTGTTATTTGGAAACCTCCCAAATTCATTCCATGAGGCCAGCATTACCCTGACACCAAAACCATATACAGACTCCACTACAGGCCCATATCCCTGATGAAGGTGGATGCAAATATTAACATTAAAATACTAGCAAATCAAATCCAACAATACATTAAAAGAATCACTCATCATGATCAAATGGGATTTATTCCTGGGTTGCAAGAATGGTTCAATAATCACAGATCAATCAAAATGATACACCACATTAATAAAAGAAAGGGTAAGAACCATGTGATCCTCTCAATAGATGCAGAAAAAGCAATTGAATTACAACATCCATTCATGATAAAAACTCTCAACAAAGTAGAGATAGAGGGAATAAACCTCAACATAAAAAAGACTATACACAAAAAAACCACAGATAACATCATCTCCAATGGGAAAAAACTGAGAGGTTTTCCTATATAGTCAGGATCAAGACAGGGATGTCCACTCTCACCACTGTTATTTAACACAGTGCTGGAAGCCTACCACAACAGACAGCATAAAGAAAGGAAAGGCATCCAAATTGGCAATGAGAAACTCAAACTTTCACTATTTGTAAATGACACAACACTCTATATAGAAAACCTAAAAGAATCCACCAAAAATTTATTAGAACTAATATACAAATCCAGTGAAGTCACAGGATACAAAATCAATGTATAGAAATTGATTGCACTTCAATATACCAATAATGAAGCAGCAGAAAGAGAAATCAAGGAATCAATCCCATTTTCAATTACAAAAATATAAGATACCTAGGAATAAACCTAAACAAAGAGGTAAAATATGTATACTCTGTAAGACTATAAAATACTTATGAAAGAAATTTAAAATTACACAAAGAGCAGGGAAGCAAAATGGCAGAGGAGTAGGAGACTAAAGTATTGTCAGGTCCCAGGAGTTCAGCTAGATAGTTATCAAACCATTCTGAACACCTACAAACTCAACAGGAGATAAAAGAGAAGAAGAGCAGCAATTCTAGGAACCACTTTCTAGAAGGTACGATGTGCAGAGATGTGAATTCAAAGCAATGGGAAGATAGACTGCAGGGGGGAGGGCCTGCTCCTGGCACATGAAAGAGCAGCAGAGTACAAAATTGGAACTTTTAGAAGTCTGTTCCCCTGATGGACATCACTCCAGAGGCTAAGCAGCTCTCGCTGAGACAGTATGGTCTCTGGACCTTCAAGGTCACACAGAAAGACCAGGGCTGTCTAAGTGTGACAGAGCTCCCAGGTATTGGAGCAGGAAAGCTGGCTAGAGAGACAGAGCCAGAGTGTGCGCTCTCAGCTCAGGGTTACCTTAAACCATGATCTGAGGCACATTTGGGCCACTGTTATTTGAACAGGGATCCACAAGTGGCAAATCTGGAGACACCACCATCTTCCTCCTCTGGGAGGAGCAGCACGGGAATGTGTGGCAGTTATCTGCAGGGTTTGGAGACTCCAAATGGGGCAGTGCACCAGAGATAGAATGCAGGGTCACAGGCTGGGTGTGCTCGGAATGGGGCCAGAGACCAGGGAGACTGGAAGGATTGACTGTTTTTCTCTGAGGGCACACTGAGGAGAGGGTTCTTGTGCTCTCAGCTTCTACAAGCCAGAGATTTGGAGACCACCATTCTCATTCTCAACCTCCAAAACTATACCGAAGTGTTCAGGGAACAAAAGCTACCGAAAGTGAACTGGAGCAGATTACTTGGGCTGTCGCCTGGCAAGGGCAGTGAAATTCCACCTCAGAAAAAGATATTTGAGAATCACTGCAAGACGCCCCTCCCCCCAGAAGATCAAGAAGACCATCCAGCCAAGATCAAGTTCACCAAACAATGAGAATAGCGGAACTCCAAAGCTAAGGGAAAGCAACACATATAGTTTGTGGCTTTTTTCCCATGGTTTTTAGTCTTTCAAAGTTATTTTTTTTATTTAATTTTTTTCTTATTCTACTTTTAAAAACTTTTGTCTTTCCTATTTTAATATTTTTAACTATATTATCTTATCACTACATTTAAAAAATCTTTTAAAATATTCATTGTTATCATCATATTTTATTTTCTCATTGTATTTAATCTCATTTTTTGTGTACATATAGGTTTTTTTCCTTAAAATCTTGAGATACAATTTTTTCTAATAGATCAAAATATACCCTAAATCTATCACATTGTTTTTCTCTGGTCTCCAGCCTTATCACATTATCTTCTCTTCTTTTTTCTTTTCTTTTTCCAAATAACTATTCTTATCAATTCCTTTTTTAGAATCTTTTTAAAATTTTCACCTTTACAGTTATATTCCATCCCTTCATCATATTTACATATATATTTTTTTCTTTCTTTAATTAAAATTTTGTGAGATAGTTTCTTCTAAGAGACCAGAATATATCCAAAAATCAAGTAGTAGTTCTGTTCTATTCACTAGTCTAATATCTATATTTTTATATTTTTTATTTTTTTATTTTTCCCCCTTTCTTCCTCCCCAGGTTTTGGGCCCCTTCTGATTTGGTTAGTGTGTATTTTTCCTTTGCCACCCTGTTAGTATTTTGT
Source organism: Mustela lutreola (assembly GCF_030435805.1). Classification (NCBI taxonomy): domain Eukaryota; kingdom Metazoa; phylum Chordata; class Mammalia; order Carnivora; family Mustelidae; genus Mustela; species Mustela lutreola. Next base: position 79,502,030 of record NC_081308.1, read on the forward strand.
TCTCTCATTCATCTATTCTTATCTGGATAGAATGACAGGGCAGAAAAACTCACCACAAAAAAAATGAACAAGACCTAGTATTGACAGCTAGGACCTAATCAATATGGAAATTAGTAATATGTCAGAACTAGATTTCAGAATGATGACTATCAAGGTGCTAGCTGGGATCCAAAAAAGCATGGGAGATATTAAAGAACCCCTTTCTGGACAAATAAAATCCCTTTCTGGAGACATAAAATAACTAAAATCTAACCAAGTTGAAATTTTACAAAAGCTATTATGGGGTGCAATAAAAAATGGAGGCTATTACTGCTATCATAAATGAAGCAAAAGAGAGAATTAGTGATATAGAAGACCAAATGACAGAGAAAAAAGAAGCTGAGAAAAGAGAGACAAACAAGGCTAGACCATGAGGGGAGAATCCGAAAAGATAAGTGATACCATAAGATGAAACAATATTGCAATAATTGGGATCCCAGAAGAAGAAAGAGAGAGGAGGCAGAGGTATATTGGAGCAAATTATAGTACAGAATTTCCCTAATATGGCAAAGGGAACAAGAATCAAAATCCAGAAGGCAGAGAGAATACCCCTAAAAATCAACAAAAACAGGTCCACACCCAGTCATCTAATAGTGAAATGTACTATTCTCAGAGGCAAATTAAAATCCTGAAAGCAGCTCAGGACAAGAGGTCTGTAACCTACAATTGTAGAAATATTACATTGGCAGCAGACATATCTACAGGGACCTCATAAGCCAGAAAGGACTAGCATCATATATTTAGAGCACTAAACAAGAAAAATATGCAGCAAATAATACTATATCCAGCTAGGTTGTCATTGAAAATAGAAGGAGAGATAAAAGCTTCCAGGAAAAATAAAAACTAAAAGAATCTTCAAACACCAAACCAGCCCCACAGAAAATATTGAAAGGGTTCCTCTAAGCAAGAGAGAACCTAAATGTAATATACCAGAAAGGAACAGAGACAATATACAGTAACAGTCACCTTACAGGCAATACAATGGCATTAAATTCATATCTTACAATAGTTACCCTGAATATAAATGGGATAAATGCCCCAATCAAAAGACACAGGGCATCAGTATGGATTAAAAAAAAAAAAAAAAAAAAAGGACCATTGATATGCTGTCTACAAGAAACTCATTTTAAACCCAAAGTCACCTCCAGATTTAGAGGGGGTGGAAAGCAATTTACTATGTTAATAGACCTCAAAAGAAAGCTGGGGTGGTAATCTTTATATCAGACAAATTAAATTTTGAGCTAAAGATTATCATAAGAGATGAGGAAGGGCACTATATCATACTTAAAGGGTCTGTCCAACAAGAAGATCTAATAATTTTAAATATCTATGCCCCTAACTTGGGAGCAACCAATTATATAAACTAATTAATAACTAAATCAAAAAAACACATCAACAATAATACAATAATAGTAGGGGACTTTAACACCCTCCTCACTGAAATGCGTAGATCATTTAAGCAAAAGATCAACTAGGAAGTAAAGGCTGTAAAAGACACACTGGGCCAGATGGACATCACAGATATATTCAGAACATTCCATCCCAAAGTAATAGAATACACATTCTTCTCTAGTACACATGGAACATTCTCCAGAATAGATCAGCTCCTGGGTCACAAATCAGGTCTCCAACCAGTACCAAAAGATTGGGATCACTCCCTGCATATTTTCAGACCATAATGTTCTGAAACTAGAACTGAATCACAAGAGGAAAACTAGAAAGAACTCAAATACATGGAGGTTAAGAGCATCCTACTAAAGAATGAGTGGGTCAACCAGGAAATTAAAGAAGAATTAAAAATTTATTGAAAACAGATGAAAATGAAAACATAACTGTTCAAAATATTTGGACACAGCAAAGGCAGTCCTGAGAGGAAAGTATATAGCAATACAAGCCTTTCTCAAGAAACAAGAAAGGTCTCAAGTACACAACTTAAACCTACACCTAAAGGAGCTGAGGAAATAACAGCAAATAAAGCCTAAACCCTGAAGGAGAAGAGAAATAATAAAGATCAGAGCAGAAATCAATGAAAGAGAAACCAAAAGAATAGTAGAACAAATTAATGAAATTAGGAGTTGGTTCTCTGAAATAATTAATAAGATTAATAAACCCACGGCCAGATTTATCAAAAAGAAAAGAGAAAGGACCTAAATTAATAAAATCATGAATGAAAGGGGAGAGATCACAACATTCCTAGAGACATATAAACTAGCAATACTGAACAAGGAACAAATGGAAAACCTGATCAGACCCATAACCAGTAAGGAGATTGAAACAGTCATCAAAAATCTCCAAACAAACAAGAGGCCAGGGCCAGACAGCTTCCCAGGGGAATTCTAACAAAGATATAAAGAAGAATACCTAGTATCCTGAATCTGTTCCAAAAAATAGAAGTGAAAGGAAAACTTCCAAACTTATTTTATGAGTCCAGCATTACCTTGATCCCAAAACCAAAGACCCCATCAAAAAAGAATAACTGACCAATATTTTTGATGAACACAGATGCAAAAATTCTCACCAAAATACTAGCCAATAGGATCCTACAATACATTAAAAGGATTATTCAGCACAACCAAGTGATAGCTTTTCCTGGGCTGCAAGTTGGATTCAACATCCACAAATCAATGTGGTACAATACATTAATAAAAGAAAGAACAAGAACCATATGATACTCTCAATAGATGCTGAAAATGCATTTGACAAAGTACAGCATCCTTTCTTCATCAAAATGCTTCAAAGTGTAGGGATAGAGGGTACATACCTCAATATCATCAAAGCCATCTGTGAAAAACACATAGTGAATATCATTCTCAATGGAGAAAAACTGAGAACTTTTCCCCTAAGTTTGGGAACACAACAGGGATATCCACTATCACCACTGTCATTCAACATAGTTCTAGAAGTCCTAGCCTCCCCAATCAGACAACAAAAAGAAATAAAGTCATCTGAATCAGCAAAGAAGAAGCCAAACTCTCACTCTTTGCAGATATGATACCTTATGTGGAAAACCCCCATTCCAAAACTGCTAGAACTCATACAGGAATTCAGAAAAGTATCAGGATATAAAATCAATGCACAGAAATCAGTTGCATTTCTATACACCAACAGCAAGACAGAAAATAAGGAGATGATCCCATTTATAATTTCATCCAAAAACACAAGATACCTAGGAATAAACCTAACCAAAGAGGCAAAGAGTCTGTGCTCAGGAAACTATGAAATACTCATGAAATAAATTGAGGAAGATACAAAGAAATGGAAAAATGCTCCATTCTCATGGATTAGAAGAACAAATGTACTGAAAATGTCTTTGCTACTTAGAGCAATCTACACATTTAACACAATCCCTATCAAAATGTTATCAATTTTTTCAAAGAAATGGAATAAAAAATCGTAAGATATATATGGAACTAGAAAATACCCTCAGTAGCCAGTGCAATGTTGAAAAAGAAAGCCAATGTTGATGGCATCACAATTCCAGACTTCAAGCTCTATTACAAAGCTATAATCATCAAGACAGTATGGTACCAGCACAAAAACAGACACACAGATCAATGGAACAGAATAGATAGTCTGGAAATAGACCCTCAACTCTATAGCCAACTAATCTTTGACAAAGCAGGAAAGAATGTCCAATGGAAAGAAGACAGTCTCTTCTATAAATGGTGTTGGGAAAATAGAACAGCCACATGCAGAAGAATGAAACTGTACAATTTCCTTACACCGCACACAAAAATAGACTTGAGATGGATGAAAGACCTCAATGTGAGGCAGAAATCCATCAAAATCCTTGAGGAAAACATAGACAGCAACCTCTTTGTCCTCAGCTGCAGCAACTTCTTCTTAGAGACATCAACAAAGATGAGGGTAGCAAGAACAAAAATGAATGATTGGGAATTCATCAAGATCAAAAGCTTCTGCACATCAAAGGAAACAGTTAACAAAACCAATAGACAACCAAGAGAATGGGAGAAGATATTTGCAAATGACATATCAGATAAAGGGTAGTCTCCAAAATCTATAAAGAACTTCTCAAACTCAACACCCAAAGAACAAATAATCTAATCAAAAAATGGGCAGAGAACAGGAACAGACATTTCTACAAAGAAGACATCCAGATGGCCAACAGACACATGAAAAAAATGCTCCACATCACTCCACATCACTCAAATACAAATCAAAACCACCAGGAGATACCACCTCACACCAATCAGAATGTCTAAAATTAACAAGTCAGGAAATGACAGATGTTGGTGAGGATATGGAGAAAGGGGGACCCTCCTACACTGCTGGTGGGAATGCAAGCTGGTATAGCCACTTTGAAAAACAGTATGAAACAAAAAACATATGAATCAAAAATGTTGAAAATAGAGCTATCCTATGACCCAGGAATCACACTACTGGGTATTTACCCTAAAGATACAAATGTAGTGACCCGAAGGGGTATGTGCACCTAAATGTTTATAGCAGCAATATCCACAATAGCTAAACTATGGAAAGAAACTAGATGTACATCAACAGATGAATGGTTAAAGAATATGTGAGAGAGATATTCTTTAACCATTCATATATTCATTTTCTCATATATATATATATGAAATACTATGCAACCATCAAAAGAAATGAAAATCTTGCTGTTTGCAGCTATGTGGATGGAACTATAGGGTATTATGCTGAGTGAAATAAGTCAATCAGAGAAAGACTATTATCATATGATCCCTCTGATATGAGGAATTTGAGAGGTGGGGTGGGGGGTTGTGGGCCATAAGGAAGGGAAAAATAAAACAAGATAGGATCAGGAGGGAGACAAACCATAAGAGACTCTTAATCTCATGAAACAAACTGAGGGTTACTGGGGTGTGGAGTGTAGGGATAGGGTGGCTGGGTTATGGACATTGGGGAGGGTATGTGCTATGATGAGTGTTATGAAATGTGTAAGCCTGAAGATTCACAGAGATGTACCTCTGGGGCAAATAATACATTAAATGGAAATTTAAAAAATGACACCAAGAGATGGAAAAAAAGTCTTCGCTCATGAAAAGGAAGAACAAATTCACTTAAAATGTCTATACTACTCAAAGCAATTATACATTTAATGGCATCCCCATCAAAATAACAACAGCATTTTTCACAGAGCTAGAACAAACAATCCTAAAATTTGTGTGGAATCACAAAAGACCCAAGAAAACAAAGCAACCTTGAAAAAGCAAAGCAACACTGGAGGCATCATAGTTCTAGACTTCAAGTCATATTACAGAGTTGTAGTGATCAACACAGAATGGTACAGGAACAAAAACAGACACATGGACCAATGGAATAGAATAGAAAACCCAGAAATAAACTCACAACTGTATGGTCAATTAATCTTCGACAAAGCAGCAAAGAATATCTAGTAGAAAATAATCTCTTGAACAAAGGGTGTTGTGAAAAGTGAGCAGCAACATGCAAAAGAAAGACACTAGACCACTTCTTACACCATACACAAAAATAAATTTCACATGGATTAAAAACTTAAATGTGAGACAGGAAGCAATTAAAATCCTAGAGGTGAATGCAGGCAGTAACCTCTTTGACATCAGCTGTAGCAACTTCTTGTTAGATATGTCTCCTGAGGCAAGGGAAACAAAGGCCAAAAAAACTGTGAATTCATCAAAATAGAAAGCTTCTGCACAGCAAAGGAAATAGTGAACAAAAGCAAGAAGACAAACTGTGGAATAGGAGAAGATATTTGCAAATGACATTTCTGATAAGGGGTTGGTATCCAAAATATATAAGGAACTTATAAAACTGAACATCCAAAAAATAAATAATCCAGTTAAAAAGCGGGCAGAAAATATATAGAACTTTTTCCATAGAAGACATACAGATAGATGGCCAGCTGACATATGATGGCCAGCTGAAATGTCAAAAGTTGCTCAACATCATTCATCATCAGATAAACACAAATTAAAAATGCAGTGGCATATCACCTCACACCAGTCAGAATTGCTAAATGAGCAACACAAAGAACAACAGGTGTTGGTGAAAATGTGAAGAAGAGGGAACACTCTTATATTGTCAGTGGGAATGCGAATGAAGCAGCCACTCTGGAAAACAGTATGGAGGTTCCTCAAATAGGGGCCCCCAGGTGGCTTAGTCAGTTTATGTCTGATTCTTCATTTGAACTCAGATTATTATCTCGGGATCATGATATCAAGCCCCTAAATGGACTCCATGTTCTGAGGAATCTCTTTGTTCCTCTCCTTCTGCTCCTCCCCCTGCTCTCTCTCTCTCTATCTCTATCTCTCTTAAAAATAAATAAATATACATAGATAGAAGACAGATAATAGATGATAGATAGATAGATGCAATCTTAAAAAAAAATTAAAAATAAAATTACCCTACAATCCAAACTTGCACTACTGGGTATTTACCCAATGAATGCAAAAGCATTAATTCAAAGATATACATGCATCCCAATATTTATAGCAGCGTTTTCAACAATAGCCAAATTACTTCTATAGCCCAAATGTGTCCATCAGGTGATGAAAGGATAAAGAGTATATATATATAGTTATATAGATACACACACACACACACACACACACACACACACACACACACTTGGGTATGTATCCTATCCTATGGGTCATAGGATATCTCTATTTTCAACCTTTTTGATTCATATGTTTTTTTTGTTTCATACTATTTTCCAAAGTGGCTGTACCAGCTTGCATTTCCTCCAGCAGTGTAGGAGGGTTCCCCTTTCTCTCTCTCTCTCTCTCTCTCTATATATATATATATATATATATATATATATATATACACACACAAACATATACATATATTCAGCCATAAAACAAGAAAGAAGTCTTGCCATTTGCAAGGATGTGGATGGAGCTAGAGTGTGTTATGTTATGTAAAATAAGTCAGTCAGAGAAAAACAAATATCGTATGATTTCACTTGTATGTGGAACTTAAAACAAAGAGGCATATAGGTCAAACAAACAAACAAACAAACAAAAGCAGAGGAAATCCAAGAAGCAGACTCTTATCTATAAAGAATAAACTAATGGTTACTGGAAGGGAGGATGGGGGTTGAGTTAAATATGTGATGGGTATTAAGGAGGGCACTAGTAATGATCATGGGGTGCTCTATGTACATGATGAAACTAAATTCTACACCTGAAACTAATATTACACTGTATGTTAACTAACTGGAATTTAAATAAAAATTAAAAAAAAAAAAAAAAAGAAAACAAAATATCTCCTGCCATTTTCAACAACATAGATTGTTGGAACACAACTCAGATCCTCGCCAATGTGACTGGGGTTGTGTTGGATCCTGTGAGAAAACTTCAGAAGATGGAGAGCAAGAGTCTTCTTGGCTGGAGCAGGGACCTGAAATTGAGGACCAGTCATGCAGTGATCCACACGCCCTCAGAGAAGGAGGTAAGTGAGAACGATGGGCCAGAATCAAAGTCGTGCCCAGGCTTTTCTCCCATTAATGCAACACCTTTTATCTCGGGGAGGCCCTCGAGTATCCAGATGTCAATTAAAAACTTGTCTGGATGTTATTTGTGAATATAATTCTTGGTTTCCTGAAGAAGGAACCTTGGAAGAGGCAATTTGAGAACGCACACGCTATAATGTGGAAAAGGCTTATAGCCAAGGTGAAAAAATTCCGGTGGAGTTTTGGGTTACATGCGCATTGGTAAAAATGGTCATTTTAATTCTCGGAGGGGAAGCAGGGAAAATCTTAAGTCTGAAACACCCGCCTCTCTGCATACATATGAGTTAGATAATGAAACAACCTGACAAATTCAAACCGAAAGTAAAAATTATTTTTCAGCAAAAAGGACAAACTTCATGTTTCTCCTTTGGCCACCACACCTCCGATTCCCTCCAGAGATGAGGATGAGGAAAGAGCAGCAGACCTCTTTGGGGATGAGGGAAATGACACTGGGTTGGATGATAATTTACGCACGTTACAATTAGGACCAACAAAAACTAAAAATCAAAATTCTATTTTTACACCATCTCACCCCCATGAGCTTCCCTTCGTTTTCCCTGTAACTTTTCATGCTAATGGGCCAAATACTTAGGATGGGATGCCGATGGAGACTGTAAGAGAATTTAAAAAGCCATGTTTGATGTACAGGCCTACTTCTTATTGTTATGAATATTTATCTAGTTGGAGCAATAACGCCTGCTGGATTCCCTATGATTTTCAACTCATAGCTAAGATGATACTAACCTCTTCTGAATTTCTAAGATGGAAAATGTGGCTCTCTGAGGAGGCACATGAAAATGTCAGGAATTTAGGACAGAGAGGTAATGTCACAGCTATTCCTTATGATATGCTCATGGGAACAGGAGCTTGAACAACTTCTAATCATCAAACTCATAACATCCCTCCTGCAGGCTTTTCCCAAGTACGTGATGTGGCCCTACAAGACTGGCAAAAAATTAATTCAGGTACCTATTATACTGCCATTACACAAAAATACAAGGGCCTAAAGAGACATATGTTGATTTTATAAGCAGATTAAAAGAATCATTGGAAAAACAGATAAGAGGAGAACAAATTCAGGAAATACTCTTAAGACAACTAGTATATGATAATGCTAATGAAGATTGCCAGGCCCTGATTAAAACTCTTGGAGAATCTGGCAATGTCATGGATTAATTGAAAGCTTGTTGTAATGTAGGATCCTTTAAACATCAGGCCGCTAGTAACAGCATTAGAAACCATGGCTGTTCAAAAACAATTGCAGGCAAAATGTTTTAATTGTGGACAAATGGGACACATTAAAAAAAAAAAAAAAAAAAAAAAAAAAAACAAACCAATGCCATCTCCCTCCCTGTCTGATTGCTTGCTCTCCTGTCAATCGTCTGAAAAAAATCCAAGATTCAACCCCCTAATATTTGTCCCCATTGTTGACGAGGCAAACACTGGGCCAAGGAATGTAAGTCTAAAACCAATAAAGTTAGAAATCTTTTGGGGAACAATCATCAGGGAAATTCCCTAAAAGGCCAAGACCAGGACCCCAAAAATATGAAGCCACAGGACTTCCCCATTCAATTTGTACCCAACAGCAACTCTCAGTAATGGACTTAGTCCCTGCTACTTAGGGGATCTCTGCTCTTGATATCCCTCTCCCTAAGGCTTGCTTTATACATCCTTCTCAAGTCCTTATAAATTGTCAACAAACCTATACAGAACTATACCCACAAATATGGCTGGTCTCCTGCTTAGACAGAGTAGTTTAATGATGAAAGGAGTTATAGTACATACTGGAGTTTTAGATTCTGATTATTATGGTGAGATTCAAATTATGGTTTCTGTCACTGTTCCTTGGGCCTTTTTGGTAGACGAACGAGTCGTCTAACTTTTTTTACTTCCCTATATTATGCCCACTCAATCTTCAAATTTCAGAGAAGGAGGATTTCGCAGTACTAATAAAAAGATTCATTTTTCTAATAAACTGAAGGAAGTTAACCCTAAATGAAGCTGTCTATTAAGGGATGAATATTTGAATTGCTTTTAGATTCTGGAGCAGATATCTTTATCATTTCTTAATATTGGCCTTGCCAATGGCCTACAATTCCTGCTGATTATGCCCTTGAAAGTCTTGTCTATGTAACTATTCAACAATTGAGACAAAGCAGCTGACCTCTGCCGTGTACAGGCCCAGAGGGACTACAAGGTCATATTTAACCTTACATTGCCCACCATACCTATTAATCTCTGGGGACAATATTTAGTACAACAATGGGATGCTGAAATTCACATACCTACATACTCACTTGTAAAAAACATGAAGAAAAACATGGGGTATATTCTTGGGAAAGCCTTTGGTAAAAACTTACAAGAGGTGCCCAAACCTATAGATCTTGACCTTAATGATACTCACACTGGGCTGGGTTTTATATAGGGACCATTGGGGCTCATAAAGCCCCTTCACCAATTCCAATCACATGGAAAAGTAATGAGCTTATTTGGACCCCCAGTGGCTTCTCACATTAGAAAAACTGAAGGCTCTAAAAAGCTTAATTCAAGAACAATTGGAAAAGGGACATATTAAACCTTCTTTTTCTCCTTGGAATTCTCCAATTTTGGTTGTAAAGAAAAGGTCAGACAAATGGAGATTATTACTAGATCTCCATAATAGTAATGCTGCAAAGGAAACTATGGGTGCATTACAACCAGAACTTCCTACTCCCTCTTGTATACCTACTAAATGGCCCTTAGTAGTCTTGGATTTATAAGACTGCTTATACACTATTCCTATCTATGCCTCAGACAAAGAGTGTTTCATGTTTTCAATTCCAACAGTAAATTAACAGGAACCTTTACAAAGATTTCAATGGAAAGTTCTTCCTCAAGGCATGACTAACTCTCCTATGATGTGCCAGTATTTTGTAGGAAAGATTCTAGAGCCCATTTGACAATTATATCCCACATGTTATATTATCCATTACATGGATGATATCTTACTAGCAGCCCCATCTCCAGAGGTCTTAAATCAATTGTTTTCAAATACACAACAATACCTACAACAGGGTGATCTTATAATAGTTCCTGAAAAGGTACAATTAACTCCACCATTTTCCTACTTAGGTCATATTATAGAATGTACCACCATTCGTCCTCAAAAGTTTTCCATTCATCGAGATACTTTAAGTACTCTATATGATTTTCAAAAATTATTAAGATATATTAATTGGCTACACCCAAAGTTGGATATTCCTACACATCAACTTACAAATCTATTTGCCACTCTTGAGAAAGACCCTAACCTTGATAGTCCTCGAAGCTTAACACCACAGGCTAAACAGGAACTTCAGTTCCTTGAAGAATGCCTTCATCAAATGTTCTTGCATGGATATGATCCTATATTACCTTTACTGTTATTTCTATTCCCTACTCCCCATTCATCTACAGTGGTAATAGCTCAACAAGACTTTCCTGTAGAATGGATCTACTTGAAATACCAATCTCCTAAGGTTTTAACTGCATATGTTGACCTCCTTGCAGATCTCATTATCCTTGGCCAAATCAGATGTATTCAGATATTGGGATATGACCCTCATGTTATCATTCTTCTTATTTCTATAAAACATTTTTCTTCCCTATTTCCTTTAAATGATCTTCTCCTTAATGCTTTAGCAGGATATTCTGGAACCATTGGAAACCATTACCCTGCTGTAAACTATGGGATTTCCTAAAAAAGACATCATTTGTAATTTCTAATATCTATAAAACTAGTGCAATTTCAGGCACCCCCATGTATTATACTGACAGCTCCTCGACTGGAAAAGGAGGCATACATGTACCTGGCTTAAACCTCTCAATTCAAAGCAAGTATACATCAGTGTAACAAATGGAAATATTCATTCTTATTGCTTTGTTAACTGGTATATCTTCTGCACTTAACATTGTTTCTGATTCTGCTTATGTAGTTGGTCTCTTTCCCACCATTGAAATAGATCAGATATCTACAACACACACGCAAAAAAAAATTTACACCTTCTCATAAAACTACAGTCCGTTATACAATCATGTTCCCATCCTCTATTTGTCACCCATATTAAGGCCCATTCTTCTCTCCCAGGACTCATGGTAAAAGGTAACTGAAAAGCAGATATCCTGACATATCCTATTTTCACATCACCTGCAGATGAACACTCGGTTTTGCATACTAATGCTAACTGACAGCACAACCGTTATCGCATTCCATTTCAAAAGGCACATAATACTGTTCAATCCTGTCCTATCTGTGTCTTGCACTGTCGCCCACACATTAGGAGCCAATCCTCGTGGCTCACAAATCAACAAACTATGACAAATGGCTGTAACTCATTTTGATCTCTTCCCTCATCAACCTTATTTACATGTTGTTATTGATACATTTTCTAAATTTCTTTGGGCAGTTCCTCAATCCTCTGAGTCCTTTACTGCCATCCACTCTACTCTACTACAATGTTTTAGTATCATGGGTGTTGCTATTACCATAAAAACTGATGATGCACCAGTTTACCCAAGCCACAAATTTAATGCCTTTTCTTTTGATTGGCAGATTCATCTTATTACAGGCATACCTTATAACCCACTAGGACAAGATATAGTTGAATGAGCTTATTGTACACTAAAACTGCAAATATTAAAAAACAAAAAAAGGGGGAATCCCCCAAGGATGTTTTAACACTCTCTTTATTTACGCTTAATTTTTTGAATATACTCCAAGGCGACATTCAGACAGCAGCAGAAAAACACTTCTCACAATCACAGCAATCCCTTCTTATTTGGTTCCCTTCCAAAACTGGTTCAATCTTTTAATGAATGGCTCCCTGGCCTCATATTAAGGAAAGGCAAAGGGTCTGCTCTTATTTCCTCAGACTCCAGTGATGAATCCTCTGAAATACTATGGCTTCCTATTCAGCTCATCAGGCCCCAGAAAAGCAATGATCCTGCTGATAACCACTATACCTCCAATCTCCGAGAAAGATCTGGAGACACAAGAGACACAGGAGGTCACTCACAAGATGCATGTGCGACCCCTTCATAAGAGACCTCTGCAAAATACAATAGTACTCCTTATGAATGAGATAAGATCAAATATCACTTACACGACTTACGAGGGAATATATCTCTTGACATCCAAGAGCTTCAGCAGGAGATTTTTGAAACTTTTCAAAACAAATTGCCAGGCAATCCCTCGCTACAGGGATTAGTGAGGCACTGTAGGGCCTTGACTCTCAAGCTTAGTTTCATAGTGTTATGCGTTCTGTTTTGGGAGCAGGAGTTAGCTTGCTAACATGTTTATGTATATTTCTTATAGGGTACTGTCTCCTCAAATGATGAGTGAACAAACAAGAGGTGTCTAGCTTGGAATAGGTTCTTAAGATGTTGCAGTTGAAAAACAAACAAACAAACAAAAAAAAGGTGGGGGGGTTGTTGGAACACAATACAGATCCTCACCAATGTGCCTGGGGTCATGTCGGATCCTGTGAGAAAACTCCAGGACATGGAGGGCAAGAGTCTTCCTGGGTCGAAACCCAGAATAAACATGGGAGGATCTCTGGAGTGCTTTCCTGTCCTACTTTTTTTTTTTAATTTTATTTATTTATTTAACAGAGAGAGATCACAAGTAGGCAGTGGTAGGTGGGGGGAGCAGACTCCCCACTGAGTAGAGAGCCTGATGTGGGGCTCGGTCCTGGGAACCTGAAATGTGGGGAATCCTTAAGTTGCTCTTGTCATTTAAAGCTAAGAGATAGTCGTTGTTCACTTGTCACACTTGATGGCTTGCATGTAGCCCACATCCTGCACATACCCTATGTCCTGCACATAGTGCAAATCTCACACACAGCTCATGTCCTGCACATAAATCTATATCCTGTTTGTCACCAGATCTTGTGTAAAGTATAAAAGAAGTGATTGTAAGAAATAAAGTCATCTATTGATCATCAGTAAGTAGTCCCCTCCATTTTTTCAGCTCCAACCACCAGGATCCCCACCTCATGAGGCTGACGGTAGATGGACTTTGGGTGCATTATCCAAAGTGCAATGAGACAAAGACAAATACCATATGCTCTAACTTATATGTAGAATTAAAAAATAAAAAAGATAGATTCATTGGTGTTTGCCAAATGTAGGATTTGGAGTGTGAGCAATAGGGGTGAAGGTGGTCAAAAGGTAGAGACATCTAGTTATAAAATAAATAAGAATAAATAAGTCTTTGGAGTGTAGTATACAGCAGGGTCACTATAGTTAATAATGTTCTAAGAGAGTAATAAAAATTTACTAAAAATTTATTAAGAGAGTAAGAAAAATTTTCATCACAAAAAATATAACTATGTATGGTGTTGCATATTAACTAGACTTACTGTGGTGATAATTTCACAATACACCCATATATTGAATCATGTTGTACACCTGAAGAAATTATTTCAATTATACCTCGATAAAAATTTTAAATGGGTATTAATTACCAAAGACAAACAAGCCAGTGACCTTACAAATCACTTTGACAATAAAACATAGCTAAGGTTAATTTTAATAAGAAAGGAAAGATAGGGGCGCCTGGGTGACTCAGTCAGTTAAGCAGCTGCCTTTGGCTTAGGTCAACCCAGGGTCCTGGGACCAAGCACCAGTGAGAGCCTGCTTCTTCCTCTTCCTGCCACTCCCCCTACTTGCTCTCGCTCTGTGTCAAATAAAATAATTTTTAAAAAGAAAGATAAATTCACAGCAGTGGGTTTTAACCCTTTACATCATGGTTCCTCTCTCTCTTTCTCTCTCTCTCTCTCTCTCTCTCTCTCACACACACACACACACACACACACACACACACACACAATTTTAAATACAGTTTAATGTGCTCATGGCTACTCCAGGAGTCTATTAATTGCCACACAATAATAAGGGGTCTGGGAGAAGCTAAAGCAAAGCCCATAAAAGCATGAAACTAAAAGTGAGAGTGGACTTTTCCAAAAGCATGTCTCTCCTAATTCAATTTTCTCTAGAGCCTATACATTAAACATGATTTATTCAGGCAGAGGTGATAGTAGGTCACCATTCATTTTTTTTCCCATTGTACTATCACACAATTTTTATTAACTTTAAAAAAAATTAATTCTAGTATAATTAATATATAGTGTTATATTATTTTCAGGTGTATGATACAGTGATTCAACATTTCCCTACATCAGCCAGTGCTCATCACAGCAAGTGCACTCCTTAATTCCCATTACATATTTAATACATCCACCCATTCACTTTCCTTCTGGTAACCATCATTTTGTTCTCTATAGTTAGGAGTGTGTTTTTTGTTTTCTCTCTTTTTCTTTGTTCATTTGTTTTGTCTCTTAAATTCCACACATAAATGAAATCATATAGTGTTTGTCTTTCTCTAAAAGACTTATCACACTTAGTATATTACTCTCTAGCTTCATTCATGTTGTCACAAATAATAAGATTTAATTTTTAATGGCTGAGTAATATTCCATTGTAAAATTTTATACATATATATACACATATGTGTGTGTGTGTGTGTGTGTGTGTGTGTGTACCACTTTTTCATTCATTCATCTATGGATGGGCACTTGAGCTGCTTCATTATTTGGCTACTGTAAATAATGTTGCAATAAATATTTTCTTTTTTGATTAGTATTTTTGCATTCTTAGCACAAACACTCATTATTGTGATTACTGGATTGTTGAGTAGTTAGTTATATCTTTATTTTGTTGAGAGAACTTCTATATTGTTTTTTTTTTCATTTTATTTTATTTTATTTATTTTCAGTGTTCTGGCATTCATTGTTTATGCACCACACCCAGTGCTCCATGCAATATGTGCCCTCCATAATACCCACCACCAGGCTGGCCCAACCACCACCCCCCCTCAAAACCCTGTTTGTTTCTCGGAGTCCACAGTCTCTCATGGTGTGTCTCCCCTTCCCTTTCCCCCCAACACACATCTCCTCTCCATCTCCCAACGTCCTCGTGCTATTCCTTATGCTTCACAAGTTTGTGAAACCATATGATAATTGACTCTCTCTTTTTGACTTATTTCACTCAGCACAATCTCTTCCAACCCTGTCCATGTTGACACAAAAGTTGGGTATTCATCCTTTCTGATGGAGGCATAGTACTCCATTGTATATATGGACCATATCTTTTGTATCCATTCATCCATTGAAGGGCATCTTGGTTCTTTCTACAGTTTGGCGACTGTGACCATTGCTGCTATGAACACCGGGGTACAGATGGCCCTTCTTTTCACTACCTCAGTATCTTTGGGGTAAATATCAAGGAGTGCAATTTCAGGGTCATAGAGAAGCTCTATTTTTAATTTCTTAAGGAATCTCCACACTGTTTTCCAAAGGACCTGCACCAACTTGCATTCCCTCCAACAGTGTAAGAGAAGGGAACTCCCATATTGTTTTCCAAGCGGCTGCACCTGTTCATATTCCCTCCAAGAATGCACTAGTATTCCTTTTTCTCCAGATCCTCACCAACACGACTTTCTAATATTGTTGATTTTAACCCTTCTGACAGAGGTGAGATGATATCTCATTGTAGTTTTAATTTGCATTTCCCTGAAAACAAGTGATGTTGAACATATTTTCATGTGTTTATCGGCCATCTGGATGTCATCATTGGAAAAAAGTCTGTTCATGTCTTCCTGTCTAATATTAATTGGATTATTACTTGGGTATTGAGTTTTATCAGTTCTTTATACATTTTGGTAACAGATCCTTTATTGGATATATTAATTTGCAAATATATTCTCACACTCACTAGGATATCTTTTAGTTTTATTGATCATTTCCTTCACTGTAAAGAAGATTTTATTTTGATGCAGTCCCAGGAGTTTATTTTTGCTTTTATTTCTCTTGCCTCAGGAGACATATCTAGAAACATGTTGCTATGGTTATATCAAAGAAATTATTGCCTATGTTCTTACCTAAGATTTTTTATGGTTTCAGGTTTCACATTTAGGTCTTTAATCCATGTTCAGTTTATTTTTGTGCATGGTGTAAAGGAGTGGTCCATTTTCATTCTTTGCTATGAACATGTCTAGTTCTCCCAACACCATTTGTTGAAGATATTTAATATCCCATTAGATATTCTTGTTTCTCTTCTTGAAAATTAATTGACCATATGATTGTAGGTCCACTTCTCGGTTTTCTGTTCTGTTCCGTTTGTACCTGTACCACACTGTTTTGATGACTACAGCTTTGTAATATAAGTTGAAGTTGAGAATCATGATACCTCCAGTGTTGTTTTTCTTTTTTGGGGTTGCTTTGCCTATTTGGAGTCTTCTGTGTCTCCATAAAAATTTTAATATTATTTTTTCTTATTCTGTGGAAAACTTTTTTGGTATTTTGATATGGGTTGCATTAAATCTCTAGATTGCTTTGGGTAATATGGACATTTTACAATATTTGTTCTTCTAATCCATGAACATGGGTTATCTTTTCATTTGTTTGTGTTATCTTTAAATTCTTTCATCAGTGTTTTATAGTTTTTATAAGAGGTCTTTATTCTACTTGGCTGGTTTATTCCTAAGTATTTTATTATTTTTTCATGCAACTGTAAATGGGATAGCTTTATTTTTTTCCCTTGGAGATTTTTTTATTTATTTGAGAGAGAATAAGAGAGCTCAAGCTCAAGTGGGGTGGGGAGGAGAAGGGAATAAGGAAAAGCAGACTCCCCACTAAGCAGGGAGCCTGACACAAGGCTTGATACCAGGACTCCAAGATCATGACCTGAGCTAAAGGCAGATACTTAACTGAGCCACTCAGTCACCCCTAGGATTGATTTCTTAATTTATTTTCCTGTTGCTTCATTATTAATATATAGAAATGTATTTTTACATTATTAATGTATAGAAATCTAATGGATTTCTGTATATTGATTTTGTATGCTATGCCCTTACTGAATTCATTTATCAGTTGCACCATGTCATCTGCAATAGTGAAAATTTCACTTCTTCCTTACCAATTTGGATGACTTTTATTTATTTATGTTGTCTAATTTCTGTGACTATGACTTCCAATCACATGTTGAATGAAAGTGGTGAGAGTGCACATCCTCGTCTTTTTCCTTGTCTTAGGGGGGAAGCTTTCAGGTCTTCACCATTGAGTATGATGTTAGTTGTAGGTTATATATATATATATATATATATATATATATATATATATATATGGCCTTTATTATGTTGAGATGTGTTACCTCTAAACCTATTTGGTTGATGGTTTTTCTCATGAATGGATGCTGTACCTTGTCAAATGTTTTTTCTACATCTTCTGAAATGATTATATGAATTTTATCCTTTCTCTTGTTGAAGTGATGTATCAAATGGATTGATTTGCAATTGGACCACACTTACATGCTAGGAATCAACTTCATTTATTGTGGTGAATGATTTTTCAAAATGTATTGTGGGACTCAGTTTCCTAATATTTTGTTGAGAATTCTTGCATGTATGTTCATCAGAGATATTGACCTGCAGTTCTTTTTTGCTGTTTCTTTATCTGGTTTTGGCACCAGGGTAATCCTAGCCTCATAGAATGAATTTGGAAGTTTTCCTTTCCTTCCTCTTCCATTCTCTGGAATATTTTGGGAATAATAGGTATTAACTTTTCTTTAAATGTTTGGTAGAATTCACCTGTGAAACCATATGATCCTAGATGTTAGACTGGATGTTTTTTGATTACTGATTCAGCTTCATTGCTGGTAATTGGTCTGTTCAATTTTTCTTTTTCTTCCTGGTTCAATTTTGGTAGATTGTATGTTTCTAGAAATGTATCCATTTCTTCAAACGGGTTCTTCAAAGCAGAAAATCAACAAGGAGACTTGGCTTTTAGTAACATATTGGATCAGATGGGTTAAATAGATATATTCAGAGCATTTCATCCTAAAAAAAACAGAATACACATTCTTTTCAGTTTTACATTGAACATTCTCCAGAATAGATCATATGTTAGGCCACTAAGTAAGTCTCAACAATCAGAAAGATCAAAGATTAGAATCATGCATCTTTTTCTACCAGAATGTTATGAAAATAGAAGTCAACCATAAGAAAAAATTTGGAAAGACCACAAATACATTTACTAGTTAAATAACATGTTACAAAACAATTAATGGGTAAGCCAAGAAATCAAAGAGGAAATAAAAAAAAAAATTATAGAGACAAATGAAAATGAAAACACAACCATCTAAAATCTTTGCAATGCAGCAAAATCTGTTCTAAGAGGGAAGTTTATAGCAATTCAGGCCTACCTCAAAAAGAAAAAAAAAATTCTTAACACCCAAAGGATCTAGGAAAAAAAAAAAGAATAAATCAAACAAAAAAACAGTAGCAGGAAGGAAATAATAAAGATTAGAGCAGAAATAAATGAAATAGAAACTAAAAACAAAGAACAGATCAATAAAAACAGTGCTTTGGAAAAATCAACAAAATTGATAAACCTCTAACCATATTCATCAAAAGGAAGAGAGGGAGAAAAGCTCAAATAAAATCAGAAAAAAAAAAAAAGAAATAACAACAGACACAACAAAAATAAGAACGGGTTTAAGAGAATATTATGGAAATTCTATCACATTTTTAGTTACCTTTTATGTTTAAGTACGGTGTTGGGGTTTGGAGATTTAAAGACACATTATACAGTCTCTGTCCTAAACTTCAGTGAGGAAATTACACACACACATAAAGAGGCAGAGAATACAGAGAGAAACAGAAAGAAAGAGACAGAGGGTGACAAAGAGGAAGCATAGAGAGAGAATAAGACAAAGAAAGAAAGAGAGGAACAAACAAACAAACAAACAAACAACAAAAAAAAACACCTGTCCATACAAGACAGGGTTAGTACAGCTTGCTATGGAGGCCTCTAGAAGGGCATCTTATTAACAAGGGTGATGATTTCAGCAATCACACACAGTTGAGCAGTAAATAGAACTTCCACAAAAATAAAAAATTTTAAAAAAGTAAGCATTTCACTCACATTAGCATGGAGCTGAGGCATGACATTATCAGAGCTACATTTTACAAAAATTTAATTGGCAGTATTCAGAGGTTAAATGAGTGGGGGATGAGGGCAAGGAAAATAATTAGGAGGTTATCATAATAATTAAAAAGAAATATTAGGAATTTGTGAACTACTGTGGTAACCATATTTCTGGAAAGGATGGGGCAGATGAAAGAATAGTAGAATGGGGTGCCTGCAGCAAAGAAAACAGTCAAGAAAACAAAGAGGCAACCGACGGAATGGGAGAAGATATTTGCAAATGACAGTACAGACAAAAAGTTGATATCCAGGATCTATAACGAACTCCCCAAACTCAACACACACAAAACAGACAATCATATCAAAAAATGGGCAGATGATATGGACAGACACTTCTCCAATGAAGACATACAAATGGCTATCAGACATGAAAAAATGTTCATCATCACTAGCCATCAGGGAGATTCAAATTAAAACTACATTGAGATATCACCTTACACCACTTAGAATGGCCAAAATTAGCAAGACAGGAAACAACATGTGTTGGAGGGGATGTGGAGAAAGGGGAACCCTCTTACACTGTTGGTGGAAATGCAAGTTGGTGCAGCCTCTTTGGAGAACAGTGTGGAGATTCCTCAAGAAATTAAAAGTAGAACTTCCCTATGACCCTGCCATTGAACTACTGGCTATTTACCCCAAAGATACAGATGTAGTGAAAAGAAGGGCCATCTGTACCCCAATGTTTATAGCAGCAATGGCCACGGTCACCAAACTGTGGAAAGAACCAAGATGCCCTTCAACAGATGAATGGATAAGGAAGATGTGGTCCATATACACTATGGAGTATTATGCCTCCATCAGAAAGGACGAATACCCAACTTTTGTAGCAACATGGACGGGACTGGAAGAGATTATGCTGAGTGAAATAAGTCAAGCAGAAAGAGTCAATTATCATATGGTTTCACTTATTTGTGGAGCATAACAAATAGCATGGAGGACACAGGGAGAAAGAGAGGAGAAGGGAGTTGGGGGAAATTGGAAGGGGAGGTGAACCATGAGAGACTATGGACTCCGAAAAACAATCTGAGGGGTTTGTAGTGGCGGGGGGAGGGTGGGAGGTCGGGGTACCAGGTGGTGGGTATTACAGAGGGCATGGATTGCATGGAGCACTGGGTGTGGTGCAAAAATAATGAATACTGTTATGCTGAAAATAAAAAATTAAAAAAGGAAAAAAAGAATAATAATTAAAAAAACATGGAGGCTTAAGTGGGTAGGAGAAGAATAAATGAAACAAGATGGGAATGGGAGGGAGACAAATCATAAGTGACTCTTAATCTCACAAAACAAACTGAGGGTTGCTGGGGGGAGGGGGTTTGGGAGAAGGGGGTGGGATTATGGACATTGGGGAGGGTATGTGCTTTGGTGAGTGCTGTGAAGTGTGTAAACCTGGTGATTCACAGACCTGTACCCCTGGGGACTAAAAATATATGTTTATAAAAAATAAAAAATTTAAAAAGAAAAAAAAAAAAAAGAATGGGGTGCCTGGGTGGCACAGTCAATTAAGTGTCTGACTCTTGGTTTTGGCTCAGGTCATAAACTTGGGTTGTGATACTGAGCCCCTCATCAGGCTCTATGCTCAGTGTGGAGTCTGCTTAAGACTCTCTTTCCCCAGGGGCACCTGGGTGGCTCAGTGGGTTAAGCCGCTGCCTTCGGCTCAGGTCATGATATCAGGGTCCTGGGATCAAGTCCCACATCGGGCTCTCTGCTCAGCAGGGAGCCTGCTTCTCTCTCTCTCTCTCTGTCTGCCTCTCTGCCTACTTGTGATCAATCTCTGTCAAATAAATAAATAAAATCTTTAAAAAAAGACTCTCTCTCCCTCTCCCTCTGTCCCTTCCCCTTGTGTGCGCACTCTCTCTCTCTCTAATAATGTTTTTAAAAAAATATTTTAAAAAAAGAAAGAAGAGTATTATCAACAGAAGTTTTCAAATGTGGAAAGTTATAAAGATGGTGGACTCAAAGATTTTTAGCTGTTGAGCCATCATGACTGCAAGAATGGTGGGATTAAGGAAGCCTAGAAAAGAAGTTATTTTTATGAGGTCCACTCTGGGCCTGTGACAATTTGAAACACCAGCAAGAAATACAAGATAAAGGTATTTAGTAGGCAATTATAATTTCAGTGACTCCATTTGGGAGGGATGTTGAATCTTCTGCTTAGAAGTGAGAACTATAGTCAATCACTCACTCATTTACTAAACCCATTGATATATGAAACACTCTACAAGGCACTGAAGAAAGATGAGTATTACACAGTTTGCCTTCAAAGCCTAGGGAATGTATGGTAGTTTGTCATCAATAATTCCTTTCCTTCTTACATGTGTACATACCATCCCCTTACTCAAGGCAGTCTATTCCTCTTCTCTTAAATGGATGCTAGCTTAAACACCTGCTTTACCAATTAAATTTGGAAGAAGTGATGTTTTAAGAGTTTTATAAGAGTTCTGAAGCTAGGTCATAGAAAGTCTTCCACCTTCTGCCTTGGCCTCTGGGAATAATTACTCTGGGGGAAGCCAGTTTCCATATAAGACGTATGATTACTCTGTGACTATCATGCTATGAGAAGCCCACGCCTTATGCAGAAGTCCTAAAAATGAGATAGTATTTGAAGAAATAGAGAGAAGTCAAGGAGCACCAAGACATCAGATACTTGTATGAAGAAGCCATCTTTAAGCAGGTCCTCTGGCATTAGGTGCCATGATGGTCAGGATTGAACCACCTAGCCAAGATCTTGCCAAATTTATGACCCACAAATTCATATAATATAGTACTACTACTACTACTACTACTACTTATGAATGTTGTTGTTTTAAACCACTATAATTCATTAACTTTTGGAGTGCTTTATATGCAGTAATAAATATACCAAACAGAATGTGAGGATTAACTAGATGCCACAGTATACTTGGAGAAGCAGACATGCAGATATTGATAATGTTATGTGGTAAGTGTAATCTCTACCAAAGAGGTAACACAAAAAAGATGAGCCAAAAGAGACTATTTTTGAAGGACATAAAAAAAGAAAAAAGAAGAAGGAAAAAAAGAAAAGGCTTATATTAGCAAGATATTCTAGGTACTTATTTAATTCACTTCATTTATTTACTTATATAGTTTCCACTCAGTCTCATTTCTGTAATAAAGACAAGCAGTATTCAAAGAAAAATTATAAACTATCATGAGCAGGTAAAAAGCTGAGTTGATTATGGCAATACAGAGGTGTAAATGTAATTTGTGAGTTACATTTCTAGTCATTAACAATTCAATGGGAAGATATATAAAATTCACCGCAATTTGAAGACAAATGAGGTCTAAATAACTTCAATTATGCCTATATAGGTCTATCATGCAAGTTGTCTTTATTTTCCTGAAAATGTTTTTATGAATAGAACGGTTCTGCTGTATATATGAATATGTCAATTCTACTATATAAAGCACAATAAGATTAGTAATGTAGTTGCCTACAAAGTGATAGACAAAGCATGGTCAATAAACATTAAGTCAGTACTGTGTACATAAAAAAAGGAACAAAGCCATCTTAGTCTCTATGTTCCTTGAGTCTCAATGTAAGATAAATCAAATATTGCCTTATTATTTTCCACAAGCCCATTATTGGTCCATTATTAAAATAACAATATAATAGAGTGCTTATGAATATTTTTTCTTTGCATTTTTTTTTTAAATGTAAGCTCCATGCCTAGTGTGGAGTCCAATGTGGGGCTTGATCTCAGAATTCTGAGATCAAGACGTGAACTGAGATAAAGAGTCAGATGCTTAACTGGCTGAGCCACCCAGATGCAACCAATGTTTATGAGTATTTTTAAATGTTAATCTTCACTGCCCCCCAATTCTCTATCATTTACCTTAGTATATCAGGGCACAATTTTCTAAAGAACCCAAGAGTCTAAGAGAAAGGGCTTCTGATAACATGGATTTTACTTACAAGAAGCAAAGAAATGAATGCTTTGTAAGTATTAGTCTTTCAGGAATATTTCCTGTGTTAATAAATGTCATCACCACTTGTGTGTTGAAACAAAAACACAATGCTATTTTTAAGAGAGAAGAGTCCTATCTGAGAATGTCCAATGGTGGGTTGGTAATGTGCTTCAGCCTCTTCTGGATACTGAGGATTCAGATTAAGATATCTACTGAAGTATTGTTTAAGCTCAGTTTTATGGTTAATGATCTTGTCAAGCAATCTGTAATTTTGGATTCTTTTATATACAAGACCAAGATCTGAAGTGAGTGGCAATGTTATTAAGCTCACTTTTCCTAAGCCATCAAAGATACATGTCTTACTGAAATTTTTCTCACCTTGATTTACTGGTCTATCAACTAACTGTCTCAAAGGACACTTTTGGTTAATTAAGAGATTGTATTTGGTGTAACTGCAAACTCCTTTTTAAAAATCTCATTTTGATCTCCCTATTTTCTTTCTCCCTCTGAATCCAGAAACCCCTGGGTTGTCTTTCAGAAATCTGAAACAAAGAAATATAACCCAGACTGATAAAGCCATACTGCATTTAGTTGAAGAAAAATTAGTCACCTGTTTCAAAGGACAACTCAAGCAACCAAACTATGAAGCCATTTCAACTTCAGAGGCACTAAGAATATGTAGCTGGCTCCACTGCCAATCTGTGATAAGGCTATCTAGTTTAACCGTCATGTGAATTCAGAGTCCTTAATCACCACAGCATCTAGGATCTTCAGTAAGGAAATGTCAAAGGAAGGAAGTAAAGGGATCTAAATTGGACTGACTGAGGGGAACACATAAACATCGATGTATGCAGGAGATGATACAAGAACATAGAATGAAAGATAGGGGAACAAATAAAAGAGTATTTCAAGTAAAGGTGTTAAGGCTAAGCAAGTCAGATTTTAACAAGAGAAAAGCCTTGAATGTATTTATTTAGAACGTTATAAAACCTATTTGTCAACTTATAAGCTGCATATGTTCTACATCAATCATCCATATTCATACAGTTATAACTTGTCTTTGCTTATATAAGAAATATTTAACTGGTAATGGCATAGTATGATAGTGTATAATAATACTGTGAAGTATACTCAAAATGACACAAGTTTAAGTAAAACAAATATCATTTAGTATTATTTAATATCAGAAAACAAAGTATTTTGTTACCACTTTTTTTAATAGTCCTTAATCCTTTCCAAAAAGGGACATAATGTTCTGTAAAGATTTTAAGCTTTTCTTTGATGATTATTTTCTTTGTTGAATAGATTTTTAAAAATCACATTAAATATATCTCTTTCAATGAATCTTTCTAAATTATTAAATTTTTAAGAAATAAAATTGAATGAAATAGACATACAGAAGTGTTCTCTGGACCACAGAAAGGTATTGTAATAGGAAGAATGTTTACAGTAAAACATGAATTGTCCTCACACATTCTTTTCCTCAGAAAAAGCAATGAGCTTATATACTTAACTTAGTTATCCCTTGAATCACATTTTTTAGGAAATATTTTTCATGTCTCCTTTAAGTGCATAAGTAGTACCAAAAAAAATGTAATTATCCACTTCCCATATCTGCATATAAAATTGAAGAAGTGCAACATAGAATACTTTCTGGATAAGAGGAGAGTAACTCTAGGTCCTATTTCTAATTCTGTCTCAAACTAGTTTCTGTGGACTTCATTTTTTTTTCCTTTGTAATTATATTGCCTTAAAAGTTCTTCCCAGCCCAAAAATGCTATGATGAACAAATTTCATATTTTATATATAAATTTGGACATAAACACATGATTAAAGTTGGATCATGCCACTTGTTTATGTTACCTAATGGATTTATTTGGGTGGGAACTAAGATTTCAGGGTATCTCATTTTACCAGTAAGCAAATAATAATTTATCTAAGAAGCGGTGGTAAGAAGATACCTATGGGTGGTCAACTTTGTTTTTGTTAAGAGTTTCTCACTCCAATTTTAAAAGTGGTTGTTATATTAAAGTAAATGTGTAAGGATTTTTCCAAAATTAGTAAAATCTTTATTTAACCAAGAACATTAGTGAGAGCTCCAAGGGTGAGTTACAGCTCCATGTTTTACCATTTTTTTCCCTCAGTGAATTGTTTTCCATATGAAATAAGGTTGTACAATAGTACTTTTTACTAGCTCTAATGTGACTAAATAAATTAGTCATACATCCACATTATCTGGTGCAAATTATTTTGTGTGCAACACTGCAGATGCATATACCAGAGCTGGTATTTGCAATTTTTAATGAGAAATACAGAGGGGAAAATACTGTTTCTATTACATAAAATGGAATATATATGATACTCTTTGAACATTAATTGCCCTTTGTAATTAGTGATCATGCACAGCAATAAAGAGTAGTTCTATTTTTGTGAGTTATATTGACAAAGAGCCATGTTTAGATGATACAAAATAAATATATTCAGGTGCAAAAACAAACAAACAAACAAACAAACCTATTGGAGATAATTAGTGGCTCTGTAACTTAATGAGAAATTACTTCTAACCACCTCAATCTATCTTTAAAAATAAATTGCTATTCTCAACCTTTTACAAATAATTTTATGATGATCAGCAATCTCAGAAGGGATTTTTTTCTTGTTATCTGTGTTTGCTCATACGGTAAAGACCAGTCCAGGGATTTTTGCTGGTTTTTCTTCATTTAAAGCAAACATTTCCAAATACATAGGCTGACACTTTTGCTCTATTTCCCTTGAACTATGGGAACATTCACAATAGTGCATTCCTCAGGGTGCCTAGGTGGCTCAGTTAGTTGTTAAGTGTCTGCCTTCATTTGTCTCAGGTCATGGTCCTAGGATCCTGGGATCTAGTACTGCATTGGGCTCCCTGCTCTGTGGGAAGACTGCATCTCACTCTCCAACTCCCCCTGCTGTTTTCCCTCTCTTGCTGTGTCTCTGTCAAATAAATAAATAAAATTTTATTTTAAATTTATTTTTTTCAGCATAACAGTATTCATTGTTTTTGCACCACACCCAGTGCTCCATGCAATCCGTGCCCTCTCTAATACCCACCCTGGTTACCCCAACCTCCCACCCCCCGCCCCTTCAAAACCCTCAGATGGCTTTTCAGAGTCCATAGTCTCTCATGGTTCACCTCCCCCTCCAATTTCCCCCAACTCCCTTCTCCTCTCTAACTCCCCTTGTCCTCCATGCTGTTTGTTATGCTCTACAAATAAGTGAAAATCTTTTTTAAAAATAATGCATTCCTCATGCTTTCTCCCTGTTCTATTAGCAAAATAACCTTGTATTATTCCCACTCCCCAGGATTTATATTTCATTGTTAAGGAAAGAACTTAGGTACTTTCCTTCAGGCTAAGTTGGGTGAATATCATCTGGGTCTGAATCCCAATTGTGGATTTACCACTTATGTAACTATGGACAAGCCATGCAACCTCTCTGAGTTTTTGTAGCATAATTTGTAAATTAGAGATAACAATAATAAAATAACAATATCTCACTGGCATATTGCAATAATTATATAAACTAATGTTGCAAACATCCTGCCACAGAATAGGAACTAAATACAGAGTAGTTGTTGTTAATATTAAGTCTATAATGTCAACCAAATTATATTTCCCCCCACTACTAAAATGGTTTTGCAAATACATTATTCATTTCTCATTCCCCAGTATTTTTTACCTATCAGTACATGGCCAGATCAAATGCTGTTTTGTTTTGTTTTTTTCTTTTTCAGTAAAGTTTCACAAAATACTGCTTATTTATTAAGACATTAAATGTATACTATTTCTGTATATATATATATACATATATATATAACATATAATAATGTATATATTATTCAGGACTTTTGTTTCTGCAGCTATTATATACTTTCATATGTATTTTTTTAATAGGTTCTATCTTCCTAACCTGGCCAATAAAAAAATGAATTAATCCATGTTTCTCTTTTTATTTTCATTCTGAATATAGCACAATTTTGCTAGACAAATGTCTTCTACAATTATCTGGAATAGACAGTCTACTCAATGGAGAGAAATGGAAAGACTAGCTTTCTATATGAAATGAGAAAAATAGGATTTGTTTTTCTAGTCCTTTCAATTCTTTCTGAAACTTCCATATGTATATGTATGACAGCTGACATGCACAGTAATAGTTGTAAATATTTGTATTCTCAACCTCATTGTACAATTTTTATAATTTTTTACAAATCCTTACATTTTAATATCATGGAATCCCTCTGAAAATGGCTTCATCTTAAGTCTGCATATAAGCAGCTGGAATAATGTGGTATCTACTGAGACCAATATCTGTAGTGAAATATTTATATAAATTGTTAATGTTTCTCAGGAAATACATATGATACACTATTTTGTCATGAATTTGCTATTACTCATGATGTAACTTCTTACTGTTTCTCTATGACTGTTAGAAAGTTAAAGCCAAGACATTAAATAATTGTACAGGGAATCTGATCAAGTTTTTCTTTTTTATTAAGATAAAATATTTGAAAGATGACCTGTGAACCAACATTTTAAACATGATTTTTTTTTAGAGTTAAATGGACATTTATCAAATGTTTAAAACAGCTTGAGAACAAGAAGAAGAAATGATATATCTTTCATGAAGAATTGTATCTTTTTCTTCTTTTAATAAAGTAACATTCATCATTTCATCCTTTCTCTGGTATACTCCTGTTTCCTGTTCAGTTGATGATTCTGAAGACTTGGATTTTTGCTTAGTCATCTCATCAACAAAGATGAATGATACAAATATTCTTATAAAGAAAATGAGTTCACTAATATTTACATTTGTTTCCTTTCTTTCTTTTTTTTTTTAAATATTGTATTTATTTATTTGTCTGACAGAGAGAGAGACAGCAAGAGAGAGAACACAAGCAGGGGGAATGGGAGAAGGAGAAGAAGGCTTCTTTCTGAGCAGGGAGTCCTATGAAGACTCATCCCAGGACACTGGGATCATGACAAATATGCTTAACAACTGAGCCACCCACGCATTCCTCTTCCTTTTTTTTCTTTCTTTCTGTCTTCTTTCTTTCTTTCTTTCCTTCTTTTCAGAAGCCAAGCTCTTAAAAATCTCCAGAACTTTCAAAATGCCTCTATAATGCTCTCTGGTTAACAATGAATGAATAAAATTTTTCACCATTCTTTTTTTTTACACAATTGAAATCCCTTATTAGTGGCAATGTTGTAGTACAAAAATAAAAATATGAGGAGTTTTTAAGAGAAATGATAGGGACAATCAACAGGTTATTAGTGGGTCATTGACAACAAATTAGAACAGACAAGAGTTCTTTTTTCTTCATTTGTTTTTTTAAATTTTTTAATTTTATCTTTTCAGCATTCCAAGACTCATTTTTTATGCACCACACACAGTGCTCCATGCAATACATGCCCTCCTTAATACCAACCAACAGGCTTACCTATCCCCTCACCGCCCTCCCCTCCAAAACCCTCAGTTTGTTTCTGAGTCCATAGTCTCTCATGTTTCATCTTCCCCTCTGATTTCCCCCATTTCACTTTTCCTTTCCTTCTCCTAATGTTTTCCATGTTATTCCTTATGCTCCACAAGTAAGTGAAACCATATGATAATTGATTTTCTTTGCTTGACTTATTTCACTCAGCATAATCTCTTCCAGTCCTGTCCCTGTTGATACAAAAGTTGGATATTCATTCTTTCTGATGGAGGCATAATACTCCATTGTATTTATGAACCATATCTTCTTTATCCATTTGTCTTTTGAAGGGCATCTTGACTCTTTCCACAGTTTGGTGATTGTGGCCATTGCTGCTATGAACATTGTGGAACATATGGCCCTTCTTTTCACTACATCTGTATCTTTGGGGTAAATACCCAGTAGTGCAATTATAGGGTCATAGAGTAGTGTAAAGAACTCAAACTCAACAACCAAAAATCAGATAATCATGCCAAAAGTTGGGCAGAAGACATGAACAGACAATCTCCAAAGAAGATGTACAAATGGCTAACAGACACATCAAAAAATGTTCATCATCATTAGCCATCAGGGAAATTCAAATCAAAACCACACTGAGATAACACCTTATACCAGTTAGAATGGCCAAAATTAAGTGGACAGGAAACAACAAGTGTTGGAGAGGATATGGAAAATGGGAACCCTCTTACACTGTTAGTGGGAATGCAAGATGATGCAGCCTCTTTGGAAAACAGTGTGGAGATACTACAAAAAATTAAAAACGAGCTAGAGTTTTAACAAAAAAATTACATGTGATGAATATACGAGTGACTTTTAAAGGTGATGCCGTTGTTTCCTAAATAAATTCTTATTGTAGCAATTTATTTTCCTGACATTACAATTGGTTTTTATGTCTGCAAATTGACATATCTTTGTAATCTTGCTTCCATTGACTTTTTCCCCCAAATTAAAAACTAAATGTATTTGCATGCTTTGGGGGTTTAATGCATTATCTTAATATAAAAAAATTGCATCCAATTTTAAAACATTTCTTATACAGTTAAAACTTGAAAGTAACTTAAATGCTTAAAGGAAAAATTAGCATGTTTGATTCTTTAATTGAATTTGATACACCTATGATTTTTATTGCTGGTATTAAGACCTTTTAGCAGGGAATAAAATAAATATACATTATTAATTCAGACTCAACTAATAAGTACAAATGAACATAGTAATTTTATGTTGCTTCAATATTAAATTTAAAATTCTAAATTATTCCATTCTTTTATCCTAAAAGACCTTAATCGATGTCTTTTAGCATTCATTTGTATTATTCAAGACATCATAGAAATGATCCTAATCTTTACCTCTGAAAATGTTTCTTTTCTCCTAAATATACTTAATTATGAAGTAAAAATGACAAAAAAATGGGTCAATGAGATGATTCTGACAAGGATAAATGTTTTTAAGAGGGTGAATATTGATGGGAGTAATATTTAAATGATAATTTTAAAGACACAACCAGCATTCAGATAGTCACTTTAGAAGCATGAGTCCATTCTTTCTCTTAAGTCCCATGCTAAATTCATACTGACAGTGCTTTTGTTTGGTTGATTGGTTAAGGGTGTGTGTGTGTGTGTGTGTGTGTGTAAGCCCTTTGTAAAATTTTCTTTAGACCTAGAATTTTTTTTTTTTTCTAAAAGATTATTAACCAAATAAATAAATGGTCTCATTCAAGTAGCAGTATGGTTCCACACCACTCTGTGCCTCCCCAACTGTATCAGACAAATAATTATAAATTTTAAATAATTTAGTTTATGATGGTATAAAAGTTGCATTTTAAATCTAAATATACAATCCTATGAAATATTAGTATAACCAGAACTGCCTCAGGACTTTCCCACTTGCATTGCATAAAAGGTCATAACATTAATGCTCAAATCTTATTACTTTGTTATATTCACTCACCCACTATTAGATCTCCAGCCCCCACCAACTCCTTCCCCAGAAATTCCTGGGAGCCCCCTTCCCCCAAACACACACACACATATCTATCTACAGGGTAAATCTTTCTCATGCAAATTTAAGCCCTTTTGTCCAGGTGCACTGCTGGTCAAAACCACTTGATGGTAGTATCTCACCTTTAACAATGCTGTCTCCCTATGCTCCTTAAAGCTACATAACAATTTGCACTGAAAAAATATCACTGTCACATATTCAGGCCTCACAACTCAGGTGCCAGATTGAGCCATAGTGTGTTCCAACCAAAAATGTAGAAAGTGCCTTTTTCTTTTTTTTTTTTTTTC
This sequence comes from Mustela lutreola, assembly GCF_030435805.1. NCBI lineage: Eukaryota > Metazoa > Chordata > Mammalia > Carnivora > Mustelidae > Mustela > Mustela lutreola. Next base: position 79,533,344 of record NC_081308.1, read on the forward strand.
CTCTGGCATTCTAAGGTTGGTGTTCACTTTATTCTCTAACATCCTCTCATGAAAACAGTTTCTTCTAATTCTGCCTACAAATGCTCCATCAACAGGATTCCAAAGAGTCCCATTCATATTCCAAATAACCTCATATCAGCTTAATGACTTTCTCTTTTAGCTAAAAAAAAGGGGATAACAAAAAATAAAATTTCTCAGACTGGAAGAAGGCCAACATAATCATAATTGTCATTTCCATTAGCCTTGTTAAGAACTACTACAGAGCATTATCCTTTATCCATAATTCTAAAATCCAAATGCTCCAAACACAGAGAGTTTTCCTAAATTTGGTATCCAGCTTATTTTGTTGAGCAAAATCTGGAGTTAACTGAAGTTTGTCTCATAAACCTGTGTTTTTAATATACTATAAACATTTGAATGATGTGCTACTTCAGACCCACTTAAGTCATTACCCAATATCGGTATATATATATTTCATATCTCTTACTAAAAAAAAAAAAAAAAAAAAAAACTTTCGAACTCCAAAATATATCTATCCTCACAAGATTATATACCTGCATGCATATGTATTTTGAAATTTTACATGTACTATTTATTATACGAAATGTATAAATAAAATACATGAAAACAGAAACAAAATTGCTGAATGAAAGTATAAGAACCTCTAGCATTTATTTATTTATTTACTTATTCATTCAGAAAAATTTTATTAAGCCTTATTATGTGGTATCTGGCCTATAAGAAATTATAGGTTCCTATGTGTTATATCTATACTCATTCATTGATCATTATCATTGTTGATACAGTTGTTTAGTGCCCAACACTGGTTAAATTGCCAAACAACAGATTAATCACTGACTAAACTACCAAAACTATTGTTCTTATCAATACCAGATATTTAGTTGTTTTAAATGAATAGTCTTTTTTTAGTTCCAAGACCGAATTCTAATATGTGTCTGGAGGCTTTCCCATATCCAATAGGGTGTCCAAGAATTCAGCTCAATTCTGACACTACCCATGGATAGCATCAGATTCCACAGGTAAAGGATTCAGTTTCACATCACCACCCTTCACTTCAGATGCCAGTTACATGCCCAGGCTTTTACCTGTGCTTCTGACCAACTGGTTACAAACTGGAGGTTCCAACAATTCCCTCTAACTCAGGATGCCAATCACAAGTCCAGGTCATTAACTGTACTTCTGACTGCCTGGCTTTAGATGCCCACAACCCCCTCCATGGGTCTGACTGATTTGCTAGAATGGCTCAGAGAATTCAGGAAACCTATATACTCACTAGATTTCCAATTTATTGCAAAGAATATTAAAGGATACAAATCTGAGATTTGCAGAAAAAGAAGTGGGTAAGGGGACTGGGTAACTGGGTGATGGGCATCAAGGATGGCACATGATGTGATGAACACTGGGTGTTATATGTAACTAAGGAATAATTGAACACTACATCAAAAACTAAAGATGTACTATTTGTTGTCTAATTGAATTTAAAATAAATAGATAAATAAATAATAATGATACAAATCAACAGCCAGATGAAAAGATATATAGGACAAGGTCCTGAACAAAGGAATTTCTGTCCTCGTGGAGCTTGGAGTCCAGCAGAATGGCACATGAAAGTGTTCTGATTGTCTAAACTGGAAGCTCCCTAAATCTATTCCTTCTGGGGTTTTGTGGAGGCTTCACTACATAGATACGATTGATTTACTCATTGGCCTTTGTGTCTGATTCAACCTATAGCCCTTCTCTGCTCCCCAGCAATCAGGGAATGGGATAGAAATTTCCATACCTCTATTCAAGGTTGGTTTCCCCAGCAATGAACCCTCATCCTTAGGTGCTTTCTAAAAGTCACCTTCATTAATATAAACCCAGTTGTGATGGAAAATAGCTTGTTATTATTATAATAAGATACTAATTTCTCCTTTGTGGCTCTAAAACAATTTCAGGAACTGAGGAGAAGAGACCAAATATAACAAAAGATGTTTCCATTGCTCTTATTGCTCAGGAAATTTCAAGGCTTTGGGGTGCTATGAGCCAAAACCTGTAGACAAAGAACAAATATAAATAAGAAATATATTTTGGTCATCTGAATGATCAAACACATATACTTCTTATAAATCACAATATCAAAACTAAGAATGAATGTTTAAACAAAATACTAGCACACACATAGAAAGACATATTGAACTGACTTTTGACTCATTGCAAATTATGTTTTGAAAATCATTTCAATTTAATGATATTTAAGATTTTCAGATTATCCTAGATTTTGTTGCCTTATTGGGTAGATCTTCTCTAGAGGATATAATTTGATATTCTTTATAGATTTTTGTTGTTAGAATTATGTTAAATACTTTTTAGTTCTAAAATTAGAGATTTTAAATAATAGGAATGTATCTTATGAGTCCTTAATTTTTTTTCCAGAAATGGATAATTTAAATGACTCTCCATTTCACCCTACTTCATATATGTGTCTCTGAACATATACTGAAGAGTAGCTGAAAAAATTATTGTGGCACATACATTTCTAATTGACTAAAACAGTCCTTCCTCAAACCAATACCACCCAAGTATATACTGGAATTGTGTGTGTGTGTGCGCTTTTTAAGCTTTCTCCCACATTTGTACAACACTTCTTAAGTTGTTAATATTCTTCCTTATCTATTTTGTTATTATTTTCAATTATATTTTCAATTATTATTTTCAATTATTAATATGATATGAACCAATTAAAGAAAATATATTTTCTCCTTCTTACAAATGAGGAAACTAAACTCAGGTAGGACATTTTACCAAAGGAAAAGAAGGCATCTGTTTCAGAGCAGATGGACATGTAAATATCATTCTCCAATACAACCCTCCTTTTCTTTGTAGTCTGGTGGTATTCCTATAAATCAGGCTGCAGTAAAAATGTGATGTTTTTAAAATTATTTTCCTGCTTTTGAAACAATGACTTTTCTTCATCTTCATATTCATGCCAAAGGATGACACCATTCAGTACTGCAGGCATTTTCTCTTAATTAACCACCAGTTACATTTCTGCACCATTTTATCTTCTGTATTTTATTACATCATTAGAATTTATTTTTATATTCATAAGTGCTGATATATGCTGAAATTTTTAAACATGAAAGTAAGATTTAGTCATTAAAAATGGATAAAATCTTGAAGGCAGAATGTTAAGTAATTATTTCATTTGCAGTTTTTAAATCAATAACAGAGATCCAATTAAAATGTATATTACCTCTTAAAATTTGGAAATAGATACTGTGTAGAAAATACCTGTTAGAGTATAAGTAATGCACTGAGAGTCATGCTTATGAGTAATGCCAAATTAGAAAAGAACAGCATCTTCATATTGCATTCTTTATACAAATTGAGGATAATTTTTGAAAACATTTTTAAAATGAGTGACTCAAAAAAGGTACTTATAAGAGAAACAGAATTATTAACATTCTGTAAGGAAATGGTCCCATGAAGATAGACTTTTCCATATTTTAGGGCAACAAATTTTGCCATTCCAAGCTATACTGCTTTACCATATTGTTTATTCTAAGCTGTTCACTTTTAAGAAACTGGAGACAGAAGAAAAGCTCTAAAAACCAAGTAGAAGTTTCCCTTTTGTAAGAGACATTTACATAAAGGGAAATTTCCATTGGTAGAGGCACCCTTACCTAAATCTCTAGAAACTCTTAACAGTGGAGAAGGCAAGAACTTAATTCTGCATAACCTTACACTTGCTTGCCTTACTTTTTTCTTTTTCCTTTTAAATATTTAATTTATTTATTTGACAGAGATCACAAGTGGGCAGAGAGGCAGGCAGAGAGAGAGGAAGGGAATCAGACTCCCTGCTGAGCAGAAAGCCCAATGTCCAATGCCCTCCTGGATCCCAGGACCCTAGGATCATGACCTCAGTCTAAGGCATGGGCTTTAACCCACTGAGCTACATAGGTGTCCCTGTTTACCTTACTTTTCCAGGTAACTTTTCATAACTGACTCCTTACCCCCAACATCTTCTTTTGTCTTTAGCTGGAGATAGTTTTTAAGGTAATGGCTTTAGCCATTTTACTAAGTTAATCAACTTTCCTAGGTTGCTTCTATGCATATAGGAGGTATACATGTTATTAAAATTTTGTTTGATTTTTTCCTATTAATATGTCTCATGCCAATTTGATTCCTAGATCAGCTAGAAGAACTCTGAAAGGGTAAATAATTATTTCTCTACCCAATAATAACAATATCTGTGGCCACTCACATTTTAAATGCTTACTTCTAAGAACATCTGCTTCCATGCTTTCTATTAGCATATGTGATAGTGATCCCACAGTTATAAATAACACTAGCAAAATCCTACACCAACTATATTGACATCTAAAAAGTCCCAAGGCTTTTAAAACAAAAAGTGACAACCTAGGCAGTATTTTTGTTGTTGGGAAAACAAAAATTAGCTTGCTACTGTCTCTTCTCTCAAAGATCTTACAGTCAACCATAAAATAATGCAAAAGGTGATCATTTACACAAAAGAAAAAACACAGTAATACAAGCTGATCAGGGAAATAATTCATCAAAGATTAGGAGGTAATATGAAATGAGCCTTGAAAGACGAGTAGAATTTCAGTTAGGTAAAGATAAAGAAAAAGAATGGATAAATAAATTACAGTGGAAAAGCAAGGAAATGAAAAAAAAATCTATCTTGGCTACAGTACATGTAGGAAGATATGACAAAACTTGAAAGTGTTAAAAAATAGATGTCAAACTCTCTCTCTTCAGAGATGACATGATGCTTTATATGGAAAACCCAAAGGACTCCACCCCCAAACTACTAGAATTCACACAGCAATTCAGTAATATGCCAAGATACAAAATCATGTACATAAATCAGTTGCTTTCTTATACACTAACAATGAAAATACAGAAAGAAAAAATAGAGAATCAATTCCATTTACTATAGCACCAAGAACCATAAGATTCCTGCGAATAAACCTAACCAAAGAGGTAAAGGATCTGTACTGAAAGAACTACAGAACACTCAAGAAAGAAACTGAACAAGACACAGAAAGATGGAAAACCATTCCATGTTCATGGATTGGAAGAATAAACATTGTGAAAATGTTATACTGCCTAGAGCCATGTATACTTTCGATGTCATTGCATTCAAAATTCCATGGGTATTTTTCAAAGAGTTGGAACAAACTATCTTAAAATTTGTATGGAACCAGAAAAGACCCTGAATTGCTATGGAAATGTTGAAAAAAAAAAAAAAAAACTGGGGGCATTATGTTACCTGATTTTAAGCTTTACTACAAAGCTGTGATCACCAAGACAGCATTGTACTGGCAGAAAAAAAAAAAAAAACAGACATATAGACCAGTGGAACAAAGTGAGAGCCCAGATATGGACCCTCAACACGATGGTCAAATAATCTTCAACAAGACAGGAAAAAAATATACAGTGGAGAAAAAAAAAAAAAAAAGCAGTCTCATCAATAAATGGTGCTGGGAAAATTGGATAACTATGTATAAAAGAGTTAAATTCGACCAGTCCCTTATACCATATGTAAAGATAAACTCAAAATGGATAGAAGACCTCAACGTGAGTCAGGAATCTATAAATTTCCTAGAGAACATAGGCAGTAACCTCTTTGACATTGGCCACAGCAACTTCTTTCAGATATGTCTCCCAAGGCAAAGGAAACAAAAGTGGAAATGAACTTTTAGGATTTTATCAAGATCAAAAGTTTGCATGGAGCACTGGGTGTGGTGCAAAAATAATGAATACTATTATGCTGAAAATAAAAAATAAATTTAAAAAAAAGTTACCAAAAAGAAAAAAAAAATCAAAAGCTTCTGCACAGTAAAGGAAACAGTCCAAAAAAAAAAAAAAAATGAGGCAACCAGGGAATGGGAGAAAATATTCACAAATGCCAGTACAGACAAAGGGCTGATATCCAAGATCTATAAAGAACTCCTCAAACTCAACACACACAAAACAGATAATCATGTCAAAAAATGGGCAGAAAACATGAACAGACACTTCTCCAGTGAAGACATACAAATGGATAACAGAAACATGAAAAAATCTTCATCCTCATTAGCCATCAGGGAGATTCAAGTCAAACCTACATTGAGATACCACCTTACACCAGTTAGAATGGCCAAAATTAACAAGACAGTAATCAACGTGTGTTGGAGAGCTTGTGGAAAAAGGGGAACCCTCTTACACTGTTGGAGGGAATGTAAGGTGGTGCAGCCATTTGGGAGAACAGTGTGGAGATTCCTTCAGAAATTAAAAATAGGGCTTCCCTATGACCCTACAATTGCACTACTGGGTGTTTACCCCAAAAATACAGATGTAATGAAAAGAAGGGCCATCTGTACCCCAATGTTCATAGCAACAATGGCCATAGTCACCAAACTGTGGAAAGAACAAAGATAACCTTCAACAGATGAATGGATAAGAAGATGTGGTCTATATATACAAATGAGTATTATGCTCCATCAGAAAGGATGAATACCCAACTTCTGTATCAACATGGATGGAACTGGAAGAGATTAGGCTGAGTGAAATAAGTCAAGCAGAAAGAGTCAATTATCATATGGTTTCAAGTACTTGTGGGGTATAAGTAGTAACATGGAGGATATATGGAGATGGAAAGTAGAAGGGAGTTGGGGGAAATTGGGAAGGAATGAACCATGAGAGACTGTGGACTCAGAAAAAAAAAAATGAGGTTTTTGGAGGGGAAGGGGGCGGGGTGTAGGGTGAGCCTCTGGTGGGTATTATGGGGGGTATGTATTGCATGGAGCACTGGGTGTGGTGCATAAACAATGAATTCTGTAACACTGAAAAGAAATAAAAAAAAATTTCAAGAAGAGTAGTAAAAAGTATTAGTAAAAAAATAAAAAATTATCTCAATGGTTATTTTTGTTTATAGACAAATTATTTCAAGGTCATGTAGGAAATAATCAGGCAAAACTAGCAAGTAAATAACTGAAAAAAAAACAAAATGATAAGATATTTTATAAAGGCTAAATAATTTTTAAATGTCCTAGCACAAGAATGTAAAGAGAGATCAATTGTAAAAGTAATCTAATTCTGAAATAAAACCTAACATACTTTAGAATTTAACATGTCAAGACAGGATGTATAATAAGCAATTGAGAAGTTATGAATCAGTACCAAAAAATGGTGTTATAGAAAATCAGCATATAAAAAATTGTATAGTCACATCTCACAAAGTGCATGAAAATTAATTGACACATGTAAAGTCAATTGCTGAAACATAAACATAAAATTTCAAAACAATATTTAAGTGAATATTAACTTTCTGGATACAGAAGGATTTTCTTTTTTCTTTTTTTTTTTAAGATTTTATTTATTTGAGAGAGAGAGAGAGAGAATGAGAGAGGAGAAGGTCAGAGGGAGAAGCAGACTCCTCATGGAGCTGGAAGGCTGATGTGGGACTCAATCCCGGGACTCCAGGATCATGACCTGAGCCAAAGGCAGTTGCTTAACCAACTGAGCCACCCAGGCAGCCCTACAGAAAGATTTTCTAAGCATAAGAACAATAAAAAGAATTGCAAAACAAAGGATTTAAAACTTTAAATACACAAGCACTTAAATTTCTGCATAGAAGGAACACCATAAGCAATATCAAACAGGAAAAAGCATGTTGGGCAAATATTTACAACATTCATGACTAAGATGTTTTCATATTGGTAATCTTCCTATCCTCTTCACCTGTGCAAATCTTATTTCATACTGGATCTTAGCCAAAATGCTAAAAAACAATTGCTCTTTTCTTTCTTTTTTTTTTTTTTTTGCAGTTGCAAATCTTATTCATGTTTTGTGAACTCAATTAAGTTCCACTTCATCCATGTTATCGTTTCTAAGTATTCCAGCCCTTTCTGTATCCCAACACTTACAGTTGTCTATTATGCTTTGTAGTACTTAATTATACATTATATTTTATAATCTGTAAAGTTAGATATATAGTATAAATATAAAAGGTGCTATGGTCTGAATGTGTATATCCCCCCCCTAAGCCCCAAGAAGATGGTATTAGGCGGTTGGGCTTTGGGGGGATTATTAGGCAATTAAGTTGGAGTCCTTGTGAATAGGATTAGTGTTCTTATAAAATAGGCCTGAGAAATCTCCCTTGTCCTCTTCCATAAAATTAGGATACAGAGAGAAGTCAGTGATCTACAACATAGAAAAGGGCTCTCACCAAAACCTGAAAATGTTGGCACCCTGATCTTGAATTTCCAGCCTCCAGAACTGTGAGCAACAAATTTCTACTCTTTATGTCATTCAGTTTGTGATATTTTATTATAGAAATCTGGGAAGACTAAGACAAAAGGTCTCTAGAAGATGTACAATGACTCCCAAGCTGGTTATTATTTTTTTATTCTCCTCTCCACAATCACCACACTATCCATATTTATCCCTTTTCTTTCGTGTTCTATTCCCTGAGAGACTGACTTCTATGGGTTGAGTTATCCATGGTTTGTTGGCCTTCCATGGCCTTAAGCAAACAAGAGTCCCTAGCAAGAAGTTAGAGTTGAAGAAGAAAAAGAACAGAGTCCTTCCTTTTCCAAGCCCTTCTTACTTTAGCACTTTGTTACTAGTGGTATTCAAGCCCTTCTGTAATTATACATCTTGTCTGGCAGTCTCCTCCATGATTCTCACTTTTCATCAGCTGCTATAATCCTTACAGAATTAGTGGTCATACAAACCTCCAAGTAGCACTAGTTTCTGACTGACTCACACCTATCCATTAATTTTTCTTCAGTTGTACTATCTGGAATGTGCTCTTTCTGCTGGAACCCTGACTGATGACTCCAAAGCCAAGATAATTTGGTTCTAATTTGCTTTGTTATTATCAAATCTAAGGAAAATCAGAAGGTGGTAAGGAATGGTGAGACACTGAAATAGAAAAGGAGCATCATGGAGGCAAAGATTGGCAGAACCCATACAAGAGTTTTCTGAGATTAAGGGACTCTAATCTTAATATTTTCATATTTCCAGCTATTTTTAGTGTGAAAATTGGAAAAGGTATTTCTACAAAGAGAGTAAAGAATCATAGTTCTATTGGTAAGATCAATTTTATTATGACTTAGCTTGGTAACATTAAAAATTCAATCTATCTAGTGTTTCTTGTTTTGATTCCATTCTCACAAACCAACCTTCTGACTATAACTTAGGGTCCATGTAAGTGCCTACAGAGAGGGAATATGGCTGGTCATACATATTTCAACTACTTCAGCAATGTTGATTTTTTTTTATTAATGTGAACCAATATATAACAATTATATTTATTATTATAATTTGGTCAAATGCAAGTGTTCTCTTCAGAGATTGGTCTTCTTTAGACATTTTGATAATTGAGCTTCTGATGGCAAGACCCTGAACCATCTGCATTTCTGCCCATGACTTTCTTTTGTTATTTATAAATTCTACACCCTAATACTTAACATATTTAGTAACACTCAGAAGAAAATGAGTTGGTTGACTAGGGGAAATAATCCTATACCAGACCTGTACCTTTGCAGAACCTTGGGACAGAACCTTGGTAAACCTTATTTCCTCATTGTGTGCCAGAAAGAAGCTGCCTGATTGTCCAGAAAATATATAGACTCAACTTAATTTTCTAGCCACTAAGTGGTATTTGGAATTTTGGCAAATAATAAGTAAAAGTGTCTCACCACTCCATACAGAGTATCTCTGTGGTCAAAAGTTCCTTTTCTAAGATATTACACTGTCCTTGACAAAGTATAGTAATTACATGCATTTTGTCCTGTTCTTCAGCTTCCTCTATGATTTTGCATGCCAGTTCAAGCACCAGTATTCATGCTATTTTACATGTTTATACCAGTCTTGCTCATCTACAATTATTTTGCTGTGACATTCTGTGCCAATGTTAGTAAAATATCTTTCTAGATGGATGGATATTTCTGAGTATTCTGTGGGTGTTCAGAGGAACAAAGAGGAAAGCAGTGTCTGTTGTATAATCATCTTGTTGTCAGATATCTTGTACCTACTGGAATTTTTCCTTATGAAAGAGAATGATCATTCTACAATGTCCAAAATACCCTCTTCTACTATGCCGCCCCTAAAAATCTACAATTTCAGAATGCCAAGCCAAATATTTTATTTTAAATACATTTAAGAACTATGGTAACCTATTTTCCCCCACAAGACAGAGTGTATGGTTAAAACAATAGTATATATTTTTTTAATATCAAAAGGCTTTTCCAGAATCAGTTGTGATTTCTTTTCAGCCTTTTGGCTTAGTTCAAGTGTAATATCTGCTCCTTAACAGTTTAATATCTGATACATCCTTTATCCAAAAGTAGTTGTATGATGATTTGGGAATACGTAAATCATCACCTATTGATTAATTTTTTCCTAAGCATGTGGCATATACTTTACAAAGAAAGCAAAAATGCTTGCAGAATCATTCTTTATTTTTTATTTTATAACCCTGATTGTTCAAAACAGAGATGTTGACATCCAGGGAATGTGGAGTAGGAGGACCAGAAGCTCACTAACTAGATAACATTCACATCAGTGTAAATGACCCAGAAAATGAACCAAAGTCTGGCAGAACAAGCTTTCCACAGCTAAATATAGAGAAGAGGCTGCATTGAGAGGGTTGAGACATGGCCAGGAGCTAAATGGACCTGTGGAACTTCCCGTGGAAGGGAGAGACACTGCAGGCACAGAGAGGGGAGAGAAAAGAATTATCACACTGGGGAGCCCAGAGGGGAAATATGAATCTCCGTAACATTTGGCTTTCAACACTAGAGGGGCTAAATTTCATGAGTTCGTATAATCAGTAAGACATAAAATCTGGAACTTTAAACATCAGCAGGCTTACCTCTGGAACTGTCCCGGAGGGTGAGAGGAAACTGAGCCTCTACCCTTAAAGACACAGCACAGGAAACAACCCAAAAGAGATACAACCTACCAGCAGTTTGAAAAATGCCTTGGGTATATGGGACGGAGATTTGTTTATTAATCTCAGAGCCCTTGCTAAAGGGGCAGGGATCTTTGAGAATGTCCAGAAACAAAAGAGCTGGCAAGCACCATTCTTCTCCTCTATCCACCAGCATAAACACATGGCCACCTGCAAGAACCAGTGCAGTGCTGACACTCACTACCTAACTTGCTAACAGTATGATCCATCCATGTGTTCCCTTGCAGAAATGTGCCCTCCAGCCAGTCACCTATTCCAGGTCCCCTCTCACAGAATATCAATACAAACATTGCTAATGCCTTGCAACTTACCCTTGTACATTTCTGCAGATCCTCCACACCCAATATGCTCTTAGCCAGAACCCATACAAAGCAGTGCCACAAGCCTGGAAGTGTGTAAGGAGCCCAGGGAGTGGTGGGTATCAATCTAAAGTGACTCCTACCCCAGAAAAAGAGAAATATAACTACACACAACAATCAGACTATGGCTTACTAGTGGGCTAGGGCAGAGAACTGATCTGACCCTAGGCCCTGCCCACCAACAAAGCTTCACAGGAAACAACACAGGGAAAGCAAACTGAAGCCCTGTGCTACTACATGTCTGGAAAATGCCAAGTCTGACTCAAACCCAAGGCAGCCACAGAATGTTACACTAACAGCAAAGAGACAAAATAATGTCCACAAAAGGCAAAGAGATGCATTGTAGATGACTAGGATGAGGCAAAAATAGTTCAGCCACAATATCAGGGTGAACACTACATTTATAGGAGATACCACTGATATGCCAGATTCTGGAGAAGAGGAGACACTGCCCTACAAGGCACTACACAACCTCTTCTTCATAAGGTCTCTACTTTCAAGAAGAGGAGATATTCCTAATGCATAGAAACAAAGAAAATTTGAGAAAATGAAGATACAGAGGATTATGTCCCAAATGTTAAAAAAAAAAAAGGACAAAATCACAGCAAGAGACATAAGCAAAATGGACATAAGTAATATGCCTGATGGAGAATTTAAAATAATTATCATAAAGAAACTCATGGAATGTGAGAAAAGAGTGGAGGATCTCAGTGAAACCCTTCAAAAAGAGAGAAAACATTACAAAAACCAGAGATAGAGAACTCAATAAATGAAATTAAAAATAACTAGATGGAATGAATAGAAGACTAGAAGAAAAACAATGGATTGGTGACCTGGAGGACAGAGTAATGGAAAACAATCAAGCTGAATGGTGAAGGCAAAAATACAAAATGAAAATAGACAAATAGACATAGAGAATTTAATAACACCATCAAGCATAATAACATTTACATCATAGGAATCCCTGAAATTTTACTTGAAGAAATAATAGCTGAAAACTTTTCAGATCTGGAAAGGAAATAAATCCAGATCAAGGAGGCACAAAAAACCATCACCCCCAACAAAATCAATCTAAGGAAGTCCAACACCAAGAGACTTAGTAACTAAAATGGAAAAGTAGTAACAAAGAATTTTAAAAGCAGCAAGAAAAATAAAGCTGTTATATACAGGGAAAATCCCATAAGGCTATCAGCTGATTTTTCAGCAGTAACATTGCAGGCCAGAAGGGAGTGGCATGATATATTCAAAGTATTGAGAGGAAAAAATATGCAGCCAAGAATACTCTATCCAGCTATCATTCAGAAGACAGGGTAAGATAGAATTTCCCAGAAAAAAGCAAAAGGAATTCATGACCACTAAACGAGCCCTACAATAAATGTTAAAGGAGACTCTTTCAATGAAAAGACCATAAGTAGGAATAAGTAAAGTAGGAAGCACAGAACAGTAAAACTCAGTCAAAGACTCACAAAATAAAAGGATGTAAAGCATGAGACCATATACATAACACATGGGGGGAGGGCAGTAAGGAAGGACTCACACATAAGCAAATGTCAACTTAATATAGAATGCTATATATGGAAGATACTATATAAAAATCTGAATTATAAGTACAAATCAAAAACCGGTAATAGGTATGAAAAAAATAAAGGAATCAAAGTCTATCACTAAAGAAACCCAACTATAAGAGAAAAGAGCAAGAGAATATGTGAATGAAGAACTAAACAAACAAACAAACAAACAAAAAAACAACCATAACAACATGAGTAACAAACTGGCAATAACTATATACCAATCAATAATTACTTTGAATGTAAATAGAAAAGATGTAAACCCAAAATTATATGGTCAGTTAATTTTTTTTTTAAAGATTTTATTTATCCATCTGACAGAGAGAAATCACAAGTAGACAGAGAGGCAGGCAGAGAGAGAGAGAGGGAAGCAGGCTCCCTCTGAGCAGAGAGCCCGATGCGGGACTCGATCCCAGGACCCCGAGATCATGACCTGAGCCGAAGGCAGTGGCTTAACCCACTGAGCCACCCAGGCGCCCCTGGTCAGTTAATTTTTGACAAAAGAGTCAAGAATATGCAATGGGAAAAATCTCTTCAACAAATGTTATTAGGAAAACTGGACAGCTACATTTAAAAGAATAAAATTGGATCACTTTCATACACCATATACAAAAATAAGCTCAAAATGGATTAAGGGCCAAAAGGTGAGACCTGAAACCATAAAAATCTTGAAGACAGGACAGACAGTAATTTCTCTAATATTGAGTATATCAGTATTTTTCTAGATATGTCTCATGAGGCAAGAGAAACAAAATAAAAAATAAACTATTGGGACTACATCAAAATAAAAAGGTTCTATACAGTGAAAGAAACAATCAACAGAAAGAAAATGCAACTGACAGAATGGGAGAAGATATTTGCAATTGAAATATTTTTAATAAAGGGTTTGGGCACTTGTGCTGAGCGCTGGGAGTTGCATGGAACTGTTGAATCAGTATATTATACACCTGAAACTAATATTACACTGTATGTTAACTAACTGGATTTTAAATAATTTCTAAAAGTCAAAAAATACATATTTATATAAAGAACTTACATGAGTCAACACCAAAAACCAAATTGCACCAAATAATCCAATTCAAAACTGGACAGAGGACATAAATAGACATTTCTCCAAAGAAAACATACTGATAGCCAACAGATATATGAAAAGGTGTTCATAGTTACTAACCATCACGGAAATGAAAGTCAAAACTACAATAAAATATCACCTCACGTCTGTGAGAATGGATAAAATGAAAACCACAAGAAACAACAAGAGTTGGTGAAGATGGGGAGAAAAAGTAATCCTCTTGCTACCTTGGTGAGAAGGCAAACTCGTGCAGCTGCTGTGGAAAACAGTATGGAGCTTCCCCAAAAACTTAAAAATAAAATTACTATATGAAGCAATAATCACACTACTGGGTATTTACCCAAAGAAATACAAAATCACTAATTTGAAAGGGTATATGCACCCCTATGTTTAGTGCAGCATTACTTGCAATATCCAGATTATAGAATGATCTCATGTGTCAATTGATAGATGAGTGGATAAGAAAGATGTGATTACACACACACACACACACACACATATGTATATGTATATAAACATTTTGTAATTATATATACATATATGTACATATAAATTTAAAATGGAATATTGGTCATAAAAAATAATGAAATCTTGTCATTTAAAACAATATAGATCAATCTGGAGAGTGAATTGTTAAGCAAAATAAGGTGGTCAGAGAAAGACAAATACCATATGATTTCACTCTATGTGGAGTTTAAGAAACAAAACAAACACTATAGGAGCAAAAATGAGAGACACAAACTGAGAAACAGACTCTAATCTACAGATAACAAATTGATGGTTACCAGAGGTGAGGTGGGTAGAGGAAGAGGTTAAATAGATGATGGGGATTAAGGAGTGCACTTGTGATGAGCAACAGGTGATTCATGGAAGTGTTGAATCACTAAATTATACTGGAAATTAATTTTACACCATATGTCAACTAATTGGAATTTAAATAAAAACTTAAAAAAAGAGAAAGATGCCATATGATTTCACTTATGGGGAATTTAAAAACTAAAACAAACAAGGAAAAAAAGAGACAAACTAAAAAACACACTCTTAACTTTAGAGAATTGATGGTTATTAGAAGGGCATGGTAGGGAGATGGGTAAAAGAGGTGAAGAGGACTAAGAGTACACTTATCTTAATGAACACTGAGTAATGCACATAATTGTTCAGTCGCTATATTGTGCACCTGCAACTAACAAAACACTATGTTAACCGTACTGGATTAAAAAAAAAAAAAGTTATAGATGTTGGCAAACCAGGAAAGACACTTTACTTTCTGTATAATTATGTGGGAAAGTTTAAGAAATTAGCTAGTAAGCCCCTACTCATATATCCATCTATCTATTCAAATAGATAGATAGATATGTACATACATACATACACACATATACACTTAGTATTTTTAAATATACTACAGTGGAAATGTATCACTATTCCTTGGTCTTTGTCTTTCTTTTCCTTTTCCCAATTTGCTTCTTTGGGATTTCATATGGTGTTCTAATAACAACAATAACAGCTGCAGTGTTGGTGGCAGCAACAAGAGCTATCATTTATGTATTATCTACTTGGTATGCACTTAGCATTTAGCTAAGTTCTTTACAAATTAGTTCGCTACTTCTCCTCTTCTCAATGCTGTGAGGCAAGTAGCAGTATTTTTCCCATTTTACAGATGAAGAAATGAAGAAAAATAGAAGTAACCAAGGTCAGATAACTAATGAATTGCTGTGCTTAGATTTAAACCCAGGTGCATTTAATTCTGAATGCTATGTACTTAACCATTATATAATTGTGTTCCATAAAGGTGAAGTTAGTGAAATTACTCCTACCTCTATAAAGTTATCGGTACTATGTGACTGGAAGGTCTGTAATCTTCTCAATATTTATACATGCTTATCATTTGCTTATCATTATATGGAGCTATAAAAAAGCAACATTCTATACTGTGTACCCTTTTAGTAGGAAACCTTAGAGAAGCAGCAAGACACCGAGTTAATTAGCCATATTGGCTGAATCATCAATCTGGTGGCTTATGTCATGGCCAGATCACTGAAATATTTTAAAAAATCACTTATTTTTATTGAGGATTTTAAATCATTTATTTTTTTTGTATTTATATATATATATATATATATTATATATAATATATATATTCATATATACATATTCTCTTTTTTTTGCCTAATAAAACATTTTTGTTCAGAATCTCAGTCTTCCTTCCTTTTTTAAAATTTTTTTTAATTTATTTCAGCATAACAGTATCATTATTTTTTTACTACACCCAGTGCTCCATGCAATCCGTGCCCTCTATAATATCCACCACCTGGTACCCCAACCTCCCACCCCCCCGCCACTTCAAACCCCTCAGATTGTTTTACAGAGTCCATAGTCTCTCATGATTCACCTCACCTTCCAATTTACCCCAACCCCCTTCTCTCTAACTCCCCATGTCCTCCATGCTATTTGTTATGCTCCACAAATAAGTGAAACCATATGATAATTTACTCTCTCTGCTTGACTTTTTTCACTCAGCATAATCTCTTCAAGTCCCGTCCATGTTGCTACAAAAGTTGGGTATTCATCCTTTCCGATGGAGGCATAATACTCCATAGTGTATATGGACCACATCTTTCTTATCCATTTTTCCGTTGAAGGGCATCTTGGTTCTTTCCACAGTTTGGCGACCGTGGCCATTGCTGCTATAAACATTGGGGTACAGATGGCCCTTCTTTTCACTACATCTATATCTTTGGGGTAAATACCCAGGAGTGCAATGGCAGGGTCATAGGGAAGTTCTTTTTTTAATTTCTTGAGGAATCTCCACACTGTTCTCCAAAGTGGCTGCACCAACTTGCATTCCCACCAACAGTGGAAGAGGGTTCCCCTTTCTCCACATCCCCTCCAACACATGTTGTTTCCTGTCTTGCTAATAAATTTGCATGTTGTGGTATTTGTGACATTTATATTAATTTATTTGTTACAAGATATTCACATATTCTATAGGTCACTGAAACTAGAATATACTGAACTATGAGAAATCAGGGGTAGAAATAATCTAATTATGTTGCCATCAGATATTAAAAGGCAAAATAAATTTATAGGAAATACTAAAAATTAGGATCTATGTTTTTCCTAATGCTTGTTTGCATGTATCCTTTGTATGTGTCCAATTTTTCAGCCATCAAATGTGGGCATTAATACAGCATAACTGCTCTGCCCTTCTTTTCCTTGACTTGTCTAAAATCACAAATATTTGTGTATCTAATAACCTTCTGTAGAACATCCTAGGTGAGTGAAATGTTTCTCCTTCCAGTTCTTACTTGATCTAATCCATTATTTACCAGGAAATTGGAATATGTGATTTATACAAAAACACAAATGATTTTGTAAGCAAATATTTAAGGATCCCCAGCCAGAAAATGAGTCTGATTTTATGAAAAGCATAATCATCAAGGGATATACATAAATCAATTGAGAGTGAGAAATTCTAGTCAGGAATTTCTTGCCAACTCTCTGGGGTTTAGGTGATGAAAAACTCAAAAAGAATAAAGAAATCTCATCTGACATTTAGTTCAGATTTTATTTGTGAACATCTTCCACTTAAGATGGGATTGGGAGGGAGACAAACCATAAGTGACTCTTAATCTCACAAAACAAACTGAGGGTTGCTGGGGGGAGGGGGTTTGGGAGAAGGGGGTGGGATTATGGACATTGGGGAGGGTATGTGCTTTGGTGAGTGCTGTGAAGTGTGTAAACCTGGTGATTCACAGACTTGTACCCCTGGGGATAAAAATATATGTTTATAAAAAATAAAAAATTAAAAAAAAAGGATATTCACAGGTAAATTCTAGCCCACATTTTCCTTCTTAATGTCAATCAATTTTGATTATTACCCAATTCATCATTAGCATCTTAATAAACCCAACATTAATCTTCAGTAAATGATAAACTCACAACCTTCTTGTGAATTGGGATCATGGTCCTGCCCAAGTTATAAGCTGAGACACACACTTGGAATCTTTATCTTGTTCTGCCAAACAACATGTCTCCTGTGTGCATATTTGAATCCTGGTAGATCCTATTCTTCACCTAGACAACATTTTCACATAAAAGTATTGCAAATACTTCTACATAAACTGAGACTGGGGAGAAGTTGACTATCCTTTCATTGATTAGACACTCTAAAGATTACACCTCATGAAAGTAGAAACTTTTCTGCAGTGGTGTGGAACTACCTAATGATGAACAGATTTGTGTTATAAGAGAATTAAAGAAATTAGGTGTTGAAATTTTAAAGTTTCAAAATGGAATTCATTAACTGAAGAAATTTAAAAAAAAAAAGCTTCAAATTCTATTTGAGCATCATAATCTTCTTCACTTTAAAAGTGCAATATTTTGGGAGCACCTGGGTGGCTCAGTCAGTTAAGTGTGCTCAGGTCATGATTCCAGGATTCTTGGTTCACGTCCCACATCGGGGTTCCTGATCCTGAGGGAGTCTGCTTCTCCCTCTACCCCAAACCCCTGCTGGTGCTCTCTCTCTCTCATGCTCTCTCTTTTTCTCAAGTAAATAAAGTCTTTTTTCAAAAAAGTGACATATTTTTGTCCTAGAAAATCTACAAGTACTATGTGTATCGGTGTGGAAATATGTATGTAATTCAGTATGATACACTAAAATTAGATTAATTTTAGATTCATCACACAATGTATTATTTTAAAAATAAAGCTGTATTGATTTAGACTTCCTCATATACTCAATTCTTGAAAAGTTCACCCTAGCATTAAAAATAATTTTTCCAATTATTTAGCATATTTCTTTGAAGTGATTACTGAACTACACATATGAAGACAAATGGTATACTTTAATGACATATTGCTATTTACATCATTCTCCTGAAAATGTTTTCCAGAACTCCAGTAGGTTACTATGTTTCCATATTATGATGCAAAGTAACTTATAGAAATCAACTGCTACAACCTTTAGAGCTAAGGTGGGAACATATATCTCTTTGAGTTAACTTTTTTGGGATTTTGATATTTGCATAGGAAAATTACACCCCCCATATCTCTGATCTGTATAGAGATAATTACATGTAACTTATTAAAGCAGATTGCAAGAGGCACTGACAGTTGGAAAGGCCTAATGACCAACTGGATGGGAAAATTCCATGATGTCAAAATAAAAATTTTACAAGGATTTTTATATGTCATTTATTTGCTACAAACATGAATACCTCAGTCTTGTTTTAAAATAGACTTAGGAGAGACAAGATGGCGTGGAAGTAGGAGGAGGCGCCATTTCAACCTGTACCCTAAAGTGAGCTGATTACCTACCCAAGAACTCTGATCACCCATGAAATCAGCCTGAGATTAGAATTATACACCTCTGTATCTCTACAGGGGCAGAAGACACCAGTGGGCAGGTAAAGCAGAGTGGGAACATCGGACTGATATTGGAAGATAAACAAAAGGGGGAGGGAGCCACCAGAAGCGACCCATTGGAAAGTAATATCCCAATACAAGATTGCCCTGCGATTTTAGACCAGCATTAACTTGGAGTCTGGTTGAAAGCACTCAAAAAGACAAATTGTGGGAATTGGGCGGTTAGGGACAGGGGCTTAAGTCCACCAACCCAGGACAGCCAACGCTGGTGCTGAGCCAGAGAGAGTGCAGCAAAGAAGCCAGGTCTTGGTTCCTGAGCCACTGGCACACCTGAGAACATCTGGGTGGCAGTTCCCATGAGGGTGAGGGAGCCTCATCAGCAGACAGAACCACAACCTTTTGCACTTTCCACACATGTCTTCATGACCAGAATCTGAGTCACACCCAACACCCTCCCTTGAGAGAGGTGCGTGCAGGCACCAGCTAGCACTCTCTCAGATCCCTGAAAGTCTGAGCACTCCCAGCCTGGGCCAGCGTGAAAATCTCAGTGTGCTATTGCTGCTTGGGACCTCCCTGGTGGTCTGGAGCTACCAAGACAGCCGCGGCTAGTATTTCTCATGGTTTTGGGTACAAGTGGGAGTTCTTGTGACTCCAGAGACTGTGACTGGGAACGTGCTCTGCCAGTGGCAGAGGGAGAATTTATGTGCTCTGGAGTAACCAGAGGGGAACACACTGAGGCTTCTTTCTGTGAGGGAGGTCCAGGTGCAGTTTGCTTTCCTCTAAACCTCCAGAAACCATCAAAAGCTGCCAAGGGGGAGAGAAAACAAATGTACAAACAAACAAAAAAATCTCCAGAGAACAAAAGCCTGAAAAATCGGTTTCCTCAGAACACACCCCCTTGATGAGTGTAGGAGGACTTAACTCTAGCAAGACTCCCTGAAAACCCATGCGGCAGACCCCTCCCCAGAAAGCAAAAAAAAAAAAAAAAAAAAAAAAGACGGTAAATATATATATATATATTTTAACCTATTTACCATCACAATGAGATGTCCAGTACATCAAATACCATAATAACCTTTTAACCTGAACTTTTTGATACCTATACCTGTGTTTTTCTTTTGCTTTTCTATTTTTTAATTTAATTTAATTTAATTTTGTTTTAGTTTATTCTTTTTTAAAATATTCATATAGAGATAAGCTTCAAGGTAATCCCCTTTCCACAATCAATGCTATTCCTATAAGTAAACCAGTTTTTAATCCCCCTTTATCTTACAAAAGTTGAGTCCTTTAACAAAGATATCAAGATACATACAGGAAGAATCAAAATAACCCTCCTTGCACACACTGAGAATTTATAACAACTCTCCGATCATTTTTTTATGCCAGTGTTTCTGTGTATTTGCTTTTGTCCTGGTAGTATATAAATCTTATACTTGGGTTCTTTTTGATGAGGTTCTTTTGTTTTATTTTGATTTTTTTTATTTATATATTTTTCTCTTGCCATCTACTTTTGTCAGTCTTATTGTTTGTCTGTTTTTGTTGGTATACTTCATAAATCTTACCTTGGGATTCATTTGGGCTGGGTCTTCTCCTTTATTTGATCTTTCTTTTTTTTTCCCTGTCTCTTTCTCTCTCTTTCTTTTTTCTTTTTTTTATTTTCCCCTTTTGGGTGGGGACTCTTGATTGCTCAGAAGCATTCCAGGTTGAACCTTGCCTGCACCATGGTCAATACATTCAGCTACACATCCGTTCAGCCATCTCTCACAAAAATGACTAGGAGGAGGAATGCCCAACAGAAGAAAAAATCAGATACTGGGCCCTCTGTATCAGAGCTATTGGATATGGACACAGACGGTATGTCAGAAAGGGAATTCAGGCTAACAATTATCCAGGAAATAACTAAGTTGGAGAAAGCAATGGATGGCAAAATGGAATTGATTAGGGCAGATGTGAAAGCCACATGGGATGATGTTCACAATGTTCTCAATGAGTTCCAATCTAATCTAAATTCTCTAAGAGCTAGGGTAACTGAGGCAGAAGATAGAATTAGTGATCTGGAGGACAAAGAGATAGAAAGAAAGGACCAGGAGGAAGCCTGGAACAAACAGCTTAGAAACCATGAAAACAGAATTAGGAAAATAAAACATGCTATGAAACATTCCAACGTCACAGTTATTGGAATCCCTGAGGGGGAGGAGAAAGAAAGAAGACTAGAAGATACAGTGGAACAAATTCTCCATGAAAATTTTTCCAATCTCGCCAATGGAACCAACTTCGTGTACTAGAGACAGAAAGGACTCCCCCCAAGATCATAGAATCTAGAAAGACTTCAGGGCACATGATACTGAAAATGATGAATCATAATTGGAGACAGGAGCTCTTGAAAGCAGCTGGGGCAAAGAAATTCCTTACATACAGAGGAAAGTCCATCAGAATAATGTCATACCTGTGCACAGAAACCTGGCAAGCCAGAAAGGGCTGGAAAGACATATTCATGGCACAAAATGATAAGAACATGCAGCCAAGAATAATTTATCCAGCAAAACTGACATTCAAAAACAGATGGAAAGATAAAGAGCTTCCAAGACCAGCAAGGTTTAAAAGAGTGTGCAACTAACAAGCAGATACTGCAGGAATTACTAAGGGGGTTTCTATAAAAGAGGGAAAATCCTAAGAATATCATTGAACAGAAATATATGGTGATAATCTAAAGAAACAAAGACTTCACAGATGAAAGGAGGTCAATAAAAAAAAAAGCTCTCAATAATCACTCTCAATGTGAATGGCGTAAATGTGCCCATAAAATGACACAGGGTTGCAGATTGGATAAAACGACAGGACCCTTCCATATGTTGTTTACAAGAGATCCATTTGGAACCTAAGGATATACCCAGACTGAAAGTGAAGGGATAGAGAAGCATCTTTCATGCCAATGGGCCTCAAAAGAAAGCTGGGATAGCAATTCTCATATCAGATAAATTAGCTTTTAAAGACTGTAGTTAGAGATACAGAAGGACCCTACATGATTCTTTCTTTTTTAATTTTTTATTTTTTATAAACATATAATATATTTTTATCCCCCAGGGAACAGATATGTGAATCGCCAGCTTTACACACTTCACAGCACTCACCATAGCACATACCCTCCCCAATGTCCATAACCCCACCCCAATTCTCCCAACCTCCCCTCCCCCTAGCAACCCTTAGTTTGTTTTGTGAGATTAAGAGTCACTTATAGTTTGTCTCCCTCCCAATCCCATCTTGTTTCATTTATTCTTCTCCTACCCGCTTAACCCCCATGCTGTATCTCCACTTCTTCATATCAGGGAGATCATATGATAGTTGTCTTTCTCTGATTGACTTATTTCGCTAAGCATGATACCCTCTAGTTCCATCCACGTTGTCACAAATGGCAAGATTTCATTTATTTTCATGGCTGCATAGTATTCCATTGACACTAAATGAATCTTAAAGGGACTATCCACCAAGAAAATCTAACAATTGTAAACATTTATACTCCCAATATGGGAATAGACAATTACATTATAAAACTGTTAATCAAGATAAGGAGTCATATTGATATGAATACGTTAATAGTAGGAGTCTTAACACAATACTCTCAATAATAGACAGTGCATCCAAGCAAAAAATCAATAAACTAGAGGATTGAATGACACACTGGATCAGATGGACCTCATAGATATATACAGAACATTCCACCCTATTTCCATTCCACAGAAGAGAATACTCATTCTTCTCGAGTGCACATGGAACCTTCTCCAGAATAGACCACATACTGGGTCACAAATCAGGGCTCAACTGGTACCAAAAGACTGAGGTTACTTCCTGTGTATTCTCAGATCACAACACTTTGAAACTGGAGCCCAATCGCAAGGAAAAGATTGGAAAGAACTCAAACAACTGGAAGCTAAAGACTACCTTGCTTAAGAATGCTTGGATCAACCAGGAGACCAAAGAAGAACTGAAACAATTTATGGAAACCAGTGAGAATGAAGACACCTCAGTCCAAAATCTATGGGATACAGCAAAGGTGGTCCTGAGGGGGAAATGCATAGGCATCCAAGCCTCCCTCAAAAAACCTGAAAGATCCAGAATATACCAGCAGTCTACACCTTAAAGAATTGGAGAATCAACAACAAATTAAGCCAACTCCACACACAAAAAGGGAAATAATCAAGATTACAGCAGAGAACAATGGGGTAGAAACCAGAGATACAGTAGAACGCATCAATGAAACCAGAAGCTGGTTTTTTGAAAGAATCAATAAGATCAATAAGCCATTGGCCAAACTAATCCAAAAGAAAAGAGAGAAGGCCCCAATTAATAAAATTAAGAATGAAAAGGGAGAGATCACAACTAACACCAAGGAGATAGAAACAATCATCAAAATTATTATCAACAGTTATATGCCAATAAGTTAAGCAACCTAGATGAAGTGGATGTATTCCTGGAAAACTATAAACTTCCGGAATTGAATCAGAAGGAAATTGACAACCTGAATAGACAGATATCTAGTAACGAGATTGAAGCAGTGATCAAAAACCTCCCAAAAAACAAGAGCCCAGGACCTGATGGATTCCCTGGGGAATTCTACCAATCGTTCAAAGAAGAAATAATATCTATTCTCCTGAAGTTGTTGCAAAAAATTGAAGCAGTAGGAAAATCTCTCCTCCTTTTTATGAAGCCAGCATTACCCTGATCCCCAAACCAGGCAAGGACCCCACGAAAAAGGAGAATTTCAGACGAATATCACTGATGAATATGGATGCTAAGATTCTCAACAAGATCCTAGTAAATAGGATCCAACAGCACACACCATGACCAGGTGTCATTCATCCCTGGGTTGCAAGGATGGTTCATTTGCAAATCAATCAATGTGATAGAACAAATCAATAAGAGAAGAGAGAAGAACCACATAGTCCTCTCAGCTGATGCAGAAAAAGCATTTGACAAAATCCAACATCCGTTCCTGATTAAAATGCTTCAAAGTATAGGGATTGAGGGAACATTCCTGTCTATCTATGAAAAACACAAATATTAAATATGGCGAATATCATCCTTAATGGGAGAAAGCTCACAGCCTTCCCATTGAGATCAGGAACACAAAAAGATGCCCACTCTCACCAATCTTGTTCAACATAGTATTAAAAGTCCTAGCAACAGCAATCAGACAACAAAGAGACATAAAATGTATTCAAATTGGTAATGAAGAAGTCAAACCCTCCTTTTGCAGATGATGATAGTTTATATGGAAAACCCAAAAGACTCCACCCCCAAACTACTAGAACTCATACAGCAATTCAGTAAAGTGGCAGCATGCAAAGTCAATATACAGAAATCAGTGGCTTTCTTATACACTAACAATGCAAACACAGAAAGGGAAATTAGAGAACTGACTGCATTTACTATAGCACCAAGAACCATAAGATACCTGGGAATAAACCCAACCAAAGAGGTAAAGGATCTGTACTTGAGGAACTACAGAAAACTCATGAAAGAAATCGAAGAAGACATAAAAAGATGGAAGACCATTCCATGCTCTTGGATCAGAAGAATAACCATTGTTAAAATGTCTATACTGCATAGAGCAATCTATACCTTTAATGCTATTCCGATCAAAATTCCACTGGTATTTTTCAAAGAGCTGGAGCAATAATCCTAAAATTTGTATGGAATCAGAAGAGACCCTGAATTGCTAAGGAAATGTTGAAAAAGAAAAACAAAACTGGCAGCATCACGTTACCTGATTTCACGCTTTACTACAGAGCTGTGATCAGCAAGACAGCATGGTACTGGCATAAAACTAGATACATAGACCAGTGGAACAGAGTAGAGAGCCCAGATATGGACCCTCAACTCTATGGGCAAATAATCTTTGACAAAACAGGAAAAAATATACAGTGGAAAAAGGCCAGCCTCTTCAATAAATGGTGCTGGGAAAATTGAACAACTGTATGTAGAAGAAAGAAACTCGACCATTCTCTTACACTGTACACAAAGATGAACTCAAAATGGATAAAAGACCTCAACGTGAGACAGGAACCCATCAGAATCCTAGAGGAAATCATAGGAAGTACCCTCTCTGATATCAGCCACAACAACTTCTTTCAAGATATGTCTCCAAAGGCAAAGGAAACAAAAGTGAAAATGAACATTTGGGACTTCATCAAGATCAAAAGCTTCTGCACAGCAAAGGAAACAGTCAACAAAACAAAGAGGCAGCCCATGGAATGGGAGAAGATATTTTCAAATGACAGTACAGACAAAGACTGAAACCAGGATCTATAAAGAACTTCGCAAACTCAACACACACAAAAGAGTCAATCATGTCAAAAAATGGACAGAAGACATGTACAGACACTTCTCCAGTGAAGACATACAAATGGCTATCAGACACATGAAAAAGTGTTCATCATCACTAGGCATCAGGGAGATTCAAATTAAAACTACATTGAGATACCACCTTACACCAGTTTGAATGGCCAAAATTAGCAAGACAGGAAACAACGTGTTAGGAGAGGATGTGGGGAAAAGGGAACCCTTTGCACTGTTGGTGAGAATGCAAGTTGGTGCAGCCAATTTGGAGAACTATGTGGAGGAGATTCCTTATGAAATTAAAAATAGAACTTCCCTATGACCCTGCCATTGCACTCCTGGGTATTTACCCCAAAGATACAGATGTCGTGAAAAGAAGGGCCATCTGTATCCCAGTGTTTATAGCAGCAATGGCCATGGTCGCCAAAGTGTGGAAAGAACCAAGATGCCCTTCAACGGGCAAATGGATAAGGAGAATGTGGTCCATATACACTATGGAGTATTATGCCTCCATCAGAAAGGATTAATACCCAACTTTTGTAGCAACATGGACGGGACTGGAAGAGATTATGCTGACTGAAATAAGTCAAGCAGAGAGAGTCAATTATCATATGGTTTTCACTTATTTGTGGAGCATAAGAAATAACATGGAAGACAAGGGGAAATGGAGAGGAGAAGGGAGTGGAGGGAAATTGGAGGGGGAAATGAATCATGAGAGACTATGGACTCTGAAAAACAATTGGATGGTTTTGAAGGGGCGGGGGTTAGAAGTTGGGCCAGCCTGGTGTTGGGTATTGTGGAGGACATGTATTGCATGGAGCACTAGGTGTGGTGAATAAACAATGAATTCTAGTAGACTGAAAAGTAATTAAATAAATAAATAATTAAAAAAAAAGAAAAAGAATTCAGAAGCTGGTGTGTAGGTATGTTTCATATGTAGCAACAAATAATGAATTCGAGAATGAAAAACAATTTGAAGATTTCAAAACTTTGATTATTTTGCTTTCTATTATTTTGTATAATAATTATAGTATACTCTACCAGGAAGACATTTCAACAGATTTTATTTTATGTCATTACTTATTTTTCTTTGCTTTGTTAAGTTGGTTGCTTTACTGATTAACTATTTTTTAAAAAATCTATCCTTATGCATCATAACATACTCAAGAGAATGGCTGTAAACTAATTTTTGCTGATAGAGTTATATTTCCATTTAAAAAAATATTTTTAGACAGAGACACCTAGAAGTGACACTATAGGTACTTTCTATCTTTTCAGGGATGTAAGTAGCTTTTTTAAAAACAGCTTTATTGAGGTATGTTTCATATTTTATAAACTTAATTACCTTAAAATGTATGATTCAGTGATTTTTAGAAATTTACTGAGTGCTACAACCATCACCGTAAATCAGTTTTAGAACATTTTCATTCCCCGTAGTAAGACCTCTCGTGTTAATATACAGGTACTATCTGTTTGTATTCCTCTCCCCAAGCAATCACTAATCTACTTTTGGTCTCTGTAAATCTTTATTTATGGACATTTCATTTAAGTGGACTCATACCATATGTTGTCTCTTGTATCTGGTTTCAGTCACTTTACCTAAATGATTGAAGTTCATCAATCTTATAGCATGCATCAGTACTTTATTTCTTTTTATAGCCAAATAATATTTCATTATAATTATATAACACAATTTATTTAGCCATTCATGGATATTCTAAAGAGGACACATTATTGATTTGAGATCTTTCTTCATTTCTAATATAGACATTTAAATCATTTTAGAAAAACTAATCCTACTTCAGTCATACACCCTAAATGTTGATATGTTGTATTTTGCTCTCATTTAAATAAAAGCTTCTTATCTATCTGGCAAAAAATAAAAATAAAATAGACTTATTCTGTCAAGTAATCACTTTTGGAGACTA
Organism: Mustela lutreola; assembly: GCF_030435805.1. Taxonomy (NCBI): domain Eukaryota; kingdom Metazoa; phylum Chordata; class Mammalia; order Carnivora; family Mustelidae; genus Mustela; species Mustela lutreola. Next base: position 79,560,961 of record NC_081308.1, read on the forward strand.
AAAGAACAACAAAGGCTAAGTGGTATATTCTATATATATATATATATTTTTTTTTTATATTCTATATATATATTTTTTTGAAGTTTTCTTTTTAAAAAAAATATTTATTTATTTGACAGACAGAAATCACAAGTAGGCAGAGAGGCAGGAAGAGAGAGAAGGGGAAGCAGGCTCCCTGCTGAGCAGAGAGCCCAATGTGGGGCTTAATCCCAGGATCCTGAGATCATGACCTGAGCTGAAGGCAGAGTCTTAACCCACTGAGCCACCCAGACACCCCTATTCTATATTTTAAAATTATAATTCTTTACTACCTAAATTCATGTTGAACTTATAGATTGTATTTCTTTTACCCCAAACTGAGTAAAAAAAATATAATCTATATGAATAAGAAATGACATCTAATATAGCCAATGTCTATAAAACAATAAGAGGTAAGCTGATGATTCAGGGAGCAAAACCAAACAAGTTATATAATGTATTTTAGCATTTCCTGCCCCAAATTGTTTGAGGAAACATTTCACTTTACAACTAGCTGTGTCAACAAAATAATAATACCATTAATATAGTGCTTTTTTTCTTAGGTATTTCTCAAAGATTATCTCACTTTCTCCTCATAACAATTCATTGATGTAGGGTTCCCAGTACTAGAATCTTTCCATTGATATCAAAATATATTTAATTAGGAGAAAATACCAATTAATACCTTCTTCTTTACTCTCAAATTTTTAACTTTTTCCCCCATCAATCCCTTTGATAGTCTAATTGAATTTTTTAGCCATAATGATAACTGCTATCTTTCCATCAACAATTTTACCAATATACCTATAGAAAGAATAGTTAGCATTTATTGAGGACTTACTCTGTGCCAAGCATTACCATATACACTTACCTTTTTCAACCTATTTAATATTTATAAAAACTGTATGAGCTATGTGCTATTATTCCATCCACATTCTATTTTATTTGAGATATAATTGACATCTAACGTTGTGAAAGTTTGATATGTACAAGACAATGATTTGGTATATGTATATATTGTGAAATGAGGACAACAACAACAATAATATTAATATTAATATCATATTAATATAATATCATAGTAATCGGTATATATAATTAATAAATTATATTAGTATATATACTTGTATGCATACTAATTAATATGATTAATTAATTACAATAATTAATATATAATATTAAAATAATTCATATGATAACTAATTAATATATATCAATTAGTATATATAAATAATAAATACTATAATATTAATATTAATAATATTAATAGCTAACTGCCCCTCATGTAGTTATAAAGACTTTTTTTCTTTTTTAATGTCTACTCTAATTAGAAACTTTCAAATATACATAACAATATTAACTATACCATGCTTTACCTTACATCCTCAGGAGTTATTTACCTTATAACTAGAAGTTTGTACATTTTGACCACCCTTACCCATTTCCCTCACTCTTCTCCTGACAACAACCAAGTGATCTCTATTTCAATGAGTTTGGTTTTGTTGTTGTTGTTGTTGTTGTTGTTTTGTCTTGTTTTGTTTTGTTTTGTTTTGTTTTCTTTGGATACAACATATATTTCCCATTTTAGAGATAAGAAAATGAAAGCATTAGCCCATGGTTACAAAAAAAAAGCAAAAAAAACAAACAAACAAACAAAAAACAACAAAAACAAAAGCAAATGGCAAACACAAGGTATAGACTCAGGAAGTATGTCTCCAGACCCTCACTCTAAACCCCATACTCTACTGCCTTGTTGCTATTACAGAAGTGTTCCCTAAGAGTGTACTCCCTTGTGCCTTGAATCACATTTCTCCTCACCTTCACAAGGACTTTACTCATGCAATTATGTTCTTCCCCTAGTAGTTAGTTTCTTCCTCTCTACCTGTGAACCAAACCCCATTATTATTCAAATATGCTTTATTATCATCCATCTTAAAAATGTAACAAATGAACAAACAAAAGTCTTCTCCATTTCTCTATTCTCATTCAATGGTAATAGTTCTCTAAATACTTGTCTCTACTCCCTAACTCAACTTCTTGATCTGTATTTATTTTTCAAACCATCTTATTAAAATACTCTTCCAAATACTTACCTAAATTCTCTAACTCAACTTCTTTGTCTTGCAAAAGTTTTCACCAAAAACACCAAAGACATATTTTGGTTGTACATATTGTCAAAGCACAAGGCCTTCTTCCCTATTTATATGTTGTTCCTCAAATCACTCTCTGTTTATAAACACTAGTCACTGAATTCATATTCAATGCAGTATGACCTCATTTCATTCTGATTATATCTGCAAAAATTCTATTTTCAAACAAAGTCATATTACATGTACTGGAGGGGAGGACTCAGTATTCCTTTGGGGTGTGCACAGTTGAACTAATAACACTTTGATTTGTGTGTGTTACAGTGATTTGTAATTTCTATTATTTATTTATTTATTATTATTATTATGGTACTTTATTATGGTACTTTATTAAATATGAAGTTTCATATTTAATAAAGCATGAGTTTACATTTGATAAGTTTGGGCCTATAACCTCGCTTTTCTTTAAAAAGGGTATTTTGAGCCTCCAGATAATGTATGTCAAAGATAGGAAATTCCAAAATTCCTATTTCTAATAGAAGTACGCTATTTTGGTAATTTTTATTTTGGATTTTTATTTAGTCTTTTAAAGAAAGACAATAATCTGTCTAACTCAATTAAAAATACTTTGAAAATAAAGAATACTACTGACATAGAATATGAAATTTCAGGGGGAAGGGACTCATTTTCATTAAATTATTGCCTCTAAAGATTGACAGATATGGGGCACTTGGGTGGCTCAGTGGGTTAATCCTCTGCCTTCCGCTCAGGTCATGATCTCAGGGTCCTGGGATGAAACTCCACATCACATTCTCTGCTCAGTGGAGAGCCTGCTTCCCCCTTACCCCCTGCCTGCCTCTCTGCCTGCCGATCATCTCTTTCTGTCAAATAAATAAAATAAAAAATCTTTGGGAAAAAAAAAAAGATTGACAGACATAGCTGCCCCTGATTAGTTCCATTTTGAATGTCACTATGTACTGAGACAAACTTTAGGGTATTTTCCTCTACTAATAAAATTAAGTTAATATCATTATAATAGAAGCAATATACTGAGTTGTCACTCTATTGTTGGGAGTAGTTTTTCGTTTGTTTGTTTTTGTTTTCTGGGAATAGTTCTAAGCCAATATCTTTTAACCCTTATTTGTCCTTATTTTAAGGAAATCATTAGGTCATGTAAACAAAAGTATAATTTATCGTATCCTCCTATCTTTCTCCTTTAGTGTTTTATAGTGGACTAGGCAAGTGAGATTTGTATAACTAAGATTTTTCAATGACCAAAAATAAATAATAGGAATAATAGTAGGTCACTCTGTGTAATACTTTGAAGTTATATAAAAAAAATGACTATAGAATTGCTTAGTATATGAGTTATGAGTTGAGGATAAATGTTTACAATCCATTTAGTGAAGTTCTACTAAAAACCAAAAGCCTGTAAAAACTGAAGCATAAAAACTCCTTTGTGCCAAATCAAATGTCTCTTCACCATTCCAATGTTATAAGTCCATTTCCCCCCCTTAAACCTCTGAGAAAAGCAAATCCATTTATGTTATTCATAATACTTATGAGCAAGCTGTGGTTTTTAATAAAACATGCCAGTTGTGCATATAATAAGAAGATATAACTTCCTTTGCCCTTCTAGAATAGTTGTTTTCATTTATGAATGGTCTCAATCAGGTAAATATATTTACAATTGTATCTTTATCAACCCTAATCAGAAGGTCTTCTTTCATTCATTAGATGGAGATCTGAATTTTAAGATCTAAACCAAAGTAAATTTTGTAAAACAAGTTTAATGCAAATTTCAGATTCTGGGGCATACATAACAAATATTTATCATTGGCAAGATAAAAATTTCTTTTGGAAATCACAGAATTCAGAGCTGGAAGGGTCCATTGGAAACAGTGGTAGACCTACAGTGAGACCCTAGTTCTCTTATTTCCCATTTTAGTGTTTTCTTTACTGCTGAACTACAACTCCACATGCCCGATGATTTGTTTGCAGCATCAGAATCTCAAAGAAATGTAATTTGATTCAATTGGCTGCAACAGATATTTTAAATCTCCAATTATACAAAAATACCTAATGACATCATTTCAAAAAGAATAACTCACTCCAAATCCCCATCAAACATAATTCATTATTTTGTGCCAACTTAAGAAAATTTCCTTTTTAACTGTACCTTTGATCAGTCTTTCATTCTGACTAATTAGCATCTTCTCCCTGAGATGCTTCCCAGAAAATAAGTATGATGTTTCCCCCACCTGCTAAATTAATAGAAAGACTTCTCTATTTTGACATATGTGTTTGGTTGTGGGATGGTTACAGTAAGAAGCTTTTGAGATTGATTAAAACCCTTAGGTTCAATTTAATTATTAATCTCAGCAACCATATATTACTTTGTGTACTACAGAAAAATAGAGATCATCTTTTAATCATTGATTTTTCTAGTATATCAACATTTCTGTTAAATATATTTTCAGCTTGCTTTGCTTTCCTTGTCAAAAGAAAAAAAAATAAAGTCATTTGTTAAATTTGCAGCCTCAGTTTTCTCCTACTGATCATTCTGAGCAGGAACAAAGTCACTCTGTTCCTTGCAAATAAGATTTTCCTCTGAGAGAGTGGAGGTTAATATTGCAGAGGAGTTGGGAGAAATCTAACTTTGTCTCATCCTTGAATACAAATAGATTGTTATCAAATCATTCTGAACATCTGAGAGATCAATTGATGATCTGAGAAAACAAATGCTGCAAGTCTACAAGTAGAAAAGTGACTGCCATTTGGATGGTAGGAGGTGCAGAGATTTCAATCTGTTGTGATATAACTGGGATACAGTAAAGGAGAGGGATCCTGCTTAAGGAGGTTACTGCAAAGCATTACAGATAGTGGAGTGCAAAATTGTAACTTTTAAACGTCTGCTGCAGTGGGCGATGTGCCTGGTTTAAAGATGCTCAAGTGATGAAGTAGAGCAGAATCCCACGTGTGACAACATAGTCTAAGGTTACCCACGATCACAAGAAGAATGGGTTGTGGCAGAGTGTGGCAGAGTTCCCAGAAATAGGAGCAGAGAAGCTGGCTGAGAACAGTGAGTCTAGATGCCAGCTTTCTGCTCTGTGTTCCCATAAACTGCAAACTGCTGCATAGTCATGCAAAAGGCAGAATTGTGATGAGACACCCGCCTCTCCCACAGGAGGAAGAGTGTGGGTCCACACCACTCCAGGAGTCCCTAAAATTTGGAGTTTTGAAACACAGTCATATGTCTGAGATAAAAATGTTCAGTCACATGCTGGGTGAACACAGAGTTCTGATGGAAACTGGGGATACAGAGTGATTGATTGCTTTTCTGAGAGGGTTCACTGAAGAGTGGGAGGCACAAATTTTCAACTTCAGGGCTAAAGAGAAGGGCAAAATCATATTCATCCCACCCATCAGTGTTAAAAGCATAAAACAGTGCCATGGAGTAGAGTCTGGAGCCACTTAAACTGAGCCCTGCCTCAGACCACTAGAGGCACATTTCTACTAGGGCAAGTTTACTTAAGAATCAGACAGAGCAACAGGCCCTTCTCCCAGAATACCAGCACAAACAACTAATTCTCACCAAGTTTACTGATCATAGAGGGCTGCAAACCTCCAACTTTCAAGGAAAATAGTATCTAGCATTCTTTGTATTTTTATTCTCTGGTCTTCTAATATTATTTATTCAACTATTTTCTTATTTTTTTAATTCTTTTCAATTATTTTTAAAAAAATTTTTATATATGTTATGTATATTTTAACTCTGTGATTCCTTTTATTATATTTCAATTTGGATAGATAGATACGTTATTCTTTTTCTTATTTTGGGACCTAATTTCTTTAACAAGCATTACAAAACACCCCAGGATTTATGTATTTTTGTTGTTGTTGTTGTCATCGTTGCTATCGCAGTTTTGTCTTTCCCTCTTTCTTCTTTTCTTTTCAGGATAAAATGACAACATGGCGACATTCACCTCAAAGGAAAGAGGAGACAGTACTCACTGCCAGGGATTTAATCAGTATGGGTGTAAGTAAAATGTCTGAACTAGAAATTAAAACAATGATTATGAAGACACTACCTCACTGTAGAGATAAAAGGAGTAAAATCTAGTCAGGCTGAAATTACAGATGCCATTATTGAGATGCCGTCCAAAGTAGAGGCCATAAAAATGAGGATGGATGAAACAGAACAATGAATTGGTGATATAGAAGATAAAATTATGAAAAATAAGGAAGCTGAGAAGAAGAGGGAGAGAAAACTATTAAATCACAAATGTAGACTTAGGGAATTCAGTGATTTCATAAAGTAAAATAATATCCATGTTATAATACAGTAGGTATTATAAGAGTCTCAGAAGATGAGGAGCAGGAAGAAGGGGCAGAAGGGTTATTTGAAAAAATAATATCTGAGAACTACTCTAATCTAGGGAAGGGAACAGGCATTAAAGTTCAGGAGACACAGAGAACCCCCATCAAAATCAACAAAAATAGGTCAACACATTGTGACATATGATGAAGCTTGCAAATTACAGAAATAAAGAGAAAATCATGAAAGAGGCTCAGGATAAGAAGTTCACTCTGGAAAACTGTATGGAGTTTCCTCAAGAAGTTAAAAATAGAATTACCTATTACCCAGAAAAATTGAACTATGAAGTACTTGTCTAAAGGATGCAAAAATAGTTATTTTAAGGGGCACACACACCCAAATTTTGTATAAACAATATCCACAATCACCAAAATATGGAAAGAGCCCAGATGTCCATCCACAGATGAATGGATGAAGAAGTGATACACATACACACACACACAATGGAACATTACTCAGCCATTTGCAGCAATGTGGATGGAACTAGAAGGTATTATGCTAAGAGAAATAAGTCAGTTAGAGAAAGACAAATGCCATATGATTTCACTATATATAGAACTTAAGAAAGAAAACAGATGTACATAGGGGAAGGGAAAGAAAAATAAAAATGAGATAAAAACAGGGAGGCAAACCATAAGAAACTCTTAACTATAGGAAACAAGTAGGGTTGCTGGAGAGGAGATCGGAGGATGGAATAATGGGTGATGGATATTAAGGAAGACAGTTGATTTAATGAGCATGGGGTTATATGCAACTGATGAATCACTAAATTCTACTCATAAAGCTAATAATACAATATATATTAACTAAACTAAGTTAGGTGTGGTCTCAGTCTGTTAGATATCAGCTCAGGTCATGATCCTAGAGTCCCAGGATCAAGCCCTACACTGGGATCCCCACCCAGTGAGGAAGGAGTCTGCTGCTCCCTCTGCCCCTCACCCTGCCCTTGTGTTCTCTCTCTCTCAAATAAATAAATAAAATCTTAAAAAAAAAAAAACCCTGAATTTAAATTCAAAAATTTTAAAAAAATATATATTTTTCTCTGAGAGTTTAGAATGGAATTCAGCTTCTGGACTAGTTGATTATTTTTATTTTTATTTTTATTTTTTCTTCAAGACAATAGGTCAGAAATAGCATGTATTTTTAATTATATAAATTATTTTTCTACCACTTTGGAAAAATTCCTCCATAGTGACTATTACAATTACTTTAGTGTTAATCTTATCAATATGTGAAAAATATTTTCTGTGAAATTTGAGATATTTAAATTATTAAAAAAATTATATAAAGTGTTATCTCCATTGCCAATGAGGAAGAATGTTACAACAGAGTTCTCTTTTGCATCAGAATTAACCAAAGTTATCAATGCAGAAATTATATTTTAACCACTTTGTGTACTCATTAAAAAGTCCACAATTAATCACAAGTGATTGTTCCTAAGCCTTTTCTAGAAGTAATACATGTGTTATATTACATACTGATTTGAATGCTATAATTCTGAGATCTCAAATAATAGTTGCTTAAACTAGAGAGGTTTATTTTTCTTTCACATCAAAATTGGGTAGACATCTTCAAAAATATCAGGCATCCAGTTCCTTCTAGCATACTGATCTGATGTCAACAACATATAACTGTCATCTCCTTGTCCAAGATAATTTTATAGCTTCTGCTATCATTTTTATATTCCAGCCTAAAGGAAAGATGTAATGACACAAGGGAAAAAACAACCCTTTCTTTTAAATGAATGGCTTGGAGATAGAGTACATTACCTCTTTTCCCATTCCACTGGCCAAAACTTCATCACATGGTTTGCCTTACATACTAAAAGGGAGCCTGTGAAATATGGTCTCTGACCAGGTGATCATGTACCCAACATAAATTTTATTACTGTATATAAAAGAGAGAATGAATTTTGGGGAACAATTAGCAGTTTCTATTGCTGTTCATGTCATGGAAATGAAAACTAATAGTAACTCAGTAATTCCTTTTATTTATGTAGAATTTTTTTTCTGTAGCATGCTTTCAATTATTTTACTTTACCCTCACTTTAAATCAATTCTTAACAATCTACACTAGAATCTGAGAGGAGAGGAAAATCACAAATGACTACAAGTGGCAAATAATATAAACATAATTAATTTTATTTTGATTTGAATGTTCTGGTTCTTTGATGACTAAATAATAAAAGCCAGCAATATTGAATTACCATTAAACCTTAAATATGATAGAACATTTCACAACTGCAGATATGCTTATGCTGCTCTTTCTGCCCATAATGTTTTGCTTTCTTGCTTGCCTTGTCAAACGTTCAACCAATTCCTAAGATTCATCTTAAGTGTTGCCTCTACATCCTCAGGGGGAAAAAATATCCCACTAACAGATAGAATTAACTAAACCATCTTTGTGTTCTCAATAAAACATAATTTTATTGTATTTACAGGTTTATATATCAGTCTACCAAGAAGAAGGAAAATTTTAAAGTTAAAATGAAGCTTGATTCATCAATACCACAAATTTTGCACAGAAACTTGCATATTATACCTATGCAATGATGTTTATAGATTTGAATTAAAAACTTGTAAAATAATAAATTATATTATTAAAGATATCATTCAGATAATCCTGAAAAGCGTGGGATAAAAACCATCACCTATCTCTTTTCACTTATTCATAACATTTCACACAGTAAAGAGACTACCTAATGAAATGCAATCCATATTAAGGAACTTCAATGAAAAACAAATAAGCATGGTTTCATGTGAGAATTCATACAGATTATCTCAATAGAGCCAGTGTTAGGTATTGGTAAAAGATGCAGATATACAAGTAATGTCAAAATGAAAATAAAGTTCAAGATATAGTTATTTGCTATCATTATTAGAGATTTATATGAATGTCCTAATTCAATAATACATTAAACAGAAATAATGAGTTATGTGTCAGAATACAGATACACAGAATTCTCAGTATTTGCATATTATTATATGTATAAATATACAAGAGGATTAATTTTTAAATCAATAGACATAACACAAGAGTTCCATAAAATAGTAAGCAAAAGAAAATATATAAAAATAAATGAATTATCTTGACATTAGAAATAACTTGTAAGACATAAAGGAAAAGGAGACATTTTTAAGCAATCAAAACTACCAGCTAATATAGAATATTCTCTAGAATAGATAACATACTAGGTCACAACTCAGGCCTCAATAAGTACAAAAAGAATTAGATCATAACATGCATCTTTTCTGACCACAACATTGTGAAACTTGAAATCAATCACAAGAAAAAATTTGGAAAGACCACAAATACATGCAGGTTGAACAACATGCTACCAAACAATGAAAGGGTCAACCAGAACATCAAATAAAAAAAAAAATATAGATAAATAAGTGAAAATGATAACACAATGATCAAAAACCTTTTGGATGCACCAATGCAATCCTATTAAGGAAGTATACAGCAATATGACCTACCTCAAGAAGCAAGAAAAATCTCAAATAAACAAATTAACCTTAAACCTAAAGGAGCTGAGGAAAAAAAAAAAAAAAAAAAAAAAAAAAACAGCAAAAGAAGTCAAAAGCCAGAATAAGGAGGTAAATAAAAAGAAGCATAAATAAATGATACAGAAACTTTAAAAATAAAAGAACAGATCAAAGAAACCAGGACCTGTTTCTTTAAAAAAAACAATAAAATTGATTAGTCTCTAGCCAGACTTATCAAAGAGATAAAAGACCCAAATGAATAAAACCACAAATGAGAGAGGAGAAATAAACAACACCATAGAAATACAATTATAAGAGAATATTATGATAAAATATATTGCCACAAATTGGACAACCTGGAAGAAATGGATAAATTCCAACTAACATAAATTACCGAAAATGAAACAGGAAATAGAAAACATAAACAAATTGATAACCAGCAAAGAAATTGAATCAGTAATCAAAAATCTCCCAACAAACAATAGTCCATAGCCAGAGGGCTTCACAGGCAAATTCAACCAAACATTGAAAGAAGAGTTGACACCTGTTCTTCTTGAACTATTCTTAATAAATAAATAAATAAATAAAAGGAAAAATTTCAAACTCCTTCTATGAGGCCAGTTATCCTGATACCCAAACAGAAAGAGACACCACTGAAAAGGAGAGCTATAGGCCAATATCCCTGATGAACATGGATGCAAGTATTCTCAATAAAATACAAGCAAATCACATCCAACAATACATTAAAAGAATCATTCACCACAATTAAGTGGGATTCCTACCTGTTGGGGGGGGCAGTTTCAATATTCACAAATCAATCAACATCATATACCATATAAGTTGAAGGAAATATAAGAATATATGATCCTCTCAATAGATGCAGAAAAGCATTTAACAAAGTACAACATCCACTCATGATAACTTTCAACAAAGTACAGTTGGAGGGAATATGCCTCAACATAAAAAGTCTATACACAAAAATTCCACAGCTAATATCTTCAATGGGGAAAAACTGAGAGGTTTTCCTGTATGGTTGGGAAAGAGATAGGAATATTCATCCACACTCACCACAGTTATTTAACACAGTACTGGAATTCTTAACCATAGCAGACAACACAAAGGAAAAATAGAAGTATCCAAATTGTCAAGGAAGAAGTCAAACTCTCACTATTTGCAAATAGCATGACTCTCTATATAGAAAACCTAAAAGAATCCACCAAAAATTGGTAGAACTGCTATATGAATTCAGGAAAGTCAGAGGATAAAAAGCATTATATAGAATTCTCCTGTATTTCAGGGGAGGAGTCAAGATGGCGGAGAAGTAGCAGGCTGAGACTACTTCAGCTAGCCGGAGATCAGCTAGATAGCTTATCTAAAGATTGCAAACACATGAAAATCCATCGGCAGATCGAAGAGAAGAAGAACAGCAATTCTGGAAACAGAAAAACAACCACTTTCTGAAAGGTAGGACTGGCGGGGACGTGAATCCAAAGCGACGGGAAGATAGACCCCGGGGGGAGGGGCCGGCTCCCGGCAAGTGGCAGAGCAACGGCGCACAAAATCAGGACTTTTAAAAGTCTGTTCCGCTGAGGGACATCGCTCCAGAGGCTAAACCTAGGCGAAGCCCACGCGAGGTCAGTGTGGCCTCAGGTCCTGCAGGGTCACAGAAGGATGGGGGGTGTCTGAGTGTCGCAGAGCTTGCGGGTATTGGAACGGGAAAGCCGGCTACAGAGACAGAGCTGACAGTAAGCTCACAGCTCGGTGTTACCTTGAACCGGTCGCAGACTCAGTGAGCTCGGAGCGCGGCAGGAGGTCAGGCAGACGGGAGTAACTGGCGCTGTTCTCTGAGGGCGCACTGAGGAGTGGGGCCCTGGGCTCTCGGCTCCTCCCGGCCAGAGACCAGGAGGCCGCCATTTGTATTCCCGTCCTCCGGAACTCTACAGAAAGCGCTCAGGGAACAAAAGCTCCTGAAAGCAAACCAGAGGGGATTACTCACCCCGGCCCATGATAAGGGCGATGCAATTCCGCCTGGGGCAAAGACACTTGAGAATCACTACACCAGGCCCCTCCCCCAGAAGATCAACAAGAAATCCAGCTGAGACCAACTTCACCTACCAAGGAGTGCAGTTTCAATAACAAAGAGAGCAGCAGAATTCCAGAGGAGGAGAAAGCAAAGCACGGAACTCATGGCTTTTTCCCTGTGATTTTTTTTAGTCTTGCAGTTAATTTAATTTTTTTCTATTTCATTTTTTGTTTTTTTTCTCGCCTTCTGGTTAATTTTTTTTTAACTTTTACCTTTTTCTTTTATAACGTATTTTAAATAGTTTATCTAATATATATATTTTTTCTTTTTTATATTTTTCTTATTTCTTTCTTTTTTAAATTTTTTTCTTTCCTTTTTTTTTCTTTTTTCTTTTTTTTTTTTTTTTTTTTTTTTGCTTTCTTCCTTTTTGAACCTCTTTTTATCCCCTTTTTCCCCCTCACGATTTGGGATCTCTTCTAATTTGGTTAAAGCATATTTTCCTGGGGTTGTTGCCACCCTTTTAGTATTTTATTGCTCCTTCATATACTCTTATCAGGACAAAATGACAAGACGGAAAATTCAACACAAAAAAAAGAACAAGAGGCAGTACCGAAGGCTAGGGACCTAATCAATACAGACATTGGTAATATGTCAGATCTGGAGTTCAGAATGACAATTCTCAAGGTTCTAGCCGGGCTCGAAAAAGGCATGGAAGATATTAGAGAAACCCTCTCGAGAGATATAAAAGCCCATTCTGGAGAAATAAAAGAACTAAAATCTAACCAGGTTGAAATCAAAAAAGCTATTAATGAGGTGCAATAAAAAATGGAGGCTCTCACTGCTAGGATAAATGAGGCAGAAGAAAGAATTAGTGATATAGAAGAACAAATGACAGAGAAGAAAGAAGCAGAGCAAAAGAGGGACAAACAGCTACTGGACCACGAGGGGAGAAATCGAGAGATAAGTGACACCATAAGATGAAACAACATTAGAATAATTGGGATTCCAGAAGAAGAAGAAAGAGAGAGAGAAGCAGAAGGTATACTGGAGAGAATTATTAGGGAGAATTTCCCCAATATGGCAAAGGGAACGAGCATCAATATTCAGGAGGTTCAGAGAACGCCCCTCAAAATCAATAAGAATAGGCCCACACCCCGTCACCTAATAGTAAAATTTACAAGTATGAGTGACAAAGAGAAAATCCTGAAAGCAGCCCGGGAAAAGAAGTCTGTAACATACAATGGTAAAAATATTAGATTGGCAGCTGACTTATCCACAGAGACATGGCAGGCCAGAAAGAGCTGGCATGATATTTTCAGAGCACTAAATGAGAAAAACATGCAGCCAAGAATACTATATCCAGCTAGGCTATCATTGAAAATAGAAGGAGAGATTACAAGCTTCCAGGACAAACAAAAACTGAAAGAATTTGCAAACACCAAACCAGCTCTGCAGGAAATATTGAAAGGGGTCCTCTAAGCAAAGAGAGAGCCTCCAAGTGGTAGATCAGAAAGGAACAGAGACCATATACAGTAACAGTCACCTTACAGGCAATACAATGGCACTAAATTCATATCTCTCAATAGTTACCCTGAATGTTAATGGGCTAAATGCCCCTGTCAAAAGACACAGGGTATCAGAATGGATAAAAAAACAAAACCCATCTATATGTTGCCTCCAAGAAACTCATTTTAAGCCCGAAGACACCTCCAGATTTAAAGTGAGGGGGTGGAAAAGCATTTACCATGCTAATGGACATCAGAAGAAAGAAGGAGTGGAAATCCTTATATCAGATCAATTAGATTTTAAGCCAAAGACTATAATAAGAGTTGAGGAAGGACACTATATCATACTCAAAGCGTCTGTCCAAAAAGAAGATTTAAAATTTTAAATATCTATGCCCCCAATGTGGGAGCAGCCAACAATATAAACCAATTAATAACAAAATCAAAGAAACACATAAACAATAATACAATAATAGTAGGGGACTTTAACACTCCCCTCACTGAAATGGACAGATCATCCAAGCAAAAGATCCACAAGGAAATAAAGGCCTTAAATGACACACTGGACCAGATGGACATCACAGATATATTCAGAACATTTCATTCCAAAGCAACAGAATACACATACTTCTCTAGTGCACATGGAACATTCTCCAGAATAGATCACATCCTCGGTCCTAAATCAGGACTCAACTGCTATCAAAAGATTGGGATCATTCTATGCATATTTTTAGACCACAATGCTCTAAAGCTAGAACTCAACCACAAAAGGAAGTTTGGAAAGAACCCAAATACATGGAGATTAAACAGCATCCTTCTAAAGAATGAATGGGTCAACCGGGAAATTCAAGAAGAATTGAAAAAAATCATGGAAACAAATGATAATGAAAATACAACGGTTCAAAATCTGTGGGACACAACAAAGGCAGTCCTGAGAGGAAAATATATAGCGGTACAAGCCTTTCTCAAGAAACAAGAAAGGTCTCAGGTACACAACCTAACCCTACACCTAAAGGAGCTGGAGAAAGAACAAGAAAGAAAGCCTAAGCCCAGCAGGAGAAGAGAAATCATAAAGATCAGAGTAGAAATCAATGAAAGAGAAACCAAAAAATACAATAGAGCAAATCAATGAAACTAGGAGCTGGTTCTTTGAAAGAATTAATAAAATTGATAAACCCCTGACCCGACTTATCAAAAAGTAAAGAGAAAGGACCCAAATAAATAAAATCATGAATGAAAGAGGAGAGATCACAACTAACACCAAGGAAATACAAACTATTATAAGAACATACTATGAGCAACTCTACGCCAATAAATTTGACAATCTGGAAGAAATGGATGCATTCCTAGAAACATATAAACTACCACAACTGAACCAGGAAGAAGTAGAAAGCCTGAACAGACCCATAACCAGTAAGGAGATTGAAACAGTCATTAAAAATCTCCAAACAAACAAAAGCCCAGGGCCAGACGGCTTCCCAGGGGAATTCTAACAAACATTTAAAGAAGAACTAATTCCTATTCTCCTGAAACCGTTCCAAAAAATAGAAATGGAAGGAAAACTTCCAAACTCATTTCATGAGGCCAGCATCACCTTGATCCCAAAACCAGACAAGGATCCCATCAAAAAAGAGAGCTATAGACCAATATCCTTGATGAACACAGATGCGAAAATACTCAACAAAATACTAGCCAATAGGATTCAACAGTCCATTAAAAAGATTATTCACCACGACCAAGTGGGATTTATTCCAGGGCTGCAAGGTTGGTTTAACATCCGCAAATCAGTCAATGTGATACAACACATCAATAAAAGAAAGAACAAGAACCATATGATACTCTCAATAGATGCTGAAAAAGCATTTCACAAAGTACAGCATCCCTTCCTGATCAAAACTCTTCAAAGTGTAGGGATAGAGGGCACATACCTCAATATCATCAAAGCCATCTATGAAAAACCCACCGTAAATATCATTCTCAATGGAGAAAAACTGAAAGCTTTTCCTCTAAGGTCAGGAACACGGCAGGGATGTCCATTATCACCACTACTATTCAACATAGTACTAGAGGTCCTAGCCTCAGCAATCAGAAAACAAAAGGAAATTAAAGGCATCCAAATCGGCAATGAAGAAGTCAAATTATCACTCATCACAGATGATATGATACTATATGTCGAAAACCCAAAAGACTCCACTCCAAAACTGCTAGAACTTATACAGGAATTCAGTAAAGTGTCAGGATATAAAATGAATGCACAGAAATCAGTTGCATTTCTCTACACCAACAGCAAGACCGAAGAAAGAGAAATTAAGGAGTCAATCCCATTTACAATTGCACGCAAAACTATAAGATACCTAGGAATAAACCTAACCAAAGAGGGACAGAATCTACACTCAGAAAACTATGAAGTACTCATGAAAGAAATTGAGGAAGACACAAAGAAATGGAAAAATGTTCCATGCTCCTGGATTGGAAGAATAAATATTGTGAAAATGTCTATGCTACCTAAGGCAATCTACACATTTAAAGCAATTCCTATCAAAGTACCATCCATCTTTTTCAAAGAAATGGAAAAAATAATGCTAAAGTTTATATGGAACCAGAAAAGACCTCGAATAGCCAAAGGGATATTGAAAAAGAAAGCCAACGTTGGTGGCATCACAATTCCGGACTTCAAGCTCTATTACAAAGCTGTCATCATCAAGACAGCATGGTACTGGCACAAATACAGACACATAGATCAATGGAATAGAATAGAGAGCCCAGAAATAGACCCTCAACTCTACAGTCAACTAATCTTCGACAAAGCAGCAAAGAATGTCCAATGGAAAAAAGACAGCCTCTTCAATAAATGGTGCTGGGAAAATTGGACAGCCCCATGCTGAAAAATGAAATTGGACCATTTCCTTACACCACACACAAAAATAGACTCAAAATGGATGAAGGACCTCAATGTGCAAAAGGAATCCATCAAAATCCTTGAGGAGAACACAGGCAGCAACCTCTTCGACCTCTGCCGCAGCAACATCTTACAAGGAACAATGCAAAAGGCAAGGGAAGCGAGGGCAAAAATGAACTATTGGGATTTCATCAAGATCAAAAGCTTTTGCACAGCAAAGGAAACAGTGAACAAAATCAAAAGACAACTGACAGAATGGGAGAAGATATTTGCATATGACATATCAGATAAAGGGCTAGTGTCCAGAATCTATAAAGAACTTAGCAAACTCAACACCCAAAGAACAAATAATCCAATCAAGAAATGGGCAGAGGACCTGAACAGACATTTCTGCAAAGAAGACATCCAGATGGCCAACAGACACATGAAAAAGTGCTCCATATCACTCGGCATCAGGGAAATACAAATCAAAACCACAATGAGGTATCACCTCACACCTGTCAGAATGACTAAAATCAACAAGTCCGGAAATGGCAGATGCTGGCGAGGATGCGGAGAAAGGGGAACCCTCCTACACTGTTGGTGGGACTGCAAGCTGGTGCAGCCACTCTGGAAAACAGCATGGAGGTTCCTCAAAATGTTGAAAATAGAACTGCCCTATGACCCAGCAATTGCACTATTGGGTATTTACCCTAAAGTTACAAACGTAGTGATCCAAAGGGGCACGTGCACCCGAATGTTTATAGCAGCAATGTCCACAATAGCCAAACTATGGAAAGAACCTAGATGTCCATCAACAGATGAATGGACCAAGAAGATGTGGTATATATACACAATGGAATACTGTGCAGCCATCAAAAGAAATGAAATCTTGCCATTTGCGACAACATGGATGGAACTAGAGTGTATCATGCTTAGCAACATAAGTCAAGCAGAGAAAAACAACTATCCTATGATCTCCCTGATATGAGGAAGTGGTGATGCAACATGGGGGCTTAAGTGGGTAGGAGAAGAATCAATGAAACAAGATGGGATTGGGAGGGAGACAAACCATAAGTGACTCTTAATCTCACAAAACAAACTGAGGGTTGCTGGGGGGAGGGGGTTTGGGAGAAAGGGGTGGGTTATGGACATTGGGGATGGTATATGCTTTGGTGAGTGCTGTGAAGTGTGTAAACCTGGCGATTCACCGACCTGTACCCCTGGGGATAAAAATATATGTTTATAAAAAATTAAAAATTAAAAAAAAAGAATTCTCCTGTATTTCTATACAGCAATAATGAAGCAGCAGAAAGAGAAATCAAGGAATCACTTCCAGTTACAAGTGTACCAAAAACCATAAGATACCTAGAAATAAGCCTACCCAGAGGTAAAAGATCTGCACTCTGAAACAATAAAACACATATGAAAAAATTCAAAGATGACTCAAAGAAATCACAAAGCATTCTATGCTCATGGATTGGAAAAACTAATATTGTTAAAACGTCTATACTACCCAAAGCAGCCTGCACATTTGATGAAGTCCATATTGAAATACCAACAGCATTTTTCACAGAGATAGAAAGAACAATTCTAAAATTTGTATAGAACAACAGAAGACCCCCAAATAGCCAAAGCAACCTCAAAAAAGAAAGGCAAAGCTGGAGGAAACACAGTTCTAGACTTCAAGTTATATTACAAAGCTGTACTGGTCCAGACAGTATGGTACTAAAACAAAAACAGGCATACAGATCAATGGAACAGAATAGAAAAGCCAGAAATGAACCCACAACTATATAGTCAACTAATTTTTGACAAAGCAAGAATATCCAATGGGGGAAAAAATCTCTTCAATAAATGGTGTTGGGAAGAGTGAACAGCTACATGCAAAAGAATGAAAAGAAGGGCCATCTGTACCCCAATGTTTATAGCTGCAATGGCCACGGTCGCCAAACTGTGGAAAGAACCAAGATGCCCTTCAACGAATGAATGGATAAGGAAGATGTGGTCCATATACACTATGGAGTATTATGCCTCCATCAGAAAGGACGAATACCCAACTTTTGTAGCAACATCAATGGGACTAGAAGAGATTATGCTGAGTGAAATAAGTCAAGCAGAGAGAGTCAATTATCATATGGTTTCACTTATTTGTGGAGCATAACAAAAAACATGGAGGACATGGGGAGTTAGAGAGAAGGGGGTTGGGGTAAATTGGAAGGGGAGGTGAATCATGAGAGACTATGGACTCTGAAAAACAATCTGAGGGGTTTGAAGTGGCGGGGGGTGGGAGGTTGGGGTACCAGGTGGTGGGTATAGAGGGCACGGATTGCATGGAACACTGGGTGTGGTGCAAAAGTAATGATACTGTTATGCTGAAAATAAATAAATTTTTAAAAAATTTATATTTAAAAAAAGAATGAAACTTACACCACACAAAAAAATAAATTCAAATTGGTTTAAAGACCTAAATGTGAGACAGGAAACCATCAAAATCCTAGAGAAGGACACAGGCAGTAACCATTTTGACATCATCTGCATCAACTTCTTACTTGATACATCTCCTGAGGCAAAGGTAACAAAACAAAACAAAAATAAATAAATAAATAAACTATTGGTACTTAAGATAATTCTGCACAGCAAAGGAAAAAAAAAATCAGCAAAACTGAAAGGCAGCCTGGGGAATGAAAAAGATATTTGTAAGTGACATCTCTAATTAAGGGCTAGTATCTAAAAATATATAAAGAACTTATAAAACTCAACACCCCAATAACAAATAATCCAGTTAAGAAAAGAGCAGAAGATATGATAGACATTTTTTCCAAAACAACATACAAATGATTAATCAGACACATGAAAAGATTCTCAACATCACTCATCTTCAGTGAAATACGAATCAAACTACAATGAGATAACAGCTCACACCTGTCAGATTGTCTAAAATTAACAATACAGGAATCAACAGGTGTTGGCAAAAATGTGGAGAAAGGGGAACCCTCTTCCACTATTGGTGGGAATGCAAACTGGAGCGGCCACTCTAGAGAACAGTATGGTGGTTCCTCAAAAACTGAAAAATAGAACTGCCCTATGATCCAGCAGTTTCACTATTGGGTGCATACCCAAAGGATACAAAAATATTATTTGAAGAGATACATGCACCCCAATGTTTATAGCAACATTGTCAACAATAACAAAATAAGGAAAGGATCCAGATTTCCTGGGATTGAGGAATGGAAAAAGAAGATTTAGTATATTAATCAACCATAGAAATGAATGAAATCGTGCCATTTATAAAGACATAGATTGAGCTATAGTGTATTATGCTAAGTGAAGTAAGTCAGTCAGAGAAAGACAAATGTTATAAGATTTCATTCATGTGCTGAATTTAAGAAACAAACAGATGAACATAGAGTGATAAAAAAGAGAGATACTTAAGGTTAATTCTTTTTTCCCCACTACACTCTAACCATGGACTGGAAAATAAATGCCTCATAAGGGTCATTTTCTTTTTCCAATAGTTTAGCTCCATCAGTGAATTTTACTCTAAAAGTTCAGATGTAATGAGTGCTACCTTATATGTTCCATAATGTATAAGAAATTGATTTCAGAATCTATTTATGACAAATTTTTAAATAATTCTGCATGGCAGAAAAGTTCAGAATAGTTAGATGTATTGCCCTCCATCCCAAATAAAACCATTTGCCTACTTCAAAGCACAATATTGCTGCCATTATCCACTTGCTATGTACCATATCAAGAATGTTTTTTTTTTTTTTCTAAAGGTCTCAGGGAAAACACTACTAAATGGTACCCTGAAATTGGAAGCTGAAACTACAACTGTCTTATTCATAAGGTTGCCAGTTTTAGGAAATAAAAATACAGGATACTCACTTATATTTCAATTTCATGTTAATGGGGGATAATTTTTAATACAGGCATGCCCTAAATAGTACATGGGTCACACTCATACTAAAAAATTTACTCATTTATCTGAAATTCAAATTTAACTAGGTATCTATATTTTATCTTGCAAACCTACTCAATTCATTGATCACCATTTCACTTAGATTAGATTTAGCAAATTGTTCTCTTTTTATGGGTGTCTCCAGAAGCATGGCCTTCATGTGAGCCATCTTTCTAATCCAGATGTGTTATGATTAGAGTTTCAGTAGTCACATTCTTGGTTGTAGAAACCTAGTATTCTCTAGTTAACAGGTCAGGTACAGGAAGGGTGTACTAGAATAAGTAGATTTCAATTTGTATTGATTTGCATCTTATTTCCTATTTGAGTTTTTCCAAGTGATAATTATGTGAACATTTAAAAGAAATTTAATTTCTCTGAGTCTCAATTGCTTCTTCTAAAAATGAGAATTAAAATTACTTATAGCTAATAAAATAGTATGATGATTATGCACAACTATGATTATAAACTGCTTAGCAATATGTTTCTCATCAGTAGACACCCAAAATATTAGTTAAAGAAAAACCAAAATAGTTTCCTGTGGACAGATACTTGAAGTATCCATATATATTTTGATAGATATGAATATGTAAGTTAAGATTTAAAAAGTCTGTTTTATCAGTGAGTAGAGTCTGAATGAAAATGAATCAGTCATTATTGTAAATACCAGATAACTTAGAAATTAATCATTACAGAAATTAATGTTATAAGTCTGCCATATTACTTTGCCAAGTGGTTAGATTGTTAAAAAGTCTAAGGACATTAAGAAAAAATAATTTATATGTGAAACATATTTATTAAATATACATGAGGTACATAAATTTATATATTTATTATAAATAAATATACACATATATATTTATATCTTTGGAAACAAATGATAGTATGCATGTTTTATTGCTAATTCATATTGGGCAGGTCTCACTCATCCACTTATGTTTGGGCAACTCCGTGATTGTCAAATGTGCAGCCATTTGAAATCAGTCTATTTAAGAGATGAGTAGTTAGTGGACTCTAAAGAATGAGATTTAAATAACTTTCATAGTGAAAATGAATAAGGGGAGAAACCATCCTGAGGTCTAGAAGACTATCAGCAAAAAGTAGGCTCAGAACAAAAGAAAAGAAAAGAAAGAAAAGAAAAGAAAAGAAAAAAAACAGAGATGTTTTCAGATATTACAGCTGTCAATCAGAACAGATTCACAGTCTACGGCCATACCACCCTGAACGCGCCCGATCTCGTCAGAACAGATTCACAGCTGAAGCAATTCCTGATGGGACATGAGGTGGTACTTGGGTGGAGGTTTTTCAAGTTCACTTTCATGAATAAAAGTCTTTTCATTGAAAGAATGAATGCCAAAGCCTCAAGTCAAAATACTGTTCAATTATCTTTTGCAGAGCTTTAGGATATACTGTCCCCCTTGTTCTGAGAAGAATGACTGAAGATAATTAGGGAGCCAATAGGTGTCACCCAATTTCCCCTCCAGTTACCCTGTCATATCTTTCTTTTCCTTTATAGGAAAAAAAAAAAAAACCTGAAAGAGTTATTTATACCCCTCACTAATTTTTCTTGAGTCCATTCCAGTTGGATGAGTGATCCACAGAAACTGATCCTCTCATAGTTGCTAATGACCTCATATACAATGGCTATTTCTCTGTCCTCAACTTATTTTACTTTGCACAACATTTGTCAGAGTTTACCACTTTCTCCTCAAGAAACTTTGTCACTTCTAGAATACTATACTCATCCCATTTTCTTCCTGTTTGCTGTGATTGTTCCTTCTTTTGTAAATTTAAAAACCTTAGTCTAAAACTAGGTGTTGCCCTAAAGCTTAGTCTTTTTTCCTAGCTATACTTACGTCATTGGTGATCACATATAGTCTTAAGATGTTAATTACAATCTACATCCTGATGACTCAAAAATTTTATCCCTGGATCAGATCTCTTCTCTGAACTCCAGACATCTGTACTCAATTATTTATTGGACATCTTTACGTCTTTGTCTAATAGCCACTGAGGCTTAACACATTCAAGCCCAGTTCCCAATATTCTTCCTCTGAAGGTTTTTCTTCCTGAAGTCTAACCCATCTGAGTTAATTGCAGTTACTTTTGTAAAAGTCTTAATTTCACCCATGATTCTCCGCATTTTCACACACCTCAACTCTGTTCTATCAGCAAATCCTGTTACCACTAACTTAAAAATATATACAGAATTTGACATTTCTACTACTTCACTGCCACTACCTTGGCCCACGCCACCATAATCTCTTTTCTGAATTAATAAAATAGCATTTTTAATTGAACACCTTGCTTTCATTCTTAGTCTCTTGTAGACTTCACACAGCAGAAAGAGTGACCTTCTTAAAACCTAGTCATATAATGTCACTTCTCCTCTCCAAAGGCCTGAAATAAATAATACATTATAAGTTAATTAAAAAAAAAGGTTCCAATGGCTTTCCACTGTAAGTCAAAGTTCTTAGAAACTACATGAGCTGTCCTTCCTTTCCTCTTATATTATCTCTGATTATTCTTCTTTAGTTCTCTCCAAAGTGCACCTCCCAGCTGTTCTTTGAATATATCTGGTGTGTTCTTAACTCAAGTACCTTCATACTTATAATTACTTCTATCTGGGATGCTCTACTTCCAGACAGCCCTCACTCAATACACATATGTCTCTGAGTCAGTGAGGCCTTACTTTGCCATCATATCAAACATGAAAAATTTACCCCACTATTTCAAATTCTTATTTTTTGATATATTTTTTCTCATTCCATATGATACTCTAACACATTATAATTTATTTATTCATACTGTTTAGTGTAGGTTTTTCCAAGCATAATATAAGTTCTACACATATTGAGACTTTGCCTTTTTTCTCTATTGTTTTCCTGAGTCCAGAATAATGCCTGAGACAGAGTATGCTCTAACTTGTTGAATAAACTGATATATATATTTTTTATTTTATTACCTTTTACTTCCTTTCCTCCACTCTATTTCTTTTTATTGAATGCTATTGATACTGTTTTAGAACCTGTGGATGTATGTTTTATGCCTATTAACTTTTCTCTTTTGTTCCAATACACTGCATTCAAGCAAAATTGCCTGCTTCAAGCTTCTGATTAACTGATGCACTTAACTGCTCTTGCTCTCCTGTTTAGCAGGTTCCCTGATTTTAAAAAATTGATAATAATTTTCAAACCTTAAATCTTGTACTTGTGAAGTGACTTTATTTTATCCTCTTCCAGAAATTACAGATCATCATAGAAACTTTGTTTTAGAAGTTCTACCTCTCATTACAGAATACTTCAAAAACAGACTATTTCAAACTAAACTCTGACATTAATTAATATTGGAGGATGAGTAATCTTTTTAAAAATGCACTTACTCTGTGTGAAGCTGAAAACTCAGGGGACAAGACATTAAAAAACCACCTTTGCATAAAAGGATTCAAGGCTCAATTTAACTCTCCTCAAACACAAAGAGGAAGTATTTCAGACAGAAGTTTTCAGTTGCTTTTATTTTCTTTTAAAAGGAATAAGAAATAAAAGAAATTTGTGTCTTTAAAAACTCTGGACCATGGTGCTATCATGGGGTTTAGATGAACCTGAGATCAGAAATGAAAAGGATTGAGGTCAGTCAATGGTTTCTTCCATTCAAAGAATTCTAATCTTAAATTTACAAGGTTCTAGAAAGAAAAGTTAGTGCCATTATAAAAGCTGGAAAGTAATTGAAAAGCATCACATTATGACAGCATAGGTCAAGAAAAGGTAAAGACTCATAACTTTAAACAAAATTTCAAAACCAGAAGGAGCAAATTTGGTTTCAAATATAGAACTAATCTGACAAGTGACATCAATAGGGAGGAAGAAACATTTCTTTCTACCTAGTAGGATATTTTATTAGATTCCTATAAAATAAGTTTACTTATCCTTTATAGTATGATTTAGTCACCAAAACTTTTACCTTGATATTTTATCTTTCTTATGTGGCCTCAAAGGGGAGACTGGAGTCAGTATTAACTTTAAATATTAGATATATATGTTCCTTTTTTTTAAATTTTCTGTTTTCCTAACAGGGATAATCTTCACTCATTTTGTCATTGAAAAATCATAAGAAATCATAAAAAACCCATGTAGAAGTTGAGGTGCACTTAATATTAACACATGCAAGATTGAAATTATCCATGAAAGTTTGTATAATTAAGTCACTCTATCTTAATCTAAATTATTACAGCTGATATTGGCCATAGTTGATTTCAAGAAATAAAAATAATTTAATAACCCTAATTAAATGACTGTACTCAGTGGAATTTTTCCCTTACTTTTGTTTCCCTTTCTTCTTTGCATAGCACAGACCCGAACTGTGACTTTCTACAAGTCATGATAACTGTCTCTTTTTTATAAAGAACATTACAAATATAGATTGGAAAAAAATTTTATGAAATAACTCAAAAAGCATTTCCTTACACAAAAGGAATTCCAGCTGACCTACTTTATGCATTTCATGAAACATACTGTGAATTTCATTTCATGAAACACAACCACCTTGGCCATGAAATATAAGTGGTGTAAGAAATCATCCCAGAATGTTGGTTTTTAATCTTCATATCAATCTTTTAGCTTTGAGAATAAGAGTCTGTAGATGCCAGAGAACTAGTATCACAGGGAAAGGAGGAAAAAGAAACATAAACATTCTCCTTTTATTTTTTTTCAATTAGAAACCATAAGTTATTAAATAAATAACTGTCATGAACTAGAACAAATAATACTAAAATTCTAAAAGTACTAAAATGCTAAAATAATACTAAAAGTGACAAATGACCCCAAATAGTCAAAACAATCTGTGAAAGGAAAACAAAATAGGAGGCATCACAATTTTAGATTTTAAGATATACTACAAAGCTGTAATAATCAATAGTATGGGTCCATTCTCTTTTCTTTTTTTGATAGATCTGACCAGAAGTTAATAAATTTTGTTAATTTTTTCAAAGAATCAACTCTCGGCTTCATTGATCTATTCTGTTTTTAGTTTCTATACCATTTACTTCTGCTCTAATCATTATTATTTCCTTCCTTCTGATGGGCTTGTATTTTGTTTGTTGTTCTTTATCTACATCTTTTAGGTATAAGTTTAGGTTGTTTATTTGAGAATATTCTTGCTTCTTGAGATAGACATATATTGCTATATACTTCCTTATTAGGACTGCATTTGCTACATCCCAAAGGTTTGGGAGCATTGCATTTTGATTTACATTTTTCCATGTATATTTTTAAATTTCTTCTTTTATTTCCTGGCTGACTCATTCATTGTTTACTAGGATGTTGTTTAGCCTTCATGTGTTAGTTTGTTGTCTTTCCAGAGTTTTTCTTATGATTGACTTCCAGTTTCATTGTGCAGTGGTCAGAAAAGGTGCTTGGTATTTCAATCTTTCTGTATTTGTTGAGGCCAGTTTATTATCTCTGTGTGATATATTCTGGAGAATGTTCCATGTGCATTTGAAAATAATGTATATTCTGCTGCTTTAGGAGGAATGTTCATAATATATCTATTAAGTCCATCTGCTCTAGTGTGTCACTCATGTGGAAGAATCTACAGCCAAGAATACTCTATCCAGTGAGGATATCATTCAGAATAGAAGAGAAAAAGAATTGATCATATTTTTTTTATTTTCTTTCCCCCCCAGTTTCAGGTATCTTCTGAATTGTTTAGTGTTTATTTTTGTGAGATGCTATCCTTTCATCATTTTGTTCTCTCATTCACCTATTCTTTTCTGGAAAAAATGACAAGCCAGAAAAACTCACTTTAAAAAACAAAAACAAAACAAAACAAACAAACAAAAATGAACAGGAGGCAGTCCCTAACTGATGGATAGGGTCCTCAATATTAACATTTAAGATGTCAAAACTAGAGTTCAGAATGACGATTATAAAGATACCAGTTGGGCTTCAGAAAAGCACAGAAGACACTAGAGAATCTCTTTCTGGAGAAATAAAAGGACTAAAATCTAACCAAGTTGAAATTAAAAAAAAGCTATAATTGAGGTGCAATAAAAAGTGGAGGCTCTTACTGCTAGGATAAATGAGGCAGAAGAGAGAAAGAAAAATCAAGGAATCAATTCCATTTACAGTAGCACCAAAAACAAATAAACAAACAAACAAAAAAAAAAAAAACCACAAGATACCTAGGAATAAAACTAACCAAAGAGGTAAAAGTCTGTGCTTTGGAAACTATAAAACACTAATGACAAAATTGAAGAGATGGAAACACATACCATGCTAATGGATCAGAAAAACAAATATTGTTTAAATGTCTGCACTACCCGAGGCAATCTACACATTCAATGCCATCTCTATCAAAATAACACCAGCATTTTTCACAGAGCTAGAACCAACAATCCTGAAATTTGTATGGAACTACAAAGTAGTCTGAATAGCCAAAGCAACCTTGAAAAAGAATAGCAAAGCTGAACACATAATTCCAGACTTCAAGTCACATTACAAAGCTATAGTGATCCAGACAGTATGGTACTAAAACAAAAAAAGACACAATGATCAATGGAATAGAATAGAAAATCCAGAAATGAACCTACAACTCTATAGTCAACTAATATTTGACAAAGCAGGGCAGAATTTCCAATGGAAAAAAAAAACAGTCTCTTCAACAAGTGTAGTTGGGAAAACTGGAAAGCCACATGTAGAAGAATTAAACTGGACCTTTTTCAGTTAATTTTTGACAAAGCAGGAAAAATATCCAATGGGAAAAATACAGTCTCTTCAACAAATGATGTTGGGAAAAGTGGACCACAACATGCAAAAGAATGAAATTGGACCACTTTCTGGCACCATACACAAAAAATAAATTCAAAAATGGATGAAATACCTAAATATGAGACAAAAAAATTATAAAAATCCTTGAAAAGAACATAAGCAGTAACCTCTTTGACATTGGCCATAACAACTTATTACTAGGTGTGTTTCCTGAGGCGAGGGATACAATAGCTTGTATACAAGATATTGGGACTTCATCAAGATTAAAAACCTTCCGCACAACAAAGGAAACAATCAACAAAACTGAAAGGCAACCCATGGAGTGGAGGAAGATATTAACCAGTGACATATCTGATAAAAGGTTAGTATCCAAGTTATATAAAGAATTGATAAAACTCAACACCCCAAAAATGAATAATCTAATTATGATGCAGTCAAAAGGCTTTTTTTTTTTTTCCAAAGAAGACATACGGATGACTAACAGACAAATGAAAAGATGCTCAACATCACTCATCTTCAGGGACATACAAATCAAAACTATCATGAGGGGCACCTGGGTGGTTCAGTCAGTTATGTCTGACTCTCAATTTTGGCTCATGTCATGTTGGCTCATGTCATGATGTCTGTATGATGGCTCATGTCATGATGGAGCCCTGCGTTGGGCTCCACACTCAGCGTGAATTCTGCTTGCCCATCTTCCTCTCCTCTTCTCTCCTTCTAATAAATAATAAAACCTTTAAAAAATGAGATATCACCTCACACCTGTCAGAGTGTCTAAAATTAACAACACAGGAAACAGCAGGTTTGAGCAAGAATGCAGAGAAAAGGGAACACTCTTACACTTTTGGTGGTGATGTGAATTGGTGAAGCAAATCTGGCAAACAATATAGAGGTCCCTCAAAAACTGAAAAATTGAACTACCTATGACCCATCAAATGCACCCATGGATTTTAAAAAATACTGATTCAAAGGGGCACATGCACCCTGATGTTTATAGCAGCATTAGCAGCAATTGCCAAATATAAAAAGAGCCTGAATGTCCATTGACTGACGAATGGGTGAAGAAGTGGCATGTATATGCATTAGAATATCAGCCATTAAAAAGAATGAAATCTTGCTATTTGTGATGATATGGATAGAGATAAAATGTATTAAGCTAAGATAAATAAGTCAGTCAGAGAAAGATAAATACCATATCATTTCACTCTTATGTGGAATTTAAGAAAAAGAATAAAGAATGAACATGGGGGGAAAGAATAGAGGCTAACCAGGAACCAGACTCGTATTCTTTTAATTTTTTTACTTTTTCAGTGTAACAGTATTCATTATTTTTGCACCACACCCAGTGTTCCATGTAATCCGTGCCCTCTCCAATGCCCACCACATGGATCCCCCAACCTCCCACCCCCCCGCCACTTCAAACCCTTCAGATTGTTTTTCAGAGTCCATAGTCTCTCATGGTTCACCTCCCCTTCCAATTTCCCTAAACACCCTTCTCCTCTCCATCTCCCCTTCTCCTCCATGCTATTTGTTATGCTCCACAAATAAGTGAAACCATACGATAATTGACCTTCTCCGCTTGACTTACTTCACTCAGCATAATCTCTTCCAGTCTCGTCCATGTTGCTACAAAAGTTGGGTATTTATCTTTTCTTTTCTGATGGAGGCATAATACTCCATAGTGTGTATGGACCACATCATCCTTATCCATTTTTTCGTTGAAGGGCATCTTGGTTCTTTCCACAGTTTGGCGACCATGGCCATTGCTGCTATAAACATTTGGGTACAGATGACCCTTCTTTTCAATACATCTGTATCTTTGGGGTAAATACCCAGTAGTGCAATGGCAGGGTCATAGGGAAGCTCTATTTTTAACTTCTTTAGGAATGTCCACATTGTTCCCAAGAGGGGCTGCACCAACTTGCATTCCCACCAGCAGTGGAAGAGGGTTCCCCTTTCTCCACATCTTCTCCAACACATGTTATTTCCTGTCTTGCTAATTTTGGCCATTCTAACTGGTGTAAAATGGTATCTCAATGTGGTTTTAATTTGAATCTCCCTGATGCCTAGTGATGATGAACATTTTTTCATGTGTCTGATAGGCATTTTTATGTCTTCATTGGAGAAGTGTCTGTTTATATCTTCTGCCCATTTTTTTTTTTTACATGATTGTCTGTTTTGTGTGTGCTGAGTTTGAGAAGTTATTTATAGATCCTGGATATCAACTTTTTGTCTGTACTAACATTTGCAAATATCTTCTCCCATTCCATGGGTTACCACTTATTTTTTTTTTTTTTTTGACGGTTTCCTTTGCTGTGCAGAAGCTTTTGATCTTGATGAAGTCCCAAAAGTTCATCTTCATTTTGTTTCCTTTGCCTTTGGAGACATACCTTGAAAGAAGTTGTTGTGCCTGATATCAAAGAGATTACTGCCTATGTTCTCCTCTAGGATTCTGATGGATCCTGTCTCACATTGAGGTCTTTTATACATTTTGAGTTTACCTTTGTGTATGGTGTAAGAGAATGGTTGAGTTTCATTCTTCTGCATATAGCCGTCTAGTTTTCCCAGCACCAATTATTGAAGACACTGTCTTTTTTCCACTGTATATTTTTTCCTGTCTTGTCGAAGATTAATTGGCCATAGAGTTGAGGGTCCATATCTGGGCTCTCTACTCTGTTCCACTGGTGTATGTGTCTGTTTTTATGCCAGTACCATGCTGCCTTGGTGATCACAGATTTGTAGTAAAGCTTGAAATATAGTAACGTGATGCCCCAGTTTTATTTTTGTTTTTCAACATTTGCTTAGCAATTCGGGGTCTCTTCTGATTCCATACAAATTTTAGGATTATTTGCTCCAGCTCTTTGGAAAATACCGGTGGAATTTTGATCAGAATGGAATTAAAAGTATAGATTGCTCTAGGCAGTATAGACATTTTAACAATGTTTATTCTTCTGATCCAATAGCATGGAATGGTCTTCCATCTTTTTGTGTCTTCTTCAGTTTCTTTAATGAGTGTTCTTTAGTTCCTTGAGTACAGTTCCTTTACCTCTTTGGTTAGGTTTATTCCCAGGTATCTTATGGTTCTTGGTGCTATAGTAAATGGAATCGATTCTCTAATTTCCCTTTCTGTATTTTCATTGTTAGTGTATAAGAAAGCCACTACTTTCTGTACATTGATTTTGTATCCTGCCATGTTACTGAATTGCTGTATGAGTTCTAGTAGTTTGGGGGTGGAGTCCTTTGGGTTTTCCATGTCATCTGTGAAGAGAGAGAGTTTGACTTCTTCATTGCGAATTTGGATACCTTTTCTTTCTCTTTGTTGTCTAATTGCTGTTACTAGGACTTCTAATACTATGTTGAACAAGAGTGGTGAGAGTCGGCATCCTTGTCGTGTTCCTGATCTCAACAGGAAGGACACAAGCTTTTTCCCATTGAGGATGATATTTGCTGTGGGTCTTTCATAGATAGATTTGATGAAGTTCAGGAATGTTCCCTCTATCCCTATGCTTTGAAGCATTTAAATCAGGAACGGATGCTGGATTTTCTCAAATGCTTTTTCTGAATCAACTGAGAGGACCATGTGGTTCTTCTCTTATTGATTTGTTCTATCACATTGATTGATTTGCGAATGTTGAACCATCCTTGTAGCCCAGGAATGAATCCCACCTGGTTATGATGGATAATCTTTTTTTTTTAAGATTTTATTTATTTATTTGACAGACAGAGATCACCAGTAGGCAGAGAGAGAGAGAGAGAGAAGCAGGCTTCCTGCGGAGCAGAGAGCCCGATGCGGGGCTCGAACCCAGGACCCTGAGATCATGACCCGATCCAAAGGCAGCAGCCCAAACCACTGAGCCACCCAGGTGCCCCTGATGGATAATCTTTTTAATGAGCTGTTGGATTCTGTTTCCTAGGATCTTGTTGAGAATCTTAGCATCCATATTCATCAGTGATATTGGTCTGAAATTCTCTTTTTTGGTAGGGTCTTTGACTGGTTTGGGGATATGAGTAATGCTGGCTTCATTGAAAGAGTCAGGAAGTTTTCCTTCTGCTTCAATTTTTTGAAATAGCTTCAGGTGAATAGGTGTTATTTCTTCTTTGAAAGTTCGGTAGAATTCCCCAGGGAATCCATCAGGTCTGGGGCTCTTGTTTTTGGGGGAGGTTTTTGATCACTCTTCATTCTCATTACAATCTTTTCAGGTTGTCAATTTCTTCCTGCCTCAATTTTGGGGTTTTATAGTTTCCAGGAATGCATCCATTTCATCTAGGTTGCTTAGCTTATTGGCATATAACTGTTGATAATAACTTCTGGTGATTGTTTCTACTTCCTTGGTGTTAGTTGTGATCTTTCCCTTTTCAATCATAATTCTATGAATTTGGGCTTTCTCTCTTTTCTTTTGGACTAGTGTGGCCAGTGGTTTATTGATCTTATTGATTCTTTCAAAAAATCACCTCCTAGTTTTATTGATATGTTCTACTGTATCTCTGGATTCTATGTCATTTATCTCAGCTCTAATCTTAATGATTTCCCTTCTTATGTGTGGAGTTGGTTTGATTTGCTGTTGATGTTGATTCTCCAGTTCTCTAAGGTGTAGAGACAGCTGGTGTGTTCTGGATTTATCAATTTTTTGAGGGAGGCTTGAATGGCTATGTATTTCCCATTTAGGACCACCTTGGCTGTATCCCATAGGTTTTGTACTGAAGTGTCTTCATTCTCCTTGGTTTCCATGAATTGTTTCATTCCTTCTTTTTTCTCCTGGTTGATCCATGCATTCTTAAGCAAGGTGGTCTTTAGCTTGCAGGTGTATGAGTTCCTTCCGAACTTTTCCTTTGATTGGGTTCCAGTTTCAAAGCATTGTGATCTGAGAATATGCAGGGAATAATCTCAGACTTTTGGAATCAGTTGAGTCCTGATTTGTAACCCAGTATGTGGTCTATTTTGGAGAAGGTTCCATGTGCACTTGAGAAGAATGAGTATTCTGCTGTTTTAGGGTGGAATGTTCTGTATATATCTATGAGGTCCCTCTGGTCCAGTGTGTCATTCAATGCTCTCGTTTCTTTTTTGATTTTCTGCTTCGATGATCTGTCTATTTCTGAGAGAGACATATTAAGATCTCCTACTATTTATGTATTCATATCAATATGACTCTTTATCTTGATTAACAGTTTTCTTATGTCATTGGCTGCTCCCATATTGGGGGCATAGATATTTACAATTGTTAGATCATCTTGGTGGATAGTCCCTTTAAGAATTATGTAGTGTCCTTCTGTATCTCTGACTACAGTCTTTAGTTTAAAATCTAATTTATCTGATATGAGAATCGCTACCCGGCTTCTTTTTTTTTTTTTATTTTTATTTTTTATAAACATATATTTTTATCCCCAGGGGTACAGGTCTGTGAATCACCAGGTTTACACACTTCACAGCACTCACCAAATCACATGCCCTCCCCAATGTCCATAATCCCAACCCCTTCTCCCAAACCCCCTCCCCCCGGCAACCCTCAGTTTGTTTTGTGAGATTAAGAGTCACTTATGGTTTGTCTCCCTCCCAATCCCATCTTGTTTCATTTATTCTTCTTCTACCCACTTAAGCCTCCATGTTGCATCACCACTATCATGCTTAGCGAAATAAGTCAAGCAGAGAAAGACAACTATCATATGATCTCCCTGATATGAGGAAGTGGTGATGCTACCCGGCTTCTTTTGAGGCCCATTTTCATGAAAGATTCTTCTCCATCCCTTCACTTGCAGTCTGGGTGTATCTTTAGGTTCAAAATGGGTCTCTTGTAGACAACATATGGATTGGTCCTGTCGTTTTATCCAATCTGCAACCCTGTGCCATTTTATGGCCGCATTTAGGCCATTCACATTGAGAGTGATTATTGATAGATATGTTTTTATTGACATCGTGGTACCTTTGAAGTCTTTCTTTCTGCAGATTGTCTCTATATTTCTGTTCAATGCTATTAAGATTTTCCTCTTTTATGGTACCCCCCTTAATAGTTCCTGCAGTGTTGGCTTGGTGATTGCATACTCTTTTAAGCCTTGCCGGTCTTGGAAACTCTTTATCTCTCCATCCATTTTGACTGTCAGTCATGCTGGATAAAGTATTCTTGGCTGCATGTTCTTCTCATTTAGTGCCCTGAATATATCTTGCCAGCCCTTTCTGGCTTGCCAGGTCTTTGTGGACTGGTCTGAAGTTATTCTGATAGGCTTTCCTCTAAGTAAGGAGCCTCTTTGTCCTAGAGGCTTTCAAGAGATTATATCTACAATTACGATTCCTCAATTTGACTATCAGGTGCCTTGATGTTTTTCTGAAATGTATCATCTTGGGTGGAGACCGTTCAGCCTCTAGTACATGAATGCTGGTTCTATTCGCGAGATGGGAACATTTTCATGAAGAACTTGTTCCACTGTATCTTCTAGACTTCTTTCTTTCTTCTCTCCTTCAGGGATTCCAATAATTTTGATGTTGGAACTTTTCATGGCATTATTTATTTCCCTGATTCTGTTTTCGTGGCTTCTAAGCTGTTTGTTCCGGGTTTCCTCCTGATCCTTCCTCTCTATCTGTTTGTCCTCCAGATCATTAATCCTATCTTCTGTCTCATTTACCCTAGGTTTGAGAGAATTTAGATTAGATTTAAATTAATTGAGATATTTGTGAACCTCTTCCCTGGTAGCTTTCAGCTCAGCCCTAACATTGTGAACATCATCCCTGGTCGCTTTCAGTTTGGCCCTAATCAATTCTGTTTGGTCATCCGTGACTTTCTCCAGCCTAGCTATTGCCTGGATAATTGTTAGCCTGGATTCTCTTTCTGACATGCTGTTCATGTTGATAGCCATTAGCTCTGTTGCAGAAGGCCCATCCTCTGTATTTTTCTTCTGTTGGGCATTCCTCCTCCTAGTCATTTTGGTGAGAGATGACTGAACAGATGTAGCTGAATGTATCAACCGTGGTGCACTCAAGGTGCACCCTGGAACGCTTCTGAGCAACCAGGATTCCCCACCCAAACCAGAGGAAAAAAAAAGAAAAAGAAAACAAGAGAGAGAGAGAGAGAGAAAGACAGGAAAAAAAAAAAAGGGAAGATAAAAGAGAAGGTTCAGTCCAAATGGGCCCCAAGGTAAGATTTAGGAAGTATACAAACAAAAACAGACAAACAAAAAGACTGATAAAAGTTTATGACATGAGAGAGGAAAAAATATATATATATACATATGTATATGTATATATATATGCAAATAAAGGAAGAACTTCATCAATAAGAACCCCAAGTATAAGATTCATATACTATCAGGACAAACACAGAAACACTGGTGGAAGAAAAAGATGGGAGCATTGTAATAAATTCTCAGTGTGTGAAGGGAATGTTGTTTTGATTCTTCCTGAATGTATCTTGATATCTTTGTTAAAGGACTCAACTTTCCTAATATAAAGGGGGATTAAAAATTGGTTTACCGGGACGCCTGGGTGGCTCAGTTTGTTAAGCAGCTGCCTTTGGCTCAGGTGATGATCCCAGCATCCTGGGATCGATTCCCACATCGGGCTCCTTGCTCAGCAGGGAGCCTGCTTCTCCTTTTGCCTCTGCTTGCCATTCTGTCTGCCTGTGCTCGCTCTCTCCCCCTCTCTTTCTCTGATAAATAAATAAAATCTTTAAAAAAAAATTGGTTTACCTATAGGGTAGCATTGATTGGGGAAAGGGGATTACCTTGAAGTTTAACTCTATGTGAATACTGTAAAATAAAAATAAAAAAGGAATAAACTAGACTAAAGTAAACTAAAATTCAAAAAAAATTTAAAAAATAGAATTGCAAAAGAAAAACACAGGTGTATGAATCAAAAAGTTCAGGTTAGAAGGTTATTATGGAATTTGATGTACTGGACATCTCACTGTGATGGTAAATAGGTTAAAAAATTATGTATATAAAAAACAAAAATGAACCAGAATAGTGGGAACGAGTTAAAAATAAAAATTGTCCTATGAAGTAGTGGTGGTTGTTCTCTTGTCTTTTTTTAAAAAAAAGATTTTATTTATTAATTTGACACACAGAGATCACAAGTAGGCAGAGAAGCAGGCAGAGAGAGAGGGAGAAGCAGGCTCCCTGCTGAGCAGAGAGCCTGATGTGGGGCTCAATCCCAGGACCTGGGATCATGACCTGAGCTGAAGGCAGAGGCTTTAACCCACTGAGCCACCCAAGCGCCCCTCTCTTGTCTTTTTTAATATGTCTTTCCTGGTTGGTTTTCTGGGGGAGGGGTCTGCCACGTAGGTTTTCATTCAATGATGTTCCCTGAGTTAAGTCCTCCCGCCACCCTCAAGGGGTTGGGCTCTGAGGAAACCGTTTTTTTCAGGCTTTTGTTCTCTGGAGGTTTTTATGTTTGTTCACTTTTTTTTTTCCTTGACCGCTTTTGATGGTTTTTGTAGGTTTAGAGGAACACAAAGTGCACCCTGACCTCCCTCTCAGAGAGAAGCCTCAGTCTGGCTGCAGAGCTCAAATAAATTCCCCCTTGGCTGCTGGCAGAGCAAGTTCCGAGTCGTGGTCTCTGGGGATGCAGGATCTTCTGTTTGTACCCAAAACCATGGCAGTGCCAGCTGTCTGGGCAGCTCCAGACTGCCAGAGAGGTTCCAGGCAGTGATCTCACGCTGAGATTTTCCCACTGGCCCAGGCTGGGAGTGCCTGATCTTTCTGGGTCTAAGAGCGCAGGCCTTGCACGCACCTCTCTCAGGGGAGTGGGACACGCGCACGTGTGTCTCAGGCTCTGGTGGAATGGCGTGGTTCTAAGAGTGCAGGCGGTGGGGAGGGGCGCGTTTCAGGCTCTGTAGCACCTGCCCTCTGGCTCTGGAGCCTCTGCCTTCTGGCGAGGCTCCCAGCCCTTAAAAGGAACCTAACCCCACGTGATCTCAGGCATGCTGGCAGCTCAGGACCAAGACCTGGTTTCTCCGTTGCACTCTCTCTGGCTCAGCACCAGGGTAGGCTGTCCTGGGTCTGGGGACTTAAGCCCCTGTCCCTAGCCACCCCGAATCCTGCAATTTCCCCCCACGATCCTTTGCTCTCTTTGAGTGCTTTCAGCCAGACTCCAAGTTAATGCTGGTCCCCAGACACAGGGCACTCTCATATTGGGATATTACTTTCCAATCGGTTGCCTCTGGTGGCTCCCTCTCCCTTTTGTTTATCTTCGATATCAGTCCGATGTTCCCACTCCACTTTACCTGCCCACTGGCGTCTTCTGCCCCTGTAGAGATCCAGACATGTATAACTCTGATCTCAGGCTGTTTTCATGGGTGATCAGAATTCTTTGGTAGGTAATCAGCTCACTTTAGGGTACAGTTTGAAAAGGCGCCTCCTCCTACTTCCCCGCCATCTTGTCTCCTCCCCAGGAACCAGACTCTTAATGATAGAAAAGAAATTGAGGTTTACTGGAGGAGAGGTTGTGAGGGGATGGTTTAAGTATATGATGTGCATCAAGAAGGGCATTGTTGTGGTGAGCATTGTGTGTTGTATGTACATCATGAATTACTAACTTCTACACCTGAATCTAATATCACACTGTCTGTTAATGAAATGGAATTTAAATAAAAACTTAAAAGGAAAAAAAAATGAAAACAAGAGCCATCTATATGTTGCCTTAAAGAGACTCATTTCTGACCTGGTGATATCTACAGATCAAATGTGAGAGGTTGAAACAAAATTTATCTCTCAAATGGATGTCAAAAGAATGCTGAGTAGCAACATTTATATAGGACAGCTAGACTTTAGAACAAAGATAGTAACGAGGGACAAAGAAGGGTATTATATCTCAATTGTAAATATTTAGGTGACAAACAAAGGAACACCTAAATACATAAAACTGTTAATAACAAATTTAAAGAAACTAATCCATAGTAATATAATAATAATGGTGCACTTTAACACCCACTTACATCAAAGGACAGATTGTCCAAAGAGAAACCAACAAGGAAATGCTGGCTTTGAATGACACACAGCACTAGATGGATATATAACAGATATATTCAAAATGGTCCAACCCAATAAGGCAGAATACACATTCTTTCACAATGCTAAGGAGCAACTTTTATTGTAGATGCCTTCAGGTTTGGTATTTAGGTCAAAAGTTGTAACAACTTTTAAAATGTATTAGGGTAACAATGAAGTCATCATTCAAAAATGGTTTTTAAAGTAGGTCAACAAAAGAACCTTTTTTTTTAAATTTTATTTATTTATCAGAGAGAGAGAGAGGGGAAGAGAGAGAGCACAGGCAGACAGAATGGCAGGCAGAGGCAGAGGGAGAAGTAGGCTCCCTGCTGAGCAAAGAGCCCGATGTGGGACTCGATCCCAGGATGCTGGGATCATGACCTGAGCTGAAGGCAGCTGCTTTACCAACTGAGCCACCCAGGTGTCCCTCAAAAATGGTTTTTAAAGATTAATTTTGGACTTACTCATCAACACCCATTTTGGGTATGTTTGTTATATTGATACTTGATGTATATCACAAACACCACTACTTTATACTATACTCTTACACCTAAGATTACCCATCTGCTAGATTCTACATGTTTGTTCCTTGCTCATGTACAAAAACTGCATTTATTTTCACACACACAAAAAAAATTGAAGTACAGTGTACATGGAACATTCTCCAGAAAAGATCACATAATAGATAACCAAACAAGTCTTAACAAATTCAAGAAGATCAAAGATACAATACACCTTTTCTGAACACAACACTATGGAACTAGAAATCAACCACAAGAAAAACTCTGTAAAGAGCACAGATATGTGGAGTTTAAATAATATGCTACTAAACAATGAATGGTTCAACCAAGAAATCAAACAAATTTTAAAATTACATGGAAACAAATGAAAATTAAAACACAATGGTTGAAATCTTTGGGATGGAACAAAAGTGGTTCTAAGAGGAAAGTTTATAGCAATACAAGCCTATCTCAAAAAACAAGAAAAATCTCAAATAAACAACCCAAATGTACTCCTAAAGGAACTAGAGAAAGAATAACAAACAAAGCCTAAAGCCAGCAGAAGGAAATAAATGATAAAGATGGCAGCTGATATAAATGATATAGAAACTAAAAATACAGTAGCACAGATAAATAAAACCAG
Source organism: Mustela lutreola (assembly GCF_030435805.1). Lineage (NCBI taxonomy): Eukaryota > Metazoa > Chordata > Mammalia > Carnivora > Mustelidae > Mustela > Mustela lutreola. The sequence goes on from NC_081308.1 coordinate 79,599,178, forward strand.
GAGCTGGTTCTTTGAAAAAATTAATAAAATTGGTGAACTTCTAGGAAAACTTAGCAAAAGGAAAGAGAAAGGACCCAAATATATAAAATCACAAATGAGAGAGAAGAAATACTAACCAACACAACAGAAATACAATTATAAGAGAAAATTATGAAAAACTATACACAACAAATTGAACAAACTAGAAGAAATAGATAAATTTCCAAGAAACGTATCAACAGCCAAAATTGAAACAGAAAGAAATAGAGAATTTTAACAGACTGATAACTTGCAAAGAAATTCAAAACACTCTCCACAAACAAAAGTCCAGGGACAGATAGCTTCACAGGTGAAATCTACCAAAAATTTAAAGAATAGTTAATGCTGGGGACACTGAGCGGTTCAGGTGATTAAGCGTCTGACTCTTGGTTTTGGTTCAGGTCATGATCTAATGGGACATGGGACTGAGCCCCATGTTGGGCTCCACAATCAGTGAGGAGTCTGTTTGAAGATTCTCTCCCTCTGCCCCTCTCCCTACTTGTGTGCTTTCTCTCTCCCCCCCTCTCTCTTTCTCTAAAATAAATATTTTTTAAAAAGAAGATTTAATTCCTGTTCTTCTCAAACTATGCCAAAAAAAGAAAAAGAAAACGAAGAAAAATGTCCAAATTCATTCTATGAGACCAGCAATACCCTAATACCAAAATCAGATAGAATCCATTAAAAAAGTACCAAAGACCAATATCCCTGAAGAACACAGATCCATAAATTTCTCAATAAAATACTAGAAAATCAAATACAGCAATGCATTAAAATCATTCACCATGATCAAGTGGGATTTATTCTTGGGTTACAAGAATGGTTCAGTATTCACAAATCAATCAACATCATATACCACATTAATAAAAAAAGGTTAGGAACCTTATGATCCTCTCAATAGATGCAGAAAAAGCATTTGTACAAAGTACAAATTTAAACAAACATTGACTCATGATAAAATCTTTCAACAAAGGAGGGATACAGGGAATATGCCTCAATGTAAGAAAGGTCATACATGTGAAACCCACAGCTAATACCAGCCTCAATGAGGAAGAAATGAGAGCTTTACCGTTATGGTCAGGAACAAGACAGAGATGTGCACTCTCACCACTGTTATTTAATATAGTACTGGAATTCCTAGTCACAATAATCAGACAACAAAAAGAAATAAAAAACATCCAAATCAACAAAAAAGAGTCCAAATTTCACTATTTGCAGATGACATGACACTCTATGAGGAGACAACAAGATACTCTATTTAGAAAACCCAAAAGACTCCATGAAGAAATTGTTAGAACTGATACATGAATTCAGTAAAGTTGCAGGATACAAAATCAACATAGAGAAATCTGTTGCATTTCTATACACTGAAAGAAGCAGCAGAAAGATAAATTAAGGAATTTATGTCATTTACAACTACACCAAAAACAATAAGATATCTAAGAAAAAGTCAATACAAAGAGATGAAAGACTTGTACTCCTAAAAATATAAAATTCTGATGAAAAAATATTTAAGATGACAAAAAGAAATGGAAATACATTCTATGCTCATGGATTGGAAGAACAAATAGTGTTAAAATGCCCACATTGCCCAAAGCAATCTACTCTTTTAATGCAATGCCCATCAAAATACCAAGAGCATTTATCTCAGAGCTATAAGAAACAATCCTACCTTTTGTATGGAACCACAAAAGACCATAAGTAGGCAGAGCAGTCTTCAAAAGGAAAAGCAAAGCAGGAGACATCACAATTCCAGACTTCAAGTTATATTACAAAGCTATAGTAATCAAAACAGTATGGTACGGGCATAAAAATAGACACATGGATCAGTAGAATATAATAGAAAACCCAGAAATGAAGCAACAACTATATGGTCTCTTAATGTATGACAAAGCAAGAAATATTAACTAATGGGAAAAAAGACGGTCTATTCAACAGATAGTGTTGAGAAAACTGGACAGCTACCTGCAAAAGAATGAAACTGGACAATTTTATACACCATACACAAAAATAAATTCAAAATGATTGAAAGACCTAGAGGACAACAAAGGCAGTAACTTCTTTGACATTGGCCATAGCAACTTCTTTTCAAACATGTCTCCTGAGGCAAGGGAAACAAAAGCAAAATTAAACTATTGGGATTTCATCAAAGTAAAAATTTCTACACAGTGAAAGAAACAATCAACAAAACTAAAAGAAAACCAACTGAATGGGAGAAGATATTTGCAAATGACAAAACTGATAAAGGGTTACTATCTAAATTATATCATGAACTTATAAAACTCAACATCCAAAAATGAAAAATCCAAATTAAAAACTGGGCAATAGATACAAGTGGGTAGAATCATCATTATTCCACAGAAGTCATACTGATGTCCAAGAGACACTTGAAAGTATGCTCAATATCATTGATCATCAGAGAAATGCAAATCTAAACTACAATGAAATATCGCCTCACACCTGTCAAAATGACTAAAATCAACAACATAGGAGCAACAGGTGTTTGCAAGGATATGAAGAAATGGGATCCCTCTTGCACTATTCATGGGAATGCAACCTGGTGCAGCCACTATAGAAAACAATATGGAGTTTCTTTTAAAAGTTAAAAATAGAATAACCATACAATCTTGCACTTGCAGTACTCAGTATTTCCTCAAGGAATATAAAAATATTAAGTCAAAGTGATACATGCACCCCAATATTTATAGCAGCATTACCTACAAGAGCCAAGATATGGAAACAGCCAAAGCATCCTATGCTATGCAAAATAAGTCAGTCAGAAAAATACAACCATCATATGCTTTCACTGATATTTGGAATTTAAGAAAGAAAACAAATGAGGAAAGGGGCAAAAAAAGAAAGTAGCCAACCAAGAAACAGATTCTCAATTATAGAGAAGAAACTGTTTACCAGAGGGCAGGTATATGGGGGGGTAGGTTAAATAAATTATGGGGATTAAGGGTTACATTTGCTATGATGAATACAAGGTGTACATGAGAAAATTGAATTGATGCAATGCACTGACAGATACCTGAAACATGCAAATTCCAACCCTCTTCCAGGAACTCATGGCTGCCTTAGTACATTTATGTTTAAAAGTAACCTTATCTTGGTAGCCGCTGGCCCTTCAAGGTCCTGAAAGCCTTGCTTCTTGATTTCTTGGAGACTTATGCTATCCCAACACCCACTAATAAAAAAAAAAAAATACAATCAATCACTTCTCACAATCCCAGTATAACTCTTTCTGTCCACAGGTTCTGTCCCTTGAATAGGGAAAGGGTTTTAGGTATAGGCAGGAGAAATAGGAGGTATCTGTCTCCCCTGGTTATACTCCAAAAATATTCCTGGCAGATGGAGATGCTGAGACAGAACTAAACAAGAGATAAGGGAACAAACCAAGATGACACAAGAATTTCAATCCACAAGCTTCCCAGTCAGTTCTCAATAGAAGACTGCTACTAAAAACCCTCAGTGGCAACCCATTTGGGACCCCTCCTACTCTGGAGAGCTTTTTCTTTCCTTTCTGATCTCACTTTCACTTAACAAACTTCTACTTCACTTCACCCTTTTGTGCCCACGAGGTTCATTCTTTGACTCCATGAGACAAGAACCCTGCAATCCTGCAACAGCAGGTATGCCACTGTTAAATTCTCCCAGTAAACTGAATGCTCTACACTCTGAATATATTAGTGTTACATTTAGAGTTGTGCTAAATGTCAACTGAAAATATTTAATAAACCAGAGTGACTTAAAGATGTCTTCAAAAATGTGTTTTTTATTTTGGAATTTAGTTTTCATTTCAAATAAAACATAGCAAAAGGAATTGGCAATGTTTGTTTTAAGATTTTCACTGAAGATAGCTTAGAGACTTTAATGAAATATTCCTTAGAATATCTATAATTTATAAAAAGGATGAAATATATGAATAATGATAAAATATCAAAATGATACCTCTGTGCAACAGAATAGGAGTTTTCAAAATAATTATAATTTCCTTCTGCCCCAAACTGTTCCTTTCTAACTCTATTGGCATTTATCCTTTGTGACACTCCTGTGATGGTAGCCAAGGACTCAGACTGAAAAACTCTAGAGAATACACTTCCTTATCTTGGCTGCTTCATCCAATAGTCTAAGAAATAATCATTCCCCTTGCCCTACGTCATTTGCTCTTATATCTTGTTCTTGATTGCAATAAATACCTTTCTAGCCTCAAGAGACTTAACAACAGTTGTCATACTTTTAACCTAAAAAATAAAATAGAAAGAATTTGTTAAACTGAGTTTGTTATTCTGCTCAGTATACACTCCTTGTTTTCTTGTACCAAATAAACAATCTTAGGATGTATGAAGGAAAATGCCATTTTAAATGTTACATTTAGTATTTCATTAATGCATTTCTTTCTAAATTCAATCATAAGAAACAGAATCTTTTACTTTTATAAAAGATTAATTATTTAAAAGAGTCATTAATACAATTGTAGCAGTTGAAGATGAGGAGGCTTAAATAATTCCTGCCATATGCAGAAAGACAGTACCTTCAGGTAAAAGATTTACTTTTACATTTCATTTTGATATATTGACATGTAGTTCACAGTTTCAGACAAGCATTAAGTTGAAAAAAATGTGTGTATGTTAGGTGGGGGGTGGTCATATAGTTTTATTCCAGGCTCAGTGAGAAGCCCTAAATGCTGTCATGAAAACAAAAATGTGTCTTCCAGGACCAGACCAGAGATCTGTCCCTATGTATTGGAAATTGACCATGTAATGACACAAAGGCCTTCTCAGACAACCAAGAGGAGCTTTTAGCTTCCAGAAAGCTAGCTCATTTAAGCAGTTAAACATTAAGAACAAGCTTTTAAATGCTTCCTTTGATTTAAATTAAGAATCTGTGGTCCATACTGGGACTGGGACTCTTCTTATACAAGATAGAGCCTAAATACAGAGCACATGTGGCTTTCAAAGAGACAAATTCAGTCAGGTAAAGTACCTATGTTTCTGCATAAGATGCTGCTATCCCTCTTTAAGTTCTGCTAGGAGAGAATAATCTTAATTTTTTTCATTTATTTAGAATTATGAAATACTGATATTTTAAAAGTAAACTTATAAATGAATAAATTGAGGAACAGAAGGGACTTATTCAAAGCCACATACTAGCTAATTTCAGAACCAGGACCAATAGAGTTTGGGGCCCTCACTAGGAGGAAAAGCATTACTAAAGCTCTGCTTTAATTTAAAACATTTTTTCCTTTTTCAAAACTAAGAAACTAAAAAGAGAAAATTAAAAAAATATGTTGGTGGCTTATATTAAGATACTACAATTATATCAAGGTCAGAATAATATTCAAATACTGATTAATTTCACTACAGTCTTATAATAAAAGCATATTTATCTCTCAGTAAGAAATGTCCTCATTTTAATAACTAGTTCTATTATAAGATTAGCAGAGGTATGATTATTCCTGCTAATTGTACATATTGTACACTTCATTATTTCAACTTCTAAGGCATTAGACCAAAAATGAAAATCTCTCCTTGGGTTAGAGTGAGAAAAATGAAATTTGACTGTCTTCTTTCAATGTAGTTGATGATTTTAAACATTTTCTAATCCTGAGCATTTTTCCACATAGATATTAACAGTTGTATAAAATACAATTAAATTAATTTAAATGGGCATATGATCCAGAATATGTAAACACGTTTTTCTTCTTTTTTTCTTTTTTTTTAAGATTTTTTATTTATTTGATAGAGAGAAAGAAATCACAAGTAGGCAGAGAGGCAGGCAGAGAGAGAGAGAGGGAAGGAAGCAGGCTCCCTGGGGAGCAGAGAGACGGACGTGGGGCTTGATCTCAGGACCCTGGGATCATGACCTGAGCCAAAGGCAGAGGCTTTAACCCACTGAGCCACCCAGGTGCCCCACAGAGTATGTAAATATGTTTTTCTTTACTGAAATACTGTGTCTATGTGTATGCAACATAAACGTGGTTCCAAACAAGGCTCCAAACTCCCGTGTTACATTTTAACAATATTTCATATTTATATTCTCACTTGACATGACAAAGGTATATTTTAAAATAATATTAAATCAATAGTCTGTATAATTATTTGTTTAAGATGCTTGTAGCACTGTCTCATTCTTACCAGTGGTTCTATCCCTGGATGATCATAAATGTTTATTATTCAAGGGTCGCCTTGGTGGCTTAGGTGGCTAAGCATCTGCCTTAAACTCAAGTCACGATCCCATGATCCTGGGATAGAGCTCCACATTGGGCTCCTGGCTCAACAGGGAGTCTGCTTCTCCTTCTGCCCCTCCCCCTGTTCATGCTCTCTCTCTCTCTCTCTCAAATAAACAAATATACAATCTTTTAAAAAATGTTCATTATCCCATCACATAAAGTTAGTTTTGCATAATAATTACGTTTAATGTCTTCTTTCTTCCACCTCCATTTTCTTTCTTCCTCCTCCATTTTCAGTCTATTACTTTTGAGACATGTGACTTTTAGCTTTGTATAAAGGAAACCACTGGAGCAGTTAATGTCACAACACTGAAAGTTTTGTAGTGTGCAAACAGAACTCCACCTTCCATTTTTTTAAATGATTTTATTTATTTACTTGACAGACAGAGATCACAAGTAGGCAGAGATGCAGGCAGAGAGAGAGTGGGGGAAACAGGCTCCCCACCAAACAGAGAGCCCAATGTGGGGCTCCATCCCAGGACCCTGAGATCATGACCTGAGCTGAAGGCAGAGGCTTTAACCCACTGAGACACCCAGGCACATCACACTTTTCACTAAAAAAAAAAAAAAAAAAAAAAAAAAAAAAAAAAAAAAAAGTTTACCATGTTTTTTAGCTGGCTTGTTTCTTTTGGAATTATTCTTATGGTGCTTAGACTTTCTATCAACTTTTTTTAAGTTAGATAAATGTGGAGTCTAAAGTTCCTTCTTTTATTTCAATACATTTAATTTAACTGTTAAAAAAGCATAACAAAAGGAACAAAGAAATTGTTTGTCAGTAATAAATCAGGAAAAAAAGAAAACTACAAGGAAAACTCAAACTAAAACAATCAGGAAAAAAATAGCTAGATGTATATTTACTCTACAGGAGGTTAAGGTGTAAGAACTGCTGAAGAGAGAGAGAGTGGAGACAAGATGGGGAAGTAGGAGGAGGCGCCCCTTCAACCTGCACCCTAAAGTGAGCTGATTACCTTCCAAAGATCTCCAATTGAAAGACCCGCGGATCCCCTTACCCAAGAATCCAACACTGCCACTGGATGCAATCAGCAAGAGGTTCTTTATTGTTACGCAGGCGCCTGCAGGTGGTCAGCGCATGCCTGCGGGTGGTCAGCAGCTCCTGCTAGCTGAGCACACCCGGCTGGGGTGGTGCTGGGTTTTTATAGACAGGTACAAACAAGTTTTGGGTGGGGCGCAACTGATTGGTTGACAGTTAGAACTTTTGAAAAAGGCCTTAGTGGAGTTTGCTGATTGGCTTTGGGGACCCGCGCGCGTGAAGAGAGAGGCGGGAAGGGGGAACAAGCTGATTGGTTCTGAGGGCCCGCACGCGGGAGGAGAGAGGCAGGGAGGGGGAACAAGAAGGGGGAAGGTAGGAATGCCATCATGGCGTCTTCTATTATTTCTATAAGCCAAGCAGTTACAGAAGGGCAAAAGAGCAATTAATAACCTAATTTATGCCTAAAAGCCAGCGGTTCACAGAAAAGGAAACAAGCGGTTAGTTATCCTATCTATCTTCTAGGGAAGGGGTCTTTCATTCCCCCCTTTTTCTTTATCATGGATAGAATCTTCTATCCATTCGTCTTGTTCTTGCGTGTCCTGCCCTTGCATTGAGCTAGTCCGGGGCTCTGTTTGTTTGAGGAGTTGGTATCGCTGTGTCAGTACCATAGTCTGAACAACAGACAGGCGATCTTTAATGAACTGTACTAACCTGTTTAAGACACAAGGACCAAAAGTTAGAATTAATAACAGAATGATGAGAGGGCCCGTTATAGATGACAACAAAGTAGTAAGCCAAGGCAATCTGTTGAACCAGTTTTGGTGGTGGAGAAGGGTGAAGAGGGGGTGCAAGGCATCAGCCCCTTCTCCATCCTCAGCCAGCCTCCTGCTCCTTCATCATTTCCCCCTGAACAATTTTGACTCTTAAATCTTTACGGAGGTTGAAGGTGGAAGGTCTCATCTTCTTTAACTTCTTCCTGCTGAATAGGGGCGTAGAGCTGTCCCTACCTACTGGGGTCAATATTGATCAGTGGAGGAATGTATAGGGGAGTTACGAAAGGCGGAGGCAGCCGAATCCAGCGCTGACAGTGAAGAGGCGTCCTCTCACGCGACAAGGATCATCTGTCATGGTGAAGTCATTGCAGCAATGGAGTCTCGGCACCAAGTAGAGAAACATTGAACAAAGCAACATATTAAGGTTAATGAGGCGATAAAAATAAGAAGCCTGAGAAGGAGATTTGGCCATAGTCCTCCTTCACACCAGGAACTTAACCAATCACTAAGAGAGGGACCTTGTAGAGCCTTAATCTGGGCATTTATATCCTTTATTAGTCCTGTGATATTTTTGTGATAGTCTGGGATGTATATACAACATTCTGTCTTGATAATTGCACATGTGCCACCCTGGGCTGCTGTCAGGACATCTAAAGCCATCCTATTTTGTAGGACTGCCTTGCGTATTTGTGAGACTTTGGTATTAAGGAGGGAGATGCCATTTAGTGGATCATTGAGTGCCTTTGTAGTATATTTATTAAGGGCTTCTACATGCCACATGACATCCTCTAGTCCCGCAGATGTCATTCATATTTTAACAGGGGCATCTTACATCTGGCCAGATAGAGTAAGCAAGATCAATAACCTTTTTTGCTCTATAGAGAAAGAAGTACAGTGGTCAGGTTCAGGCATACAGGTAACTAGGTTTAAAGTTTGACAAGTTTTAAGTATTAATTCTGGCATATCTAAAAGTATAGTCCAATACTTAATTAGTTGGTTTCTATTATCCATTGGTGGCCTTTGCCTTCTAAGACAAATCTGGACCTGATGTGACATCATTACAGTCAAGGACTGTCCCATAGTGAGCTTTGAGGCTCTTTTATAGGAGGGCTGTTCCATGCTTAGCTAAAGCATCTATTTGCAATTGCACCTCAACAGAGGTGGCCTCTAGGATAAATATGACTAAGGGATGAAACCAATAAGACGACCTTTGAGTGGTCCAGCCTTAACAATATCCTGATTACAGAGGATCACTGGCAAGTGAGAAAACTTGTCAAGAGATACGGGGAGTCCCCCATGGATCATCCAATCCACTCATAAAGAAAGTGGGGTCATCCATTATCTCCACAAGTCCATAGTTAATCCTATGGAGTGTGGTATGGTGGTTTTTAGGCAATTTCATTATCCCAGCCACACATAAGGTGTTAGTTAAGTTCTACAATTGTAGGGGAATCAATCCCATTTTCCAGTTGTTTAATCATGTGCTGTGGGGTCTGCTAATATCCCCACAAAATAATAAGATCGACTAAAGAAGCTATTGTGCAACTTCTCTGAAGTTTACCTCAAATTGTTTAGCTTAGGTAAACAAACATTTAAAGACAATCAAATCTAGAATTTAACATCCATAAAGGTGTGTTACTAAAACAATTTTTCTCTCTAAAATAACCCTCATTTCCAGAGATAGCCAAATCAGGACTAATTCACTTGTGAAACAAGTCCAGTTTTAACAAACTTGGCCTAATTATTTACATAAGCTCAGCAAGAACAGTGACTGTGATCAATAGATCTTTTAGAATCTGCTTTGCTGGAACTTTGTATAAGGAATCTCTAGGTTGAACTTTTAGTAGCCTCTCCGGGCCAGAAGCCAAGCCCTGTACTTGCCATGAGGCATGCCTGCAATACCTTTGGGTGAATTCCTCTTCCCGAGACTGCACCTACCAAGGAGTGACATTCTTTACTCACCTGGTGGGGCTGCTGGGAACTCTGTAAGCAAGGTATCAGGCCAACAGTCCCAAGGGGCTTTATGGCTCCAGGTTTCATAAAGTCAACCTTAGTTCCTTTAAACTGTCTGGTCATATCTGAGTCTATTCAAATATGACATCCCAGTCAAAGCCTTGGTAAAATAACCCGTGTTTCCAATTCTTTCCTGTTAAAGGAGAACAGATTCTTATTGAACTTATGCAAATGACTGATTGCCATGGAAGAATGAATACTTACTGAGACCTTTTGGTTTCAGAGGGTTCAGATAGAGAGAAAAGCTTGAATGCTTTGATTTGTTTGCAAATCAATACTGTTACATCTCTGTAAGTTACAGATAACTTAAGGAAAAAGTATCCCTAGTCTGGAAGAGCAAACAGTAGAGAGAACCAGCAATGTTTAAAGGAAGACAAAACATTAAGAGACACAACACTATAATCTTTTAGTTCATTTAGTCCCATGTTACTAATTCTGGTGAATGCGGCTTTAGTCCGTTTTGGAAATTCTTACCCATTTCAGTTTTAGGATTTTCAAGTATATCAAATATCTATTTGTCCTGAAAGTCCTTTATAGGAATCTCCTTGAAGATAAAACTCAATTTACAAGAGAATTAAAACAATTATAAATGCCAAAAACTCAGAATGGATATGGTTAGAGCGAGACATGGGAGTTTACAATTTAGCTGCAAGGAAATCAGGTTATTTCTGTGACACATAACATTTCCATAATTACAGTATTAAGCGATGATCTCTCAAAACATTAAAACTTTAGGAAGTGCGTAGAATCTCTAGAATAGTTATAGCATTTTCCCAAATTTAACCAAAGGTTTATCATTGGTTCAGTAGTACTTCATGAGCAACTTCACATACCAAGGAAAAGCCTGAGTTAAAGAGATTTACGATTTAAATCTTGTCAACATTTGCTAAAATCTTAGAAAGTTTTAAAGCACATGCCTAAATATAATTAGGGATGTTAAACACCTGATAAACCTGAACATAGAAACTCGTTTTTCTGGGCAGGCAAAGAGAAAACCATTTACATTTTCTTAACAGATCAATTGATCTAAGAAAACATTGTCCTTTTGAACAGAGAATTTCAGTCTTGTACCAATGTACCTTTAAAACCCATTCATTTCAATCTTAATACATTCTTGACCATAGCTAAAATTCCTTTTCTGAAGATTTCCCTTCACAAACCTTCTACAACTTTCCTTTGCATTCAGGTTTTGTCCCAAGCCATTTCCTTCTAAACAACCATCTCATTTAGGACAAAATTACCTTCCTTTACCTTCAACAAAATGTATTCCCATTCCTTAAATCTTTCTTACATATCTCCTACTCTCCTACATACAGAGTTTCCCTTTATTTCCATCAGTCTTAGTTACACTAAGCAGAACTTTGTATTCTTAGAAACACCTTTAGTTATTAACCAATTGTGAACTGTTACAACAGAATTCTTCAGGTTGATGAAGTCCCAGAACCTAAGTCAGGTTCGGTGGGGTGAGGAGGTTCGGAGCCGACGACTAAAGAAAGAATTCTTAAGACGTCGTTGGTGCAAAAGGTGATTTATTAGAGCACGGGGACAGGGCCCGTGGGCAGGCAGAGATGCGGCTGCCCCGGGTTGTTAGGAGTGGTTGGTTATATACACAGGAGTTGGGTAGGTGAGGACAAAGGGGTATTCAGAAGGGCTATTGGGGCAAAGAATACTATCAGAATATTGAAGGCTTAGTTACTATCAAGTAAAGACAATTGAGAGTCTCCTGGTGGAATGTTACATTCCTGCTATCAAGCATCCCTGTTAATGAGATTTAGGTTTAAAGACAATTGGGAGTCTGGTGGAATGTTACATTCCTGCTATCAAGCATCCTTGTTAATGAGATTTAGGTTTAGAAGAAATTTAACTTTATTTACTTTTCCTTCTACCTCCACCTCCTTCAGTTTTTATGGAGGGGAGGGTAACATTAGGCTTGAGGAACTGAATTCTGTGTCTTTGGAAATTGGGCTATTGATAAGGTAACTTCTTTGTTGTAATCTCAAGGACATTTGCAAACCAAGGGAGACTCCTGTCTTGTAGGATTGTGATCTCAGCAAGTTAACTATTTATTTTATGGCAGTCAGGGGTGCCTGAGGAATGCTACACCTATGGAGGGGAGCGGATGGAAGGGGGGGTGCAAGGCGCCAGCTCTTGCTTTGTCCTCAGCCAGCCTCCTGCTCCCTCATCAAGGTGGCAATTTATGAATCAGTTAAGTGGCAAACAAGTTTACCAGCAGATTTAAATACTCTTAGTTTCTTTGCAGTAAGAAGTCAAAAGCACATGGGCGCCTGGGTGGCTCAGTGGGTTAAGCTGCTGCCTTCGGCTCAGGTCATGATCTCAGGGTCCTGGGATCGAGTCCCGCATCGGGCTCTCTGCTCAGCAGGGAGCCTGCTTCCTCCTCTCTCTCTCTCTGCCTGCCTCTCTGCCTACTCATGATCTGTCTGTCAAATAAATAAATAAAATCTTTAAAAAAAAAAAAAGAAGTCAAAAGCACAAACCTACATTCAGTAATTAACGACTTAGCATTTTATCCTGTTTGGTTAAGACCTAGATGTCCACAATTTAATTCCATTTGTCATCCAAGCAAAACTTTAAAACTTTCAGGTTACCAAAGACTTTGAAAGCTACTTCAGCAATGACCCATTAGAAATTTGAGACAGACAATTAACCATCAGTTTAGTCATTTCTTTGCTAACAAATTTTAACAAGTAACACAAGTTTATTTGACCTTCAGTAAACTTTGATAGAATAAAAGCTTCACATTTACTGCTGTTAACTTAAAAGACAGGTCTTAATTAAACCAACAAACTTAACTTAGTTCCAATAGTGATTTATGTTCCACCTAGGCCCACTCCACTTTGAATGTTTACCTGAGACATGCGTGGGAAGATCTGGAGTGGGGAGTGTTAGGTCCAGGGGGTACTCTTCTTGCTCCTTGACAGTGAAGAGAGAAGGAGCCGTGGTGCATGATCTAGAGGCTAGTCATGCAGGGGAAACAAGGGGAAAACAGAGGAAACAAAGTGCTGCCAGGAGGCAGAGAAAAGATTCCCGGTTTCAGAGCTCATAAGGCCCAACAGAGGAGCAGACGCCATGCTTTCCCACCAGCAAGGGGGGAGGGGTTAGGCAGTCCAAGTCAGGCCAGAGAACACAGGGAAACTTCCCTGAAACAAAGAGAGTTTAGGCAGCTGCTTGGGAATATTCCTTATAGTCTCTGTCTCGAGTTAGACCAACCCCAGTTGGCTCCAGTAATAGCCATTTACATGGGAAGTGAGTGAGGGAGAAGTCCCCCACATCTATTAGGAGAAACAGAGAGAAATAAAGCCAGAGTCCCTTTAAACAGAATGTAACCTTCATGACCAGTACAAGGAACATATATCCACATTTAAAGACATAACATGGAGACATACATTGTTGGCCTCCATTCGGAGTCAAAGAAAACACCAAGGACAATAAGTAAGACACACAACACAATTAACAAGAAGGACGCTGCGCGATTTCGGTACAAAACCGAAAGTACAAATTCAACCGGCCCAGGGGAACCACGAGGTCCCCCTGTGGTGGACAGAACCAGCCCAGGGGAACCAAGAGGCTCCTCCGTGGCGGACAGAACCAGCCCAGGGGAACCAAGAGGCTCCTCCGTGGCGGACAGAATAAGCCCAGGGGAACCAAGAGGCTCCTCCGTGGCGGACAGAACCAGCCCAGGGGAACCAAGAGGCTCCTCCGTGGCGGACAGAACCAGCCCAGGGGAACCAAGAGGCTCCTCCGTGGCGGACAGAACCAGCCCAGGGGAACCAAGAGGCTCCTCCGTGGCGGACAGAACCAGCCCAGGGGAACCAAGAGGCTCCTCCGTGGCGGACATTACCAGCCCAGGGGAACCAAGAGGCTCCTCCGTGGCGGACATTACCAGCCCAGGGGAACCAAGAGGCTCCTCCGTGGCGGACAGAACCAGCCCAGGGGAACCAAGAGGCTCCTCCGTGGTGGACAGAACCAGCCCAGGGGAATCAAGAGGCTCCTCCGTGGCGGACAGAACCAGCCCAGGGGAAACAAGAGGCTCCTCTGTGGCGGACAGAGAAATGTACTTGTGGGGCCCCGAAAAAGCGGGCCCCCTTGATCCCTGGGGCGTCCCCCAGGGTGGCAGGGGAGAAGTCCGAGTGCGTCAACTCCTTCTCAAGCTGCCTACAGAATACAGAGCAACAACGTGCGCTGTCGTACAGTCCTATACTACCTAAGCATAGGCAAAACAGAGGCCTACAAACGAGAACACAAGACTGGATACAAACGAGAACATGAGACAGGAGACAAGAATGCTGGCCAGCTTACCTCCCGGTGGGAGTCAGTTGGATCCGTGGGCAGGAGTCCGATGATCTCGGTGGGACCTCCAAATGAAAGACCCGCGGATCCCCTTACCCAAGAATCCAACACTGCCACTGGATGCAATCAGCAAGAGGTTCTTTATTGTTACGCAGGCGCCTGCAGGTGGTCAGCAGCTCCTGCTAGCTGAGCACACCCGGCTGGGGTGGTGCTGGGTTTTTATAGACAGGTACAAACAAGTTTTGGGTGGGGCGCAACTGATTGGTTGACAGTTAGAACTTTTGAAAAAGGCCTTAGTGGAGTTTGCTGATTGGCTTTGGGGACCCGCGTGCGTGAAGAGAGAGGCGGGAAGGGGGAACAAGCTGATTGGTTCTGAGGGCCCGCGCAAAAGCGGGAGGAGAGAGGCAGGGAGGGGGAACAAGAAGGGGGAAGGTAGGAATGCCATCATGGCATTCCTATTATTTCTATTATTTCTATAAGCCAAGCAGTTACAGAAGGGCAAAAGAGCAATTAATAACCTAATTTACGCCTAAAAGCCAGCAGTTCACAGAAAAGGAAACAAGCGGTTAGTTATCCTATCTATCTTCTAGGGGAGGGGTCTTTCACCATCACCCACAAAATCAGCCTGAGATCAGAATTATACACATCTGGATCTCTGCTGGAGCAGAAGAGGCCAGTGGGCAGGTAAAGCGGAGTGGGAAAGTCAGACTGATATTGGAAGTTGAACAAAAGGGGGAGCCACCAGAGGTGACCCTTTGGAAAGTAATATCCCAATATGAGAGTTCCCTGCGCCTGGGGACCAGCATTAACTCAGGAGTCTAGTAGAAAGCACTCAAAAAGAGCAAAGGATCACTGGGGGGAAATTGCGGGAATCGGGGTATTAGGGTCCGGGCTTAAGTCCCCAGACCCAGGACAGCCACCCCTGGTGCAGAGCCAGAGAGAATGCGGCAGAGAAACCAAGTCTCAGTCCCTGAACCACCAGAGCGCCTGAGAGAACATGGTGCCCAGCTCCCATGAGGGGCTGGGAGCCTGGGCAGCCAACAGAAGCACAGCCTTTTTGCAGTCCCCACGCAAGTGCCCTGCTGTGCCATCAGAGTCCGAGTCGTGCCCCGTGCCCTCTCGTGAGAAAGGTGCACACAAATGCCAGCCAGGTGCTCTCGGACCGGAAAGACCAGGCACTCCCAGCCCTGGCCAGCGGGAAAATCTCAGTGTGTCATCACTGCTTGGAACTTCTCTGGCAGTCTGGAGCTGCCCAGAGAGCCGCCGCTGCTGTGGTTTTGGGTACAAGCAAAAAATCCTGAGTCCCAAGGGACCGCGACTGGGAACCTGCTCTGCCAGCGGCCAAGGGGGGATTTATAAGGGCTCTGCAGCCAGACTGAGGCTTCTCTCTGAGAGGGAGGTCAGGGTGCAGTTTGCTTTCCTTTAAACCAACAAAAACCATCAAAAGCGGTCAAGGCGAGAGAGAAAAACAAAAGTGAACAAATATAAAAACCTCCAGAGAACAAAAGCCTGAAAAAATCATTTTCCTCATAACACCCCCTTGAGAGGGGCAGGAGGATTAGCTGAGAGAACTTCCAGGACTGAAAACCCACGTGGCAGGCCCCTCCCCCATAAAAACAACCGGGAAAGGAAAAAAAAAAAAAAAGAAAGACAACAAGAGAACAACCACCACTACTTCATAGGACAATTTTTATTATTAATTCGATCCCACTATTCTGGATCATTTTTTTTATGTAGTTAATTTTTTTATTATTATATAGATAATTTTTTAACCTATTTACTGTCACAGTGAGATGTCCAGTACATCAAATTCCATAATAACCTTCTAACCTGAACTTTTGATACATACACCTGTGTTGTCCTTTTGCATTTCTATTTTTTAAATATATTTCCTTTTAATTTTAGTTTAGTTTAGTTTATTCCTTTTTTTAATTTTTATTTTCTAATATTCATATAGAGTTAAACTTCAAGGTAATCCCCTTTCCCCAATCAATGCCACCCCTATAGGTAAACCAATTCCTAATCCCCCCTTATCTTAGGAAAGTTGAGTCCTTTAACAAAGATATCAAGATACATCCAGGAAGAATCAAAACAACCTTCCTCACCCACACTGAGAATTTACAACCACTCTCCCATCTTTTTCTTCCACCAGTGTTTCTGTGTTTTTGTGTTTGTCCTGATAGTATATAAATCTTACACTTGAGGTTCTTTTTGACGAGGTTCTTCCTTTATTTGCATATATATGCAAATATATATATATATTTTTCACTTGTCATATACTTTTATCAGTCTTTTTGTTTGTCTGAGTCTGTTTGTATACCTCATAAATCTTACCTTGGGGCCAATTTGGGCTAAACCTTCTTTTTATCTCACCTTCCTTTCCTGTCTCTCTCCCTCTCTCTTTTTTTCTTTTCCTTTTATTTTTCCTAACATTTGATGGGGAACCCTGATTCCTCAGAAGCACTCTAGGGTGCACCTTGACTGCACCCAGCTACACCCCTTCAGCCATCTCTCACCAAAATGACTAGGAGGAGGAATGCCCAACAGAAGAAAAATACAGAGGATGGACATTCTGCAACAAAGCTAACGGCTATCAATATAGACAATATGTCGGAAAGAGAATTCAGGCTAACAATTATCCAAGCAATAGCTAGGTTGGAGAAAGTCATGGGTGACCAAAAGGAATTGATTATGGCTGAACTGAAAACGACCAGAGATCATGTTTTCAATATTAGGGAAGAGCTGAAAGCTACCAGGGATGAGCTTCACAATGCTCTCAATGAGTTCCAATCTAATCTAAATTCTCTCAAGGCTAGAGTAACTGAGACAGAAGATAGAATTCGTGATCTGGAGGACAAACAGATAGAGAGAAAGGATCAGGAGGAAGCCTGGTACAAACAGCTTAGAAGCCAAGAAAACAGAATCAGGGAAATAAATGATGCCATGAAACGTTCCAATGTCAGAATTATTGGAATCCCTGAAGGGGAGGAGAAAGAAAGAAGTCTAGAAGATATAGTGGAACAAGTTCTTTATGAAAATTTTCCAAATCTCATGAATGGAACAAGCGTTTATGCACTAGAGGCCCAAAGGTTTCCCCCCAATATTACAGATTCTCGAAAGTCCTTGAGACACCTAATAGTAAGAATGAAGAATTATAATTGTAGGCAGAACCTCTTGAAAGCAGCTAGGACAAAGAAGATCCTTATATACAGAGAAAAGCCCATCAGAATAACGTCAGACCTGTCCACAGAGACCTGGCAAGCCAGAAAGGGCTGGCCAGATATATTCAGGGCACTGAATGAGAAGAACATGCAACCAAGAATACTTTATCCAGCAAGACTGACATTCAAAATGGATGGATAGATAAAGAGTTTCCAGGACTGGCAAGGCTTAAAAGACTGCAACCACCAAGCTGATACTACAGGAAATATTAAGGGGGCTTCTTTAAAGGAGGAAAAAGCCCAAGAATAGCATTGAACAGAAATATAGAGACAATCTACAGAAAGAAAGACTTCAAAGGTAATATGATGTCAATAAAAACGTATCTATCAATAATCACCCTCAATTATGAATGGCCTAAATGTGCCCATAAAATGGCACAGGGTTGCAGACTGGATAAAACGACAGGACCCATCCATATGTTGTCTACAAGAGACCCATTTTGAACCTAAAGATACACCCAGACTGAAAGTGAAGGGATAGAGAAACATTTTTCATGCTAATGGGCCTCAAAAAAAGGCTAGGGTAGCGATTCTACTATCAGATAAATTAGATTTTAAACTAAAGACTTTAGTCAGAGATCCAGAAGGGCACTACATCATTCTTAAAGGGGCTATCCACCAGGATGATCTAACAATTGTAAATATCTATGCCCTAATATGAGAGCAGCCAATTACATAAAAAAACTGATAATCAAGAAAAAGGCTCATATTGATTTGAATACACTAATCGTTGGAGATCTTAACATGCCTCTCTCAGAAATAGATAGATCATCGAAGGAGAAAATGAATAAAGAAACAAGAGCATTGAATGACACATTGGACCAGATGGACCTCATAGATATATACAGAACATTCCACCCTAAAACAACAGAATACTCATTCTTCTCAAGTGCACATGGAAATTTCTCCAGAATAGACCACATACTGGCTCACAAATCAGGACTCAACCAATACCAAAAGACTGAGATTATTCCCTGCACATTCTCAGATCACAATGCTTTGAAACTGGAGCTCAATCACAAGGAAAAGTTCTGAAGGAACTCAAACACCTGGAAGCTAAAGACCACCTTGTTAAGAATGCTTGGATCAACCAGGAGATCAAGGTAGAACTGAAACAATTCATGGAAACCAATGACAATGAAGACACTTCTGTCCAAAACCTATGGGATACAGCAAAGGCAGTCCTAATGGGGAAATACATAGCCATCCAAGCCTCCCTCAAAAAAATTGAAAAATCCAGAACACACCAGCTGTCTCTATGCCTTAAAGAACTGGAGAATCAACAACAAATCAAACCAACACCACACATAAGAATGGAAATAATCAAGATTAGAGCTGAGATCGATGAGGTAGAAACCAGAGATACAGTAGAACGTATCAATAGAACTAGAAGCTGTTTTTTTGAAAGAATCAATAAGATCAATAAGCCATTGGAAACACTAATCCAAAAGAAAAGAGAGAAAGCTCAAATGCATAAAATTATGAATGAAAAGGGAGAGATCACAACGAACACCAAGGAAGTAGAAACAATCATCAGAAGTTACTATGAACAGTTATATGCCAATAAGCTAAGCAACCTAGATGAAATGGATGCATTCCGGGAAAACTATAAACTCCCCAAATTGAATAAGGAAGAAATCGACAACCTGAATAGACCAATATCTAGTAACGAGATTGAAGCTGTGATCAAAAGCCTCCCAAAAAACAAGAGCTCAGGACCTGATGGATTCCCTGGGCAATTCTACCAAACTTTCAAAGAAGAAATAATATCTATTCTCCGGAAGCTGTTTCAAAAAATTGAAGCAGAAGGAAAGCATCCTGACTCTTTCAATGAAGCCAGCATTACCCTGATCCCCAAACCAGGCAAAGACCCTACCAAAAAGGAGAATTTCAGACCAATATCACTGATGAATATGGATGATACGATTCTCAACAAGATGCTAGCAAACAGGATCCAGTAGCACATTAAAAATATTATCCACCATGACCAGGTAGGATTCATCCCTGGGCTACAAGGATGGTTCAACATTGGCAAATCAATCAATGTGATAGATCAAATTAATAAGAGAAGAGAGAAGAACCACATGGTCCTCTCAATTGATGCAGAAAAAGCATTTGACAAAATCCAGCGTCTGTTCATGATTAAGACGTTTCAAAGTATAGGGATAGAGGAAACATTCCTGAACTTCATAAAATCTATGAAAGACCCACAGCAAATATCATCCTCAATGGGAAAAAGCTTGCGTCCTTCCCATTGAGATCAGGAACACGACAAGGATGCCCACTCTCACCACTCTTGTTCAACATAGTATTAGAAGTCTTAGCAACAGCAATCAGACAACAAAGAGAAAGAAAAGGTATCCAAATTGGTAATGAAGAAGTCAAACTCTCTCTCTTCACAGATGACATGATTCTTTATATGGAAAACCCAAAAGACTCCACCCCCAAACTACTAGAACTCGTACATCAATTCAGCAACGTGGCAGTATACAAAATCAATGTACAGAAATCAGTGGCTTTCTTATACACTAACAATGAAAATACAGAAAGGGAAATTAGAGAGTTGATTCCATTTACTATAGCATCAAGAACCATAAGATACCTGGGAATAAACCTAACCAAAGAGGTAAAGGATCTGTACTCGAGGAACTACAGAACACTCATGACAGAAATTGAAGAAGACACAAAAAGATGGAAGACCATTCCATGCTCTTGGATCGGAAGAATAAACATTGTTAAAATGTCTATACTGCCTAGAGCAATCTATACTTTTAATGCCATTCTGATCAAAATTCCACCGGTAGTCTTCAAAGAGCTGGAGCAAATAATCCTAAAATTTGTATGGAATCAGAAGAGACCCCGAATCACTAAGGAAATGTTGAAAAGCAAAAATAAAACTGGGGGCATCACGTTACCTGATTTCAAGCTTTACTACAAAGCTGTGATCACCAAGACAGCATGGTATTGGCATAAAAACAGACACATACACCAGTGGTTCAGAATAGAGAGCCCAGATATGGACCCTCAACTCTATGGTCAAAGAATCTTCGACAAAACAGGAAAAAATATCCAGTGGAAAAAAGACAGTCTCTTCAATACATGATGCTGGGAAAACTGGGCAGCTATATGTAGAAGAAAGAAACTCGACCATTCTCTTACACCATACACAAAGATAAACTGAAAATGGATAAAAGACCTCATTGTGAGACAGGAATCCACCAGAATCCTAGAGGAGAACATAGACAGTAATCTCTTCGATATCAGCCATAGCAACTTCTTTCAAAATATGTCTCCAAAGGCAAAAGAAACAAAAGCAAAAATGAACTTTTGGGATTTCATCAAAATCAAAAGCTTCTGCACAGCAAAGGGAACAGTCAAGAAACAAAGAGGCAACCCACGGAATGGGAGAAGATATTTGCAAATGACAGTACAGACAAAAGGTTGATATCCAGGATCTATAATAAACTCCTAAAACTGAACACACACAAAACAGACAATCATATCAAAAAATTGGCAGAAGATATGGACAGACACTTCTCCAATCAAGACATACAAATGCCTATCAGACACATGAAAAAATGTTCATCATCACTAGCCATCAGGGAGATTGAAATTAAAACTACATTGAGATATCACCTTACACCAGTTAGAATGGCCAAAATTAGCAAGACAGGAAACAACGTGTGGTGAAGAGGATGTGGAGAAAGAAGAACTCTTTTCCACTGTTGGTGGGAATGCAAGTTTGTGCAGCATCTTTGGAGAACAGTGTGGAGATTCCTCAAGAAATTAAAAATAGAACTTCCCTATGACCCTGCCATTGCACTCCTAGGTATTTACCCCAAAGATACAGATGTAGTGAAAAGAAGGGAGAAATAATGTCTGCTTTAAAAATAGCTTGGGATATGATGTGCTAATTTTGAATTTAATTGTTGAATGTCTAGCTTTTAAGACACTATGCTAGATTTTTTCCAGCCCTTGGTCACAGAGCATGCCTTAAGGAAATGTGTAGTCTACTTGAAAAGTTAGATCAAAAATACAAATAACCACAGTATAAGGCAGAATATAAGAATTATAAAAATAGAAGGACAAATGAAATGTATTGAGGTTCAGAGATGAAAGAAATAAAGTAAAATTAAAGGAATCAGTAAAGATTTCCTGAAGGAAATAGTACCTGGGTTAAACTTTGAGTGATTGGTAGGATCTTGACAGGCAGATACAAAGGGAGGGTATTCTTGTCAGAAAGCATTAGCAAAGGTGTTCCTTACAGCAGTAGGGAGAGTTACTCAGGTCATCAAGAGGAAAGAAGGGAAATGGGCAAGAGGAGGGAAAAGAATGTGTCTGTTTTGCAGAATAAGCGGCTCACATTAAAGAGATGTATGCCCAGGTGTTCCACTGGATACCCCCATCATGAACCAGTCTGAGCCAGGTTGGAGCTGAAACCCTGAGCAGGAGCTCCCTAAGTTACCCTAAAATTAACTTAAGCTCATCATAATGTTAATTTTTTAAATCTCCTATTATGGGTGGAGTTTTCCACCTTTTTTTTTTTTTTTTTTTTTTTTAAACATATGGTATACGTACTAGCATGCTGACATGGTAGGCCTGCACAGTTGAACTGAAGTGCCTAAGTAACACAAAATGTGTAAGTTCCTTATTGTATCAAGCTCCTTGCCCCATCTCCATAACACACTGTATTAAATCTTCCTGCACTAACAATAAGAGCAGACAATGCTTGGAGACCTATCTCCCTGTCATCTTACTTATGGCAAGTAATAAAAATTCTTTGTTTTCAACACTTCCTTGGTTCTATTCAATTTAATGCAAACCAAGTGGCAAACCCTTTGAATTCAGTTATAAAAGCATGCAGGTGATACTGTCCAAATAACAGAATGTTCATATAACAGTCCACTTTTACCTGAGTGTGGAGTATTGACTGGAGAGAAAACTAAAAGTTTAGGTTGAGACTATGTTGTTTGAGACTATGTTGATTAGAAAAAGTATATTTTATCTGATATTCAGTAAGAAATGTTTATTTTTTTTAATTTTTTTTATTTCTTTTCAGCGTAACACTATTCATTGTTTTTGCACCACACCCAGTGCTCCATGCAATCGATGCCCTCTCTAATACCCACCACCTGGTTCCCCCAACCTCCCAGCCCCCACCCCTTCAAAACCCTCAGATTGTTTTTCATAGTCCATAGTCTCTCATGATTCATCTCCCGTTCCAATTTCCCTCAACTCCCTTCTCCTCTCCATCTCCCCTTGTCCTCCATGCTATTTGTCATGCTCCACAAATAAGTGAAACCATATGATAATTGACTCTCTCTGCTTGACTTCTTTCACTCAGCATAATCTCTTCCCGTCCTGCCCATGTTGCTACAAAAGTTGGGTATTCATCCTTTCTGAAGGAGGCATAATACTCCATAGTGCATATGGACAACATTTTCCTTATTCATTCGTCTGTTGAAGGGCATTTTGGTTCTTTCCACAGTTTGGCAATCGTGGCCATTGCTGCTATAAACATTGGGGTAAAGATGGCCCTTCTTTTCACTACATCTGTATCTTTGGGGTAAATACCAAGTAGTGCAATGGCAGGGTCATAGGGAAGCTCTATTTTTAATTTCTTGAGGAATGTCCACATTGTTCCCAAAAGTGGCTGCACCAACTTGCATTCCCACCAACAGTGGAAGAGAGTTCCCCTTTCTCCACATCCTCTCCACCACACGTTGTTTCCTGTCTTGCTAATTTTGGCCATTCTAACTGGTGTAAGGTGGTACCTCAATGTAGTTTTAATTTGAATCTCCTTGATGGCTAGTGATGATGAACATTTTTTCAAGTGTCTGATAGGCATTTGTATGTCTTGATTGGAGAATTGTCTGTTTATATCTTCTGCCCATTTTTTTACATGATTGTCTGTTTTGTGTGTGTTGAGTTTGAGAAGTTCTTTATAGATCCTGGATATCAACCTTTTGTCTGTACTTTCATTTGCAAATATCTTCTCCCATTCCGTGGGTTGCCTCTTTGTTTTCTTGACTGTTCCCTTTGCTGTGCAGAAGCTTTTGATTTTGATGAAGTCCCAAAAGTTCATTTTCACTTTTGTTTCCTTTGCCTTTGGAGACATATCTTGAAAGAAGCTGCTGTGGCTGATATCAAAGAGGTTACTGCCTAAGTTCTCCTCTAGGATTCTGATGGATTCCTGTCTCACATTGAGGTCTTTTATCCATTTTCAGTTTACCTTTGTGTATGGTGTAAGAGAATGGTCAAGTTTCTTTCTTCTACATATAACTGTCCAATTTTCCCAGCACCATTTATTGAAGAGACTGTCTTTTTTCCACTGGATATTTTTTCCTGTTTTGTCGAAGATTCTTTGACCATAGAGTTGAGGGTCCATATCTGGGCTCTCTACTCTGTTCCACTGGTCTATGTGTCTGTTTTTATGCCGGTACCATGCTGTCTTGTTGATCACAGCTTTGTAGTAAAGCTTGAAATCAGGAAACAATCATCAGAAGTTATTATCAATAGTTATATGCCAATAAGCTAAGCAAACTAGATGAAATTGATGCATTCCTGGAAAATTATAAACTTCCAAAATTGAACCAGGAAGAAATTGACAACCTGAAACACCAATATCTAGTAATGAGATTGAAGCAGTGATCAAAAACCTCCCAAAAAACAAGAGCTCATGATCTGATGGATTCCCTGGGGGAATTCTACCAAACTTTCAAAGAAGAAATAACACCTATTCTCCTGAAGCTGTTTCAAAAAATTGAAGCAGAAGGAAAACTTCCAGACTCTTTCTATGAAGCTGGCATTACCCTGATCCCCATACCAGGTGAAGACCCTATCAAAAAGGAGAGTTTCAGACCAATATCACTGATGAATATGGATGCTAAGATTCTCAATAAGATCCTAGCAAACTGGATTCAACAGCACATTAAAAAGATTATCCTCCATGACCAGGTGGGATTCATCCCTGGGCTACAAGTATGGTTCAACGTTCACAAATCAACCAATGTGATAGAACAAATCAATAAGAGAAGAGAGAACAACGATAGGGTCCTCTCAATTGATGCAGAAAAAGCATTTGACAAAATCCAGCATCCGTTCATGATTAAAACACTTCAAAGCATAGGAATAGAGGGAACATTCCTGAACTTCATCAAATCTATCTATGAAAGACCCACAGCAAATATCATCCTCAATGAGAAAAAGCTTGCAGCCTTCCCATTCAGATCAGGAACTTGACAAGGATGCCTACTCTTACCATTCTTGTTCAACATAGTATTAGAGCCCTAGCAACAGCAATCAGACAACAAAGAGAAAGAAAAGGTATCCAAATTCGCAATGAAGAAGTCAAACTCTCTCTCTTCGCAGATGACATGATTCTTTATATGGAAAACCCAAAAGACTCCACCCCCAAACTACTAGAGCTCATACAGCAATTCAGCAACATGGCAGGTTACAAAGTGAATGTACAGAAATCAGTGGCTTTCTTATACACTAACAATGAAAACACAGAAAGGGAAATTAGAGAACTGACTGCATTTACTATAGCACCAAGAACCATAAGATACCTAGGAATAAATCTAACTAAAGAAGTAAAGGATCTGTACTCGAGGAACTACAGAACACTCATGAAAGAAATTGAAGAATACACAAAAAGATGGAAGACCATTCCATATTCTTGGATCAGAAGAATAAGCATTGATAAAATTTCTATACTGCCTAGAGCAATCTGTACTTTTAAAGCCATTCTGATCAAAATTCCACTGGTATTTTTCATGGAGCTGGAGCAAATAATTCTAAAATTTGTATGGAATCAGAAGAGACCCTGAACTGCTAAGGAAATGTTGAAAAACAAAAACAAAACTGGGGGCATCATGTTACCTGATTTCAAGCTTTACTACAATGCTATGATCACCAGAAACCATTAATTTATTTGAAGGATGGGGGTGATGCAATGGAGTCATACTTTTGGAAGATTAGTCCAGAATAGGGTTAGTCTAAGACACTGTATGTCTCTCCACATGATTTTTTTAACTAACAATGGACTGCAACTATGCAGACTATACATTCAATTTTCAGTGACAGGAGTAGTTGTTCTTTAGTTCATGACCCTACTGCTATCAGGCAATTTGAATAAGACAGGTTTCAGTATTTTCTGTCTTACTTTCCCACTGAAAAGAGTAGCAAACGAGTCTCTATATGTCCACTGGGAAGAGACAGGATAGAAAGCAGTGCTTAGAGAGATACAGGCGAGCCAATTAGCTGACCCCAGGTCTATGACAGAGTTCCCAACACTGGAAAAGTGACTGTGATTTTTGTGGTGCCAAGATAAATGAGACACGTGTTTTTGAATCCCTGAGAGTCAGTGGGAAAGAGGTGGAAACTTTGATAAGTTCCATCTAAAGAACAAATATGCTAGACCTTCTATCCAGCCTCAAACCTTATGTCCAAGCCATAAGGGATAACATCACCCCTACCCAATGGAAAATGAAGGATTGTCTAATAAGCACAGCTGCAGGGACCTTTGTGGACCAAATCACTGAGGGAGTTTTTCAAATTTTTGATTACATAAAAACCCACTGACATCCCACAACACTGGGGAATTAGAAGACAGACCCAATAATGAATGCTATTAAATCTTTTTACAGGATCCCCATAAAGTGGACTTCAGGTCATATTTAATTTGGCTTAGAAAATAATGGGTTATTTTGTATACCCAGAGTTTGTGAGAGAGTAATATTAATATCTGACCCATTAGCTAGAAAGAGTCTCTGGCTTTGATCTAGAAAATCTGAGTTTTAACAGGTGGCACTAAGTTCCTTATGAAGCACTTTGTTATATGTCTATGATAGTAAATCACACTGGTATTTACATGCTTTGCTGATTGTAATAAGCCCAATTTGTATAACAGCAAGTGTGACCATTTCATTCTCACAGTGGCAAATATCTATAACCAATAACTAACTTCCTTTTTTTGTTAAAGTATAAATGATGCAAAATATTACATTAGTTTCAGGTGTACAACACAATAATTCAACACTTGTATAGACTGTGAAAAGATCTAACTTTCTGACAGAAGAAATAGAGGATTCTACCTGGTTGACCAGTTTTTTTTTTATTTCCATGAATACATCAGATGAAACTCTACAAAATTACCATTGATTCATCCCACATAAGAAAAAAAAAACCTTACATTTCCAGTGAATTTGCATATATTCCCACTCCTTCCATACTTATAGTCAGTGACCACCACTAAAGGAAAACATACACATGCATACACACACACACACACACACACACACACACACACATTTTAGAGGATTCTTATCTCTCATACTTGAATTACTAGGAGGAAATTCTTGCCCTATCATTTCAGCATTGGCAAGGAGCCAATCATTACCTTAGCCCTACAGCACCCCTAGGTTCCTTGGTTAATGAAAATGATCATCAAATCTGTAACCCTGGGAAGAAATTGAAAAAACTTTGGGTCAACAATTTTAGCACAGTTTAAAAACTACTTTCTAGTACCAAATGACTATATTAGCCTGAAAACCATCTATGGGTCTACAGAGTTGTCTGATGTATAGAAAATAACATGCTTATATAGAGAATGCACTCTCTCTTAACATTTCTCTTTCCTCCCTCTATATGCCCTTTAAACCAAATCTCCCTTTTTATCTCCCTATGTATCCTATAAAAGCCTGAAGTCCCAAATGAAAACTCCTGTCCCATATTATATATTCATCACAGCCAGTGCTCTCCATAGCCTAATACAATAAAATCAATGCAACAATGTCACTTGTCAGTCTCTGTACATAAAATAAAATGTTGCCATCTGTGAGACAAAGTAATGTGCGGTGATGAGTCATCTCCAACTCCTATAAAATAGCCTAGTCAGGCTGGCCTCACAGAGAAAATGATGAAGAGAGGGAAATTGAGAATCCGTGCACTAGTGATTCATTTCTTGATTTGTAGAAGTTCTTTTAAACTGTTATGAGCATATCAACTGATAAATCTGTTATACACATATGCACTTTTATTATACCTGTTAAGTATACCTGAATTTTTTAAAAGATTTTATTTTATTTTTTTATTTGACAGAGATAGATCACAATTATGCAGAGAGGCAGGCAGAGAGAAAGGGGGAAGCATGCTCCCCACCTGGACCTAAGTCAAGAATTAGACGCTCAATTGACTGAGCCACTCCGGTGCCCCTCAACTCAATCTTAAAAAGAACTTTATAGTAGTCAGTACCGATTTAACACAGAATGGACTATTGCCTCAGGAAATGAAGTTCTTGCTATTGGAAGTACTTAATAAGACACAGTGTGACTATTTTATGGGGTTGTAAGAAGACTTAAGATTCAGATAAACAAAATGAACTTTAGGGACTGTTATGGACTGAACATTTGTGTCCCCTGATAATTCATATGATGAACCCCTCACACCCAATTTGATGGTATTAAGTAGGTGGGGTCTTTGAGAAGTAGAATTAAATTGGATTAGGTTAGGAGGGTGGGAGCCTTGTGATGGGATCAGAGCCCTTATAAGAAGAGGAACACAAAGAGGTCTCTCTCCATGAGCACATACCTTGGAAAGGACACATGTGCACCCAGTTAAAAAGAGGCTATCTATCTCCTAGAACTGGGTCCTCACTAGACAGCAAATCTGCTGGCATCTTGATCTTGGATTTCTCAGCTTCCAAAACTGTGAGGGATAAATATCTGTTGTTTAAGCCACCCAGTCTGTGGTATTTTATTAAAGCAACCTGAACAAGCTAAGAGGAAACTTTCCACAAGACATTCTGTGATTTATAATGTCATTTGTCTTCCCAACAAAACTACGAGTTCCTCAGAGGCCTAGACTCTCATATAAGTATATATCCTTGTTATCTATCTCTGCATCTTACACATAATAGGTACTCATTATTTAATCAAGATAGTCCATAAGATCTATACTGGAGTAAAACTGTTCATGCTTGAGATAGTTTTTAGAAAAAAGTAACTACATTAACTATATGATTAAAATTCATGCACTTTGAATATTTCACAATGTGAAGTATGATGCATTACTATTCAGAACAGTATATTAAAATAGTGTTCACAATTAGTAATAAGGTCATATCAGTAACATTATATTGATAATATTTATATTTACAGTAGTGATTATAAAGCCTTGATGATTTTAAATGGATAAATTATAATAATCAACATTGAATGAAAACATTATGCCAGTAAATCAATCAGAAATAAAATGAAACTGAGTGAGTTGTATGTGTGACTATGGAAAATTTTAAAAATGTGACATAGAGTTTGCCAGAAAGTAGGACCAGTGTAAGAAGTTTTAACATAACTTAACAGGAATAAGTTTAAAGGAAGTTAGGAAAAATATGCCCAACTAGTCATTCTGGGCCTAATGAATTGCCAGCTGATGAGATTTCAGAACCATATACTGAGGGTGAGATGCCAAAACATCATTATAGAAATAAGACATTCAATTTTGACTAAGAAAAAAAAAAAGTACAGTTTTTGGGCGCCTGGATGGCTCAGTCGTTAAGCTTCTGCCTTTGGCTCAGGTCATGATCCCAGAGTCCTGGGATGAAGCCCCACATCAGGCTACCTGCTCAATGGGAAACCTGCTCCTCCCTCTCCCACTCCCCCTGCTTGTGTTCCCTCTCTCCGTGTCTTAATCTGTTAAATATATAAATAAAATATTTTATTTTTAAAGAAAAAAAAGTACATTTAACTTAGAAACATCTCAGTGTGTAAAAGGTATCTTTAAACTAACCCTGTACTTTATGAAATATACCCATGGAACTGGAACTCCCAGGAAACAAACCACCAACACACAAGGCCAAAATTCCTTCTCTAACCCTTCCTGTCTGAAGAATATGACATTTTAGTATAACATACTTAGTCAATGAATGAGGGAATAA
The DNA here is from genome assembly GCF_030435805.1 of Mustela lutreola. Classification (NCBI taxonomy): domain Eukaryota; kingdom Metazoa; phylum Chordata; class Mammalia; order Carnivora; family Mustelidae; genus Mustela; species Mustela lutreola. The sequence continues at coordinate 79,628,669 of NC_081308.1, forward strand.
TTTTATGTATGCACAGCAAATGTTGTGTGGGGAATTATATGTGCAAACCGAGACTGAAATATTTGACTAATCTGTTAAAACCCATTCTAATATTTTTATAGATAGGTCTAAAAGATTCTGGTTCTCTAGGACTAGGGTAAGCTGGAGGCCCTTCACAGGATCAGTTTGAGTTAGAACTGGAGTGTTACCAAGACTGCAAGGCAGCTTAAGTTAGCTTAGGTGGAGGGAGAATTCCAGTTCTTATTAAAATATATATATATATATATATATATATATATATATATATATATAGTTATAGTTATAACCAGGAAAATAAGAAGATGACAAAGTCCAAAAGTTTAGGCTATCTATTACTAAGACAATGAAAATGATATAAAAAACTGATAGTGATACAATTCAGGCAAGCAGCTCTCAATTGAAGATGAGAATGCCAAAATGATATTAACAACCCATTTTTCTTCTCTGTCAGTTCATGGCCAAGAGGGCAATTCTTGAAGTTAAAGGAGCTATAAAGGACCAGATATAGGCCAGCTTGAGATTTCACATCATGACATATGTCAGCTGTTTCATTTGACACCTTTTTTCCTTCAATCTATTATATATGCCAAACCATCAATCTACTGGCAATAATACAATGACTACTGTTTATTGAGTTTCTCCTATGTGTTGTGTGCTTTTCAAATATTTTTTTTAGAATCCTCACAATTTTTAGCCCTATTTTACAGAAGATGAAATCCAAGAGTTGAAGTAATCAAAGCACTGAAGTACCTTACTCAAGATCAAGTAGCTGGACTAAGTTTTTGTTCTGTTTTGTCTGTTTGTTTTGTTCCATTTTTTCCTGGGTTCTTTCCACTCTGATTTTGTTAAGGAAATGTTCAGAACCTGGATTTTAAAATAATGACCATATGCTTCACATACACTTTAAATTGGAGAAGTACTATATTAGTCTAATATCATGATATTTCCCTTGTTTCTCTTATTAGTCTCACACACTAATATATGCACACACAGAATGGGGGATGGAAAAGAGGAAGTGGTAAAAGTAACTATCTACCAAAAAAATAGAAATAGTAATATGCTGTCTTTTCTAACAACCTATGCAAATATTGAATTTGTTTGTAAACTGGACTCAAAGCAATATATATATATATATATATATATATATATATATATATATTCCATTAGGATTCTAAAATATTTACTAAGTAGAGCATTTTGAATAAAAATGAAACATTACATATTATAAACAGCTTGTAAAAGAGTAAAAAGAAAGAAAAATAGAGGCACAAGTCATATGAAGAAAGCAGAAGTCTGGATTTGCTGTGATTCACACTTTGATAATATGTACATTAGCAACTACAATTGATTCTTGAATGATTGTGACCATTAGAAAATCTACCACCTTTTATAACCAAAATACATGATTTTGTACAGCTAGTTTCCCTGAAACTGAAGAAAGGAGGGGCACCATAGGAATTCCTGCTATATACATAAGTTTACCTTTACCTTTGGCTGCTAGCAAACTAAATTTCCAGGTACTAGACCACTGCAATCCCAAGTAATATTATTAAGAGAGAAAACTGAGTGAGAAATAACCTGTGTTTGGTCTCATTTTTCCCTCCTTAACAAATTTTATCTGTTACATACTCTAATTTCCTTTACTTATGTGTTGCATAGGTAACATTTAAATTAAGTAGACTGGTCCAATTTGAAAATTCTACTTTCAGTAGAGTCCAAACTTAATCCCTGATACTATAGTAATTTAACATACTTAGCATGGATGATTTTCTTTCCTAAGACTAATGAGACTAACACACTACCTCAATGCTTCTCCAACATTTTTGTGCACAGACATCACCTCAGGATCTTGTAAAATTGCAGATTCTGAGTCAGTAGGTTTAGGGTGCATTTCTAACATCCCAGGCAATGCCATTGCTGCTGGTCACTTAACAAAGGCACGGCACCTAATTTAGTCATGGTGAGATGTCTACCATTTCACTCCCCATTTTCATTAAGCCAAACTAAATCATCTTTTGAAAATATAAAAGTAATACTTGTTCATACATTTTTATTACACATAACTTGGAAAACATGAAAAGTAGAAAGACTAAATTAGCACAGTCTCACCACCCAGATACAACTATTATTTATATCTGGCTACATTTCCTTCCAGTCTTTTTTTTGATGCACACACATTTGGATTTACAAAATTTCATTTTGATTTGACAGCCATATCATAAACCATATCACACTGCTGCACAGTTTTCTATCAAGGCTCCAAATAATGTATTTTGTCCCAGACATATGCGTCACCCAAAATTTTGAGTACAATACTACCATCCACAAAGAAAATTTGCAACTGGTTATCTATACACGACTAATGCAGAACACTAAAAATTCTATAAAACCTTGAAATGTATACACTATAAACATTATAATAATGTCATAGATACATGTGCAGTGGGAACATAGAGGCAGTACTTCCTCTCCTTAAAACTATATTTAATTTCTTCTACACATTGCATTTCTTTTTTTTTTAAGTTTATTTATTTATTTATTTATTTATTTATTTATTTGACAGAGAGAAATCACAAGTAGATGGAGAGGCAGGCAGAGAGAGAGAGAGAAGCAGGCTCCCTGCTGAGCAGAGTACCCGATGTGGGACTCGATCCCAGGACCCTGAGATCATGACCTGAGCCGAAGGCAGCGGCTTAACCCACTGAGCCACCCAGGCACCCCACATTGCATTTCTTTTTAAACTTGATCTCCAGAGACATCTCTTGGGCCTTTTCCAGTAATTCTCTCATATCTAATGGGACCAGCTTAGAGGGGAACAAGCTGTATCCTGTTTTTATTTTTTTTTCTCTCTTTCTGCAAAGCTTGCCTGAGCTTCTTGACCTTTTCCTGGCAGGTTGTAGATCAAAGCTGTTTCAACCCATGTGTGATGGGGCAAGAGTCTGAGACTCCACTCTGCCCAGGTATTCCTTTTCATTAACATCAGGTCTATTCAGGCTGTCAGACATGTTGTTATGCCCATGAAAATGAAACAGTTGGTAGACAGCAGGTACAGGTGGGCTACTAGTCATCTGCATATGATTTGGAAGGGTTACCTTTGTCACTTATGAGTAATGGTAAATGGTATGATAGAAATGGATTATACACAATACTCTATGTTATTTAATATTGATAAGGTACATGTGCCAAAGTGGAAAGGAAAAAATTATACTTAATTTTTTTTAAAGTACTTTGTTGAAATGTTAACACAATGAATGTGTTTTCCTATGAAAGCACTGACATGATACAAAGTAATCTTTCATATTTTTTAGTTAAAGTAATTAACAAGGTTTTAAACTGAGTGAAATCCTTTAGTGTAAGAGACATGACAAACCCATGCCTGTAAACTAATAATCTTATGTTAGTCATTTCTGGGAACATTTCCTATATTTTAGTGCAGAGATTCTCCAACTTAAGTGTGCAATAGCAACACCAAGCTGGCTTGCTAAAACTCACATTGCCCCACCCCTAGAATTTCTGATTCAGTGGGTATAGAATAACATCTGAGAATGTGCATTTCTGAGTTCCCACGTAATACTAATACACCTGGTGTGATGTCCACACAAAGAATAGTGCTTTAGAGTGATGTAGTAAGTACCAATGCTTTAAGGGAGTGGTTCTCAAACCTCAGCAATTCACTTAAGAATCACTTGGGGATTAACAGATTATAGAGGGCACGGATTGTATGGAGCACTGGGTGTGGTAGAAAAATAATGAATACTGTTATGCTGAAAATAAATTAATTAATTAAAAAAAAGAATCACTTGGGGCTGGGGTAGGGAGAGGAGCTTAATAAAATGTAGTATTTTGGGCTTCAATGTATAGAATTTACATTGATGCAAAAGGACCTAGTCAACCAAATTCTGATAAATATTGCCTTTAAAAGAATACTTTTTCACACCTGAAAGATCATTAGAATTACTTAAGCCAGGGCTTCCCAAACATTAAAGTGCAGACTAATCACCTGGAGATCTAGATAAATGCAGATTATGGTTCAGTGGACCTAGGGCAGGGCCCAAGAGTCTGCATTTTTAAGAAGCTCTCAGGTGATGCGAGAAAGACTATTAAATCATCGATTGACAAATACCATCCCAGAGATTCTTTTTTTTTTAAGACTTTTTAAAATTTATTTTCAACATAACACTATTCATTATTTTCTTACGAATTTGGATACCTTTTCTTTCTCTTTGTTGTCTGATTGCTGTTGCTAGGACTTCTAATACTATGTTGAACAAGAGTGGTGAGAATGGGCATCCTTGTTCTTGTTCCTGATGTTAACGGGAAGGCTGCAAGCATTTGCCCATTGAGGATGATATTTGCTGTGGGTCTTTCATAGATGGATTTTATGAAGTTCAGGAATTTCCCTCTATCCCTATATTTTGAAGTGTTTTAATCAGGAACGGATTCTGGATTTTGTCAAATGCTTTTTCTGCATCAATTGAGAGGACCATGTGGTTCTTCTTTCTTTGCATATTAATTTGTTCTATCACATTGATTGATTTGCGAATGTTGAACCATCCTTGTAGCCCAGGGATGAATCCCACCTGGTCATGGTGGATAATCTTTTTAATGTGCTGTTGGATCCTGTTTGCTAGGATCTTGTTGAGAATCTTAACATTTATATTCATCAGTGATATTGGTCTGAAATTCTCCTTTTTGGTAGGGTCTTTGCCTGGTTTGGGGATCAGGGTAATGCTGGATTCATAGAAGGAGTCTGGAAGTTTTCCTTCTGCTTCAATTTTTTGAAACAGCTTCAGGAAAATAGGTGTTATTTCATCTTTGAAAGTTTGGTAGAATTCCTCAGGGAATCCATCAGGTCCTGGGCTCTTGTTTTTTGGGAGGCTTTTGATCACAGCTTCAATCTTGTTACTAGATACGGGTCTATTCAGGTTGTCGATTTCTTCCTGGTTCAATTTTGGGAGTTTATGTTTTCCAGGAATGCATCCATTTCATCTAGGTTGCTAAGCTTATTGGCATATAACTGTTGGCATTAATTGTTGATAATAAGTTCTGATGACTGTTTCTACTTCCTTGGTGTTGGTTGTGATCTCTCCCTTTTCATTCATAATTTTATAAATTTGGGATTTCTCTCTTTCTTTTGGATTAGTGTAGCCAATGGCCAATGGTTTATCAATCTTATTGATTCTTTTAAAAAACCAGCTTCTAGTTTCATTGATACGTTCTACTGTATCTCTGGTTTCTACCTCATCGATCTCAGCTCTAATCTTGATTATTTCCCTTCTTATGTGTGGAGTTGGTTTGATTTGTTGTTGATTCTCCAGTTCTTTAGGGTGTAGAGACAGTTGGTGTGTTCTGGATTTTTCAATTTTTTTGAGGGAGGCTTGGATGGCTATGTATTTCCCCTTTACGACTGCCTTTGCTGTATCCCATAGGTTTTGGACCAAAGTGTCTTCATTCTAATTGGTTTCCATGAATTGTTTCATTCCTTCTTTTTTCTCCTGGTTGATCCATGCATTCTTAAGCAAGGTGGTCTTTAGCTTCCAGGTGTTTGAGTTCCTTCTGAACTTTTCCTTGTGATTGAGCTCGTTTCAAAGCACTGTGATCTGAGAATATTGAGGGAATCATCTCAGACTTTTGGTATCAGTTGAGTCCTGATTTGTGACCCAGTATGTGGTCTATTCTTGAGAAGGTTCCATGTGCACTTGAGAAGAATGAGTATTCTGCTGTTTTAAGGTGGAATGTTCTGTATATATCTATGAGGCCCATCTGGTCTAATGTGTCCTTCAATTCTCTTGTTTCTTTTTTGATGTTCTGCTTGGATGATATGTCTATTTCTGAGAGACGCATGTTAAGATTTCCTACTATTAGTGTATTCATATCAATATGACTCTTTATCTTGATTAACAGTTTTCTTATGTAATTGGCTGCTCCCATATTGGGGGCATAGATATTTACAGTTGTTAGATCATCTTGATGGATAGTCCTTTAAGGATTATGTAGTGTCATTCTGTATCTCTGACTATAGTCTTTAGTTTAAAATCTAATTTTCTGATATGAGAATCGCTACCCCAGCCTTCTTTTGAGGCCCATTGTCATGAAAAATGCTTCTCCATCCCTTCACTTGCAGTCTGGGTGTATCTTTATGTTCAAAATGGGTCTCTTGTAGACATCATATGGATGTGTCCTGTCGTTTTATCCAATCTACAACCCTGTGCCATTTTATGGGCACATTTAGGCCATTCACATTGAGAGTGATTAATGATAGATATGTTTTTATTAACATCGTGTTACCTTTGAAGTCTTTCTTTCTATAGATTGTCTTTCTATAGATTGTCTCTATATTTCTGATCAATGCTATTCTTAGGATTTTTCCTCTTTTATAGAACCCCCCTTAATGTTTCCTGAAGTGTTGGCTTGGTGGTTGCATACTCTTTTAAGCCTTGCCAGTCTTGGAAACTCTTTATCTCTTCATCCATTTTGAATGCCAGTCTTGCTGGATAAAGTATTCTTGGCTGCATGTTCTTCTCATTTAGTGCCCTGAATATATCTTGCCAGCCCTTTCTGGCTTGCCAGGTCTCTGTAGACAGGTCTGATGTTATTCTGATGGGCTTTCCTCTGTAAGTAAGGAGCCTCTTTTTCCTAGCGGCTTTCAAGATTTTATAGCTACAATTATGATTCCTCAATTTGACTATCAGGTGTCGTGATTTTTTTTGGAATGTATAATCTTGGGTGGAGACCGTTCAGCATCTAGTACATGAACACTGCTTCCATTTGCGAGACTGGGAAAATTTTCATGAACAACTTGTTGCACTATGTCTTCTAGACTTCTTTCTTTCTCTTTCCCTTCAAGGATTCCAATAATTCTAACGTTGGAATGCTTCATGGCAGCATTTATTTCCCTGATTCTGTTTTCATGGTTTCTAAGCTGTTTGTTCCAGGCTTCCTCCTTATCCTTTCTCTCTGTTTGTCCTCCAGATCACTAATTCTATCTTCTGTCTCAGTTACCTTAGCTTGGATTGGATTAGATTGTAACTCATTGAGAGCACTGTGAACCTCTGCCCTGGTAGCTTTAAGCCCCACCCTTACACTGTGAACATCATCTCTCATCACTTTCAGCTTGGCCCTAATCAATTCCATTTGGTCATCCATGGCTTTCTCCATCCTAGCTATTGCCTGGATAATTGTTAGCCTGAATTCTCTTTCCAACATATTGTCTATGTTGATAGCCATTAGCTCTGTTGCAGAAGGTTCATCCTCTGTATTTTTCTTCTGTTGGGCATTCCTCCTCCTAGTCATTTTGGTGAGAGATGATTGAACAGATGTAGATGTATATATGGGCCGTGGCGCAGTCAAGGTGCACCCTGGAACACTTCTGAGCAATCAGGATTCCCCACCCAAACAAAAGGCAAAAAGAAAGAAAAAGAAAAAAACAAGTGAGAGAGAGAGACAGGAAAGAAAGGAAAATGAAAGAGAAGGCTCATCCCATATGGGACCCAAGGTAAGATTTATGAAGTAGACAAAAACAGACAGACAAAAAGACTGATAAAAGTATATGAGAAGAGAAAAAAAAGTATATATATATATATATATATATATATATATATATATGTATATGCAAATAAAGGAAGAACCTTGTCAAAACGAACCCAAAATGTAAGATTTATATACTATCAGGACAAACACAAAAATACAGAAACACTGGTGGAAAAAAAAGATGGGAGAGTGGTTATAAATTCTCTGTGTGGGCAAGGAAGGTTGTTTTGATTCTTCCTGGATGTATCTTGATATCTTTGTTAAAGGACTTAACTTTCCTAAGATAAAGTGGGATTAAAAATTGGTTTACCTATAGGGGTAGTATTGATTGGGGAAAGGGGATTACTTTGAAGTTTAACTCTATATGAATATTAGAACATAAAAATAAAAAGGAATAAACTAGACTAAACTAAACTAAAATTTAAAAAAATTCAAAAAATAGAAATGCAAAAGAAAAACTTAAGTGTATGTATCAAAAAGTTCAGGTTAGAAGGTTATTATGGAATTTGATGTACTGGACAGCTCACTGTGATGGTAAATGGGTTAAAAAAATGATCTATATTAAAAAAAAAAAATGAACCAGAATAGTGGGAACGAGTAAAAAATAAGTTTTCCTATGAAGCAGTGGTGGTTGTTCTCTTGTTGTCCTTTTTTTTTTTTCTTTCTTTCTTCGTTTTCTGGGGGAGGAGTCTCCCACGTGGGTTTTCAGTCAATGATGTTCCCTGAGTTAAGTCCTTCTGCCCCCCTCAAGGGGGTGGGCTCTGAGGAAACTGGTTTTTTTCAGGCTTTTGTTCTCTGGAGGTTTTTATGTTTGTTCACTTTTTTTCTTTTTTTTTTCTCTCGCCTTGACCACTTTTGATGGATTTTGTAGTTTTAGAGGCAAACAAACTGCACCCTGACCTCCCTCTCAGAAAGAAGCCTCAGTCTGGCTGCAGAGACCAAATAAGTTCCCCCTTGGCCGCTGGCAGAGCAGGTTCCAAGTTGCGGTCCCTGGGGACGCAGGATCTTTTGCTTATACCCAAAGCCACTGCAGTGGCGGCTGTCTGGGCAGCTCCAGACCGCCAGAGAGGTTCCAAGCAGCAATCGCACACTGAGATTTTTCCTCTGGCTGCGGCTGGGAGTGCCTGGTCTTTCTGGGTCTAAGAGCGCCTGGCTTGCACACACCTCTTTCAGGGGAGGCTGTAGGTCACGCATGGGTCTCAGACTTTGAGAATGGGGCACAGGTCCGAAAGCACCAGGCTGAGCCTTTGCATACCTCTCTGGGAATAGAGTTTGGTGCACGCGTGTTAGGCTCTGAAACAATGGCGCGTATCAAATGGCGCCGGCTGGGCCTTTGTACCTCTCTCAGGGAAGGATGAGGGGCATGCGTATCTCAGGCTCTATAGCAGGACTTGTGCGTTCTGCAGTCCGGCTTAGCTCCCATCCCCTCACAGGTGCCAGACACCATGCGTTCTTGGGCGCGCTGGTGGCTTAGGGACCAAGATCTGGTTTCTCCACCACACTCTTTCTGGCTCAGTGCCAGGGGAGGCTGTCCTGGGACCAGGACTTAAGCCCCTGTCCCTAGCTGCCCCGATTCCCACAATTTCCCCCCCATGACCCTTTGCTCTTTTGGAGTGCTTTCAACCAGTCTCCAAGTTATTGCTTGTCCCCAGATGCAAGGCACTCTTGCTCGTATTGGGGATATTACTTTCCAACCAGTCACCTCTGGTGGCTCCCTCCCCCTTTTGTTTATCTTCCGATATCAATCCACCATTCCCATACCGCTTTACCTGCCCACTGGAGTCTTCTGCCCCTGTAGAGATCCAGACGTGTATAATTCTGATCTCAGGCTGATTTTATGGATGATCGGAGTTCTTTGGTAGGTAATCAGCTCACTTTAGGATACAAGTTGAAAAGGCACCTCCTCCTACTTCCCTGCTATCTTGTCCCCCTCATCCCAGAGATTCTTATTCAATAGAATGGAAATATACTTGTGATTTAGAAGAACACACCTATAATACACACAATATATTTAATTTTTTTTAGTTCTTTTGGTCATTCCCTGTTACCAAATATTTAAAGATAAATTTTTGTAGAATTTATATAGTTACAAGTAATACTGAAGAGTTAGTTTTTAGAGAATAGCTTCTCTGGTTCTTTTAGTAAAATTAAAAAGGAAATAATTGTAAGCATGAGAAGGGCAAATGTTCTGAAGCCGATGAGCAGTTTCTTTGAAATGGAAAATAATTGGGGTGATAGTTATATTTTCCAAAGATGGCTACAGCAATAATTTACAAAGCACATTTTTTTTTATAATATAAACTTGATTCTGCTCCTATTGATAGGTTAGGTCTATGCACATTTCTCTTGAAGCCAGATGGCTTCTTATTTCCTTAAAATGAATGGAATGTTGCAGAAGAGAAGCTGTAAGATTTCTTGACTTCAGAAGTGAGGACAGAAAAAACAGTGCAGCCTCCACTTTGTTCTCGGAAGACCCCTCTCTGGAGTCCTGAGGCATCATATGGAAAGTCTGACTACCCAGAGTCTTCCATGCTATAAGGAAACCAATGCACATGGAGAAGCCACATAAAGGTGTTCCTGATGACTGTCCTAGTCTTCAAGACCCTCCACATCTGTGTAAGACATGTGAGTGAGCAAGTCTTCAAATGATCCTAGTCCCCAACTCTCAAGTCACAACAAGCCTGCCAGTTTTCCCACTTTATTTTTTTAAGATTTTATTTCATTTTGTTTTGTTTTATTAACATATAAGGTATTATTAGCCCCAGGGTTACAGGTCTGTGAATCATCAGGCTTACACACTTCACAGAACTCACCATAGCACATACCTTCCCCAATGTCCATAACCCAACCACCCTCTCCCTACTCCTCTCCCCTGCCAAGCCTGTTTGTTTTGTGAGATTAAGAGTCTCTTATAGTTTTTCTCCCTCCCCATCCCATCTTGTTTCATTTTTTTTCTTCCCTACCCCCCAAATCTCCCACTATGCCTCTTAAATTCCTCATATCAGGGAGATCATATGATAATTGTCTTTCTCTGACTGACTTATTTCACTTAGCATAGTACCCTCTAGTTCCATCCATGTCATTGCAAATGGCAAGATCTCATTTCTTTTGATGGCTGAATACTATTCCATTGTATATATGTACACCACAGCTTCTTTATCCATTCATCCGTTGATGGAAATCTAATTTCTTTCCATAGTTTGGCTATTGTGAACATTGTTGCTATGAACATTCAGGTGCACATGCCCCTTCAGATACATTTGTATCTTTAGGGTGAATATCCAGTAGTACGATTGCTGGGTCAAAGGGTAACTACTTTCAACTTTTTGAGGAACCTCCATACTGTTTCAGTTTTCCCACTATAGGTCCTGAATATTATGCAGCAGAGAGAAGCTATTCTCCTGCTGTTCTTTCCTAATTCCAGACCCACAGAAACCATGAAGATAAAATGTTTATGGTTTTACAACACTTAGTCTGAGGTGGTTTGTTACTTAACAAAACAACAGGAACATTGTGACAATACAATTTAACTAGACCATATAATTCTCCTTAGGAGGTAAATGAGGAATCTAGAGGCAGACAACATTTATTTCAGACCCAGTATATAGGTTATGAAAAGAAATCCAGTAGCTGAAGTCCTATAAGAATATCAATAGCTGACATGAACTCAGGTGCTTATTATGTGCCAAATCTTTATGTATATATTGGGGGGGATCAAAATGCTTTTTAGGGGTTTTTCTGGAAGATGGAAATCAGTTTCTACTTTCTTCCCATTCTTCCATTTGAAAACTATTAGCATAGAAGTTCTGGTGTCTAAAAAAATAATCTTTGAACATTTAAGCAAGCATTACATTTTTAAACATTATTTTTCTATAATCCTACACTTAAAGAAAAACTTTGAACATAGTATTAGAATTCCTGTATGTCTTTTATTCAGATTCACTAATTATTTAAAATACCTCTATATATTTACACACATCCATGCACACTTTATTATTTACTTATTTAATTTAACTGTTTGAAAGTTAGAGTTATTGTGGATACACTGTACTACTTTGTACCTAATATTTTAATGTTTTTCTTAAAAACACAAACATTCTCTTAGGTAACTATAATATATTATGTCAATTGTCCCAGACTGAGGGCATTTATAGATTTGTATCTATTTGTTCTACTCCAGGATCCTATCAAGATCAAACTTTATATTTACTTACCATGTATCCTTCAACCTGGAATACTTCTATTGCATTTCTTTACCTTCCATGACCTTGATAATTTTTAAAAGTACAGGACAATTATTTTATAGAATGTTCCTAAATTTGGATGTGTCATATAGTTCCTCATGAATGTACTCAAGTTATATGCTTTGGCAGAAATATTACAGCAGTCATAAATCCTTTTCAGAAGTGATATATCCTTCTCAGAGCATCATATAAGGAGGTACATGATATTAATATGCTCCATAATTGCTGATATTAACTCTGATCATTTAGCAAAAATAATAAATGCCATTTCTCCACTGTAAATTTACTTTTCTTTCATTTAAAATTAATAAATAATATATGGAGAGATGTATTGAAATTATGTAAATATCCTGTTCTTAATAAAACTTTTACCTAAAAGTTTTAACATTTATTGATGATTTTCTCAATCATTCTATCTGACTTATTAGTTGGCACTCTATTATGGGAAAGAGCTTTTCCTTCTCACTCACTCATTTATTAATTGATCATTATTAGCACTGATTTATGCTATTATCAGCCATTCTCTAAGAAGTCCTGCTCATATAAACAGAGAATAATCTGGGCCCTAGTTGTGTCCATTGCTATTGGTGTATAATTCCTTCCAGGCCAATAGAAGTGACAAAGGAATATATAAATATATATGTATACACACACACACACACACACACAACACACACTAAAACCTACAAATTCATTTTAAAAAGCACAAGGCATATTCTAGTATTCTCCTTTTGCATATTTGTATCTATATTCTCTACTATAAAAATACAATTTTCCATTATGTTCAAAATATCTAATCTTTGGCTCAAGTCTAAAATATACCACTGAGAATGTAAACTTACTAACTATAGTCTAAGAGTTATTTTTTGTGTGTGTGCATATAAAATTTATGACTATATAACTCACTTTCCTAACAAGATACAAAATATTTCTATTACTTCATGGAGTTTTCTTATGCCCTCCCCAATCAATCCCACCATGACAAGTTCACCTAGAAGAAATCATGTATCATTTTTTACTATATATTTAATCTGCTGTGCAGCTACATATGAATCATACACTATGCATACTTTCCTGTTCAACTCTTTCCCCAACATGATATCTATGAGATTCATTGATGTTTTACATGTATTAGTAGTTGATTTCTTTTTATTGATGAATAGTATTCTATTACATGAATATACCACAATTCCTTTAAGTATTGTACTCAATTTTTTGCTATTGCTAATAAAGCTGCTATATAAATCTTGAAGAACACTTCTTTTTGTGAATAATATGATTTCTGTGGGCATATATATAGTTTTGACTTTGAAATATAAATTTATAGGAAGTTACAAATGCATGCTCTTGTGTCTATGTCTCCCAGTTTCCCCAATTGTAACATCTTGCATAATTACAACAGAATAATATCAAAACCATGACACTGAAATTAGTATAATCCACAGAACATATTAAGATTTCACCAGTTTTGCAAGCAGTCATGTGTGTGTGAGTGTGTGTCTGTAGTTCTATACAGGTTTATTACATGTATGATTCATGTAACCATACCACAACACAGATATAGATCTGTCCCAACACCACAAGGTTCTTTTGTGTTACCCTTTTATAGACACTCAGTCTCCTGTCCCAAATACTTATATTTCAATTATTTTATACTTCTCAATTGAGATACAATATATTTTTGTATTTTTATTTGTATGCTGTGACATTGCTAATTTCACTTTATTTCAGAACCCATAGTATTTTAAAGAACATTCATTCAAATTTTGTAAAGGGGCAAAAAAGGTTGCTGGGTGTCTTTTCAATGGAATGGTGTACAATGTCCAGAGTAGGAATAAGCAAATTTTTCTATAAATGGTGGGAGAGTAAATACTTTCTGTTCTGTGGGCCATACAATCTCTGTAACAAATATTATGTTCTGTCACTATAGTGCAAAAGTGGCTGTGGACAATACAGAGTGTGGCTGTGTTACAATAAAACTTTATTTATATCATAGACAATGAGCCGAATTTGGTCAATGGGCTAGAGCTTGCAGATTTCCAGTCTAGCAGAATTTCTGGAGATTATCTGTTTAGGTATGGATGTACCTTTGACTGATTCTATTGATTCAATTATTTTATATTTCTATAAAAGTAGAAATTAAATTGTAGAAAACTAATAACAAGGAAGATAATTCCTGTTCATGGCAATGCACATAAATTTTATCTAGTCAGATGCAACTGATTTCTGTCTAGTAGAGAAGAGAAATACAAATGTTATAATTTTTGTGTATGATATTAATTCTACATTGATTAGCAAATTTGTTTCAGTAGCACTTTGACTAACTCTCTCTTCCTCACTTTTTCCTTTTGCACCATTGTTAATATTTTACTAGATCCCCCTTCAAATAATGAATTGAATAAAACATTTAGCTTTTAGGGAGGTCAGATGAGAAGATGGTGGAGTAGGAGAATACTAAGCTCTCTTCATCCCACAGATACAACTAGATAATATTCATATCAGTGTAAATAACCCAGGAAATGACACAAAGACTGGCACAACAATATCCACAACTGAAGGTAGATGAGAGCCCACATAAAAGAAAGTAGAAAGGGTGAATATGCTGTCTGGAAGTGAAACCATGAGACCATGGACATCTGCAGTGGGGAGAGAGACAGTGGTTCAGATAAGTGGGGAAATAGACATTCACACCTAGGGGCCTATAAATGGGGAGGATGAATTTCCATAATGTTTGCACTTGAAAGCCAGAGGGACCTGGGACACCTGGTTGGCTCAAGGTGTTAAGCCTCTGACTCTTGGTTTTAGCTTAGGTCATGATAGCAGGGTTGTGAGCTCTCCCTCTGCTCCTCCCCCTGCTTGTGCACACACACTCTCTCTCTCTTTCTAAAATAAATAAATAAAATCTTTGAAAGAAAGTGAGTTCTTAAGACCTGCAGGACTTAAAACCTGGAATTTTAAAAAATTGTCAAGCTCACCTCTGGAAGAGCCCAGAAGACCTTAGGAAGGTTTACCTTGCTTAACTTAAAGAGATAGTACAACAGGGGCGCCTGTGTGGCTCAGTGGGTTAAGCCTCTGCCTTGGGCTCAGGTCATGGTCTCAGGGTCCTGGAATCTAGCCCCACATCGGGCTCTCTGCTCAGCGGGAAGCCTGCCCCCCCTCCTGCCTCTCTGCCTACTTGTGATCTCTCTGTCAAATAAATAATAAAAAAAGAGATAGTACAACAAATGCCCATACAGATACAGAGTAGAACCACCAGTTCAAAAAACACTGGAGGCAGACAGGAGGGAGAATGATTTATTCATCACAGAGTATGGCCTAGAGAGATAGAGATCATAGGAAGAGCTTGCCAGGAACAAAGGAACTGCCAGGCACCATTGCCTTTCCTTGCCCCATCGCACCCAGCATGAAAAATGGTCAACTTCAGGAACCAGCCTGGCTTGACAATAAATTATGTAACTTGCTTGCACTGTCCTGTCCCCCCACCCACAGCACTTCAGCAGATCCACCTTTCCCAGTCATGCTCCCCTGAGTCCAGATGTTGCAGGCCCCTCCCCCAGAAGACAGGAACAAACCCTACCAACACTGTATCTCCTGACCTGTATATTTTGCAGTACCTCAGTTCTAGTAGCAGTGGCAGCAGGTCTCATTTTGCAAGCAGACCATCGCACATATTGTTGCCCACAATAGGCAAAGAAAGCCTCTGCAAACAACGGGCCTGAAAGACAAAGAGGCCCAGACTCAACAGCCGAGCACATGCAATAATATAGAGGACACTCCCTGAAGTGCCAGGCCCTGGGAAAAAAGGGACACTGCACTGCAGGATGCTACAGGATCTCATATTTATAAGGCTATTATCATTAAGAGCAAGAGAAGTAAACTGTCTTTCCTTACACACAGAAACAGAAACAGAAAGTCAGGCAAAATGAGACAGAGAAACATCTCCCAAATGAAAGAACAGGAACCAATCACAAGAGACCAATGTTAAATGGATATAAATAATATGCCTGATAGAGAATTTAAAGTAATGACCATAAAGATACTCATTGGATTTGAGTAAAAAGTGGAGGACATCAGTGAGAATCTTAGCACAGAGATTAAAAAAAAAAAAAGTCAGAAATCAAGAACATAATAAATGAAATAAAAAATACACTTGATAGAATAAAATGCAGGCTAGATGAAGCAGAGGAATGGATTAGGAACCTGGAAGACAGAGTAATGAAAAGTAACTAAATTTTGTGAGATTAAGAGTCACTTATGGTTTGTCTCCCTCCCAACCCCATCTTGTTTCATTTATTCTTCTCCTACCCACTTAAGCCCCGATGTTGCACCACCACTTCCTCATATCAGGGAGATCATATGATAGTTGTCTTTCTCTGCTTGACTTATTTTGCTAAGCATGATACGCTCTAGTTCCATCCATGTTGTCGCAAATGGCAAGATTTCATTTCTTTTGATGGCTGCACAGTATTCCATTGTGTATATATACCACATCTTCTTGATCCATTCATCTGTTGATGGACATCTAGGTTCTTTCCATAGTTTGGCTATTGTGGACATTGCTGCTATAAACATTCGGGTGCACGTGCCCCTTTGGATCACCATGTTTGTATCTTTAGGGTAAATACCCAGTAGTGCAATTGCTGGGTCATAGGGCAGTTCTATTTTCAACATTTTGAGGAACCTCCATGCTGTTTTCCAGAGTGGCTGCACCAGCTTGCAGTCCCACCAACAGTGTAGGAGGGTTCCCCATTCTCTGCATCCTCACCAGCATCTGTCATTTCCTGACTTGTTGATTTTAGCCATTCTGACTGGTGTGAGGTGATATCTCATTGTGGTTTTGATTTGTATTTCCCTGATGCCGAGTGATATGGAGCACTTTTTCATGTGTCTGTTGGCCATCTGGATGTCTTCTTTGCAGAAATGTCTGTTCATGTCCTCTGCCCATTTCTTGATTGGATTATTTGTTCTTTGGGTGTTGAGTTTGCTAAGTTCTTTATAGACTCTGGACACTAGTCCTTTATCTGATATGTTGTTTGCAAATATCTTCTCCCATTCTGTCAGTTATCTTTTGATTTTGTTAACTGTTTCCTTTGCTGTGCAAAAGCTTTTGATCTTGATGAAATCCCAATAGTTCATTTTTTCCCTTGCTTCCCTTGCCTTTGGCAATGTTCCTAGGAAGATGTTGCTGCGGCAGAGGTCGAAGAGGTTGCTGCCTGTGTTCTCCTCAAGGATTTTGATGGATTCCTTTCGCACATTGAGGTCCTTCATCCATTTTGAGTCTATTTTTGTGTGTGGTGTAAGGAAATGGTCCAATTTCATTTTTCTGCATGTGGCTGTCCAATGTTCCCAGCACCATTTATTGAAGAGGCTGTCTTTTTTCCATTGGACATTCTTTCCTGCTTTGTCGAAGATTAGTTGACCATAGAGTTGAGGGTCTATTTCTGGGCTCTCTATTCTGTTCCATTGATCTATGTGTCTGTTTTTGTGCCAGTACCATGCTGTCTTGATGATGACAGCTTTGTAATAGAGCTTGAAGTCCGGAATTGTGATGCCACCAACGTTGGCTTTCTTTTTTAATATCCCTTTGGCTATTCGAGGTCTTTTCTGGTTCCATATAAGTTTTTGAATTATTTGTTCCATTTCTTTGAAAAGGATGGTTGGTACTTTGATAGGAATTGCATTAAATGTGTAGATTGCTTTAGGTAGCATAGACATTTTCACAATATTTATTCTTCCAATCCAGGTGCATGGAACATTTTTCCATTTCTTTGTGTCTTCCTCAATTTCTTTCATGAGTACTTCATAGTTTTCTGAGTATAGATTCTGTGTCTCTTTGGTTAGGTTTATTCCTAGGTATCTTATGGTTTTGGATGCAATTGTAAATGGGATTGACTCCTTAATTTCTCTTTCTTCTGTCTTGCTGTTGGTGTAGAGAAATGCAACTGATTTCTGTGCATTGATTTTATATCCTGACACTTTACTGAATTCCTGTACAAGTTCTAGCAGTTTTGGAGTGGAGTCTTTTGGGTTTTCCACATATTCTATCATATCATCTGCGAAGAGTGATAATTTGACTTCTTCTTTGCCGATTTGGATGCCTTTAATTTCCTTTTGTTTTCTGATTGCTGAGGCTAGGACCTCTAGTACTATGTTGAATAGCAGTGGTGATAATGAACATCCCTGCCGTGTTCCTGACCTTAGCGGAAAAGCTTTCAGTTTTTCTCCATTGAGAATGATATTTGCGGTGGATTTTTCATAGATGGCTTTGATGATATTGAGGTATGTGCCCTCTATCCCTACACTTTGAGGAGTTTTGATCAGGAAGGGATGCTATACTTTGTCAAATGCTTTTTCAGCATCTATTGAGAGTATCATATGGTTCTTGTTCTTTCTTTTATTGATGTGTTGTATCACATTGACTGATTTGCGGATGTTGAACCAACCTTGCAGCCCTGGAATAAATCCCACTTGGTCGTGGTGAATAATCTTTTTAATGTACTGTTGAATCCTATTGGCTAGTATTTTGTTGAGTATTTTCGCATCTGTGTTCATCAAGGATATTGGTCTATAGCTCTATTTTTTGGTGGGATCCTTGTCTGGAATTGTGATGCCACCAACTTTGGCTTTCTTTTTCAACATTCCTTTGGCTACTCGAGGTCTTTTCTAGTTCCATATAAATTTTAGGATTATTTGTTCCATTTTTTGGAAAAAATTGATGGGATTTTGATAGGGATTACATTAAACGTGTAGATTGCTTTAGTTAACATAAACATTTTTACAGTATTTGTTCTTCCAATCCATAAGCATGGAACATTTTTCCATTTCTTTGTGTCTTCCTTAATTTCTTTCATGAGTACTTCATAGTTTTCTGAGTACAGATTCTTTGCCTCTTTGGTTATGTTTAGTCCTAGGTATCTTATGGTTTTGGGTGCAATTGTAAATGGGATTGACTCCTTAATTTCTCTTTCTTCTGTCTTATTGTTGGTGTAGAGAAATGCAACTGATTTCTGTGCATTGATTTTATATCCTGACACTTTACTGAATTCCTGAAAAAATTTTAGCAGATTTGGAGTCGTATCTTTTGGGTTTTCCACATAAATTATCATATCATCTGCAAAGAGTGATAGTTTGACTTCTTTTTAGCTGATTTGGATGCCTTTAATTTCTTTGTGTTGTCTGATTGCTAAGGCTAAGACATCTAGTACTATTTTGAATAGCAGTGGTGATAATGGACATCCCTGTCGTGTTCCTGACCTTAGTGAAAAATATCTAAGTTTTTCTCCATTAAGAATGATATTTTTAGTGGGTTTTTCATAGATGGCTTTGATGAAATTGAGGTATATACCCTCTATCCCTGCACTTTGAAGAGTTTTGATCTGGAAAGGATGTTTTACTTTGTCAAATGCTTTTTCAGCATTTATTGAGAGTATCATATGGTTTTTGTACTTTTATTAATGTATTGTATCACATTGATTGATTTGTGGATGTTGAACCAACCTTGCAGTTCTGGGATAAATCCCACTTAGTCGTGGTGAATAATCCTTTTGATGTACTGTTGGAGCCTATAGAAAAGTATTTTGGTAAGAATTTTCACATCTGTGTCCATCAAGGATACTGGTCTGTAATTCTCTTTTTGATGGGATCCTTCTCTGGTTTTGGGATGAAGGTAATGCTGGCCTCATAAAATGAGTTTTAAAGTTTTACTTCCATTTCTATTTTTTGGAACAGTTTCAGGAGAATAGGAATTAATTCTTCTTTAAATCGTTGGTAGAATTCCCATGGGAAGCCCTCTGGCCCTACGCTCTTGTTTGTTTGGAGATTTTTGATGACTGTTTCAGTCTTTTTACTGGTTATGGGTCTGATCAGGTTTTCTGTTTCTTCGTGGTTCAGTTGTGGTAATTTATATGTTTCTAGGAATGCCTCCATTTCTTCCAGATTGTCAAATTTGGTGGCATATAGTTGCTCATAATGTGTTCTTATAATTGTTTGTATTTCTTGGGTGTTGGTAATTAATTAATTTTTAAAAGATGTGGTATGTATTGGGTTCCTGGGTGGCTCAGGTCATGATCCCAGGGTCCTGGGATGGAGCCCCACACTGGGCTCCCTGCTCAGAGGGAAGCCTGCTTCTTCCTCTCTCCCTCTCCCTGCTCATTTTCTCTCTCTTTCAAATAAATAAATAAATTTTTAAATGTCATGTATTAAATACATTTTATCACATTAGATGACTTTAATAACTAGAACAAAGTATGAGATGTATTAATAATTAATCAGTTATGTGTATTGATCATAATAAACACAACGTAACTAAAGTGATAATAATCCTTATAAACAAAATAGATGGCTTCCAATCTTCCTCAAAATGGTTCCTTGTTTTGCTTAAATTACTATAACCAATTATACATTATTTAATTATATAATTATTATCATACATAAAATATTTCATGGTGAGTTAGTAGTACTGAAAGTAAGTACTGAAAGAATGAAGAGTTGTGGTTGTCATAAGAGGGAATGGAAAATTATAATTCAGGCCATAATTTTAGATGCACATTCTCTTTTTCAGTTATTTTATTCCCCTCACAAGTATACAGAGGAGATCCATAAATGGGGATTTATAATATATAATCTCTTCATTCTTGATTGGAGAAAAAACCATTGAAACTAAAACAAAACTCTTTGCTCATCTGCTAGGACCCTTTTGTGCCTTCCTTTTGCAGTCATACATCAAATGGATATCAGAAATCCAGGGTCACTATAAAGTACACTACGATGGCTCACAAACCTGTCTATGCATAAATATCTGTAGTATTTGTTTAAAATATAGGTTCTTGGGGCACCTGGGTGGCTCAGTGGGTTAAAGCCTCTGCTTTCAGCTCAGATCATGATCCCAGGGTCCTGGGATTGAGCACCGCATCGGGCTCTCTGATTAGCAGGGAGCCTGCTTCCTCCTCTCTCTGCTGGCCTCTCTGCCTACTTGGGATCTCTGTCTGTCAAATAAATAAGTAAATAAAATCTTTAAAAAATAAAATAAAAATAAAATAAAATAAAATATAGGTTCTTGAGCCCCATACAAGTGTTGATTTAGTATCTAGAATCCAGAAATTTGTATTTCAGTTCATGACTCCCTCCTAAATAAGTGTTCTGATTCAGCCCATCTGTAGAGACTAGCATTTGGAAACCACTCATAGAGTTTCCTGGGAAGTAGTTGTATGTTTTGGGTAAGGGAGTGAGGGAAGGATGTGTTCATACATTCACATCAGGAAGTGGGAATAAAAGAATATATGGTAGGTATCTTTTTTTTTCTTGTATACTTTGTTTCTTTGTTTTCTTATACGATAGATATCTTTTTTTATGGCATATATTCTTTGTTTTTTTCCTTGTAATTAGCTTTATGGACCAAAGAACAAAATCAAAATAAATATATAATATTCCATTTAGAGTCACCTGGGTGGCTGAGTCAGTCGAGTGGCTGCCTCTGGCTCAGGTCTTGATCCCAGGGTCCTGGAATCAAGCCTGACATCAGGATCCCTGCTCAGTAAAGAGCCGGCTTCTCCCTCTCCCTCTGCCCAATGCTCTATTTGTGCTCTCTCTCTATCTCTATGTCAGGTGA
Source organism: Mustela lutreola (assembly GCF_030435805.1). Classification (NCBI taxonomy): domain Eukaryota; kingdom Metazoa; phylum Chordata; class Mammalia; order Carnivora; family Mustelidae; genus Mustela; species Mustela lutreola. The sequence continues at coordinate 79,650,068 of NC_081308.1, forward strand.
ATAAATAAAATCTAATAGTAGTAATACTAATAATATTAATAATCCTTTTAGCATTGTCCAAGTGAACGCCTTGTGCATTCCATCCTTTCAAACATCTAAGTAGTCCAAAGTATTATCTATTCTATCTTCTAAATGAACTTTTAAATCTGTCCGTTTTTCTGAATTTCCACTCCCAATATCCTGGTACTGGCCACTCTCTTCTCCTGTCTGGATTCCTGTGACAAACTCCTAATTGATTTCCCTTCTGCCAGGCTTATTTCCCTCTAATACATTCTCCATGCTCCTGCCATAGTACAAAGTCCCTATATATTTTTTTTTTCACAAGTCCCTTAAGAGCTGGTCCACTGAGCCGCTCCAACATCTTTTCTTCTTTATAACCTCCTCTTATTCTGCACACATACTAAGCTTCCTTTAATTCTTTTAGTGGTATAGCTTTCCCATGAATACCCTCCTGAATTCCCATCCTTATATATTTATTCACCTGGCAAGTTTTACTTATATTTCATGTTAGTTCTTCAAGTGTGTACTAAAATCTGCATATTTTGTATTTTAAAACTTCTTGATGAAGGTTTTAGCTTTTAAAATTTGTATGTAGATGAGGAGTTAACAAATACATAGTTCAGATCAAAAGGGGACTCCAGAAACAGGAAGATTGCTGCAAATATCTATTCATGTCCCAAAGTCCTCTTAAAGGTCTGGTCCAAATAATAATTAAGTCAGATAAAAAATTATTATTCTGAATAATTTCTCATCTTGTATCTCATAACATGTCAAAAACACATCTTGAAAGGTAGCTGGGTGGCACAGTTGGTTGAGAACCCAACTCTTGGTTTTGGCTCAGGTCATGATCTTGGGGTCCTGGGATTGAGTCATGCATTAGGCTGTGCCCTCAGCATGGAGTCTGCTTGAGAGTGTCTCTCTCCCTCTTCCTCTACCCCTCCCACTTGTTCTGTCTTTCTCTCTTTCAAATAAAGAAACAAAAAGATCTTTTATTTTTTTATTTGAGCTGATCCACTTTTTTAAAATTAATTTATTTATTTTCAGAAAATCAGTATTCATTATTTTTTCACCACACCCAGTGCTCCATGCAATCCGTGCCCTCTGTAATACCCACCATCTGGTACCCCAACCTCCCACACCCCCACCACTTCAAAACCCTCAGATTGTTTTTCAGAGTCCATAGTCTCTCATGATTCACCTCCCCTTCCAATTTCCCCCAACTCACTTCTCCTCTCTAACACTGCTTGTCCTCCATGCTATTTGTTATGCTCCACAAATAAGTGAAACCATATGATAATTGACTCTCTCTGCTTGACTTCTTTCACTCAGCATAGTCTCTTCCAGTCCTGTCCATGTTGCTACAAAGTTGGGTATTCGTCCTTTCTGATGGAGGCATAATACTCCATAGTGTATATGGACCACATTTTCCTTATCCATTCGTCCGCTGAAGGGCATCTTAGTTCTTTCCATAGTTTGGCGACCGTGGCCATTGCTGCTATAAACATCGGGGTACAGATGGCCCTTCTTTTCACGACATCTGTATCTTTCTTTTAAATAAAACACACATATTGAAAGACCAAATTATCTTCATGTTCGTACATCTACAAGATATCTTCTCTATAATACAGAATTCTACCTAAATGAGTAAATGCCCACCCCTGCAATATTATTTTTATCTCTCAAGACTTTATTTTGTGAGCAGAAAAAAAAAAATATGGCATACTGGCAAATTATTTTTTTTTCTTCATTACATACCTCTCTCAGAGAGTTTGAAATTCACTAACCCATCTGTTTAGGTAGAAAATTTCAACAAAGCTATTTTTAAATAAAGGCAATCTATAAAATTACTTACATCTGTATCAAAACAGAGAACCTCAATATGGATATATTGGCATCATATAATCTCAGAATTAAGTTAAAAAAAAAAGAAAATACAAGTACTATGATCATCATTTCTGAAAATTAGCATCACCCTATTGAAATATTGTGCTGGCCAAAGTGATTGATTCTGATTATCAATGTGAAACAGAGTTGTTCCTCATCCAAACAGAGATGCCTGGAGGCCAGAGGATTTTACAGACTGCCTCTTAGTACTTCCTTGCCCAGTGATATAATTAGTGGAATGTGACCAAAAACACATTACAAGCAGCACCACTAAGAGCTGTGACTCTTCAAGAATGAAGTCTTAGCTTATTACACAACAATGGCCAGCAAAAGATTTCATTGACAGTAAATGAACATGAAATGGATGGTGAAGGAAGTTCTAAATTCCAAATATGAGTTGCAGAAATGAGGATTGCAGTAAACATATTCTCATTCTTGTTTTCTTTGCATTTATGTATAATTAGCAAATGCCTTTTATTTTGTCTCTCTCCTTCTAAAATATGAAGAATGATTAGTGGCTGTTAACCTTGCAGTTTAATTTTTACCCAATAGGATATCAACCCTGGGAGACAGGTACATTAGAAAAGATATTACATTCTCCAGAGATGGATACAGTGACAGGTAGGACTTTGATCTCCTTTGTTTGTATGACGGGTAGTTGCAATAGTTTAGGTGAATAAATATTTGCTATTATTGATGCTTAGAAGTTGAAACAGAGGAATGTATATGAATGTTATTTGCCAAAGGGAAGGACTGTGACAAATATTGCATGTTCGCTTTTGATAACTTGTGCAGTACCTTTTATGCTATCCACTTCATTGCAAGAGTTTGAAACATTACAACATTTCCGAGATTCTCAGGTCTACAATTCTTTATGTATATATTTATATTTTATAACTGCTATGTTTTCACATGATATTTGGGAGAAGAGAAGCAAAGTTCATCTTCTTCCACTGACAGTAGTAGCAGACAGATGTTTGGACTTTCCAGATTTGAGTTGTTTGAAGTGGTTTCTGTTTAATGCTATTCACTCTTTCCTAGATTGAAGAGTAGCTGTCAAGTCTTCAGAGGATTCTGAGGTCCTCATGGTAGCAACACTCTGATTCTTGGGGACAGTGAACATAAGAGCTAGAGACATCACCTCTGACACTCACTCAGTCTTCCACCTTTCCAATGATTCTGCAAGTACCTAATTTCCTTGTGTTAAATTTATTTATGCTTGCTATAAATATTGTATCTTCTTGTTTTCCAGATTAAATACTTACTAATTTTAACATTAAATTCCCTATTGTTTTGAACCAAAGGGAAAAGAAAACCAAATGAGACAAAATACATTTTATAAATGGATGGTGAAAAATAAACCAAGTGATCTTAATCTTAGCAGGTTATGGATAAGAGCTCATCAGTAAGAAAGCACAAAATAATAGGCAGTGTTTGACATTATTAATGTAACCAATTTAATGAAAAGAAAATGATGAAAATAGCAAAGTAGTGATTAAAACACATCTTTTGTGGAAATTGTCAATTAAACTATGTCAAAATATTATGGTTCTATAATGACCAGACAAATTAAAAAAAATAGGTCCTAAGAAAATTTATTTTATCCACTATGGATTTTTAATTGTCATATAATGATCAGACACAACTACTGTCTCATATTAATCTATGAGTTTCTCCTTTCCTTCCACTAGATTTATGTATAATATTAGGATACTGTAATACCCTCCCCTTTTTATTACATTTTATTTTATTTTATTTTATTTCTTTTTGGGGTTCCAAAATTCATTGTTTATGCACCACACCCAGTGTTCCATGCAATACGTGTCCTCCATAGTGCCCACCACCAGACTCACCCAATCCCCTACCCTCTTCCCTACAAAACCATGTTTGTTTCTCAGAGTCCACAGTCTCTCATGGTTTGTCTCCCCCTCTGATTTCCCCCTACTCACTTCTCCTCTCCATCTCCCAATGACCTCCGTGTTATTCCTTATGCTCCATAAGTAAGTGAAACCATATGATAATTGGCTCTCTTGGCTTGACTTTTTTCACTAAGCATAATCTCTTCCAGTCCTATCCATGTTGATACAAAAGTTGGGGGTTCATCTTCTCTGATGGAGACATAATAGTCCATTGAATATATTGACCATATTTTCTTTATCCATTTGTCTGTTGAAGGGCATCTTGGTTTTTTCCACTGTTTGGCTATTGTGGCCACTGCTGCCATGAACATTGGGGTACTTCATTTCACTACATTTGTATCTCTGGGGTAAATGCCCAGTAGTGCAATTGCAGGGTCATAAGGTAGCTCTGCTTTTAATTTCTTAAGGAATCTCCACACTGTTTTCCAAAGTGGCTGCACCACTTGCATTCCCACCCAAAGTGTAATAGGGTTCCCTTTCCCCACATCCTCTGCATTACTTGTTACTTATTCTCTTGTTGATTTTGTCCATTTTGTCCATTTTGTCCATTCTGACTGGTGTAAGGTGGTATCTCAATGTGGTTTCGATTTGAATCTCCCTAATGGCTAATGAGGATGAACATTTTTTTCATTTGTCTGTTAGCCATTTGTATGTCTTCTTTGGAGAAGTGTGTGTTCTTGTTTTCCGTCCATTTTTTGACGTGATAATCTGTTTTGTGTGTGTTGAGTTTGAGTTGTATTTTATAGATCTTGGATATCAGCCCTTTGTCTGTAGTGTCATTTGTGAATATCTTCTCCCATTCAGTGGTTGGCCTCTTTGCTTTGTTGACTATTTTTTTTTAATTTTTATTTTATTATTTTATTTATTTATTTATTTTTTTTTTGCTGTGCAGAAGCTTTGATCTTGATGAAGTCCCAAAAGTTCATTTTCTCTTTTGTTTTCTTTGCCTTTGGAGACATGTATTGAAAAAAGTTGCAGTGGCCAATGTCAAAGAGGTTATTCCCTATGTTCTCCTCTAGGACTTTGATAGGTTCCTGGCTCACATTGAGGTCTTTTATCCATTTTGGGTATATCTTGGTGTATGGTGTAAGAGAATGGTTGAGTTTCATTCTTCTACACTAGTTGTCCAATTTTCCCAGCACCATTTATTGAAGAAATTGTCTTTTTTCCACTGGATATTTTTTCCTGCTTTGTTAAATATTATTTGGCCATAGAGTTGAGGGACCATATCTGGGCTCTCTACTCTGTTCCACTGTTCTATGTGTCTGTTTTTATGTCAGTACCATGCTGTCTTGCTGATCACAGCTTTGTAGTAAAGCTTGAAATCAGGCAACATGATGTCCCAGTTTTTCTCTTTTACAACATTTCCTTAGCAATTTGGGGTCTTTTCTGGTTCCATACAAATTTTAGGATTGTTTATTCCACCACTTTGAAAAGTGCCAGTGGAATCTTGATCAGGATAGCATTGAAAGTATAGATGGCTCTAGGCAGCATAGACATTTTATCAATGTTTATTCTTCTGATCCATGAGCATGGAATTCTTTCCCATCTTTTTGTGTTTTGTTCAATTTCTTTCATGAGTGTTCTGTAGTTACTTGAGTATAGATCCTTTACATCTTTAGTTAGGTTTATTCCCAGGTATCTTATGATTCTTAGTGCTATAGTAAATGGAATCGATTCTCTAATTTCCCTTTCTATATTTTCGTTGTTAGTGTACAAGAAAGCAACAGATTTCTGTACATTGATTTTGTATCCTGCCACATTACTGAATTGTTATATGAGTTCTAGTAGTTTGGGATGGAGTCTTTTGGGTTTTCCATATAAAGTATCATGTCATCTGTGAAGAGAGAAAGTTTGACTTTTTCTTTGCCAATTTGAATACATTTTACTTCTTATTGTTGTCTGATTGCTGTTGCTAGGGCTTCTAGTACTATGTTGAACAACAATGGCAAGAATGGGCATCCCTGTCATGCTCCTGATCTCAATGGGAAGAATTTCAGTTTTTCCACATTGAGAACAACATTTGCTGTGAGGTTTTCATAGACAGATTTTAGGAAATTGAGGAATGTTCTTTCTATCCGTATACTTTCAATCATTTTAATCAGAAACAGATGCTGTATCTTGTCAAATGCTTTTTCTGCATCAATTGAGAGGACCATGTGGTTCTTCTCTCTTCTCTTACTGATTTGTTCTATCACATTGATTGATTTGCAAATGTTGAATCATGCTTTCGTCCCATGGATAAATCCCACCTGGTCATGGTGGATAATCTTTTTAATGTACTGTTTGATCCTATTAGCTATGATCTTTTTGAGAATCTTAACATCCATGTTCATCAGGGATATTGGTCTGAAAGTCTTCTTTTTGGTAGGGTCTTTGCCTGGTTTGGGAATCAAGGTAATGCTGACTTCATAGAAAGAGTCTGGAAGTTTTTCTTCTGTTTCTATTTTTTGAAACAGTTTTAGGAGAATTTGTATTATTTCTTCTTTGAATGTTTGGTAGAATTCCCCAGGGAATCCATCAGGAGGTTCAGAGGTTTTTGACCACTGCTTCAATCTCATTAATAGATATTGGTCTATTCAGGTTGTCAGTTTCTTCCTGATTCAGTTTTGGAAGTTTATAGGTTTCAAGGAATGCATCCATTTTATCTAGGTTGCTTGATTTTTTGGCATATAACTTTTGATAATTTGTTATCAATTGTTCCAATTTCCTTGGTGTTAGTCATGATCTCTTTCTTTTCATCCATAATTTCATTAATTTGGGTTCTCTCTCTTTTCTTTTAGATTAGTTTGGCCTGTGGTTTATTGATCTTATTGATTCTTTCAAAAAACCAGCTTCTAGTTTCATTGATATGTTCTACTGTATCTCTAGTTTCTATCTCATTGATCTCTGCTCTAATTGTGATTATTTCCCTTTTTGTTTGTGGGCCTGGCTTAATTTACTGTTAATTCTCCAGTTCTTTAAGGTGTAAAGAGAGCTTGTGTATTCTGGATGTTTTTTTTTTTTTTTCAATTTTTTTGAGGGAGGCTTGGAGGGCTATGTATTTCCCCCTTAAGACCACCTTTGCCAAAAAAAAAAAAAAAAAAAAAAAAGACCACCTTTGCCATATACCATAGGTTGGGACTGAAGTGTCTTCTTTCTCTTTGGTTTCCATGAATTATTTAAGTTCTTCCTTGATTTCATGGTTGATCCAAACATTCTTAAGCAGGGTGGTATTTAGCTTCCAAGTGCTTGAATTCCTTCCAATTTTTTTCTTGTGGTTGAGTTCCAGTTTCAAAACATTGTGGTCTGAGAATATGCAATATATGAATAATTTAAATCTTTTGGTATTGATTGAGCCCAGATTTGTGACCCAACATGTGGTCTATTCTCAAGAAAGTTCCATGTGTGCTTGAGAAGAATGTGTATTCTGTTGTTTTAGAGTGAAATTTTCTGTATATATCTATGAGATCCATCTGGTCCAATGTGTCATTCAAAGCTCTTGTTTCTTTATTGATTTTCTGCTTGGATGATCTGTCTATTACTGAGAGTGGTGTGTTAAGATCCCCTAGTATTAATGTATTCTATAGCAATGTGACTCTTTATCTTGATTAACAGTTGTCTTAGTTAGTTGACTCCTCCTGTATTGGGGGTAAAAATATTTAAACAATTGTTAGATCTTCTTGGTGGATAGAACCTTTAAGAATAATGTATTTTACTTCTTTTTCTCTGACTGTAGTCTTTAGTTAAAAATCTAGTTTATCTGATATGAGAATCACTACCCCAGCATAGTCCTCTTGAGTCCCAAGTGCTATATTTTCCTATGCTGAGGAAACTCATAAACCTTCAGGATGCTTCAAGAATGTTGAACAAGGGGTGTTTGGGTGGCTCAGTGGGTTAGGCTGCTGCCTTCGGCTCAGGTCATGATCTCAGGGTCCTGGGATCGAGTCCCGCATCGGGCTCTCTGCTCAGCAGGGAGCCTGCTTCCTCCTCTCTCTCTCTCTGCCTGTCTCTCTGCCTACTTGTGATCTCTCTCTGTCAAATAAATAAATAAAATTTTTTTAAAAAAAGAATGTTGAACAAGCAGAGAGAGTCAATTATCATATGGTTTCAATGATTTGTGGAACATAACAAATAGCATGGAGAACATTGGGAGATAGAGAGGAGAAGGGAGTTGGGGAAATTGGAAAGGGAGGTGAACCATGAGAGACTATGGACTCTGAAAAACAATCTTAGGGTTTTGAAGGGGCAGGGGGTGGGAGGTCGGGGTACCAGGTGGTGGGTATTATAGAGGGCATGGATGGATTGCATGGAGCACTGGGTGTGGTGCAAAAATAATGAATACTGTTATGCTGAAAATAAATAAAAAATAAATTACAAAAGAAAAAAAAAGAATGTTGAACAAATAATCACGACATTTGAAAAAGTTAAAATAATTCAGGAGCACCACACTGAGCATAACATTCTTTAGTTTTCATTAAAGTTGTTTTCAAATGATCAGGTTGGAAGTGAAAAGTTGAGCATCATAGTACTTCTTTTGTCTAGCATCACACATCTATTTAATCACTTAATTTTGTAATCAAGGTTCTCTAGGGTATAATTATATTGTGAATGATACAGCATACTATAAACAGACTAGTATAAATTTAACTGTATAACTTTATTTTTAATCCTTAAGTGTTTATTCTATTGATACTCGCATTGTTATTTAATTAACCATTGTCATGTTTATGGTCCTATTACTTCATTAAGTGTGAATAATGTTATGTCTTGCCAACAACATATGCATAATGCACAACTATGACTTTTTCCTTATTTTCTTTTTCACATAATTTCTGTTTCTCAAAATAAATAAGTCACACCAGGCAATAGATTTTTAAAGACTCTTAAAATAGATTTTAAAGTCATACCAGGCAGTAGATTTTAAAGACTCTCAGGAGGCTTAAAGCCCTGGGACTTTAGCTTTCCTTTCATCAATAGTCTAGCTGGGGATCAAAGACGTAAACCAATTGGTCTGTTATTACCTTACCATGGTAGGCTTTCCAAACTGGTAATTTTCCGTAACTATCCTAAAGCAAACAAATACTAGACTCTATTTTTTTAAATTATACATATAAGAATTAAATAGGGAATTCAATTAATAATTAGAAATTACTAGCTTCTATTTTGGACAAAATTCTGGCGTGTGTTTTGTACATCCTCATTATCTTAGTTATTTCTTACAAAAATCCATTGAAGAAGACATAACGATTCACACTGTATAAATGAAAATAATGAGGGCAAATCAAGTTAAATTAATGTTTAAAAAAATCAGATTTAGAATTTGTGTCTATGTTTAAGCCAAACCCCTTCCTTTTTTGATACATAATAATACTTTAAAATGTCAATTTATAGTAGTATAATCCATGCTGATAAATCAAGACTTAATACAATCAGATGCACAAATAATTTAAATAAGAATATAAATGACATTTCAGATAATTACTTAATTTCAAATACTACATCATTAACATCAAAATTTTCTGGTTTAGGGAACTTAAATCCAGAAAATTATATATGAAATAGTAAATGACTTTCCTTAAGTCAGTTTTTCCAAGTCATTTCCAAATGAAATGACTACTGGCATTAGATTCATCTGGGTGTGAGGTCTGGGATTTTAAAAGCTCAATGACTCTTATGAGTTTGAAGACCCTTGCTCAAAAATCACATACTCAGCTGCTTATATGCCATTTTAAGTGCTTAAAGTTATTTGATAAAAATATTTATAACAATTTGTTGCTTTTAATTTCATAAAAAGATAGAACTGAAAGCAACCTACACCAAGAGGATGTAGCAGTAGCTGTGACGACTACTGATAGAGGGTGACAAAAAGGGTAATACTCTCTAATGAAGGAAAGAGTAGGATTCTCACTTTAAAATCTGGTTTCATGATTTAAAAGACTTTCTACTCCTTGGCTCTTCCTTCTCCTAATTTATTCCACCAATAATTTATGGTAATTGTGATGATGCTTTGATAATCTGCAAATGACCCCAGAATACTTCTTTAAGAAAGTTTTAGCTTCAGTTCTTACTATACCCAATCACCAGGAAAATAATCGTTCACTACTTCATGAGATTTACATCTTCTGAAGCTGTTTAAAAAAAAATTTAAATAGAAAACATAATTCACAGTCTTTAAACAAGTAAGTGGATTTGTCGGTTCACATAACTAAAAGCTTAAAGTAGCATAAGCTTCAGGTGTGATTTGATCAGCATTTCTCTCAGCTCTGCCTTCTTTAGTGTTCTTACCCTGTCCTCAGGCTGTTTTATGTCATGGTAGTGGAATGGCTACTATAATCCTAGGCTTTACAACGCTAGACACATTTTTTAGACAAAAAAAAATATATATACATATATACATATATGTTTTTTGTCTAAAAAATGTGTTTACCATTGTAATACATATATGTATTTATATACATATGTGTGTGTGTGTGTGTGTGTGTACATATACATCATGGCATTTCCCCCTGCTTGAGCTGGCTTAGGTTACATGCCCTGACCCAAGGATTCTAGACTTAGGCTAGAAAAAAATCTAATAGGCATACCCTGGAAATCGGAGAAGAGTTTTGTGACAGAAATTTGGATTCTGAGACTTGTTTACTGATTCAAATTAAGTGTCTCTGTATTATCTAGTAGTGTGTTCAATCATATGCTTGAGCTGTCAGGGATCAAAATCAACCTCACATAAGATGTTAGTTTTACATAAGTTTCTGTTATTGATTCCTTCCATATCTGGTTCCTTAATCAAATGATAATAACCTACTAAGTCTGTACTAGGATCTATCTTCTCTTCTAGTCTTGAGAACCAAAAATCCTATCCCCAACTGAGAAATCAATCAAAACCCCAGTTTCAGTTTCAAGAAAGAATTATTTTCTAGATCCCTTCTGCAGAACCAATAGGAAATAAACAAAGTTTCAATTACAAGGTTGTTTTAAAAATGGTGTGAAAGATAGCTTTTTTGAGAGTGCTTTGTAAATCAATGTCCCTTCTTTTTATATAACATTTTTACTTAATTTTAACAATATATTTACTTTCTGTGATCAAAATAATGCAAATAAAAATATGCATCTACGTCCTTCTTTTAACTGCAATATTAGGATCAGGTGAAAACTAGGCCATTTTATATTTTATAGTGTCTGAAAAGGAGTAATAGTATATGCAGCAAGATAATCTAATGTAAATTCAACACTTCAGTTTAGGGATATAGAATAAGTAATTTACATTATACAAGGGGATTTAAAGAATAACTGGTAAAAATGAAAATAAACAAGGAGAATAAGTAAACAAGGACATTATTATGCAGACATTTATGAACCATTAAGCATGATTATAGCTATGGAAATAGCTTTCTGTTTGCTAGAGATAACCACTCTAAACTCCAATACATAATATTTTCAATTGCAAATACAAAAATGTTTATAATACAAGTAAAATGAAATACAGTATCTATGCATATTATAATATGGGAAGCAAAGAAATAACAATGTCTGACACTAAGTACTTTTGACCCCAGGAAACATGATTAATAATATTTTTACAAAGATGTATAAGGTAATATATATTTTTAAAAGTGTAGTTTTTTACTGAAAAATTTCCTGAGATATCACTCCTGCTGTGTACTTCAGAAGACAAAGTTAAATGTTCCAGTTGAATCAGAATATCAAAGTTTATAGATTGCTATCATTTCATACACCAAACATCCCCTGACTTTAATCAGAAACATCATGGTCAAAAACACAGCGTGGGGTGGAGGGGACAAGATGGCGTGGAAGTAGGAGGAGGCGCTTTTTAAACCTGTACCCTAAAGTGAGTTGATTACCAAACAAAGAACTCCAATAACCCATGAAATCAGCCTGAGATCAGAATTATACATGTCTGGATCTCTACAGAGGCAGAAGAGGTCAGTGGGCAGGTAAAGTTGAGTGGGAACAGCGAACTGATATCGGAAGATAAACAAAAGGGGGAGGGAGACAGCAGAGGCGACCGGTTGGAAAGTAATACCCCTAATACGAGCGAGAGTGTCCTGTGTCTGGGGACCAGCATTAACTTGGAAACTGGTTGAAAGCACTCCAAAAGAGCAAAGGATCGAGGGGGGGAAATTGTGGGAATCGGGGATGCTAGGGATAGGGGCTTAAGTCCCCGGTCCCAGGGCAGCCTCCCCTGGCGCTGAGCCAGAGAGAGTGTGGCAAATAAACCAGGTCTTGGTCTCTAAGCCACCAGCACGCCCAAGAACACTTGGGGTCCGGCTCCTGTGAGAGGCTGGGTGCCTCACCAGAGGACAGAACGCGCATGCCCTGCTATACAGCCTGAGATGCGTGTGCTCCTCATTCTCCCCTAAAAGAGGTACACAAAGGACCGGCCGGCATTCTTTGACCCGTGCCATTGTTTCAGAGCCTAAGATGCGTGCCCCAAATTCTCCCCTGAAAGAGGTGCGCGAAGGCCCAGCCTGGTGCTTTCGGACCTGTGCCCCTTTCTCAGAGCCTGAAAAGCATGCTCAACCCACAGCCTCCCCTGAAAGAGGTGCATGCAAGCCAGGCATTCTTAGACACAGAAAGACCAAGCACTCCCAGTCCGGGTCAGCTGGAAGAGCTCAGTGTGCAATTGCTGCTTGGAACCTCTCCGGCAGTCTTGAGCTGCCCAGACAGCTGCCGCTGCTGGGGTTTTGGGTACAAACAAAAGATCCTGCGTCCCCAGGGACCGCGACTTGGAACCTGCTCTGCCAGCTGCCAAAGGGGAACTTATTTGGGCTCTGCAGCCAGACTGAGGCTTTTCTCTGAGAGGGAGGCCAGGATGCAGTTTGTTGTCCTCTAAAACTACAAAAAACATCAAAAGTGGTCAAGGTGAGAGAAGAAAAAAAAAAGTGAACAAACATAAAAACCGCCAGAGAACAAAAGCCTGAAAAAAACCCAGTTTCCTCAGAGCCCATCCCCTTGAGGGGGGCGGGGGACTTAACTCAGGGAACCTCATTGACTAAAAACCCATGTGGCAGGCCACTCCCCCAGGAAACAAACCAAGAAAGGAAAAAAAAAAAAAAAAAAAAAGACTACAAGAGAACAACCACCACTACTTCATACGACAACTTTTATTTTTAACTCGTTTCCACTATTTTGTTTTTTTTTAATAGATAAATTTTAAACCGATTTACCCTCACAGTGAGATGTCCAGTACATCAAATTTCATAATTACCTTCTAACCTGAACTTTTTGATACATACACCTGTACTTTCTTTTGGATTTCTATTTTTTAATTATTTTTTTAATTTTAGTTTAGTTTAGTCTAGTTTATTCCTTTTTATTTTTATTTTCTAATATTCATATAGAGTTAAACTTCAAAGTAATCCCCTTTCCCCAATCAATACCACCCCTATAGGAAAACCAATTTTTAATCCCCCTTTATCTTAGGGAAGTTGAGTCATTTAACAAAGATATAAAGATACATCCAGGAAGAATCGAAACAACCTTCCTCATCCACACTGAGAATTTATAACCACTCTCCCATCTTTTTCTTCCACCATTGTTTCTGTGTTATTGTGTTTGTTCTGATAGTATACAAACCTTATACTTGGGGTTCTTTTTGACGAGGTTCTTCCTTTATTTGAAAAAATATATATTTTTTTCCTCTTGTCATATACTTTTATCAGTCTTTGTGTTTTTCCGTCTTTGTATGTATACTTCATAAATCTTACCTTGGGGCCCATTTGGGATGAACCTTCTCTTTCACCTTCCCTTTCTTTCTTGTCTCTCTCTCTCTTTTTTTCTTTTTCTTTTCTTTTGTCTCTCATATGGGTCGGAATCCTGATTGCTGAGAAGTGTTCCAGAGTGCACCTTGACGGCACCATGGTCTATACATCCAGCTACAATTGTTCATTCATCTCTCACCAAAATGACTAGGAGGAGAAATGCCCAACAGAAGAAAAATACAGAGGATGGACCTTCAGTAGCACAGCTAACGGCTATAAACATAGACAATATGTCGGAAAGAGAATTCAGACTAACAATTATCCAGGCAATAGCTAGGTTGGAGAAAGCCACGGATGACCAAACAGAATTGATTAGGGCCAAACTGAAAGCGACCAGACAGGGTGTTCACAATGTTAGGGTTGAGCTGAAAACTACCAGGGATGACCTTCACAAATCTCTCAGTGAGCTCCAATCTAATCTAAATTCTCTCAAAGCTAGGGAAACTGAGATAGAAGATAGAATTAGTGATCTGGAGGACAAACAGAGAAAAAGGATCAGGAGGAAGCCTGGAACAAACAGCTTAGAAACCACGAAAACAGAATCAGGGATATAAATGATGTTATGAAATGTTCCATCATCAGAATTATTGGAATCCCTGAAGGAGAGGAGAAAGGAAGAAGTATAGAAGATATAGTAGAACAAGTTCTTCAATAAAATTTTCCCAATCTCGCGAATGGAACCAACGTTCATTTACTAGTGGCTGAATGGTCTCCACTCAAGATTACACATTCCAAATAAAAAAATCATGACAGCTGATAGCCAAATTGAGGAATCATAATTGTAAGTATAATCTCTTGAAAGCCGCTAGGACAAAGAGGCTCCTTACGTACAGAGGAAAGCCCATCAGAATAATATCAGACCTGCCCACAGAGACCTGGCAAGCCAGAAAGGGCTGGCAAGATATATTCAGGGCACTAAATGAGAAGAACATGCAGCCAAAAATACTTTATCCAGCATGGCTGACATTCAAAATGGATAGAGAGATAAAGAGTTTCCAAGACTGGCAAGGCTTAAGACTATGCAACCACCAAGTTGACAATACAGGAAATATTAAGGGGGGTCCTATAAAAGAGGAAAAATCCTAAGAATTGCATTGAACAGAAATATAGAGACAATCTACAGAAAGAAAGACTTCAACGGTATAATGTTGTCAATAAAAACGTATCTATCAATACTCACCCTCAATGTGAAGGGCCTAAATGTGCCCATAAAACGGCACAAGGTTGCAGATTGGATAAAACGACAGGACGCATCCATATGTTGTCTACAAGAAACCCATTTTTAACCTAAAGATATAGCCAGACTGAAAGTGTAGGGATGGAGAAGCATCTTTCAGGCCAATGGGCCTCAAAAGAAGGTCGGGATAGCAATTCTCATATCAGATAAATTGGATTTTAAACTAAATACCGTAGTCAGTGATACAGAAGGACACTAAATCATTCTTTTTATTTTATTTTTTTATTTTATATAAACATATATTTTTATCCCCAGGGATACAGGTCGGTGAATCGCCAGGTTTGCACACTTCACAGCACTCACCAAAGCACATAACCTCCCCAATGTCCATAACCCCACCCCCCTTCCCCCAACCCCCCTCCCCCCAGCGACCCTCAGTTTGTTTTGTGAGATTAAGAGTCACTTGTGGTTTGTCTCCCTCGCAATTAAATCTTGTTTCATTGATACTTCTCCTACACACTTAAGTCCCCATGTTGCATCACCACTTGCTCATATCAGGGAGATCATATGATAGTTGTCTTTCTCCACTTGACTTTTGTTAAGCATGATACGCTCTAGTTCCATCCATGTTGTCGCAAATGGCAAGATTTCATTTCTTTTGATGGCTGCACAGTATTCCATTGTGTATATATACCACATCTTCTTGATCCATTCATCTGTTGATGGACATCTAGGTTCTTTCCATAGTTTGGCTATTGTGGACATTGCTGCTATAAACATTCGGGTGCACGTGCCCCTTTGGATCACCATGTTTGTATCTTTAGGGTAAATACCCAGTAGTGCAATTGCTGGGTCATAGGGCAGTTCTATTTTCAACATTTTGAGGAACCTCCATGCTGTTTTCCAGAGTGGCTGCACCAGCTTGCAGTCCCACCAACAGTGTAGGAGGGTTCCCCGTTCTCTGCATCCTCGCCAGCATCTGTCATTTCCTGACTTGTTGATTTTAGCCATTCTGACGGGTGTGAGGTGATATCTCATTGTGGTTTTGATTTGTATTTCCCTGATGCCGAGTGATATGGAGCACTTTTTCATGTGTCTGTTGGCCATCTGGATGTCTTCTTTGCAGAAATGTCTGTTCATGTCCTCTGCCCATTTCTTGATTGGATTATTTGTTCTTTGGGTGTTGAGTTTGCTAAGTTCTTTATAGATTCTGGACACTAGTCCTTTATCTGATATGTCCTTTGCAAATATCTTCTCCCATTCTGTCAGTTGTCTTTTGATTTTGTTCACTGTTTCCTTTGCTGTGCAAAAGCGTTTGATCTTGATGAAATCCCAATAGTTCATTTTTTCCCTTGCTTCCCTTGCCTTTGGCAATGTTCCTAGGAAGATGTTGCTGCGGCAGAGGTCGAAGAGGTTGCTGCCTGTGTTCTCCTCAAGGATTTTGATGGATTCCTTTCTCACATTGAGGTCCTTCATGCATTTTGAGTCTATTTTCGTGTGTGGTGTAAGGAAATGGTCCAATTTCATTTTTATGCATGTGGCTGTCCGATTTTCCCAACACCATTTACTGAAGAGGCTGTCTATTTTCCATTGGACATTCTTTCCTGCTTTGTCGAAGATTAGTTGACCATAGAGTTGAGGGTCTATTTCTGAGCTCTATTCTGTTGCATTGAACTATGTGTCTGTTTTTGTGCCAGTAACATGCTGCCTTGATGATGACAGCTTTATAATAGAGCTTGAAGTCTGGAATTGTGATGCCACCAACGTTGGATTTCTTTTTCAATATCCCTTTGGCTATTCTAGGTCTTTTCTACTTCCATATAAATTTTAGAATTATTTGTTCCATTTCTTTGAAAAGGATGGATGGTACTTTGATAGGAATTGCTTTAAATGTGTAGATTGCTTTAGGTAGCATAGACATTTTCACAATATTTATTCTTCCAATCTAGGAGCATGGAACATTTTTCCATTTCTTTGTGTCTTCCTCAATTTCTTTCATGAGTACTTCATAGTTTTCTGAGTATAGATTCTGTCCCTCTTTGGTTAGGTTTATTCCTAGGTATCTTATGGTTTGGGGTGCAATTGTAAATGCAATGGACTCCTTAATTTCTCTTTCTTCTGTCTTGTTGTTGGTGTAGAGAAATGCAACTGATTTCTGTGCATTGATATTATATCCTGACACTTTACTGAATTCCTGTACAAGTTCTAGAAGTTTTGGAGTGGAGTCCTTTGGGTTTTCCACATATAGTATGATATCATCTGCGAAGCGTGATAATTTGACTTCTTCTTTGCCGATTTGGATGCCTTTAATTTCCTTTTGTTGACTGATTGCTGAGGCTAGGACCTCTAGTACTATGTTGAATAGCAGTGGTGATAATGGACATCCCTGCCGTGTTCCTGACTTTAGCGGAAAAGCTTTCAGTTTTTCTCCATTGAGAATGATATTTGCAGTGGGTTTTTCATAGATGACTTTGATGATATTGAAGTATGTGCCCTCTATCCCTATACTTTGAAGAGTTTTGATCAGGAAGGGATGCTATACTTTGTCAAATGTTTTTTCAGCATCTATTGAGAGTATCAAATGGTTCTTCTCTCTTTTATTGATGTGTTGTATCACATTGATTGATTTGCTGATGTTGAACCAACCTTGCAGCCCTGGAATAAAGCCCACTTGGTCGTGGTGAATAATCCTTTTAATGTACTATTGAATCCTATTGGCTAGTATTTTGGTGAGAATTTTTGCATCTCTGTTCATCAAGGATATAGGTCTATAGCACTCTTTTTTGATGGGATCCTTGTCTGATTTGGGGATCAAGGTGATGCTGGCCTCATAAAATGAGTTTGGAAGTTTTCCTTCCATTTCTATATTTTGGAACAGTTTCAGGAGAATGGGAATTAGTTCTTTTTTAAATGTTTGGTAGAAATCCCCCGGGAAGCCATCTGGCCCTGGGCTTTTGTTTGTCTGGAGATTTTTAATGACTGTTTCAATCTCCTTACTGGTTATGGGTCTGTTCAGGCTTTCTATTTCTTCCTGGTTCAGTTGTGGTATTTTGTATGTTTCTAGGAATGCATCCATTTCTTCCAGATTGTCAAATTTAATGGCTTAGAGTTGCTCATAGTATGTTCTTATAATTGTATTTCTTTGATATTAGTTGTGATCTCTCCTCTTTCATTCATGATTTTATTTATTTAGGTCCTTTCTCTTTACTTTTTGATAAGTCGGGTCAGGGGTTTATCAATTTTATTAATTCTTTCAAAGAACCAGCTCCTAGTTTCGTTGATTTGTTCTATTGTTTTTTTAGTTTCTATTTCATTGATTTCTGCTCTGATCTTTCTGATTTCTCTTCTACTTCTTGGCTTAGGGTTTCTTTCTCATTCTTTCTCCAGCTCCTTTAGGTGTACGGTTAGGTTGTGTACCTGAGACCTTTCTTGTTTCTTGAGAAAGGCTTGTACCGCTATATATTGTCCTCTCAGGACTGCCTTTGTTGTGTCCCACAGATTTTGAACCATTGTATTTTCATTATCATTTGTTTCCATGATTTTTTTCAATTCTTCTTTAATTTCCCGGTTGACCCATTCATTCTTTAGAAAGATGCTGTTTAGTCTCCATGTATTTGGGTTCTTTCCAAACTTCCTCTTGTGGTTGAGTTCTAGCTTCAGAGCATTGTGGTCTGAAAATATGCAGGGAATGATCCCAATCTTTTGATATCGGTTGAGTCCTGATTTAGGACCGAGGATGTGATCTATTCTGGAGAATGTTCCATGTGCACTAGAGAAGAATGTATATTCTGTTGCTTTGGGATGAAATGTTCTGAATATATCTGTGAAGTCCATCTGGTCCAGTGTGTCGTTTAAGGCTTTATTTCCTTGTTAATCTTTTGCTTGGATGATCTGTCCATTTCTGTGAGAAAAGTGTTAATGTCCCCTACTATTATTGTATTATTGTCGAGGTGTTTCTTTGATTTGTTATTAATTGGTTTATATAGATGGCTGCTCCCACGTTGGGGGCATAGATATTTAAAATTGTAAGATCTTCGAGGAGTCAAGACAGCGTAGAAGTAGCAGGCTGAGACTACTTCAGCTAGCCGGAGATCAGCTAGATAGCTTATCTAAAGATTGCAAACACCTGAAAATCCATCGGCAGATCAAAAAGAAGAAGAACAGCAATTCTGGAAACAGAAAAACAACCACTTTCTGAAAGGTAGGCCCGGCGGAGAAGTGAATCCAAAGCAACGGGAAGATAGACCCCAGGGAGAGGGGCCGGCTCCCGGCAAGTGGCAGAGCAATGGTGCACAAAATTAGGACTTTTAAAGTCTGTTCCGCTGAGGGACATCACTCCAGAGGCTAAACCAGGGCGAAGCACACGCGGGGTCAGCGTGGCCTCAGGTCCCGCAGGGTCACAGAATGATCGGGGGTGCCTGAATGTCGTAGAGCTTGCAGTTATTTGGAATGGGAAAGCCAGCTACAGCGACAGAGCTGACAGTAAGCTCACAGCTCTGTGTTACCTTGAACCGGTCGCAGGCTCGGTGAGCTCGGAGCGCGGCCAGAGGTCAGGCAGACGGGAGTAACTGGGCACTGTTCTCTGAGGGCGCACTGAGGAGTGCGGCCCTGGGCTCTCCGCTCCTCCGGGCAGGAGACCAGGGGGCCGCCATTTGTATTCCCATCCTCCGGAACTCTACAGAAAGCGCTCAGGGTACAAAAGCTCCTGAAAGCAAACCCGAGCAGATTACTCACCCCGGCCCCAGGTAAGGGCGGTGTAATTCCATCTGGGGCAAAGACACTTGAGAATCACTACACAGTCCCCTCCCCCAGAAGATCAACTAGAAATCCAGCCGAGACCAAGTTCACATACCAAGGAGTGCAGTTTCAATACCAAGGGGAGCAGCAGAATTCCAGAGGAGGAGAAAGCCAAGCTTGGAACTCATGGCTTTTTCCCTGTGATTTTTTTTACACTTGCAGTTAATTTAATTTTTTTCTTTTTCATTTTTGTTTTTTTTTTTTTCTCGCCTTCGGGTAAATTTTTTTTTGAAACTGTTACCTTTTTCTTTTTTAATGATTTTTTACTAGTTTATCTAATATATATATTTCTTCTTTTTTACATTTTTCTTAGATGTTTTCTTTTTTTTAATTCTTTTCTTTTCTTTTCTTTTTTCTTTCTTCCTTTTTGAACCTCTTATTTTCCCCTTTCGCCCCCTCACGATTTTGGATCTCTTCTAATTTGGTTAAAGCATATTTTCCTGGGGTTGTTGCCACCCTTTTAGTATTTTACTTACCCCTTCATATACTCTTATCTGGACAAAATGATAAGGTGGAAAAATTCAACATAAAAAAAAGAACAAGAGGCAGTACCAAAGGCTAGGGACCTAATCAATACAGACATTGGTAATATGTCAGATCTAGAGTTCAGAATGACAATTCTCAAGGTTCTAGCTGGGCTCAAAAAAGGCATGGAAGATATTAGAGAAACCGTCTCGAGAGATATAAAAGCCCTTTCTGGAGAAATAAAAGAACTAAAATCTAACCAAGTTGAAATCAAAAAAGCTATTAATGAGGTGCAATAATAAATGGAGGCTCTCAATGCTAGGATAAATGAGGCAGAAGAAGGAATTAGCGGTATAGAAGACCAAATTACAGAGAATAAAGAAGCTAAGCAAAAGAGGGACAAACAGCTACTGGAACACGAGGGGAGAAATCGAGAGATAAGTGACACCATAAGATGAAACAACATTAGAATAATTGGGATTCCAGAAGAAGAAGAAAGAGAGAGGGGAGCAGAAGGTATACTGGAGAGAATTATTGGGGAGAATTTCCCCAATATGGAAAAGGGAACGACCATCAAAATTCAGGAGGTTCAGAGAATGCCCCTCAAAATCAATAAGAATAGGCCCACACCCCGTCACCTAATAGTAAAATTTACAAGTCTCATTGACAAAGAGAAAATCCTGAAAGCAGCCCAAGAAAAGAAGTCTGTAACATACAATGGTAAAAATATTAGATTGGCAGCTGACTTATCCACAGAGACCTGGCAGGCCAGAAAGAGCTGGCATGATAGTTTCAGAGCACTAAACGAGAAAAACATGCAGCCAAGAATACTATATCCAGCTAGGCTATCATTGAAAATAGAAGGAGAGATTACAAGCTTCCAGGACAAACAAAAACTGAAAGAATTTGCAAATACCAAACCAGCTCTACAGGAAATATTGAAAGGGGTTTTCTAAGCAAAGGGAGAGCCCACAAGTGGTATATCAGAAAGGAACAGAGACCATATACAGTAACAGTCACCTTACAGGCAATACAGTGGCACTAAATTCATATCTCTCAATAGTTACCCTGAATGTTAATGGGCTAAATGCCCCTGTCAAAAGACACAGGGTATCAGAATGGATAAAAAAACAAAACCCATCTATATGTTGCCTCCAAGAAACTCATTTTAAGCCCAAAGACACCTCCAGATTTAAAGTGAGGGGGTGGAAAAGAATTTACCATGATAATGGACATAGGAAGAAATCAGGAGTGGCAATCCTTATATCAGATCAATTAGATTTTAAGCCAAAGACTATAATAAGAGATGAGGAAGGACACTATATCATACTCAAAGGGTCTGTCCAACAAGAAGTTTTAACAATTTTAAATATCTATGCCCTAAACGTGGGACCTGCCAACTATATAAACCAATTAATAACAAAATCGAAGAAACACATCAACAATAATACAATAATAGTAGGGGACTTTAACACTCCCCTCACTGAAATGGACAGATCATCCAAGCAAAAGATCAGCAAGGAAATAAAGGCCTTAAATGACACACTGGACCAGATGGACATCACAGATATATTCAGAATATTTCATCCCAAAGCAACAGAATACACATTCTTCTCTAGTGCACATGGAACATTCTCCAGAATAGATCACATCGTCGGTCCTAAATCAGGACTCAATCGGTATCAGAAGACTGGGATCATTCCCTGCATATTTTCAGACCACAATGCTCTAAAGCTAGAACTCAACCACAAAAGGAAATTTGGACAGAACCCAAATACATGGAGAAAAAACAGCATCCTTCTAAAGAATGAATGGGTCAACCGGGAAATTAAAGAAGAATTGAAAAAAATCATGGAAACAAATGATAATGAAAATACAACGGTTCAAAATCTGTGGGACACAACAAAGGCAGTCCTGAGAGGAAAATATATAGCGGTACAAGCCTTTCTCAAGAAACAAGAAAGGTCTCAGGTACACAACCTTACCCTACACCTAAAGGAGCTGGAGAAAGAAAAAGAAAGAAACCCTAAGCCCAGCAGGAGAAGAGAAATGATAAAGATCAGAGCAGAAATCAATGAAATAGAAACTAAAAAAAAACAATAGAACAAATCAACGAAACTAGGAGCTGGTTCTTTGAAAGAATTAATAAAATTGATAAACCCCTGGTCCGACTTATCAAAAAGTAAAGAGAAAGGACCCAAATAAATAAAATCATGAATGAAAGAGGAGAGATCACAACTAACACCAAAGAAATACAAACTATTATAAGAACATACTATGAGCATCTCTAAGCAAATAAATTTGACAATCTGGAAGAAATGGATGCATTCCTAGAAACATATGAACTACCACAACTGAACCAGGAAGAAATAGAAAGCCTGAACAGACCCATAACCAGTAAGGAGATTGAAACAGTCATTAAAAATCTCCAAACAAACAAAAGCCCAGGGCCAGACGGCTTCCCGGGGGAATTCTACCAAACATTTAAAGAAGAACTAATTCCTATTCTCCTGAAACTGTTCCAAAAAAATAGAAAGGGAAGGAAAACTTCCAAACTCATTTTATTAGGTCAGGATCACCTTGATCCCAAAACCAGACAAGGATCTCACCAAAAAAGAGAGATATAGACCAATATCCTTGATGAACACAGATGTGAAAATACTCAACAAAATACTAGCCAATAGGATTCAACAGTACATTAAAAAGATTATTTACCACGACCAAGTGGGATTTATTCCAGGGCTGCAAGGTTGGTTCAACATCCACAAATCAGTCTATGTGATACAACACATCAATAAAAGAAAGAACAAGAACCATATGATATTCTCAATAGATGCTGAAAAAGCATTTGACAAAGTACAGCATCCCTTCCTGATCAAAACTCTTCAAAGTGTAGGGATACAGGGCACATATCTCAATATAATCAAAGCCATCTATGGACCCATCTCCATTCTGAATGGAGAAAAACTGAAAGCTTTTCCGCTAAAGTCAGGAACACGGCAGGGATGTCCATTATCACCACTGCTATTCAACATAGTACTAGAGGTCCTAGCCTCAGCAATCAGAGAACAGAAGGAAATTAAAGGCATCCAAATCAGCAAAGAAGAAGTCAAATTATCACGCTTCGCAGATGATATGATACTATATGTGGAAAACCCAAAGACTCCACTCCAAAACTTCTAGAACTTGTACAGGAATTCAGTAAAGTCTCAGGATATAAAATCAATGCACAGAAATCAGTTGCATTTCTCTACACCAACAGCAAGACAGAAGAAAGAGAAATTAAGGAGTCAATCCCATTTACAATTGCACCCCAAATCATAAGATACCTAGGAATAAACCTAACCAAAGAGACACAGAATCTATACTCAGAAAACTATGAAGTACTCATGAAAGAAATTGAGGAAGACACAAAGAAATGGAAAAATGTTCCATGCACCTGGATTGGAAGAATAAATATTGTGAAAATGTCTATGCTACCTAAAGCAATCTACACATTTAATGCAATTCCTATCAAAGTACCAACCATCCTTTTCAAAGAAATGGAACAAATAATTCAAAAACTTATATGGAACCAGAAAAGACCTCGAATAGCCAAAGGGATATTAAAAAAGAAAGCCAACGTTGGTGGCATCACAATTCCGGACTTCAAGCTCTATTACAAAGCTGTCATCATCAAGACAGCATGGTACTGGCACAAAAACAGACACATAGATCAATGGAATAGAATAGAGAGCCCAGAAATAGACCCTCAACTCTATGGTCAACTAATCTTCAAAAAGCAGGAAAGAATGTCCAATGGAAAAAAGACAGCCTCTTTAATAAATGGTACTTGGAAAATTGGACAGCCACATGCAGAAAAATGAAATTGGACCATTTCCTTACACCACACACAAAAATAGACTCAAAATGGATGAAGGACCTCAATGTGCGAAAGGAATCCATCAAAATCCTTGAGGAGAACACAATCAGTAACCTCTTCGACCTCTGCCGCAGCAACATCTTCCTAGGAACAACGCAAAAGGCAAGGGAAGCAGGGGAAAAAATGAACTATTGGGATTTCATCAAGATCAAAAGCTTTTGTACAGCAAAGGAAACAGTGAACAAAATCAAAAGACAACTGACAGAATGGGAGAAGATATTTGCAAACGACATTTCAGATAAAGGACTAGTGTCCAGAATCTATAAAGAACTTAGCAAACTCAACACCCAAAGAACAAATAATCCAATCAAGAAATGGGCAGAGGACATGAACAGACATTTCTGCAAAGAAGACATCCAGATGGCCAACAGACACATGAAAAAGTGCTCCATATCACTCGGCATCAGGGAAATACAAATCAAAACCACAATGAAAATTGTTAGATCTTCTTGTTGGACAGACCCTTTGAGCATGATATAGTGTCCTTCCTCATCTCTTATTATAGTCTTTGGCTTAAAATCTAATTGATCTGATATAAGGATTGCCACTCCTGCTTTCTTCTGATGTCCATTAGCATGGTAAATGCTTTTCACCCCCTCACTTTAAATCTGGAGGTGTCTTTGGGCTTAAAATATGTTTCTTGGAGGCAACATATAGATGGGTTTTGTTTTTTTATCCATTCTGATACCCTGTGTCTTTTGACAGGGGCATTTAGCCCATTAACATTCAGGGTAACTATTGAGAGATATGAATTTAGTGCCACTGTATTGCCTGTAAGGTGACTGTTACTGTATATGGTCTCTGTTCCTTTCTGATATACCACTTGTGGGCTCTCCCTTTGCTTAGAAAACCCCTTTCAATATTTCCTGTAGAGCTGGTTTGGTATTTGCAAATTCTTTCAGTTTTTGTTTGTCCTGGAAGCTTGTAATCTCTCCTTCTATTTTCAATGATAGCCTAGCTGGATATAGTATTCTTGGCTGCATGTTTTTCTCGTTTAGTGCTCTGAAACTATCATGCCAGCTCTTTCTGGCCTGCCAGGTCTCTGTGGATAAGTCAGCTGCCAATCTAATATTTTTACCATTGTATGTTACAGACTTCTTTTCTTGGGCTGCTTTCAGGATTTTCTCTTTGTCAATGAGACTTGTAAATTTTACTATTAGGTGACGGGGTGTGGGCCTATTCTTATTGATTTTGAGGGGCATTCTCTGAACCTCCTGAATTTTGTTGCTCTAATTGATGCTTACACCAATTAGAATGGCCAATGGGGAGATTTGGGAAATTCTCCCCAATAATTCTCTCCAGTATATTTTCTGCTCCCCTCTCTCTTTCTTCTTCTTCTGGAATCCCAATTATTCTAATGTTGTTTTGTCATATAGTGTCACTTATCTCTCGAATTCTCCCCTTGTGGTCCAGTAGCTCTTTGTCCCTCTTTTGCTCAGCTTCTTTATTCTCTGTCATTTGGTCTTCTATACCGCTAATTCTTTCTTCTGCCTCATTTATCCTAGCAGTGAGAGCCTCCATTTATTATTGCACCTCATTAATAGCTTTTTTTATTTCAACTTGCTTAGATTTTAGTTCTTTTATTTTTCCAGAAAGGGCTTTTATATCTCTCGAGAGGGTTTCTCTCATATCTTCCATGCCTTTTTTGAGCCCGGCTAGAACCTTGAGAATTGTCATTATTAACTCCAGATCTGACATATTACCAATGTCTGTATTGATTAGGTCCCTAGCCTTTGGTACTGCCTCTTGCTCTTTTTTTTTTTTTTTTTTTTTTTTTTTTTTTGGTGAATTTTTCCACCTTATCATTTTGTCCAGTTAAGAGTATATGAAGGAGCAAGTAAAATACTAAAAGGGCGGCAACAACCCCAGGAAAATATGCTTCTACCAAATCAGAAGAGATCCCAAATTGTGAGGGGGGAGAGGGGGGAAAAAAAGAGGTTCAAAAAGGAAGAAAGAAAAAAAAAAAGAATTAAAAAAAGAAAACAAATAAAGAAAAGTATAAAAAAGAATAAATTACATATTAGATAAACTAGTTAAAAATGAAAAGCTTATAAGTAAAATAAATTTACAAACAAAGAGAAAAAAAAATGAAAAAGAAAAAATTACTTTACTTTAACTGCAAGACTCAAAAATCACAGGGAGAAAGCCATGAGTTCCGGGCTTTGCTTTCTCCTCCTCTGGAATTCTGCTTCTCTCCTTGGTATTGGAACCGTACTCCTTGGTAGGTAAACTTGGTCTTGGCTGGATTTCTTGTTGATCTCCTGGGGGAGGGGCCTGTTGTAGTGATTCTCAAGTGTCTTTGCCCCAGTTGGAATTGTACCGCCCTTTCCAGGGGCCAGACTGAGTAATCCGCTCGGGTTTGCTTTCAGGAGCTTTTGTTCCCTGAGCGCTTTCCGTAGAGTTCTGGAAGACGGGAATACAAAAGACGGCCTCCTGGTCTCCGGCCCAGAGGAGCTGAGAGCCCGGGGCCCCACTCCTCAGTGCGCCCTCAGAGAACACAGCCCAGTAACTCCCATCTGCCTGACCTCCGGCTGCACTCCGAGTTCACCGAGCCTGTGACCGGTTCAAGGTAACCCCGAGCTGCAAGCTTACTGTCGCCTCTGTCTCTGTAGCCGGATTTCCAGTTCCAATACCTGCATGCTCTGTGACACTCAGACACCCCCGATCCTTCTGTGACCCTGTGGGACCTCACGCCACACTGACCCCGCGTGGGCTTTGCCCCGGTTTAGCCTCTGGAGCAATGTCCCGCAGCAGAACAGACTTTTAACAGTACCAATTTTGTGCTCCATTGCTCCACTGCTTGCCGGGAGCCGGCCCCTCCCCCCGGGGACTATCTTCCCGTCACTTTGGATTCACTTCTCCGCCAGTCCTACCTTTCAGAAAGTGGTTGTTTTTCTGTTTCTACAATTGCTGTTCTTCTTCTCTTCGATCTGACAATGGATTTGCAGTTGTTTGCAATCTTTAGATAAGCTATCTAGCTGATCTCCTGCTAGCTTAAGTAGTCTCAGCCTGCTACTTCTCCACCATCTTAACTCCTCCACACAATACATCATTCTTTTTTTTTTTTTTTAATATTTCATTTATTTATTTGACAGTGAGAGATCACAAGTAGACAGAGAGGCAGGCAGAGAGAGAGAGGGGGAACCAGGCTCCTTGCCGAGCAGAGAGCCCGATGCGGGACTCGATCCCAGGACCCTGAGATCATGACCCGAGCCGAAGGCAGCGGCTTAACCCACTGAGCCACCCAGGCGCCCCACACTACATCATTCTTAAAGGAACTATCCACAAGATGATCTAACAGTTGTAAATATCTATGCCCCCAATATGGGAGCAGCCAGTTACATAAGAAAACTGATAATCAAGATAAAGAGTCATATTGATGTGAATACATTAATAGAAGGAGATCTTAACATGCCTCTCTCAGAAATAGACAGATCATAGAAGCAGAAAATCAATAAAGAAACAAGAGCATTGAATGACACATTAGACCAGATGGACTTTATAGACATATACAGAACATTCCACCCTAAAACAACAGAATACTCATTCTTCTCAAGTGCACATGGAACCTTCTCAAGAATAGACCACATACTGGGTCACAAATCAGGACTCAACCGATACCAAAAGACTGAGATTATTCCCTGCATGTTCTCAGATCAAAATGCCTTGAAACTGGAGCTCAATCACAAGGAAGAGTTCAGAAGGAACTCAAACACCTGGAAGCTAAAGACCACCTTGCCTAAGAATGCGTGGATCAACCAGGAGATCAAAGAAGAACTGAAACAATTCGTGGAAACCAATTAGAATGAAGACACTTCGGTCCAAAACCTATGGGATACAGCAAAGGCGGTCCTAAGGGGGAAATACCTAGCCATCCAAGCCTCCCTCAAAAAAATTGAAAAATCCAGAACACATCAGCTGTCTCCACATCTTAAAGAACTGGAGAATCAACAACAAATCAAACCAACTCCACACATAAGAAGGGAAATAATCAAGATTAGAGGTGAGATCAATGAGGTAGAAACCAGAGATGAAGTAGAATGTATCAATGAAACTAGAAGCTGGTTTTTTGAAGGAATCAATAAGATCAATAAACCATTGCCCACACTAATACAAAAGAAAAGAGAGAAAGCCCAAATTCACAAAATTATAAATGAAAAGGGAGAGATCACAATGAACACCAAGGAAGTAGAAACAATCATCAGAAGGTATGATCAACAGTTAGATGCCACTAATCTAAGCAACCTAGATGAAATGGATGCATTCCTGGAGAACTATAAACTCCCAAAACTGAACCAGAAAGAAATTGACAACCTGAATAAACCAATACCTAGTAACGAGTTTGAAGCAGTGATCAAAAACCTCTCAAAAAACAAGAGC
Organism: Mustela lutreola; assembly: GCF_030435805.1. Classification (NCBI taxonomy): domain Eukaryota; kingdom Metazoa; phylum Chordata; class Mammalia; order Carnivora; family Mustelidae; genus Mustela; species Mustela lutreola. The sequence goes on from NC_081308.1 coordinate 79,678,373, forward strand.
CCAAGACCTGATGGATTCCCTGGGAATTCTACCAAACTTTCAAAGATGAAATAACACCTATTCTCCTGAAGCTGTTTCAAAAAATTGAAGTAGAAGGAAAACTTCCAGACTCTTTCTATGAAGCCAGCATTACCCTGATCCCCAAACCAGGCAAAGTCCCTACCAAAAAGGAGAATTGCAGACCAATATCACTGATGGATATGGATGCAAAGATTCTCAACAAGATCCTGGCAAACAGGGTCCAATAGAACATTAAAAAGATTATCCACCATGACCAGGTGGGATTCATTCCTGGGCTACAACGATCGTTCAACATTCGCAAATCAATCATTGTGATAGAACACATTAATATGAGAAGAGAGAAGAATCACCTGGTCCTCTCAATTGATGCAGAAAAAGCAGTTGATAAAATCCTGCATCCATTCCTGATTAAAACACTTCAAAGTATAGGGATAGAGGGAACATTCCTGAACTTCATACAATCTATCTAGCAAAACCCAAAGCAAATATCATCCTCAATGGGCAAAAGCTCGCAGCCTTCCCGTTGAGGTCAGGAACATGACAAGGATGCCCACTCTCCCCAATCTTGTTCAACATAGTATTAGAAGTCCTAGCAACAGCAATGAGACAACAAAGAGAACGAAAATGTATCCAAATTCGCAATGAAAAAGTCAAACTCTCTCTCTTTGCATATGACATGATTCTTTATAAGGAAAACCCAAAAGACTCCACCCCCAAACTACTAGAACTCCTACAGCAATTCAGTAACATGTCAGGATGCAAAGTCAATGTACAGAAATCAGTGGCTTTCTTATACACTAACAATGAAAATACAGAATGGGAAATTAGAAAATGGATTCCATTTATTATAGCACCAAGAACCATAAGATATCTGGGAATAAACCTAACCAAAGAGGTAAAAGATCTGTACTCGAGGAACTACAGAACACTCATGAAATAAATTGAAGAAGACACAAAAAGATGAAAGACCATTCCATGCTCTTGGATCAGAAGAATAAACACTGTTAAAATGTCTATACTGGTGTAAGGTGTATCTCAAAGTGGTTTTAATTTGAGTCTCTCTGATGGCTAGTGATGATGAATATTCTTTCATGTGTCTGATAGCCATTTGTATGTCTTCATTGAGATACCACCTTATACCAATTAGAATGGCCAAAATTAGGAAGACAGGAAACAACATGTGTTGGAGAGGATGTGGAGAAAGGGAAACCCTCTTACACTGTTGGTGGGAATGCAAGTTGGTGCAGCCACTTTGGAGAACACTGTGCAGATTCCTCAAAAAATTAAAAAATAGAGCTTCCCTATGACTCTGCAATTGCACTACAGGGTATTGACCCCAACGGTACAGATGTAGTGAAAAGAAGAGCCATCTGTACCCCAATGTTTAAAGCAGCAATGGCCACGGTCGCCAAACTATGGAAAGAACCAAGATGCCCTTCAATGCACGAATGGATAAGGAAGATGTGCTCCATATACACTATGGAGTATTATGCCTCCATCAGAAAGGATGAATACCCAATTTTTGTAGTAACATGGACGGGACTGGAAGAGATTATGCTGAGAGAAACAAGTCAAGCAGAGAGAGTCAATTATCATATGGTTTCACTTATTTATGGAGCATAACAAATAACATGGAGGAAAAGGGGAGATGGAAAGGAGAAGAGAATTGAGGGAAATTAGAAGGGGAGATGAACCATGAAAGACTATGGACTCTGAAAAAGAATCTGAGGGTTTCGAAAGGGTGAGGGATGGGAGGTTGGGGGAACCAGGTGGTGGGTATTGGAGAGGGCACAGATTGCATGGAGCACTGGGTATGGTGCAAAAATAATGAATACTGTTATGCTGAAAATAAATAAAAAATAAATTTAAAAAAACACAGCAGGATACGGTCCTCATTCTTTTTTTTTTTTCCTTGATACTAAATTTAGTAACTATTAATCAAAAATGATAAATAGGGGAGCCTGAGTTTCTCAGTCATTAAGCATCTGCCTTTGACTCAGGTCACGATTTCAAGGTCCTGGGTTTGAGCCCTGCATCAGGCTCTCTGCTCAGCAGGAAGCCTGTTTCTCCTTCTCCCATTCCCTCTGCTTGTGTTCCCCCTCTGGCTGTGTTTCTCTCTGTCAAATAAATAAAATCTTTTAAAAAAAGGGGTAAATAATCACACTTTTGTTTAGCTATGTTATATAGGCAATTTATAAAGATATGTCATCTATAAAGTGACTTTATATCTTTCTTTTCATCTCTCTACATCAGAATGTGCAAATATTTTTTTTTTAATTCAGCATTAAATAAAACTGTGGAGAGGTTTATTTTCTAGAGATTCAAGAGCCTCAATAGCACTATTCCTTAAGAGAATAACTTGCTGAAAGAACTATATTCACATTCAAACCTTAATTAGTATAAATAATATTTATTTTTTGTGTTTTGATAAGTAAGCTATTAAATAAATATTACTTAAATAAGTAATAAGCTATTTATAGACAATAAAGAGATTTCCATGGTGCTTTTTAAAAATTATCATGTTGGGGTGCCTGGGTGGCTCAGTGGTTTGGGCTGCTGCCTTCGGCTCGGGTCATGATCCCAGGGTCCTGGGATTGAGCCCCGCATCGGGCTCCCTGCTCCGCAGGAAGCCTGCTTCCCTCTCTCTCTCTCTCTCTCTGCCTGCCTCTCTGCCTACTTGTGATCTCTGTCTGTCAAATAAATAAATAAAATCTTAAAAAAAAACAAAAAAAAATTATCATGTTATGTTAGTCACCATAGAGTACAACATTAGATTTCAATGTAGTGTTCCATGAGTCATTGTTTGTGTAAACCACCCAGAGCTCCATGTAATCCATGCCCTCCTTAATACCCATCACCAGGCTTACCCTTTCTCCCACCACTCTCCCTTATAAAATTCACTGTTTCCCAGAGTCCACCGTCTCTCATGGTTCATCTCTGATTTCTCCCCCTTCATTTTTCCTTCTCCTAATGTCCTCCATGCTATTCTTTATGATCCACAAATAAGTAAAAACATATGATAATTGACTCTCTGCTTGTCTTATTTCACTCAGCATAATATTTTCCAGTCTCATCCATGTTGATACGAAAGTTGGATATAGAATGCTCTTCCATTTTATTGTGTCTACTTCCATTTCTTTTATGTGTGTTCTGTAATTCTTTGAGATATTATCAGCTAGTATCTTGGTGAGAATTTTGGATCCATGTTCATAAAGGATTTTGGTCTATTTATTCTTCCAATCCATGGTCATGGATTTTTTTTTTCCATTTCTTTGTGTCTTCCTCAATTTTTTCATGAGTGTTCTGTAATTTTCAGAGTATCTTGTGGGTTTTGGTGCAGTTGTAAATGGGATAGACTCCTTAATTTCTCTATCTTCTGTCTAAATGGTTGTGTTTAGAAATGAAAGTGATTTTGTTCCATTGATTTCATATCCTGCCAGTTTGCTGAATTCCCAAATGAGTTCTAGGAATTTTGGTGTGGAGTGTTTTGTGTTTTTTTTTCTGCATAGAGTATCATGTCATCTATGAAGAGTGAGAGCTTGTCTTCTTTTTATTTTTTTTGCCAATTTGGACACCTTTTATTTCTTTTTGTTGTCTAATTGCTGAGGCTAAGACTTCAGTACTATGTTGAACAACAGTGGTGAGAGTGGACATTCCTGTCCCATCCCTGACCTTAGGGAGAAAGCTCTCAGTTTTTCCCCGGTGATAATGATATTTACTGTAGGTTTTTCATATATGGCTTTTAAGATATCGAGGCATATTCCCTATATCCTTATACTGTAAGGAGTTTAAATCAAGAAAGGATGCTGTATTTTTATAAAAAAAAAAATTTGCATCTATTGAGAGGATCATCTATATGGCCCTTGCCCTCTCTTTTATTAATGTAGTGTATCACATTGAGGTTGAATCTCTCTTGCAGCCCAGAAATAAATCCTACTTGGTCAGGGTGAATAATCATTTTAATGTACTGTTGGGGGGGGGATCCTATCAGCTAGTATCTTGGTGAGAATTTTGGATCCGTGTTCATAAATGATTTTGGTCTGTATTTTTCCTTTTCAGTGAGGACTTTATCAAGTTTTGGAATCAAAGTAATGCTGACTTCATAGAAAGAGTTTGGAAGTTTTCCTTCCATTTCTATTTTTTGAAACAGGTTTCAGTAGAATAAGTATTAATTCTTCTTTAAATATTTGGTAGAATTCCCCCCAGGAAGACTTCTGGTGCTTATTCATTGGGAGATTTTGATTCCTGCTTCAATTTCTTTGCTGATATGGATCTGTTCAGATTTTCTACTTCTTCCTGTTTCAGTTTTGGGAGTTCATACGTTTCTAGGAATTTATCAATTTTCTTCCAAGTTGTCCAATTTGTTGGCATATAATTCCCCATAATATTCTCTTATAATTATTTGTATTTCTCTGGTTTTTGTTGTGAATTCTCCTCTTCCGTTTGTGATTTTGTTTACTTGGGTCCTTTCTCTTTTCTCTTGAATAAGTCTGGCTAGGAATTTATCAATTTTATTATTTTTTCAGAGAAATACCTCCTGCTTTCATTGATCTGATCAACTGTTTTGTTCTGTTGTTTCTGTACCATTCATTTCTACTCTATTCCTGATTATTTCCATTACTTCTGCTGGCTTTAGGTTTTATTTGTGGCTTTTTACTCTCTGTTTTGGTGTAATGTTAGGTTACTTATTTGAGCTTTTTGAGGTAGGACTGTATTACTATATAACTTTCATCTTAGGAATGATTTTACTTCATCCAAAGATTTGGACCATCATGTTTTCATTTTCATTTGTTTCCATGTATTTTATTAATTTCTTCTTAAATTTCCTGGCTGATCCATTCCTTCTTTATGATAATGTTCTTTAACCTCCCATGCACTTTTAGTCTTTCTAAATTTTTCCTGTGGTTGACTACATATTTTATAGCATTGTGCATAAAAGATGCATGGCATGGTCTCAATTCTTTTGTATTTGTTAAGGCCTGCTTCATGACCCACTCTGTGATCTTTCTAGAGAATGCCCCATGTGCATTTGATAAATGTGCATTCTGCTGCTTCAGAATAAATTTCTGAATATATCTGTGAAGTCTATCTGGTCCAGTGTGCCATTCAAATCCATTGTTTCCTCATTGATTTCTTCTTAGATGATATATCCAGTAATGTAAGTGGAGTATTAATGTCCCATCTTAAGGGGGCACTTAGGTGGCTCAGTCAATTCAGCTTAGGTCATGATCCCAGGGTCCTAGGACTGAGCCCCACATCAGACTCCCTGATCAGGATAGAGTCTGCTTCTTCCTCTTCTTCTGACCACACATCTTGTGTTCTCTCTCTCTAAAATAAATGAATAAAATATATATTTTTAAAAAGTCCTGAACTGGGGCGCCTGGGTAGCTCAGTAGGTTTAAGCCTCTACCTTCGGCTCAGGTCATGGTCTCAGGATCCTGGGATCGAACCCTGCATTGGGCTTTCTGCTCAGCGGGGAGCCTGCTTCCTCCTCTCTCTCTCTCTGCCTACCTCTCTGACTACTTCTGATCTGTCAAATAAATAAATAAAAATCTTTAAAAAAAAAAAGGAAAATAAAAGTCCTCTACTGTTATTGTATTAATATCAATGAGTTCCTCTAAGTTTGTTATTGTTTTCTATATTTGGGTGCTTCTAAGTCAGGTTTCTATATATTTACAATTGTTAGAAATTCTTGTTGGATAGTCCCTTTATCTAATGCCCTTCTTCATGTCTTGTTATACTCTTTGCTTTATAATATAGCTTGTTTGAATTAAATATTGCTACTCCTGCTTTCTTTTGATGTCCATTTGCATGACAAATATTTCTATATCCCCTCACTTTCAATCTGTAGGTATTCTTAGGTGTAAAAAGAGTCACTTGTAGGCTGCATACAGATAGTTCTTGTCTTTCTATCCATTCTGGTAACCTATGTCTTTTGATTGGAGCACTTAAGTCATTTACATCTACAGTAAGTATTATTTTTTAAAATATATTTACTTATTTATTTATTTGACAGAAAGAAAGAGAGAGAAAGAATACAAACAGCGGGAGAGGGAGAAGCAGTCTCCCCTCTGAGCAGGGATCCCAATCCCAATGTGGGGCTTAATGCCATTTTATTACTTATTTTGTCATTGTTTCTGGAAATTCTCTCTTTTCCTTTCTATCTTTGCTTATTTTCCCCCCTTTCTTTCCCACTCAAAGAGGTTCCTTTAATATTTCTTGAGGGGTGGGTATAGTGTCACAAACTCCTTTACTTTTTGTTTGTCTGGGAAACTCATAACCTCTCCTATTCTGAATGTCGGCATGTTAAACAGAGTATTCTTTGCCACATGTTTTTACCATTCAGTAGGTGGGATATATCATGCCACTCTCTTTTGGTTTGCCAGTTTTCTGTGAAGATTTCTGCTGCTAGCCTTATGGATCTTTCCTTGTATTCTAGAGACTTCTTTTGTCTTGCTGCTTTAGGATTTTTCTTTATCTCTAAATTTTGCAAATTTAACTACATTCTGTCTTTGTGTTTGTCTTTTTTTATTACTTTAGCAGGAGTCCTCTGTACCTCCTTGAGCTGGGTATCTTCCCCAGATATGGGAAGTTTTCAGTTATGATTTCCTCAAAAATTTTTTTCTGCCCCTTTTTATGTTTCCTTTTCTGAGAGTCTATGATACAAATGTTACTAGATGGAGTCACTGAGTTCACTAAGTCTGCATTTGTGATCTAAGAATTTTTTTTGCCCTCTTTTCTTCAGCTTTGTTATTATATATAATTTCATCTTCTATATCACTTATTCATTTCCCTGCTTTTTCCATCCCTGTTTTTATTACCTCCATTCAGTTTTGAATCTGTTATTATAGTTTTCATTTTGACCAGATTGGTTTTTAGCTCTTTTATCTCTGTGATAATTGTATCTCTGATGTTTCTATGCTTTTCTCAAGCCCAGCTACTACTCCTATGACAGTTGCTTAAAATTCTGGATCAAACATGTTACTTATACTGTTTCAATTTGAGCCCTGGCCATGATATTTTCTTGTTCTTTCTTTTGGGATGAATTTCTCCACTTTGGCATTTTGTCTAGGTCTCTGTATTCCTTTCTGGTTAAGAAAGTCCATTATGTTTCTTGATTCTGACAGTAATGAGCAGGCTTCATGAAAACCAGGTCATATAGTTCCAGGGACTGGCAATTCAAGATTCATTCTCTGTTGTGCACTGCATGCACTCTGATGCTATGCTATAGCTACTCTGTCCCTCAGGTCAGGACTTTAAAGAGATTATCCTTTCCTGCAGTTGGGAGTGTTTGGACCTTGCCTAGAGTGTGGTAAGTTTTAACTGGTTGTGCTCTGGTCTGCTTGTTAAAGTGGACCTGACAATTTCCAATAGAATGGAAGCTTTGCAGAAGTCTCTAACCAGTAGTCGTGGTGCATACAGGTGTTTGTGCTGGTCTTCTGTGGGGCCAGCCCCACTGTGCTGGTCCTTAGGCATACTTTCCTCAGAAAAGCAGTACTAGCATAGGGTAGGGAGGCAGTACTTGGTGTAAGCAAGGTAAGCAGACAATGTTGGAGCTGTGCTGTTTACTGAAGGTGGTTTTTGCTAAGGGGCAAGGGAAAGAAATGGCACCTGCTCCTTTGTCCCTGGAGAGAGGAGTCTATACTTGCTTCTCTCAGGAAAGTACTTCAGAGGAACAAATAATTGCCTCTCATGCATCACAGGCATTGTTCAGATCACTGATTTCACATGTCTGTCTCTGGGTCACTTGCCTGGCTGGAGCAGCACAGAACAACTTGGGCTCTACTCTAGCATTGCCTCTTGAGTTTTTAATTCCAAACTTCTTAGATCTGATGTAATGAGGACCCATGTTGGTCCTCTGGGATAGAGTCTTGCTATGCTGGGACTGATGCAGGCTTGACCCAGATGGGCAGTTATGCCAGGTTTGGAGGCGTTGGATTTGGTGCAGCAGGATAAACAGGAATGCTCTTATTAGCTTCCTTCAGTAGGTGTGCCTATGCTGACAGGTTGAAGAGTGAAATATCACCCTCAGGTTCTTTTGTCCCCAGAGATGCAAATCCACCTCTCACAGATGTGCTCCAAAAAGTATGGTCTATACCTATGTCCCTAAGGTGACCCAACAATTATGCAGTCTGCCCCAGTGTTGTTTGCCTGCTTCTGTTACAGGCATACTGCATTGTCCTTAGATCTCTATTACAGCCAAACCTGGGGACCTCTGAAACCCCATCTTTGAGCCCTGCTGGTTGCAAAAAGTCATGGGATTTGGCCATCCCATTTTCCCAGCCCATGGCTTTGGGCAAGTATTCTCTTTTTGTGTATCCCTGTGAAAGTCACTCTCTCTTTCCTTTCTCTACCACCAAGGGTTATATCCCCTCCATAGCATCTGCCAACTGCTCTTCTCCCAAATATGTCTCCATGCTTTCTACCTTTCTCTATGTAACTTCTTCTCTCCTAGTTTTGTAGTTCGTTATATCAGTACTCAGGTTAATTTCTTGAGTATTAGGAATGATTTAATAGTTATGTAGCTGTGTTGGAAGGATGAGGCAAACCTAGGGTCCACCTTTTATGTTGTCATTCTCCAGAACATTCTATCTGAAAACAGCAGAATACACATTCTTTTCAAAGACACATGGGAAACATTCAACACCATCAAGTGAGATTTATTCTGGTATTGCCAGGAGGTACCGTATTCACAAACTGATCAACATGATACACCACTTTAATGAAAAAAAAAAAGATAAGAACCGTATGAACCTTGCAGTAGAGCATGTGACAACCTACAACAAGCATTTTTCATAAAAACCCTCAACAAAGGAGGGATATAGGAAATGTACTGCAACATAATAAAGTCCATATATGTAAAACCCACATCTAATATCATCCTCAATAAGGAAAACTAAGAGCTTTTAGTCTGTGATCAGGAACAAGAGAGAGAGATCTATTCTCACCAGTTATTCAACATAGTACTGAATGTCCTAGCCACAGTAATCAGACAATGAAAAAAAAAAAAAAAGAAAGACATTCAAATCATCAAGGAAAAAGTACAACATTCGCTATTTAAGATGGTATAATATTCTATGTAGACAACTAGAAATGGTCAACCAAAAAAGCACTAGAACTGATATACGAGTTCGGCAAATTTGCAGGTTATAAAATCAACATACAGAAATTTTCTGCACTTCTATACACCAATAATGAAGTATCATAAAGAGTAATTAAGGAATCCATCACATTTACAACTGCGCTAAAACTCATAAGATACCTAGGAATAAACCTAACCACAGAAGTTAAAGAACTGTAATATGAAAACACTGATGAAAGAAACTGAAGAGGACACAAAGAAATAGAAATACATTCCATGTCCATAGATCAAAATAACAAATATTGTTAAAATTTCAGTACTACCCAAAGCCATCTACACATTTAATGCAACATTTATCAAAATACCAACAGCATTTTTAATAGAGGTAGCCCTAAAATAATATGAATATTATTGTAATATTTCTAAAATTTGCATGAAACCACAAGAGACCCTGAATAGCCAATAGCCACAGCAACCTTGGACAAGCAAAGCAAAGTTGGAAGCATCAAAATTCTAGACTTCAAGTTATATTACAACCCTGTAATGATCAAGACTGTATGATACTAGTGCAAAAATAGTCACATAGATCAATAAAACAGAATGGTAACCACAGAATGAACCCACACTTATATTTTTAGCTTATCACTAACAAAGCAGGTAAGTAAATCCAATGGAAAAAAAGACAATCTGAGAAAATTGGGTAGCAACATGAAAAAAAAAAAATGGAACTAAACCACTTTCTTACACCATACCACAAAAAAAAAAAAAAATCAAAATGGATGAAAGACATAAATGTGAAATAAAAACAATTAAAATTATAGAGGACCACACAGGCCACAAATTCTTTGATATTGGCCCTTGCAACTTTCTCTTAAACATATCTCCTGAGCCAAGGGAATCAAAATCAAAAATAAAATACTGGGTTTTCATCAAAACAAAAAGTTTCTACATGCTGAAGGGAAGAATCACCAAAACAAAAAGGCAACCTACTAAATACAAGATGTTTGCAAATGACATTTATGATAAAGGGTTAGTATTCAAAATGTCTAAAGAACTTATAAACTCAACACCCAAAAATCAAATAGTACAATTAAAGAAATGGGTAGAAGATATTAATAGACATTTTTCAAAGAAGATATGCAAATGGCTAACAGATACATGAAATGATGCACACCATCACTGATCATCAGGGAAATGCAAATTAAAACTGCAATGAGATGTCACATCACACCTGTATAAATGGCTTAAATAAATAGCAAAAGAAACAACAGGAGTTGGTGAGGACGTGGAAGAATGGGAGCACTCTTACACTGCTGGTGGGAATGGAAATTTGTACAGCTGCTCTGGGAAAGAGTATGGAGTTTCCACAAAAAGTAAAAAATGAAACTCCCCTACAATCCAGCAATTGCATTACTAGGTATTTACCAAAGAATACAAAAATACTAATTTGAAGGGATACATCCACCCTGATGTTTATAGTAGCATTATGAACAATACCAAATTACAGAAAGAGCTCAAATGTCCACAAATGTCCATTGACTGATGAATGGAGAAATAGAGAAATAAGATGTGGCATATATATATTATTAGCATAATAATCTCTAGTTCATATATGTATATATTTTGAAATATATATCAAATATGTATATATGAACTAAAGATTATTATGCTAATAAATCAGAGAAGGACATATACCTTATGATTTTGCTTATATGTGGAATTTAAGAAACAAAACAAACAAACAAAAAAAACAAGCATAGGGGAAAAATAAAAAAGAGAGTCAAACCAAGAAAAAAATTCATAACTAGAGGGAACTAACTGATCATTACCAGAGGAGAGGTATGTGCGTTAAAGGGGTTAAATAGGTGATGGGATAGGAGTCAAGATGGCAGAGAAATAGGAGGCTGAGACAACATCAGGTAGAAAGATATCAGCTAGATAGCTTATCGAACTATTCCAAACACCTACAAATCCAACAGGAGATGGAAGAGAAGAGCAACAATTCTAGAAACAGAAAATAGACCACTTTCTGAACGGTAGGACTGGCAGAGAAGTGAATCCAAAGCTACGGGAAGATAGACCGCAGGGGTAGGGACTGGGTCCTGGCAAACAGCGGAAGAACAGAGCAAAAAAATCAGAATTTTTTTAAATTTATTTTTTATTTATTTACAGCATAACAGTATTCATTATTTTTGCGCCACACCCAGGGCTCCATGAAATCTGTGCCTTCTATAATACCCACCACCTGGTACCCCAACCTTCCACCCCCCACCCCTTCAAAACCCTCAGATTGTTTTTCAGAGTCCATAGTCTCTCATGGTTCACCTCCCCTTCCAACTTCCCCCAACTCCCTTCTCCTCTCTAACTCCCCATGTCCTCCATGCTATTTGTTATGCTCCACAAATAAGTGAAACCATATGATAATTGACTCTCTCTGCGTGACTTATTTCACTCAGCATAATCTCTTCCAGTCCCATCCATGTTGCAACAAAAGTTGGGTATTCATCCTTTCTGATGGAGGCATAATACTCCATAGTTTATATGGGCCACATCTCCCTCATCCATTCGTCTGTTGAAGGGCATCTTGGTTCTTTCCACAGTTTGGCGATCATGGACATTGCTGCTATAAACATTGGGGTACAGATGTCCCTTCTTTTCACTACATCTGTATCTTTGGGGTAAATACCCAGTAGTGCAAATGCAAGGTCAAAGGGAAGCTCTATTTTTAATTTCTTGAGGAATCTCCACACTGTTCTCCAAAGAGGCTGCACAAACTTGCATTCCCACCAACAATGTAAGAGGGTTCCCCTTTCTCCACATCCCCTCCAACACATGTTGTTTCCTGTCTTGCTAATTTTGGCCATTCTAACTGGTGTAAGGTGATATCTCAATGTGGTTTTAATTTGAATCTCCTTTAGGGCTAGTGATGTTGAACATTTTTTCATGTGTCTGATAGCCATTTGTATGTCTTCATTGGAGAAATGTCTGTTCAAATATTCTGCCCATTTTTTATATGATTATCTGTTTTGTGTGTGTTGAGTTTGAGGAGTTCTTTATAGATCCTGGATATCAACCTTTTGTCTGTACAGTCATTTGCGAATATCTTCTGCCATTCCGTCGGTTGGAATTTTTAAAAGTCTGCTCCACTGAGGGACATCACTCCAGAGGCTAAACCGGGGTGAAACCCACATGGGGAGAACATGTCCCCAGGTCCTGCAGGGTCACAGAAGGATTGGGGGTGTCTGGGTGTCACAAAGCTTGCAGGTATTAGAGAGGGGAAGCTGGCTACAGAGATGGAGCGGAGGAGTGAGCTCTCAACTCAGGGTTCCCTTGAACCATAATCCATGACAAAGGTCACTGCTCTGTGAGTGGGGTCCCACAAGATACGGGGAGACCCCAACTGGAAGAGCTCAGGATTCTGCAGGGCTCAGAGATTCCAGGAGAAGCTGTGTACCAGAGACAGAGATGCTTGGTCACAGGATGGGTGAGCTCGGAGCACAGCTGAAGGCCAGAGAGACGGGAGTGATTGAGTGCTTTTCTCTGAGGGAGCACTGAGGAGTGGGGTATCGAGCTCTTGGCTCCTCTGGGCCAGAGATTGGGAGGCTGCCATTTTAATTCCCATCCTCCAGAACTCTATGGAAAGTGTTCAGGGAACAAAAGCTCCTGAAAGTGAACCGAACAGACTACTTCACCTGGGCCCTGGTAATGGTGGTGCAATTCCACCTGGGGCAAAGACATTTGAGAATCACTACAACAGGCCATTCCCCCAGAAGATCAACAAAAAATCCAGCAAAGTCCAAGTTCACTTACCAAGGAGAACAGAAGAATTCCACAGGAGGAGAAAGGAAAGCATAGAATTCATGGCTTCCCCCCCATGAATCTTTAGTCTTGAAAAGCTAATTAATTTATTTTATTTTATTTTTTATTTCTTTTCAGCATAAGAGTATTCATCATTTTTGCACCACACCCAGTGCTCCATGCAATACGTGCCCTCTCTAATACCCACCACCTGGTTCCCCCAACCTCCCACCCCCCACCCCTTCAAAACCCTCAGACTGTTTTTCAGAGTTCATAGTCTCTCATGGTTCACCTCCCCTTCCAATTTCCCTCAATTCTCTTCTCCTCTCCATCTCCCCTTCTCTTTCATGTTATTTGTTATGCTCCACAAATAAGTGAAACCATATGATAATTGACTCTCTCTGCTTGACTTATTTCACTCAGCATAATCTCTTCCAGTCTCATCCATGTTGCTACAAAAGTTGGGTATTTATCCTTTTTGATGGAGGCATAATACTCCATAGTGTATATGGACCACATCTTCCTTATCCATTCATCCATTGAAGGGCATCTTGGTTCTTTCCACTTTTTGGTGACCGTGGCCATTGCTTCTATAAACATTGGAGTACAGATGGCCAATCTTGTCACTACATCTGTATCATTGGGGTAAATACCCAGTAGTACAATGGCAGGGTCATAGGGAAGCTCTATTTTTAGTTTATTGGGGAATCGCCACACTGTTCTCCAAAGTGGCTGCACCAACAGGTATTCCCAAAAACAGTGGAAGAGAGTTCACCTTTCTCCACATCTTCTCCAACACACGTTGTTTCCTGTCTTGCTAATTTGGCCATTCTAACTCGTGTAAGGTGATATCTCAATGTGGTTTTAATTTGAATCTCCCTGATGGCTAGTGATGATGAACATTTTTTCATGTGTCTGATAGCCATTTGTATGTCTTCATTGGAGAAGTGTATGTTCATATCTTCTGCCCATTTTTTGAAATGATTATCTGTTTTGTGTGTGTTGAGTTTCAGGAGTTCTTTATATATCCTAGATATCAACCTTTTGTCTGTACTGTCATTTACAAATGTCTCCTCCCATTCTGTGGGTTGCCTCTTTGTTTTGTTGACTGTTTCTTTTGTTGATCAGAAGCTTTTGATTTTAATGAAGTCCCAAAAGCTCATTTTCGCTATAATTTCCTTTGCCTTTGGAGACATCTTGAAAGAAGTTGTTGTGGCTGATATCAAAGAGTTTACTGCCTATGTTCTCCTCTAGGATTCTGATGGATTCCTCTCTCACGTTGAGGTCTTTTATCCATTTTGAGTTTATCTTTGTGTATGGTGTAAGAGAATGGTCGAGTTTCATTCTTCTACATATAGATGTCCTGTTTTCTCAGCACCATTTATTGAAGAGACTGTCTTATTTCCACTGTATATTTTTTTCCTGTTTTGTCGAAGATTATTTGCCCATAGAGTTGAGAGTCCTTATCTGGGCTCTCTACTCTGTTCTACTAGTCTATGTGTCTGTTTTTATGCCAGTACCATGCTGTCTTGGTGATCACAGTATTGTAGTAAAGCTTGAAAAAAGGTAACATGATGCCCCCAGTTTTGTTTTTGCTTTTCAACATTTCCTTATTAATTGGGTCTCTTCTGATTCCATACAAATTTTTGAATTATTTGCAGCAGCTCTTTGAAAAATACCAGCGGAATTTTGATCAGAATGGCATTAAAAGTATAGATTTCTCTAAGAAGTATAGACATTTTAACAATGTTTATTCTTCCGATCCAAGAGCATGGAAAAGTCTTCCATCTTTTTGTGTCTTCTTTAGTTTCTTTCATGAGTGTTCTGTAGTTCCTTGAGTACAGATCCTTTACCTCTTTGGTTAGGTTTATTCCCAGGTATCTTATGGTTCTTGGTGCTATAGTAAATGGTATCTATTCTCTAATTTCCCTTTCTGTATTTTCATTGTTAGTATGTAAGTAAGCCACTGATTTCTGTACATTCACTTTGTATCCTGCCACGTTCCTGAATTGTTGTATGTGTTCTAGAAGTTTGGGGGTGGAGTCTTTTCGGTTTTCCATATAAAGAATCATGTCATCTGCGAATAGAGAGAGTTTGACTTCTTTATTGTGAATTTGAATACCTTTCATTTCTCTTTGTTGTCTGGTTGCTGTTGCTAGGCCTTCTAATACTATGTTGAACAAGAGTGGTGAGAGTGGGCTTCCTTGTTGTTTTCCTGATCTCAAGAGGAAGGCTGCAGGCTTTTTCCCATTGAGGATGACATTTTCTGTGAGTCTTTCATAGATAGATTGTATGAAGTTCAGGCATGTTCCCTCTATCCCTATACTTTGAAGAGCTTTAATCAGTAATGGATGCTGGATTTTGTAAAATGCTTTTTCTGCATCAATTGAGAGGACCATGTGGTTCTTCTCTCTTCTCTAATCAATCTGTT
This sequence comes from Mustela lutreola, assembly GCF_030435805.1. Taxonomy (NCBI): domain Eukaryota; kingdom Metazoa; phylum Chordata; class Mammalia; order Carnivora; family Mustelidae; genus Mustela; species Mustela lutreola. Next base: position 79,693,705 of record NC_081308.1, read on the forward strand.
CTATCACATTGATTGATTTGTGAATGTTGAACCATCCTTGTAGCCCAGGGTGAATCCCACCTGGTCATGGTAGATAAACTTTTCAGTGTGCAGTTAGATCCTGTTTGCTAGGATCTTGTGAGAATCTTAGCATCCATATTCATCAGTGATATTGGTCTGAAATTCTCCTTTTTGGTAGGGTCTTTGTCTGGTTTGGAGATCAGGGTAATGTTGGCTTCATAGAAAGTGTCTGGAAGTTTTCCTTCTTCTTTAATTTTTTGAAACAGCTTCAGGAGAATAGGTGTTATTTCTTCTTTGAAAGTTTGGTAGAATTCCCCAGGGAATCCGTCAGGTCCTGGTATCTTGTTTTTTGGGAGATTTTGATCACCGCTTCAATCTCATTACTAGATATCGGTATATTCAGGTTGTCAATTTCTTCCAGGTTCAATTTTGGAAGTTTATAGTTTTCCAGGAATGCATCCATTTCATCTAGGTTGCTAAGCTTATTTACATTGTTTCTATTTCCTTGTTTTAGGCTGTGATATCTCTCTTTTCATTCATAATTTTATTAATTTGGGCTTTCTCTCTTTTCTTTTGGATTAGTGTGGCCAATGGTTTATCGATCTTATTGATTCTTTCAAAAAAAACAACTTCTAGTTTCCTTGATATGTTCTACTGTATCTCTGGTTTCTACCTCACTGATCTCAGCTCTAAACTTGATGATTTCCCTTATTATGTGTGGAGTTGGTTTGATTTGTTGTTGATTCTCCAGTTCTTTAAGGTGTAGAGACAGCTGCTGTGTTCTGGATTTTTCCATTTTTTTGAGGGAGGCTTGTATGGCTATAAATCTCCCTCCTTAGGACCACCTTTGCTGTATCCCATAGGTTTTGGACCGAAGTGTCTTCATGCTCATTGGTTTCCATTAATTGTTTCCACTCTTCTTTGATCTCCTGGTTGATCCAAGCACTCTTAATCAAGGTAGTCTTTATCTTCAAGTTGTTTGAGTTCCTTCTAAACTTTTCCTTGTGATTGAGCTTCAGTTTCAAAGCATTGGGATCTGAGAATATGCAGGGAATAATCTCAGTCCTCTGGTATCAGTTGAGTCCAGATTTGTGACCCAGTATGTGGTCTATCTTGAGAAGGTTCCATGTGCACTTGAGAAGAATGAGTATTCTGTTGTTTTACGGTAGAATATTCTGTATATATCTATGACGTCCATCTGGTTCAATGTGCCATTCAATGCTCTTGTTTCTTTATTGATTTTCTGCTTCGATGATCTGTCTATTTCTGAGAGAGGCATGTTATGATCTCCTACTATTAATGTATTCATATCAATATGACTCTTTATCTTGATTAATAGTTTTCTTATGTAATTGGCTGCTCCCGTATTGGGGGCATAGATATTTACAATTGTTAGATCATCTTGGTGGGTAGTCCCTTTAATAATGATGTAGTGTCCTTCTGTATCTCTGACTACAGTCTTTAGTTTAAAATCTAATTTATCTGATATGAGAATCGCTACCTGGCTTCTTTTGAGGCCCATTTGCATGAAAGATGCTTCTTCATCTCTTCACTTTCAGTCTGGGTGTATCTTTAGGTTCAAAATGAGTCTCTTGTAGACAACATATGGATGGGTCCTGTCGTTTTATCCAATTTGCAACCCTGTGTCTTTTTGTTTATGGGTGCATTTAGGCCATTCACATTGAGAGTGATTATTGATGGATATGTTTTTATTGACATCGTGTTACCTTTTAAGTCTTTCTTTCTGTAGATTGTCTCTATATTTTTATCCAGTGCTATTAAGATTTTCCTTTTTTATAGTACCCCCCTTAATATTTCCTGCAGTGCTGGCTTGGTGGTTGCATACTCTTTTAAGCCTTGCCGATCTTGGAAACTCTTTATCTCTCCATCCACTTTGAATGTCAGTCTTGCTGGATAAAGTATTCTTGGCTGCATGTTCTTCTCATTTAGTGCCCTGAATATATCTTTCTATCCCTTTCTGGCTTGCCAGGTCTCTGTGGACAGGTCTGACATTATTCTGATGGGCTTTCCTCTGTAAGTAAGGAGCTTCTTTGTCCTAGCGACTTTCAAGAGATTGTATCTACAATAATGATTCCTCAATTTGACTATAATGTGCCTTGATTTTTTTTTTGGAACATAATCTTGGGTGGAGACCGTTCGGCTTCTAGTACATAAGCACTGGTTCCATTCGCGAGATTGGGAAAATTTTCATGGAAAACTTGTTCCAGTCTATCTTCTAGAATTCTTTCTTTCTCTTCCCCTTCAGGGATTCCAATAATTCTGACGTTGGAATGTTTCATGGCATCATTTATTTCTCTGATTCTGTTTTCGTGGCTTCTAAGCTGTTTATTCCAGGTTTCCTCCTGATCCTTTCTCTCTGTTTGTCCTCCAGATCACTAATTCTATCTTCTGTCTCAGTTACCTTAGCTTTTACAGAATTTAGAATAGATTGGAACTGAGAGCATTTTGAACATCATCCCTGGTGGCTTTCAATTCTGCCCTAACATTGTGAACATCATCCCTGGTCGTTCAGTTCTGCCCTAATCAATTCCATTTGGTCATCCATGGCTCTCTCCAACATAGCTATTGCTTGGGTAATTGTTAGCCTGAATTCTCTTTCTGACATATTCTCTATGTTGATAGCCATTAGCTCTGTTGCAGAAGGCCCATCCTCTGTATTTGTCTTCTGCTAGGCATTCCTCCTCCTAATCATTTTGGTCAAAGATGACTGAACAGATGTAGCTGGATGTATTGACCATGGTGCAGTCAAGGTGCACACTGGAACGCTTCTGAGAAATCAGGATTCCCCATCCAAATGAGAGAAAAAAGAAAGGAAGAAGAAAAAAAAGAGAGAGAGAGAGACAGGAAAAAAAGAGAAGATAAAAGAGAAGGTTCAGCCCAAATGGACCCCAAGGTGATATTTATAAAGTATACAAACAAAAACAGACAAACAAAAGACTGATAAAATTATATTACAGGAGAAAAAAATATATAGGCAACTAAAGGAAGAACCTCGTCAAAAAGAACCCCAAGTATAAACTTCATATACTCTCAGGACAAACACAAAAACATAGAAACACTGGCTGCAGAAAAAGATGGGAGAATGGTTATAAATTCTCAGTGTGGGCAAGGACGGTTGTTTTTATTCTTCCTGGATGTATCTTGATATCTTTGGTAAAGGACTCAACTTTCCTAAGATAAAGGAGGGTTAAAAATTGATTTACATATAGGGGTAGCATTGACTGGGGAAATGGGATTACCTTGAAGTTTAACTCTATATGAATATTAGAAAATAAAAATAAAAACGGAATAAACTAGACTAAACTAAACTAAAATTTAATAAAAAATAGAAAAAATAGAAATGCAAAAGAAATACACATGTGTATGTATCAAAAAGTTCAGGTTAGAAGGTTATTATGGAATTTGATGTACTGGACATCTCACTGTGATGGTAAATAGGTTAAAAAATTATCTATATATATATAAAAAAAATGAACCAGAATAGTGGAAACGGGTTAAAATAAAAGTTGTTCTATGAAGTAGTGGTGATGGTTCTCTTGTAGTCTTTTTTTTTTTTTTCCTTTCCTGGTTGGTTTTCTAGGGGAGGGGACTGCCACGTGGGTTTTCAGTCAATGATGTTCCCTGAGTCAAGTCCTCCAGCCCCCCTCAAGGGGGTGGGCTCTGAGGAAACCGGATTTTCAGGCTTTTGTTCTCTGGTGGTTTTTATGTTTATTCACTTTTTTTTTTCTCTTGCCTTCACCGCTTTTGATGGTTTTTGTAGGTTTAGAGGAAAGCAAACTGCACCCTGACCTCCCTCTCAGAGAGAAGCCTCAGTCTGGTCCCCTGTGCGTGTTGCAGAGCTCATATAAATTCCCCCTTGGCTGCTGGAAGAGCAGGTTCCGAGTCCTGTCCCTGGGGACGCAGGATCTTCTGCTTATACCCCAAACCGTGGCCGAGGCAGCTGTCTGGGCAGCTCTAGACCGCCAGAGAGTTACCAAGCAGCGATTGCACACTGAGATTTTCCCGGGGCCCAGGCTGGGAGCGCCTGGTCTTTCTGGTTCTAAGAGCGCCGGGCTTGCACACACTCCTCTCAGGGGAGGGTGTAGGTCAGGCACGCGTCTCAGGCTCTGATAGCAGGGCACGGGTCTGACAGCACCAGGCTGGGGCTTCACGCATCTCTCTCAGGGGAGAGTTTGGGGTGCGCACGCATCTCAGGCTCTGATACAATGGCGTGGGTCTAAGAGCGCCGGGCTGGACCTTCGCGCACCTCTCTCAGGGGAGGGTTAGGGGCACCCGCGTGTCTCAGGCTTGGCGTTCTGCCATCAGGCGAGGCTCCCAGTCCCTCAGTGGAGCCGAACCCCATGCGTTCTCTGGGGCGCTGGCAGCTCAGGGACCAAGACCTGGTTTCTCAGCCATACACTCACTGGCAGAGCAACAGGAGAGGCTGTCCTATGTCTGGGGACTTAAGCCCCTCTCCCTAGCCGCCCTGATTCCCACAGTTTTCCTCCCATGATCCTTTGCTCTTTTTGAGTGCTTTCAACCAGTCTCCAAGTTAATACTGATCCCCAGATGCAGGGCACTCTTGCTAGGGATATTACTTACCAATCGGTCACCTCTGGTGGCTCCCTCCCCCTTTTGTTTATCTTCTGATATCATTCTGATGTTCCCACTCTGCTTTACCTGCCCACTGACGTCTTCTGCCCCTGTAGAGATCCAGACCTGTATAATTCTGATCTCAGGCTGATTTCATGGGTGATCAGAGTTCCTTGGTAGGTAATCAGCTCCCTTTAGGGTAAAGGTTGAAACGGCGCCTCCTCCATATCCCCGCCACATTTACTCTTCCCACCATGTTAATTAATTTTTTTAATTTTACTTTTTTTTCTGCTATTTTTTTTTTAATTTTACCCATTCCTCCGTTAACATTTTTTAACTAGTTTATCTTAAGAATACCTTACATAAAAAAGTCTTTTTTGAACCTTCATTAATATAGTCATATTTTATTCTTCATTCTATCTAACATTATTTTTTGTATACACATAGGATTTTTTCTTCTAAAACCTTTGGGGTACAACTTCTAATAGAACTAAATACACCCTAAAGCTAACACCGGACTTGATCTAGTTTCCAGCCAAAGCAAATTCTCTCTACTTTCTTTATCTTATTCTTCCAACCAACTTAACTTACCAACTCCTTCATATTTCTTTTTAGAAATTAAAAAAAAATTTTTCATCTTTATAGTCATATTCCATCCCTTCATTGTGTCTGTCCTTATATATGTTTTTAATTTTTTTTAAATTTTTGGAGGTAGTTTCTTCTAAAAGAACAAAATACTCCCAAAATTAAGTGGGTGACCCTGTTCTAGTCACCACTCTAATATACATATATATATATATGAATTAAAATCACATATAAATAATTATATAAATAATAATAATATATATTTATATTTTATATTATATATAATATATAAATATATATAATAAAAATAATTATATATATACATTATATAAATAATTAAAATTTTAAAATAAAAAATAAAAATTTTTCTTTATTTGCTTTCATTTTTAAATTTCAATCATTTAATTATTTAATTATTTAATTGGTATCTGAAATAATTATTTAATTATTATTTAATTATTTAATTATCTATGTAACAGTGAAAACAAATAAAGAAAATATTTATATATACATATATAAAATCTTTATTTATTTTCATTTTTAAATTTTTTCTGAACTTCTTTTTATCCCCATTCAACCCCCCCACAATTTGGGGTCCCCTTTGATTTGGTTAAAGCACATTTTCCTGGGATCTTTGCTACCCTTTTAGTACATTATTTGCTCCTTCATATATTCTTATCTGTACAAAAAGACAAAGTAGAAAAACTCACCACAGAAAAAAAGAACAAGAGGCAGTACGGAAGGCTAGGGACCTAATCAATACAGACATCGGTAAAATGTCAGATCAAGAGTTCAGAATGATGATTCTCAAGGTTCTAGATGGGCTCAAAAAAGGCATGGAAGATATTAGAGAAATCCTGTTGAGAGAAATAAAAGCCCTTTCTAGATAAATAAAAGAAATAAAACCTAACCAAGTTGAAATTAAATAAAATCTATTAATGAGGTGCAATAAAAATGGAGGCTCTTACTGTTAGGATAAATGAGGCAGAAGAAAGAATTAGTGATATAGAAGACCAAAGGACAGAGAATAATGAAGCTTAGCAGAAGAGAGACAAACAACTATTGGACCATGAGGGGAGAATTCGAGAGATAAGTGATATCATAAGACAAAACAACATTAGAATAATTGGGATTCCAGAAGAAGAAGAAAGAGGGGAGCAGAAGGTATATTGGGGACAATTATTGTAGAGAATTTCCCAAATATCACAAAGGGAAAAAGCATCAAAATCCAGGAGCTACAGAGAACTCCCCTCAAAATCAATAAGAATAGATCCACACCCCATCATCTAATAGTAAAATTTACAAGTCTTAGTGACAAAGAGAAAATCCTCAAAGCAGCCCAGGACAAGAAATCTGTAACATACAATAGTAAGAATATTAGGTTGGCAGCAGACTTATCCACAGAGACCTGGCAGGCCAGAAAAAAACTGACATGATATATTCTGAGCACTAAACGAGAAAAACATGCAGCCAAGAATACTGTATCCAATTAGGCTATCATTGAAAATAGAAGGAGAGATTAAAAGCTTCCAGGACAAACAAAAATGGAAAGAATTTGCAAACACCAAACCAGCTCTAAAGGAAATATTGAAGGAGGGCCTCTAAGCAAAGAGAGACCCTAAAAGTAGTAGATCAGAAAGGAACAGAGACAATATACAGGAACAGTCACCTTACAAGCAATACAATGGCACTAAATTCATATCTCTCAATAGTAGCCCTGAATGTAAAGGGCTAAATGCCCCAAAGATAGAGGATATCAGAATGGATAAAAAAAAAAACAAAACAAAACAAAAAAAAAAAAAAAACATTAGTACGCTACCTACAAGAAACTCATTTTAGACCCAAAGACACCTCTAGATTTAAAGTGAGGGGGTGGAAAACAATTTACCATGCTAATAGACATCAGAAGAAAGCTTGGGTGGCTATCATTATATAGATCAATTATATTTTAAGCCAAAGACTATAATAAGAGATGAGGAAGGACACTATATCATATTCAAAGGGTCTGTCCAACAAGAAGATCTAACAATTTTAAATATCTATGCCTTTAACATGGGAACAGCCAACTATATAAATCAATTAAGAACAAAATAAAAGAAACACATCAACAATAATACAATAATAGTAGGGGACGTTAACACTCCCCTCATTGAAAAGGACAAATCATCCAAGCAAATGATCATCAAGGAAATAAAACCTTAAATGACACACGGACCAGAAGGACATCACAGATATATTCAGAACATTCCATCCCAGAGCAACAGAATACACATTCTTCTCTAGTGCACATGGAACATTCTCCAGAATAGATTACATTCTGGGTCATAAATCAGGTCTCAACTGGTATCAAAAGATTGGGATTATTCCTTACATACTGTCAGACCACAATGCTCTGAAGCAACAACTCAGTCACAAGAGGAAATCTGGAAAGAATCGAAATTCATGGACACTAAAGAGCATCCTTCCAAAGAATGAATGGGTCAAACAGGACATTAAAGAAAACTGGAAAAAATTCATGGAAACAAATGATAATGAAAACACAATGGTTCAAAGTGGGACATGGCAAAGACGGTCCAGAGAGGAAAATATACAGTGACACCTTTCTCAAGAAACAAGAAAGTTCTCAAATACACAACCTGACCCTACACCTAAAGGAGCTGGAGAAAGAACAAAAAAGAAAGCCTAAACCCAGCAGGAGAAAAGAAGTCATAAAGATCAGAGCAGAAATCAATGAAATAGAAACCAAAAGAACAATAGAACAAATCAACGAGAGTAGGTGCTGCTTCTTTGAAAGAACTAGTAAGATTGATAAAACCCTGCCCAGACTTATTAAAAAGAAAAGAAAAAGGACCCAAATAAATAAAATCATGAATGAAAGAGGAGAGCTCACAGCCAACATCAAAGAAATGCAAAAAAATTATAAGAACGTATTATGAGCAACTCTACACCAACAAATTTGATGATTGGGAAGAAATGGATGATTTTCTAGAGACATATAAACTACCACAACTGAACTAGGAAGAAATAGAAAACCTGAAGAGACCTATAACCAGTAAGGAGATTGAAACAGTCATCAAAAATCTCCAATCATCACTAGCCATTCGGGAGATTCAAATTAAAACCACATTGATCTTGATGAAATCCCAATAGTTCATTTTTGCCCTTGCTTCCCTTGCCTTTTGCGTTGTTCCTAGGAAGATGTTGCTGCGGCTGAGGTCGAAGAGGTTGCTGCCTGTGTTCTCCTCAAGGATTTTGATGGATTCCTTTCGCACATTGAGGTCCTTCATCCATTTTGAGTCTATTTTCGTGTGTGGTGTAAGGAAATGGTCCAATTTCATTTTTCTGCATGGGGCTGTCCAATTTTCCCAGCACCATGTATTGAAGAGGCTGTCTTTTTTCCATTGGACATTCTTTCCTGCTTTGTCGAAGATTAGTTGACCATAGAGTTGAGAGTCTATTTCTGGGCTCTCTATTCTGTTCCATTGATCTATGGGTCTGTTTTTGTGCCAGTACCATGCTGTCTTGATGATGACAGCTTTGTAATAAAGCTTGAAGTCCGGGATTGTGATGCTTTGCACAGCAAAGGAAACAGTTAACAAAATCAAAAGACAACTGACAGAATGGGAGAAGATATTTGCAAACGACATATCAGATAAAGGACTAGTGTCCAGAATCTATAAAGAACTTAGCAAACTCAACACCCAAAGAACAAATAATCCAATCAAGAAATGGGCAGAGGACATGAACAGACATTTCTGCAAAGAAGACATCCAGATGGCCAACAGACACATGAAAAAGTGCTCCATATCACTCGGCATCAGGGAAATACAAATCAAAACCACAATGAGATATCACCTCACACCCGTCAGAATGGCTAAAATCAACAAGTCAGGAAATGACAGATGCTGGCGAGGATGCGGAGAAAAGGGAACCCTCCTACACTGTTGGTGGGAATGCAAGCTGGTGCAACCTCTCTGGAAAACAGCATGGAGGTTCCTCAAAATGTTGAAAATAGAACTGCCCTATGACCCAGCAATTGCACTATTGGGTATTTACCCTAAAGATACAAACGTAGTGATCCAAAGGGGCACGTGTACTCGAATGTTTATAGCAGCAATGTCCACAATAGCCAAACTATGGAAAGAACCTAGATGTCCATCAACAGATGAATGGATCAAGAAGATGTGGTATATATACACAATGGAATACTATGCAGCCATCAAAAGAAATGAAATCTTGCCATTTGCGACAACATGGATGGAACTAGAGCGTATCATGCTTAGCGAAATAAGTCAAGCGGAGAAAGACAACTATCATATGATCTCCCTGATATGAGGAAGTGGTGATGCAACATGGGGGCTTAAGTGGGTACGAGAAGAATAAATGAAAGAAGATGGGATTGGGAGGGAGACAAACCATAAGTGACTCTTAATCTCACAAAACAAACTGAGGGTTGCTGGGAGGAGGGGGTTTGGGAGAAGGGGGTGGTATTATGGACATTGGGGAGGGTATGTGTTTTGGTGAGTGCTGTGAAGTGTGTAAACCTGGAGATTCACAGACCTGTACCCCTGGGGATAAAAGTATATGTTTATAAAAAATAAAAAATTATATTAAAAAACAAAAAAAAACCAAAAAAACAACAACAAAAAAACCCACATTGAGATGCCATCTTACACCAGTTAGAAAGGCCAAAATTAGCAAGATAGGAAACAACATGTGTTGGAGGGGATATGGAGAAATGGGAACTATCTTACACTGTTGGTGGGAATGCAAGTTGGTGCAGCCACTTTGGAGAACAGTGTGGAGATTCCTCAAGAAATTAAAAATAGAGCTTCTCTATGACCCTGCAATTGCACTCCTGGGTATTTACCCCAAAGATACAGATGTAGTGAAAAGAAGGGACATCTGTACCCCAATGTTTATAGCAGCAATATCCATGATCGCCAAACTGTGGAAAGAACCAAGATGCCCTTCAACAGACGAATGGATGAGGAAGATGTGGCCCATATAAACTATGGAGTATTATGCCTCCATCAGAAAAGATAAATACCCAACTTTTGTATCAACATGGATGGGATTGGAAGAGATTATGCTGAGTGAAATAAGTCAAGCAGAGAGAGTCAATTATCATATGGTTTCACTTATTTGTGGAGCATAACAAATAGCATGGAGGACAAGGGGAGATGGAGAGGAGAAGGGAATTGAGGGAAATTGAAAGAAGATGTGAACCATGAGAGACTATGGACTCTGAAAAACAATCTGAGGGTTTTGAAGGGGTGGGGGGTGGAAGGTTGGGGGAACCAGGTGGTGGGTATTAGAGAGGGCACATATTGCATGGAGCACTGGTTGTTGTGCAAAAAACAATGAATACTGTTACGCTGAAAATAATTTTTTTTTTAAATGAAAAATAAAATCTCCAAACAAACGAAAGCCCAGGTCCAGATGGCTTCCCAGGGGAATTCTACTAAACATTTAAAGAAGAATTAATTCTTATTCTCCTGAAACTGTTCCAAAAAATAGAAATGGAAGGAAAACTTCCAAACTCATTTTGTGAGGCCAGCATCACCTTGATCCCAAAACCAGACAGGGATACCATCAAAAAAGAGAATTACAGACCAATATCCTTGATGAACACAGATTCAAGAATTCTAACTAAAATGCTATCCAATAGGATCCAACAGTACATTAAGAGGATTATTCACCACAAACAACTGGGATTTATTCCAGGGCTACCAGGTTGGTTCAACATCCGCAAGTCAATCAATGTGATACAATGCATTAATAAAAGAAAGAACAAGAATCATATGATACTCTCAATAGATGCTGAAAAAACATTTGACAATGTACAGTATCCTTTCAAAATCAAAACTCTTCAAAGTGTAGGGATAGAGGGCACATACCTCTATATTATCAAAGCCATCTATGAAAAACCCTCCGCAAATATCATTCTCAATGGAGAAAAACTGAAAGCTTTTCCGCTAAGGTTAGGAACACCACAGGGATGTCTATTACCACCACTGCTATTCAACATAGTACTAGAAGTACTAGCCTCATTAATCAGACAACACAAAGAAATTAAAGGCACCCAAATTGGCAAAGAAGAAGTCAAACTATCACTCTTTGCAGATGATATGATACTATATGTGGAAAACCCAAAAGACTCCACTCCAAATCTGCTAGAACTTGTACAGGAATTCAGCAAAGTGTCAGGATATAAAATCAATGCACAGAAAGCAGTTGCATTTCTTTAAACCAACACAAGATAGAAGAAAGAGAACTTAAGGAGTTAATCCCATTTACAATTGCACCCAAAACCATATGATACCTAGGAATAAATCTAGCCAAAGAGGCAAAGAACCTATATTCAGAAAACTTCAGAGCACTCATGAAAGAAATTGAGGAAGACAAAATGAAATGGAAAAAATGTTCCAAGCTCATGGACTGGAGGAACAAATATTGTGAAAATATCTATGCTACCTAAAGCAATCTTCACATTTAATGCAATCCTTATCAAAATCCCATCCATTTTTTTCAAAGAAATGAAACAAATAATCCTAAAATTTAGATGGAGCCAGAAAAGACCTTGAATAGCGAAGGGAATATTGAAAAAGAAAGCCAAAGTTGGTGGCATCACAATTCCAGACTTCAAGCTCTATTACAAAGCTGTCATCATCAAGATCGGTGGAACAGACTAGAGAACCCAGAAATAGACCCTCAACTCTATGGTCAACTAATCTTCAACAAAGTAGGAAAGAATGTCCAATGGAAAAAAGGCAACCTCTTCAACAAATGGCTTTGTGAAAATTGGAAGGCCACATACAGAAAATGAAATTGTACCATTTCCTTACACCACACACAAGAATAGACTCAAAATGGATGAAATACCTCAATGTGAGAAAGGAATCCATCAAAATCCTTGGGGAGAACACAGGCAGCAACCTCTTCAACCTCAGCCGCAACTTCTTCCTAGGAGCATTGCCAAAGGCAAGGGAAGCAAGGGTAAAAATGAACTATTGGGATTTCATAAAGATCAAAAGCTTTTGCACAGTAAAGGATATAGTCATCAAAACCAAAAGACAACTGACAGAGCAGTAGAAGATATTTGCAAACGACATATCAGATAAAGGGTTAATAGCCCAAATCTATAAAGAACTTAACAAACTAACACCCAAAGAACAAATAACCCAATCAAGAAATGGGCAGAGGACATAAACAGACTTTTCTGCAAAGAAGACATCCTGATGGCCAACAGACACATGAAAAAGTGCTCCACATCACTCAGCATCAGGGAAACACAAATCAAAACCACAATGAGATACCACCTCACACCAGTCAGAATGGCTAAAATTAACAAGTCAGGAAATGACAGATGCTGGCAAGGATGCGGAGAAAGGGGAACTCTCCTACACTGTTGGTGGGAATGCAAGCTGGTACAACCCTGTGGAAAACAGCATGGAGGTTCCTCAAAAAGTTGAAGATAGATCTACCATATGACCCAGCAATTGTACTACTGGGTATTTACCCTAAAGATACAAAGATAGTGATCTGAAGGGGCCCATGCCCCCGAATGTTTATAGCAGCAATGTCCACAGTAGCCAAAGTGTAGAAAGAGCTTAGATGTCCTTCCACAGATGAACAGATAAAGAAGAAGTGGTGTATATATATGCAATGGAATACTGTGCAGCCATCAAAAGAAATGAAATCTTGCCCTTTGGGACAATGTGGGTAGAACTAGAGGGTATTATGCTTAGTGAAGTAAGACAGTCGGAGAAAGATAACTATTATATGATTTCCCTGATATGAGGAAATGGATATGCAACATGGGGGGTTTGAGCAGTAGGAAAAGAATAAATGAAACAGGATGGAATTGGAGGGAGACAAACCATAAGAGACTCTTAATGTCACAAAACAAACTGAGGGGGGGGATTGGGGGAAAGAGGGTAGGGAGACAATGTTGGGGTTATGGTCATTGGGGAGGGTGTGTGCTATGGTGGGTGCTCTGAAGTGTGTAAGCCTGGCGATTCACAGACCTGTACCCCTGGGCCAATAATACATTATATGTTTATAAAAAACATTTTTTAATTTAAAATAAATAAATAAATAGATGATGGGGATTAATGAGTACAGTTTCTGGTATGAGCACGAGATGTTTTAAGTGTTGAATCATTAATTGTATACCTGAAACTAATATTACACTGTATGTTAACTAAGAAGAATTTAAATAAAAATGCTAAAAATTAGGTTTCTCAAATATTTTTAATATACATTTTGAAATAGAGTAAAAAATATCAGTCAAAAAATTTACAAAATAAAAGGATAAAAAATATGACACCATAAACATAAAATGTCGAGAAACGTTAATAAAATGTATTGTTCTTACAATGGGTTCAAACTTAAACAATGATTAACCTAATATAAACTTTTATATGCATAGAATATTATATATAAACCCTATGGTAATCACAAATTGAAAAACATATAAAAGATGTAAAATAATAAACTGAGAGGAATCCAAGCATATCAATAAAAAGTGCCTTCTAAGAACAAGGAAATAGATTAATAGAAGAAAGGAGCAGAGTAGAAGTATGAAAACTGTAAATGAATTAAGAAAATAACAATAGTTACATACTTACAAATAATTACTTTATTCAAACGGACTAAATGGTCCAATTAAAAGACAGGGTAACTGAATGGGTAAAAAGCAAAACACACCAATATGCTTCTTGCAATAGACTCATTTCAGAAATAAAGACAATTCAGATTAAAAGTAAAGCTATAGAAAAACATTTATCATTCCAATGAAAAGAAAAAGTTATTTGAGGTAGCAATATTTATACAAAAATGTAGACTTTGTGAAAAAGACTGTAAGAAGAAACAAAAATACTACATAATTATAAAGGAAGTAATCCAATAAGAATATACAACAATTGTAAGTATTTTTGCATCCAACACTGGAGCACCCAAATATATAAAGCAATTATTAACAAACATGAAGAAACTAATCAAGAGTAATGAAATAGGGATGCCACTGAGGGTGGTTTAGTCAGTTAAGCCTCTGCCTTTCAGCTCATATCTTGATCCCTGGATCCTAGGATCAAGTTCCCCAAGTAGCTCCTTATTCAGTGGAGAGCCTGCTTCTCCCTCTTCCGGCCACTCCTCCTGCTTGTGCTGTCTATCTTGATCTCTCTCTCTCTCTCTCTGACAAACAAATAAATAAATAAAAATCTTTTTAAAAAACAGTAATACAATAATCATAGAGGACTTTAACATCCCACATACATAAAGGGATAAATCGTCCAGTCAGAAAATTAAAAAGAAAACTCGATTTGAAAAACACATTGGACCAGATAGATCAAACAGATATATTCAGAACATCCCATCCTAAAACAGCAAAATACACATTTTTTTTCATGAGCTCACAGAACAGTCTCCAGACTGTCACATATTAGGTCACAAAGCATGTCTCAACAAATTCAAAAAGATGGAAGTTTTAGGATGCAGATTTTCTGGCCACAGCTGTATGAAAGTAGAAATCAGTCACAAGAAAAAAAATCTAGAAAGACCACAAATACATGGAGATTAAATAAAATGCTATTAAACAATTAATGGCTTACCCAAGAAATTAAAGAGGAGTTAAAAAAAAATACATGGAAACAAATGAAAGTGAAAACCCAACAGTCCTAAGTCTTGGGATGTAGCAAAATCTCTTCTTAAAGGGAAAATTAGGGCAATACAGGCCTATATCAAAAATCAAGAAAAATCTCAAGTAAATATCCTGACCTTATACCAAAAGGAACTAGAAAAAAAGAACAAAGCCCAAAGCAAATAGAAAAAGTAATAATAAAGATAACAGCAGAAAGAAATGAAAAATACTAAAAAAGAACCTATAAAAGAAATACATAAAATCAGAAACTTTTTTAAAAGACAAATGAAGTTGAAAATCCTTTGCACATCAAAAAACAAAAATGAGAAAAAGGACTCAAATAAATAAGAACTAAAAGATAAAAAATAACAAACAACACCACAGAAATAAAAAGGATTATAAGACCATATTATGAAAAATATATGTCAACAAATTGGACAACCTATAAAATTGCATAAATTCCTAGAAACATCTAAACTACCAAAACTGAAGCAAGAAGTAATAAAAAAGTTGAACAGACCACTTACTAGCAATGGAATGGTATCAGCAATCAAAAACAACCAACAAACAAAAGCCCTGGACCAGATGGCCTCACAGGATAATCTACCATTTAAAGAAGAATTAATACCTATTCTCAAACTATTCTGAAAATACAAGAGAAAGGGAAATTTTCCAATTCATTTAATGAAACTAACTCTACCCTGACATCAGATAAGGATACTGCAAAAAAACAAAAGAGAACTACAGGCCAGTATCCCTGATGAACATAGGTGCAAAAGTCCTCAACAAAATATTAGCAAACAAATCCAATGCATTCACAATAATCACTTACCATGATCAAGTGGGAGTTATTCCTGTGATGCAAGGGTGGTTCAATATTTACAAATCAAACAATGTGACACATCACATCAAGAAGAGAAAGGATTAAAAAAAAAGTGATTATCTCAAAAAAGATGTAAAAAATGCGTTTGATGAAATAGAAAATGCCTTCATGATATAAATTTTCAACAAAGTATATTTAGAGAGAATATACCTCAAAATAATAAAGGTCATATATGAAAAACACACAACAAACATCACACTCAATGGGGAAAAACTGAGAGCTCTGCCCCTAAGATCCGGAACAAGATAAGGATGTGCCCTTTCACCACTTTTATTCAACACAGTACTGGAAGTACTAGCCACAGCAATAAGACAAGAAAAGGGAATAAATGCATTCAAATTGGTAAGGATAAAGTAAAATTTTGACTATTTGCAGATGACTTCATACTGCACATAGAAAACCCTTATGATCACCAAAAAACTACTAGAATTGAAAAATGAGATGAATAAAGTTGTAAAATACAAAAACCAATGTACAGAAATCTGTTGCATTTCTGTACACTACTAATGAAGCAGCAGAAAGAAAAAAGGAATCAGTCCCATTTACAATTGCACCAGAAAGAATAAAATGCATAGGAATACACCACTTAGGCAAGAAAGTAAAAGAGGTATAGCCCCCAAACTATAAAATATTGTTGAAAGTAATTGAAGAGGACACAAATAAATGGAAAGATATTTGATGTTCTTGGATTGTGGGAATAAATATTGTTAAAATAACCACACTACCCAAAGCAATCTTTAACAAATTTCCAATAGCATTTTTCACAGAAGTAGAACAAAAGTTCCTAAAATTTATATAGACCCACAAAAGACTCTGAATAGACAAAACAATCTTCAAAAATAAAACAAAACTGGAAATATCACAATCTTAGATTTCAAGATATACTACAAAGCTATCATAATCAAAACAGTATGATATTGGAACAAAAATTGACATAGGTGAATGGAACAGAACAGAGAGACCAGAAATAAATTTGTGCTTATAGAGTCAATTAATCTAGCAGAAAGCAGGAATGAACATACAATGGGAAAAAGTCTCTTCAACAAATGGTGTTGGGAAAACTGGTCAACTACATGCAAAAGAATGAAACTTGGACACTTTCTTAAATCATATACAAAAATAAACTCAAAGTGGATTAAAGATATAAATGTGAGACTGAAGCCACAGAATTCCTAGAAGAAAACATAATCAGTCAGTCATCTCTTTTACATCAGCCATGGAGATATTTTTCTAGGTATAAGTCTCCTTTGGCAAGGGAAATAGAAGAAAAAATAAACTATTGGGACTGTAACAAAAT
This sequence comes from Mustela lutreola, assembly GCF_030435805.1. Classification (NCBI taxonomy): domain Eukaryota; kingdom Metazoa; phylum Chordata; class Mammalia; order Carnivora; family Mustelidae; genus Mustela; species Mustela lutreola. The sequence continues at coordinate 79,710,706 of NC_081308.1, forward strand.
TAAAAAAAAAAAAAAGACTTTTGACAGCCAAAGAAATTATCCACAAAACAAAAAGACAACCCACCAAATGGAAAAAGATATTTACAAATGATATTTTCATTAAGTGGTTAATATCCAAAATACATAAAGAACTTACATAACTCAACACCAAACAAAACAAAACAAAGCAAAAAAACCCTAAATAATCCAATTTAAAAACGGACAGGGTAGATAAAAATTTTACTCTGACATGAAAAAGAATGTCATCTTTCTACTTACAACAACATGAATGGATTTAGAAGTTATAATGCTAAATCAAAAGTCAGAAAAAGTCATAAAAAGACAGATGTCATATGATTTCACTCAAACAGAATTTAGGAAACAAAATGAACAAGCAAAGAAAAAAGTGACAAAAAAGCAGACTCTTAAATATGGGGAACAAACTGGTGATTGCCAGAGAGGAGGTCATGGGGGATGGATGAAATAGATGGAAGTTATTAAGAATACACTTACTATTATGAGCACTGAGTAATGTGTAGAATTGTTGAATCATATGGTACACCTGAAACTAAAATAACACTATATGTTAATTATACTTAAATTTTAAAATAAGATGGGAATATGTTATTGTATGTAAATTATACCTGAATATTTTTATTAGATGCATATGAGCAATACAAGTCAAGAAATATATGTGAAGTAAAGGCAAAAGTTCAGGATCTTGTTTTAGCCCTAGGCCTACTTTCGAAAGCAATATAGGAAATTCTCAAAAGAAACTCCATTAGCAAAGATTAAGTGAACAGGCTGTTAGGAAAATCATCATGAAAGTTTCCCAGGAAAAAGCCTAAAGGGAGGTAGCCACTTCCTAGATATAGCAGAAACTTTGGACCATCTACCTAATAGCTACTATATCCTTCTTATTTACTGCTAAAACTACAGTTTAATTCAAGAATTCTACCCTTCCACCATTTGTCCCACGGGTAAGTCCTGAGTATTGTAATGTAATTGTAGTGACCTCTTAACTTCAACAAATGTTTGACTTATAGGTGGGCATGTAATTCACTTTTGGCTCATAAAGAGCTATAATGAGACATAAACAGAGATCTGTTGGAGGTTTATGACAAATCTTTCTTCTTAAAAAGACACAAAAGAGGAAAAACTCTCCTTTATTTCATGGGATATTCTCCTTTCTGGAATAGTCATCTTGTGACCATGAGGGAAAATAGCCTGGAGACAAAACAAGGACACTGAAGATATCAGAACAAAAAATTGAAAGGGCCTGATTTCTGATGGTGTCACTGAGTCAATGTAATGACCTACACAGGATACGTCTACTCTGAATTTCTTTAATGAGGGAAATAAATTTCTTTCTCTTATATTCAACTTTTTTCTTAGTTTTCTCCTACTTAATGTTGAAGGCATTGTCTAACTGATGCTTGCACTGCTATGGCAGCCTTTGGAAGGAACTCACTGAAAAATAAGTAAGTACCTTAGTGAATGGCAATTTTCCATATAGCAAATAGCAATTCAATATGAAATTAAATATTCATATCAAATTGAGAATGGAAGGCAAACTACTATAAATACCCAGGATAGATTAAACTTTAATTGGCTACACTTGACAAAAACATAGCTTAAATAAAAAGAAAAAAAAATACTTTAAGTCTATATGCAATCTGAAGTGGAAAATGGAGATAATTTTCCAAATAATTCACTTTTGCGTGAAAGTGAAATAATAAACCCATAATAAACCTGGGTTTATTATGAAAATTCTGTAAGCTGTATATGAGTACATTTTGAGAGCAGAATATGGCTACATGTGAAATGCATAAATTAATGAAATTATTTTTTAAATATAGTATATGTGAAAGTGATTTCTCAAGTATAAAATGCTATTTTTAACTTCATGATGTATTTAATTAGATTTATGTACTCATTTGATTTTGCACATGTAGATACATGTAAAGTTTCAACTTTAATCATAAGTTATATAAACACTATGGACCTCCTTTAGCACTTATGAAAATTTAGTTATGCTAACTAATAGCAATTCTCACTGTTTTTCATATATCCCTGAATACACAATATAATAACATTATTTTATTAATTTTCAAGAAGAGAAAATGAGAAGGTTACAAAAAAAATTCAAGTCACCCACTCTGAAGTATTTGATGGAAATGACCAGATAGAATTGGAAAGAGAATTAAAATCAGAATTCAGGAGACTGAGGTTGTCCAAGAATGCCAAATATCATTTCTTCCCAGAAGAGAAATAAAATGACAGCATGCAATATATTGAAAAAGTAAGACTAGTTTATCTGTAACCGTGAAAAATGCAGCAGGTTGTTTTTTAATACATATCTCTCAAGAAATGAGGCCAGATAAGCAGTAGGACATTGTTCCTCTTCAGTAGCAGAAAATAAACTGGTTGAGTATCAGTCTTTAAACACTGAAATGTCCTCTGATCAAAACATTTAAAAAGAATAAGAAGAAAGGTATTCTAAAGCAGGTGCTACATAAGCAGTCAGGATAAGGAAGAGTTATGATTCATAACTGAAAAACTGCAATTTATTGGGACCAAAAGCAAACCAATTTCACTTGCAGAAATGGATAAAGAAGATGGTACAGGGCCACATCATAGGGTTATTTTGAAGAAGAAGAAGAAGAAGAAGAAGAAGAAGAAGAAGAAGAAGAAGAAGAAGAAGAAGAAGAAGAAGAAGAAGAAGAAGAAGAAGAAGAAGAAGAAGAAGAAGAAGAAGAAGAAGAAGAAGAAGAAGAAGAAGAAGGAGGGGGAGAGGGAGGGGGAGGGGGAGGGGGAAGGGGAAGGGGAAGGAGTAGGAAGGAAACAATGAAAAACAATGTTTTATCAAAAGAAAATCGGAAGCAAAGAATCCAAAGGCTTAAACTCTTTGTGGTAAGGATAGGACAGAATACAATTTAGAGTTCTACCCATGAAGATTCATACTTTCCTAACATGTTTATACATAACTGGGGCTCATCTAAATTACTGAAACAAAACAATGTAAAATAAATAAAATTTCTAATTAAAAATTATTTTCTGTGCTAGTAAAATATTATAGGAGTACTGACTGTATTTAATGAACATATATTTCCTTAATGTCTATTTTATACTCTAAGTTAACATTTTTTAAAAAATCTGCTCCTCAAGCCCAATCCTCTGCTTCTCACATAACAACTTCTATAACTTGGAGCTCTGTTCTGGATGACAGCTAGCAAGTCTGAGAAAGTAAGCCATTCTGTAGTTTTCTGAGACTAGCGGAACACTATGTTCCTCCTATAGAATGTCATTTGGAAGATGCTTCTGGATGAATCCAACTTTTAAAGAAGCTTGGATACCAGGAAAATGCGTTTAAAATTGAACTGTCAATGTTCAAGGTACAGCTTTTTTGTGACCTACATTTGTTAGGTGAGTAAATTAACCTCACTGACCAGTAATTTTTTCTGCCTACAAAAGCTGTATAACAATACCTCCACTTTAAAGTTGTTGTGAGAATTCAATGACATAATGTATGTAAAGACACATTGAAAATGGTAATATACTGTATAGATATAGGGCACCATTGCTCCTATATAAGCCTGAATAAGTAGGTGGGAATTTGAAGCTCTAAATTGTGTGCAGTGGGGCAAAGAAATTTGAAGCACTCTTCACATTATACCATGTATGGAGTAATTATGGATTGAATCACGGCTAACAATCTCTGCCCTATACCACAGATTTTAGGAGAACATGATTATTTAAATTTAAAAAATGACTTTTTAGGTCTATATCCTATTTGTATTGGAATAATCCTACACTAAACACATCTTACAGAAAAATTATTCAGATAAGTTTCATATATCCACCCTCACACATAAAAAATGCATAGGTCTGTGTGATTAGGTGTATGTATTAGTGTTGAAATACTGGTGCTGCTATACTATTTCCAATTCTTGAAGAGGCTATTAAATTACTTAGAAACATGCTCCATATGTCCTAAAACTATCTTCTAGTGTTAGGTAAAAATAATTTTCCAGGTATTATTACTTTACATTTTTCATTTTAGTGAATAAATGTGTTTTAATAACTGATAATTGGCTTTCAATTGGAATTTCATATTCACAAATTTCACTCATTACTGATAAACATCCCCTAAAATCAATCAAGTCCAGGTTTTAAAAAGCTCTGTTGAGATTTAATTCACATACTTTTTTTTAAAATAAGCTTTTATTTTAATTTTTACTCAACATATAAATTTAATTTATTTTTATTTTAATTCCAGGATAGTTAACATACAGTGTCACAGGTGTACAATATCATGATTCAACATCACTAGGTGCTCATCATGACAAATGCACTCCTTAATCCCCATCACCTAGTTCACCCATCCCCCACCCATCTCAACTAGGTAACCATCAGTTTGTTATCTATAGTTAAGAGTGTTTTCTTTTCTTTGTCTCTTCTTTTCCCCTTGCTTGTTTATTTAATTCCACATGGGAGTGAAATTGTATTGTTTTGTCTTTCTCTGACTGATTTATTTTGCTTAGTATGATACTCTCTAGCTCCACCTATGCTGTTGCAAATGGCAATATATCATTCTTTCTTATGGCTCAATAATACTCCATTTTATATAATATTATTAGTAATATGTTATATATAGTACAATAGTATTCCATTATCTACATACACCACATTTATACATATAAAGGTATATATGTATATATACACATTATTATATTTTGTATATATATGTATGTACATATGTATGTAAATGTGTGTATATAAATGTACATATGCACATATATGCACTATATATACACACACTACTTCTTTATCCAATCATCTATTGATGGTTATTTGGGCTGTTTCCATAATTTGGCTATTGAAAATAATGCTACTATAAACATTGGGTGCCTGTATCCCTTTGAATTACTGTTTTTGAATTTTGGGGTTAGATATCCAGTAGTATAATTACTGGACCATAGGTTATTTCCATTTTTAACCTTTTAAAGAATCTCCATGCTATTTTGCAGTTGCTACAAGAGTTTGCATTCCTACCAGTAGTACAAGAGGGTTCCCCTTCCTCCATATGCTTGCCAAAACCTGTTGTTTCTTGTGTTGTTGATTTTAGTCATTCTGACAGGTGTGAGGTGATATTTCATTGAAGTTTTGATTTGTGTTTCCCTGATGATCAGTGATATTGAGTATCTTTTCATGTATCTATTGTCCATCTGTGTGTCTTCTTTGGAAAAATGTCTATTTGGCACAATTTTAAATTGGATTATTTGGTTTTGGGGTGTTGAGTTTATAAGTTCTTTGTTCATTTTGGATGCTAACCATTTATCAGACATGTCATTTCCAAATCTCTTTTCCCACTCAGTAAGTGGCCTTTCTCTTTCTCACCTGTTTTCTGGTTTCTCTGTTTCTCCCCATTAAGTTTGATGTCTCCGGTCGTTTTTTTCATTTAAAGCTTTTACTGTGTTGAGCCGTTCCCTCTAAATCTACTTTATTGAGGGTTTTTATCAGAAATGGAGGTTTCACTTTGCCAAATGCTTTTTCTACATCTGTTGAAAGGATCATGTGGTTTCTATCCTTTCTTTTCTTGATGTGATATATCACATTGATTTAACTTGCAAATATTAAGCCATCTTACATGCTGGGAGTAAATCCCACTTGATCATGATGAATGATTTTTTAAAATATATTATTGATTTCAGTTTGCTATTATTTTGTTGAGTATTTTTACATCTATGTTCATCAGGAATATTGGCCTGTAGTTCTCTTTTTTGGTTGTACTTTTACCTGATGTTTGTATCAGGGTAATGCTGGCTTCAAAAAATGAATTTGGAAGTTTTCCTTCCTCTTCTAGTTTTTGTAATAGCTTGAGAATAGGCATTAACTCTTCCTTAAATGTTTGGTAGAATTTCCCTATGAGGCCATCTGGTCCTAAAATTTAGTTTATTAGTTTTTTATTACAGTTTTAATTTTATTGCTAGCAATTGGCCTGCTCGAATTTTCTATTTCTTCCTAATTCAGTTTTGGAAGATTATACATTCCTAAGAACTTATCCATTTCTTGTACATTGTCTAATTTGTTAGCATATAATTCATAATATTCTCTTGAAATTTTATTTCTGTGGTATTGGTTGTTATTTCACCTCTCTCATTTGTGATTTTCTTAATATGAGTCATTTCTCTTTTTTTGATGACTCTAGCTAGAGGTTTATCAATTTTATTGATTTTTTTTTTTTTTATGAAAGAACCAGCTCCTGGTTTCATTGATCTGTTCTTTTCTTTTCCATTTTTTTTTTTTAGTTTCTTTATCAGTTATTTCTGTTTTAATTCTTATTATTCCTTTCTTTCTATTGATTTTGCATCTTGTTTGTTCTTTTTCTGTCTCATAATACAGGATTGTTCTTTTGAGATTTTTCTTGTTTCTTCAGGTAAGCATTTATTGCCATAAACTCCCCTCATAGAACTGCTTTTGCTGAATCCCAAATATTTTGGACTGCTATGTTTTCATTTTCATTTCTTTCCATATAATTGTTTATTTCTTCTTTCTTCTATTGGTTGACCCATTAGTTGTTTAGTAGCACATTATTTCACCTGCAGGTATTTATACTCTTTCCAGACATTTTTCTTGTGATTGATTTCTAGTTTCATAGAGTTGTAGTCAGAAAAGTTGCATATTGGGACACCTGGGTGGCTCAGTCTGTTAGGTAGCCAACTCTTGATTTTGGCTCAGATCATGATCTCAGGGCCCTGAGATTGAGCCCCACATCAGGAACTGCACTCAGTGGGGAGTCTACTTCAGAATTCTGTCTCTCCTTCTGCCCCTCCCTCCATTTGCTCACTCTCTTTCCTCTATCTAAAATAAATAAAAATACTTAGAAAAAAATGTTGCATACTATTACTTTCATCTTTTTTAATATGTTAAGACTTGTTTTGTGACCTGATATTTGATCTATTCTGGATAATGTTCCACGTGCACTTGAAAATAATGTGCATTCTTCTGTTATAGGATGGAATATTCCAAATATGTCTGTTAAATCTATCTGGTCCAGTATGTCATTCAAAGCCATCCATTCCTTGTTAATTTTCTGTTTAGATGATTTGTCCATTGATGCATGTGGGCTGTTAAAGTCCCTTACTATTATTGTAGTAGAAAGGATTACTTCCTTTACATTTGTGATTAACTATTTTATGTATGTATGTTGGATGCATAAATATTTACAATTTTTGTATGTTTTTGTTGGATTGTCTCCCTTTATTATTATATAGCATAACTGTTTGTCTCTTGTTACAGCTTTTGTTTTCACATGTACTTTTTCCAATACAAGTATTGCTACTCCAGTTTTCTTTTGTCTTCCATTTGCATGATAAATATTTCTCCATCCTCTCACTTTCAATTTGCCAGTGACTTTTGGTCTGGAATGAGTCTCTTATAGGCAGCATATATATGACTCTTCTTTTTTTACCCATTCTTTCATGCAGTGTCTTTTGAGTAGAGCATTTAGCCCATTTATATTCAAAGTAATTATTGATAGATATGCATTCATTGCTATTTTGTTATTTGTTTTATGGTTGTTTCTTTAGTTGTTTTCTTTGTTTTGTTTTCCTGATGCTTTCTTTTCTTGTTCTCTTTCATGGTTTGCTGGCTTTTTCTTAGTGATATACATGGATTCCTTTCTCTTCATTCTTTGCATCTACTACTGGTTTTTTATTTATGGTTACCATTTTGTTTATATATAAATATTTCTGTATACTGCAGTCTATATTAACTGCATAATTACTTAAATTTGAATCCAATTTTTTTTTTATTTTTTTATTTTTTATAAACATATATTTTTATCCCCAGGGGTACAGGTCTGTGAATCACCAGGTTTACACACTTCACAGCACTCACCAAATCACATACCCTCCCCAATGTCCATAATCCCACCCCCTTCTCCCCAACCCCCTCCCCCCGGCAACCCTCAGTTTGTTTTGTGAGATTAAGAGTCACTTATGGTTTGTCTCCCTCCCAATCCCATCTTGTTTCATTGATTCTTCTCATACCCACTTAAGCCCCCATGTTGCATCACCACTTCCTCATATCAGGGAGATCATATGATAGTTGTCTTTCTCTGCTTGACTTATTTCACTAAGCATGATACGCTCTAGTTCCATCCATGTTGTTGCAAATGGCAAGATTTCATTTCTTTTGATGGCTGCATAGTATTCCATTGTGTATATATACCACATCTTCTTGATCCATTCATCTGTTGATGGACATCTAGGTTCTTTCCATAGTTTGGCTATTGTGGACATTGCTGCTATAAACATTCGGGTGCATGTGCTCCTTTGGATCACTACATTTGTATCTTTAGGGTAAATACCCAATAGTGCAATTGCTGGGTCATAGGGCAGTTCTATTTTCAACATTTTGAGGAACCTCCATGCTGTTTTCCAGAGTGGCTGCACCAGCTTGCATTCCCACCAACAGTGTAGGAGGGTTCCCCTTTCTCCGCATCCTCGCCAGCATCTGTCATTTCCTGACTTGTTGATTTTAGCCATTCTGACTGGTGTGAGGTGATATCTCATTGTGGTTTTGATTTGTATTTCCCTGATGCCGAGTGATATGGAGCACTTTTTCATGTGTCTGTTCGCCATCTGGATGTCTTCTTTGCAGAAATGTCTGTTCATGTCCTCTGCCCATTTCTTGATTGGATTATTTGTTCTTTGGGTGTTGAGTTTGCTAAGTTCTTTATAGATTCTGGACACTAGTCCTTTATCTGATATGTCGTTTGCAAATATCTTCTCCCATTCTGTCAGTTGTCTTTTGATTTTGTTAACTGTTTCCTTTGCTGTGCAAAAGCTTTTGATCTTGATGAAATCCCAGTAGTTCATTTTTTCCCTTAATTTGAATCCAATTTTTACTTCCCTCTCCCCCGACACTTTTTAGGTATATGATGTCATATTTTACATTCTTTTCTTTGTGAATTCCTTGACTGATTTTATATATATACTTATATTTCATAGTTTCATTTATGGTCTTTCCTTCAAAGAATCCCATTTAATATTTCTTGCAGGGCTAGTTTAAGTGGTGATGAACTTCTTTAGTTTTTGTTTGTCTGGGAAACTGTTTCTCCTATTCTGAATGATGGCTTTACAGGATAGAGTATTCTTGGTTGCATATTTTTTCCTTCCAGTACTTTCAGTATATCATGGCCTGCAAAATTTCTGCAAAAAATACCGCTGATAGCCTTATGGGTTTTCTCTTTTATGTAACTGATTTCTTTGCTCTTGATGCTTTTTTTTCTTTATCTTACTATTTTTCTGTTTTTTAAAAAAGATTTTATTTGTTTATTTGACAGAGAAAGGGACAGCAAGAGAGGGAATACAAGCAGGGGGACTTAGAAAGGGAGTAGCCGTTTCCCCACTGAGCAGGGAGCCCAACAGGGGGCTCAATCCCAGGACCCTGGGACCATGCCAAAGGCAGACACTTAATGACTGAGCCACCCAGGCACCCCCTTTTTTTTCCATTTTAAATTCTGTAAGTCTCAGTGTGAATCTCCTTGGGTTGATTTTGTTGGGGGGGAGGGAATCTCTGTGCTTTCTGTTTCTGGGTGTCTATTTCCTTCTTCATATTAAGAAAGTTTTCAGCTATTATTTCTTCAAATAAATTTTCTGACCCATTTTCTTTCTTTTTCTTCTTATTGCATCCTTATAATTGAATATTACTACACTTAATGGAATCACTGAATTGTCTAAGTCTATTTTTGTTTTGCATATTTTTTCTCTTTTTCTCATTTTCTCACCTTGATTAATTTCTATTACACTGTCTTCCAGGTCACCAATTCATTCCTCTGCTTCTTCTAGCCTTCTCTTTATTCTATCAAGTCTATTTTTAATTTCATTTATTATTTCTTCATTTCTAATTGGTTCTTTTTTTATGTTTCCCATCATTTTTTAAGGGTGTCACCGATGTCATCCACTCTTTTCTCAAGTCATGTATCTTTATGATCACTCATTTAAATTCTCTATCAGGCATATTGCTTATATCCATTTCACTCATGTTTCTTGCTATGATTTTTCCTGTTTTTTTTCCCCCCCATTTGGAACATGTTCCTCTGTGTTCTCATTTTGTTTAATTATGTCTGTTTCTGTGTGTTAGTAAAGTAAGCTACATCTCCTGCCCTGGAAAATAGTGACCTTATGAAGAAGAGGTCTTATAGTGCTCTGCTATGAAATGTCCCTTGTTCACCAGAACCTGGCACTTCAGAGATGTCTCCTATGTGTGATTCATGTGCCCTGCTGTTGTGGATGAGGTGCTTTTTCCTGAAGTCCAGTCATCTGAATTGGCTCTCTTTGCCCATTATGAGCTGTTTTTGTTCCCTGTGGTGTTAGGGATCAGTCTGGGGACACCTTGGGCTTGAGTGGAGTCAAACCATGTGTTTGCCAGACATGGAGTAACAACAACAAAAAACTGCAGGATGCTTTCTCAGTGTTCTTATTTGAGAAGCTTTCATTTGTGAGCAGCGCCCAAAGTTAGAAAAATTATCTCCCCCAGCCCATTGCTAGGGCATCTGTCTGATTAATATGTGTGATTATCTTCCACTCTCTATGAAGGAGGAGTCACTTTGGAGTAGTGCTGGCCATTATAAGGGCTGCTTCCACACTGTCCAGGACTGCATTACCTCTATATGGGCTCTGGCCAAGAACATATTGGAGAAAGTGGGTCCCCCAAAGCACAACACAGGGGTGGTGGTGCTGTGGGGTGGCAGTGTTAGCAAGCTTTGTACACCTTAGAAGGAGCCTTACAGCACCAGGACTGAAGTGGTATATCCAGGTTTGCAGGAGCCCAGTGCAGGGGGCAGGGTGGTGGAGCACCAATGCTAGCAAGTTTTCTGTGCCTCATGTCCTCTATGAATGGGGCCCTGCAGCCTGGGACTGAGGCACTCTCTGGAGAGGTGGGTCCTTAGGAGCATAGTGAAGGGGGTTGGGGTGAAGAGGCAGCAGTGCTAGGAAGTTTTGTTCCCCTTGGTCCTCTGCTGGAGGGGGCCTGCTGTGCTAGAACTGAAGTGGCCTGTCTGGCTCTGTGGAAGCATTGTGTGGGGGAGGGGCTGCAGTGCTAGAAAGTTAGGTAACCAGTACCTCAGGTGTCTATTTACTTAAACTAGGGGGTGGGGACATAAATGATGCCTGCCATTTATTTTGTTCCTGGAGGAGTTCCCAGCAATCTCTTTCCCTCTGGGACAGGCTCTGAGATGAGTAACTCCCTCCGGTATGACCTTCCTTTTCAAACTGCTGCTTATATACTGTACCATCATGGGCTATTTGTTGTGTTGTCTCTTTTAAGGGCAGGGACTCAGTTTCCTCTCATTTCCCAGCTCTTCCGGGGTGGATCCCATTAATTTTGTTTAAGTTCAAGGTTTTATGTCTCTCTGGCTGTAAGAACTTTTGAAATCCAGCTGCTCTGGTTTTCAAAGTCAACTATGAGGATTTGTCTTCTCCTTCCAGGCATTCCAGTACAGAGGTCCTTTTCTCCCCCCTTCAGGTGTCCATGGCACAATCCACCCAGAGAAAGTCCTATGTCTGTTTAGCTCCCAGCTATGTCTCTGCCCTCCCTATCCTTTTTCATGTGGGCTTATCTCTACATTTAGGTGTGAAGTTTATTCTGCCTGTCTCAGGTCATTTTCGGAGTTACACTGCTCTGAGTGTTCTCTAGTTTTTTCCATGAAATGAGGTGACCTTAGGGTCTATAGAGGCTGTTTTTGGGCAACAGCCTTGAGTAATGGAAACTTGAGCAAGGCAAAAGGGCCCATAGTGACCACTGAGCTAAATGCAAACGGACTTAATAAGTGACCCACTTCAAAATGGCCATAGGCCCTAACTAACCAATGGGCTACTTATAAACAGGCACAGTTACAAAAAAAGGGAACATTCCACAGGTTCCCAAACTTCTTCACTCTGCCCTATAATTAGAGCCCCCCGCCCACCGCCTCATGGCAGACAATCTCTCCTTCTCTCTCTTGCCTGCTGCTCCCTTGTAGTGTATTCAGTAAACTCCTTTGTTCTGCCTTGTGTGATTTCTTTCACCATCCATGCTTCTGGCCCCCACGCAATCAGAATGCACCACACAGTCCGCCTGCTCTGCCATCTTCCCTAGAAATCCATAATTCATATTTTTAATCTGTATAATTCAAGGGTGTCTTTTTTTAGTTTGGTATACTCACAGAGGTATGCAATCATCACTACAATCTAATTTTAGAACATTTCATCACCACCAAAAGTGGTGTACCTCTGATCAGTTCACTGATCAGTACCTCTGATCAGACACTGTCCATTCCTTCATAGCACCCCAACCCTAAACAACCAATAACCTCATTATATCTGTTTCCTTTTTCTATAGCTTTGCCTACCCTTGACATTTCATATAAATCATTCAAAATGTTTTCCTCTGTGATTGGATTCTTTCACTTAGCATAATGTTTTCAGTGATCTTCAGTGTTGTTTCATGTATCACTACTTCATTCTTTTTTATTACCCAATATCATTCCATTAAAGGGATATACCATATTTTGTTTGCCTGTTTATCATTTGAAGGTTATTTGGGTTGTTTCCACTTTGGGAGTATTATGAATAATTGTGCAATAAATGTTTGTGTGCACATTTTTGCATCTACATATGTTTTCATTCTCTTGGGTATATACCTAGGAAAGGAATTGCTGGATCATATAATAATTTATATTTATTTTTTGAGGAACTGCCAAACAGCTTTCTACAGTGGCTGCACCATTTCACATTGCCACCTGCAATGTATAGGTTTCAAGTTTTCCACATCGTGAACATTTGTTGTTTTTCTTTTTATGATAAACATCCTAGTGGATGTGCAGTGGCATCTCTTTGTGATTTGGATTTGCAATTAATTACATTATGTGATGTACATACATTATACATAATACATAATACACATTATGTGATGGCTAATGTTGCTAAACATCTTTACTAGTGCTTATTGGCCATTTTTATGATTTTAGAGAAATGTCTATTCAGATCCTTTGCCCATTTTTTCAATTGGATATACTTTTTTTAGTTGTAACATTTCTTTATGCATTCTAGATACTAGACATTTTTTCAAATATATGATTTACAATTATTTTTTCCCATTCTGTGGGGGTTTTTTTCATTGTCTTTTGGTGTCTTTTACACAAAAGTTTTTAATTATGATGAAATTCAATTTATTTATTTTTTATTCTGCTCCTTGTGTTTGAGAAACACATCTAAGAAATAGATAACCAATCCAATATCATAGCCCCTACTCATTTCTCTTAAATTTTCTTTCTTTAAACACAACAACTTTATGGATATAATTCATATTCCACAAGTTTACAGTTTTAAATGTACAATTCAGTGTTTTTTAGCCTATTAAATTCCATTGCCCATTTTTTTAAAGATTTCATTTATTTATTTGACAGAGAGAGAGATCACAAGTAGAGCAGCAGGCAGAGAGAGAGAGAGAGGGGGGGAAGCAGGCTCCCCCATTGCCAATTTTTTAAAAATATTTTATTTATTTATTTGACAGACAGAGATCACAAGTAGTCAGAGAGGCAGGCAGAGAGAGAGAGGAGGAAGCAGGCTCCCTGCTGAGAGGAGAGCCCAATGTGGGGCTTGATCCCAGGACCCAGGGATCATGACCTGAGCCGAAGGCAGAGGCTTTAACCCACTGAACCACCCAGGCGCCTCCCCATTGCCAATTTTTAAACTGAGTAGTTCATCTTTCTGTTCTTCGGTTGTCAGTGTTATTTATATACCCTGGATACTAAATCTTTAACAGATATATGATTTATAAATATTTCTATTTTGTAGATTGTCTTTTTTTACTTTATTGATACTATTCTTTATTCACAAGTTTTTAATTTTGATGAAGCTCAAATTCTCATCTAAATAAATCAATCAGTAAGAGAGACTCTGTATATGGTCAGTCCTGGAGAAAAATTCTTCTCCATCTGTGGACCTGTGAAACCAGAAAACAAGTTATTTTTATTCCAAAATACAATTGTGAGAGAGGCATAGGATAATCAGTCCCATTCTAAGAAGGAGAAATATAGATAAAAAGTGGGCCACAAGTTCCAAGCAAGTCCAAAATCCAGCAAGGAAAATTCCATTAGACTTCAAGACCTGAGGATCATCTTCTGTGGCTTCAAGTTCTGTCCTTGCATCCATGGTTCTACACTTGAAATTAATTTTCCTTCATTTTTTCCCATCTCTGTCCCTTTTAGTCCAACCTAGCAGCATTATTGTTGGTAAAACATTTTCAAAACATTGTTGGTCTACACCCAATTTATCGGAGCCCAAGCCATTGGATAAGAATGTTCTCCACTGGTACTTCCCAGACAACATCTCTTATCCTGGCTTTTTGCTGAGATAGTTGATTGAATCCAGAAGTCATATGCCTAATTTCTTAGCAAATTGTTGTCCAGTCACACTCTTGGCCCTGATCCCAGAGCACACTATCTACATAAGCAGAGTATTATGCATATCATCAAATGCTCATCCAATTGTGCTTAACAGTTCATTCCTCAAATTATCTTTCCTTTTATATTTTATTGTAAGCATCAAACAAAGACTAGTTAGAAGCTTTTATACTTCGCTTAGAAACCTCCTTGGCTAAATACCTAAGATCACTGTTTATAAATTCTACTTTTCTCCCAATGATAGAACAAAATTCAGTCAAGACTCTGTTACTGACAAGTATCATATCTCCTCTAGTGTCCAAAACTTTTTCTTTATAATTTCTAAGGACTCATCAGAAGTATGTTTGTTCATATTTCTACCATCAAGACATCTGATTTTTCTGTCAAGCACCTCAAAATCCTTCTAGTTTCTGTATATTAATTCCAAACCTACACTCCACATTGTTAAACATGTGCTAGAGTAGTACTCCCCTCTCTGATACCACAATCTGTATTAGATTCCTAGGTCTTCCATAAGAATTACCACTAAATGGGTGACTTTAAACAGAAATTTATTCTCTCACAGTTTGGGAGTCCAGAAATCTCAAAATAAGGTGTTTGCATGGCTATGTGCCTTCCAAAGCCTCTGTGGAAGAGTCCTTCCTTGGGTAGGTAGTCCAGCTATTAGTAGTCTGACAATCTTTGCCATTCCTTAGCTTGTATGTATTTCCAATATTTGTGTCAGTCATCATATGACAGTCTTTTGTATATATGTCTCTTTATCTCTCCTTAAAGGACACCAGTAACATTGGATTAAATGCCAATCCTACTCTAGTATGACCTCATCTTAACTAATTACATTTTCAATGGCCCTATTTCCAAATAATGTAAAATTCTGAAGTACTAGGTATACCTCAGACTTAAATATATTCTTTGAGGACACAATTCAAAGTATAATAAGTATGGTTTTGGGTTTTTTGGTTTTGTTTTGTTTTATAGACTCCTTGAGATTTCCCATATATAGGATTGTATTATCTACAAATAGAAATATTTTTTATTTCTTTTCCATTTTTGAAGATTTTAATCCCTTATTGCTTAATTGCTCCAGTTAGGACTTCCAATAAAATGCTGAATAGCAATGGTGAAAGCATCCATCTGAGTCCTGTTCCTGATCTTCAAGAGAAAGATTTCAGGCTTTCACAATTGATTGCAATGTTATCTGTGGATTTTTCATAAATGTTCTTCATCATATTGAGATGTATATCTCCTCTTCCTAGTATGTTGAGTGTTTTTATGATGAAAGAGTGTTCAATTTTAGTAAATTCTTTTATTGGATCAATTAAGATGACCATGCTTTTGTTTTCCTCCACTATATTAATGTAGTATATTACATTGATTGCTTATCTCATGTTGAACCATCTTTATATTCATGAAATAAATCTCACTTGGTTGTGGTGTATAATATTGCTAATATGTTTCTAGGTTTGGATTGAAAGTACTTTTTTTGAAGATTGTGCATCTAAGAGACTTTGATAAGTTTATTGAAACAAGGATGATAATTTTTCTGAACACTTTCTTATAAAAGATTGATTATTTTCACTGATATTCTCTTTTCACAAATTAAAAATTTTGTCTTTATAGTAATTCTTAGCACCCTTTCAACTCTTTCCTATTTTAATAGTTTTTTTTTCCCTCCATTAAGTAGTCTCTTTCTTTGATGATATGTTTGGTACTCCATGATTTGAAGGGCAAATTTTATTTAATTAATTTATTTATTTTTTAAAGATTTTATTTATTTATTTATTTGACAGGGAGAGATCACAAGTAGGCAGAGAGGCAGACAGAGAGAGAGGAGTAAGCAGGCTCTCTGCTGAGTAGAGAGCCCAATGCGGGGCTCGATCCCAGGACCCTGGGATCATGACCTGAGCCGAAGGCAGAGGCTTTAACCCGCCGAGCCACCTAGGCGCCCCTATTTAATTTATTTTAATTTATTTATTCTTTCTTACTCTAAAATTATATTCTATTCATCATTTGCTTCCTTATTTATCATCTATAGCAGTAATTTTCCTTTTTTTTTTTCTGTAGAATACATACTGCATTTACAGTCTTCAGGAGCTTACACTGACTTTAGGAATATCACATTCTTGAACTGAAAATAGATGAAGCCAGAATGTATAAGTATTAGCATTAATACAATTTGGCATATTGATTTTAGTTAAATTAGTTTAGGCAACAGCATTTATATTAAATTATTCTCCAATAGGAACAAAAAATAACTTAATGTTTACATGATCTCTCTACTCATGTGTCTTTTGTGCCTTGTCAAAATTGTTTTATACACACTGAACAGAGTAAAGGTTATTATTTGGAATATCTGTTGCCTAAATAGGCATACCCTCAAAACCTATTGCCTCTGGCAATATCCAAATAAAATTAGCTAATCAATATATAAACTGTGTCAAATATCCAACACTTTGATGTCCATACATTTCATAACTTTAAAAAAACCCTATTAGTTGACTGTGAACTTCCCTTTACATCAGAATGCATGATGTGAATATACAAGTATGCATGCAATCTGATACTCATATTTGACTCCAGACCTCTTTTAAGAACAAGACAAATCATACAGCAACTGCTACATATTTTGCCTGTCTGCTGCTGTTCTACTCAGACAATTATAGTTATAGTTTACTGTTTTAAGTTGTATTTCAGTAAATCCACGCAAAGTATATTCCTATAACCTTTATTATTTTCTTTTTTAAAAAGATTTTTATTTATTTATTTGACAGAGAGAGATCAAAATTAGGCAGAGAGGTAGGCAGGGGGTGGGCGAAGCAGGCTCCCTGCTGAACAGAAAGCCCTATGCAGGGCTCTCTCCCAGGACTCTGGGATCATGATCTGAGCCAAAGGCAGAGGCTTTAACCCACTGAGCCACCTGGGCGCCCCCTTTCTTATTTTATTTTACCAGCTCCGCTGCATTCCATCTCCTGAAATGAATTCATTGTCATGACTATTTTAAGAACCATTGTAAAGCTCCTGCATCCATTTCAAAACATTTTGGAAATCCTCAGCTGCAAATGAAGTCAAAGGGCAAAATTGTACTCTGTCTTCTACCAAACTTTCAAATAAGAAGTCACACATATTCTCTTGAAGCTGTTTCAAAAAATTGAAGCAGAAGGGAAACCTCCAGACTCTTTATGAAACCAGCATGACCCTGATCCCCAAAACAGGCAAAGACCAAACTAAAAAGAATTTCAGACAAATATCACTGATGAATATGGATGCTAAGATTCTCACAAGATCCTTGCAAACAGGATCCAACAGCACATTAAAAAGATTATCCACCAAGACCAGGTGGGATTCATCTCTGGGCTACAAGGATGGTTCAACATTCGCAAATCAATCAATGCGATAGACCACATTAAAATTAGAAGAGAGAAGAACCACACGGTCCTCTCAATTGATGCAGAAAAAGCATTTGACAAAATCCAGCATCCGTTCCTGATTAAAACGCTTCAAAGTATAGGGATAGAGGGAACATTCCTGAACTTCAAACAATCTATCTATGAAAGACGCACAGCAAATATCATCCTCAATGGGAAAAAGCTCACAGCTTTCCCGTTGAGATCAGGAACATGACAAGGATGCCCACTCTCACCACTCTTGTTCAACATAGTATTAGAAGTCCTAGCAACAGCAAACAGACAACAAAGAGAAATAAAAGGTATCCAAATTGGCAATGAAGAAGTCAAACTCTCTCTCTTGCCAGATAACATGATTCTTTATATGGAAAACCCAAAGACTCTACCCCCAAACTATCAGAACTCATACAGCAATTCAGTAATGTGGCAGGATACAAAGTCAATGTACAGAAATCAGTTGCTTTCTTATACACTAACAGTGAAAATACAGAAAGGGAAATTAGAGAATCGATTCCATTCGCTATAGAACCAAGAACCATAAGATGCCTGGGAATAAACCTAACCAAAGAAGTAAAGGATCTGTACTCGAGGAACTACAAAACACTCATGACAGAAATTGAAGAAGACACAAAAAGATGGAAGACCATTCCATGCTCTTGGATTGGAAGAATAAACATTGTTAAAATGTCTATACTGCCTAGAGCAATCTATACTTTTAATGCCATTCTGATCAAAATTCCATCGGTATTTTTCAAAGAGCTGGAGAAAATAATCCTAAAATTTGTATGGAGTCATAATCGCTAAGGAAATGTTGAAATCACTAAGGAAATGTTGAAAAAAAAAAAAAAACCCGGCGTCATCACGTTACCGGATTTCAAGCTTTACTACAAAGCTGTGATCACCAAGACTGCATGGTACTGGCATAAAAACAGACACATAGACCAGTGGAACAGAGTAGAGAGCCCAGATATGGACCCTCAACTCTATGGTCAATTAATCTTCGGCAAAACAGGAAAAGCATACAGTGGAAAAAACTATCTCTTCAATAAATGGTGCTGGAAAATTGGACAGCTATATGTAGAAGAATGAAACTCGACCATTCTCTTACACCATACACAAAGATAAACTCAAACTGGATAAAAGACCTCAACGTGAGTCAAGAATCCATCAGAATCCTAGAGGAGAACATAGGCAGTAATCTCTTTGATATCAGCCACAGCAACTTCTTTCAAGATATGTCTCCAAAGGCAAAGGAAACAAAAGCAAAAATGAACTTTTGGGGCTTCATCAAGATCAAAAACTTCTGCACAGCAAAGGAAACAGTCAACAAAACAAAGAGGCAACCCACGAAATGGGAGAAGATATTTGCAAATGACAGTACAGACAAAAGGTTGATATCCAGGATCTATAAAGAACTCAAACTCAACATACACAAAACAGATAATCATGTGAAAAAATGGGCAGAAGATATGAACAGACACTTCTCCAAAGAAGACGTACAAATGGCTATCAGACACATGAGAAAATGTTCATCATCACTATCCATCAGGGAGATTCAAATTAAAACCATATTGAGACTGCTACTCTGCCATAATTTGTATTGATCTTTTCTTCTTTTCCTCAACAAGCTGGACAAGAAGACTCCATCGTCCACCGTGGAAGAAAAGATGCGATGTTACTTTTTAAAAATGGACTTTCTTTGTCTATGGGCATTTTAAAGCTGTTTATTCAAAAAACTGACTCAATCTCACGGAGCCATCTGTGTTACTACCTCTGTTTAGCAGTGCTAGGATAAAATTAACCACCCTATTGTCCTTAAAAGCGTTGTCTTATCTTTCTCTTTAAAAAAAAAAATAAATTATTGTGGAGATTCCACAAACTTTATTAGAAAAAAAAAAAAAAACCATATTGAGATACCACCTTACACCAGTTAGAATGGCCCAAATTACCACGACAGGAAACAACGTGTGTTAGAGAGGATGTGGAGAAAGGGGAACCCTCTTACACTGTTGGTGGGAATGCAAGTTGGTGCAGCCACTTTGGAAAACAGTGTGGAGATTCCTCAAGAAATTAAAAATAGAGCTTCCCTATGACTCTGCAATTGCACTACTGGATATTTACCCCAAAGTTAAAGATGTCGTGAAAATAAGGGCCATCTGAACCCCAATGTTTATAGGAGCAATGGCCACGGTCACCAAACTGTGGAAAGAACCAAGATGCCCTTGAATGGATGAATGGATAAGGAAGATGTGGTCCATGTACACTATGGAGTATTATGCCTCCATCAAAAAGGATGAATATCTAACATGGATGGAACTGGAAGAGATTATGCTGAGTGAAATAAGTCAAGCAGAGAGAGTCAATTATCATATGGTTTCACTTATTTGTGGAGCATAACAAATAGCATGGTGGACATGGGGAGTTAAGAGAGGAGAAGGGAGTTTGGGGAAATTGGAAGGGGCAGTGAACCATGAGAGACTATGGACTCTGAAAAACAATCTGAGGATTTTAAAGGAGCAGGGGGTGGGAGGTTGGGGTACCAGGTGGTGGGTATTATAGAGGGCACGCATTGCATGGAGCACTGGGTGTGGGGTAAAAGCAATGAATTCTGTTATGCTGAAGAGAAATTTTAAAAAAAGACTCAAGGAAAAATAAATTGTTCTTTGTCCTTTTTCATAGTAAACCATGTAGTGTTGAACTCACGTACTTTTGAAAAGATTGCCCTCCCTTACTGCTTCTTTATTCCTGCCATTTCCCTAATAGATACAGGATCCTTAGAGTGGGCAAATTCAGGTGACATCTAAACCTAATCCTTTCCTGATTATTCACAAATAAATCATCCTCAAAATAAAGGAAAAGGTCATACAATCCTCCAACAGCATTAAATGTGTAATCACACAAAGCAAGTCATGAAATTTAGGACTATGGTTCCCATGGTAACCCTGCTCTTCCTCTATTGTGTATGCCCCACAACGTTGTCTGTACATTTAAAATCTCTTTTTTCACTCTATTACAACTCTCAGTATCAACATCTTGTGAGAGCTACCTGACTAAGTATTCACCTTACCATATGAACAATAATTTATTAATTTTTGAAATAAAACTAAAATTAAATAATTCAAAATAGCAAATGGGAATTCTAGCTAGAACAGAAAATAAGATTCCTGTTATGAAGAATTTTATATAAATCAAAGTTGTATTTCCTAAATTATCCACTAGTTTTCTTCTGTTCTTTGAAGAATCATCTCCTGAAGCAAGAACAAAGTATTGACCCAGTGGGAAATGAACTTGGATTATCTTTTACTCTTGAGGTAGTTTGTGACATCAGAAAATAGCTACCAAATGTTTAGAATTTTTCCAGAAGAGACTCTGCATGACGTTTTGCAGTTTTGGTTTTTGTTGTAACCAGTCAAATACTTTTTCCAATGATTTTTTTAGTTTTTATTTAAATTACAGTTAACTAACGTACAGTATAATATTAATTTCAGTACACAATTTGTGATCCAACACTTACATACAATACCTGGCACTCATCACCTCCAAGATACTCCTTAATCACCATCACCTATTTCACTCATTCCCTCAATCACTTCCCCACTGGTAACCACCAGTTTGTTTTCTATAGTTAAGAGTCTGTTTCTTGGTTTACCTCTCCCTGTCTTTTTTTTTTTTTTCCCCTATGCTCTTCTGTTTTCTTTTTTAAATTCTATGTATAAGTAAAATCATACGGTATTTGCCATCCTCTTCCTGACATATTTGTTTATCATAATACACTCTAGTTCCATCCACATTGTTGCAGATGTCAAGATCTCACTCTTTATATGGCTGAGTAATATTCCATTGAATATATATGCCAAATATTCTTTACCCATTCACCAGTGGGTTGTTTCTATAATTTGGCTATTTTAAAACATATTGCTATAAACACAGAACTGCATGTATCCCTTTGATTTAGAATTTTCCTACTCTTTGGATCAAATACCTTGTAGTACAATTGATGTTCATAAAGAATTTGTATTTTTAATTTTTTGAGAAATGTCCATACTATTTTCCACAGTAGCTACGTCATTTGCTTACCTACCAACAGTGCAAGAGCATTCCCCATTCTCCAAATCTTTGCCAACACTTGCTGTTTCTTCTGGTGTTGATTGTAGTCATTCTGATGTTCTGAGTAACGTTGATCAACTTTTCATGTGTCTGTTGGCCATCTGCATGTCTTCTTTGGAAAAAAAAATAAAAGTATTTATTCATGTTTTCTGCCTCTTTTTAATTGGATTATTCATTTTCTATGTGTTTAGTTTTTTAGTTATTTATATATTTTGGATAATAATCTTTTACCAGAGACGACATTTACAAATATCTTCCCCTATTCTGTAGGTTGAGTTTTAGTTTCATTGATTTTTTTTCCCTCTCTTTGACGAATGTTTTTATTTCTATTATGTCCCAATAGTTTATTTTTGCTTTTATTTCCCTTGACCCAGCAGACATACTGGTAAGGAAATGTTAAAGCTGATGTCAAAGAGGTTACTGCCTATATTCTTCTCTAGGATTTTAGTGGTTTCCTGTCTCACATTCATGTATTTCACCATTTTGAATTTATTTTTGTGTGTGGTGTAAGAAAGTGGTCCAGTTTCATTCTTCAGCATGTTGCTGACCAGTTTTCCCAACACAATTTGTTGAAGAGACTGTCTTTTTCCCATTGGATATTTTTCTTGCCTTGTTAAAGATTAATTGATCATATAGTTTGGGGTTAATTTCTGGCTACTACATTCTTTTCATTGATCTGTGTGTGAGACAGTACCACTGTCTTGGTCATTATAGCTTTGTCATATAACTTGAAGTACAGAATTGTGATGACTCCAGCTTTGCTTCTCTTTTTCAGGATTACTTTGGCCATTTGGGGTCTTTTGTGGTTCCAACAAATTTTAGGATACTTTGTTCTCATTCTGTGAAAAATGCTGTTGGTATTTCAATAGACATTGCAATAAATGTGTAGATTGCTTCGGTAGTGTAGATATTTTAACAATATTTGTTGTTCCTACCCATGGACATGGAATGTTTTTCCATTGCTTTATGTCCTCTTCCATTTCTTTCATAAGTGTTTTATAGTTTTCAGAATAAGATTTTCATCTCTTTCATTAGCTTTATTCTTTGGTATCTTTCGTTTTGTTACAAATGTAAATGAGATTGATTCCTTAATTACTGTTTCTAATACTTCATTATTGGTATACAGAAATGCAACAGATTTATGTACATTGATTTTGTATCTTGTACTTCATTGAATTCATTTATCAGTTCTAGAAATTATTTGGTAGAGTCCAATTTTCTATATAAAATATGTCATCTGCAAGTAGTGTATGTTTTACTTCTTCCTTGCTGATTTGGGTGTTTTTTATTGCTTTTTATTTTCTGATTTCTGTGACTAGGACTTCCAGTACCATGTTAAATCACAGTGGTGAGAGCGGATATGCCCATCCTGTTCCTAACTATAGAGGAAAATCTCTTAGGTTTTCCTTATTGAGGATAATGTTAGCTGTGTTTTTGGCAATGGCCTTTATGATGTTGAAGTATGCTCCCTGTGTCTCTGTTTTGCTGAGGGTTTTTATCATGAATGGGTGTTGTACTTTGTGAATTGTTTTTTCTGTATCCAGTGAAATGATCATATGGTTCTTACTTTCCTCTAATTAACATGGTGTATCATGTTGATTGAGTTGCAAATATTGAACAACCCTTGAAACCCAGGAATAAATCTCACTTGACTGTGTGGAATCATTCTGGATTCAATTTGCTAGTATTTTATTATGAACTTTTGCATCCAGATTATCAGGGATATTGGCCTGTAATTCTCCTTTTTAGTGGAGTCTTTAACTGGTTTTGGCATCAAGGTAATGCTGACCTCATAGAATGAATTTGGAAGTTTTATTCACTTTTCTATTTTTATGGGAAAGTTTGAGAAGAATGATATTAACTTTTTAAAAAATATTTGGTAGAATTTCCCTTGGAAACTATCTGGCCTTGGACTTTTGTTTATTGGGAGATTTTTTATCACAAATTTAGTTTTCTTGCTTGTTTTTGGTCTCTTCAAGTTTTCAATTTCTTCCTGTCTCAGTTTTGGTAGTTTATATGGTTCTGGGTAGTTATCCTGTTCTCCCAGGTTGTCCAATTTGGGGGTATATAATTTTTCACAATATTATCATTATTGTTTTTATTACTGTTTTTTTGGTCATTATTTCTTCTTTCTCATTTGTAGATTTATTTGGAGGGGATTTCTATTTTCTTTTTAAGTCTGGGTAAAGGTTTATCAATTTTATTTTTTCAAAGAATTGGCTCCTGGTTCATTGATCTACTCTACTGGTTTATTTAGTTACTATATCATTTATTTGTGCTCTAATCTTTATTATTTAGACTTGTTTTGTTGTCCATTTTCTAGCTCCTTTAATCTTTTATTTTTAAAGTAGACTTCATGCCAAGCATGAGCCCCAACATAGAGCTTGGATTGACCCTGAGAACAAGACCTGAGCTGAGATTGAGAATTGGGCATTTAATGGACTGATCCACCCAGACACCACTTTTTAGCTCCTTTAAATGTTAGGTCAGGTTTTATGAGATTTTTCTGGCTTTATAATGTAGGCTTGTATTGCTATATACCTCCCTCTTAGGGCCACTTTTGCTTGCATCCCAAAGGTTTTGGGTCATTGTAGTTTCATTTTCAGTTGTTTCCATGTATTTTTAAAATTTATTTCTTTGATTCATGGTTGATCCATTCATTGTTTTGTTGCATGTTTTACCTCCATGTATTTGTGGTCTCTTCAAATATTTTCTTGTGATTCAGTTCTAGTTTCATAGCATTGGGTTCAGAAAAGGTGTGTGGTATCTGGTCCAGTGTATTTTTCAAAACCTTGTATTTTTCTATTTAGATGATCTGTCCATTCATGTAACTGGAGTGGTAAAGTGCCCTACTATTATTGTATTATTATCAATGAGTTCCTTAAGTTTGTTATTGTTTTATATATTTAGGTGCTCCTATGCTGGGGGCATAAATATTTACAACTGTGAGATTATCTTGCTGAATTGTGGCCTTTCTTATGACATAGTGCCCCTCGTCTCTTATTGGAGTTTTTGTTTTAAAGTCTAGTTTTTCTGGTGTAACTATGGTTACTATGGCTTTATTTTGACATCCATTTGCATGATAACTGCTTCTCCATCCCTTTACTTTCGATCTGAAGGTGTCTTTAGGTCTAAACTGTGTTTTGTTAATAGGAGCACTCAGTCAGTTAACTCTTAAACTCTTAATTTTGGCTCAGGTCATGATCTCAAGATCATGAGACCAAGCCCTGCACTGGGCTCAGTGTTGGGCATTGAACATGCTTAAGGTTTCTATCTCCCACTCCCTCAACCCTTCCCCCCCACTCACACTCTGTTTCTCACCATCATAAATAAATAAATAAATAAATAAATAAATAAATAAATGAGTCTCTTGTAAGCAGTATAAAGATGGTCTTATTTTTTTTTAATCCTTTCTGATATTCTTTGTCTTTTGATTGGAGCATTTAGGCCATTTACATCCACAGGAATTATCAATAGATCTGTAGTTACTGTGATTTTATTACTTGTTTTGTCCTTGTTTCTGGAGATTTTTTCTGTTATTTTCTTGAACTTGTAACTTTTGGTCTTTCCTTTCCACTCAAGGATTCTCCTGTAGTATTTCTTGCAGAGTTGGTTTAGTGGTCCTAAACTCCTTTAGGTTTTGTTTGCCTGGGCTCCTTTATTTATTTATTTATTTTTGTTCCTTCTTTTTCCTCACTGGATAAAGTATTCTTGATTGCAGGTTTTTCCTATTCAGCACCTTGACTATATCATGCCCCTCCCTTCTGGCTTGTTAGCTGTTGAGAAATATTCAGCATTCCTCATGGGTTTTCTTTTCTTTTTTAAGATTTCATTTATTTATTTGACGAAGAGAGAGAGATCACAAGTAAGCAAAGAGGCAGGCAAAGAGAGAAGGGGAAGCAGGCTCCCCACTGAATAGAGGGCCCGATGAGGAGCTCAATCCCAGGACCTTGAGATCATGACCTGAGCTGAAAGCAGAGGCTTAACCCACTGAGCCACTCAGGTGTCCTGCCCTCATGGGATTTTGTGTGTGTGTGTGTGTGTGTGTGTGTGTGTGAGTTAAGGACTTCTTTTGTCTGTCTGCTTTTAACATTTTTTATTACTATATTTTGCAAATTACAGTATGTCTTGGTGTAGTCCTGCTTCTGTTGATTTTGATGGGTGTTTTATGTGCCTCCTATATCTTAATGTCTATTTTTTTCCCCATCTTAGGAAGTTTTCAGCTATTATTTCTTCAAGTACATATTCTGTCCCCCTTTTCTCTCTCTTCTTCTGTGACTCTTATAATACAAATGTTATGTTTGATGGAGTTACTGAGTTCCCTAAGTTTATTCAAATATTTCATATTCTTTCCCTCTTTTGTGGATCTTCATTATTTTACATTATTTTGTCTTCACTATCATTTATTAATTCCTCTTCTTCTTCCATCCTTGTGTTTATCACCTAAAGCATATTTCCAAAGTCAGTTATTGCATTTTTTCATTTCTGTCTGGTTCTTTTTTAACTCTTTTATCTCTGTGGTGAGGGTACCCTCACCACAGAGATACTAGCCCATAAAGATACTAGCCCAGCTAGTATCCTTATGGTTGTTGCTTTAAATTCTCCATCAGGCATGTTACTTATATCTCTTTCACTTAGATCACTAGACATGGCTTTACCTTGTTTCTTCAATTGGGATGAATTGCTCCATTTTGGTACTTTGTTTAAGTCTCTGCCTTTTTCTCTGTTTTAGAAAAGGCCATGATGTTTCCTTCTCCTGAGAGTAATAGCTTTGTGAAGTTGAGGTCATGTTGAGTTTAGGACCTGACACTTCAGGGAGTATTTCTGGTATGTGCTGTGTATACTATATTGTGTTTTGGCTGCTCTGTCCTTCAGGACAGTCATCTACAGAGGTTCTCCTTTCCAGCAGTGGGCAGTGTTTAGTTCTGGAACAGAATGTGGGGAGTTTTCATTAGCTGTGTTCTCTTCTGTTTGTTAAATGAGACCTGATACTATCCACTAGAACTGAAGTCTGCAGAACTCTCTGGAAGAAAGATGTTTTGTGAGCACACGTTTCTGCTGTTTTGTTTTTGTTTGTTTGTTTGAGAAGGGGCCTGCGTGCTGAGACTGAGAAAAGCTTGTCTAAGAAGGACAGTCCTGCCAGAATGCAGGGTTATGGGACCTGATATAAGCAAGTTAGGCAGCCAGTGTTGGTGCTACCCTCCCTTCATGATGTAATTCTGTGTTTATGTCATGGGGAGGGGGTGGGGGATGTCTCCCCCAAGCTACTCTGTCCCTGGAGAGGTTTCTCTGCTGCCTTTTAGGGACTTGCTCCAAAAACAGGGAATGATATCCTCCCAGTGTGCCCCCAGGCATTCTTCAAACTACTGTTTCCTTGCCTTCTGCCCCCTGATTATATGCCTGCCTTCTTTCTAGGAACAGGGCAATGACCTCAGGGATCTACCCAAGCTCACAGACTTTTAAAACTCCAAGCTTTATGACCTGCTGGTTGCAAGAACTCACAAAATTTAACCCCTCATTTTTAAAGTCAATTGCTTTGGGTAAATATTTTTCTTGTGTGTTCACCTGTGTGTTCCTCTCTTTCCCTGGCTCTTCTCTGCAACCACAGCTCCTTCTCCTCTGTAGCATCTATAATCTGTTTCTTCCCTGAACCACATCTCCAAACTTCCTACTTTTTTTTTTTTTTTTTCTAATGTGGCTTCTTTTCTCCCTTTAATTGTGGGATTTTTTTCCTCTCAGTCTTCAGGTTGGTTTCTGGATATTTAGAGTGATTTGACAGTTATTTAATTGCATTTGGAGAATGAGATGTGTCTAGGGTCCTCCGACTGTTCCACCAGCTTCTCCTTTCAACCAATCATCTTAACTAAAATGTTAAATATAAGTAATATTCTTTATTCAAATCAGAACATGACTATATAATGTCAAAAGATTAATGCTTTCTCTTTGCTATTTATGGTTGCAAAATATTCAACAGCAAAGTAACTGACTTTCAGGTTTCTGGATCATTGCCTGAAATAACATCTAAATTTTGTTAAATCTCCCAAATCTTATTCAGCTATCTGGGCTCAAACTATTCTCTCTGATTAATTTATGCAACAGGTTTTCTCCCCCAAAATGAATGAAGCTCCCTCAATTTCCAGACTTATTCATTTATATTGACTTTTGCTTTGTTATGTGTAACTTTTTATTCAAGACACCTGGGATCTTTTTCAACAATATTGCTCATCAATTCCTCACAGATAAGCAATTAGCACATTTTATTTATTCTTCTTCCATTGTCTGTACAGATTTGTCTCTTTCACCACAGCTACAAATTTCCTTCATGTTCTTAACATCTAATACTTAGATTACTAAAATATACAAAATTAGGAGCTTTCCCTCCTTAGAGACAATTGAAATACACCATGATTATGGCTACCTGATAAAATACAAGATATCCAAAAAAAGTCTAATTTCAGATAAACAGCAAATGTTTGTATATGTATGTCCCAAATATTGCATTGGGTGTATTTATATTAAAATTTATTCATTGCATGAAATTTAAATTTGCATTGAAGTTATACATTTATATTTGCTAAACCTGGAAACTGAATGAGTCAAAAATCAATTTTTATTGCACCATAATGATAAGGATATTTCCTTCCCACAGAAATTCAGATGGTACTAATGAATTCAGGGTGAGTAGAAGAGGCAGGAGACTCTGAAATGATATGAAAAATATCCAATTTCTTATGACCTTTGCATCTGACAAGAAAGTGCTGATAGCACCATAATGCTAGACTGCCCATTAAGGTAGGAGAAGTATGTAGTTATCTACCCTTTCACAATTTGAGGAGCTCTTAGAAATCTTACCTACTCAATATTTTCCCAATCTTCATTATTTTCCCATGCTTCCTTTCTAAAAATGCAAATATTTCTGGGAGAGTTAATATCTTATATAGTTGAAAGAATATATTTTTGAGAGGGATAACATAATATATACTTCAGAGAATACATTTTATCGTGTGATTTCTTATTAGAACAAAAATGTAGGGAAACAGGTAAGTATGGGACACTGTGGGGAGGTGGGCAGTTACAAAAGGTAGGAAAGGGCAGAAAAAGAAAAAACTGAGTGAGTCAGACACAAACTTCACCTGCTCACAAATATGCCTAAGTGTGATCCTGTCATAAAGGCAAGTCGAAAAACACAAAGCCTTGTTATATGGGAGGCAGTACTGCATAGCAATAAAGGATACAGACTCTGAAAATGCCTTACCTGTGATTAAACCTCAAATCTGCCTCTTCTGTAAGATGAAAATACTATGAATACTTATATCATAGGCTTCTTTGAGTGCTACATGTGATGATACATGTAAGGTAGTTATAAAAGTACCTACAACATAGGAAATACTTATATGAGTTGATAGTTACATCGCTCTTGCCATTACCCAGTAAATTTTTAAAACTCATTGCATTTATTATTGGTATCTATTTTTTTTTAATTACCAATTTCCTAAGAATACATATCCACTTAATTTTTAAAACAATGAAAACTTTTAGTTACTTTGTTGTACAAAAAGAATAGTACCAGGGAAAATATTTACCTCTAGTATTATATTCAGAACATTTCATCCCCCCACCCAACAACACCCAGAGCATAGCAGAGGTAGACTGGAGAAGTGGCACTCATACTGGGGAGAGTATCCCAAACTATTGTCACTCTTCCATATGTTAGCATGACCATTATTAAATCTATAATGAAAAACCTTAAATGAATCCATTTGAAAGCATCTCCCTTAGGTATATAGAGAAGACAATCAAAAGACAGTCTCATCTATGTGATGTGTTTCTTCATCAAACAAAGGTTCTTACTCTTTCTCCCTTTGAGAACAAGCTTCCTTCTTTCTCCAATGTATTATGTCCCTGTCTATACTGTCCAACACATCCTTTCTTGTACATCATGTTCCCATCTACTGTCTTTACTGTTAAATGTGCATGGGCCTCTGCTTCTAGTAGACACTTTTCAAAGTTTCGACACAGACATGAATACCTATGAAAATTAAATGCAAAAACAAGAAAGGGAAGGTAAATATATCATTATATGTCCTTTTGATCATAACCTTACTCAGTAAACAGGTCACAATCTATGTTAATGACCATATGAGATGATGCTTAATACATTAAAACAAGAAAGGTAGAGGGGCGCCTAGGTGGCTTAGTGGGTTAAGCCGCTGCCTTTGGCTCAGGTCATGATCTCAAGGTCCTGCGATCAAGTCCCGCATCGGGCTCTTGGCTCAGCAGGGAGCCTGCTTCCTCCTCTCTCTCTCTGCCCGCCTCTCTGCCTACTTGTGATCTCTGTCTGTCAAATAAATAAATAAAATCTTTAAAAAAAAAAAAACAAGAAAGGGAGAGAAAGAAATGGAATATCAGCTTTTCAATTTAAAAATACTTGATTTATATCCACTTTTATATCACTTTATTTTTCTTTGGGGCCATTTTAATGTTTTGATCTTTAGGACAAAAGTTCAGATGCAAAAGCATAGATTAAAAAAAAAATGGGCAGAAGATATGAACAGACACTTCTCCAATGAAGACATACAAATGGCCATCAAACATGAAAAAATGTTCATCATCACTAGCCATCAGGGAGATTCAAATTAAAACCACATTGAAATATCACCTTACACCAGTTAGAATGGCCAAAATTAACAAGGCAGGAAACAACATGTGTTGGAGGGGATGTGGAGAAAGGGGAACCCTCTTCCACTGTTGGTGGGAATGCAGGTTGGTGCAGCCTCTTTGGAGAACAGTGTGGAGATTCCTCAAGAAATTAAAAATAGAACTTCCCTATGACCCTGCCATTGCACTCCTGGGTATTTACCCCAAAGATACAGATGTCGTGAAAATAAGAGCCATCTGTACCCCTATGTTTATAGCAGCAATGGCCACAGTCGCCAAACTATGGAAAGAACCAAGATGCCCTTCAACGGACGAATGGATAAGGAAAATGTGGTCCATATACACTATGGAGTATTATGCCTCCATCAGAAAGGATGAATATCCAACTTTTATAGCAACATGGACGGGACTGGAAGAGATTATGCTGAATGAAATAAGTCAAGCAGAGAGAGTCAATTATCATATGGTTTCACTTATTTGTGGAGTATAACAAATAGCATGGAGGACATGGGGAGTTAGAGAGGAAAAGGGAGTTGGGGGAAATTGGTAGGGGAGGTGAATCATGAGAGACTATGGACTCTGAAAAACAATCTGAGAGTGTGGAGAGCCATGAAATAGATGCAAGGAGTCACGTATGCGGAGGTGCCCGGGGATTGAGGAAGCGAGACTGATTGGCTGGCTGCAAGCATGGGTGAGCCCGTGCTCGCAGCGTGATCAGGGAGAGGGGCGTGGACTAGATCGGTGATTGGCCGAGGTAAAGGATATAAAGCGGAGAGACTGTCGGGACAGAGAGAGAACTAATAAAGAAGCTTGCCACCCATCACGTTTGCGGGTTGTTCTTGCCGGCGAGAGCGACAAGTGGTGCCGAAACCCGGGACTTCGCCCGCGTCGCAAAGAGGTGATCGAGGTAGAGCAACGATAAGGTAAGGAGTGCACCAATAACTGTCTATTGACAGGGAGGTTCCCTGAAGACGATCGGAGGTAAGGTTGCTTATAAGGCTCTTCAGGGACGATAGAGAGAAAGTTTTCCCAGGATGGGAAACGAGATTGCTAGGTGCAGGATGGAGGGCCCTCTAAAGGATATCCTCAAGGCAAATGGCACCCCCTTAAAGACAAAAACAGCCCGCTCTTTCTTGAGAGAAGTAGGAGAAGTTGCCCCCTGGTTTATAGAGGAGGGGCTCCTGAATGTGCCACAGTGGGAGCACCTGGGGGAGGACTTGAAACGATGCCCATTTGTAACCTCGGGAACCCTTGCCGTGTGGTCCTTGGTGAGAGTGTGTTTACAATCTACTCGAGAGCCCTTGAAGCAAGCAGTGCAACAGGGAGGGGAGGTTCTGGAGCAGGTAAAGGAGGAGTCTCATAAAGGGTCTTCCCAAGACTCCGACTCTGAAATTGAAAGTTCGGAAGGACTCTCAGATAGCGAGTTGCAGGAAATAGGGGAGAGAGAGGCAGATAAGAAGGAGAAATCTCCCAGTCTCCAGGAATTACAGGATTTGGAAGCCATAAGACAGCAATTCGAGAGTAAGGAGGTGGAGTTGCAGAAGGCATTAGAGGAATTAAGAATGCAAGGAGAAGTAATGGCGCAGCTGAAAGCAGAAGCGGAAGCTGCAGCTGTGGCGCAGTCAAAATTAAAAGCGGAAGCTATGCCGCTTCCGCATTCTAGCCCTACGGCGCCACCCTATGAGTGGCCCCCGCCTTACAGGCCAAGCTGCGCCAAAACGTGCCATTGTTCAGACTGCACGGCACAAAATTGGAGAGAGGTTCTTGGCCCAGGAAAAGGCTTTTTTCCCGTATTGGAAGATCAGAACCAGCAGAGGTATCATCAGCCGTTAGATTTTAAGTTGGTAAAGCAACTTAAAGAGGCAGTTAGCGCCTATGGACCCCAGGCAGCCTTTACTGTCTCCCTTGTGGAGTCACTGGGAGCGCTCTTCCTCACTCCTGAGGATTGGGCCAACCTGGCCAGAGCGGTTTTAAGTGGAGGGCAATATCTGGAATGGAAAATCCAAAATCAGGACAATTGTCAGGATACAGCACGGAGAAATGCAGCCGCAGGCAACCCACAATGGAATTTGGGCATGCTAACGGGCACGGGGCTATACCTCGGGGCCCAAGTGCAGAGTACTTATCCCCCTGTGGTATATCAGCAGGTAGCCACGGCGGCCACCAGGGCTTGGAAAACTCTGAGGGGGGCGGGAGACCTGCAAGGGCAACTATCCAAGATATTGCAGGGGCCCAATGAGCCCTATGCTGATTTTGTAGATAGATTAATGCAAACCGCTGGCAGAATGTTTGGGGATGCCGATACAGCGATGCCGCTAATCAAACAATTGGCTTTTGAAAATGCCAATAAGTGGTGCAGAGAGGCCATCAGGCCCTGGAGGTCAAAGGACCTATCAGCTTACATCAAAGTTTTCAGGGATATAACGGGACCCATGATTCAAGGACAGGTCATGGCGGCAGCTTTTGCACAAGCTATGCAGGGCCAGGGAGGAGCCCGCACCAAGGGGTGCTTTCAGTGTGGCCAAGAAGGTCACATAAAGAGGGACTGCCTGCAACGTGGAACCCAGATTGGGAAAGCACCCTCGATCAAGCCGCCAGGGGGCTCCAAGCCTCAACTCTGCCCGCGGTGCAGAAAGGGAAATCATTGGGCGCATGAATGTCGGTCTGTAGCCGACATTGAGGGGAACCCATTGCCACCTAATAATTGGGGGAATTCAAAAAACGGGAAGCAGGGCCCTACCCCTCGGGGCCCGAATCAAATGTATGGGGTGGCGATGTCCCTACCCACCAAGCCGAGATGGGTTTTCCCACCTTCCAATCAGGAGGGCCAGCCCACGTGGGACCCAGAAGAGCCACAGCAGGCGCCGCCGGACTTGACGTCTGTGCCACCGCCCGAATGGTCCTAACGCCCGATATGGGGGTGCAAGCTGTGCCATCGGACTTGCATGGGGGCCCTCCGAAGGGATCGGTGGGGCTCCTCCTTGGTAGGAGCTCCTCCACAATGCGGGGACTCCAGGTTCACCTGGGAGTAATTGACCCTGATTTCGAAGGGGAGGTCAAGATTCTGATTTCATCTCCAAAAGGTATTAACATTATAAATCCAGGAGATAGGATTGCGCAGCTCCTAATATTGCCTAGCCATCATGAAAACTATCCATCCACAGGCCGGGCGAGGAGGGGTGGCCTCGGATCCACGGGACCTTCCCTCGCATGCCTTACCATGGACATGAAAGAGAGGCCCATGATTAAACTGAAAATCAGAGGGAGACAGTTTTGGGGGCTCCTGGATACAGGAGCAGACAAGAGTATCGTCAATTGTCTAGATTGGCCGAAGTCCTGGGCCTTAGTCAAGGCTAATCAAACCCTCCGTGGGTTAGGGGTGGCTACCAGCCCAGATATTAGTGCCGCGTCCCTAGATTGGGAGGATGAAGAGGGACACAAAGGCATTTTCCAACCGTACATTTGCGCCACCCCAGTTTCGCTGTGGGGACGTGATGTACTGGAGCAAATGGATGTCAAAATTACTACTGAAAAACTTTATAGTGAGGCCTCCCAAGACATGATGAAAAACATGGGATATAAACCTGGCCAGGGCCGGGGGGCTAAAGGCCAGGGAGATCCCAATCCGCCTTCTATGGGGGGTCAGGGTTTTTCGTAGCGGCCACTGAAGCAATTAGAATAACTTGGAAACAAAACGAGCCGCGATGGGTGCCTCAGTGGCCTCTGACAAAAAACAAATTACAAGCGGCAAAAGAACTAGTCCAAGAACAACTCAGAGCGGGACATATTCAGGAGTCCACGTCCCCGTGGAATACCCCCATATTTGTGATAAAAAAGAAATCAGGCAGTTGGCGGCTGCTACATGACCTGCGACAGATCAATGATCAAATGCAGGTCATGGGGCCCATTCAGCTAGGGCCTCCAGTCGTGACGGCGCTGCCCAAAAATTGGCCCTCCATTGTAATTGACATTAAAGATTGCTTCTTCTCCATTCCATTACACCCTGCAGACACGGAGCGCTTTGCCTTTACTCTACCATCAATTAATCATGCTGAACCAGACCTTAGGTATGAATGGAAAGTACTCCCTCAAGGAATGACTAATAGCCCCACCTTATGTCAGTTGTATGTGAGTCGAGCATTGGAGCCCTTTAGGAAAGCATTCCCAAGCCTAGTTTGTTATCATTACATGGATGACATCTTAATCTGCGGGCCAGATGAGGGGTCCCTACCCCCGGCTCTAGTCTTCCTACAAAGACAATTGGCAGAATGGGGGTTAACTGTGTCCCCTGAAAAGATTCAGGCAGGAAACCTACAAAAATACCTTGGTATACAACTCTCTGGCACGATAGTAAGACCTCAATTGGTACAAATCCGCAGGGATTGTCTGCACACATTGAATGATTTTCAAAAACTTCTGGGGGATATTAACTGGATCCGACCATATATAAAAATTACTACATCAGAATTGAAACCCTTATTTGAAATTCTGCCTGGAGATCCTAGGCTGGATTCCCCAAGAGCACTTACCCCGGCTGCCATCAAAGCATTACAATTGGTCGAAAACAGATTAGCCCTGACAGCAGCAGATAGATGTGATCCAGAAAAACCTGTAAATGCCATAGTTATCCCATCCCCTGGGTCACCCACAGGAGCCTTATGGCAAGGAGGACCCCTGCTATGGATCTACCTGCCCCATAATCTCAGCCGCGTCATCACCCCGTATGCTACGGCTGTAGCTATGGTGGCAAACAAAACACTCAAAGCTAGCATACAAGTCCTCGGGAGACTGCCCGATGCATGTATAATCCCTTATGACAAAACCCAAGTGAACATTCTGACACATGTAAATGATGATTGGGCCATTTTGACGGTCGCCTACCCTGTTACATTTGATAATCATTACCCCTCACACCCCCTAATTGAATTCTACAAAAATACCCCTCTCATTTGGCCTAAATCCTGCCGATTGGAGCCACTGGTCGGGGCTCTCACAGTGTTTACAGATGGTGGTAAATTTGGAACTGGCGCCTACGTGGTGAAAGGAAAAGTAATTCCGGTTGTTGTGCCATCGACCTCAGCCCAAAGAACCGAATTGTTGGTAATTATGTGTGTTCTACAAAGATTTCAAAACCAGCCTATCAACGTTATTTCAGACAGTAAATATGCAGTTGCAGCTACTAGATCTATTGAAACTGCTATTATCTCAGCCAGCCAATCAGAAATTTCCTCCCTACTGGCTGAATTACAAGACATTATACTCTCCCGTGGTGCCCCTTTTTATATCGGACATCTCAGAGTGCATTCAGACCTTCCGGGGCCTATGGCTGAGGGAAACCGAATGGCTGACGCGGCCGCGCGCTTCACTGTTTGTAACGCTCTGGAGGATGCTAGAAAGTACCATAAAAGATGGCATGTTAATGCCTTAACATTAAAGGCACGCTTTCACATCTCAAGAGCTGATGCACGAGACATCATGAAGTCCTGTAGCAATTGTATGGTGCACTTACCCATGCCCTCTTTGGGGGTAAATCCCAAAGGGCTACTGCCCAACCATCTGTGGCAGATGGATGTTACACACGTTCCCTCCTTCAGGCAACAAAGGTATGTCCACTTAAGTGTAGACACTTGCTCAGGGGTTGTTAGTGCGACCCCCTTGCGCGGAGAGAATGTCAAAAACGTGATGACCCACTGCCTACGCAGCTTTGCCTGCTGGGGAGTGCCAAAGCACCTAAAAACAGACAATGCCCCCGCCTATACTTCTGCAGGCTTTCGCGGCTTTCTAGCCTGCTATAATATTCAGCATACCACAGGCATACCATATAATCCTCAAGGCCAAGGCGTCGTGGAACGCGCACATCTGACCTTTAAAACTACCCTACAAAAAATACAAAAGGGGGGAGTTGGGGATGAATACCATACACCCAATGACCTCACCAATTTGGTCACCTTTATTTTAAATTTTCTCACGGCTGACAAAGATGGCACCTCGGCCGCGGAGCGTCATTGGGGCCAACAGAAAACACAGCAGTTAATGGTGAAATGGAAAGATGTCCTCACTGGCTTATGGAAAGGGCCTGACCCGGTGCTTAGGTGGCACCGAGGTTCCCTTTGTGTTTTCCCACAGGATGCACCCGCCCCACTCTGGGTACCAGAGCGACTCACCAGGCTGGTGGCCACGGAGCCCATGGAGGATGCCGGTGACAATGACAATAGTGATGACGACCGTCCTACAGCCCAGTCCCACGACGAAGGCGGAATCAGTTCAGCTGTGGGCCCTGGTGAAGGCTTGGCCGTCCCCTCTACCCCTGACTAACGAGTCAGATATTTTATCCCTTTTTTTTTCACCACTAACGCTTCAACAGGACTGCCATGGGTCCCCTTCTCTCCTGAGGAAAAACCCCTTACTAATATTACCCTCCATCTATCGGGTAAGTGCCCTGTATCAGATTGGGCAACCAAACGCTGGGAGCATTCGAGCCTGTGAATGCTACCACGACGCATCTGGGTAATGTCACAACTATTACGGGACTTGTGCCTTGACTGCTTCCGAAGGCCCAATGGGACTTTACAGTGCCCATAGGGACGCGGAGAGCACCTTTGTACCAGTCCCGCCAGAGATGGCCCCCGGCCTGGAGTGGCTGCCAAAGTGGTCTCTCCGGGGTCTGGGTAGGAACGGGGTACATGTTCAGCCCTAAGTTCACCACCTATTCTAATAGCTCCTTCACAGGTTATATTCTTATACTGAACCAAAGGGTGGATCTAGTACAAGAGCAGGTCAATACCTTAACATCTTTGATGACTGTTGGGTGTTTACAAAATCTGCCTGGACTCTGTGTCACCCCGGTAGCTTATAATAATTTGTCTCACGCCGCAAATTTATCCAAACAACTGAGTCGCATGCTCAATGGTTCCTGGAGCGTTGAATTCCAGAACCTGACCAAACAGTTGCGAGCCCAAATTGTTATCATAAACGCCACTAAGGTACCCATTGGCACTGTCCATGATTGGGTTGTCATGCTACAACAATCACTCTCGCTCCTCAAAAACTGGGCAGGCATAGGAGTCCTCGTTATATTAATGATTCTGGCTCAAGTGCTCCTACTAAGATGCATCTGTAGAGTTGCGCGACGGCAGCAACGGCAGCAACAAGTTTTGGTTCAAGCTATGATGGCTCTAGAGGCTGGTACCTCCCCCCAGATATGGCTTAATATGCTGGATCGGTAGTCAAAGACGGGTAAGACCGACCCCACCCTATAGCAACCTAAGACAGGGACCCCTCGGCCAGGAGGGACACCCGATGACGGTAAGCGTAGGGAGTGAGGGCGGCAACCTAAGACAGGCACGATCTCCGCCATCATATATAAATAAAAAGGGGGAGCTGTGGAGAGCCATGAAATAGATGCAAGGAGTCACGTATGCGGAGGTGCCCGGGGATTGAGGAAGCGAGACTGATTGGCTGGCTGCAAGCATGGGTGAGCCCGTGCTCGCAGCATGATCAGGGAGAGGGGCATGGACTAGATCGGTGATTGGCCGAGGTAAAGGATATAAAGCGGAGAGACTGTCGGGACAGAGAGAGAACTAATAAAGAAGCTTGCCACCCATCACGTTTGCGGGTCGTTCTTGCCGGCGAGAGCGACACGAGAGGTTTTAAGTGGCGGGGGGTGGGAGGTTGGGGTACCAGGTGGTGGGTATTATAGAGGGCACGGATTGCATAGAGCACTGGGTGTGGTGAAAAAATAATGAATACTGTTATGCTGAAAATAAATAAATTTAATTTTTAAAAAAAGCACAGTTAAAATATGTGCCACTGAGATTTTTTCCACAAAAAAGAAAGATTATGTCAGAAAATGGTAGTCATTTGAAAAAATAATAAAGAATTCAGACATTTTTAACTGCTCTAGAGTGTAGTTGTATTATGCAGAAGATACTCTGATCAGTGTGTTCTTTAAAATCACTGTGGTTCTGTCTGTATTGTCACTGATATGGCAACCATCTATGAAAAGTCATCAGAAAAATATAATTTAATATCTTAAACTACCACTATCTCAGGACTAGTGACTTGGGAATGACAGTTGTAATATTACAGGAAAAATTCTCATCAGATTTTACTTCATAATTCCCTCATGCTTCTATATAGAATCTAATGCTTGGGACATAACTGTCTCTCCTTAAATTAATAATTGAGAAGCAGAACTCAAATTTATTTTCTGCTCAAAATATGTCTTCGTGTACCTCTTTGGTCCACTCATATAGCTTCACCACATTTCATCAGTTTACTGATCCATAAAGAAGTTGTAACAGTGCTTATTTCTCAGCTGTATTTAGAGGTCAATTTCAGAGATTCTTGAGCAAAAAAACAAAAAAAATTATGATTTACATCTTCACTAGACCCAAATGAGACCATGACATTTTCTAGTTTGCTTTCAAATCTCCAATTCATTCATGAAAATATGTCTCCCAAGTTTGTGCTAGAAAGAAATGAAAATTGACAAAGATTCAAAATTACAACACATACCATGCTCATATGAAACATAATCTCATCCTATTTTATAGCTTACCTACCCTTTATCTCTGCTTTATTATCTTTCCCTTCCCCAAAGACTGGATTTTCTGTATCCTGTCTCCATGATGCTCTGGGCATTCTCTTCAGCCTACCAAAATACAAGGCAGATTGTAAATTTACTACATAGTTCCACAGTGTATGTTTGTCACCTCTTCCAGGTCTCTTAACTTTCACCCCTTTGATATGGTTTCCATCTGCTGTTGCTTCTTAAATACCTATTATTATAATACAATAAGATCTCAAATACCCCCTCAATAAAGATAAGAGATTTTTCAGGTTACAGGTTCTAGAAATCCCCTATCCTAGAAACCCCACTTTGGCAAGAAAACCAACTTGCAAACACGGTTTATTGAAATTCATTTCTCTGTTTATCAGAAACCTACTTTCTACTTTCAACAGTGTTGCCTGAAAGGCATGCATAAAGCTTACAGGAGAACAAGAGTAGTAAAGAATCACAACTGTCCAGACTATCAAATGATTATGTTTTGTGCATATTAAAATGAAATCATACAAATATAATCACATCTATATTTTGTATATTTTAAGGCATTAAAGAAATTTTAAGAAACATGTTATCTTCTACTCCAAAATTGTTCTCTAACTGAAAGGAAATGAGTTTCTTTTGGGAACTGAGAATTGAGCTACTTATCCAGATTTTAATCAATCTCCCCCCCCACAGGTATTTAAGTTTTATCTCTTTCTACTCGGTTACATAAATTACTACTCATCTGTTTGCTTTCTATCTAGTGGATATGTCTAGTCTGCTGGGTTTCTGCTCCCACTTTCTTTGTCCTTGTAGTTTTACACATTTTTAATTGCTTTTATATCCATGCTTTATGGGCTTCAAGAAGTGGTACAGTTAAACAATTTTTTAATATAAAAATCCCATTAAATTAATTTAGTTAGGGGAGTAAACTGGTCAGATATACATTGCTAAAAAGATGACTCAGGCAATGGTGTAGACAGATAGTTCTGAGGAATGCAAGACTTCAAATAAAAAGAAAAGCTAGAAGATATGCACAGAGACTGAACTTAGTGAGAATGTAGAGGAGGTATCAAATATGAAAAGTGCTAGGGAGGTATCATTATTAGGAAGTTGTTTCAAATTGAATGTAAAAGTCTGGATCTTCACCACAGTTGGAAAAACAAAGAAAACAAGCTTGGGTAGAAAAACACATGTTTGCCATTTTGGAAGTGTTTATTTTATGGGTCAATAGGACATGCAGGTATAGACACCCATTAGAAAGATGACAATACAGAATTGAAATTTTGTGGAGAGGTCAGGCCCAAAATGTAAACTTGAGGGATGCCTAAATAGTTATGCTATAACTTGTCAGAAACACAAATTCTCCATAGTAATATTAAAATATATTATTAAATAAAGATGATAAATTTGTTCTATTTCAGTGACTTTAGATCTTTCTGAAATGTGAACATATGTATAAAAAACATACACATTGCCATCATTTTAAGAAAACATTCTTAGACGCATGTAAACTTATGGATTTCACACATTATTTTGTACGTGACTAACACTCCTCTAATAATACTGTCATATTTTATAGTCAGGTGGATTGAATGGAATCTGACTCTTACCACATTGGTCACCAGGGCTGGTTTTGGACATCTAACTACCTAAGCAAATAAGTACTTCTTCTTTCCTCACTTTACTATATATGTCTTCCCCATAGATATGTGCTTATTCAAGTAAATAACCAGGTTGAAATTTGGTTAAGATTATATGTAATCTTTTTTATGGCAGCAAAATAATTGCATACACCTACTGCAATAGGTCTTTGTTCCAACTTTTATTTATTTTGTTTTCTTTTCTTTTTTACTCTAATGTTGTTTAGAAAGATTATATAAAAAGACATGTTTATGCTGTATAAGTTCTAATTTCTCCCATTTTTATGAAACTATTTTTTTTCTTTGAGGCAGAAACAATAAACAAGTTCCATATTTTTCAGAAGAGTAGAGTTTTCTATTTTACTTATTACTGTTATAAAGCACTTCCATGCACTCAAAAAAAGTTTTTATTTAGTTAGTTATTTAGTTGCATATTTTATTTATTTGTCAGAGAGAGAAAGAGAGAGAGAGAGAGTGCAAGGACGGATAGCAGCAGGCAGAGGAAAAAGCAGGCTCCCTGTTGAGCAGGGAGCCCAGTATGGAACTTGGGATCATGACCTGAGCTAAAGGCAAACACTTAACTGACTCAGCCAGCCAGGCTTCCCAAGAAGTTGGTTTGGTTTTTTTTTTTTTTTTTTTTTTTTTTTTTTGTGAGTGTGTGTTTGTTTTTTTGTAATAAATAATAACATATCTTTGGGAGTGGGAAACTATAAATTATGCCATTAAGAAATAGTATAGAGGAACCTGGTTGACAAGATAGCAGAGAACTAGGTGGAGGTGCCATTTTAACCTGTACCCTAAAGTGAGCTGATTACCTACCAAACAACTCTGATCACCTATGAAATCAGCCTAAGAGCAGAATTATACACGTCTGGATCTCTACAGAGGCAGAAGATGCCAGTGGGCAGGTAAAGTGAAGTGGTAACATCGGACTGATATCAGAAGATAAACAAAAGGAGGAGGGAGCCACCAGATGTGACCAATTGGAAAGTAATACACCAATGAGAGAGTGCCCTGCAACTGGGGACAAGCATTACCTTGGAGACTTGTTGAAAGCACTCAAAAAGAACAAAGGATCATGGGAGGAAATTGTGAGAATCAGGGTGGTTAGGGACAGGGGCTTAAGTCCGTGGACCAAGGACAGCCACCCCGGCACTGAGCCAGAGAGAGTGTGGTGAAGAAACAAGGTATTGGACCCTGAGCTGCCTGGGTGGCCGCTCCCATGAGGGGCTGGAAAATCTCAGTGCACTATCACTCCCTGGGACCTCTCTGTCGGTCTGGAGCTGCCCAGAAAGCCGCTGCTGTCATGGTTTTGGGGACAAGCAGGAGTTCCTTCGTCCCCAGGGACCCTGATTGGAACGTGCTCTGCCAGCAACCAAGTGGGAATTTCTGTGCTCTGGAGCACCCAGAGGGGAACAGACTGAGGCTTCTCTCAGAGAGGGAGGTCGGGGTATTGTTTCCTTCCCTCTAAACTTCTAAAAACCCATCAGAAGCTGTCAAGGTGAGAGAAAACAAAAGAACAAACAAACAAACAAAACACCTCCAGAGAACAAAAGCCTGAAAAACCGGTTTACTCAGAGCCCACCCCCTTGAGAGGGGCAGGAGGATGTTACTCAGGAAACACTACCTGAAAACCCACCCAGCAGGCCCTTCCCCAGAAAGACAACCAGAAAAAAAAAAAAAAAGAAAGAAAGACAAGAGAACAACCACCACTACTTCATAGATACAACTTTTATTTTTAATTCGTTCCCACTATTCTGGTTCATTTTTTATAGATAATTTTTTAAACTATTTAGCATCACAGTGAGATGTCCGGTACATCAAATTCCATATAACATTTTAACCTGAACTTTTTGATACATATACCCATGTGTTTTGTTTTGTTATGTTTTGTTTTGCTTTGTTTGCTTTTCTATTTTTTTATTTTTTTAAATTTGATTTTATTTTATTTTAGTTTAGTTTATTCTCTTTTTTCATTTTTATTTTTTAATATTCATATAGAGTTAAACGTCAAAGGAATCCCCTTTCAAATTTTTAATCTCCCTTTAT
The DNA here is from genome assembly GCF_030435805.1 of Mustela lutreola. NCBI lineage: Eukaryota > Metazoa > Chordata > Mammalia > Carnivora > Mustelidae > Mustela > Mustela lutreola. The sequence goes on from NC_081308.1 coordinate 79,753,549, forward strand.
CTTAGGAAGTTGAGTCCTTTAACAAAGATATCAAGATACATCCAGGAAGAATCAAGATAAACTTCCTCGCCCACACTGACAATTTATAACCACTCTCCAATCTTTTTCTTCTGCAGGTGTTTCTGTGTATTTGTGTTTGTCCCGATAGTATATAAATCTTATACTTGGGGTTCTTTATGACAAGGTTCTTTTTTTGTTTTGCATATATATATATATATATATATTTCTTTTCTCTTGTCATCTAGTTTTATCTATCTTTTTGTTTGTCTGTTTTTGTTTGTATACTTCAAAAATCTTACCTTGGGACCCATTTGGGCTGTGCCTTCTATTTTAATTTATCTTTATTTTTTTCCTGTCTTTCTCTCTCTCTCCCTCTCTCTCTTTTCTTTTCTATTTTCTCTCTTTCTTTTTTTTTTTTTTTTCCATTTGGGTGGGGACTCATGATAGCTCAGAAGTGTTCCAGGTGCACCTTGACTGCACCACGGTAAATACATCCAACAACATCCATTCAGACATCTCTCAACAATATGACTAGGAGGAGGAATGCCCAACAGAAGAAAAATTCAGAGGCTGGACTTCTGCAACAGACCTAATGGCTATTGACACAGACAATATGTCAGAAAGGGAATTCAGGCTAACAATTATCCAGGCAATAGCTAGGTTGGAGAAAGCCATGTATGACAAAACAGAATAGATTAGGGCAGAGCTGAAGGCCACTAGGGATGATGTTCACAATATTAGGGCAGAACTGAAAGCCACCAGGGATGATGTTCAAAATGCTCTCAATGAGTTCCAATATATTCTAAATTCTGTAAAAGCTAGGGTAACTGAGACAGAAGATAGAATTAGTGACCTGGAGGAAAAACAGATAGAGAGAAAGGATCAGGAGGAAGCCTGGAACAAACAACTTAGAAGCCACAAAAATAGAATTAGGGAAATAAATGACACCATGAAACATACCAATGTCAGAATTTTTGGAATACCTGAAGGGGAGGAGAAAGAAAGAAGTCTAGAAGATATAGTGGAACAGATTCTCCATGAAAATTTCCCAATCTTGCGAATGGAACCAGCATTCATGTACTAGAGGCAGAACGGTCTCCCCCCAAAGTTATAGAATATTGAACATCCTCTAGACACGTCATAGTAAAAATGAGGGATCATAATTGTAGACAGACTCTTGAAGGCAGCTAGAACAAAGAAGCTCCTTACATACAGAGAAAGCCCATCAGAATAACATCAGAACTGTCCACAGAAACCTGGCAAGCCAGAAAGGGCTGGAAAGATATATTCAGGGCACTGAATGAGAACATGCAGCCACAAATAGTTTATCCAGCAAGACCGACATTCAAAATGGATGGAGAGATAAAGAGTTTCCAAGACCAGTAAGGCTAAAAAGAGTATGCAACCACCAAGCCGACACTGCAGGAAATATTAAGGGGGGTTCTATAAAAGAGGAAAAATCCTAAGAATATCATTTAACAGAAATATGGAGACAATCTACAGAAAAAAAAAAAAAAGACTTCAAAGGTAAAATGATGTCAATAAAACCGTATCTATCAACAATCACTCTCAATGTGAATGGCCTAAATGTGCCCATAAAACGACACAAGGTTGCAGATTGGATAAAATGACAGGACCCATCCATATGTTGTCTACAAGAGACCCATTTTGAATCTAAAGATACACCCAGACTGAAAGAGAAGGGATGAAGAAGCATCTTTCATGCCAATGGGCTTCAAAGGAAGGCTGGGGTAGCGATTCTCATATCAGATAAATTAGATTTTAAACTAAAGACTGTAGTCCGAGATAAAGAAGGATGCTACATAATTCTTAAAAGGACTATCAACCAAGACAATCTAACAAATGTAAATCTCTATGCCCCCAATATGGGAGCAGCAATTACAAAAGAAAACTATTAATCAAGATAAAAAGTCATATTGATATGAATACATTAATAGTAGGAGATCTTAACACACCTCTCTCAGAAATAGACAGATCATAGAAGCAGAAAATCAATAAAGAAGAGCATTGAATGACCCACTGGACCAGATGGACCTCATAGATATATACAGAACATTCCACCCTAAAACAACAGAATACTCATTCTTCTCAAGTGCACATGGAACCTTCTCAAGAATAGACCACTGGGTCACAAATCAGGACTCAATCAATACCAAAAGACTGAGATGATTCCCTGCATATTCTCAGATCACAGGGCTTTGAAACTGGAGCTCAATTACAAGGAAATGTTCAGAAGGAACTCAAACACCCAGAAGCTAAAGACCACCCTGATTAAGAATGCTTGGATCAACCATGAGATCAAAGAACTGAAACAATTCATGGAAAGCAGTGAGAATGAAGACACTTTGGTCCAAAACCTATGGGATACAGCAAAGGCAGTCCTAAGGGGGAAATATGTTGCCATCCAAGCCTCCCTCAAAAAAATTGAAAAATCCAGAATACACCAGCTGTCTCTACACCTTAAAGAACTGGAGAAGCAACAACAAATCAAACCAACTCCACACATAGGAAGGGAAATAATCAAGATTAGTTATATGGAAAACCCAAAAGACTCCACTCCCAAACTACTAGAATTCATACAGCAATTCAGTAATGTGGCAGGATACAAAGTCAATGCATAGAAATCATTTGTTTTCTTATACATTAACAGTGAAAATACAGAAAGGGAAATTAGAGAATTGATTTCATTTACTGTAGAACCAAGAACCATAAGATACCTGGGAATAAACCTAACCAAAGTGGTAAAGGATCTGTAATCGAGGAACTACAGAACACTCATAAAAGAAATTGAAGAAGACAAAAAGATGGAAGACCATTCCATGCTCTTGGATCGGAAGAATAAACATTGTTAAAATGTTTATACTGCCCAGAGCAATCTATACCTTTAATGCCATACTGATCAAAATTCCACTGGTATTTTTCAAAGAGCTGGAGCAAATAATCCTAAAATTTGTATGGAATCAGATGAGACCCCAAATCGCTAAGGAAATGTTGAAAAATAAAAACAAAACTGGGGGCATCACATTACCTGATTTCAAGCTTTACTACAAAGCTGTGATCACCAAGACAGCATGGTACTGGCATAAGAACAGACACATAGACCAGTGGAACAGAGTAGAAAGCCCAGATATGGACCCTCAACTCTGTGGGCAAATAATATTCGACAAAGCAGGAAAAAAATATACAGTGGATAAATGTCTCTTCAGTAAATGGTGCTGGGAAAATTGGGCAGCTATATGTAAAAGAATGAAACTCGACCATTCTCTTACACCATACACAAAGATAAACTTGAAATGGATAAAAGAGCTCAACGTGAGACAGGAATCCATCAGAATCCTAGAGGAAAACATAGGCAGTAACCTCTTTGATATCAGCCACAGCAACTTCTTTCAAGATATGTCTCCAAAGGTGGAGTGCCTGGGTGGCTCAGTGGGTTAGAACCTCTGCTTTCGGCTCAGGTCATGATCCCAGGGTCCTGGAATCGAGTGCTGCATCGGGCTCTCTGCTCAGCAGGGAGCCTGCTTCTCCATCTCTCTCTGCCTGCCCCTCTGCCTACTTGTGATCTCCGTCTATCAAATAAATAAATGAAATCTTTAAAAAAATATATGTCTCCAAATGCAAAAATGAACTTTTGGGACTTCATGAAGATAAAAAAACTTCTGCACAGCAAAGGAAACAGTCAGCAAAACAAAGAGGCAACCCACGGAATGGGAGAAGATATTTGCAAATGACAGTACAGTCAAAAGGCTGATATCCAGGATCTATAAAGAATTCAAACTCAACATACACAAAACAGATAATCATGTCAAAAAATGGGCAGAAGATATGAACAGACACTTCTCCAATGAAGACATACAAATGGCTATCAGACACATGAAAAAATGTTCATCATCACTAGCCATCAGGGAGATTAAAATTAAAACCACATTGAGACATCACCTTACACCAGTTAGAATGGCCAAAATTAGCAAGACAGGAAACAATGTGTGTTGGAGAGGATGTGGAGAAAGGGGAACCCTCTTACACTGTTGGTGGGATTGCAAGTTGGTGCAGCCACTTTGGAGAACAGTGTGAAGATTCCTCAAGAAATTAAAAATACAGCTTCCCTATGACCCTTCTATTGCACCACTGGGTATTTACCCCAAAGATACAGATGTAGTGAAAAGAAGGGCCATCTCTACCCCAATGTTAATAGCAGCAATGGCCACAGTCGCCAAACTGTGGAAAGAGCCAAGATGCCCTTCAATGCATGAATGGATAAGGAAGATGTGGTCCATATACACTATGGAGTATTTTGCCTCCACCAGTAAAGATGAATACCCAACTTTTGTAGCAACATGGATGAGACTGGAAGAGATTATGCTGAGTGAAATAAGTCAAGCAGAGAGAGTCAATTATCATATGGTTTCACTTATTTGTGGAGCATAAGAAATAACATGGAGGACATAGGGAGATGGAAAGGAGAAGGGAGTTGAGGGAAATTGGAAGAGGAGATGAACCATAAGAGACTATGGAATCTGAAAAACAACCTAAGGGTTTTTAAGGGGCAGGGTTGGGAGGTTGGGGGAGCCAGGGCTTGATATTATGGAGGGCAGGTATTGCATGGAGCACTGGGTGTGGTGCAAAAACAATGATTTCTGTTAGGTTGAAAAGAAAGAAAGAAATAAAACAAACAAACAAAAAAGAAATAGTATAGAACTTCCATTAATCTTCAAATTACAAAACAGAAATCAAACAGAAATTATCTCAAAACAGAAATCAACTCCTAGTAAATTTCAATAAAGTTTATCTCTTATTGTTGTTGTTAGTTCTCAAATATTCTGTTGAAAGAGATATTTTAATATAAAGCAACTTAGTTAAATTATATTTAAAAGCCAGATAAGGAGGGGCACCTGGCTGTCACTGTAGGTTAAAGCCTCTGCCTTCAGCTCAGGTCATGATCTCAGGGTCTTTGGATCGAGCCCCATGTTGGGCTCTCTGCTCATCAGGAAGCCTGCTTCCCTTCCTCTCTCTCTGCCTACTTGTGATCTTTTTCTGTCAAATGAATAAATAAAATCTTAAAAAAAAAAAAAAAGCCAGGGGCACCTGGGTGGCTCAGTGGGTTAAGCCTCTGCCTTTGGCTCAGGTCATGATCTCATGGTCCTGGGATCAACTCCCGCTTTGGGCTCTTGGTTCAGCAGGAAGCCTGCTTCCCCCTCTTTCTCTGCCTGCCTCTCTGCCTATTTGTATTCTCTGTCAAATAAATAAATAAAATATTTTTTTAAAAGCCAGATAAAAAGAAATACAGTCATTCACTTCTTTTTTTTTAATTTATTTTTTATTTTCAGCATAACAGTATTCATTATTTTTGCACCACACCCAGTGCTCCATGGTGGTGGGTATTATAGAGGGCACAGATTGCACGGAGCAGTCATTCACTTCTTATTTCAGTAATAGTTAAGCTTTCATGTAAGTGCTTTTGTTTTGGCATGCTCACTCAAGAGACCCCAATTTCAGCTGTGCAACAAGCAAATTTGATACTCAATGTCTTCCACTGAAATCCTGTGCAGTGCAGGAAACTAATACAATTCATTATCTTTTCATGATTTCACTGTTAAAACTTGTGTCAGTATTGGATTCTTGTCTCCCTACTAACTTTTCATAATGAAAATGAGGATAATATTGTTTCTATAGATTTAGAATTGAAGTTTTCTCCTGATGATCATTACTTTTCTCTATATTTTGGCCTCAAAAACCTCATTTCCCCAAATTTCAGCATACTAAGACATGATATTAAGGGATTGATCATACATAAAATTCCCAAAAGTCTTCACATCAGAATTTTACATTTTTATCACTTTGGGTCTTTTGCTCTTTACTCAAAGCATATACTTCAAAGACAGCACCTATTACACCACACTGGGAGCAGCTCCTCCTCCTTCTCCTCCTCCTCCTTCTTCTTCTTTTTACTTTCTTCTTTCCTGTTCCTTTTCACTTTATAGTCTATTTGTAATGTTCTATTTTTTTCAGTTAATGAAAATTTTAATTGCCTGAGAGTACAATTTCAACAATGATTTCCAGTTGAAATTACAAATTATGAACTACTCATGATCAACTAAGTCTGTTAAGCTGATTTATTTGAAAACAAATGATTAAAATCACTTCCAAATGGTGCTATGCCTGTCATACATAATTGTACTTAGTTGAAATGAGTTTGATTCCATATACAAGTCTTAAGGTCAACATATTTACTCCCCCAGCACCAAACACAATATTCTTTTGTTACTACTTATCACAGAATTGCTAATTTTTCAAGTGTCAAACTGATATCATAGTTATGATAATGGTGTAAGTACACACTTTATTATATTTTCCATGTATATTTTCTATAAGCTCATATATACAGATCTTAACTAATCCAGACTTGTGGATTTGTGAGCATATAGTACACTAGTATCACACATTAGAAGAGATCCAGGTGAGAAAACAGCCCAGAAGGCTGAAATTCTGAGGCTAACATCCCACTCTAATACATAAAAAACTAAATCATTTTCCTTATTTGTTTCTATTTACTGAAGTGTTGTGCTCTAGAGAAAAGTGAAATAACATGAAAATCAATTGTTCTGAGTGCAGCATTGATCATTAAAGCATTAAGGTTAAAAGAAATCTTTACCCAAAATAAAATTTGTCATTTGTCTGTTTTATAAAACCAAAAGTTCCTCCATCATTTCTCTACCACCAAATACACAAGCACAGGTTGAAGGAGCAGAATACTCATTACCAAACCTAAATTTTCACTAAAATGTAAGCTTAGGTTGGAATATAACATCCATAATTGTCTTCATACCTTAGAGATAAGTTAGGAGGACATTAAAGATTTGAAAGACCTTTTTAAAAAGCCAGAAAAAAATACAGTGCAATGCCTCCTTTTTTCATCAGTGTACAACTGACTAAATATTGTATAACCCCCTTTCCAAAGGAAAGCTACCAGAGTATATTAAGAAAGTTTCTCTTTTTTGTACCACACCCAGTGTTCCATGCAATCCATGCCCTCTCTAATACCCACCACCTGCAAATAAACAAACAAACAAACAAACAAATAAATAAGTTTCTCTTATTTTGTACTGGTTGTTACAGTTGAAAAAACAAATATAAGAACTAAGAATTGAAACTGAATCAAATCTTATAGATATAAGTAAATAAATTCTTGAAATAATACCTAGAGCTACATGCATAGATGCCTTTAGGCAAAACTGTGAAATAAGTAATGCTCAACTTCAGAATATAAGAAAAAAAGCTAAATGTGAGTGTGCCTAACCTAATGCTCAGCACATAGTAGTCTCTTGCTAAAATTTTCCCTGGAACTTCTTTCAGCTTTTTATATTTCTTCTTTCAGCTTTCTTTCCCTACTCACAGATATTTCTGGACTATCATCCAGCTGTCTGTGATGTCTAAATAGGGTATCTCTTAGTCAGATGGGAACCCCCAAATGAGGGGCAGTGATTGAGTGGAAGCCAGTTGTAAGAGATGTCAGAGAATGTTCACCTGAAGCAGAACAAAGGAGATAGAAGTTTATTGAATACATTGTAAGGGAGCTGTGGGCAGGATAGCAGAGGAGAGGGTGTCTGTAATGAGTCAGTAGGTGGGGGTTGTTTTTAAAAGAGAACAATGAAGATATATGGTGACATATGGAATCTTCCCTTTTTTGGTAACTGTACGTAGTTATAAGTAGCCAATTGGTCAGTTAGGGTCTATGGATATTTTGAGGTTGGTCACCTAATGGACCTGTCCATATTCAGCCAGGTGGTCACTGTGACCCTTTTTACATTCCATCCTTCAAGCTTATTTACCTAAAAGTGGCCTTTAGAGCATCCCTACAATATCTTTATGTTATATGCCCTACCACTCTCCAGTTAAATTCACTCCCACCAGATAATTTCCCATATTCTTTCTTAGAAAACCTCCTTCCAATAGATTATTTTGTTGGAAAGGATCTGATCAGTTAATTCTCACTTAAGGTATAACAGTACTTCATAGCTTAATACATTATCCCTCCAAAGCCACAAGAAGCTTACTACGGACCATCAAAATTTCAAGTCAAAAGAATGCTTAATGATTATTACAGGTATGAGTAGGGAGATATTGGGGGTATGATTCTATTATTAAGTTCCCTCTGTCTATACTCACCAACAACATTATATTCCAGAGAGCCTTTAAAACATTAACATGCATCTTAGGATGTAATGAAAAACTAAGCCAACACTGCATAGGTGTATTCAAATAACAAAGTATGTCACATTTTCCTTTTCCTTCTCCCTTGGGGCTACCAGAGGTGGTTTTCAAATTATTCTATTCCCCAATGCTCCTACTGTCTGAAGTGTTGCTAAAAGTAGTGCTTTTATTAGCTGGTTCTGCAGTTAGTAGGCTTCCTTAAAAAGTTTTCCGACTTCTTGGTTTGAGATGCTCTCAAAGTTGCAGTAACTAAAGTTTCCATTGACCCCATGGATACTTGAAACCTGCTAGTTTCACACCACTCTAATTAACATTCATATCATTTCTTAAGAAAACTGATTCTACTTCCAACTTAATCAGGCTCCTAGAAATAGGAATGGTAAACATAAAATTTAACATCAGTAGGCTAATTTTTTTTAAAGTTTCTTTTCCTTGGGATTTGCCTGCATGAGAAAGAGATTATTTACAATTCCCATTTTGTTTTGGTTTTGTTGTTGTTTGTTTTTAAATCTTGTTGAGGAAACTCCTTTTTTATTACACAATTATTCCTTTGATTGTGCTGTTCCTTCCACCTTCAGGGTCTCCTTTCTCTCCACTACTTATTCAATTAAGCTGGTAAAGTCACCCTTTAGCTATGAAGATAACTGCTTGCCTGCATTGGTATCTTTCATAGCCTACAGATACTGTGTTCTAAGATAAGCTAAAGAGCTATTCATTTTAATGCTAACTATATGCCATTGTTTCATTTCTTTCTTGCAGCAAACTTTAAGTTATCTATTATCCTCATTTTATACAGATAAGACTCAAAGAGGTTAAGTAATCCCCCCCAGGTCACACTACTGGTAAGCCAGAGTCTAAATTAAAATCCTGAATGATCTGGGAAAGGATCCAAGATGGCAATGGAGAAAGATCCTAAACTCTCCTCATGCCAAGGACACACAAAATCTACACCTAAGTGGACTAAATCATCCTGAAGAAAAACAGGGCTAACAGCTTCTACACAGTGAAGGATAGACACTTAGAGAATAGTATAGATGGAGACAAAGTGACAACCCAAATGCCATCTCCAAGGCCAAGATCTACAAAAGGAAAGATAATACTGAGGGACCTTGGGCAGATTTGTCTGCTCGGGGCACAGAAAAAAAAAATGATTAAAAGGACAACTAGAATTTAAAGGAACTAACTCTTGAGTGTCTGCCAAGGATAGGATACCTGAAAAATGCTTTCCAGAGTCAGAGTGGCTGGCAAGTGTCATTATTCATGCTTCTCCTCTACTGTGATAGTGCAGATAGAGCAGGGTCTGGGCATCCTAGCTGGTCTTCCACTTCAAGCCCCTAGACTACATCAGTCATAGATGCCTGGAGACATGGGGGGAAAGCTGCAGTTTAAAAGAACTAGAATATAAAGGGAGCAGCACTAGAGGAGCTATGGGAACACTATTCAGGGTCATAGGTCCTGGTGAGTACCATTGTTTATGTTTCCTCTCCACCTTGATAGTACAAACATGAGCTGGGTCCAAATACTCTAGCTGTCTAAGCACACCAGACCTAGCCACTCTGGGAAACAGAAAAAAAGCTGAAGTTAATTTTTTTAAAAAACCTAAAATATAAAGAAAACAGCCCTATAGGATCTGGGAGAACACTCTCTGGGTTCAGAGGGGCTGGCAAGTACCATTGTTTATGCTTCTTCTTAACCTTGATAGCAGAAATGGCACAGGGTAAAAGCACCTTGACCAGCCAGCTGCTTTAGTAAACGCCAAGTCACCAAGTCACACCAGCCCCAGGCATCTCTAAAAGAGTCTCCTGACCCCCAAGTTTGAGCTGCCCCACCAAGGTGGTCCCAGCATGGCTCACACCAGGACAACCCTGAGAAGCACCCACTACATTTCCAGCCATGTCACTTAGTCAACACAGGTACAAAGCACCTTGATCATGCAAGACACATACCTGTTTCAGCTCCAGACAACTTTGCAGGACATCCCCTGCATGAAGCATACCAAGGCCTCCCCACCTGCCTCACTTCAGCTCCATCCAACCCACTAGAGTGAACTTTGCATGGAATGCCCCAGAACTATCAAGACTGTTCCTGGTTCAGCTCCTGCCCTCCTTCCAGGGAACTCCCTGCACAGAATACTCTTTGACCCTCCCCAGACCCCACTTGCTTTAACTCCAGCTATAGAACAGGGTTCCCCCTATACAGAATGCCCCAAGATCCAGGGCCTGCATGGACTTCATCATTAGCCATCCTACCAGGTTGTCTTCTGCCAGGGTACTCCAAGACCCCTGACCTGTTCCTACTTCACCTCCAGCTGTCCCAACAGAGCAACTCTGGTGCAGTGTTCCCTGTAACACACAGAACATACCTGCTGCAGCTCCAGACCACAAGCCAAAGCTGCTAGGCAAACAGTCTACACAAAGAATGTTCCTACACAAGGCCATTCCTTTAAGATTAAGAGAACAGCCATTCCATCTAATTCATTGAAACAAAGAAACTCAAACAAAATGGAAAGATAGAGAAATATCTCCCAAACAAGAGAACAAGACAAAACTCCATGAAAAGAATTAAATGAAATGAACATAAAAAGTTTACCTGATAGAGTTCAAAGTAACAGTCAAAAATATGCTCACTGGGTTGCCTGAGTGGCTCAGTGGGTTAAGCCTCTGCCTTCAGCTCAGGTCATGATCTCAGGGGCCTGGGATTGAGCCCTGAATTGGGCTTACTGCTCAGCAGGGAGCCTACTTCCCCCTCCCTCTCTGCCTGCCTCTCTGCCTACTTGTGATCTATTTCTGTCAAATAAATAAATAAAATATTTTTTAAAATATGCTCACTGAACTTGAAAAAAAAGTGGACAAACTAAGTGAAAACTTCAACAAAGAGATAGAAAATATAAAAAAGAACTAATCAAGGTTTAAAAATAAACAACTGAAATGAAAAATATGCAAAAGGGAATCAACAGCAGATTGGAGGGTTCAGAAGAATGGATCACTAACCCGGAAGGCAAGGTACTGAAGAAAAAAAAAAAAAAAAAAAAAAGCTGAGTGGAAAAAAGAAAGAAAAAATTAAATGAGGATAGGATAAAGTGTCTCTGTGACAATATTTAATGTACTAATATTCACATTATAGGAGTTCCAGAAGGAGAAGAGAGAGTAAAAAGGGCAGAAAACATATTGAAAAATAATAGCTGAAAACTTTCCTAACCTGGGAAAGGAAACAGATGTCAAGATACAGGCAGAAAGCCTCAGACAAGATGAACCCAAGGAGGTCCACATCTAGACACATAGTAATTAATATTCAAGGATTAAAGATAAAGGGAGTATGTTTGGGCCACCTGGGTGGTTCACTTGGTTAAGGATCTGACTCTTGTTTTCAGCTCAAGTCATGATCTCAGGGTTGTGACATCAAGAACTGCTTTGGGCTCCACACTGGGCATGGAGTTTGCTTAAGATTTTCTCTCTCCCTTTCCTTCTGCCTCTCCATGACCAACTGTGTGCTCGCTCTCTCTCTCTATTAAAAAAGAAGAAGAAGAAAAAGAAGATGATGATGATGATAAAGGGAGAATCTTAAAAGAATCAAGAGAAAAGCAATTAGTTACATACAAAGGGACCCCATGAGGCTATCAGCTCAATTTTTAGCAGAAATTTCACAGGCCAGAATAGTGTGGCATAACTAAAAGAAAAAATTTCAATCCAGCATATTTTACATGGAAAGATTATTTAGAATTGAAGGAGAGATAGAGTTTCCCAGACAAACAAAAATTAAAGGAGTTTAGCACTTCTAAACCAGTTTTTCAAGAAATGTTAAAGGGACTTCTTTAAGTGGGGAAAAAAAGTCATAACTGGTATAAGAAAAATATGAGAGGAAAAAATTCAAAAGTGAAAGCAAGCATACAGTAGATCAATCACTTATAAAGTTAGTATTAATGTTAAAAGACAAAAGTAGCAAAATCAATTACAACTAAAAAATTGGTTAAGGGACTCAAAATATAATAGGATGTAAAATATGAGATTATACACATAAACATGGAGAGGTGGAGTAAAAATGTAATACTTTTAGAATATGCTCAAAGTTAAACAACTATCAACTTAAGATAGACTGCTATATATTCAGGATATTGTTCTAAAGAAAAGATTCACAACAACCTTACTACCAGTTTTGAAGGGGAAAAACACTTTATTGTTATTATAAAAATATAATAGAAACAGAAAGAAGAAAAGGAAAATCTGAACATATGTGAGGGCAATAGTAAGCAGTAAAGGAGAATAAGATAAAGTTACATCAAAACAGGTACTTACAACATCCAACCTCATTAGCTGGGGAAGCCCTGTGGAAACAACCAGATTGGAGTCATGATAGAGAGGCCTGGGCAGAGGGTCCTCCCATCAGGTGAGACTTCCAACTGACCATCTCCATAAAGGTCATATTTTTGGAACAAATGAAAAGGGCTGAAGTTAAACATTTGCTTGCCTACATGCAGTTTTTAGTGAGTTGCTTTCCTATATTATCATGTCTTTACATGTTCAAGGCACCTGGGCTAGGTGTGCTTGCCTCCCCTCCCAAATTCCATTCTGGGGAGTAAGCCCAGCCTGGAATCAGAGGGGATGAAATACAAAATTTATAGCTCTTGGTGTCCTGACCAGAAGGGCAAATTCTTTTTTTTTTTTTTTTTTTAATGATTTTATTTATTTATTTGAGGGAGAGAGAGTGAGCATGAGAGGAGATAGTTCAGCTGGAGAAGGGAGTCTGATGTGAGACTTGGTCCCAGGACTCCAGGATCATGACCTGAGCCGAAGGCAGTCACTTAACCAACTGAGCCACCCAGGTGCCCCCAGAAGGGCAAATTCTGACCTGGAGGCCAACTAATGTCAACTTACCAAGCTCCCAAGGTCACTAATGCAGCACAAGTCTTACAACAACGTTCTTTAGCCTGCCTGTGTACATGCAAGGACAAATTACAGAAATTCCATCCATACAGTACAGATGTTATATATGAACCATACAGTAGCCAAAATCCAAAAACCTATATTAGATGCACAGAAAATAAAAAGAAAGAATTCCAAGCATAACATTAAAGAAAATCATCAATCACAAGGGAAGAAAACAAGAGAAGAAAGGAACTGAGAATTACTTTGTCAATAATTATTTTAAGTGTAAATGGACTAAATGCCCAATCCAAAGATATGGATTATTTAGGATGACTAAATAGATTTTTAAAATGCTCATTGATATACTATAAGAGACTTGTTTCAGACCTAAAGACACACAGAAACTGAAAGTGAAGGGATGGAAAAAGATATTCCATGCAAATGGAAGTAAGTGGGGAAAGGCACCAAGGTAGCAATACTTATATTTGACAAAACAAAACAAAACAAAAACAAACAAACAAACAAATAAACAAAAACAACCTTAAATACAAAGACTGGCAGGGGAAGGGGAGCATGGCGGAGGAGTAAGGGACAACAGTTTTGTCTGGTCCTGGAATTCGGCTACACAGCTATCAAACCATTCTGAACACTTGTGCAATCAACTGGAGATCTAAGAAAAGAAGTGTTAGAATTCTATAAGTAGTTAAGTGACCACTTTTTGCAAGGTATGTGGTGCAAAGAAGTGAATCTCAGGTGAAATGTCAGATAAACTGCAGGGAGAGGAAGCTTCTCTAAGCCAACTACCGGAAAGTGATTTAGCAGCAGAGCACAAAATCAGAACTTTTATAAGTCTGCTCTCATAAGGGACATCTCCACCTGAAAAGTGATAAGGTGGCAAAGTAGGGCAGAATCCCAGGTAGAACAGTGGGGTCTCAGGATCCCCAGGGTCACAGAAAGAACAATGTTGCCTGAGTGTGGCAGAGTTCACACACATCAGAGCTGCTGCAATCAGTGAACCCATGAGTGAGCTTTCAGCTCAGTGTTGCCATAAGCCATGACCTGCAGCTAAGTTTGGGGACTCCTCTCTGAGCTGAGGCCCAGCAGCAGCAGAACCATGACAGTACCCTCCTCCTTCTCCCAGGAAGAGGAGTGAGGTTGTGTGCCATTGGAGTCTGCAAAGTCTGAGCCTGAGATATAAATATTTGATCACAAGCTGGTGGACACAGAGTGCAGATGGAAATCTGGGGAAAAAAAGTGATTGACTCCTTTTCCCTGAGGGTTCATTGAAGAGTAGGGAAGATGGTCTTAGAACTCTGGGGCTGAGATTGGGACACCACCATTTAATTTTCAGTCTCAAAACAACACAGAAATCCTTCAGGGAACAAAAGCCACATAGAGCAATCTGGAGCCACTTACACTGAGCCTCCTACATTGACCCAGCCCTGGCAAGGGGTGGTACAATTTCACCCAGGCAAAGACACCTGAGAATCAATGCCCTCTCCCAGAAGATCATCAAGAACATTTAGCTAACACGAAGTTTACCAATCACACAGAACTGTAAAACTCCAGCCCTAGGAGGAAATAGTATATAATTTTTTTTTAATGATTCTTTAGTCTTTCAATTCTATTTTTTTCTTTTTTCTTTTCAACTAATTTCTTATTTTATCAACATTTCTAAGTCTTTTTTAATTTTCTTTTTTATAGTTACATTCTATCATTTTGTTGTATTTAAATATATATAAAGTTTATATATATTATAATATATATAATAAAATTATATATATATATATATAAAGTTTTAAATATATATATATATATTTTTCTTTCTTTCTTTAGAATTTTGGAATATAGTTTCTTCTAACAAATAGACCAAAATACATCTAGAGTCAAGTGTATTGCTCTGTTCTGTTCACCTGTTTGATTATATTCTTTCTTTTTTTTTCCTTTTATTTTTTTAATCCCCTTTTAGTTTTCATTTTTCCTGTTACATTCTATCCTATCATTGCATTTAATTTTATTTATGTATATATGTAAGTTTTTCTCTCTTTTTTTTTTCAAGATTTTATTTATTTTTTGACTGAGAGAGGGAACACAAGCAAGGAGAGCAGAATTGAGTGTACTTCTCTGTTCCGTTTAACTGTCTTACATTTTTTTCTCATTTTAAAGTCTTTTTTACTTTTCATCTTTACATTATATTCTATTATTTCATTGTACTTATTTTCTGTGTATAAATATAGATATATTTTTTCTTTCTTTACAACTTTGGGATGTAGTTTCTTTTAATAAACAGATCAAAATACACCCAGAATCCAGTGTATTGCTCTGTTCTGCTCACCTGTCTTATTATATCTTCTTTTCTTTTCTTTTTATAAGTCCCTTTTAATTTTTAATTTTCATTTTACAGTTACATTCTATCCTTTCATTGTATTTAATTACATATATATATTACATATGTTATATATATATAATTACATATATATGTATGTATAATGTGTTTTTCTTTCTTTATAATTTTGACATTTAGTTTTCTAACAGACAAAAACACACTCAGGATCTAGTGTATCTAGCATAATTCTTTGTTCAACTGTCTGAGTACCCTCTCCCCCTTGTTGTTGTTGTTGCTTATGGTTTCTGGTCTCTTCTGATTTGTTTAGTGTATAATTCTCTGGGGTCAGTGTTTGTGTTTTAGCATTTTTGTTCTCTCTTTTATCTATTCACTCTTGGAAGAATGATAAGATGGAAAAATTCCCCTCAAAAAAGGCCATTGATATACTACCAGTGACTTGTTTCAGACCTAAAGACACATAGGGACTGAAAGTGAAGGGATGGAAAAAGATGTTCCATGCAAATGGAAGTGGGGGAAAAAAGTGCCAGGATAGAAATACTTATATCTGACAAAACAAAACAAAAACAAACAAAAAAAACAATCTTTAAAACAAAGCCTGACATGAGAAGAGGGAGATGGTGGAGAAGTAAGAGACCATAGTTTTGGTCTGCCACAGACCTAATCAGTATGGATATCGGTAAGTTGTTGGAACTATAGTTCAGAATAATGATTATAAAGATGCTAGATGGGCTTGAAAAAAAATGTCTAGAAAACACTAGACAATCCCTTTTTGGAAAAATAAAAGAACTAAAATATAATCAAGTCAAAATCAAAAAGATTATTAATAAGATGCAATAAAAAATGTAAGCTCTAGCTGCTAGGATAAATGAGGCAAAAGAGAGAATCAATGATATAGAAGTTGAAATGATAGAGAATAAAGAAAGTGAGAAAAAGAGAAACAACTACTGGATCATGAGGGGAGAATTTGAGAGGTAGGTGATACCATAAAGTAAAAAAGTATTAGAATATTGGGATATGAGAAGAAGAAAGGCAGAGAGGAGAAGAAGGTATATTTGAACAAATTATACCTGAGAATTTATCTAATCTTAGGAAGGAAACAGGCATTCAAGTCCAGGAGGGACAGAGCACTCCCCACAAAATAAAAAAAATAGGTAGACACTTTGACATGTAATACTGAAGCTTTCAATTTTCAGGCACAAAGAGAAAATCCTAAAAGCAGTTCAGGACAAGAGGTCCATAGCTTACAACAATAGAAACATAAGACTGACAGTAGACCTATCCAAAGAGACCTGGTAGGCCAGAAAGGACTGGCATGATATATACAGGGTGTTAAATGAGAAAAATATGCAGTCAAGAATATTTTATCAAACAAGGTTGTCATTCAGAATAGAAGAAGAGATAAAGATAGAAGAGAGATGAAATAGATAAAAATAGAAGGAGAGATAAAGAGTTTCCAGGAGAAACAGAAACCAAAAGAATTTGTGATCAGTACACCAGACCTGCAAGAAAATATTAAGGAAATCCTGTAAGCAAAGAAAGAGGCCACAAGTAGCATAGACCAGAAAGGAATAGAGACAATCTACAGAAACAGTGACTTTATAGGTAATACAGTGGCCTACATTCATATATTCCAATAATACTCTGAATGTAATAGGCTAAGTATCCCAATGAAAAGACACAAGCTATCAGACTGGATAAAAATCAAGATCCATCAATATGTGTCTACAGGAGACACATTTTAGACCCAAAGATATCTCCAGATTGAAAGTGAGGGGAGGAGAACCACTTATCATGCTAATGAATATCAAAAGAAAGCTGGGATGACAATCCTTATATCAGACAAATTAGATTTTAAAGCAAAGACTGCAATAAGAGATGAGGAAGGACACAATATCATAATAAAAGGGTCTATCCAACAAGAAGACCTAACAATTCTAAATATTTATGCTCCTAACATGGGAGCAACCAATTATATGAACCAGTTATTAACAAAATTAAAGAAACACATTGATAATAATACAATAATAGTAGGGGACATTAACACCTCACAGCAATGGACAGATCATGTAAGAAGAAGACCAACAAGGAAACAAGAGCTTAGAATGACACCCTGGACCAGATGGACTTCACGGATATATACAGAACATTCCATTCCAAAGTAACAAAATAGGCGTTCTTCTCAAGTGCACATGGAACATTCTTCAGAATAGATCACATACTGGGTCAAAAATCAGGTCTCGGGGCACCTGGGTGGCTCAGTGGGTTAAAGCCTCTGCCTTTGGCTCAAATAATGATCCCAGGGTCATGGGATAGAGCCCCACATCAGGCTCTCTGCTCAGAGGGGAGCCTGCTTCTTCCTCTCTCTCTGCCTGCCTCTCTGCCTATTTGTGATCTCTGTCTGTCAAATAAATAAAATCGTTAAAAAAAAATCAGGTCTCAACTGCAACCAAATATTTGGGATTATTGCTTACATAATTTCAGACCACAATGCTTTGAAGCTTGAACTCAATCACAAGAGAAAATTTGAAAATAACTCAAATACAGGGAGACTAACGAGGATCCTACTAAAGAATGGGTGGGTCAAGAAGGAAATTAAGAAGAGTATTTGTTATTAAAAAATCACGGATTTTTTTTTTTAATTTCATGGAAACAAATGAAAATTAAAACACAACTGTTTAAAAGCTTTGGGATTTAGCAAAGGCAGTCCTAAAGAGGAAGTATATAGTAATACCAGCCTTTCTCAAGAAATAAGAAAGGTCTCCTATTCTGGAGCTGTTTCAAAAAGTAGAAATTGAAGAAATTCTTAATTTGTTCTATGAGGTCAGTGTTACCTTCATCCCAAAACCAAAGACTCCACTGAAAAGGAGAATCGCAAACCAATAAGCCTGATGAGCGTGGATGCAAAAATTCTCACCAAGATACTAGCCAGTAGGATCCAACCGGACATCAAAAGGATTATTCATCGTGACAAAGTGAGATTTATTTGTGGGCTGCAAGGGTTGTTGAACATTTGCAAATCAATCAATATGATTCAGCACATTTTTAAAAAGATTTTATTTATTTATTTGATAGAGAGAGACACAGCAAGAGAGGGACCACAAGCAGGAGGAGTGGGAGAGGGAGAAGCAGGATTCCCATTGAGCAGGAAGCCCAGTGTGGGGCTCCATCCCAGGACCCTGATATCATGACCTGAGCTGAAGGCAGATGCTTAACAACTGAGCCATCCAGGCACCCCTGATTCAACACATTAATAAAATGAAGGACAAGAAGCATATGGATCCTCTTAATAGATGCAGGATAAGCATAGGACAAAGTACAGCATTCTTTCTTGATTAAAACTTCTCACAGTGTAGGGATAGATGGAAAAAACTTCAATATCATAAAAGCCATTTATGAAAAGCTCACAGAGAATATCATTCTCAATGGGGAAAAACTGAGACCTTTTCCCCTAAGTCAGGAATAAGACAAAGATGTCCACTTTCACCACTGTTGTTCAACATAGTACTAAAGTCCTAGCCTCAACAATCAGACAACAAAAGGAAACAAAAAACATCCATATCAGCAAAGAAGTAAAACTCTCACTGTTCATAGATGACATGCTACTCTATGTGGAAAACCCAAAAAACTCCACCCCAAAATTCTTAGAACTCATACAGGAATTAAGCAAAGTGGCAGGAGATAAAATCAATGAGAAGAAATCATTTGCACTTCTATACACTAACAATGAGGCTGAAGAAAGAGAAATTAAGAAGTCAAACATTTACAACTGTACCAAAAACAATAAGATACCTGGGAAAAAAACCTAACCAAAGAGGCAAAGGATCTGTACTCTGAAAACTATAGAACACTCATGAAACAAATTGAGAAAGACATAACAAAATGGAAAAACATTCCATGCTCATGGACTGGAAGAAGAAATATTTTTAAAATGTCTATGCTTCCTAGAGCAATCTATATATTCAAAGTAATCCCTATAAAATATCATCAATGTTTTTTACAGAGCTGGAACAAATAATCCTAAAATTTGTATGGAACCAGAAAAGACCCTGAATAGCCAAAGGAATGTTGAAAAAGAAAATCAAAGTTGGTGGCACCACAGTTCCAGACATCAAGTTAAATTACAAAGCTGTAATCATCAAGACAGTGTTGCATGTGCACAAAAACAGACACACAGATCAATGAAACAGAATAGAGAACCCAAGAATGGACCCTGAATTCTTTGGTCAACTAATATTTCACAAAGCAAGAAAGAATACCCAATGGGTGGGGGGAGTTCTCTTTAACAAATGGTGTTGGTAAAATGGGACAGCCACATGCAGAACAATGATACTGGATCATTTTCTTATGCCACACATAAAAATAGACTCAAAGTGGATTAAAGACTTTAATGTGAGAAAGGAATCCATCAAAAGCCTAGAGGAGAACAGAGGCAGCAACCTCTTTGACCTCAGCCACAGGAACTTCTTACTAGACATGTCTCCAAAGGCAAAGGAAACAAAGGCAAAAATGAACTATAGGGACTTCATCAAAATAAAAAGCTTTTGCACAACAAGGAAACAGCTGACAAAACCAAAAGACAAGTGACAGAATGGGAGAAGATATTTGCAAATGTCTTATCATATAAAGAGCTATTATCCAAAATATACAAGATATTTATCAAACTCAACACCCACAGAACAAATAATCCAATCAAGAAATGTACTAAAGACATGAACAGACACTTCTCCAAAGAAGACATACAAATGGCCAACAAACACATGAAAAAATGTTCACCATCACTCAGCATCAGGGAAATATGAATCAAAACCATGATGAGATACCACCTCATACCAATCAGAATTGCTAAAATTAACAAGTGAGAAAACTATAGATGTTGGTGAGGATGCAGAGAAAGGGGAACCTTCTCACATTGTTGGTAGAAATCTAAGCTGGTACAGCCACATTGGAAAATAGTATAAAGGTTCCTAAAAAAGTTGAAAATAGAGTTACCCTATGGCCCAGAAATTGCACTACTAGGTATTTACCCCAAAGATACAGATGTAGTGATCTAAAGGGTCATCTGCACTCCAATGTTTATAGCAACAATGTCCACAATAGCTAAACTACGATATGAACCAAGATGTACATTGACAGATGAATAGATAAAGAAGATGTAATATGTAGGTGTGTATGTATGTATGTATATAGATATATATCTGTATATATCTATATATCTATATCTATATCTATATACACTTATACATATATTACTCAGCTATCAAAAAAACACAAAATCCTGGGGTGCATGGGAGGCTCAGTCATTTAGCATGTGCCCCTTAAGCTCAGGTCATGATCCCAGGGTCCTGGGATCAAGCCCTATTTCAGGCTGTCTACTCAGTGGGAAGCCTGCTTCTCCCGCTCCCACTCCCTATGCTTATATTCCCTCTATGTGTCTCTCGCTATCAAATAAATAAATAAAATCTTTTTAAAAAATGAAACCTTGCCATTTACAATGATGTAGATGGAACTAGAGTGTATTATGCCAAGTAAAGTTAGTCAATCAGAGAAAGGTAATTATTATATGATCTCACACATATGTAGAATTTAAGAAACAAAACAGAGGGGCATAGGGAAATGGAGGGAAAATTAAAACAAAACAAAATCAGAGATGGACACAAGCCATAAGAGGCTCTTAATCACAGGAAACAAACTGAGGGTTGCTGGAGGGAGGGGGTAGGGACATGGGGAAAAGGGAGGATGGCCATTAAGGCAGGGCACAGGGTGTAATGAGTACTGGGTGTTATATAAGACTGATGAATCACTGAACTCTGAAACTAATAATACACTCTATGTAAATTAATTGAATTTAAATTTAAAAATAAAATAAAATAAAGCAATGACTGTAACAAGAGACAAAGAATGACACTACATAATTATAATTATGAAGTGACCAATCCAACCAAAGGATATTGTAATTGTAAATACCTGCATCCAATATAAGAGCACCTAAGTTCATAAAGCAAATGTTAACAGATATAGAAAAAATTTCAGTGATACAGTAATAGTAGGGGACTTTATTTATGTCAATGGACATATCATCCAGATAGAAAATCAACAAGGAAACATTGGCTTTATATGGCACATTAGAACACATGGACTTAACAAATATATACAGAACATTCCATCCCAAAATGGAATACACATTCTTTTCAAGTACAGCATAGATAAATCTCCAGAATAGATTACACATTAGGCAATAAAACAAACGTTAATAACTAAGAAGACTGAAATCATATCAAGCATTTTTTCTGACCACAAACAGTATAAAATAATAAATTAAGTACAATTAAAAAATGGAAAAAACACAAAAAGGTGGAAGCTTAACAACATGTTCCTAAAAAACTAGGGATCAACCAAGAAATCAAAGAGAAAATCTAAAAAAGATTATGATGACAAATGCAAATAAAAATAAAATGGTCCAAAATCTTTGGGAGGCAGTAAAAGTGGGTGTAAGAAAATGTTTATGGTGATACAGGCATACATCAAGAAAGCAAGAAAAATCTCAAGCAATCTAACATTAAATTTAATGGAGGTATAAAAAGAAGAGCAAAGCCTAGAGTTAGTGGAAGGAAGGGGATTATAAAGATCATACCAGAAATAAATGAAATAGAGATTAACTAACTAAATAATATCAATGAAACCAAGAGATGGATTTTTGAGAAAATAAACAAAATTGATAATTTTTTAGCCAAATTCATAAAGAAAAAAAGAAAGATGAGTAAGAGGAGTCAAATAAATAAAGTCAGAAATGAAACAAGAAAAGTAGCTACTGATACCACAGAAATACAAAAGATTATAGGAAACTACTACAAAAAAATTGAATGTTAACAAATTGGAAAACCTGGAAGAAATGAAGAAATTCCTAGGAACATACAATCTTCCAAAACTGAAACGGTAAGACATAGAAAATCTGAACAGAAAAATTACTAGTTAAAAAAAAATGAATCAATAATAAAAAAAAAATTCCAACACTCAAAAGTCTATGATCCAATTGCTTTGCATGGAAATTCTAACACACATTTTTTTTTAAATTAATTTCTTCTAATATGTTCAGTTAGCCAATGTATAGTACATCATTAGTTTTTGATGTACTGTTCAATGATTCATTGATTGTGTATAATACTTAGTGCTCATCACAACAAGTGCCTTTCTTAATACCCATCATCTGGCTACCCCATCTGCCCACGCTTCTCCATTCTGAAACCCTCACTTTGTTTCCAGGAGTCCATAGTCTTTCATGCTTTGTCTCCCTCTCTGATTTCTTTCCCTTCAGGTTTACCTCCCTTCCCCTATGGTCCTCTGTGCTATTCCTTGTGTTCCACATATGAGAGAAACCATATGATAAATGTCTTTCTCTGCCTGGCTTATTTCACTTGCCATAATCCCCTCCAGTCCCATCCATGTCAATGCACATGGTGGATATTCATCCTTTCTGATGGTAGAGTAATATTCCATTGTATGTACATATACCACATATTCCTTATCCATTCATCAGTTGAAGGGCCGAGATTGGCTCCTTCCACAGTTTGGATATTGTGGACATTGTTGCTATGAACATTGGGGTGCATGTGACCCTTCTGTTCACTACCTATGTATCTTTGGAGTTAATACCCACTAGTGCGGTTGCTGGGTTATAGGGTAATTCTATTTTTAACTTTTTGAGGAACCCACATACTGTTCTCCAAAGTGGCTGTACAAGCTTGCATTGTGTACCAATGTTGGTGTACAAAAGTTCCCCTTTCTCCACATCCTCGACAACAGTTATATTTTCCTGACTTGTTAATTTTTGCCATTGTAACTGCTATAAGGTGGTATCTCATTACGGTTTTGATTTGAATTTCCCTGACAGCTAGTGATGTTGAACATTTTTTCATGTGTCTGTTAGCCCTTTTCATGTCTTCTTTGGGGAAGTGTCTGCTCATGCCTTCTACCCATTTTTTGACTGGGTTATTGGTTTTTTGGATGTTGAGTTTGAGAAGTTCTTTATAGATCTTGGATATCAGCCCTTTAAATGTAATGTTATTTGCAAACATCTTCTCCCATTCCATGGGTTCCCTCTTAGTTTTGTTGACATTTCATTTGCTGCACAGAAGATTTCTATATTGACAAAGTCCCAAAAGTTCATTTTTGCTTTTGTTTCTTTCCCTTGCTTTTGGAGACGTGTCCTGAAAGACATTACTGTGGCTGATGTCAAAAAGGTTTCTCCCTATGTTCTCTTCTAGGACTTGGATGTATTACTATCTCACATTGAGGTCTTTCATCCATTTTCAGTTTACCTTTGTGTATGAGGTAAGAGAATGATCCAGTTTCATTCTTCTGTTTTTAGCTGCCTAATTTTCCCAGGAAGATTTATTGAACAGACTGTTTTCTTTTTTCCATTGGAGATTATATATATATATATATATATAATCAGACACATACATCAATGGAACAGAACAGAGACTCCAGAAATGCAACCAGAATTCTATGGTCAACTAATCTTTGACAAATATATATATATTTATATATTTTTAATATATATTTATATATATATTAGTGTATATTATATATAGTGTATATATATAGTGTATATTATATATAGTGTATATATAATTTATATATTATATAGAATATATATTAAATATATACAAATATATATTCTATTTATATATTTGCATATATTTATATAATTGTATATATGTATATATTTATATATTTAATTTTATATAAAAATATATTTTTATGTATTTATATTATATTTATATATTTACATAAATATATAAAATATATTATATATAATACATTTTATATTTTTATACATATTTTAATAATATTTTTGTATATTTTATAGATAAAATATATATAATATATATAATATATTTTTACATATTTTTATATGTTTTAAAAAATATTTTTTATTATATAAATATATATATACATATATTGGTCAAAGATTAGTTGACCATAGAGTTCTGGTTGCATTTCTGGAGTCTCTGTTCTGTTCCATTGATGTATGTGTCTTTTTTTGCATCAATACCATGTTGTCTTGGTGATCACAGCTTTGTATTAAAGCTTTAAGTCAGGCAATGTGATATCCCTAGCTTTGGTTTTCTTTTTTTTTTAATTATTATTATTTTTTGTTGTGTTATGTTAGTCACCATAAAATACATCATTAGTTTTTGATGCAGTGTTTCAAGATTCATTGTTTATATACAATACCCACTCTCCATGCATAATTTTGGAAAACAGTGTGGCTTTTCCTAAAAAAATTAAAAGTAGAGCTACCCTATGACCTGGCAACTGCAATACTGGGTATTTATCCCAAAGATATAGATACAGTGAAAAGAAGGGCCATATATACCCCAATGTTCATAGCAGCAATATCCACAATAGCCAAACTGTTTCTATTTTTTGAAACAGCTTCAGGAGAATAGGTATTATTTGTTCTTTAAATGTTTGGTAGAATTCTCCTGGGAAACCATCTTGCCATGGACCCTTGTTTTGTGTGAGGTTTTTTCATTACTGTTTCAAATTCATTACTGGTTATTGGTCTATTCATATTGTTTATTTCTTCCTGTTTCAGGCTTAGTAGTTTATAAGGTTCTAGGAAACCATCAATTTCTCCCAGATTGCTCAATTTGTTAACATATCATTGCTGGTAATAATTTCTAATAATTGTTACTATTTCCTTGGTATTAGTTGTGATCTCTCCCCTTTCATTCTTGATTTTACTAATTTGGGTCCTTTCTCTTTTCTTTTGGATAAATCTGGTGAAAGGTTTACTGATCTTATTAATTCTTTCAAAGAATAAGTTTCTAGTTTCATTGACCTGCTCCACTGTTTTTCTGGTTTTTATTTCATTGCTCCCTGTTCCAATCTTTACTATTTCTCTTCTTCTGTTTTGTTTACATTTTATTTGTTATTCTTTCTCCATATCCTTTGGGTATAATTTTAGTTTGTGCATTCATGATTTTTCTACTTTTTTGAGAGGCCTGAGTCTATGTATTTCTCCCTTAGGACTGCCTCACAGTACCCTATATGTTTGGGACTGATGATTTTTCATTATTATATTCCATGAATTGTTTTAGTTCTTCTTTAATTTCCTGGTTGACCCAATCATTCTTTAAAAGGATGTTCTTGAACTTCCAAGTATTTGAATTCCTTCCACTTTTTTCTCGTGATTGAGTTTCAAAACTTTGTTGTCTGATTACATGCAGGAAATAATCTCAATCTTTTGGTGTCGGTTGAGTTCTGATTTGTGACCCAGTATGTTATCTATTCTGGAGAACGTTCCTTGTGCATTTGAGAAGAATGGGTATTCTGTTGAGGGTGGAATGTTCTATATATATCTATGAAGTCCATTTGGTCCAAAGTGTCATTCAAAGCTCTTGTTTCTTTGTTGGTTTTCTGTCTAGCTGATCAGTCTATTACTGAGAGTGGAGTGTTGAGGTTTCCTACTGTTATTGAATTATTATCAATATAATTATTTTGGCTAAAAGTTGGCCTGCATAGATGGCTGCTCCCATGTTGGGGGCATTGATATTTATAATTATTAGATCTTCTTGTTGGATAGACCCTTTAAGGATAATACAGTGTCCCTCTACATCTCTTACTAGAGTCATTGGTTTCAAATGAGAATGTCTACCCCAGCTTTCTTTTGATGTCTGTTGTCATGATAAATGATTCTCCAGCCCCTCACTTTCAATATGGAGGTGTCTTTAGGTTCAAAATGAGTGTCTTGTAGACAGCACATGGATGGTTTCTGTCGTTTCACACAAACTGAAACCCTGTGCTGTTTTGTGGAAGCATTTAGGCCATTCACATTGAAAGTAACCAGAGAAAGATATGATTTTAGTGCCATCATATTGCTTGTGCAGTCCCAGTTTCTGTAGACTGTCTCTGTAAACTTCTGGTCTATATTACTCTTGGGGTCTTTCTATGATTATAGAATCCCCCTTAATATTTCTTGCATTGCCATCTTGGTGGTCACATATTATTTCAGTTTTTGCATGTCCTAGAAGCTATTTGTCTCTCTGTCCATTCTGAATTAAAGCCTTGTTGGATAAAGTATCCTTGGTTGTATGTTCTTCTCATTTAATACCCTTAATATGTCTTTCCAGCCCTTTCTGGTTTCCTAGGTTTCTGTGGACAGGTCTGATTTTATTCTGATGTTCCTACTTTTGTATGTAAGAAATCTCTCCCCCCTAGCTGCTTTCAGGATTGTTTCCTTGGACCTAAGATTTGCAAGTTTTACTATTATATGTCGAGGCATTAATCTGTTCATTTTGATTTTGGGAGAGGTCCTCTCTGCCTCTTGGACAGGAATGCTTGTTTGCTTCCCCAGATTAGGGAAGTCTTCAACTATGACTTGCTAAAATATATCTTCTGGTCCTATCTCTCTACACTCCCTAAGGGATCCCAAAAATTCTGACATTGGAACATTCTCTGGTGGCACTGATCTGAATCTGATCTTACGAGCTTCTAGTTGCCTACTCCTATCCTCCTCAGCTTCCTTCCTTTCTATCAGCTTATCTTCTAGATCACTAATTCTTTCTTCTGCCTCACTTACCCTGGCTGTTATATTATCCAGTTTAGACTGCATCTCATTCATAACATTTTAAAGTTTGACCTCATTAGAACTCATTTCTGCCCTTACAGATTTTATATTGCCACTAATGCTTTTCTCAAGCCCAGCTATTGGCTTCATTATCTACCCTGATGTCTATCTCTGATTTCTTGTTTATAACCATAACCATTTTATCTGTGGCAGAAGACATTGTCTCTGATTCTTTTCTTTGTTGGGAGTCCCTGCTCCCAGTCATTCTGTTCTGGGATGGTTGAGCAAGTGTACAGAGACCAAAATATCAACCACTGCCCAATCAAGATGAACCCTAGGAAAATCCAGAGTGGTTGGAAACCACCACCAAAAAAAAAAAAAAAAAAAAAAAAAGCCAAATTGAAACACGAAAATAAAATTTATAAAATTTAATTTTTTTAAAAAAATCAAATTTAAAAGAGTTGATGGAACTGGGAGCTATAATCTCTCAGTGTGGACAAAATAGGGTGTTTCAGTTGTTACTAGGTGTATTTGTCTCTATTTTTTAGAAGACACTACTTCCCAAAATTACAGGGTTAGTTAAACTTGTATATATAGAGGTAATATTGAATAGGAAGAAAAAAGACTACAATGAAGCATATATCTATAAAGAAATATAAGTTGAAAAATTATAGGTTAAAAGTCTACAATGAAATAGAAGTTAATATATTAAACATCTATTGAAATGTGAGAAAGGTAAAAAGAAAAAACAGAGAAGAAGCATAGAGAAAAAAAAAAAAAAAGAAAAAGAGAGTTGTATCTGAAAAGTAAACAAGCCATGAGCCAATGCCTGGAGCTCAATATAATATTTTCCCCTTGTGTTGGGATTTTACAGTCTTATGAGGTCCACAGGGCTGTTTTCTTGTTCTTTAAGCCTGTCTTCTTGGGGAGGGACCTGCCATTTTGTTTCTTAGACATCTCCTGCACCCTTGGGGGGGTTTATAATCTCCCTGGAAACCGGTTTTTTGAGATTTGTTCTCTGGCAGCTTTGTAGGCCTTTTCAGAGGGTCAGAGCAAAATTGGCCACTCCCAAACCTCTGGCCCAGAGCAGAGAAATATCTTCTGTTCTCCTCATTAAACCCTCAAGGACAGTCTCTGTTTTTCTATGCACTGTTGAAAAATGCAGCCTCCCATGGTCCATGCTCACAGTGACCCTCTCAGAGGTCATCCCAGGGGCCAGATATATCCTTTCCTTTGGTACTTCTAAAACCACGAGTGGCTGAGGGCTCATGCCACAGCTCCAAGATCCTGTATGAGTGCTACTCTAAAATCTTTTCCAAGCTGTTATCACTCTGAGAGTTTTTGCCCTGTACTTGGCACAGGTCGTTTTTGCATTCTATTATATCACTTTCCAGGAGCCAGGTTATGGAGGTTCCCTTCCCCTATGGTTTATCTTCCAATGTCTCCCCACAGATTCATGACTCTGTTATTCCTACCTTGTGACAGGCAGTGCTTTTCTACTTACAGAAATTGAGATATATATTCTTACATCTCAGGTTGGTTTCATGGGTGTTCAGAATGGTTTGATAGATACCCAGCTAAATTCAGGAGAGTTGTTGAAATGGGATCCTCCTCCACCATCTTACCTCTTCCTCTACCAAACATTTAAAGAAGAGTTAATACCTATTCTTCTCAAAGTATTCCAAAAGAAAAAGAAGAAGAAGAAGAAGAAGAAGAAGAAGAAGAAGGAGAAAAAGAAGAAGAAGAGGAGAAAGGAAAACTTCCAAATTTATTATATGAGGTCAGCATTACCCTGATACAAATACCAGATAAAGATACTACAAAACAAAGAAGAAAAACAAAAACAAAACCAAAAAATTACAAGTCAGCATCCCTGATGAACATAGAGGGAAAATCTCAACAAAATATTAACAAACTTAATTCAACAATACATTAACAAAATCTCTCAACATGATCAAGTGGGGATTATTACTGGGATGCAAGGGTGATTCAATATTCACAAGCCAAACAATGTGATAGATCATACCAAGAAGAAAAAGAGTAAAAACTATATGACTATCTCAGTATATTCAGAAGAAAAAATTGACCAACTAAAAGAGTCATTCATGATAAAAACTCACAACAAAGTAGATTTTGAGGAAATGTACCTTTATATAATAAAGGCCATAAAGGAAAATCACAAATAAGTCCTACTCAATGGTAAAAAACTGAGACCTTTCCCCTTAAGGTCAGGAAAAAGACAAGGATTTCCATTCTCACCAATTGTGTTCAACATAGTACTGAAATTCCTAATCACATCAATCAGACAAGAAAAAGGAATAAAAGGCATCCAAACTGGTAAGGAAGAAATAAAACTTTCCATAATTGCAGATGCCATGATACTACATACAGAAAAACCTAAAGATTCTAAAAAACAAGCAAACAGACAAACAAAATTACCAGAAATAATAAATGAAATTGTTAAAGTTACAGGATATAAAATCAGTAAGAAACCTTGTGTGTTTCTATATGCTAATAATAAAGTAGCAGATAAAAATTAAGAAAGGAAACCCATTTATAATTACATTAAAAAGAATAAAATACCTGGGAATAAATTTTTATCTATTTATTTATTTTTATCCCCAGGGGTACAGGTCTGTGAATTGCCAGGTTAACACGTTTCATAGCACTCATCATAGGACATACCCTCCCCAATGTCCATATCCCCATTACCCTCTCCCGTTCCCCCTCTCCCCAGCAACGCTCAGTCTGTTTTTGAGATTGAGTCTTTTATGGTTTGTCTCCCTCCCAAACCCATCTTCTTTCATTTTTTCTTTTCCTAACCCCCAAGCACCCCACATTGTATCTTCACTTCCTCATATCAGGGAGATCATATGATAGTTGTCTTTCTCTGATTGACTTATTTCGCTAAGCATAATACCCTCTAGTTCCATCCATGTCACCGCAAATGGCAAGATTTCATTTCATTTGATGGCTGCATAATATTCCATTGTATATATATACCATTTCTTCTTTATTCATTCATCTGTTGATGGACATCTAGGCTCTTTCCATGGTTTGGCTATTGTGGACATTGCTGCTATAAACATTCGGGTGCATGTGCCCCTTCGGAGCACCATGTTTTTATCTTTAGGATATATACCCAGTAGTACAATAGCTGGGTCATAGAGTAGCTCTATTTTCAGTTTTTTTGAGGAATCTCCACGCTGTTTTCCAGAGCGGTTGCACCAGCTTGCATTCCCACCAACAGTATAGGAGGGCACCCCTTTATCCGCATCCAAGCCAGCATCTGTCATTTCCTGACTTGTTGATTTTAGCCATTCTGACTGGTGTGAGGTGATATCTCATTCTGGTTTTGATTTGTATTTCCCTGATGCCGAGTGATATGGAGCACTTTTTCATGTGTCTGTTGGCCATCTGGATGTCTTCTTTGCAGAAATGTCTGTTCATGTCCTCTGCCCATTTCTTGATTGGATTATTTGTTCTTTGGGTGTTGAGTTTGCTATGTTCCTTATAGATTTTGGACACTGGTCCTTTATCTGATATGTTGTTTGCAAATATCTTCTTCCATTCTGTCAGTTATCTTTTGGTTTTGTTAACTGTTTTCTTTGCTGTGCAAAAGCTTCTGATCTTGATGAAGTCCCAATAGTTCATTTTTGCCCTTGCTTCCCTTGCCTTTGTTGCTGCGGCTGAGGTCGAAGAGGTTGCTGCCTGTGTTCTCCTCAAGGATTTTGATGGATTCCTTTCTCATATTGAGGTCCTTCATCCATTTTGAGTCTATTTTCCTGTGTGGTGTAAGGAAATGGTCCAATTTCATTTTTCTGCATGTGGCTGTCCAATTTTCCCAACACCATTTATTGAAGAGGCTGTCTTTTTTCCATTGGACATTCTTTCCTGCTTTGTCGAAGATTAGTTGACTGTAGAGTTGAGGGTCTATTTCTGCGCTCTCTGTTCTGTTCCATTGATCTATTTGTCTGTTTTTGTGCCAGCCATGCTGTCTTGATGATGACAGCTTTGTAATAGAGCTTGAAGTCCAGAATTGTGATGCCACCAACTTTGGCTTTCTTTTTTAATATCCCTTTGGCTATTCGAGGTCTTTTCTGGTTCCATATAAATTTTAGAATTATTTGTTCCATTTCTTTTTTTTTTTTTTTAGATTTTATTTATTTAATCGACAGAGAGAGATCACAAGTAGGCAGAGAGAGAGGAGGAAGCAGGCTCCCCACCAAGGAGAGAGCCCAATGCGGGGCTCGATCCCAGAACCCTGGGATCATGACCGGAGCTGAAGGCAGAGGCTTTAACCCTCTGAGCCACCCAGGCGCCCCTGTTCCATTTCTTTGAAAAAGATGGATGGTACTTTGATAGGAATTGCATTAAATGTGTAGATTGCTTTAGGTAGCATAGACATTTTCACAATATTTATTCTTCCAATCCAT
This sequence comes from Mustela lutreola, assembly GCF_030435805.1. Lineage (NCBI taxonomy): Eukaryota > Metazoa > Chordata > Mammalia > Carnivora > Mustelidae > Mustela > Mustela lutreola. The sequence goes on from NC_081308.1 coordinate 79,785,001, forward strand.
GAGCATGGAACATTTTTCCATTTCTTTGTGTCTTCCTCAATTTCTTTCATGAGTACTTTATAGTTTTCTGAGTATAGATTCTGTGCCTCTTTGGTTAGGTTTATTCCTAGGTATCTTATGGTTTGCGATGCAATTGCAAATGGGATGGACTCCTTAATTTCTCTTTCTTCTGTCTTGTTGGTGTAGAGAAATGCAACTGATTTCTGTACATTGATTTTATATCCTGACACTTTACTGAATTCCTGTACAAGTTCTAGCAGTTTTGAGTGGAGTCTTTTGAATTTTCCACATAGAGTATCATATCATCTACAAAGAGTGATAATTTGACTTCTTCTTTGCTGATTTGGATGCCTTTAATTTCCTTTTGTTGTCTGATTTCTGAGGCTAGGACTTCTAGTACTATGTTGAATAGCAATGGTGATAATGGACATCCCTGACATGTTCCTGACCTTAGCGGAAAAGCTTTCAGTTTTTCTCCATTGAGAAGGATATTTGCGGTATTTTTCTCATAGATGGCTTTGATAATATTGAGGTATGTGCCCTCTATCCCTACTCTTTAAAGAGTTTTGATCAGGAATGGATGCTGTACTTTGTCAAATGCTTTTTCAGCATTTATTGAGAGTATCATGTGGTTCTTGTTCTTTTTTTTATTAATGTGTTTTATCACATTGATTGATTTGTGGATGCTGAACTAACCTTGCAGCCCTGGAATAAATCCCACTTGGTCGTGGTGAATAATCCTTTTAATGTACTGTTGAATCCTATTGGCTAGTATTTTGGTGAGAATTCTCACATTTGTGTTCATCAAGCATATTGGTCTGTAGTTCTCTTTTTTGATGGGATCCTTGTCTGGTTTTGGGATCAAGGTGATGCTGGCTTTATAAAATGAGTTCCTTCCATTTCTATTTTTTGGAATAGTTTCAGGAGAATAGGAATTAGTTCTTTAAATGTTTGGTAGAATTCCCCTGAGATGCCATCTGGCTTTGGGCTTTCATTTGTTTGGAGAATTTTGATGACTGTTTCAATCTACTTACTGGTTATGGATCTGTTTAAGTTTTCTATTTCTTCCTGGATCAGTTGTGGTAATTTATTTATTTATTTATTTTAAAGATTTTATTTATTTATTTGTAAGAGAGAGAGAGTGAGAGCGAGCACAGGCAGACAGAGTGGAAGGCAGAGTCAGAGGGAGAAGCAGGCTCCCTGCAGAGCAAGCAGCCCGATGTGGGACTCAATCCCAGGATGCTGGGATCATGACCTGAGCTGAAGGCAGCTGCTTAACCAACTGAGCCACCCAGGCGTCCCAGTTGTGGAAATTTATGTCTCTAGGAATGCATCCATTTCTTCCAGATTGTCAAATTTGCTGGAGTACTGTTTCTCATAGTATGTTCTTATAATTGTCTGTATTTCTTTGGTGTTAGTTGTGATCTCTCCTCTTTCATTCATGATTTTATTTATTTGGGTCCTTTCTCTTTTCTCTTTGGTAAGTCTAGCCAGGGGTTTATCAATCTTATTAAATCTTTCAAAGAACCAGCTCCTACTCTCATTGATTTGCTCTATTGTTTTCTCGGTTTCTATTTCATTGATTTCTGCTCTGATCTTTATGATTTCTCTTCTCCTGCTAGGTTTAGGTTATCTTTCTTGTTCTTTCTCCAGCTCCTTTAGGTGTAGGGTTAGGTTGTGTATCTGAGACCTTTCTTGTTTCTTGAAAAAGGCTTGTGCCACTATATATTTTCCTCTCAGAACTGCCTTTGTTGTTTTGGGTGCAACTGTAAATGGGATTGACTCAATTGTAAATGGAATTGATTCAAAATGGATTTGAACCGTTGTGTTTTCATTATCATTTGTTTCCATGAATTTTTTCAATTCTTCTTCTTCTTATTATTTTTTTTTTACGATTTATTTATTTATTTATTTGACAGAGAGAGAGATCACAGGTAGGTAGAGAGGCTGGCAGAGATAGAGAGAGGGAGGGAAGCAGGCTCCCCGCCGAGCAGAGAGCCTGATGTGGGACTGGATCCCAGGACCCTAAGATCATGACCTCAGCCGAAGGCAGCGGCTTAACTCACTGAGCCACCCAGGCACCCCCAATTCTTCTTTAATTTCCTGGTTCACCCATTGATTCTTTAGTAGGATGGTGTTTAGTCTCCATGTATTTGGGTTCTTTCCAAGTTTCCTCTTGTGATTGAGCTTCAGAGCATTGTGGTCTGACAACATGCAGGGAATGATCCCAATCTTTTGATACTGGTTGAGACCTGATTTAGGACCGAGGATGTGATCTATTCTGGAGAATGTTCCATATGCACTAGAGAAGAATGTGTATTCTGTTGATTTAGGATGAAATGTTCTAAATATATCTGTGATGTCTATCTGGTCCAGTGTAAAATTTAAAGCCTTTATTTCCTTGTGGATCTTTTGCTTAGATGATCTGTCCATTTCAGTGAGGGGAGTGTTAAATTCTCCTACTATTATTGTATTGTTGTTGATGTGTTTCTTTGATTTTGTTATTAATTGGTTTATATAGTTGGCTGCTCCCACATTAGGGGTATAGATATATAAAATTGTTAGATCTTCTTGTTGGACAGATCCTTTGAGTATGACATAGTGTTCTTCCTCTTCTCTTATTATAGTCGTTGGCTTAAAATCCAATTGTTCTGATACAAAGATTGCCACTCCTGCTTTCTTCTAATATCCATTAGCATGGTAAATTGCTTTCCACTCCCTCACTTTAAATCTGGAGGTGTCTTTGGGGCTTAAAATGAGTTTCTTGTAGGCAACATATAGATGGGTTTTGTTTTTTTATCCATTCTGATACCCTGTGTCTTTTGATTGGAGCATTTAGTGCATTAACATTCAGGGTAACTATTGAGAGATATGGATTTAGTGCCATTGTATTGCCTGTAAGGTGACTGTTACTGTATATTGTCTCTGTTCCTTTCTGATCTAGTACTTTTAGGGTCTATCTTTGCTTAGAGAACCCCTTTCAATATTTCCTGTAGAGCTGGTTTGGTGTTTGAAAATTCTTTCAGTTTTTGTTTTTCCTGGAAGCTTGTAATCTCTCCTTCTATTTTCAATGATAGCCTAGCTGGATATAGTATTCTTGGCTGCATGTTTTTCTCATTTAGTGCTCTGAATATATCATGCCAGCTCTTTCTGGCCTGCCAGGTCTCTGTAGATAAGTCTGCTGCCAATATAATATTTTTACCATTGTATGTTACAGACTTCTTGTCTTGGGCTGCTTTCAGGATTTTCTCTTTGTCACTAAGAATTGTAAATTTGACTATTAGGTGATGGGGTGTGGACCTCTTCTTGTTGATTTTGAGGGGGGTTCTCTGTGCCTCCTGGGTTTTGATGCTTGTTGCCTTTGCCATATTAGGGAAATTCTCGCCAATAATTCTCTCCTTCTACTCCCCTCTCTCTTTCTTCTTCTTCTGGAATCCCAATTATTCTAATGTTCTTTCGTCTTATGGTATCACTTATATCTCGAATTCTCCCCTCATGACCCAGTAGCTGTTTGTCCCTCTTTTGCTCAACTTCTTTATTCTCTGTTCTTTGGTCTTCTATATTGCTAATTCTTTCTTCTGCCTCATTTATCCTAGCAGTGAGAGCCTCCATATTTGATTGCACATCATTAACATATTTTTTGTTTTCAACTTGGTTGAATTTTAGTTCTTTTATTTCTCCAGAAAGGGCTTTTATATCTCCCAAGAGGGTTTCTTTAATATCTTCCATGCCTTTTTTGAGCCAGGCTAGAACCTCGAGAATCGTCATTCTGAACTCTAGATCTGACATATTACCAATTTCTGTATTCAATGGGTCCATAGCCTTTGGTACTGCCTCTTGTTCTTTTTTTTGTGTGGTGAATTTTTCCACCTTGTCATTTTGTCCAGATAAGAGTATATGAAGAAGTAAGTAAAATACTAAAAGGGTGGCAAAGACCCCATTTAACCAAATCACCAAATCAGAAGAGATCCCAAATCGTGGGGTGGAGAAAGGGGATAAAAAGATGTTCAGGAAAAAAAAAGAAACAATTAAAAAAAGAAAATGAGGGGGGACAAGATGGCGGGTAAGTAGGAGGAGGCACCTTTTCAACCTGTACCCTAAAGTGAGCTGATTACCTACCAAAGAACTCTGATCACCCATGAAATCAACCTGAGATCAGAATTATACACGTCTGGATCTCTACAGGGGCAGAAGACACCAGTGGGCAGGTAAAGCGGAGTGGGAATTGTGGACTGATATCGGAAGATAAACAAAAGGGGGAGGGAGTCACCAGAGGCGACCAGTTGGAAAGTAATACCCCAATCCAAGAGTGCCCTGTGTCTGGGAACCAGCATTAACTTGGAGTCTGGTTGAAAGCACTCCAAAAGAGCAAAGGATCACGGTGAGAAATTGTGGGAATTGGGGAGGCTACAGACAGGATATTAAGTCCCCGGGCCCAGGACAGCCTTCCCTGGTGCTGAGCCTGAGAAAGTGCAGTGGAGAAGCCAGGTCTTGGTCCCTAAGCCACCAGCATGCCTGAGAATGTGTGGGTTCTGGCTCCTGTGAGGGAATGGGAGCCACGCCAGATGGCAGAACGTGCAAGCCCTGCTACAAAGCCTAAGATACGTGTGCCCATGCCTCACACTCCCCTGAGAGAGTTACAAAGGTCCAGCGGGCGCTCTTTGACACGCACCATTGTTTCAGAGCCTAAGACACGCATCCCAATCTCTCCCCTGACAGAGGTACACAAAAGCCCAGCCTGGTGCTTTCGGACCTGCGCCCCATTCACAGTGCCTGAGACACGTGCGACCCATAGCCTCCCCTGAAAGAGGCGCACGCAAGCTGGGCACTCTTAGACCCAGAAAGACCAGCCCAGGCCAGCCGAAAAATCTCATTGTGCGATCGCTGCTTGGAACCTCTTTGGCGGTCTGGAGCTCCAAGACTACCGCCACTGCCATGGTTTTCGGTACAAGCAAAAGATCCTGTGTCCCCAGGGACCACGACTCAGAACCTGCTCTGCAAGTGGCAAAGGGGGAACTCATCTGGGCTCCACAGCCAAACTGAGGCTTCTCTCTGAGAAGGAGGTAAGGGTGCAGTCAGTTTTCCTCTAAAACTACAAAAACCATCAAAAGCAGTCAAGGTGAGAGAAAAAAAAAAGGTGAACAAACATAAAAACTGCCAGCGAACAAAAGCCTGAAAAAAAACAGTTTCTACAGAGCCCACCCCCTTGAAGGGGGTGGGAGGACGTAACTCAGGGAACATCATTGACTGAAAACCCATGTGGCAGGCCCCTCCCACAGAAAACAAACCAAGAGAAAAAAAAAAAAAGAATGCAAGAGAACAACCACCACTACTTCATAGAACAATTTTATTTTCAACTCGTTCCCATTATTCTGGTTCATTATATATATATATATATATATATATATATATATATATATATATTTTAAGTTATTTACCATCACAGTGAGCTGTCCAGTGCATCAAATTCCATAATAACCTTCTAACCTGAACTTTTTGATACATACACCTGTGTTTTTCTTTACATTTCTATTTTTTGAATTACTTTTTTAAAATTTTAGTTTAGTTTAGTCTAGTTTATTCCTTTTTGTTTTTATTTTCTAATATTCATATAGAGTTAAACTTCAAAGTAATCCCCTTTCCCCAGTCAATACTACCCCTATAGGTAAACCAATTTTTAATCCCACTTTATCTTAGGAAAGTTGAGTCCTTTAACAAAGATATGAAGATACATCCAGGAAGAAATAAAAACAACCTTCCTCACCCACAATGAGAATTTATAACCATTCTCCCATCTTTTTCTTCCACCACTGTTTCCGTGTTTTTGTGTTTGTCCTGATAGTATATAAATCTTATACTTTGGGTTCTTTTTGAAGAGGTTCTTCCTTTATTTGCATATTTTTTTCTCGTGTCATATACTTTTATCAATCTTTTTGTTTGTTTTTGTTTATATACTTCATAAACCATACATGGGGGCCCATTTGGGCTGAACCTTCACTTTCATCTTCCCTTTATTTCCTGTCTCTCTCTCTCTCTCTCTCTCTCTCTTTCTCTCTCTTTTTCTTTATCTTTTCTTTTATCTAACGTTTGGGTGGGGAATCCTGATTGCTCAGAAGTGTTCCAGGGTGCACCTTGACTGCACCACAGTCGATACATCCAGCTACATCTATTCAGTCACCTCTCACCAAAATGACTAGGAGGAGGAATGCCCAACAGAAGAAAAAAAACAGAGGATGGACCTTCTGGAACAGAGCTAATGGCTATCAACATAGACAAAATGTCAGAAAGAGAATTCAGGCTAACAATTATCCAGGCAATAGCTAGGTTGGAGAAAGCCACGGAAAGCCAAACGGAATTGATTAGGGCTGAACTGAATGTGACCAGAGAAGATGATCACAATGTTAGGACTGAGGTGAAAGCTACCAGGGATGAACTTCACAATGCTCTCAATGAGTTGCAATCTAATCTAAATTCTCTCAAAGCTAGGGTAACTGAGACAGAAGATAGAATTAGTGATCTGGAGGATAAACAGATAGAAAGGATCAGGAGGAAGCCTGGAACAAACAGCTTAGAAACCACAAAAACAGAATCAGGGAAATAAATGATGCCATGAAATGTTCCAAAGTCAGAATTATTGGAATCCCTGAAAGCGAGGAGAAAGAAAGAAGTCTGGAAGATATAGTGGAACAAGTTCTTCATGAAAATTTTCCCAAGCTTGCAAATGGAACCAGCATTCATGTACTAGAGGCCGAAAGGTCTCCACACAAGATTATACATTCCAAAAAAAAAAAAAAAAAAAACACCAAGGCACCTGACAGTCAAATTGAGGAATCATAATTGTAGGTATGATCTCTTGAAGGATGCTAGGACATAGAGGCTCCTTACTTACAGAGGAAAGCCCATCAGAATAACATCAGACCTGTACAAAGAGACCTGGCAATCCAAAAAGGGATGGCAAGATATATTCAGGGAATTAAATGAGAAGAACGTGAAGCCAAAAATACTTTTTCCAGCAAGATTGATATTCAAAATGGATGTAGAGATAAAGAGTTTCCAAGACAGGCAAGGCTTAAAAGACTATGCAACCACCAATCCAACAGTGCAGGAAATATTAAGGGGGGTTCTATAAAAGAGGAAAAATCCTAAGAATAGCATTGAACAGAAATATAGAGACAATCTACAGAAAGAAAGACTTCAAAGGTAACACAATGTCAATAAAAACGTATCTATCAATAATCACTCTCAATGTGAATGGCATAATGCGCCTATAAAATGGCACAGGGTTGCAGATTGGATAAAACAACAGGACCCATCCATATGTTGTCTACAAGAGACCCATTTTGAACCTAAAGATACACCCAGACTGAAAGTGAAGGGATGGAGAAGCATCTTTTTTGCCAATGGGCCTCAAAAAAGGCCAGCATAGCGATTCTCATATCAGATAAATTAGATTTTAAGCTAAAAACCATAGTCAGAGATACAGAAGGATACTACATCATTCTTAAAGGGACTATCCAACAAGATGATCTAACAATTGTCAATATCAATTCCCCCAATAAAGGAGAAGCCAACTACATAAGAAAATTGTTAATCAAGATAAAGAATCATATTGGTATGAATACATTAATAATAGGAAATCTTAACATGCCTCTTTCAGAAATAGACAGATCATCAAAGCAGAAAATCAATAAAGAAACAAGAGCATTGAATGACACACTGGACCAGATGGACTTCAGAGATATATACAGAACATACAACCCTAAAACAACAGAATACTCATTCTTCTCAAGGGCACATGGAACCTTCTCAAGAATAGACCACATACTGGGTCACAAATCAGGACTCAACCGATACCAAAAGACAGACATTATTCCCTGCATATTCTCAGATCACAGTGCTTTGAAGCTGGAGTTCCATCACAAGGAAAAGTTCGGATGGAACTCAAACACCTAGAAGCTAAAGACCACCTTGCTTAAGAATGCTTGGATCAACACGGAGATCAAAGAAGAACTGAAACAATTCATGTAAACCAATTAGAATGAAGACACTTCAGTCCAAAACCTATGGGATACAGCAAAGGCAGTCCTAAGGGGGAAATATAGCCATCCAAGCCTCCATCAAAAAAATTGAAAAATCCAGAACATGGCAGCTGTCTCTACACCTTAAAGAACTGGAGAATCAACAACAAATCACACCAACTCCACACATAAGAAGGGAAATCATCAAGATTAGAGCTGAGATCAATGAGGTAGAAACCAGAGATACAGAAGAATGTATCAATGAAACTAGAAGCTGGTTTTTTGAAAGAATCAATAAGATCGATAAACCATTGGCCACACTAATCCAAAATAAAAGAGAGAAAGCCCAAATTCATAAAATTATGAATGAAAAGGGAGAGATCACAACTAACACCAAGGAAGTAGAAACAATCATCAGAAGTTATTATCAACAGTTATATGCCAATAAGCTAAGCAACCTAGGGGAAATGGATGCATTCCTGGAAAACTATAAACTCCCAAAATTGAACCAGGAAGAAACGAACAACATGAATAAACCAATATCTACTAATGAGATTGAAGTGGTGATCAAAAATCTTCCAAAAAACAAGAGCCCAGGACCTGAGGGATTCCCTGGGGAATTCTACCAAACTTTCAAAGAAGAAATAACACCTATTCTCCTGAAGCGGTTTCAAAAAATTAAAGCAGAAGCAAAACTTCCAGACTGTTTTTATGAAGCCAGCATTGCCATGATCCCCAAACCAGGAAAAGACCCTACCAGAAGGAAAAATTTCAGACCAATATCACTAATGAATATGGATGCTAAGATTCTCAACAAGATCCTTGCAAACAGGATCCAACAGCCCATTAAAAAGATTATCCACCATGACCAGGTGGGATTCATCCCTGGGCTACAAGGATGGTTCAACATTCGCAAATCAATCAATGTGATACAACAAATTAATATGCAAAGAAAAAAGAACCACATGGTCCTCTCAATTGATGCAGAAAAAGCATTTGACAAAATCCAGCATCCATTCCTGATTAAAACATTTCAAATTATAGGGATAGAGGGAACATTCCTGAATTTCATACACTCTATCTATGAAAGACCCACAACAAATATCATCCTCAATGGGAAAAAGCTTGCAGCCTTCTCGTTGAGATCAGGAAAACGACAAGGATGTCCACTTTCAGCACTCTTGTTCAACATAGTATTAGAAGTCCTAGAAACAGGAACCAGACAACAAAGAGAAATAAAAGGTATCCAAATTGGCAATGAAGAAGTCAAACTCTTTCTCTTTGCAGATGACATGATTCTTTATATCGAAAACCCCAAAGACTCCACCCCCAAACTACTAGAACCCATACAGCAATTCAGCAACGTGGCAGGATACAAAGTCAATGTACAGAAATCAGTGGCTTTCTTATACACTAACAGTGAAAATACAGAAAGGGAAATTAGAGAATCGATTCCATTTACTATAGCACCAAGAACCATAAGATATCTGGGAATAAACTTAACCAAAGAGGTAAAGGATCTGTACTCAAGGAACTACAGAACACTCATGAAAGAAATTGAAGAAGACACAAAAAGATGGAAGACCGTTCCATGCTCTTGAATTGGAAGAATAAACATTGTTAAAATGTCTATACTTCCTAGAGAAATCTATACTTTTATTGCCATTCTGTTCAAAATTCTACCGGTATTCTTCAAAGAGCTGGAGCAAATAATCGAAAAATTTGTATGGAACCAGAAGAGAACCTGAAAATCTAAGGAAATGTTGAAAAACAAAAATAAAACTGAGGACATCACATTACCTGATTTCAAGCTTTACTACAAAGCTGTGATCACCAAGACAGTATGGTACTGGCATTAAAACAGACACATAGACCAGTGGAACAGAGTCGAGAGCCCAGATATGGACCCTCAACTCTATGGGCAAATAATCTTCGACAAAGCAGGAAAAAATATACAGTTGAAAAAAGACAGTATCTTCTAAATGGTGCTGGGAAAACTGGGCAGCTATATGTAGAAGAATGAAACTCGACCATTCTCTTACACCATACACAAAGATAAACTCGAAATGGTTAAAAGACCTCAACGTGAGACAGGATCCATCAGAATCCTAGAGGCAACCCGCGGAATGGGAGGAGATATTTGCAAATGACAGTACAGACAAAAGGTTGATATCCAGGATTTATAATGAACTTCTCACTCAACGCACACAAAACAGACAAGCATATCAAAAAAATGGGCAGAAGATATGAACACAGACTTTTCCAATGAAGATATACAAATGGCTATCAGACATATGAAAAAATGTTCATCATCACTAGCCATCAAGGATATACAAACTAAAACCACATTGAGATATCACCTTACACCAGTTAGAACGGCCAAAATTAACAAGACAGGAAACAACATGTGTTGGAGGGGTGTGGAGAAAGAGAAACCCTCTTACACTGTTGATGGGAATGCAAGTTGGTGCAGCCACTTTGGAAAACAGTGTGGAGATTCCTCAAGAAATTAAAAATAGAACTTTCCTATGACCTTGCAATTGCACTCCTGGGTACTTACCCCAAATATACAGATGTAGTGAAAAGAAGGGCAATCTGTACCCCAATATTTATAGCAGCAATGGCCACTGTCGCCTAACTCTAGAAAGAGCCAAGATGCCCTTCAATGGAGGAATGGATAAGGAAGATGTGATCCATATACACTATGGAATATTATGCCTCCATCAGAAAGGATGAATACCCAACTTTTGTAGCAACATGGTTGGGACTGGAAGAGATTATGCTGAGTGAAAAAAGTCAAGCAGAGAGAGTCAATTATCATATGGTTTCACTTATTTGTGGAGCATAACAAATAGCATGGAGGACATGGGGAGTTAGGAGAAGGGTGTTGGGGCAAATTGGAAGGGGAGATGAAACATGAGAGACTATGGATGCTAAAAAACAATCTGAGGGGTTTGAATTGGCAGGTGTGTGGGAAGTTGGGGTACCAGGTGGTGGGTATTATAGAGGGCATGGATTGCATGGAGTACTGGGTGTGGGGAAAACATAATGAATACTGTTATTCTGAAAATAAATAAAAAATAAATTTAATTTAAAAAATGATTAAAAAAATAAAATGAATATTGAAAAAAATATAAAAAGAAAGGAAATATATATGTGTGTTAGATAAACTCGTTAAAAAACATTAAAAAGGAAAAGGGTAAAAGTTAAAAAAAATTAGCAGAAGAAGATAATATTGAAGAAGAAAAAAAAATTAAATTAACTGTGAGACTGAAGAATCTTGGGAAGAAAGCCATGAGTTCCGGGCTTTGCTTTCTCCTCTTCTGGAATTCCGCTGTTCTCCTTCGTATTGAAACTTCCCTCTTTGGTGTGTGAACTTGGTCCTGGCTGGATTTCTTGTTGATCTTCTGGAGGAGGGGCCTGTTGTAGTGATTCTCAAGTGTCTTTGCCCCAGGCGGAATTGCAGCACCCTTACCAGGGGCTGGGCTGAGCAATCTGCTCAGGTTTGCTTTCGGGAGCTTTTGTTCCCTGAGTGCTTTCCTTAGAGTTCTGGAGGATGGGAATTAAAATGGCGGCCTCCTCGTCTCCAGCCTGGAGAAGCCGAGAGCTCGGGGCTCCATTCCTCAGTGCACCCTTAGAGAATAGCGCCCAATTACTCCTGTCTCCCTGGCCTCTGACCATGCTCCGAGCTCACTGAGCCTGCGACCGGTTCAAGGTAACCCCGAGCTGAGAGCTCACTCCTCAGCTCTGTCTCTGCAGCCAGCTTTTCCGTTCTAATACCTGCAAGCTCTGCGACACTTAGACACCCCCGATCCTTCTGTGACCCTGCAGGTCCTGAGGCCATGCTGACTCCGCATGGGCTTCACCCTGGTTTAGCCTCTGGAGTGATGTCCCTCAGCGGAACACACTTTAAAAGGTCCTGATTGTGTGCTCCGTTGTTCTGCTGCTTGCTGGGAGCTGGCCCCTCCCTCCACAGTCTGTCTTCCCGTTGCTTTGGATTCACTTCTCTGCCAGTCCTACCTTTCAGAAAGTGGTTAATTTTCTGTTTCTAGAATTACTGTTCTTCTTCTCTTCAATCTCCTGTTGGATTTGTAGGTGTTTGCTATCTTTAGATAAGCTATCTAGCTGATCTCCTGCTACCTGAAGTAGTCTCAGCCTGCTACTTCTCCGCCATCTTGACTCCACCCCTCTACCTGGGAATAAATTTAACAGAAGAGGTGAAAGAATTATTCTGATAACTATAAATTATTGAAGAAAGAAATTAAAGATGGCACAAATGGAAAGATATACTATGTTCATGGATTGGAAAAAATCAGCCTTTTTAAAATGTCCATATTACCCAAAGCAATCTATAGAGCAATCTATAGAGCTAATGCAATCCTCATCAGAATTCCTATAGTATTTTTCACACAACTAGTACAAATTATCCCCAAATTTGTTTGAAACCACAAAAGAGTAGCCAAAGCAATCTTGAGAAAGAACAAAGCTGGATGTGTCACAATCCCATATTTCAATATATAATACTAAGCTATAGTAATCAAAATAGTATGGTACTGTCACAAAAAAAAATGTAAATCAAAACCTCAATGAGATATCGCCTCACACCAGTTAGAATGACTTGTAGCAAAAAGATAATAAATAACAAATGCTGTCTAGGATGTGGAGAAAAGGGACACCCTCATTTATTGTTGATGAGTATGTAACCTGGTAGAGCCACTGTGGGAAACAGTATAAACAGTATGTAAGTATTTTCCCAAAGAAAATCATAAAACTAGTTTCAAATGTTATATGCACCCCTATGTTTATTGCACCATTACTTACAGTAGCCAAGATAAAGATGTAACCCAAGTGTCCATTGATGGATGAATAAATAAAGTAAATATGCTATATACTTATAATGGAATATTACTCAGCCATAAAAATGAATGAACTCTTATAATTTGTATCACCATGGATGTACCTAGAAGATATGCTAAATGAAATAAGTCAGTCAGAGAAACACAGATACCATATGATGCCACTTACACATGGAATCTAAAAAACAAAACAAATGAACAAAGAAATGAAACAGAAACAAGACTCAGAATTACAGAGAAGAAATCAGTGGTTGCCAAAAGAGGATGGCCAAAATAGGTCATAAGGATAAAGAGGTACAAACTTCCAGTTATAAAATAAATAAGGCACAGTGATTAAAGAGTACAGCATAGGGCACAGAGTTAATAATATTGTAGTAATGTTTTATGGTGACAGATGGCAACCACACTTATCATTGTGAGCCTTGCATAATTTATAGAATTGTGGAATCACAATGGTGTGAACCTAAAACTAATATAACATTATATATGACTATATTTAAATAATTTAAAAATATAAAGAACACTCTGGATGGTCTTATTCTGTCTGCACAAATGAACTTTTTTCTCACCACTTGGATCCCCCTATTGTTTTCCCTATTCATGCAGTTGTATCCATCTTTGAAAGTTCTCATTCATTTAAATTAACCAAATTCAGACCCATCTTCCTTTAATATTCTCATTCACTGAAGTTAACCAAATTCTGGCCCAGCTGAATTCAGATGAGATTATGAAGGTAGTTTTATTTGCTCTTTGCCCCAAGTGACTTGTGAAGTATTTGTAAGAAGCAAAGACTAAACAGAGGGATCCAAGAGTTTTTGTGACAACCACCTTCATTTATTTTCTCCTTTTCTAAGATAAGGAGTTAAAGTGATACAAGTAGGGACAGCTATTACTCTAATGGTCCTTCAGTCTCAGAAGCCAGGAGGTATGTGGTATGGATGGCAATGGAGCATTTCCCTGATACCGCCAAATATGTGGATTATGGTGTTAGATGAGTCAATGTAGATAATGGGCAAGAAATTAACTTTTCATGCACATAATTTCATATCACATTGATATGTCCCTACACTGGACAACCTGATATGCAAGGGAAAAAATATCAATTTGTCAAAAGTGAAAAGGTAACATCTCAGAAATTTTTATATTAATGATGAAAAGAAAGCAGCAATCCGTTTTATCAAAGGCGATCTGATTAAAATAATATTCTTCTAATTATCACACTCTCCTTTTTTTTCTTTCTTTTGTTTGTTCTTAAGATTATGATGAATTCAACAATTATCATTTTAGAATATGCTGCCCTCTACTTTTAGAGCACTTTTCCAGAAAACATTTAAAACATTGTTCTGGTGTATATGATGACTAACATATTCATTCAGATGAGGGCTTCTCCACAGCATTATCTTCATAACCATCTGAAAGTAATTTTTCACCAAGTTGGGCTTTAGTCATGTTGTTATGGAATAATCCTATGCAGACTATGTTTCCAAATATGGGAAAGCCAGTTTAACTTTCTTCACCATTAAAAATATTTCATATTACACATTCTTCATATAAAATGTGTTAAACAAAGAAAGGAGAAGTAGTAGAAGGCCTGAGAAACATGAAATCAGAATAGATCATTCATAGTCTTTCAGCCTCTGTACTTGCCTTCAAACCTCCATAATTATCATCTGATGCCAAAGATCCAATGTACAGTTGTAGACCCTTATGTAGAGAACCACATCTGCCCTTTATTTGACATCAACTCAGAACTGGGGTCAGTTGTCCTCAGTGCTCATATAAAGAGGCAAATTAATGTCTAACAGTATGGAGATAAGAGGAAAGTGACCATCTAACAACTTTTACTCTATTCTGATATCCTTAGTGACCATTGTTATTTTGTCCCTTGATTTGACTTGTTACTTTTCCTTGTGTATTAAAACTCAATTCCCTCATTCCCTGGTTCTGTGTTTTTAGATGGTGTCTCTTATTAGCTAGCTCTTGATCCTGACCCATTATTTTCTGCCATAAAATCAAGACCTGGCTGTGTATTAGATGTTCTCCATTCATGATAAACCTTAAAAGTAAGTAGGGCATATTATTTTTCATCAAGAATAGAAAGAGAAGGAAAAAGAAGTTATTGTTGGAAGATATGGATAAGTATATGGGCAGATTAATAGAACCAAGGGAAATGGTGATTGTTTATGCTCTCAACATGGCAACAATTTTGGGGAGAGAAATAAAAGAGAATCTTGTTTGTTTGTTTGTTCATTTGTTTAATTAATGACAGTGGTCAAAATTTTTCAGTCTTAATAATAGAATTTTCCTTCAGCTATTTCAGTAATTATCATATCTGCCTGTGTGTAGCTGTCGACAGACTACCTTTTCAGCTAAAGGTGGAAGCATATTTTCTGCCTAAAGATGTCTTTTCCTCAGCATATTTCTATGAATGATTAACTAAAGATAAATGCTTTCTTATTGGAGATATTTTAGCACCAGTTTTTGCAAATATTATTGCTAATGCAATGTGTAACCAGGTATCTCATTATCAGGTCAGTGAGTTCTATTCCTGGAAGTGAAAAATTGATACCAAAAGCGTTTTGTTAAGTGTTGGCTTATATGATAGACATTGTGCTACAGACACCCTTGTTTCACCATATTTGTCTGTCAGATGGAGATAATTTCAAGAGGCCATTTATATTCATTACAAAGATTCAGGTAGATTTATATGGAACAGGAGACAGGAGGAAAATGGTATATTAACTCTATCTTAATATATACTTTTATAATGATTTTACTGTAAATATCTCAAGAGAAACTTTACTAAAGTAAAGTAGCTACCTCCTTTTACTGTATACAAAGTAAGACAGTTAGTTTAGAAAATAAAAACTTAAAAAGCAGATGCCCAGAGATGTTAAGTGACTTGGATAAGGTCATACGACCTGCACAGGTCATGAGAAAAACTGGACTTTTCTTTTGAGAAAAAATTAGGGAAGATACATGTTTCTCACACACCATAAGCCATAGACTAGAATGTCTTGAAAGAGCCATTGTTACACTAGTAATTTAGTTACTTCTTTCTAATTCCCTTATTTTTGGGGAAACACATTTAAAAACTGGGCAAATTATTTAAGAGTTAGTTTTATTAAATACAAACATAAATTAATGGGGCTTCCTAAATGAAAAAGGATTTAATATATATTATTTATAATATGTAATTATATAATATAAATATATAATACACATAATATAACTTAATCATAATTCAGTTTCACTATAATATTTAATGGAAATGATTACACACAGCAGCAGAACCATCTATTATAGGTTGCCTCAGAAAATATTTAGTTGTATTGCAGATCTGTAGAGGCAATTAAAATGCCCAGGTGACAGATGGAAAAAAAGGAATGTTCTGCTGAAAGATAAAGTAGCATTAATAAGGTCTCTAGTGGGATAAATATTAAGGAGAAGATGGTTCCAAGAAATCCTGGTAAAAATATTAAAAATACATTTCCACTCAAGAATATCACATTACATTGATGATATATTCACTAAGCCTTGACAGTCTGTCCTTTTTATTTCCCCCTTAGACAAAATCAAAAGCCAAGCAATTTTGACTTTCAATTCACATGTTAATTATAATGAATTTACTTTGATATCATTTGAAAGCATTACATATGAGGTTACTAAAACCCTATGAAAAATTTGCAAACATTCTTACTGCACTGAATCAGAGTTCTCCACTTGCTTCAAGTCCCTTCATATATATCCAAATAGTTTCTTGAAGTAAAAATAGGGAAGTATGAGAGATTTCAGAGTAAATTGAAAGACAGTAAGTTATAGTAAAATTGACAAACAAAATGAGAAAACTATTTATGTAGCTTTTCTATTATGAATATTGTGATAACCCAAGGTAGCATATGCCATTTGATATAAACTGTAATAACAATTTTTACTATGGAGAAGAGACTACAGAATAAAATAAACCCATATAAATATATGCTCCATCTATATGGCACCAAACATTCTAAGTTTCATTATATGTAATATAGTAAATGATAATGTAGGGATTTACTATGTACTTCTGGATCTTGAAGAATTTTAGTTTAATTCAGCAATGACTAGGTATTGATTATCATTATGAACAAAGAAGTTCTAAGCTAGGTATTGTCATGGGTACTACTAAAAAATGAATAAATTGATATCTGTTTTCAACCATCTTTCAAGTCAGACTAGTTCCAGGTAAAAGGTAATATATGCACACAAATAATTACATTATTAAGGAAACCAGGATATGCAGCCAAGAACAGCTATAAAATACTTTTGCAAAGTAGAAAATAAATAAAATAAGTCAACATCTTATCATAGAGTAAAATTTATTATTGAGTTAGTTAGTTATTAGTATATAATGAGAAACCACAAAAATCTTACTGGAATTTATTTAGCTTATATGGCTGTGAATTGGGAATTGGCTAATCTAGTATAGTTCAGGCTATTCAGGATATTGACTGGGATTCCCTAAACATATGTAGATTGAATAAGTTTAGCTAACCCAATGTAAGCCTAGGTAGGGTAGCTTGGTGAAAGCAGCTTCTTTTTGTCTTGCATTCTCCTCCTGGATGTAGCAGGGTAACCTGAGTGTGCTCTTCTCTTGGCAGTCCCAGAACTTGAAGAGAGTAAGCCCAAGTCTGAAAACACATTTCCTAAAATTGTATTGCCCAAAGTAAGTCACATGGCCAAGCCCAGAAAAAGAGTGGGAGGGCACTGCGAAGTTCATGGCAAAAGATGTGAATTTATAATCTTATCACCAAGGATAGATTATATATTTGGAATAATACAATTTACCATGAGTAGAGATGAAGGAATTTGTAGGTATATCTTTGCAGCAGAATTTATAGACCAGAATAAGATACTAGAATATCAATAATTTATGATAAATGAAATAATTCAAAACCAATGGGTGAAGTACATGCTTTTAAACAAAGGGTATTGAGAACTTAAGCTCACAATTTAAAAAGAAATCAGGTTAGATCCTTACCACATGCCATACATCAAATAATTTCCACATGATTTAA
The DNA here is from genome assembly GCF_030435805.1 of Mustela lutreola. Taxonomy (NCBI): domain Eukaryota; kingdom Metazoa; phylum Chordata; class Mammalia; order Carnivora; family Mustelidae; genus Mustela; species Mustela lutreola. The sequence continues at coordinate 79,802,929 of NC_081308.1, forward strand.
AAAGTGAACTATAAAAAATGATACCAAAACATATAGAAGAAAATATAAATAAATTTATAATTGATCTTGAAAAATGGAAGGGCTTTTTAATTCTTAAAGAAAAAAATCAACAGATTTCAAAACTTAAATAAACATTAATAACAACAAAATTAAAAGGCAAATAGAAAATTTTAAAAATTATTTAGACAAAGACTTAATACTTTATACAGTGACCTTTTTAAAGAATTTATTCATTTGAATTTAGAGAGACAAGATGGCGGGGAAGGAGGAGGATGTGCCATCTCAACCTGTACCCTAAAGTGAGCTGATTACCTACCTAAGAACTCCGATCACCCATGAAATCAGCCTGAGATCAGAATTATACATGTTTGGATCTCTATAGGGGCAGAATACGCCAGTGGGCAGGTAAAGCAGAGTGGGAATGTTGGACTGATATCAGAAGATAAACAAAAGGGGGAGGGAGCCACCAGAGGCGACCGATTGGAAAGTAATACCCCTAATATGAGAGTGCCCTGTGTCTGGGGACCAGCATTAACTGGAGACACGTTGAAAGCACTCAAAAAGAGCAAATGATCGCGGGAGGGAAATTGTGGGAATCAGGATGGCTAGGGACAGGTCCTTAAGTCCCCAGACCCAGGACAGCCTCCCCTGGTGCTGAGCCAGAAAGAGTGTGGCAGAGAAACCAGGTCTTGGTCCCTGAGCTGCCAACGTGCCCGAGATTGCGTGGTGTCCGGCTCCTGTGAGGGTCTGGGAGCCTCACAAGAGGGCAGAACACCAAGCCATGCTGCAGAGCCTGAGACACATGCACCCCTCACTCTCCTCTGAAAGAGGGGCGTGAAGGCCCAACCGGTGCTCTTTGACCCGCGCCATTGTTTCAGAGCCTGAGACATGCACGCACCCCCAAACTCTCCCCTGAGAGAGGTGCTCGAAGGCCCAGCCTGCTCTCAGAGCCTGAAATGCACGCGCAACCCATAGCCTCCCCTGAGAGAGGTGCGCACAAGCCAGGCGCTCTTAGACCCAGAAAGACCAGACACTCCACGCCTGGGCCAGTGGGAAAACCTCAGTGTGTGATTGCTGCTTGGAACCTTTTTGGCAGTCTGCAGCTGCCCAGACAGCCACCGGTGAAGTGGTTTTGGGTACAAGCAGAAGATCCTGCATCCCCAGGGACCACGACTTGGAACCTGCTCTGCCAGCAGCCAAGGGGGAACTTATACGGGTTCTGCAGCACCCACAGGAGAGAAAACAGGCTTCTCTCTGAGAGAAAGGTCAGGGTGCATTTTGCTTTCCTCTAAACCTACAAAAACCATCAAAAGCAGTCAAGGTGAGAGAAAAAAAAAAAAAGTGAACAAACATGAAAACCTCCAGAGAACAAAAGCCTGAAAAAACCGGTTTCCTCAGAACCCACCCCATTGAGGGGAGTGGGAAGACTTAACTCAGGGAACATCATTGACTGAAAAACCATGTGGCAGGTCCCTCCCCCAGAAAACTAAACAGGAAAAAAAAAAAAAAAAGGACCACAAGAGAACAACCATCACTACTTCATAGGACAACTTTTAGTTCTAATTCGTTCCCACTATTCAGGCTCATTTTTTTTAATATAAAAAATTTCTTAACCTATTTACCATCACAGTGAGATGTCCAGCACATCAAATTCCATAATAACCTTCTAACCTGAACTTTTTGATGCATACACCTGTGTTTTCTTTTGCATTTCTATTTTTTAAATTACTTTTTTTAAATTTTAGTTTAGTTTCATCTAATTTATTTTTTTAATTTTTATTTTCTAATATTCATACAGAGTAAAACGTCAAAGTTAATCCCCTTTCCCCAATCAATACTACCTCTATAGGAAAACCAATTTTTAATCCCCCTTTATCTTAGGAAAGTTGAGTCCTTTAACAAAGATATAAAGATACATCCAGGAAAAAACAAAACAACCATCCTCGCCCACACTGAGAAATTATAACCACTCTCCCATCTTTTTCTTCCACCACTGTTTCTATGTTTTTGTGTTTGTCCTAATAGTATATAAATCTTTTATTTTGGGTTCTTTTTGATGAGGTTCTTCCTTTATTTGCATATATTATTTTTTCTCATGTCATATACTTTTTTTTTTCCAACGAAAACGTAAGTTTGCTTTATTTTAAAACAGTAACTTCCTTCAATTGGAGAAGTGGCCAAAATTCAATACTGATACAAATTCTTAGGAGGTCAAAATATGAAATTCAGGCAAATTTTCTGAATTTTTTTAAAGGCAGAATTTATAAATCAAACAATGTAATCAACAACATATGTAAAATAAGTCACAGTTCAAATTTAAGCTAAGTAACATTTGCTAATATTGAGAACACTGCACATATTTTCAATAACTTAAAAGTAAATTTTCCTCTTCCTATCTTCACTTCTTTTTACTAGATTTAAGTAAATCCAAATATTTACTCGTGGTAAGAGATTCTGGCATTAACTATGAGTTTAACAGAAATACAGAAAACCATAAAGATTATCAAGCATTCACAAATGATCAGGTATAGCAATTCCTCAGAAGCCCTCAATGAGAAAGGCTGTTCTCCACTTTCTAATAGCACCTAAGGTTTGCTGCATAATGTAATTCAACAGAACAGCACTCTGACCAATGATAAACTTATATGAAATTATTTCACCTATTCAAGGTTTCATTATAAAGCTACGGTATTTGACCAATATTAAAAATCTTAAAACTCCATTATATTGCCATTTCCATTATGTATTACCTTAGCAACAAGTTATCTTTATGATGCCATTTATTCAACTGGAAAAAAAAAAAGATGGTACATTGTGGTTTTCATCTGTTACAGATTTAATTCTGATTTCTCACTATATGAAAACTACATTTTCTTTCTCAGTGCTGGAAAGCACTAAAGTGAAAGCAGCTTTCATAGTCCCTGACTTCCCTTTAAATGAAAGCATTATGGAATTTTCAGCAGTGAACATTATCTGGTTCCTACTTTGAACCCCATCTCCAAGGAAATGAGAGATTCTAAGGTAAAAAGTCCCATTCAAGGCAAAAAGGTTCCAATCCTAAATATTTCACTCCAACAACCTGTGTTCCATCATTGAGTAGTAAATGATCAGTGACAACTAATGATGGTAACAGTACCTTCACTGACATCATTATTAAAATCTACATACTATTTTATATCCAAATATATGCATATAAAATATCCGCACAGATAAATTAGTGTTAAAAATTAAAAACTCAACATCTACAAATGTCCTTTCTTCTGAAATCTATGTAATTGTTCTCAAGAGTAGAAACCTGAACATCCCAACTATACATTAAAAACACATGTCTGAATACATGTTATGGAAAACTTCAGAACTAATCTTACCCCCCCCAAAAAAAAACAAAAAAACCCCCACAAACTTAAGAGTGCTTTTGTTATTGCTGAATCTAATTAGACTTAAAGGATGTCACTGAATACTAAATTCAGGTATTTACTAAATAGTGTTGATTTTTACTTGTCAAACAGCCCTAACAAACCAACAGCTGGAACAAGGATAGTCATGTCATGTCATATACTTTTATCAGTCTTTTTGTTTGTCTGTGTCTGTTTGTATACTTCATAAATCTTACCTTGGGGCCCATTTGAGCTGAACCTTCTATTATCTTACCTTTCTTTCCTGTCTCTCTCCCTCTCTTTTTTTTTTCTTTTTCTTTTCTTTTTTCTCTCATTTGGGTGGGGATTCCTGATTGCTCAGAAATGTTCCAAGGTGCACCTAGACTGCACAACAGTCAATACATCCAGCTACATCCATTCAGTCATCTCTCACCAAAATGACTAGGAGGAGGAATGCCCAACAGAAGAAAAATTACAGAGGATGGACCTTCTGCAACAGAGATAACATCTATCCACATAGACAATATATGAGAAAGAGAATTCAGGCTAACAATTATCCAGGCAATAGCTAGGTTAGAGAAAGCCATGGATGACCAAATGGAATTGATTAGGGCTGAACTGAAAGCGACCAGAGATGGTGTTCACAATGTTAGGGGCAGAATTGAAAGCAACCAGGGATGAGGTTCACAATGCTGTCAATGACTTGACATCTAATCTAAATTCTCTCAAAGCTAGGGTAACTGAGACAGAAGATAGAATTAGTGATCTGGAAAACAAACAGATGGAGAGACAGGATCAAGAGGAAGCCTGGAACAAACAGCTTAGAAGCCACAAAAACAGAATCAGGGAAATAAATGATGCCATGAAACGTTCCAATGTCAGAATTATTGGAATCCCTGAAGGGAAGAGAAAGAAAGAAGTCTAGAAGATAAAGTGGTACAAGGTGTTCATGAAAATTTTCCCAATTTCGCGAATGGAACCAATGTTCATGTACTAGAGGCTGAACGGTCTCCACACAAGATTATAGATTCCAAAAAAAAATATCAAGGCACCTGATAGTCAAATTGAGGAATCGTAATTGTAGATATAATCCCTTGAAAGTAGCTAGGACAAAGAGTCTCATTACTTACAGAGGAAAGCCCATCAGAATAACGTCAGACCTGTCCACAGAGACATGGCAGGCCAGAAAGGGCTGGCAAGATCAGGGCACTAAATGAGAAGAACATGCAGCCAAGAATACTTTATCCAGCAAGACTGACATTCAAAATGGATGGAGAGATAAAGAGTTTCCAAGACTGACAAGGCTTAAAAGCTTATGCGACTACCAAGCTGACACTGCAGGAAATATTAAGGTGGGTTCCATCAAATAGGAAAAGTCCTAAGAATAGCATTGAACAGAAATATAGAGACAATATACAGAAAGAAATACTTCAAAGGTAACATGATGTCAATAAAAACCTATCTATCAATAATCACTCTCAATGTGAATGGCCTAAATGTGCCCATAAAACAACACAAGGTTGAAGATTGGATAAAACGACAGGACCCATCCATATGTTGTCTACAAGAGACCCATTTTGAACCTAAAGATACACCCAGACTGAAAGTGAAGGGATGGAGAAGCATCTTTCATACAAATGGTCCTCAAAAGAAGGTCAGGGTAGCAATTCTCATATCAGATAAATTAGATTTTAAAATAAAGACTGTAGTCAGAGATACAGAAAGACACTACTTCATTTCTAAAGGGGCTACCCACCGAGATGATCTAACAAATGTAAATATCTATGCCCCCAGTATGGGAGCAGCCAATTACATAAGAAAACTGTTAATCAAGATAAAGAGTCATATTGATATGAATACATTAAGAGTAGGAGATCTTAACACACATCTCTCAGAAATAGATCACCGAAGCAGAAAATCAATAAAGAAACAAGAGCATTGAATGACACATTGGACCAGATGGACCTCATAGATATATACAGAACATTCAACCCTAAAACAACAGAATACTCATTCTTCTCAAGTGCACATGGAACCTTCTCAAGAATAGACCACATACTGGGTCACAAACCAGGACTGAAATGATACCGAAAGACTTAGATTATTCCCTGCACATTCTCAGATCACAATGCTTTAAATCTTGAGCTCAATCACAAGGAAAAGTTCAGAAGGAACTCAAAAACCTGGAAGCTAAAGACCACCTTGCTTAAGAGTGCTTGGATCAACCAGGAGATCAAAGAAGAACTGAAACAATTCATGGAAACCAATGAGAATGAAGACACTTCGGTACAAAGCCCATGGGATAGAGCAAAGGCGGTCCTAATGGAGAAATTCATAGCCATCCAAGCCTCCCTCAAAAAACTTGAAAAATCCAGAACACAGCAGCTGTATCTATACCTTAAAGAACTGGAGAATCAACAATAAACCAGCTCCACACATAAGAACGGAAATAATTAAGATTAGAGCTAAGATCAATGAGGTAGAAACCAGAGACACAGTAGAATGTATAAATGAAACTACAAGCTGGCTTTTTTTAAAGAATCAATAAGATTGATAAACCATTGGCCACACTAATCCAAAAGAAAAGAGAGAAAGCCCAAATTCACAAGATTATGAATGAAAAGGGAGAGAACAACTAACATCAAGGAATTAGAAACAATCATCAGAAGTTATTATCAACAGTTCTATGACACTAAGATAAGCATCCTAGATGAAATGGATGCATTCCTGGGAAACTATAAAGTCCCAAAATTGACCAGTTATTGCTGGTCCCCAGATGCAGGGCATTCTCGTATTGGGGTATTACTTTCCAATGGGTTACTTCTGGTGGCTCCCTCCCCCTTTTATTTATCTTCCAATATCAGTCCCATGTTCCTACTCCGCTTTACCTGCCCACTGGTGTCTTCTGCCCCCGTAGAGATCCAGACGTGTATAATTCTGATCTCAGGCTGATTTCATGGGTGATTGGAGTTCTTTGGTAGGTAATCAGCTCACTTTAGGGTACAGGCTGAAAGGGCGCCTCCTCCTACTTCCCTGCCATCTTGTCCCAGAAATCAGAATCTTAATTAGAGCCTCCACAATAACTAGTTATATTTTGACACATTCTAGAACAAATGCCTATATTGAAATATGTGTGGTACTTTAACCATTTACATTTATGTAAGTAACTGAAATGGTAAGTACACTAACTTATAAAACTAATGTTTTTTTTTTTAATTTAATTTTATTTTTTCAGTGTTTCAAGATTCATTGTTTATGCACCACACCTAGTGCTCCATACACTATGTGCCCTCCTTAATACCCCCACCAGGCTCACCCAACCCCCCACCACCTCCCTTCCAAAACTCTCAATTTGTTTCTCAGAGTTCACAGTGTCTCATGGTTTGTCTCCCCCTCTGATTTCCCAAACTCACTTCTCTCCATCTCTCAATGTCTTCCGTGTTATTCCTTATGATCTGCAAGTAAGTAAAACATATGATAATTGACTCTCTCTGCTTGATTTACTCCACTCAGCACAATCTCCTCCAGTACCATCATGTTGATATGAAAGTTGGGTATTCATCCTCTCTGATGGAGGAGTAAAATTCCATTATATATAGGGACCATGTCTTCAGTATCCATGTGTCTGTTGAAGGGCATCTTGGCTCTTTCCACAGTGTGGCGATTGTGGTCATTGCTGCTATGAACATTGGGGTACAGATGGCCCTTCTTTTTACTAAATCTGTATATCTAGGGTAAATACCCAGTAGTGCAGTTGCAGGGTCATAAGGTAGCTCTATTTTTAATTTCTGAAGGAATCTCCACACTGTTTTCCAAAGTGGCCACACCAACTTGCATTCTCACTAACAGTGTAAGAGGGGTTCCCTTTCTCCACATCCTCTCCAAAACTTGTTATTTCGTATCCGTTAATTTTGGCCATTCTAACTGGTGTAAGGTGGTATCTAAATAATCTGTTTGATTTGAATCTCCTGGATGGCTAATGAGGATGAATATTTTTTCATTTGGCTATTAGCTATTTGTATGTCTTCTTTGGAGAAGTGTCTGTTTGTATCTTCTGCCCATTTTTAGATGTGATTATCTGTTTCTTGAGTGTTGAATTTGAGGAATTCTTTATAGATCTTGGATATTAGCCCTTTACCTGAAGTGCCATTTGCGAATATCTTCTCCCATTCCGTGGGTTGCCTCGTTGTTTTGTTGACCGTTTCCTTTGCTCTGCAGAAACTTTTGATTTTGATGATGTCCTAAAAGTTAATCTTCGCTTTTGAGACATGTCTTGAAAGAAGTTGCTGAGGCTGATATAGAAGTCGTTACTGCCCATATTCTCCTCTAGGATTTTGATAGCTTTCTGCCCCACATTTAGGTCTTTTAATCATTTCGAGTTTATGTAAGAGAATGGTTGAGTTTCATTCTTCTACACATAGCTGTCCAATTTCCTCAGCACTATGCATTGAAGAGACTGTCTTTGTTCCACTGACTAGTTTTTCCTGCTTTGTCAAAGATTATTTGACCATAGAGTTATGGGTCCTTATCTGGACTCTGGACTCTGGTCCACTTATCTGTGTGTCTGTTTTTGTGCCAGTACCATGCTGTCTTGGTAATCACAGCTTTGTAGTAAAGCTGAAAATTGAGCAATAAGGTGCCCCCAGTTTTGTTTTTCTTTTTCAACATTTCCTAAGCAATTCTGGGTCGTTTCTAGTTCCATACATATTTTAGGATTGTTTGTTCCACCACTTTGATAAATGCTGATGGAATTTTAATTGGGATGGCACTGAAAGTATAGATTTCTCTGGGCAGCAGAGACATTTTTACAATGTTTATTCATCCAATCCATGAGCATGGCATGCTTTTCCATCTTTTCGTGTCTTCAATTTCTTTCATGAGTGTTCTGTAGTTCCTTCAGTACAGATCCTTTACCTCTTTGGTTAGGTTTATTCCAAGGTATCTTATGATTCTTGGTGTGATAGTAAATGGAATCAATTCTCTAATTTCCCTTTCTATATTTTCATTGTTAGTATATAAGAAATCAACTAATTTCTGTACATTGATTTTGTATCCTGCCACATTACTGAATTGCTATATGAGTTCTAGTAGTTTGGCAGTGGAGTCTTTTGGGTTTTCCATATAAAATATCATGTCGCCTGTAAACAAGAGACAGTTTGACGTCTTTACCTATATGAATACCTTTTATTTATTTTGGTTGTCTGATTGCTGTTGCTAGGACTTCTAGTTCTATATTGAACAACAGTGGTGAGAATGGACATACTTGTCATGTTCCTGGTCTCTAAAGGATGTCTGTCAGCTTTTCAACACTGAGAATGATTTTCACTGTGGGTTTTTCATAGATAGATTTTATGAAGTTGAGGAATGTTCCTTCTATCCCCATCCTTTGAAGACTTTTAATCAGGAACAGATGCTGTGTTTTGTGAAATGCTTTCTCTACATCAGAGAAATCGAGAGGACCATGTTGCTCTTCTCTCTTTTCTTACTGATTTTTTCTATTGATTAATCAATCTATTGACTGATTTGCGAATGTTGAACCACCCCTTGCATGCCATGGATAAATCCCACCTGGTCATGGTGGATAATCTTTTTAATGTACTGTTGGATCCTATTAGCTAGAATCTTATTGAAAATCATGGCATCCATATTCATGAGGGATATTGGGCTGAAAGTCTCCTTTTTGATGGCATCTTTGCCTAGTTTAGGGATCAGGGTAATGCTGGATTCATAGAAAGAGTCTGTAAGTTTTCCTTCTGTTTCTATTTTTTTGAAACAGCTTCAGAAGAATAGGTATTATGTATTCTTTGAATGTTTGGTAAAATTCTCTGGGGAATCCTTCAGTTCCTGGGCTCTTGTTTTTGGGAGCTTTTTGATCACTGTTTCAATCTCAATAATAGAAGATATTGGTCTATTCAAGTTGTCAGTTTCTTCCTGTTTCATTCCTGGAATTTATAGGTTTCCAGGAATGCATCTATTTTGTCTAGGCGCCTAACTTATTGACATAAAACTGTTGATAATAATTTCTGATGATTGTTTCTATTTCCTTGGTGTTAGTCATGATCTCTCCCTTTTCGTTAATAATTTTATTAATTTGGGTCCTCTCTCTTTTCTTTTGGATTACTTTATTCTGGATTTTTCAGGTTTTTTGAGTGAGGCTTTGATGGCTATTTATTTTTCCCTTAGGACTGCCTTTGCTGTGTCCCACAGGTTTTGAACCAATGTGTCTTCATTCTCATTGGTTTCCATGAATTGTTTAAGTTCTTCTTTGATTTCCTGGTTGACCCAAACATTTTTGAGCAGGATGGTCTTTAGCTTCCAAGTGTTTGAATTCCTTCCAAACTTTTTCTTGTGGTTGAGTTCCAGTTTCAAAGCATTGTGGTCTGAGAGTATGCAGGGCATAATTTCAATCTTTTCGTATTGGTTGAGCCCTAATTTGTGGCCCGGTATGTGATCTATTCTGGAGAAAGTTCCATATGCACTCACAAAGAATGAGTGTTCTGCTGTTTTAGGGTGGAATGTTCTGTATATATCTATGAGGTCCTTCTGGTCCAATGTGTCATTCAAAGCTCTTGTTTATTGATTTTCTGCTTGGATGATCTGTCTATTACTGAGAGTGGTATGTTAAGAACCCCAACAATTAATGTATTTCTATTAATATGACTCTTTGTTTTGATTAGTAGTTGGCTTATGTAGCTGTCTGCTCCTATATTGGGAGCATAAATATTTACAATTGTTAGATCTTCTTGGTGGATTGACCCTTTAATAATGATGCAGTGTCCTTCTGTATCTCTGACATTATTTAGCTTAAAATCTAATTTATCTGATATAGGACTTGCTACCCCAACTTACTTTTGAGGCCCATTGGCATGAAAGATTGTTCTCTGTCACTTCACTTTCAGTCTGGATGCATCTTGTGGTTCCAAATATGTCTCTTGAAGACAGAATATGGATGGGTTCTGTAGTTTTATCCAGTCTACAACCCTGTGCCATTTATGGGAGCATAAATTTAGAGAAAAGAAACTTTTGAGGCCCATTGGCATGAAAGGTTGTTCTCTGTCACTTCACTTTCAGTCTGGATGCATCTTGTGGTTCCAAATGTGTCTCTTGAAGACAGAATATGGATGGGTTCCGTAGTTTTATCCAGTCTACAACCCTGTGCCATTTATGGGAGCATAAATTTAGAGAAAAGAAAAAAAATGTAAAGAAAAATCTTACTTTTTAAAAAGATTTCATTTATTTATTTGACAGAGAGATCACAAGTAGGCAGACAGAGAGAGAGGGAAGCAGGCTCCCCGCTGAGCAGAAATCCCAGTGCAGGACTTGATCCCAGGACCCTGAGATCATGACCTGAGCTGAGAGCAGTGGCTTAAATCACTGAGCCACCCAGGTGCCCAAGAAAAATCTTACTTTTAAACTTAGTGTGGGATCAATGGAGAAAAACAGAGCTTTCATATAAGGCCAGAAACAAGACAAAGATATCCACTCTCACAATTTTTATTCAACATAGTACTGGAGGTCCTAGCCACAGCAATCAGACAACAAAAACAAATAAAATGAATCCATATTGGTAAGGAAGGCATAAAACCTTCACTATCTGAAAATGACATGATAATCTATATAGAAAACCCAAAAGACTCCACCATAAAATTTTATAATTGAAAAAAAAAATTCAGTAATGTTTCAGGATACAAAATTAATATACAGAAATCTATTACATTTCTACATGCCCATAATACAGCAATAGGGAGAGAAATCAACAAAGCAATCCAATTTACAATTGCACCAAAAATAATAAGATACCTATGAATAAACCTAACTAAAGAAGTGAAAGACCTGTACTCTGGAAACTATAAAACACCAATGAAAGAAACTGAAGATGACACAAAGAATTGGAAAGATTGTCCATGCTCATATATTGAAGAAAAAATATTTTTAAAATGTCTATAATACCCAAAGCAGTTTACACATTCAATGCAACCCCTATCAAAATATCATCAGCATTTTTCACAGAACTAAAAAAAAAAAAAAAATCTAAAATTACATGGAACAACAAAAGACCTTGAATAGCCAAAACAATCTTGAAAAAGGAAAGCAAAGCTGGAGGCATCACAATTCTGGACTTCAAGTTACATTACAAAACTATAGTAATTCAAAACAGATGGTAGTGGCACAAAAATAGACACATAGATCAAAGGAACAGAATAGATAAACCAGAAATAAACCCACAACTCTATGGTCAATTAAAGGTTGACAAACAGGAAAGAATGTCCAGTGGGAAAAAGACAGTCTCTTCAACAAATGGTATTGGGAAAACTGGTCAGAAACATGGAAAAGAATAAAACTAGGCCACTTTCTTAAACCACACACAAAAATAAATTCAAAATGGATTAAAGACCTAAATATGAGACCTGAAACTATAAAAATTCTAGAGAAGAACACAGGCATTAACCTCTTTGATGTCAGTCATAACAACCTTACTAGATATGTATCCTGAGGGAAGCAATACAAAAGCAAAAATATATTATTGGGACTACATCAAAATAAAAAGCTTTCTGTACAGTGAAGGAAACAATCAACAAAACTAAAAGGCAGCCTACAGAATGGGAGAAGATGTTGGCAATGACATATCCAATAAAGGGTTTGTACCAAAAATATATAAAAAATGGATACAACTCAACACCTAAAAAACAAATATTCCAATTAAAAATGAACAGAAGACATAAACAGACATTTATTCAAAGAATATATCTAGATGACCAACAGATACATGAAAAGATGTTCATCATCAATTACCATCAAAGAAATGCAAATCAAAACTATAGTGATATATCACTTCAGTCAGAATGGCTAAAATCAACATTAGAAACAACAGGTGTTGGTGAGGATATGGAGAAAAATGAACACTCATGCACTGTTGGGAATGTTAACTGGTGTAGCTACTGTGGAAAAAAAGTATGAAAGTTCCTCAAAAGGTTAAGAATAGAACTACTTTACACAGTACTGGGTATTTACTCAAAGAGCGCAACAATGCTAATTGAAAGGGATGCAAGTTCCCTATGTTTATAGCAACATTATTTACAATAGGCAAACTACAGGAGCAGCCAAAATGTCCATCAATGAATGAATCAACATACATATATATGAATTATTATATATATATATATTATATATAAAGAATGATTAATATTATTCAGCCATAAAAAAAATGAAATCTGCCACTTGCAAATACATGGCTGGAGCTAGAGAGTATAAGGCAAAGTGAAATAAGTCATTCAGAGAAAGACCAACACAATATAATTTCACACATACATAGAATTTGAGAAACAAAAGAAATAAGCAAAGAGAAAAAAGAGAAATCAAGAAATAGACACTTAATTGTAGAGAACAAACTGATAGTTACCAGAAGGGATGAGGTGAAGGTATGGTTTAAACAGGTGATGGGGATTAAGGAATAAACCTTGGTAATCAGCACTGATGTATGACATTTTTGAATCACCATATTGTATACCTGAAACTAACATAACACTATATATTAACTGGAATTAAAATCTTAAAAAAACTGGTTTTATGCAGGATTATTGCAACAAGAGAAAACATACCACAACATAGAACTGGGCTCAATTCTGAATTCAGCAAAGACAACTGGGGATTTCAAGCCAAGGAGCAGGTGGGGGAGAGGTAGTTAGTAGACAGAAAATTATTAAGAGGGGAAATCAAGGATAGGGAGAATTCTTGCTATACTAATTTAATAGGATTTTTGCTGAAAGCAGGTTAGGATGGTCAGATACTACCTGGAAAATGCTGTGGAATGAGGAGATGCCTAGTGTGGGGGATTCTACTTAAACTGATTTAGTAGGATTCTTAATAAAACTGGGCAATGCAGTCCCAATAAGGAGAGATACTGAAGCCCAGTGTCAAAACCTCATTGAGAAGGGGGCTTAGGGAAGCCTGATTAAAGTTTGGTCGGTAATATCTACCTATCATCTGTCCATCTATTTGCATGGTTTTACAAGTTAAGTTTTAATATCCGGTTAAACTAATTTCCATGAGGCATTCTTATTTGCATAGATTTCTTAAATATTCTCAGATAATTGTTAGCCTGAATTCTTTCCAACATATTGTCTATGTTGATAGCCATTAGCTCTGTTGCAGTAGGTCCATCCTCTGTATTTTTCTTCTGTTGGGCATTCCTCCTCCTAGTGATTTTGGTGAGAGATGGCTGAAAGGGTGTAGCTCGGTGTATCAACTGTGGTGCAGTCAAGGTGCACACTGGAATGCTTCTGAGCAATCAGGGTTACCCACCCAATGAGAGGAAAAAGAAAAGGAAAAGAAAAAAAAGAGAGAGGGAGAGAGACAGGAAAGAAAGGTGAGATATAAGAGAAGGTTTCGCCCAAATGGGCCCCGAGGTAAGATATATGAAGTATACAAACAGACACAGACAAACAAAAAGACTGATAAAAGTATAAGACAAGAGAAAAAAATATATATATATGGAAATAAAGGAAGAACGTCGTCAAAAAGAACCCTGAGTGTAAGATTTATATACTATCAGGACTAACACAAAAGCACAGAAATATTGGTGGAAGAAAAAGATGTTAGAGTGGTTGTAAATTCTCAGTGTGGGTGAGGAAGGTTGTTTGGATTCTTCCTGGATGTATCTTGATATCTTTGTTAAAGGACTCAACTTTCCTAAGATAAGGGGGGATTAGGAATTGGTTTACCTATAGGGGTGGCATTGATTGGGGAAAGGGGATTACCTTGAAGTTTAACTATATATGAATATTAGAAAATAAAAATTTTAAAAAGGAATAAGCTAAACTAAACTAAAATTAAAGAAAAAGAAATTTAAAAAATAGAAATGCAAAAGGAAAACACGGGTGTATGTATCAAAAAGTTCAGGTTAAAAGGTTATTATGGAATTTGAAGTACTGGACATCTCACTGTGACAGTAAATAGGTTAAAAAATTATCTACATAATAATAAAAAATTAACTATATTTAAAAAATGAGCCAGAATAGTGGGATCAAATTAATAATAAAAATTGTCCTATGAAGTAGTGGTGGTTGTTCTCTTGTTGTCTTTTTTTTTTTTTTTTTCCTTTCCTGGTTGGTTTTCTGGGGGAGGGGCCTGCCACATGGGTTTTCAGTCCCTGATGTTCTCTCAGCTAATTCCTCCCGCCCCCCTCAAGGGGATGGGTTGTGAGGAAACTGGTTTTTTCAGGCTTTTGTTCTCTGGGGGTTTTTATATTTGTTCACTTTTGTTTTTCTCGCTCGCCTTGAGCACTTTTGATGGTTTTTGTCGGTTTAGAGGAAAGCAAACTGCACCCTGACATCCCTCTCAGAGAGAAGCCTCAGTCCAGCTGCAGAGCCCATATAAATCCCCCCTTGGCCGCTGGCAAAGCAGGTTCCCAGTCACGGTCCCTAGGGACTCAGGATTTTTTGCTTGACCCAAAACCACGGCAGCAGCGGCTGTCTGGGCAGCTCCAGACTGCCAGAGAACCATTCTCTTACACCGTATACAAAGATAAACTCAAAATGGATAAAACACCTCAATGTGAGACAGGAATCCATCAGAATCCTAGAGGAGAACATAGGCAGTAATCTCTTCCATATCAGCCACAGCAACTTCTTTCAATATATGTCTCCAAAGGCAAAGGAAACAAAAGTGAAGATGAACTTTTGGGACTTCATCAAAATCAAAAGCTTCTGCACAGCAAAGGAAACAGTCAAGAAAACAAAGAGGCAACCCACGGAATGGGAGAAGATATTTGCAAATAACAATACAGACAAAAGGTTGATATCCAGGATCTATAATGAACTCAAACTCAACACACACAAAAAGACAATCATATCAAAAAATGGGCAGAAGATATGGACAGACACTTCTCCAATAAAGACATACAAATGGCTATCAGAAACATGAAAAAATGTTCATCATCACTAGCCATCAGGGAGATTCAGATTAAAACTTCATTGAGATATCACCTTACACCAGTTAGAATGGACAAAATTAGCAAGACAGGAAACAACATGTGTTGGAGAGGATGTGGAGAAAGGGGAACCCTCTTACACTGTTGGTGGGAATGCAAGTTGGTGCAACCTCTTTGGAGAACAGTGTGGAGATTCCTCAAGATATTAAAAATAGAACTTCCCTATGACCCTGCCATTGCACTCCTGGGTATTTACCCCAAATATACAGATGTAGTGAAAAGAAGGGCCATCTGTACCCAATGTTTATAGCAGCAATGGCCACTGTCGCCAATGGCACAAAATTCATATCTCTCAAGTTACCCAGAATGTTAATGGGCTAAATGCCCCAATCAAAAGACACAGGGTATCAGAATGGATAAAAAAAAAAAAACCCATCTATATGTTGCCTTCAAGAAACTCATTTTAAGCCCAAAGACACCTCCATATTTAACGTGACGGGGTGGAAACGAATTTACCATGCTAATGGACATCAGAAGAAAGCAGGAGTGGCAATCCTTATATCAGATTAATTAGATTTTAAGCCAAAGACTATAATAAGAGATGAGGAAGGACACTATATCATACTCAAAGGGTCTGTCCAACAAGAAGATCTAACAATTTTAAATATCTATGCCCCCAACGGGGGAGCAGCCATCTATATAAACCAATAAATAACAAAATCAAAGAAACACATCAACAATAATACAATAATAGTACGGGACGTTAACACTCCCCTCACTGAAATGGACAGATCATCCAAGCAAAAGATCCACAAGGAAATAAATGCCTTAAATGACACACTGGACCAGATGGATATCACAGATATATTCAGAACATTTCATCCTAAAGCAACAGAATACACATTCTTCTCTAGTGCACATGGAACATTCTCCCGAATAGATCACATCCTGGGTGCTAACTCAGGACTCAACTGGTATCAGAAGATTGGGATCATTCCCTGCATATTTTCAAACCACAATGCTCTGAAGCTAGAACTCAACCACAGGAGGAAGTTTGGAAAGAACCCAAATACATGTAGACTAAACAGCATCCTTCTAAAGAATGAATGGGTCAACCGGGAAATTAAAGAAGAATTGAAAAAAATCATGGAAACAAATGATAATGAAAATACAACGGTTCAAAATCTGTGGGACACAACAAAGGCAGTCCTGAGAGGAAAATATATAGTGGTACAAGCCTTCCTCAAGAAACAAGAAAGGTCTCAGGTACACAACCTAACCCTACACCTAAAGGAGCTGGAGAAAGAACAAGAAAGAAACCCTAAGCCCAGCTGGAGAAGAGAAATCATAAAGATCAGAGCATAAATCAATGAAATAGAAACCAAAAAGACAATAGAGCAAATCAACGAAACTAGGAGCTGGTTCTTTGAAAGAATTAATAAAATTGATAAACCCCTGGCCCGACTTATCAAAAAGAAAAGAGAAAGGACCCAAATAAATAAAATCATGAATGAAAGAGGAGAGATCACAACTAGCACCAAAGAAATACAAACTATTATAAGAACATACTATGAGCAACTCTACGCCAACAAATTTGACAATCTGGAAGAAATGGATGCATTCCTAGAAACATATAAACTACCACAACTGAACCAGGAAGAAGTAGAAAGCCTGAACAGACCCATAACCAGTAAGGAGATTGAAACAGTCATTAAAAATCTCCAAACAAACAAAAGCCCAGGGCCAGACGGCTTCCCGGGGGAATTCTAACAAACATTTAAAGAAGAACTAATTCCTATTCTCCTGAAAGTGTTCCAAAAAATAGCAATGGAAGGAAAACTTCCAAACTCATTTTATGAGGCCAGCATCATCCTGATCCCAAAACCAGACAAGGATCCCATCAAAAAAGAGAGCTATAGACCTATATCCTTGATGAACAGAGATGCTAAAATTCTCACCAAAATACTAGGAAATAGGATTCAACAGTACATTAAAAGGATTATTCACCACGACCAAGTGGGATTTATTCCAGGGCTGCAAGGTTGGTTCAACATCCACAAATCACTCAATGTAAAACAACACATCAATGAAAGAAGGAACAAGAACCATACAATACTCTCAATAGATGCTGAAAAAGCATTTGACAAAGTACAGCATCCCTTCCTGATCAAAACTCTTCAAAGTGTAGGGATAGAGGGCACATACCTCAATATCATCAAAGCCATCTATGAAAAACCCACCGCAAATATCATTCTCAATGGAGAAAAACTGAAAGCTTTTCTGCTAAGGTCAGGACACGGCAGGGATGTCCATTACCACCACTGCTATTCAACATAGTACTAGAGGTCCTAGCCTCAGCAAGCAGACAACAAAAGGAAATTAAAGGCATCCAAATAGGCAAAGAAGAAGTCAAATTATCACTCTTTGCAGATGATATGATACTATATGTGGAAAACCCAAAAGACTACACTCCAAAACTGCTAGAACTTGTACAGGAATTCAGTAGTGTCAGGATATAAAATCAATGCACAGAAATCAGTTGCATTTCTCTACACCAACAGCAAGACAGAAGAAAGAGAAATTAAGGAGTCCATCCCATTTACAATTGCACCCAGAACCATAAAATACCTAGGAATAAACCTAACCAAAGAGGCACAGAATCTATACTCAGAAAACTATAAAGTACTCATGAAAGAAATTGAGGAAGACACAAAGAAATGGAAAAATGTTCCATGCTCCTGGATTGGAAGAATAAATATTGTGAAAATGTCTATGCTACCTAAAGCAATCTACACATTTAATGAAATTCCTATGAAAGTACCTTCCATCTTTTTCAAAGAAATGGGACAAATAATGCTAAAATTTATATGGAACCAGAAAAGACCTCGAATAGCCAAAGGGATATTGAAAAAGAAAGCCAAAGTTGGTGGCATCACAATTCCGGACTTCAAGCTCTATTACAAAGCTGTCATCATCAAGACAGCATAGTACTGGCACAAAAACAGACACATAGATCAATGGAACAGAATAGAGAGCCCAGAAATAGACCCTCAACTCTACAGTCAACTAATCTTCGACAAAGCAGGAAAGAATGTCCAATGGAAAAAAGACAGCCTCTTCAATAAATGGTGCTGGGAAAATTGGACAGCCCCATGCAGAAAAATGAAATTGGACCATTTCCTTACACCACACACAAAAATAGACTCAAAATGGATGAAGGACCTCAATGTGCGAAAGGAATCCATCAAAATCCTTGAGGAGAACACAGGCAACAACCTCTTCGACCTGCCGCAGCAACATCTTCCTAGGAACAACGCCAAAGGCAAGGGAAGCAAGGGCAAAAATGAACTATTGGGATTTCATCAAGATCAAAAGCTTTTGCACAGCAAAGGAAACAGTTAACAAAATCAAAAGATAACTGACAGAATGGGAGAAGATATTTGCAAACAACATATCAGATAAAGGACTAGTGTCCAGAATCCATAAAGAACTTAGCAAACTCAACACCCAGAGAACAAATAATCCAATCAAGAAATGGGCAGAGGACATGAGCAGACATTTCTGCAAAGAAGACATCCAGATGGCCAACAGACCCATGAAAAAGTGCTCCATATCACTCGGCATCAGGAAAATACAAATTAAAACCACAATGCGATATCACCTCACATCAGTCAGAATGGCTAAAATCAACAAGTCAGGAAATGACAGATGCTGGCGAGGATGCGGAGAAAGGGGAACCCTCCTACACTGTTGGTGGGAATGCAAGATGGTGCAGCCACTCTGGAAAACAGCATGGAGGTTCCTCAAAATGTTGAAAATAGAACTGCCCTATG
Organism: Mustela lutreola; assembly: GCF_030435805.1. Taxonomy (NCBI): domain Eukaryota; kingdom Metazoa; phylum Chordata; class Mammalia; order Carnivora; family Mustelidae; genus Mustela; species Mustela lutreola. The sequence goes on from NC_081308.1 coordinate 79,822,068, forward strand.
ACCTAGCAATTGCACTATTGGGTATTTACCCTAAAGATACAAATGTAGTGATCCAAAGGGGCACGTGCACCCGAATGTTTATAGCAGCAATGTCCACAATAGCCAAACTATGGAAAGAACCTAGATGTCCATCAACAATGAATGGATCAAGAAGATGTGGTATATATACACAATGCAATACTATGCAGCCATCAAAAGAAATGAAATCTTGCCATTTGCGACAACATGGATGGAACTAGAGCGTATCATGCTTAGCGAAATAAGTCAAGCAGAGAAAGACAACTATCATATGATCTCCCTGATATGAGGAAGTGGTGATGCAACATGAGGGCTTAAGTGGGTAGGAGAAGAATCAATGAAACAAGATGGGATTGGGAGGGAGACAAACCATAAGTGACTCTTAATCTCACAAAACAAACTGAGGGTTGCTGGGGGGAGGGGGTTTGGGAGAAGGGTGTGGGATTATGGACATTGGGGAGGGTATTTGCTTGGGTGAGTGCTGTGAAGTGTGTAAACCTGGTGATTCACAGACCTGTACCCCTGGGGATAAAAATATACGTTTATAAAAAATAAAAAATTAATTAAAAAAATATTGTGATCCTTTCTATAAAGTGTTCATGAAACATCAGCATATTCAGCTTATACAGAAATTATCCCCTACAAACAAGGAGTTTCTATTTTGTAAGAATTAGATTGTATTTCAGAGTGCAATAAAATCTGGTGTAAGAACAAACAAATAAAAAAAAATAGACAGACAACTCGAGGGGAGGAGTTAAAATGGCAGAATTGTAGGAAGACCCTGGGCTTGCCTCATCCCTTGAACACATAAGAAACAATCTGCAAGATAGGAGAGATCATGGTAGATGTGAGGTTCAGAAACATGAATTGGGAGCACCTGGGTGTCTCAGTCAGTTGAACGTCTGCCTTCAGCTCAGACCATGATCCCATGGTCCTGGGAACAAGTCCAGCATCAAGTTCCTTGCTCAGAGGGGAGCCTGCTTATCCCCCTGCCTGCTGCTCCCCCTTCTCTCTCTCTCTCTCTCTCTCTCTGACAAATAAATAAAATCTAAAGAAAGAAAGAAAGAAATGTGAATTGCAAGAGACAAAAGCTATGGTGTCACAGAGGGGTAGAAATGCTCTTGGTGGAATGAAGTCAGGGATAGAGGGAGAGGGTAGGAAAGAGAGCAGCACCTAGGGTTCACCCAAGGCCCAATGCAATGGAGATCCCCTGGGTCGCATGGGAAAAAAAAAAAAAAAAAAGCTCCCCTCCTGGAGTGCATTTTGAAGTGGGTATTTTCCCTCTCCAAGGACAAAGAATGCATCGGACATTATTGAGTGACCATTTAACAGCAGGGAACAGATGCACATGCAGAGGACTGATAACCTGGTAGCAGCCTTTTGCTGTTTCAACATAGACTACAGGCACTCATGCAAACATGCAACTGCTTTTCTGGGGCAGAAAGGGGAAAGGCACAGGAATGTGAGGCTCTCCTCCAGGGGAAGGGAGTGGATCCACACAGTGACAGATACTTTAACATGTATTGTTTTTAATCCCAACCAACAGCCAGAGAGAAAATACAAGAGAACTGTGGCATGGTGTGTGCCAATGACTAGCTAACCACAGACAGACTAAAGGCAGGGATATGACAAAAGCCTTGGATGCAGAAGAGAATATTGGTCACTTTTCTGTGAGGACCTCCTGAACAGCAGAGGCCATGAGTTCCCCTCTGGAGGGACAAGAGTGTGGAATGACACCATCTTTCATCACCCCCAACCCCACCCGACCTCCACCCGCAAGCATGATTGGACTTCAGAGACAAACATAGTGCCTGCAGTGGAGGCTGGAGTCCCTTACACCAAACCCCCCACACACACCCAGAAAAGATGTTTTTATTAGGGTGGGTCTGATTGTGAGACAGCACAGCAGGCTATCCCCTCAGAAGACCACATAAAGGCCCTCCACGTGCATCAAGGATACTGATCAAAGAGTGCTCCAAAGGGAGCACCTGGGTGGCTCAGTGGAGTAAGGCCTCTGCCTTCAGCTTGGGTCATGATCTCGGGGTCTTGGGATCGAGCCCCGCATCAGGCTCTCTGCTCAGCAGGGAACCTGCTTCCTCCTCTCTCTCTGCCTGCCTCTCTGCCTACTTGTCATCTCTGTCTGTTAAATAAATAAATAAAATCTTAAAAAAAAAAAAAAAAAAAAAAGAGTGCTCCAAAGTATCGCCTTTAGTTCTGTGGGAAATAGGACCAGGGTTTCGTTTTGTTTTGTTTTTCTCTATCAGTTTTTTTCTTTTATTTTAATTTTTCTTTTTTGTTTGTTTGTTATATTCTCTTTTTCTTTCTTCTTTGATATCAGGCTTACAGGGTTTTTGTTTTTGTTTTTTTACTTTTTTGTGCATTTGTTGACTTTTTTGTTTCCTTTTCTCATTTGTAAAATCAGTCTTTAAGTTTTTTCTTTTCTCTTCCTTTTCTCTTTCATTTTCCTTAGAATCAGTCTTATACATTTTTGTTTGTCTGTTTGTTTGCTTTCTTATTCCTTTTCCTTTTCTCTTTCCTTGGATAAGGAATTTTTTTTTTAATCAGGCTTAACAAATGAAAGCAAACCTAGATAAAGGTCTTAATACTCCCAACTGCAAGCAAGGAGGAGCTCTACAGAGGACTGACCTGGAAGGAAGAGCAGCCAAAATAAAACACAGTGAATACAACATTTTTCAATATAGTATTACTATTAGGAGCAGGAAACCTAACAAGTTTCTTAATATGCAAAAGACAGAAACCTAGACATAATGACAAAACAGAGGAATTCTCTCCAAAAGAAACATAAAAAAGAATTCACAACCAGGGATTTGCTCAAATAGATATAAACAAAGTATTTTAACAAAATTTTAAAAGACAGTCCTGGGGCACATGTGTGGCTCAGTTAGGTTTCCAGCTCTTGGTTTCCTCTTAGGTAATAATCTCAGAGTTTTGAGAATGAACCCAACATCGAGATTCACACACAGCGTGGAGTTTGCTTGAGATTCTCTCTTGCTCTCTCTTTGCCCCTCCCACTCATTCTCTCTCTCTTTCTCTCTCTCTCTCAAATAAATAAATAAAACTTTAAATGAAAGAAATGAACAACTGTCATAAGAGTATTAGCTGAGTGAGTGAAATAAGTCAAGCAGAGAGAGTCAATTATCATACAGTTTCACTTATTTTTGGAGCATAACAAAAAGCATGGAGAACAAGGGGAGATGGAGAGGAGAAGGGAGTTGAGGGAAATTGGAAGGAGAGGTGAACCATGAGAGACTATGGACTCTGAAAAACAATCTGAGGGTTTTGAAGGGGTCGGGGGTGGGAGGTTGGGGGAACCAGGTGGTGGGTATTGGAAAGGGCACGGATTGCATGGAGCACTGGGTGTGGTACAAAAACAATGAATGCTGTTACGCTGAAAAAAAGTAAAAAATTAAAAAAAAAAAGAATATTAGCTGGGGTTAAAAGAAGCATAAAGGACAACAGAAAAACCCTGGTTACAGAGATAAACGATCTATAACTAGTCAGGTTGGAAAAAAATACTATAACTAAGGGGTAGACAAGATGGTGGGGAAGTAGGAGGAGGCGCCCTTTCAACCTGTACCCTAAAGTGAGCTGATTACCTTCCAAAGAACTCCGATCACCCACGAAATCAGCCTAAGATCAGAATTATACACTTCTGGATCTCTACTGGAGCAGAAGACGCCAGCGGGCAAGTAAAGCGGAGTGGGAAAGTCGGACTGATATCAGAAGATAAACAAAAGGGGGAGGGAGCCACCAGAGGCGACCCGTTGGAAAGTAATATCCCAATATGAGAGTGCCCTGTGCCTGGGGACCAGCATTAACTTGGGAGTCTGGTAGAAAGCACTCAAAGAGAGCAAAGGATCATCGGGGGGAAATTATGGGAATTGGGGTGTTAGGGTCGGGGCTTAAGTCCCCAGACCCAGGACAGCCACCCCTGGGGCAGAGCCAGAGAGAGTGCGGCAGAGAAACCAGGTCTTGGTCCCTGAACCACCAGCGTGCCTGAGAGTTCATGGCGCCTGGCTCTGATGAGAGGTGGGAGCCTCACCAGCCAACAGAAGCACAGCCTTTTTGCAGTCCCCACGCAAGTGCCCTGCCATGCCATCACAGTCCGAATCCTGCCCCGTGCCCTCCTCTGAGAGAGGTGCACAAAAACTCCAGCCGGGTGCTCTTGGAACAGAAAGACAAAACATTCCCAGCCCGGGCCAGCGGGAAAATCTCAGTGTGCGATCACTGCTTGGAACTTCTCTGGAAGTCTGGAGCTGGCCATACAGCCACCGCTGCTATGGATTTGGGTACAAACAAAAAATCCTGAGTCACCAGGGACCGTGACTGGGAAACTGCTCTGCCAGCGGCCAAAGGGGGATTTATTTGGGCTCTGCAACCAGACTGAGGCTTCTCTCTGAGAGGGAGGTCAGGGTGCAGTTTGCTTTCCTCTAAACCTACAAAAACCATCAAAAGTGCTCAAGGCGAGAGAGAAAAACAAAAGTGAAAAAATATAAAAACCTCCAGAGAACAAAAGCCTGAAAAAACCAGTTTCCTCAGAGCCCACCCCCTTGAGGGAGGTGGGAGGACTTAACTGAGAGAGCATCATTGATTGAAAACCCATGTGGCAGGCCTCTTCCCCAGAAAACCAACCAGGAAAGGAAAAAAAAAAAAAGAAAAAAGATGACAAGAGAACAACCACCACTACTTCATAGGACAATTTTTATTATTAATTCGATCCCACTATTCTGGCTCATTTTTTTTTATATAGTTAATTTTTTAATATTATAGAGATAGTTTTTTAACCTATTTACCGTCACAGTGAGATGTCCAGTACATCAAATTCCATAATAACCTTCTAACCTGAACTTTTTGATATATACACCTGTGTTTTCCTTTTGCATTTCTATTTTTTAAATTTCTTTCTTTTTAAATTTTAGTTTAGTTTAGTCTAGTTTATTCATTTTTTAATTGTTATTTTCTAATATTCATATAGAGTTAAACTTCAAGGTAATGCCCTTTCCCCAATCAATGCCACCCCCATAGGAAAACAAATTCTTAACCCCCCCCCCTTATCTTAGGAAAGTTGAGTCCTTTAACAAAGATATCAAGATACATCCAGGAAGAATCAAAACAACCTTCCTCACCCACACTGAGAATTTACAAACACTCTCCCAACTTTTTCTTCCACCAGCATTTCTGTGTTTTTGTGTTTGTCCTGATAGTATATAAATTTTACACTTGGGGTTCTTTTTTATGAGGTTCTTCCTTTATTTGCATATATATATATATATATATATATATATATATATATATACAGTGCATTATATATATGTATGCATATATATGCATATATATACATATATATGCAAATATATATATATTATATTTTTTCTCTTGTTATATATGTTTATCAGTCTTTTTGTATGTCTGTGTCTGTTTGTATACTTCCTAAATCTTACCTTGGGGCCAATTTGGGCTGAACCTTCCCTTTTATCTCACCTTTCTTTCCTGTCTCTCTCCCTCTCTCTTTTTTCTTTTCCTTTTCTTTTTCCTCTCATTTGGGTGGGGAACCCTGATTGCTCAGAAGCATTCCAGTGTGCACCTTGACTGCACCAAAGTCGATACACACAGCTACACCCTTTCAGCCATCTCTCACCAAAATGACTAGGAGAAATGCCCAACAGAAGAAAAATACAGAGGATGGACCTTCTGCAACAGAGCTAATGGCTATCAACATAGACAATATGTCGGAAAGAGAATTCAGGCTAACAATTATCCAAGCAATAGCTAGGTTGGAGAAAGCCATTGGTGACCAAACAGAATTGTTTAGGGCCAAACTGAAAACAACCAGAAATCATGTTTTCAATATTAGGGAAGAGCTGAAAGCTACCAGGGATGAGCTTCACAATGCTCTCAATGACATCCAATGTAATCTAAATTCTCTCAACGCTAGAGTAACTGAGACAGAAGATAGAATTAATGATATGGAGGACAAACAGACAGGGAGAAAGGATCAGGAGGAAGCCTGGAACGAACATCTTAGAAGCCACGAAAACAGAATCAGGAAAATTAATGATACCATGAAACGTTCCAACGTCAGAATTATTGGAATCCCTGAAGGGGTGGAGAAAGAAAGAAGTCTAGAAGATATAGTGGAACAAGTTCTTCATGAAAATTTTCCAAATCTAGTGAATGGAACCAGCGTTCATGTCCTAGAGACTGAAAGGTTTCCCCCCAAGATTACAGATTCTCAAAAGTCCTTGAGACACCTAATAGTAAGAATGAAGAATTATAATTGTAGGCAGAACCTCTTGAAAGCAGCTAGGACAAAGAAGATCATTACATACAGAGGAAAGCCCATCAGAATAACGTCAGACCTGTCCACAGAGACATGGCAAGCCAGACAGGGCTGGCAAGATATATTCAGGGCACTGAATGAGAAGAACATGCAGCCAAGAATACTTTATCCAGCAAGACTGACATTCAAAATGGATGGAGAGATAAAGAGTTTCCAGGAACAGCAAGGTTTAAAAAACTATGCAACCAGCAAGCTGATACTGCAGGAAATATTAAGGTGGGCTTCTTTAAAGGAGGAAAAAGCCCAAGAATAGCATTGCACAGAAATATAGAGACCATCTACAGAAAGAAAGACTTCAAAGGTAACACGATGTGAGTAAAAACATATCTATTAATAATCACACTCAATGTGAATGGCCTAAATGCACCCATAAAACGGCACAGGGTTGCAGACTGGATAAAACGACAGGACCCATCCATATGTTGTCTACAAGAGACCCATTTTGAACCTAAAGATACACCCAGACTGAAAGTGAAGGGATGGAGAAACATCTTTCATGCCAATGGGCCTCAAAAGAAGGCTAGGGTAGCAATTCTTCTATCAGAAAAATTAGATTTTAAACTAAAGACTGTAGTCAGAGACACAGAATGACACTACATCATTCTTAAAGGGACTATCCACCAAGATGATCTAACAATTGTAAATATCTATGCCCCCAATATGGGAGCAGCCAATTACATAAGAATACTGTTAATCAAGATAAAGAGTCTTATTGATATGAATACACTAATCGTTGGTGATCTTAACATGCCTCTCTCAGAAATAGACAGATCATCTAAGTAGAAAATTAATGAAGAAACAAGAGCATTGAATGATACATTGGACCAGATGGACCTCATAGATATATACAGAACATTCCATCCTAAAACAACAGAGTACTCATTCTTCTCAAGTGCACATGCAACCTTCTCAAGAATAGACCACACACTGGGTCACAAATCAGGACTCAACTGATACCAAAAGACTGTGATTATTCCCTGCATATTCTCAGATCACAATGCTTTGAAACTGGAGCTCAATCACAAGGAAAAGTTTGGAAGGAACTCAAACACCTGGAAACTAAAGACCACCTTGCTTAAGAATGCTTGGATCAACCAGGAGATGAAAGAAGAACTGAAACAATTCATGGAAACCAATGACAATGGAGACACTTTGATACAAAACCTATGGGATACAGCGAAGGCGGTCCTAAGGAGGAAATGCATAGCCATCCAAGCCTCCCTCAAAAAAATTGAAAAATTCAGAACATGGAAGCTGTCTCTACACCTTAAAGAACTGGAGAATCAACAACAAATCACACCAACTCCACACATAAGAAGGGAAATCATCAAGATTAGAGCTGAGATGAATGAGGTAGAAACCAGAGATACAGAAGGATGTATCAATAAAACTAGAAGCTGGTTTTTTGAAAGAATCAATAAGATCGATAAACCATTGGCCACACTAATCCAAAAGAAAAGAGAGAAAGATCAAATACATAAAATTATGAATGAAAAGGAAGAGATCACAACGAACACCAAGGAAGTAGATACAATCATCAGATGTTATTATCAACAGTTATATGCCAATAAACTTAACAACCTAGATGAAATGGATGCATTCCTGGAAAAATATAAACTCCCAAAATTGAATCAGGAAGAAATTGACAATCTGAATAGACCAATATCTAGTAACGAGATTGAAGAGGTGATCAAAAACCTCCCAAAAAACAAGATCCCAGGACCTGATGGATTCCCTGGGGAATTCTACCAAGCTTTCAAAGAAGAAATAGCACCTATTCTCCTGAAGCGGTTTCAAAAAATTGAAGCAGAAGGAAAACTTCCACACTCTTTCTATGAAGCCAGCATTACCCTGATCCCCAAACCAGGCAAAGACCTACCAAATAGGAGAATTTCAGACCAATATCACTGACAAATATGGATGCTAAGATTCTCAACAAGATCCTAGCAAACAGCCCATTAAAAGGATTGTCCACCATGACCAGGTGGGATTCATCCCTGGGCTACAAGGATGGTTCAACATTTGCAAATCAGTCAATGTGATAGAACAAATTAATATGAGAAGAGAGAAGAATCACATGGTCCTCTCAATCGATGCAGAAAAAGCATTTGACAAAATCCCCGCATCCGTTCCTGATTAAAAGGCTTCAAAGTATAGGGAGAGAGGGAACATTCCTGAACTTCATCAAATCTATCTATGAAAGACCCACAGCAAATATCATCCTCAATGGAAAAAAGCTTCTGTCCTTCTCATTGAGATCAGAAACACGACAAGGATGCCCTTTCACCACTCTTGTTCAACATAGTATTAGAAGTCCTAGCAACAGCAATCAGACAACAAAGAGAAAGAAAAGTTATCCAAATTGGTAATGAAGAAGTCAAACTCTCTCTCTTCACAGATGACATGATTCTTTATATGGAAAACCCAAAAGACTCCACCCCCAAACTACTAGAACTCATACAACAATTCAGCAATGTGGCAGGATACAAAGTCAATGTACAGAAATCAGTGGCTTTCTTATACACTAATAATGAAAATACAGAAAGGGAAATTAGAGAATCAATTCCATTTACTATAGCACCAAGAACCATAAGATACCTGGGAATAAACCTAAACAAAGAGGTAAAGGATCTGTACTCGAGGAACTACCAAACACTCATGAAAGAAATTGAAGAAGACACAAAAATATGGAAGACCATTCCATGCTCTTGGATTGGAAGAATAAACATTGTTAAAATGTCTATAGTGCCTAGAGCAATCTATACTTTTAATGCTATTCCCATCAAAATTCCACCGGTATTCTTCAAAGAGCTAGAGCAAATAATCCTAAAATATGTATGGAATCAGAAGAGACCCCGAATCACTAAGGAAATGTTGAAAAACAAAAATAAAATGGGGGATTCACGTTACCTGATTTCAAGATTTATTACAAAGCTGTGATCACCAAGACAGCATGGTACTGGCATAAAAACAGACACATAGGCCAGTGGAACAGAGTAGAGATCCCAGATATGGACCCTCAACTCATGGTCAAATAATCTTCGACAAAACAAGAAAAAATATACAGTGGAAAAAAGACAGTCTCTTCAATAAATGGTGCTGGGTAAACTGGGAAGCTATATGTAGAAAAATGAAACTCGACCATTCTCTTACCCCGTACACAAAGATAAACTCGAAATGGATAAAAGACCTCAATGTGAGACAGGAATCCTTCAGAATCCTAGAGGAGAACATAGGCAGTAATCTCTTTGATATCAGCTACAGCAACTGCTTTCAATATATGTCTCCAAAGGCCAAGGAAACAAAAGTGAAGATGAACTTTTGGGACTTCATCAAAATCAAAAGCTTCTGCACAGCCAAGGAAACAGTCAAGAAAACAAAGAGGCAACCACGGAATGGGAGAAGATATTTGCAAATGACAAAAGGTTGATATCCAGGATCTATAATGAACCCCTCAAACTCAACACACACAAAACAGACAATCATATCAAAATATGGGCAGAAGATATGGACAGACACTTCTCCAATGAAGACATACAAATGGCTATCAGACACATGAAAAAATGTTCATCATCACTAGCCATCAGGGAGATTCAAATTAAAACCACATTGAGATATCACCTTACACCAGTTAGAATGGCCAAAATTAGCAAGACAGGAAACAACATGTGTTGGAGAGGATGTGGAGATAGGGGAACCCTCTTACACTGTTGGTGGGGATGCAAGTTGGTGCAGCCTCTTTGGAGAACAGTGTGGAGATTCCTCAAGAAATTAAAAATAGAACTTCCCTATGACCCTGCCATTGCACTCCTGGGTATTTACCCCAACAATACAGAGGTAGTGAAAAGAAGGGCCATCTGTACCCCAAAGTTTATAGCAGCAATGGCCATGGTCGCCAAACTGTGGAAAGAACCAAGATGCCCTTCAACGGATGAATGGATAAGGAAGATGTGGTCCCTATACACTGTGGAGTATTATGCCTCCATCAGAAAGGATGAATACCCAACTTTTGTAGCAACATGGAGGGGACTGGAAGAGATTATGCTGAGTGAAATAAGTCAAGCAGAGAGAGTCAATTATCATATGGTTTCACTTATTTGTGGCGTGTCGGGGACTGCCTCCGACCGGGAAAGTCCCCGCCATTACAAGAAGGTGCTTGGCTCACTGCTAGCAAAATACGCTGCAAGTATACAATGAACTTTCTGGTGAAGCCCGCCTAAAGGAGGACATAGTTATTGGCTGTATCAAATTTAATCAGCATAGTAACAGGACTCTCATTGGCTCTCCCCATTGCTTGACCCCTTATTGGTCACCCTGCTGTATATAAGCTAAGGAAGTTGATTAAATAAACAGAAATGAAGCATTAACACCATACCAGGCTCATTGTCATCCTTGAGGGCTGAGGGCGACAAATGGTGCCAAAACCTGGGAAATATTAAGAAAAATAGAAAAACCTTGCAAGGGAGAAGTCCGCAGGTAAGCGGGGAAGGGACCACGATCAAAGTGGTGGGAATCTTGTACAAGACCGCAATAAGAAGCGGGGCGGCCTTAGAGCCGGGATTTAACAAGTCCGCAATAAGAAGCAGGGCGGCCTCAGAGCCGGGATTATGCAGCAAGTATACACGGAACTGCCATTAGGTTGGGATTCTAATTATGGGATCTGGACTGTCAAAGTCGAGGTTAGAGGGTTCCCTAAAGGACTTTCTAAAGGCCAATGGCACGCCATTAAAAACGAAAACTGCTAGGACATTCTTGAATACAGTTGAGACAGTGGCGCCTTGGTTTCTGGACGAGGGCTTGCTAAATATCCCCCAATGGGACCAGTTAGGTGAGGATTTTAAGAAGAGGGATAAAAATAAACCACTGCCAACGGCAACTTTAGTTATATGGACTCTAGTCAGAGGGTGCCTGGGAGGATATAAGCCGAAATGTGATTCAGTTATTCAGGAGGGCGCTGAGGCACTCGAGGAAGTGAAAGAAGAACGCTCATCTCTTGCTTCGGAAAGGAGTAGTTCTAGCGAAGGGGAAGAAGAAATGTCGGGGGAGGAGCTAGAGTGGAAGTTCAAATTAAAACCAGACCCTCCCTGTTCAGCAGTGACCCCTAGTGCTCCGCCTCCTTACAATCCCCTGGCTGGGGAGATAACATGTAAATGTCATCCCTCTGCTAATGAGGATTGGAAGACCACATGGAGGGGAGCCAATAGCAGCTCGATTTTCCCAGTTCTAGAGGACCAAAATCATCAACGGTATCACCAGCCCTTGGAATTTAAATTAGTTAAACAATTAAAGGAAGCGGTCATGCAGTATGGCCCTCAGGCAGCATTTACTATTTCTCTAGTGGAGTCCATAGCAGGCATGAATTTAATCCCTGAAGACTGGGGGAATTTAGCAAGGGCAGCCCTCTCTGGAGGGCAATATTTGGTCTGGAAGACAGCATGGCAAGAGCATTCCCAGGATGTTGCATGGTGTAATGCCGTGGCAGGCAATCTACAATGGAATCTGGATATGCTTATGGGCATGGGGCCATACACTGGTAAACATGACAAACTGCAATACAACCCTGCTGTATACATGCAGATTGCGGCTGCCACTACCAAAGCATGGAAAACTCTCCAGGGCAGTGGGGACTTGCAGGGTCAACTATCTAAGGTGATACAAGGACCAAATGAAGCATATGCTGATTTTGTTGCAAGATTGATGCAAACAGCTGGGAGAGTATTTGGGGATGTTGACACAGCCATGCCTCTAATTAAACAACTGGCCTATGAGCAAGCCAATAAATGGTGTAAAGAGGCCCTTAGGCCATGGAAGGCTAAAGATTTAAGCACATACATTAAGGTATGCAGGGATATTAATGACAGTGTTATTCAAGGACAAGTACTTGCTTCAGCCATTACTCAAGGCCTTCAGGGCATTCAGCTATCCCAACGTAAGGGCGCTAAAGGAAATTCTGGGGAATGCTACAAATGTGGAGCTCAGGGGCACTTTAAGTGAGAATGTCCTGACAGCAAGGGTCCCCCAACAGTAAAGCAACCTGGCATATGTCCTAGGTGTGGCAAGGGTACACACTGGGTAAATGAATGTCGCTCTGTAAAAGATATTCAAGGTAATCCACTACCCCCAAGGAATTCAAAAAACGGGAAATGGGGCCCATCACCCCAGGGCCCTCAAATGTATGGGGTGCTTCAACAGGTAGCCTGCACGCATTACCCGCCGACGAGCCAAGGTGGGCTACAAAAGGAAACGCCGGATTGGACATCCGTGCCACCACCAGACTTGTACTAACCCCCAAGATGGGAACCCAGGTGGTGGAATCGGATTTTAAGGGCCCACTGCCTGTGAACACTGTAGGCCTATTATTAGGGCGTAGCTCCACAGCCCTTGCTGGATTAATAGTACACCCCAGAGTAACTGATGCTGATTATACAGGAATAGTCAAAATATTAGTGTCTTCCCCTCGTGGCATTACAGTTATCAGTCCAGGTGATAAAATAGCACAAATTATAGTGTTACCAAGTTGTCATAAACTATTCCCCAACACAGAAAAATCCCGTGGACTAAGGGGTTTTGGCTCCACTGGCCTGCCCCTCGCATGTCTAACAGTTGGAATGGAGGACAGACCTCTTTATTCTCTGTGGATCAGAAATAAAAAATTTATGGGCCTTCTGGATACCAGGGCTGATCGTAGTATCATTAATGAAGTTGATTGGCCAAAAGCTTGGCCCCTACAAAGGGCTGATCAAACCCTTAGAGGCCTAGGGGTTGCCCAAAGTCCTATGTGTAGTGCTGCTACATTACCATGGAAGGATGATGAAAGTCATAGCGGCCTGGTTCAGCCATATGTACTTAAGATCCCTATATCTCTCTGGGGAAGTGACATTCTTACTCAAATGGACCTAAAATTGACTACTGAAGCCTTTTACACTGAGAAAGCTCGAAACCTCATGACTAAAGCTGGATATTCAGGTGTTGGAGGATTAGGGAGTAAAAATCAGGGTATTACAAATTCAGTACCCCTAAGTAATTATACCTCTTGGATTGGTGGACTGGGGTTGGGTTTTTCATAGGGGCCACTGAGCCTTTGAAAATTCAATGACACACTGACAAGCCTGTGTGGGTTTCTCAGTGGCCCCTGCCGAAAGAAAAATATGAAGCAGCCCACACATGGGTGTATGCACAACTTGTTGCAGGACATATAAAGCCTTCCACTTCACCATGGAATATTCCTATCTTTGTCATTAAGAAAACATCAGGTAAATGGCGGTTATTGCATGATTTGAGAGCAATCAATGCCCAAATGGTTATCATGGGACCAGTCCAATTAGGGTTACCCTTGGTATCTGCCCTCCCCTCGAGTTGGCCTTCAATTGTTGTAGATATCAAATATTGCTTTTTTTCTATACCATTACACTCCAGTGATACCCCCCGATTTGCATTTACCATACCCACTATTAATCATTCTGGTCCTGATCAGCGATTTGAATGGACAGTTCTTCCTCAGGGTATGGCTAACAGCCCCACGATGTGTCAACTTTATGTTGATCAGGCCTTGCAAAAGGCCAAGGAGCTCTATCCTTCTGTTTTGGTATACCACTATATGGATGATGTACTACTTTGCCATAAACAGGAAGAACAGCTTGAAAAGGCCCTTGTTTTCCTTTTCGAATGTTTCAAACAGTTTGACTTGAATATAGCCCCAGACAAAATCCAAAAAACATCTATCAAGGACTATCTGGGCACTAGATTTGATGATACTAAAGTTAAACCTTTAAAGGTAACCTACAAACAGATAAATTAAAAACATTAAATGATTTTCAAAAACTCCTGGGAGATATTAACTGGATCCGGCCATACCTAAAACTCACTAATCAGGAACTACAGCCCCTGTTCAAGACATTGAAAGGAGACTCTGACTTGAACTCCCCCCGTATTTTATCTGAATAAGCTCAAGAAGCTGTTAAATTGATTCAAAATAGACTTGAGACTGCCCAAGTTGATAGAATTAATTACTCTGAAACCCTATATTATTGTGTTCTTGCAGTAGAGCACACGCCCACTGCTGTTTTTTGGCAGGAAGGTCCCATCTCCTGGGTCAATTTAGCTTACTCTCCAGGAAAAGTTCTTCCATGGTATCCCAATGCCATAGCTAAAATCATATTGAAAGGACTAAAACTTAGCATCGCTGCATTTGGCAAACAACCTGATGTCATCCTAACTCCCTATACACAAGAGCAGTTAACTTGCTTAACAGCATGTGACGATCATTGGGCCATCACTATGACTATCTCAACTGCAAAATTTGACAATCATTATCCAGCAAACCCATGGCTGCAATTTAGTCTTACTCACCCATTAATTTATCCAAGGGTTACACGTCAATCACCTTTGGATAATGCAAAACTCGTTTTTACTGATGGTTCTAAAAATGGGGTGGGCACTGTGGTTACCCAAGATAACACTTGGACCTTTTTATTTCAAAGCTACTCCCCTCAAATTACAGAGCTATTTGCAGTCATTAAAGCCTTTCAATTGTTTCATGATACACCTTTTAACTTGTTATCAGACAGCAAATATGTTCTCCAAGCTGTCTCCATCCTGGAAAACGTAGGTCACATCAGCACCAAATCCACCATTACAGAAACTTTAAAGAATCTCCAACACATTATATGGGACAGAAAGGTACCCTTTTACATAGGGCATATCAGGGCACATACAGCTCTCCCCGGCCCCTTGACGGAAGGCCATCGCACTGCAGACATGTTAACCAAAGAGCAATTTATCTTCACTTTAATGGAAAATATTCAACAAGCAAAACAATTCCACAAGCTATTTCATGTTAATGCTCTTACTCTCAGACTTAAATTCAACATAACTAAAGCCCAAGCCAGGGACATTGTAGTCTCTTGCAAAAACTGTGTTACCCTCTTGCCATCCCCCTCCTTAGGAGTTAACCCACGAGGCCTGTTACCCAACCATATATGGCAAATGGATGTTACTTACATCCCTGAATTTGGTAAACTAAAATATGTGCATGTTTCCGTGGACACATGTTCTGGTGTCATATTCGCCTCTATCCATGCTGGGGAAAAATCCAAAGATGTTGTTATTTCCCACTGCCTTCAAGCCTTCGCCGCTTGGGGTAAACCTCGACAAATAAAAACAGACAATGGACCTGCATACACCTCACAAGTATTTCACGGTTTCCTTACTCAACTAAACATTACCCTAAATCATGGTATTCCCTACAATCCTCAAGGACAGGCCATCGTGGAACGTGCCCACTTAACCATCAAACAAACTCTTTTAAAACAAAAAGGGGGAATAGGGGACACGTTCCAGTCCCCTAAAGACAAACTAAATACAATTTTATTTATTTTAAATTTTTTGATGCTCCATAAAAACGGTCAAGCAGCAGCTGAAAGACATTCAGCCCGTATGGATTCTTCCCCCAAGCCCTTAGTTCTTTGGAAGGATATCCTTACAGGACAATGGAAAGGCCCGGATCCTGTATTAATCTGGAGCAGAGGCTCCGTTTGTGTTTTCCCACAGGACAAAGAAGTGCTGATTTGGATTCCAGAGAGATTGGTCTGGAAGGCCCCTGAGAATGAGGATGAGGACAGAGGAAGCCGTGATCCTCCTACTGTCGTGGGGGACTCTGATATTCCTAATTCCCCCGATGGTGACACGTGAATTATGGGCTATTCTGAAGGCTTGGCCCTATCCTTTACCTTTAACTAATTCTTCCTTTATCTTCCCCCCATTCTTCACTAGCTGATATACTGAGTGTTGGTTCTATTGTTCCTTTTTCTGCGCTTTGTGTTACCCCTGTAAAATTCTCTCAATTTAATAAGGCCAGCAATTCCTCCCAACAGTTTTCTCTTAGTATTTGCAGGGTGCTTGGTCTGACGATATTCAAAATTTCACACGAATCCTTCTGGCTGAGATAACTCGACTAAATAGTATGCGTCTGCAACCAGCTTCCCTTCCAGAGCTATTTCCAACATTCAGCAATATGTTCCAGTTCACCAAACAATGGGCTGGTACAATTGGTCATCTTGTCCTCCTCCTTATTGGCATTCTGCTTCTATTCAGAAACGTTCACCAATGGAGAACACAGCAGCGAGAGCAGAGCCGAGCTATAGCACAAGCCCCTATGTCAATAGAGGCTGGGACATCTCCCCAGATATGGTTAAGCATGCTAGATCAGTAGTCAAAGACAGGTAAGATCAGTAGAGAAACATACCAAACTAAGACAGGACAGAGATCATCGAATCTTGTGTCTGATGACAGGTAAGGATGTTTTCTGCTACTGACGACCTAAGACAGGCACGATCTCTGCCATAAAACAAAAAAGGGGGAGATGTCGGGGACTGCCTCTGGCCGGTAAAGTCCCCGCCATTACAAGAAGGTGCTTGGCTCACTGCTAGCAAAATATGCAGCAAGTATACAATGAACTTTCTGGTGAAGCCCGCCTAAAGGAGGACATAATTATTGGCTGTATCAAATTTAATCAGCATAGTAACAGGACCCTCATTGGCTCTCCCCATTGCTTGACCCCTTATTGGTCACCCTGCTGTATATAAGCTAAGGAAGTTGATTAAATAAACAGAAATGAAGCATTAACACCATACCAGGCTCATCGTCATCCTTGCGGGCCAAGGGCAACAGTGGCGCATAACAAATAGCATGGAGAACATGGGGAGTTAGAGAGGAGTAGGGAGTTGGGGGAAATTGGAAAGGGAGGTGAACCCTGAGAGACTATGGACTCTGAAAAACAATCTGAGGGTTTTGAAGGGCCGGGTGTGTGGGAGGTTGTGGGTCTTATAGAGGGCACGGATTGCATGGACCACTGCATGTCATGCAAAAATAATGAATACTGTTATGCTGAAAATAAAAAATAAATTTTAAAAAATACTATAACTAAGATGCAAAATCAAATATATGTAATCACAATGAGTATGAAAGAAGGGGAGTGAAGAGTTGATACAGAATACAAAATTATGGAAAATAAGGAATCTGAATATAAGAGGGAAAGAAAACTATTAGATAACAATAAAGCCAAAATCCACCATAAGAGGGGAAACAATGTAGTTTAGAGCAGAAATCAAAATATAAAAATCAAAAGTAACAGTAGGATAATCAATGAAACTAGGAGCTGGTTCTTTGAGAAAATTAACAAAATTGATAACTCCCTAGCCAGAGCTATAGTAAAGACAAGAGTAGGAACACAAATAAATAAAATCTAGAATGAAAGAGGAGAGATCACAACCAACTCCACAGAAATACAAACAATTATAAAAGAATATTATGAGCAAATATATGCCAACAAATTGGGCAATCTGGATGAGATGGATAAATTCCTAGAAACATGTTAATGACCAAAACTGAAACAGGAAGAAATAGAAAATGTGAACAGACCCATAATCAGCAAAGAAATTGTATCAGTAATAAAAAAATCTCACAACAAAAAAAAAGGTCCAGGACCAAAGGGATTCACAGGGGATTTCTACCAAAATTTTAAAGAAGATTTAATATCTATTTTTCTGAGGCTGTTTCAAAAAAGTACAAATGGAATGAAAACTTCCAAACTCATTTTACAAGTCCAACATTACCAAAACCAGACAAAGTCATCACTAAAAAGGAGAGTTGCAGACAAATATCCCTGATGAACATAGATGCAAAATTTCTCGACAAGATGCTAATCAAATCCAACAGAATATTTAAGGGATTACTCACCATGATCAAGTGAGATTTATCCCTGGACTTCAGGGGTAGTTCAACATCCACAAAGCAATAAGTAGGATACATCACATTAATAACAGAAAGGATAAGGAGGATATGATCCTCTCAAAAGATGCAGAAAAAGCATTTGATTAAATAAACTTTCTTTCTTGATAAAAAACCCTTAAGAAAGTAGGGATAGAAAGAACCTACCTCAAGATCACAGACCCCATATGAAAGACCAGTAGTTAATATCATCCTCAATGGGGAGAAATTAAGAACTTTCGCCTAAGGTCAGGAACACGACAAGGATGTCCAGTCTCACCACTATTATTCAACACAGTACTGTAAGTCCTAGCACCTGCAATCAGACAACAAAAAGGAATAAAATACATCCAAATTGGAAGAAGTCAACTTTTCACTCTTCACAGATGAAATGATATTCTATTTAAAAATCCCAAAAGACCACCAAATCTTTGTTAGAACTGATTCATGAATACAGGAAAGTCTTAGGATATAAAATCAACGTATAGAAATCTGTTGCATTTCTATACACCAATAATGAAGCAGCAGAAAGAGAAATCAAGGACTTGATCCCATTTACAACTTCACCCAAAACTGTAAGATACCTAGGAATAAACCTAACCAAAGAGGTAAAAGATCTGTCTTATGAAAACTATAGAACACTTATGAAAGAAACTAAAGTAGACACAAATAAATGGAAAAAAAAAAAAAACCTATGCTCATAGGTTGGAAGAACACATATTGTTAAAGAATTTATTTATTTTTAGAGACAAAAAGAGTGTGCGAGTGGGAGGCAGCTCAGAGGGAGAGAGATAAGAAGACTATGTGCTGAGCTTGAAGCAGGGTTCAATTCCACAACACTGATATCATGACCTGAGCCAAAATTAAGAGTTTAACACTAAACTAACTGAGCCATACAGGCACCCAGGAACAAATATTATAATGTCCATACTACCCAAAGCATTTTACACATTCAATGCAATCCTGATAAAAATAAAAACCAGTATTTTTCACAGAGCTATAACCAACAATCCTAGAATTAGTATGGAAATGGGAAATAGCCCTAATAGATAAAGCAATATTGAAAAAGAAAATCAAGTCTGGAAGCATCATAGTGCCAGCCTTCAAGCTCTATTACAATGCTATAATCATCAATGCAGTATGGTACTGACATAAAAACAGTCACATGGATGAGTGGAACAGAATAGAGAACCCAAAAATGGACCTACAACTATATGGTCAAATGATCTTTGACAAAGTAGGAAAGAATACCCAATGAATATTTCTTCAACAAATAGTGATGGGAAAACTGGACAGCAAAATGCAGAAGAGTGACACTAAACCACTTTCTTACACCATACAAAAATATAAATTCAAAATGGATGAAAGGACTAAACGTAAGAGAGGACTCCATCAAAATACTAGAGAACACACAGGCAGCAACTTCTTTTACCTTGGCTGCAACAACTTATTACTATACATATCTTCAGAGGCAAGGAAAACAAAGCAAAGAAGAATTATTGCAACATCATCAAGATAAAAAAAACTTTGGCACAGCAAAGGAAACAATGAAACTAAAAGAAAACTGATGCAATAAGAGAAGATATTGCAAATGTCTTATCAGATAAAGGCTAGTATCCAGCATCTATAAATAACTCATCAAACTCAAACTCCAAAAAATAAATAATCCAGTTTAAAAATGGGAAGAAGACATGGATAGACATTTCTCCAAAGAAGACATCTAGAAGGCTAACAGACATATGAAAAAATGTTCAACATCAACTCATCATCAGAGAAATACAAATAAAAACCATAAGGAAATTCAAAATCACACCACTCAGAATGGCTAAAATTAAAAACTCAGGGAACAATAGATGTTGGCAAGTATGTGGCAAATGGGGAAGATTCTTGCACTATTGGTGGGAATGCAAAGTGGTGAAACCACTCTGGAAAACAGTATGGAGTTTCCTCAAAAAGTTAAAAATAAAGCTAACCTGCAACCTAGCCATTGCAATACTAGTTATTTACCCAAATAATACAGGTATTCATTAGAAGGGGCACATTTACCCCAATGGTTATAACAGCACTATCCACAGTAGCCAAATTATGGCAAGAGTTCTGACTGATAAATGGATAAAGAAGTAGTGTGTATGTATGTGTGTGTGTATGTGTGCGTATATACAGTACACAATTGAATATTACTTAGTCATCAAAGAAATGAAACCTTGTCATTTGCAACCTTGTCAATGGAACTAGAGTGTATTATGCTAAGCAAAATAATGCAATCAAAGACAAATGCCATATGATTTTATTCATTACAATTTAAGAAACAAAAAATAAACGTAGGGGAAATGAAAGAGAAATGAAATAACATTAAAACAGAGATTGTGGCAAACCATAAGAGACTCCGTAGTTAAGAGAACAAACTGAGGGTTGCTGGAGGGAAGATGAGTAGGGGTTGGGCTAAATGTGTGATGAGTATTAAAAAGGGTACTTGGGATGAGCACTGAGTGGTATATATAAGTGATGAATCATTAAATTCTATTCCTGAAGCCAATACTACATTATATGCTAACTAACTTGAATTTAAATAAACAAAATATGATTTAAAAAACAAAACTAAAAAAACAAAAATAACAAAAAAAAATTACTAGATATGCAAAGAATATAGAGTACAGAATGTAAGTATATCACTAAAGAAAACCAACAAACCATGAAAAACAGAACAAGAAGAAATGATTGCAGAAGGCTACAAAAAAAAAAAGAAAAAACCCAGAAAACAAGTAAAAAGATGGAAATAAATATGTATCTATCACTAATTACTTTGAATGTAAAGTCCATAAAAATATACAAGATTGACACTATCTTATAATAAGGAGAACAATTCAACAAGAAGATATAATTATAAATATTTATGTACCCAACATAGGAGCACCCAAATACAGAAATCAATTAATAACAAAGAAACCAATAATAATACAATAATTGTAGGGGACTTTAACACCCCATTTATGTCAAGAAATAATATCCAAAGAGAAAACAAACAAGGAAACATTGGCTTTGAATGGCACACATATTTAGAACAGTCTGACCTACAATAGCACAATACACATTTTTTTCAGATGGATGGGGACAAAACAAGTCTTAGAAATTTCAGAAAGACTGAGGCCATACCAGGCATCTTTTCTGACCACAACAGTATGGAATTAAGAATCAACCACAAGGAAAAAATCTTGAAAGACCACAAATACTTGAAATTTAAGTAACATGCTACTAAACAATGAATGAGTCAACCAAGAAATAAAAGAAGAAATAAAATTTCATAGAAACAAATTAAAAAAAAATACAATAGTCCCAAACCTTTGTGGTGCAGCAAAAGCAATCCTAGGAGGAAAGTTTATAACAATATAGGCTATAGAAGAAGCAAGAACCAAGAAAAATCTCAAATAAACAACCTAACCTTATACCTAAAGGAGCTGGAAGAAGAATGAACAAACAAAACCCAAAAGCAGCAGAAAGAAGAAAATAATAAACATAAGAGCAGAAATAAATGATGTGGAAACTTTAAAAAACAATAAAGTAGGTCAATGAAACCAACAGCTGGTTCTTTGAAAATACCAACAAAATTGGTAAACCTTTAGCTGAAATCACCAAAGAGAAAGAAAGGATTCAAATAAATAAAATAAAAAGTGAAAGAGGAGAAATAATAACCAACTCCACAGAAATACAAATAATTGTAAGACAATATTATGAAAAACTAATGCAAAATAATTAGACAACATAGAAGAAGTGAATAATTTCCTAGAAACATATAACCTACCAAAACTGAAGCAGAAAGAAATAAAAAATTTGAACAGAACGATTACCAGCAAGGAGATTGAATGGCAATGAAAAAAAATCCCAATAAATAAAAGTCGAGGAACATATGACTTCACAGGCAAATGCTACCAAACATATAAAGAAGAGTAAATACCTATTCCTCTCAAACGAGCCCAAAAAAATAGAAGAAGGAAGACTTCCAAAGTTGTTGTGTGAGGCCAATGTCACCCTGATACTAATACCAAATAAAGACACCACCAAAAAAGAGAACTACAAGCCAATTCGTCAATAAACATAGATTCAAAAATCCTCAACAAAATACTAGCAAACTGAATCTAACAATACATTAAGAAAATTATTCACCATGATCGATTTGGGTTTATTCCTGGAATGCAAGCATGGTTCAATCTTCATGAATCAACCAACATGTTACTTTACAGCAATAAGAGGAAGGATAAAAACCATATGAGCATTTCAACAGATACAGATAAAGCATTTGACAAGCTACAAAATTCATTCATGTTAAAAACTCTCAAGAAAGTAGGTTTAGAGGGAATATACCTCAACATAATAAAGGTTAGACATGAAGAACCCAAGGTGAACATCATACTCAAATGGGAAAACCTGAGAGTTTCCCTCTAAGGTCATGAACAAGACAAGTAAATAGACTCTCACCATTTCGTTTCAACATAGTACTGGAAGTCCTAGCCACCAATCAGACAAGAGGTATAAGAAATGAAAGGCACCCAAATCAGAAGAAGAAGTCAAATTTCACTATTTGCAGATGACATGATACAATGTGTAAAAAACCTAGAAGATTCCACTAAAAAGCAAGTAGAACTGACAAGTGAATTCAGTAAGTTAGCAGGATATAAAACCAATGTGCAGAAATCTGTTGCATATCTATACACTAATAATGAGCCGATCTATAAAGAACTCCTCAAACTCAACACACACAAAAGAGACAATCATATCAAAAAATGGGCAGAAGATATGAGCAGACACTTCTCCAATGAAGACATACAAATGGCTATCAGACACATGAAAAAGTGTTCATCATCACTAGCCATCAGGGAGATTCAAATTAAAACCACATTGAGATACCACCTTACACCAGTTATAATGGCCAAAATTAGCAAGTCAGGAAACAAAGTGTGTTGGAGGGGATGTGGAGAAAGGGGAACCCTCTTACACTGTTGGTGGAAATGCAAGTTGGTACAGCCTCTTTGGAGAAGAGTGTGGAGATTCCTCAAGAAATTAAAAATAGAGCTTCCCTATGACCCCATCATTGCACTCCTGGATATTTATCCCAAAGATACAGATGTAGTGAAAAGAAGAGCCATCTGTACCCCAATGTTTATAGCAGCAATGGCCATGGTTGCCAAACTGTGGAAAGAACCAAGATGCCCTTCAATGGACAAATAGATAAGGAAGATGAGGTCCATATACACTATGGAGTATTATGCCTCCATCAGAAAAGATGAATACCCAACGTTCGTAGCAACATGGATGGGACTGGAAGAGATTATGCTGAGTGAAATCAGTCAAGCAGAGAGAGTCAATTATCATATGGTTTCACTTATTTGTGGAGCATAACAAATAGCATGGAAGACAAGGGGAGATGGAGAGGAGAAAGGAGTTGAGGGAAATTGAAAGGGGATGTTAACCATGAGAGACTATGGACTCTGAAAAACAATCTGAGGGTTTTGAAGGGGCAGAGGGTGGGAGGGTGGGAGGGTGGGGGAACCAGGTGGTGGGTATTAGAGAGGGCACGGATTGCATGGAGCACTGGATGTGGTACAAAAACAATGAATACTGTTACGCTGAAAAGAAATTTAAAAATTAAAAAAAATAAAAATAAATATTTTCAGCTAAAAGAAAAGAAAACACTTTTAAAAGATGTGATAATTAAAACAGTATAGTACTGGCACAGAAATAGACACACAAATCAAGTGAAATGAATAGAAAATACAGAAATAAACCCAAAATTACATAGTCAAGTAATCTTTGACAAAGCAGAAAAAAATATACAATGGAAATAACAGTCTTTTCAACAAATAGTGTTGGGAAAACTGGTCAGCTTCATGCAAAAGAATAAAACTGGACCACACTACTGGGTATTTGCCCAATAAATATAAAAATAGTAACTCAAAAAGATACATGCACCACTATGTATATTGCAGCATTATTTACAGTAGCCAAATTTGAAGCATTCCAAGTGTCCATTGACTGATGAACAAATAAAGAGAGGGTGGTATATATACAGTGGAATATTATTGAGTCATAAAAAATAATGAAATCTTTCCATTTGCTGTGACATGGATGGAGCTAGAGAGTATATTGCTAAGTGAAGTAAGTCAGTCAGAAAAATGATTTCACTCACGTATATAATTTTAAGAAATAAAACGAATGAGCAAAGGTTTAAAAGAAAAGAGACAAGTCAAGAAACAGACTCTTAACTATAGAGAACAAACTGATGATAACCAGAAGGGAGGTGGGTAGGGGGATTGGTGAAGTAGGTAATGGGGACTAAGAAATGCATTTTTGTGATGAGCACTGGGAGATGTATGTAATTGTTGAATCACCATATTGTAAACCTGAAACTAATGTAACTGTATGTTAACTTTCCTGGAATTAAAATAAAATTTAAAAAAACTAAGTATGTAGAATGAAATAAGGTAGTAATAAGGTTTAAATATACAACTTAAAATGATCAGAGTAGAAAAAAATTTTAAATAGAAGTCCAGTTTTAATAACAATCAGGGAATTCTCATTATAAAATGAAATTTAATACATTATATACTTATTATATTGGGGATATTTAATAAATTAAGGAAGAATAAACATGAAGTTATGAGTACTCTCATACACTCTACACCACTTGTAAAGTGAAAATTGGTACCTGGTAGGAATGCGAGCTGATACACTTAGATAAACTGTTTGCCATATTCTATTAAAGGCCGACTTATACATACCATTTGGACAAACAATTCTGCATCTGCTATATAGAGAAATTCTTGCACATGGGCCCCAAGAGAAATGTATAAGAACATTCATAACAAGATCATTTGTGATAGCAAAAACTGACAATAAATCAAATGTTTGAAAGCACACTGGATATATAATTTTGGTATATTCACAAAACTGAACACAGCACTAGAAATAAAATAATGAATCTAATAGATAAAATATTAGGTAAAAAACAAAGTTTATAAAGGATACATGAGGTATTATCTCTTTTTTGAGTTTTTAAATTTATTTTTTATTTATTTATAAACATATGATGTATTATTAGCCCCAGGGGTACAGGTCTGAGAATTGCCAGGTTTACACACTTCACAGCACTCATTAGATATTATTTCATCATATGTAGGTACAAAAACAGAGAAGGTTAAACTGTGTTGTTTAAGAGTTCATATTAAGCAATAAAATTTTAAATAAATACAAGTCCTACATATACATTATCATGATAGTCATAATATCTAGAAGACAGAGATGAGACTATGATCAGGGATGACTTGCACAGAGGACTATTGGAGGTGCGGGCTTTCTATTTCTTGATCTGAATACTGGTTTCTTATTAATTATTCATTAAACTGGATATACATGCTTTTGTAGTTCTTTGTATTTATATCTTAATAAAAAAATAGTTGAAAAGAAGGAAGTCTTAGAATTAATGAACTAAGCATGCAACTTAAGATTTTAGAACAAGAACATCAGAATAAAATTTAAACATAGAAGGAAGGCAATAAAGCTAAAATCAGTAATTAATGGAATATAAGACATAAAATGGAGATGGTAATGTCAAAATGTGCTTCTTAAAAAAAAATAATAAGAAGAAAAATTTTGGCAAGATTAATCAAGAAGAAACAGAACAAAGTTGCTATGCTAGGAATGGAAAAGTAGGCATTAATCAGGTATAAAAAATGAAATACATAAAAGAAAAGTACAAACTCTTATGCCAATGAATTTGAAGGCAACATGACATGAATAAATGCTTAGAAGTATATAAGCACCAATAATAATAATAATAATAATAATAACTCAAAGAAATAAAAACAAATAGCCTTATAATAATTAAAGAAATTGATGGAGAGGAGGAGGGGTTTAAAGGGATGGGGTGGCTGGGTGAAGGACATTGGGGAGGGTATGTGCTATGGAGAGTGCTGTAAACTGTGTAAGACTGATGAATCACAGACCTGTACCCCTGAAAAAGATAATACATTATATGTTAATACAAAAATTAAAGAAATTGAATTATAGTTTAAAAATATT
This sequence comes from Mustela lutreola, assembly GCF_030435805.1. NCBI lineage: Eukaryota > Metazoa > Chordata > Mammalia > Carnivora > Mustelidae > Mustela > Mustela lutreola. Next base: position 79,848,286 of record NC_081308.1, read on the forward strand.
TAATAAAAGAGAAATCTAGGTCTGGTGACTTTATAAGTGAGTACTACCATACATTAAAGGAACAGACAATTCAAATCCTACATATATGGCTCGATGAATTTTTTAGAAAATGGAAACACTCTCCTATAATTTCATGAGATGGACACCAAAAAGGCCAAGTACTGTATAAAAAAGAAAAATCATAAACTGGTCATGTTCATTAAGTACAAATTGTTCTAAAGATCTAATGCAATTCTGAAGGAGGGCTTAAGATAGCAGAGGGGTAGGGAACTTGAATATGGTCTGGTCCCTGGAATTCAACTGGATGGTTTTCAAATCATTCTGAACACTTAAGAAATCCATCAGAGATCTGAGAAAAGAATTGTTGCAGTTCTACAGATTGAAAAGTGACCACTTTTCATAAGGTATAAGATGCAAATATATGAATCTGGAGCGATATATTGGAAGATAAGCCATGGAGGGGAAGGAGCTCTTAAGCAGGCTACCAGAAAGTAAGCAGCAGAGCACAAAATCAGAACTTTCAGAAGTCTGTTACAGTTGGGGTTGTCCCTTACTTAAAGGTGCTCAGGTGGCAAACCAAGGAAGAATGCCAGGAAGGGTATTATGGTCTTAGAATCCCCTGGGTCACAAAAAGAACAGGGATGTCTGAGTGCAGCAAAGTTCCCAAGTCCTGGAACAGGAAGCTAGCTGAATACAGTGAGCCTACGCAATGGCTTTCTGCTCAGCGTTGCACCATTTGACCACCATTCCCTGCTCAGGGTCCAAGCAAAAAGCAGAAGCAAGGCAAGAACCTCTTCCATCCCCTAGGATGTATGACATGAGTCTGCACAGCCAGAGTCATTAATGTTTGGAGACTCAAAACTTGGTCACACGTATGAGATAAAAATGCTAGGTCACGGGCTGGGTGAACACAGGGCTAGGACAGAAACCAAGGAGACAAAAGTGTTTGACTGCTTTTCTGTGAGGGCTCACTGATGTTGGAGGACAGGAACATCCAGCTCCTGGGCCAGAGAGCAGGGTGCCAACATTTTCATCTCCACCATCACCACTGGTCCTGAAAGTCTTCAAGAAGCACAATGCCACATAGTGGAATCTGGAGCAGCTTACACTGACCCCAGCCCCCAATAAGGGAGATACAATTCCACCAGGACAAGACCACCTGGGAATCAGAGCATCAGGACCCTCACCTAGAAGACCAGCAGGAGCAACAAGCTAACACCAAGTTTACTGATCATAGAGAACTGTAAAAGTTCAGCTCTTGGGAAAAAAAGTATATAGCATTTGTATTTTTGTTTGTTTCTAAATTATAATTCTTTAGACTTTCAGTTTTATTTTCTCTCAGCTATTTCCTTATTTTATCAATTCCATTTTAATTCTTTTTTAAATTTTTATATATGTGTATATTTTTTTGTTTCCTTTGACTGTATTTTACTTTATTTTGTATAGACATAAGTTTTTCTTTCTTTCTGATTTTGAGATCTAGTTTCTTTAAACAAACAGACCAAAATATAGCCAGAATCTAGTTTATTGATCTGTTCTGTTTTACTTCTGTTTAACATTTTCCTATTTTGTTTTGTTTCTGTTTTATCCTGGTTTGTTTTGTTTGTAATTTTTCTGTTGTTTCTTTTGTTGTTACAATTTTTTAGTCTTTTCTCACTCTTTCTTCTATTCTTTTCTGGACATATGATAAGACAGAGAAACTCACCCTAAAATAAAGAATAGGAGGGAGTACTCACTACCAGAGATTTAATCAATACATATATGAGTAAGATGCCAGAATTAGAATTCAAAATAATGATTATAAAGATACTAGCTAGGCTCGAAAAAAGCATAAAAGACAATAAAGAATCCCTTCCTTGCAAAATAAAAGAACTAAAATCTAATAAGGCCAAATTTAAAATGCTATTACTGAGACAAAGTAAAAAATAGAGGCTGGACAGGGCACCTGGGTGGCTCAGTTATTAAGTGCCTGCCTTCAGCTCAGGTCACGATCCCAGAGCCCTGCATCAGGCTCTCTGCTTGGCGGGAAGCCTGTGTCTCATTCTCCCACTCCCCCTGCTTGTATTCCCTCTCTTGCTGTCTCTCTCTCTGTGTGTGTTAAATAAACAAATAAAATCGCTTAAAAATTTAGAGGCTGGGGACGCCTGGGTGGCTCAGTGGGTTGGGATCAAGCCCCGCATTGGGCTCTCCGCTCAGTGGAGAGCCTGATTTCCTTCCTCTCTCTCTGCCTGCCTCTCTGCCTAGTTGTGATCTCTGTCCGTCAAATAAATAAATAAAATATTTTTAAAAATTTAGAGGCTGCTGCCTTCGGCTCAGGTCATGATCCCAGCGTCCTGGGATCGAGCCCCGCATCGGGCTCTCTGCTCAGCAGGGAGCCTGCTTCCTCCTCTCTCTCTGCTTACTTGTAATCTCTGTCTGTCAAATAAATAAATAAAATCTTTAAAAAAAAAAAAAATTTAGAGGCTGTAACTGTTAGGATAAATGAGGTAGAAGAGGGAGTCCGTGATGTAGAATACAAAATGATGAATAAGAAAGCTGAAAAAAAAGAGAAAAACAACTACTGGATCATGTAGGGAGAATTTGAGAAATCATCGATCCCATAAATTGAAATAATATTCAAACAATAGGGATCCCAGAAGAGGAGGAGAGAGAGAGGGGAAACTCAAAAGATTTACTTGAACAAATTATAGCTGAGAACTTCAATAATCTAGGAAAGGAAATATGCATTCAAGTCCAAGAGGCACAAACAACCCCCTTAAAATCAATAAAATTAGGTCAACACCTTAACATATAATAGTGAAGCTTGCAAATTTCAAAGATAAAGAGCAACTCCTGAAAATAGCTCAGGACAAAAGGTCATTAACCTAAAAGGATAGAAATGTAAGGCTTGTGGCAGACCCATCCACAGAGACCTGGCAGGCCATAAAAGGACTGGCATAATATATTCAGGATGTTAAATGGGGAAAATATGCATCCAAGAATACTTTATCCAGCAAAGCTATCATTCAGAATAGAAGGAAAGATAAAAGAGTTTCCAGGACAAACAAAAACTAAATGAATTCATGGACACTATACCAGCACTGCAAGAAATATTAAAAGGGAGCCGTTGAGTAGAAAGATCCCAAAAGTAACAAAGACAAGAAGGGAACAGAGACTATCTAGAGGAATAACGACTTTATGTATAATAAAATGGTTCTAAATTAAAATCTTCCAATAATTATTTTGAATAAAAATGGATTAAATGCTCCAATCAAAAGACACGGTATCAGAAAGGATAAAAAAAAAATAAGACACATTGAAATACTGTCTAAAAGAGACTGATTTTAGACCCAAAGACCTCCAGATAAAAAGTGAGGAGGTGGAGAGCCATTTATCATCCTAATGGACATCAAAAGAAAGCCAGAATGGCAATCTTTTTATCAGAGAAACTAGATTCTAAACCAAAGACTATAAGAAGAGTTGAAGAAGGACACTATATTACAATAAAAGGATCTACCAAATAAGAAAGTTTAACAATTATAAATATTTATGCCCCTAAATTGAGGGCAGCCAAATATAAACCAATTAATAACAAAATAAAAGAAATACCTTGATAATCATACAATAATAGCAAGGGACACTAACATACCACTCACAGCAATGAACAAATCATCTAAGCAGAGAATAAACAAGGAAACAAGGACTTTGAATAACACACTGGGCTAGATAAACTTCACAGATACATCCAGACCATTTTATCCTAAAGCAACAAAATACACATTTTTCTCAAGTGCACATGGAACATTCTACAGATAGATCACCCACTGAGTTACAAATAATGTATCAACTGGTACCAAAAGAATGGGATTATTCCTTGCATATTTTCAGACCACAAGGAATTAAAACTTGAAGTCAATCACAAGAGAAATCTTGAAAGAAACACAAATATATAGAGGTTAAAGAGTATCCTACTAAAGAATGAATGGGTCAAACAGGAAATTAAGGAAAAATTTTTTAAAAAACATAGATACAAATGAAAATGAAAACACAATAATTCAGAACATTTGGCCTGGAACAAAGGTGGTTCTAAGAGGGAAATATATAGCAATACAGGCCTTTCTCAAGAAACAAGAAAGGTCTCAAATAAACCACCTATCCTTACACCTAAAGTAACTGGAAAAAGGACAGCCAACAAAGCATAAATCCAGCAGGAGAAGAGAAATAATAAAGATTAGAACAGAAATCAATGAAATAGAAATCAAAAGACCTGTAGAACAGATCAATGACATGAGGAGATTGTTCTTCAAAAGAATTAATAAGATTGATAAATCCCTAACAAAGCTCATCAAAAAGAAAAGATAAAGGACCCAAATTAGTAAAATATGAATGAAAGAGGATGAATTACAACCAACACTGAAGAAATACAAATAAATATAAAAGAATATCATGAGAAATTATATACCAACAAATTAGGCAATTGGAAAGAATGCATATATTCCTAGAAACATATAAAGGACCAAAACTGAAACAGGAAGAAACAGAAAATTTGAAAGACCCATGACTAGGAAAGAAATTGAAACAGGAATCAAAAATCTTCCAATAAACAAGAGTCCAGGGCCAGGTGGCTTCCCAGCAGAATTCTACCAAACATTTAAAGGAGAATTAATACCTATTCTTCTGAAGCTATTTGAAAAAATAGAAATGGAAGGAAAACTTCCAAACTCATTCTATGATCCTGGCATTACCTTGATCCAAGAACAAGACAAGGAGCCTGCTAAAAAGGAGAATTATAGACAAATATCTCTGATGAACATGGATACAAAAATTCTCACCCAGATACTAGCAAAGATGATTCAACAGTACACTAAAAGGATTATTCACCGTGACCAAGTAGGATTTATTCCTAGTCCAAAAGACTGGTTCAACATCTCCAAATAAATCAATGTGATACACCACATTAATAAAAGAAAGGACAAGGACAAGGATCCTCTGAATAGATGCAGGAAAGCATTTGATGAAATACAACATATTTTCTTGTTAAAACCTCTCCAGCCTGTAGGGTTAAAGGGAACATATCTCATTTTCATAAAAGCCATATATGCAAAACCTACAGTGAATATTACCCTTAGTGGGGAGAAACTAAGAGCTTTTCTCCTAAGATCAGGAACATGACGGGGATGTCCCCTTTCATCACCATTGTTCAACATAGTACTGGAAGTCCTAGCCTCAGCAATCAGACAACTAAAAGAAATAAAAGGCATCCCAATTTGGCAAAGAAGAAAAATTTTCACTCTTCACGGATGACATGATACTCTATGTTGAAAACCAAAAAGATTCCACCCAAAAACAGCTAGAACTTACAAAGGAATTCAGCAAAGTCACAGGATATAAAATCAATACAGAGAAGTCAGTTGCATTTTTTTAAAGATTTTATTTATTTATTTGTCAGAGAGAGAGAGAGAGAGAGAGAGCGCACGCAGACAGAGTGGCAAGAAGAGATAGAGAGAGAATCAGGCTCCCTGCTGAGCAAGAAGCCCAATGTGGGACTCGATCCCAGGACGCTGGGATCATGACCTGAGCTGAAGGCAGCTGCTTAACCAACTGAGCCACCCAGGCATCCCGTCAGTTGCATGTCTATACACTAACAATGAGACAGAAGAAAGAGAAATCAAAGAATTGATCCCATTTATAATGGCACCAAAAATCATCAGATACTGAGGGTAAAACCTAACCAAAGAGGTAAAGGAACTGTACTGCTGAAAGTGATATAACACATAAGAAAGAAATTGAGGAAGACACAAAAAGATGGAAAAACATTGCATGCTCATGGATTGAAAGAAAGTTTATTGTTAAAATGTCTATGCTACTCAAAGCAATCTACATATTTATTGCAATCCCTATCAATATACCATCAACATTTTTCTGACAGCTGAAACAAACAATCCTAAAATTTATATGGAAACCAGAAAAGACCCAAATATTGAAAGGAATATTGGAAACCAAAACCAAAGCTGAAGGTATCACAATTCTGGACTTCAAACTGTGTTGCGAAGCTATACTCATCAAGACAGTATGGTACAGGCAGAAGAAGATTCATAGATCAATGAAACAAAATAGAGAACCCAGAAATGGACCCTCAACTCTATGGTCAACAAATCTTTGACAAAGTAGGAAAGACTATCCAATTAAAATAAAGACAGTCTCTTCAACAAGTGGTTTTGGAAAAATGGACAGCCACATGCAGAAGAATAAAACATCAGAGAAAGTCAATTATCATATGGTTTCACTTATTTGTGGAGCATAACAAATAGCATGAAGGACAAGGGGAGATGGAGAGGAGAAGGGAGTTGAGGGAAATTGGAAGGGGAGGTGAACCATGAGAGACTATGGACTCTGGAAAACAATCTGAGGGTTTTGAAGGGGTGGGGGGTGTGAGGTTGGAGGAACCAGATGGTGGGTATTAGAGTGGGCACGGATTGCATGGAGCACTAGGTGTGTTGCAAAAACAATGAATACTGTTACACTGAAAAAAATAAATAAATTTTTAAAAAAGAAGAATAAAACTGGACCATTTTCTTATATCATACACAAAAATAGACTCAAAATGGATGAAAGACCTAAATGTGTGACAGAAATCTATCAGAATTCTAGAGAAGAACAGAGGCAGATACCTCTTTGACCTTGGCCTCAGCAACTTCTTTGTAGACACGTCTTCAAATTAAAGGAAAACAAAATAAAAAATGAACTATTGGGACTTCATTAAGATAAAAAGCTTTTGCACAGCAAAAGAAACAATCAGCAAAACTATAAGACAGCTTACAGCTTAGAGGGTAGGAGATGATATTTGCAAATGTCTTATCAAATAAAAGGCTAGTATCCAAAGTCTGTAAAGAATGTATCAAACTCAAAACCAAAAAAAACAAATAATCCAGTCAACAAATGGGCAGAAGACATGAAGAAACATTTCTCCAAAGAAGGCATAGAAATGTCCAATAGACATCTGAAAAAATGCTCAACATCACTCAGCATCAGGGAAATACAAATCAAAACCACAATGATATACCACCTCACACAGAATGGCTAAAAATTAACAAGTCAGGAATCAACAGATTTGGTGGGGATACAGAGAGGGAGAACCCTCTTATAGTTGGTGGGAATGTAAATTGGTACAGCTGCTCTGAGAAACATTATGGAGGTTCCTCAAAAAGTTAAAAATAGAGCTACTTTATGGCCTAGAAATTACACTACTATGTATTTGTGCAAAGGATACAAACATAGTGATTTGAAGGGGCACATGCATCCCAAAGTTTTTAACACCAATGTTCACAATAACCAAAATATGGGAAAGGCCTAGATAAGTATATTTACACAATGGAATATTACTCAGCTATCAAAGAGAATGAAATCTTGCCATTTGCAATGGTGTGGTTGGAATTAGAGTGTATTAGAATGGCATTAAGAAGGGCACTTGATGGAATGAGCACTGTATGTTATAAGCAATTGATGAATTACTAAACTCTACCTGTAACTAGTAATATACTATATGCCAATTAATGATTTAAATAAAGATTAAAATAAAAATCTAATGCAATTTCAAACAAAATCCTAACAGGCTAGCATGTGTATGTGTGTGTGTCGATGTGTCACTTGAGAAAACAAAGAATAAAAAAAAAAAAAGACACAGTAGTGCAGAAGAAGAAGGAAGGAAGACTTGCCCTATTGATTTTCAACACATATTATGAACATATAATAATGAAGACAATATGATATTGGAGCAATTATAGACATATAGAACAAAAAAAAAGAATGAAGAAAGACCACATATATGTGTAAACTTGATTTATAACAGGAAAAAAAGCATTGCATTGTAAAAGAAACAGAAGAGATCATCCATTGAATGGTGAAGGAATAAATGATAATTCATATAGAAAGTAAAAAAGTTGAAGACGATATTTGAAAGATATATAAACAAGAAAGGCTTACTCTCCAAATATATGAAGAACTCCAGTCAATCAGAAAGAAAAGACAGCCATACCAATAGAAAATGCACAAAAGGCATGGATAGGTATTTCACAGCAGGATGAAATACTTGTGTCCTGTGAACATATCCTCAACCTCATTTGTATTCAAGTAAAGTCTTAGGAAAAGCAAACAAGATACCATTACATATCCACCAGATTAGAAGTATTAAAATCAGGCGCACCTGGTTGGCTCAGTCAGTTAAGCATCTGCCATCTGTTCAGGTCATGATGTGGGGGTCCTGAGATTGAACCCTGAGTCCAGCTCCCTGGTCAGCAGGCAGTCTGCTTCTCCCTCTCCCTCTGCCTCTCCCCACTGCTTGTGCTCTCTTACTTACTCCCTCACTCTTTCACTCTCTCAAATAAATAATCTTTTTTTTTTTTGAAGTATTAAAAGCATAGACAACATCAAGTTTTGGAGAAGTTGTAAAGCAACAGGAACTCCCATACACTGTTAATGAAAGTATACATGAATAAAAACCATTTTGGAAAACAGTTTGGCATTGCTTGGTAAATCTGAGCATTTACTACAATTCTTCAATTCTACAACTATACAGCTAGAAGTAAGCAATTATACTCCTAGGTACATATTCTGAAGAAACTCTGAACATGTGGAAAGAAAGAGAGGAAGAAAGAAAGTAAGGAAGGAAAGAAGGAAGGAAGGAAGGAAGGAAGCAAGGAAGGAAGGAAGGAAAGAGAGGAAACTTTGGAATGCCCACTATAGCTCTCTTATGCCAGGCCCTCTAGAAAATGGAACCTGACAGAATTTTTATGTGCTCAGGCTTTATTGGGGGAATTCAATGAAAGGGAAACAGCAGTGAAGAAAAAAAAATCTAAAATAAGCCATAAAATGTTTTTAAAAGTAAAGTGAGGTAGGAAGGATAGGAAGGCAAATATATTCATGAGTGTGACAAACATAATAAATGATCTCATCTCACACAATCTCTTCAAAGAGGCTATATGAAATGATTTAATCTTAAAACAGTCTTTTTGAGGAGGGAGGAAAAAGAGAACAATTTATCTGCTACTTTCTTTCTCTTTTCCTTCTCATCCTAACCAAAGACTTCTCTGCATGAAACTGGCTTCCCTCACTTCCATGTTGTGTCAACTGATTCTTCCAGGATGGAAGCCAGAGCTCCCATGGTCTAGTCCAGATGGTGCATGACACAATAATCTCTTCTTGCTAGTTAGTGCCATGTATGATTATTAGTCTGTGGCAAAACAGCTCTTGGGATTGATGACCACAGAAATAGTATGAATAGTTATTAAGGAGATATGGATGTGGGAAAGGGTTGGGTGGGAGGGGCTTGCAGATCTATAGAAGGGCACATAAAATGAGGCTGGTACACCATTATATCATAATAGGAAAAAATACTTGAGATAGCCAAATATCTAGCCATACTAGATTAACTAAATTATGGTATAGTCATATAATGAAATAGTATATAGTAGTATAAAGGAATGAACCACAGCTATATATATTAATGTTGATGGATATACAAATTATAACGTTGAGCTAATGAAGCAAATCACAGAAGTGTATGATTCCATTTATACAAGGGAATAGGAAATAGGAAAAAGAACATATTGTTCATGTAGACATACAGAGGTGATAACCAATAACTATAATCAGGAGAATTTGTATTGATCAAGGTAGTGGTTACTTCTTTAAATCTTTTTTTTTCTTAAGATTTTTACTTATTTATTTGACAGAGAAAGATCACAGGTAGGCAAAGATGCAGGCAGAGAGAGAGGAGGAAGCAGGCTCCCTGCTGAACAGAGCACCCGATGCGGGACTTGATCCCAGGACCCTGGGACCACGACCCAAGCCAAAGGCAGAGGCTTAACCCACTGAGCCACCCAGGTGCCCAAGGTAGTGGTTACTTCTAAGAGAGAGATACAATTATGGAAGAGGGCACATTAGGGGCTTCTAAGATTCTGATATAATCTAGGTCTTAAACTGAATTGCAGGTACATGAGTATTGATTTTAATATTTTTCAACTGAATATGAACATTTTATTTCACTCAAAAAATAAATAAATTGGTAGTCTTTAACTGGAAAAATCAAATTTTTATAAATTACTTAGACCTATATCTATAGAATCATTAAACTTCTAAATTGATCATTAAACTCTTAAGTTATATTTTACAGCATTATTCAGAAGAAATTATATGTCAATGTGTATTTTCAAACTGAGCCATTTAACATGAATGTTAAGAATCATTTCCTTCTAATTCATCTCCCTGCCTCCAATTTTTATTCTTCCAGCCCATTATTTCTACCTCTCCCAGATTACTTTCCAAAACAGTTATTTGCTTATGTAATACTTCTTCTTATTAAAGATATTTTTTTTTAATTTATTTGACAGAGAGAGGTCACAAGTAGGCAGAAAGTCAGGCAGAGAGAGAGAGGAGGAAGCAGGCTCCCTGCCGAGCAGAAAGTCTGATACAGGACTCCATCCCAAGACCCTGAGATCATGACCTTAGCCAAAGGCAGAGGCTTAACCCACTGAGCCACCCAGGCATCCTGATTATATAATACTTCTTTTATCAAACTTTCCATGGCTTCTGACTATTATTCTAGAATTTGGGGGTGACCTCATGCAGATCTTGACACAACTGTCCTTTCATAAAGAAAATGATATCATTAATTAGGGTGTAGCCTTCTTTAGTTACAAAGTCAATCTAAAAGTATACCCTGATCACTTTGATTAGGCTGAGAAAAACTAGGGGGAGGATATTGATTAGACCACTGTATTTTCTTAGCATTTTATTTATTTATTTGGAAGAGAGCGAGCAAGCACAATCGAGGGGAGGGGAAAAAGAAGAAGCAGACTCCCCACTGAGCAGGGACCCCCAGTGCAGCACTCAATCCTGGGACTCTGGGATCATGACCTGAGCCAAAGGCAGGCATTTAACTGACTGAGCCACCCAAGAGCCCCAGACCACTGTGTTTTCTAAGACTCTTTAGCAACACATGGTATTTGTAGATCAAATCTATAAATAATCCCATCAACATGTGATTTGAATTAGTGTCATATTCAAATGGTAAGTTTTTCTTGATATTTTCCCTAGAATCTCAGGGAACCTTACCATGATCACTTGCTGTGACTACTACCATCCACATGTATTTTCAAAACCTAATTCTCCTAAGAGAATGTTCTAGTTCTGCCATATTCATACCACTGCTCCCTAAGTAAGTCATTCCTACCACTATGACATAGCTCATCTATTTTCTTGATATGGGATACCATCTCAAATCCTTTTTATCTTTCACAAACTTTCTCATATCTTACCTTCTTCTTAGTATCTGTATTTAATGAATGGTTACTATGTGCCAACCACTATACTTGGTGTTTATCATGCATTATCTTATTAAATTCTTACAATAACCCAATGAAGTAAGCACTATTATAATCCCCCTTTTACAAATGATAAAAATGAGGTTTGGGGAGGAGCAAGATGGCAGGACAGTAGGAGACCTAAATTTCACCTGGTTCTAGGAATTCAGCTAGATAGTTATCAAACCATTCTGAACACTGACAAACTCAACAGGAGATCGAAGAAAAGAATGATAGCAATTCTACGAAAAATGAGGTTCAAAGGGGTTATTTAACATTTATATAATCATGTAAATACTAAGTAGCAGAGCCAAGATTAATATGAGATATATTTGACTCCAAAGACCATGCAAAGGCAATTATAATTGGTTCTTTAACAAGGTGGGAATTAGGGTGCTCATCCATCATAAGGTCAAAATCCATAGATAAATTTTGACTCCTTCACATTTAACTACTAATAGCCTATTGTTGACCAGAAGCATTACTGATAACATAGACAGATGATTAACATGTATTTTGTATGTTATCTGTATTATATACTGTATTCTTATAATAAAGTAAGCTAGAGAAGAGAAAATGTTATGAAGAAAATCATAAGAAAGAAAAAAAATATTTATACTGCTGTACTGTATTTATCAAAAAATGGTTTAAACCTATGTTATTCAATGGTCAACTGTATAATAATTTTTATTAACAATGAGCCATTCCTGCTTAGGCCTCCTAGAGAATTTAGAGCATTGTTTAAATCATGCTGCCATTATAACATATGTAGTCACATATGATTTAGTAATGTTACACACACTTTTATTCAATTTTAGATCCTGAATAAAATTAAAGTTCCATTAACTCTCTATATATTTTATATATCACCCCTTTTTTCTCCCATAGAACCTAGTATACACTGCAAATACTCAAAATATACCTTGTCTTAATCATTTTCATTGAAACCCTATATTCTACCTTGTTGATTTCTTCTAACAACCCTTTAAAGTGCTCCCTATTTTTACCATATGTAAAGAATTAATAAATATTAGGAAATTGAAGATTTATGAAAAATAGGTCTTAATTTGAATCATTAGTGATTCAAAATGTGATGCTAAAATTGGGACATCCTTGAATTATATGCACTTATGTATCTATATGAATGTGTACTGGGTCTAAATCTTTATCCAAAGATTCTCTTTAAAGGTTTTTGCCTCTAGCTTTCTATTCCCTGCTCAGTGAAATCTTACCTGCTCTCAGAAGGAAGAAGTCTTGCTCTGACCCCAGTATTATCACATTTTTCCTGTTTTCTGCGCTTATGATTGCTTATGATGGGCAGGATTAGTGGTGAAAAGAAAAGTTAATAAGAACAAGCAAGCCTGAAGGGGAACAAATTCTCTGGTTAATGTGGTTAATAATAAACTGTCTTTATTCCTTGTTCTCCTTATTCTTTCTTCTTCATGAAGAAGCTTTATTTCCCATTTAGATACTCCTGCCTATACATAGTAACACACATACAATCTATACCCAAAGAAAGTGGAGACTGGATCTCTCTCCTGAATTTCTTTCTACAGAGTGCCAGTATTTCCCAGAAGTTCTCCCTCTCTCAATATTGGATTTTCTTCCATTCCAACTTTGGGTATTTCAGCCTCTTATACAGAGCTGGAATACACTTTTGAAAGAGCTCAATCAAAAGTTCAAGAATAAGCAACTGGGGTGCCTGGGTGTCTCATTGGGTTAAAGCCTCTGCCTTCAGCTCAGGTCATGGTCCCAGAACCCTGGGACTGAGCCCCACATAGGGATCTCTGCTCGGCAGGGAACCTGCTTCCTTTCCTCTCTCTCTCTGCCTGCCTCTCTGCATACTTGTGATCTCTGTCTGTCAAATAAGTAAACACAATCTTAAAAAAAAAAAAAAAAGAATAAGCAACTTAGCTTAAAAGCTGTAGGTTGTGTGGGCTAGTTCTTCACCCTGAATCTCCTACCATGCCTTAGTCTTTCTCAGAATTATTGTCTAGTCTCCTGGCCCTCACAATCTGTTTCAAGGAGTGAAATTATGGCTGAATGAGGCTAGACTTTTAAGAGATTAGTGGTTATTTTCAGTCTACATTGCCAGCTATAGGTTTTCTTTAATGGTAAGATAGTACTAGAAATATGGGAATGCAATAAAGAAGAGTGCTTGCATTTATCCAGTCCATTTAGTGACTGTATTTAAAAGGCTCCTCTTCTCATCCTTGCCTTGAGCTATGTGGTTCATTAAGTCTTTCTCCAATGTCTCATGTGGCTCTTCATGAGCATGCCATTTTTTTTTTAAGGTTTAAACTAGTACCTCCATTTTGAAAGCCACAGCTTGTTGTTGCACTGGAGTAACCTCCTCCTTATTCAAGAAGAGGTTCAATTCTTTTAGAAATTTACTACAAGATTGATCTCAACAGCAAGCTCTAATCAGGTTTCTTTAGGCCTTTTTGAAACGTCTTGCTCACTGTCCTGCATCTAAACATGAAATTCAAAGCCTTCTTTCATAAACTTTGAAATTTGTTGTCTTCACAGCCCACCAGTGTTACTTTTGAAATTGTCACTGTCTTCTGGAAGTCTACCAACCTCATCACTTTCATGGGCACAAAGTAATATATTGATATATTCTGATGTTCCTGGTTCATGAAAGACCATAAAATAACCTATCTCTGGCCCATTTGCCTAAACACAGCACACTTTTATTCTGCTACTCCAATGCCGTTATGGAATGGGGTGGGAAATGGACTTTTAGATTTTAATGTTCCATGAGCATTACTCAGGAAAGAAGGGGGAAATATGATTATTCTATGTGTATATGAATAATAAAATATTGCTATTGTTCATTTCTAAATTTGATTATAAAAATAAAAAATAAAGTTGATTAGACTACACTATCATTGATAACATAAGCTTTGAACTGTTTTTATCATATCAGTAAAGGCTTAGCTCTAATTGGGCCCCATTTTTTCTCAATTTCTCCTTATAGCCAAAAGTTTGCATACAATCATCTAGGGTTAAGATTAATGTGGAATGTCTTCAAGTAGAGCAATATTCAATTGCCTAGACAGGAATCAAACCAAATACCTAAGCTTTGCTAATAAATGACCACAAAAGAGACACTATATTTATACAGAAATATTATTTATCCACCTGCCTATTTTTAAAAATGAAATATTTAAAGCAGTTTACTGTACATGGCACCTATAAAAAAGGACTGTAAAGTTGAAGAAAGAAGATAATTACATAAGGAAAGCTGCACTAAAACTAATTACCACAATTCATCATTGTACTTTAATGTGATTCCAGATAGTCAAGTCAAAATTGGAAATATGATTAATTATGCAGTGGTTATTGTTTAATTAAAAATACCAATTCATGGGGCTCCTGGGTGGCTCAGTAGGTTAAAGCCTCTGCTTTTGGCTCAGGTTATGATTCCAGGGTCCTGGGATCGAGCTCCGCATCGGACTCTGCTCAGCAGGGAGCCTGCTTCCCCCTCTCTGTCTGCCTGCCTCTCTGCCTACCTGTGCCCTCTGTCTGTCAAATAAATAAATAAAATCTTTGAAAAACAATACCAATTCATCTGGATACCTAAAACTAAATGACTGGAGGAAATTTTTTATGAAGTTCTGTGTATAAGAACCATTGAACCTAAGAGTCAGTGTTCTTACAGAATAATTTTCCCACTGTTTTTAATATATATGCTCAATAACAGCTGGGTATAATATTAAGTTATAATATTGTGAGGGCCTATATTAGTAATGTCCAGGTAAGTGGTAACCTAACTTGATTCAGAGTTTTAAGTTCATGCTAATCAGCCATTTCTCTACATTCTTGTTTTATCTCAAATATCAAAGGCTTCGACCTTATGCTTAAATCACTACACTAATGTGAGAAGTCACTATTAGTGGTTTGTCTCTCTTCCTTTGAACTTACAAAACCTGCACAAATGTTAGCTCATTTTTCTTCACAACACAACCTAGGGACAGGGAGTTAACTTCATGCTTTCTGGATGTACCATTTGTAGTATAAAATAAAATGACTCACCTAAAGTAAAAGGATTGTTACAGACCTAGAAGAATTAGAACACAGGGTTGTCTCACTTTCAACATGATGATCTTTTCATTATATTTCTACATAATTAAAGTGTATAATAGACAAATGTCCACATGACTTGGGAATAAAACATTCCCAAAAAGATTACAGACACAATATATCCACCAAGTATTATATATAAGAATTTTTTTTATTGCTTAGGGTTTAATTCTACTAGACATAATAAGGTGGTTAATTTCCTTAACTTTAAAGCTAAGAAATTATATAATCTTTCAAATGCCAATGTTCAGACTCTACTTATAAACAATGCTGTTAAGATTTTTTTTTTTAAATAAACAAATAACCTAACAGAAAAGGACTCAGGAAAGACAGAAAGAATCCAAGCATCTGGACTTAATACATTTATGGTAACACCCTTGGCTTTTCTCTGTTTTGTGTTATCTATTATTTAAGGAACACATGTGAAAAATATCCACTAAATAAATGAAATTTCATGCCACCCCTTCACAACCAACAAAGATTCATTTTAAGACCAAATGTTTATTCTGTAAACATAAGAAGCAATACAAAAAGAGGAAAATGAACTTTTAGTACATTGGGTATGGGAAGGATGTACACTGTCGTATCATAGCTGAAAAGACTCAAGTCTGAAGATGGATGTGATGCAGGATCATTGAGTGCAATGATCAAGAAAGAATTCTTGAAATATTTGCATTGCAAAGAGGTGTTTTTATTGTAGCACAAGGACAGGACACATAGGGATAAAGAGCTACATTGAGATTGTGATGAGTGATTGATTATATCGGGTTTGCTATCCTATAGAGCTGAAGGTGACCTTAAGCCTTCAGGAAATTGAGTCGATAGGTTCCTGGAGGTCTGCCTATTATTAAGATTGTGCTTTTTGGGGCAGCTGGAACTGAGCCCTGTGTCAGGCTCCCTGTTCAGTGGGGAGCCTGCTTCTCTCTTTGTCCCTCCCCTTGCTTGTGCTCTCTTTCTCTCTCTTTCAAATAAATAAATAAAAATAAAAATAAAAAAGAAGAGTGTGCTTTTTTGCAGTGCCTGGGTGTCTCAGTCAGTTAAGCATCTGCTTTTGGCTCAGGTCTTAATCTCAGAGTCCTGGAATTGAGCTCCACATTTGGCTCCCTGCTCAATGGTGAGTCTGCTTCCTCCCCCTGCTCTTTCACTCTCATTTGCTTATGTGTTCATGCAATCTCTCTCCCTCTCAAATAAATAAATAAAATCATTTTTTAAAAAAGGTTGTGCTTTTCTTGTAAATCATTAGGAGAGTTACAAACTGTAGTGGAGTTTCAAGTCCTGCATGACTGAATTATTTGTCAGTTGACCATTTGTTTCTCCCCTACTTTTGTTCTTAGGCAGTCACTAGTGCCTGAAGAATGTTATACATCGCCTACCATAAAAGAGGGGGTGGTTTTCAAGGAGTAAGCTCACATTTTGCCCTCAGTTTGCCTTTTGTCCTCTCATCAGGCGGCTCACATGGTTGCTGCTGCATCTGCCCTTTCTGTCCACTGCCGCTCTCTCAAACAAAGCAACAGTTCCATCCCTCTGTGCCTGCCTGAGGGCTCATCTGCCTTTCCACACTAATGGCATACATTTTTCTAGCTCTTGTAGGTGAGAAAATGTTCATAAAAATGCAGATGGGAAATATTATCTATAAATAACAAACTTTCTTTGCTGTGTCCTGTGATGGCAGCTGAAAGAAAAGGAAGTAGAATTTAAACATGTTGATACCAGGTGCCAGGCAATTGAGAAAACAAGGTATTTTCCCCCAGATTTTCTGGTTTAGTACTCAGAGCAAATCTGAAAAGTGAATGTTATTGTTTCCATTTTGGAGATTAGAAATTTGAGGCTCAGATATGTTAACTAATATCAAACTAGTAAATGCCTCAGTAGAATTTAAATCTATCTGACTCCTTCCATATTTCTTCAGGACACAACAAATCATCATGTTTTCTCAATTCTCTAGGATTAATTCACAGTGAATAGAGGGAATGAATTCATTTAGCGAACCCATATGTCAGTTAAGGTTTGGCTTTCACCTTTCCCTGAACAGAGACGAAGGACAGAAGGAGTGTCAATAGAAGCACTGCCATAGTTGGAGTAGATCTTCAAGAGGAAGTGAGTAAAAAAGACAGAAGAAATGATGACTTTCAAGGATGGATTTGGGTTCTTTCTTAAGGGCCTAAATCCTATACAGCTACAGGGGGATTGCTTTAAGGAAAATAATATAAAATTATAAGTACAAAATTAAATGCAAGGTTTTAGAAGAGCCAATGCAATAAAGAGCCCTGTAGCTTAAAGATTCTTTAGCTTCAATGTAAATCTGTCTCAGCTTAAAGTATTTAACAATATAAACTTTGGAGGAAAGAGGATCAAGAAGATGTGAACAGAGGTAAAGAGATATAAGGTTATATGCTTCTGGCATAAAAGAGATAGTTCTGTTTTTAACTTTCCACCTTAGTACAAAAAGAAGAAACACTTAGCAAGAAATTAAATTCTGCCAAGTAAAATTGTCCTTTTTCTTTAAGTCCTGCAAACTATATATGAACAACTTGATATAAACTTCAAAGAAATCACCACTACAGCTCCTGTATAGATAATCTTCATGGTTGTTGCTGTATGGAATGTTCAAAATTCTTAAGACATTTGAACTACAACCCAGGAAAATCTTCAGTGAGAGCAAACACACTGCCACTGTCTGCTCTCACTGTATTTGAAGGTGCTTTGAGCTTAACAGCTAGAAATCTCCACTGGTTAACCTCAGAACTCAAAAACTGATTTAGATAATGACCTAATCACTAATATCATTTTTTCTTTTGTTTCCATAGAAATGCTCCTTGTTTAACACCTGATTTCTTGAACCATAGGCCTAATTTTGAAAACACATCTGTCTCACCATCCCTGAAATGAATTTAACTAAATTGACCTATTGTCAGGGCTAAGAATAGTTCAATGAAGTGAAATAATTTACCAGCTCAACTTTTAATATGAAGAACTTCCAGGGAAGTTCCAGACAGGGGAACTGTAGGGGCCTAGGGCAGGCTGCCTGAAAATTTGCCACTTTCACATAAAGATTATTTTAAGTTAACAGTAATAAAAACCTAGCAGATGCAGGAAAGATACTTTGCCTCCTCCATAAATGCTTAAATTTACATTGGAAAGAAGAGGCTGCAACAAGAAAAGAAATATTAACAGAGGCCCCTTTTAGCTTAAGAACTCTAAAAAATTCCTCTAGAAATTTCCTTTATCTCTAAGCCCCCCAATCATCCTCCAAGCAAATGGCCCACTGACATACATCTGAAAAGTTTCATGACTAAGGTTTTATTAGATGGTAATAAATTACCTTTCCCCAACAACAGCAGCCCCCTCAAGGTCCTGGAAACTGTACTTCCAAAATTCCTTAGAGATTTACAATGTCCCTAACCCCCTCCCAGCTTAAAAGTATATAATGGGTCAATCCCAAGACCACACTGCCGCTCTTTCTGTCCACAGGCCCTGCCCTGTGTTTTAATAAAACCACCTTTTTGCACCAAAGACATCTTAAGAATTCTTTCTTGGCTGTCTGCTTTGAAACTTAACATGTTTACCACATTATTTCACCTTCTTGCTAAGGAGTTTTCTCTCCTTTCTGTCCTCAGGCCCCTACATTTTTTCTTGATTCATATAAGCTTCATGTTGCCTCATTGTCCTTGGAATTTCATGTCTATGAAGATTCCCTATACATACACCTGTTAAAATTTATTTTCTCCTGTTAGAAAAAGGGATGGACAGAAATGGCCAACCTGTCTCTTTTTATTGCTTTCAGTCACTATTCCTCAGTAACAGAGATATCTTCACTTGAGATGACCCTCCAATCAGTGCCCAATATACAAAATGTCTCCAATGTGTTTAAAACATGTTTTTATGTTAAAGTAGGCTTACAGGATCATGGGGGTGGGGTGTGGGCTAGGATTGCCTTTTGCCCTTAATAAAGTGTCAACACCAAGACATTGAGTCCCTAGGGGAATGTCACTTTGTGTGTTTCAAGGACTTTTCAATGGGATGTAGGTGGTAAGGAAATTTAATAATTTTTCTTCTACCTTTGTTTCCCATATCAAAAGGAGATGTTTGGAAAAACAAGATTGCTGTATTATGATGTATGGACATAGAATGTAGTACAAGATGACAAGAGAAGAAATACAATGTGTTTAACAATAAAAAATAGAGAAAAGGGATTAGGTACACTTGGGGGAAGATGAGGTTATTATGTTTATATGCAGCAGTATGAACCATTCAAAGTATTAATCAATCTTTCTACATAAAAGGTTACTATTACAGTAATGGAGTAATTGATCTAAGTCCATCAAATGACTGAAAATACCATCTCTGTTGGTTTTCATACCAGTATTTTGGTCATATAGATAAAGCTTGTATGTGGAGGAAAAGTCAGAGAGACTTTGGGGGGGAAATAAAAACAGATATATTTGAGAGTATTATGATATAATAGCGTGTCCGAAGTGTGACTATGGCCTCTTGAGACCAGTTTTTCTACAGACATAACAGAATTGAGATAATCAAATGAGCAGTGTTCTTTAAAGTGGTCACACAGTTAACAATTATGCTGCTATACACTTGTGAAATTACTCAGTAGAATTAGATACAGAATCTGAGATACACTGTTGTGGGTATTCTCACTGATGGCAAATTTTGGTCCTCTGAGGGGAAGATTTGATTTTTTTAATACACCTAAAAGTCATTCAGAGTTAGATCTCATGAACATGGTGAGTGATCAAACTGCTAATAGCATGTGGATCAAAAATGAAATGACTATAAAGTAATGAAACTGATCATTTGATATAGCACAGAATGTAACCTCTAATGAAATTCCAAAGGTGAAAGTTATAGATAACATCATGCTCACCAGGTTCCCATACTATCTGACACTGTCATTTCTAATTCTCCCTTTTAACAATTATCCATCTGAGACTGTTAGTTGTGCTGATGAAAGACAATGATTGGCATGACTTAGCTTATTAAGAACTGCTTGATTCAGACAAAGGGGGAAAAATCCCTTCCGTATTTGCAGAACCCATCCTAACATAACTTCATAAATATGTGGTGCAGATCACAAGATAAAACAAAAGTGTCTTCATGAAAACACACCTCAAGACTGAAGAGAGGATAGGGAAAAAGAGAAGAAAGGATGACACAATTTATTTGTTACAGTAATTTTCTAGAATTTGTACTGGGACTTCTAGTAGGAACCATGCAGGATATGCATTAGGCACTTTAAATGCTTTTTATCAGATATCATTCTTGTTATATAGCATATTTAGTTTAATGTACTGCTGAAGACTTACAATAAGTCTAAGGGAATTGTATTATTCCCATGTGTGATAACAGAGCTGAGCTACTGAGTAACCTGTTCAAGGTCTCACAGCAAATAAGTGACAGAACCAATAAAGAGATCACTGTCTGGCTCACTACAAAGCCAATGCTCCTTGTAGGATACCATGATGTACACGTTCTCTTACTGTTGGCATCTGGGGCATCAGTTATCTCACTCACTTATTCAGTAAATATTTACTTGTCACCTACTATGCCCTAGCACACTTCTAGATGATGGAGATATAGCAAGAAATGGAACAAAGCCCTACCCATCAGAGAGTTTATATTCTAGTAGGAGAAAAGAGGTAATAACAAGATAAACAGGCAAAAAAAAAATAGTGTTCTGGATAGTCATTAATTACTATGTTTAAAAATAAAGTGTGGAGCCCCTCTCTTCCTCGGTACTACCTATGGAAGTGGCAGCCATCTCCTACTACCCTCAGGCCTCTGGTGAAGCACAAGATCATTAAAAACAGGATGAAGAAGTTCATCCAGCACCAGTCAGGCTGATATATAAAGCTAAGGCACAACTGACAGAAACCCAGAGGCATTGAGATTATGGTGTGCAGAAGATTCAAGGGTCAGATCATTATGCCAAATATTGGTTAAGGAAGCAAGAAGAAAACAAAGCATAAGATGCTCTGTGGCTTATAGAAGTTCATAGTCCACAATATCAAGAAGCTTCAAGTACTGATAATGTGAAAAAATCTTACATTGCAGAGATTATTCACAATTTCTCCTTCAAGACTGCAAAGCTATTGTGGAAAGAGCAGCCCACCTAGCTCTCAGAGTCACCAATCCCAATGTCAGGCTACACAGGTAAGAAAATTAGTGTGTGTTCAACAAGAAGATTTAACAATTTTAAATATCTATGCCCCCAACGTGGGAGCAGCCAACTATATAAACCAATTAACAACTAAATCAAAGAAACACATCAACAATAATACAATAATAGTAGGGGACTTTAACACTCCCCTCACTGAAATGGACAGATCATCCAAGCAAAAGATCAGCAAGGAAATAAAGGCCTTAAACGACACAGTGGACAAGATGGACATCACAGATATATTCAGAACATTTCATCCAAAAGCAACAGAATACACATTCTTCTCTAGTGCACATGGAACATTCTCCCGAATAGATCACATCCTCAGTCCTAAATCAGGACTCAACCGGTATCAAAAGATTGGGATCATTCCCTGCATATTTTCAGACCACAATGCTCTAAAGCTAGAACTCAACCACAAAAGGAAGTTTGGAAAGAACCCAAATACATGGAGACTAAACAGCATCCTTCTAAAGAATGAATGGGTCAACCGGGAAATTCAAGAAGAATTGAAAAAAATCATGGAAACAAATGATAATGAAAATACAACGGTTCAAAATCTGTGGGACACAACAAAGGCAGTCCTGAGAGGAAAATATGTAGCGGTACAAGCCTTTCTCAAGAAACAAGAAAGGTCTAAGGTACACAATCTAACCCTACACCTAAAGGAGCTGGAGAAAGAACAAGAAAGAAACCCTAAGCCCAGCAGGAGAAGAGAAATCATAAAGATCAGAGCAGAAATTAATGAAATAGAAACCAAAAAAACAATAGAACAAATCAACGAAAGTAGGAGCTGGTTCTTTGAAAGAATTAATACAATTGATAAACCCCTGACCCGACTTATCAAAAAGAAAAGAGAAAGGACCCAAATAAATAAAATCATGAATGAAAGAGGAGAGATCACAACTAACACCAAAGAAATACAAACTATTATAAGAACATACTATGAGCAACTCTACGCCAACAAATTTGACAATCTGGAAGAAATGGATGCATTCCTAGAAACATATAAACTACCACAACTGAACCAGGAAGAAGTAGAAAGCCCGAACAGACCCATAACCAGTAAGGAGATTGAAACAGTCATTAAAAATCTCCAAACAAACAAAAGCCCAGGGCCAGACGGCTTCCCGGGGGAATTCTACCAAACATTTAAAGAAGAACTAATTCCTATTCTCCTAAAACTGTTCCAAAAAATAGAAATGGAAGGAAAACTTCCAAACTCATTTTATGAGGCCAGCATCACCTTGATCCCAAAACCAGACAACGATCCCACCAAAAAAGAGAGCTATAAACCAATATCCTTGATGAACACAGATGCGAAAATACTCAACAAAATATTAGCCAATAAGATTCAACAGTACATTAAAAAGATTATTCACCATGACCAAGTGGGATTTATTCCAGGGCTGCAAGGTTGGTTCAACATCCGCAAATCAGTCAATGTGATACAACACATCAATAAAAGAAAGAACAAGAACCATATGATACTCTCAATAGATGCTGAAAAAGCATTTGACAAAGTACAGCATCCCTTCCTGATCAAAACTCCTCAAAGTGTAGGGATAGAGGGCACATACCTCAATATCATCAAAGCCATCTATGAAAAATCCACCGCAAATATCATTCTCAATGGAGAAAAACTGAAAGCTTTTCCGCTAAGGTCAGGAACACGGCAGGGATGTCCATTATCACCACTGCTATTCAACATAGTACTAGAGGTCCTAGCCTCAGCAATCAGACAACAAAAGGAAATTAAAGGCATCCAAATCGGCAAAGAAGAAGTCAAATTATAACTCTTCGCAGATGATATGATACTCTATGTGGAAAACTCAAAAGACTCCACTCCAATACTGCTAGAACTTATACAGGAATTCAGTAAAGTGTCAGGATATAAAATCAATGCACAGAAATCAGTTGCATTTCTCTACACCAACAGCAAGACAGAAGAAAGAGAAATTAAGGAGTCAATCCCATTTACAATTGCACCCAAAACCATAAGATACCTAGGAATAAACCTAACCAAAGAGACACAGAATCTATACTCAGAAAACTATAAAGTACTCATGAAAGAAATTGAGGAAGACACAGAGAAATGGAAAAATGTTCCATGCTCCTGGATTGGAAGAATAAATATTGTGAAAATGTCTATGCTACCTAAAGCAATCTATACATTTAATGCAATTCCTATCAAAGTACCATCCATCTTTTTCAAAGAAATGGAACAAATAATTCTAAAATTTATATGGAACCAGAAAAGACCTCGAATAGCCAAAGTGATATTGAAAAAGAAAACCAACGTTGGTGGCATCACAATTCCGGACTTTAAGCTCTATTACAAAGCTGTCATCATTAAGACAGCATGGTACTGGCACAAAACAGACACATAGATCAATGGAACAGAATAGAGAGCCCAGAAATAGACCCTCAACTCTATGGTCAACTAATCTTCGACAAAGGAGGAAAGAATGTCCAATGGAAAAAAGACAGCCTCTTCAATAAATGGTGCTGGGAAAATTGGACAGCCACATGCAGAAAAATGAAATTGGATCATTTCCTTACACCACACACAAAAATAGACTCAAAATGGATGAAGGACCTCAAAGGAATCCATCAAAATCCTTGAGGAGAACACAGATAGCAACCTCTTCAACCTCAGCCGCAGCAACATCTTCCTAGGAACAACGCCAAAGGCAAGGGAAGCAAGGGCAAAAATGAACTACTGGGATTTCATCAAGATCAAAAGCTTTTGCACAGCAAAGGAAACAGTTAACAAAATCAAAAGTCAACTGACAGAATGGGAGAAGATATTTGCAAAGGACATATCAGATAAAGGACTAGTGTCCAGAATCTATAAAGAACTTAGCAAACTCAACACCCAAAGAACAAATAATCCAATCAAGAAATGGGCAGAAGACATGAACAGACATTTCTGCAAAGAAGACATCCAGATGGCCAACAGACACATGAAAAAGTGCTCCATATCACTCGGCATCAGGGAAATACAAATCAAAACCACAATGCGATATCACCTCACACCAGTCAGAATGGCTAAAATCAACAAGTCAGGAAATGACAGATGCTGGCGAGGATGCGGAGAAAGGGGAACCCTCCTACACTGTTGGTGGGAATGCAAGCTGGTGCAACCTCTCTGGAAAACAGCATGGAGGTTCCTCAAAATGTTGAAAATAGAACTGCCCTATGACCCAGCAATTGCACTACTGGGTATTTTCCCTAAAGATACAAACGTAGTGATCCGAAGGGGAACGTGCACCCAAATGTTTATAGCAGCAATGTCCACAATAGCCAAACTATGGAAAGAACCTAGATGTCCATCAACAGATGAATGGATCAAGAAGAGGTGGTATATATACACAATGGAATACTATGCAGCCATCAAAAGAAATGAAATCTTGCCATTTGCGACAACATGGATGGAACTAGAGCGTATCATGCTTAGCAAAATAAGTCAAGCAGAGAAAGACAACTATCATATGATCTCCCTGATATGAGGAAGTGGTGATGCAACATGGGGGCTTAAGTGGGTACAAGAAGAATAAATGAAAGAAAATGGGATTGGGAGGGAGACAAACCATAAGTGACTCTTAATCTCACAAAACAAACTGAGGGTTGCTGGGGGGAGGGGGTTTGGGAGAAGGGGGTGGGATTATGGACATTGGGGAGGGTATGTGCTTTGGTGAGTGCTGTGAAGTGTGTAAACCTGGTGATTCACAGACCTGTACCCCTGGGGATAAAAATATATGTTTATAAAAAATAAAAAATTATATAATGAAAAAAAAAGAAAATTAGTAGACAGCTTATGTGCATGTCATATTTGTGTTAATAAAACCATAAAACTATAAACAAACAAACAAACAAACAGTAAATAAGGTGAAGAGAAAGACAGAAAGAGAAATCTTTTCCAAATTCTATGGACTGAAAAAGTGACATTTGAATAAAGGTCTCAAGGAGATGATAAATAAAGCTATGAATATACCAAAAGGAGGATAAATCTAGCATGAAAGAATTACCTTTGACAGTAGCTGGGTTCATGGTATTAGGAAATGATCAAAAAGGATCAAATTTGAGATCCATTTTGACAATAGAAACAGCAAGGTATATTGATGAATTGGATTTGAGATGAAGGAAAGTGAGGAATACGAATAGATATCAAGTTATTCTGTTTTGTTTCTTTTTTTTTCAAAATTCTAGATCTATCACAGAATAGTCTTATAACATATTTTATAAAAAATACTCTGTATACAAATAAATTTGGGAAATTCCAGATACTGTAATATATCCTCCTTTGAATATTAAGAATGCAATTAGCATATTACAGGCTCCCAGATGACTGATGTAAAAAATCAATGAATGATTGGATAGATGGATGAATAAACAAACAAAAAGAATTTTCTCATTAATCTTTTACCACAGAACCCAGTTTTCCTGGCATAGGGGGTTTGAGAAAACACTTAACATTTTAAGCAAACCTTAAAACTGAAAAATGCACACCAGGTTTCATAACAACACAAAAAAATTAATCTTAATCTTGAGCTGAAACTTTTTCAAGATGCCATTCTGAGTTCAGGAATCCTTACCCAGGGGCAAAATATAGTTTTTAGGTTTAAGGTTTCCATAGGAATAGTGGTATATATTAATACTGTATTGTACTTATGATTTTTGGCAAGAATCTTCAGGAACAAACTGTGAGTTGCCAACAAAAGAATTACCAAACCTTTTCTATGGAAACAAGTTAGGAGTTCTAAAGTGTTAACAAGCAGAATATAAGGAGCACAACAAGAATACACATTTACATTTTTTTAATTTTTCAATTAATTTTTTTCTTCCAAGTTTTCATTTAAATCCCAGTTAGTACAATGTAATATTAATTTCAGGTGTCAAATATAGTAATTCAAAACTTACATACAATACCCAGTGCTCATCACAAAACCCCTCTTTAATATTTCATCACCTATTTACCCCCCCTCCAGTAATCTTCAGTTTCTTCTCTATAGCTAAGAGTTTGTTTCTTGGTTTTTCTCTTTCTAGCCCCAATGTTCATTTGTTTTGTTCCTTAAATTCCACATATTATTGAAATTGTATGGTATTTGTCTTCCTCTGACTGATTTATTTCACTTAGCATAATACTTTCTAACTCCAACCCTGTCATTACAAATAGCAAGATTTCATTCATTTTTATATTTGAGTAAGATACACACACACACACACACACACACACACACAACCTCTTCTTTATCCATTCATCAGCTGTTGGACATTTCAGTTCTTTCCATAATTTGACTATTGTTGATAATGCTGCTATGAACATCAGATGCATGCACCCCTTTGAATTAGCAATTCTGTACAATTTTGGTAAAACCCTAGCAGTACAATTGCTGGATCATAGGGTAGTTGTATTTTAACTTTTTGAGGAACCTCCATACTCTTTTCCAGAGTGGCTTCACCAGTTTCATTCCCACCAACAGTGCAAGATATTTGCTTTCTCCACATCCTTGCCAACATTTGTTGTGTCTTGTGTTGTTAGTTTTAGCCATTCTGACTGGTGTGAGGTGGTATCTCATTGTAGTTTTGTTGTGTATTTCCCTGATGACGAGTAATGTTGAGCATCTTTTCATCAGTCTGTTGGTAATCTGTATGTCTTCTTTGGGAAAATGTCCATTCATGTCTTCTGCCGATTTATTAACTAGAATACTTGGTTTTATGGGTGTTGAATTTTATATATTCTTTATGTATTTTAGATACTAGTCCTTTATCAGATATGTCACTGCAAATATCTTCTCCTATTTAACAGGTTACCTTTTATTGTTTCCTTCACTGTACAGATTTTAATTTTGATGAGGTCCCATATGTTATTTTTGTTCTTATTTTTCTTGTCTCAGGAGACATATCTAGAAGGAAGTTGCTATGGCCAAAGTCAAAGTTTACTACCTATGTTCTTCTCCAGGATTTTAATGCGTTCCTGTCTCACATTTATGTCTTTAACCCATTTTGATTTGTGCGTGTGTGTGTGTGTGTGTGTGTGTGTGTGATGTAAGAAAGCAGTCCAGTTTTATTCTTTGCATGTAGCTGTTCAGTTTTCCCAGTACCATTTGTTAAAGAGAATGTCTTTTTCCTATTGGATATTCTTTCCTGTTTTGTTGAAAATTAATTGACCCTGTAGTTGTGGCCTCATTTCTGGATTTTCTATTCTGTTCCACTAATCTATGTCTCTGTTTTTATGCCAGTAACATACTGTCTTCACTACAGTTTTATAATATAACTTGAGGTCCAGAATTCTCATGCTTCCAGCCTTGCTTTTCCTTTTTAAGATTGCTTTGGATATTTGGGATCTTCTGTGCTTCCATACAAATTTTAGGATTGTTTGTTCTGGCTCTGTGAAAAATTCTGGTGGTATTTTGATAGGTATTGCATTAAATGTGTAGATTGTGTTGACTAATATGGCATTTTTCACAGTATTTATTTTTTTAAGATTTTATTTATTTATTTGACAGACAGAGATTACAAGTAGGCAGAGAGGCAGGCAGGGAGAGAGGAGGAAGCAGGCTCCCCACTGAACAGAGAGTCTGATATGGGGCTCAATCTCAGGACCCTGGGATCACGACCTGAGCTGAAGGCAGAGGCTTTACCCACTGAGCTGCCCAGGCACCCCCACAACATTTATTCTTCCAACCCATAAGCATAGAATATTTTTCCACTTCTTTGTGTCATTGTCAATTTTTGCATCAGCGTTTCATAGTTTTCAGCATACAGATTTGTTACCTCTTAGGTTAGGTTTATTCCTATATATCTATTGGTTTTGGTGCAATTATAAATGGGATTGATTCTTCAATTTATTTTTCTGCTGTTTCATTGTTGGTGTATAGAAATGCAATGGATTTCTGTACATTGATTTTGTATTCTGCCACTATTTTTGAATTTGCATGTCAATTCTAGCAATTTTTTGGTGGAATCTTTTGGGCTTGCTGTATAGAGTATTATGGCATCTGCCAATAGTCAGAGATTTCTTCTTCCTTGCTGATTTGGATGGCTTTCTATTTCTGTTTGTTTTTTGATTGCTGAGGTTAGGACTTCCAGTACTATGTTAAACAACGGTGGTGAGAGTGGGCATCCTTGTTTTGTCCCTGACCATAGAGGAAATGCTCTGTTTTTCCCCCATTGAGGATGATATTAGCTGTCAGTTTTTTGTGTATGGCCTTTATTACATTGAGGTATGTTCACCTAACTCTACCTTGTTGAGGTTTTTTTCATAAAGAGATGGTGTGTTTTGTCAACTGCTTTCTCTGGATCTATTGAAAAGATCATATAGTTCTTTTCCTTTCTTTCATTAATGTGGTTTATAGTGTTGATTGGTTAGTGATATTGAACCACACTTGTAGCCCAGGGATGAATCCCCCTTGATCATGGTGAATGACTCTTTTACAGTACTATTGGATTTCATTTGCTAGTATTTTATTGAGAATTTAGGCATCTGGGTTCATCAGGTATATTGGCCTTTAATATATATTTTTAGTGGAGTCTTAATTTTAGTATTGGGGTAATGTTGGCCTCCTAGAATGAATTTGGAAAGTTTCTTTCTATTTCTATCTTTTGATATAATTTGAAAAGAGTAAGTATTAACTCTTCTTTAAATGTTTGGTAGAATTCACCTGTGAAGCCATATGATCATGGACTTTCATTTGTTGGGAGATTTTTGGTTACAGATTCATTTCTTTGCTGGTTATTAGTCTTCTTAAGTTTTCTATTTCTTCCTGTTTCAGTTTTGGTAGTTCATATGTTTCTAGGAATTTCTTCCAAAAATACATTTCTTCCAGATTGCCCAATTTGTTGACATGTAGTTTATCATAATATTCTCTTATATTTGTTTGTATTTCTGTGGTGTTGTTAGTGATTTCTCCTCTCTTGTTTATGATCTTATATATTTGGGTCCTTTCTCTTTTCTTTTTATAAGCCTAGCTAGGGATTTATCAATTTTTAGTTTTTCAAAGAATCAGATCCTGGTTTCAATGACTGTTCTATTTCTTGCTGTTGTTGTTGTTTTTGTTTCTATCTTATTGATTTCTGCTCTAATATTTATTATACCCTTCTTCTGCTAGCTTCAGGGACTCACTGTGAGAAGAGTGAATAATCTCCCCTCGATGTGCCCCAGCCATTCATCACATTGTGCTGTCTGCTGCCGAGTTCTTTCTTGTCTTTTGTCCGGGAGTAGGGCAACATCTTTAGTCCCAGTCATGCCCACTGACCCTTAAAATTCCAGTCTTTAAGCTCCACTGGTTGCAAAAACTGAGGACAATCAGCCCCTTTAATTTTCCCAGCCAATGGCTTTGGGGAAAGTGTTCTTGTTGTGCATTTCCCTCTGTGTTCCTCTCTCACCTTTCTCTGTGACCATGGCTCTCTCTCCTCCACAACACCCATGACCCTTTTCTCCTCCAAATCACATATCTGCATTTCCTACCTTCTCTGATGTGGTCTCTTCTCTCCCTCTAATTATGGGATTTGTTCTGTCAGTCCTTAGGTAAATTTCTTTGGTATTGAGAATGATTTGAAACTTATCTTATTGTGTTCAAGGGGCAAGATGAACCTAGGGTCCCCCTACTACATTTCTTTCTTAGCTCCCCAGGAATACCCTTTTTAAACTACTTGCTTTTTGGATTAGAAATTTCCACCACAAATATTCTAAACTGAATCTTTATACAGGTGCTATCTTGGAAGAGTTCCTGTATGTCTTTCTTCATTCTGCTTCCTCACAGGCATTTTAGTATAGTATTCTTTTATCCTTGGTTTCACTTTCTTCAGTTTTGCTTTCCACAGTTTCAATTGTCCACAGCTAACAGAGATCTGGGAGCAGGTGATCCTTCTTCTGATGTCAGAAGGTCAATAGCAGCCTATCACTACACAATAATGTCTACATCAGTCATCTCAATTCATTTCATTACACATACACATTTCATCATCTCACATCATCACCAAAGGATTGTAACTGAACAAATGTGAGTTCACATCTTCGTGTGTCACAGATAGAAACTACACCAGGTTGAATCTTTGAACCATATTTTCAGCAAGTAAGAAAATCACAGGGAATAACTTCTAATGCAATGATTCCTTGAACAAGGGTGAATTGGTTCTTTTTATTTAGGGTTTGGATGAATATTTAGATAGGAGAACCTAGTCATCATATGTAGAAGTGGGCATAAGGTCACACATGAGCTTTAAGGAAACATGTCTATGAATACATTGTATATTATGTAAACAAGGCTTGTGCTCCTCCTTGGGTAGAGATTTTAGTATTATTACCAGATAAAGGTAACTGTCAGTCTCTCTATGGGTGACTTCATGGTCCATCAATGCAACCAAAAGTTAGGGGTTAAGTTGAAACTGGTCTGGGTATTGTGTACTAGTCAGAACTCTTTATCTGGGTAGTCATTATTGTTTGAGGTGTAGCTTCTGTTTTCATCAGAGGATGCTACACCCCTCAGGTCTTTTGCCTGTCTTAAGAGACAAGCTGGAAAGTAGAGCTTAAGGAAAAATATGGGACAAAGATAAGGGGGTACAAACAGGTGAACAGTAAAGGTCAGGTCTTAGGGTCTAGCGGTAACAGGATAAATATAGAATAAGTTATTTTTAGAGAGCCCACATACTTGTAATTTTTCTTTCAGTATATTGTTTTAACACTTCTATTTTATTATTTGTTACTATTATAAGTCTTTTACTGTACCTAGTGTATAAATTAAACTGTATCATATGCATCTATGGGAAAAAACATACTATATATAGGGTTTGGTACTATCTCTGGCTTTAGGCATCCATCATAGGTCTTGGAATGTAACCCCAAAGATAATGTAGGGGACTAATGTATCACAGAAACTCAGAGATGAAAAAGATTTAAATTTCTACCCAGCATAAGAATCTCTTTCACAATATCCCCCCAACACTCTCATCCAACAACTTCTTTTTTTTCCTGCTTGACAACTTTTAGTCTATTTCATTTATTTTCATTTTTAAAATTTTTTCAGTGATCCAAAATTCATTGTTTATGTACCACAACTTTTTGAGCATCCCAGTAACAGGTAGCTATCTGCTCTATGAAGCATTCTACTCCATTATGGGGTCACTCTAATTGTTAGCAGGATTTTCTTCATATAGAACATAGATTGACTTTCTTACTCTAACTCTCACAGCTGGTCTTAGGAGCTAAATAGAATGATCTTCCAGGGGAGGGGCAAGATGGCAGAGAAGTAGGAGACCCTGTTTCAACTGGTCCCCTAAAGTAAGCTAAATATCTACCAGAACATTCTGAACACCCATGAAAGCACCCTGAGATGTAAGATTATATACTTCTGGATCTATACAGAGGCAGAAGACATCAGTGGAGAAATAAATCAGAGTGGAAACACTGGGACTGATATTGGAGGATAAACAGAAGGGGGAGGGAGCCACCAGAAGTGACCCATTGGAAAGTAATATTCAATACAAAATTGCCCTGTTTTGGGGACCAGGATTAACACAGAGTCTGGTTAAAAGCACTCAAAAAGAGCAAAAGATCTCAAGGGGCAACTGGTGGAATTGGGCAGTCATGGGCATGGGCCTAAGCCCATGGTCCCAAGAAGGTCACCAACAGTGACCACCCATGCCAGAGAGAGTCTGGTGGGGCCTCCAGTCCATGGAACCTGAGCGTGCACCTTCCCTGTGCTTGTACCACCTCTTTGGCTGGGGACATCCCTGCCTGTGCCCAAGAGAGCTCAGCATGAACTCCAGTCGGGATTCCTCCACCCACAGCCTACCATGGCCCACAGCCTTTTGCAGCCTGTGTGACCATGGGGTCTGTGCATACAGTCCATGCCTGAGAGAACCGAGCATGAATTCAGGTGGGGGTCCCTCAGCCGGCAGCCTTCCACAGCCTGTGCTTCCACTGGGTGTGAGCACACCCGGCATGGGGGTGGACCCTGGACAGCAGTCTTGGCAATGGCAGTCACTAGGGTTCAGGCTTGCCTGGACCAATATCGCTTGTGGTTTTAGGATCACGGGTGTGCAGAGACAAGTGGGGGCTTCAGGAAACCACTGAGATGGTGGCTGGAGGTGGGCACTGTCTCTGTCAATTTGTGGTGTTCAGCGGAATTTACAGAGGAGGTATCTGTGTGTTCTGGACTACCCACAGGGGAACAGTCTGAGACTTCTCTCTGAGGTGGAAGTCTGGGTACAGAGAGTTTACTTCCCACTAAACCTCCAAAAAGCCACAAAAATCCCCAAAGTACAAAAACCTCTAGAGAACAAAAGCCTGAAAAACCAGTTTCCAAAAACCACAGGCCCCTAATAGGAGGCAGGGCGACTCAGCCCAATCAAGATTGACTGAAAAACAACGTGGCAGTCCCCTCCCCCAGAAAACAAACTGAAGGAGCAAGAGGACAACCACCAAAGAGTCCCCATAAAACTGTAAAACTCCAACATCAGGGGAAAACAATATATTAAGCTCCTGGTATTGCCCCAAAACATCTGTATTTCATAGATAAAACTTTTCTCTTTTTTTTTTTTAACTAGTTCTCCTGATTCTTCTTCTTTTCATTTTTTAACCAACTTACCATTACAACTAGAGGTTTAATACATTTTCTATAAAGACTTTTTAACTTGAATTTTTTCATACATATATGTAGGTTTCTTTTTCTTTTCCTTTTTATAATATTCATGTAAAGATAAGTTTCAAGGCAATCCTTTTCCACTATTCAATACTACCTGTATATATAAAACAGTTATAATTTCACTGTATCTCTGGAAACTTCATTCCTTTAACAAAAATAGCAAGATACATCCAGGAATAACTAAAATAACCTTCCTTTACCATATCAAGGATTTATAACCACCCTCCCATCTTTTTCTTCTGTTACTGTTTCTGTGTATTTGTCTTTGTTCTTGTATTATATAAATTTTATTCTTTGGATTCATTTTGACTGGGTTTGTCTTTTTATTTTCTTCTCTTTTACTTTTGTCAGTCTTTTTATTTGTTCTTTTTTGCTTATGTACCTTATAAATCTCTCTTTAAGGGCTCA
Organism: Mustela lutreola; assembly: GCF_030435805.1. Lineage (NCBI taxonomy): Eukaryota > Metazoa > Chordata > Mammalia > Carnivora > Mustelidae > Mustela > Mustela lutreola. Next base: position 79,881,942 of record NC_081308.1, read on the forward strand.
CTCTGGATGAGATTTTTTTTTCTTTTTCTCCCTCTCTTTTTTTCTCTTTTACCCTCTTTTTTTCTTTTTTCATTTCTTTTGAATTGTGACTTCCAACTTTGAAAGGTGACTTCCAAAAGTTCCAAAAATTTCCAGGGTGCACATTGCCTATATTGTGGTTGATATATTCAGCTATACATCCACTGAACCACCTCTACCAAAATGACTATGAGGAGGAACAACCAAGAGAGGCAAAATTTAGAGACTGTGTCCTCTGCTATTGTTGGATATGGACATAAACAGGATATTGGAAAAAGGATTCATGGTAACAATTATCCAGGCAATGGCTAGGTTGGAGAAGATCATTAGTAGCAACATAGAATATCTAAGGGCAGAAGTGAGAGCTTATCTGGCAGTACTAAAAAATGCTATCAATGAGATCCAATCTAATCTAAGTACTCTAACAGCCAGGGTACCTGAGGAAGAAAATTGAATTAGCGATAAACTTATACAAAAGAAAGATCATGAGAAGGCCTGGAACAAATAGTTTAGAAGCAAAGAAAACAGAATTAAGAAAATAAATGATGCCAAGGAAGGTTCCAGTGTCAGAATTATTGGGATACCTGAGGAGGTGAAGAAAGAGAGAAGACTAGAAACTATGCTTGAACAAATTCTGAATGAAAATTTACCTAATCTGGGGAATGGAACAAGTGATCGTGTCCAAGAGGCAGAAAGGACATCCCTCAAGATTAACAATTCAAGGAAGAACTCCAGACTCTTAATTGTGAACTTCATAAATTGTAATTGCAGACAGGAGGTCTTAAGGGAAGCTAGGGGGAAGAAATTCCTTATGTACAAAGGAAGGACCATCAGAATAACAACAGACCTGTCCACAGAAATCTGGCAAGCCAGAAAGGGCTGGCAAGACATATTCAGGGCACAAAATGAGAAGAACAGGCAGCCAAGAATATGTTACCCAGCAAGGCTGATGTTCAAAAAAGATGGAGAGATAGAGCTTCCAAGACCAGCAAGGTTTAAAATGGTACATGACCACCAAGCTGTCACTACAAGAAACATAAAGGGGGGTTCTATAAAAGAATAAAGAACACCAGAGTGACATAGAACAGAAATTTACAGAGACAATCTATGGAAAAAAGAATGTCACAGGCAACGTGATGTCAATAAAAACATATCTTTGAATAATCACTCTCAATGAGAATGGCCTAAAGGCTCCCATAAAATGGCACAGGGATGCAGACTGGAGAAAATGACAGGACTCGTCCATATGCTGTCAACAAGAGACACATTTGGGCTCCAAAAGTACATCCAGACTGAAAGTAAAGGGTTGGAGAACCATCTTTCATGCCAATGGGCCTCAAAAGAAAGCTGGCGTAGGGATTCTCATATCAGATAAATGAGATTTTAAGCTAAAGAATGTAGTCAGAGGGCGCCTGGGTGGCTCAGTGGGTTAAGCCACTGCCTTCGGCTCAGGTCATGATCTCAGGGCCCTGGGATTGAGTCCCGCATCAGGCTCTTTGCTCAGCAGGGAGCCTGCTTCCCTCTACCTCTCTCTCTGCCTGCCTCTCTTGTCTATTTGTGATCTCTCTCTGTCAAATAAATAAATAAAATCTTTTTTTTTTTTTTTTTAAAGAATGTAGTCAAAGATACAGAAGGATACTGCATCATTCTTAAAGGGTTTATCAACTAACAATTGTAAATAATTTTGCCCCCAATATGGGAGTGGCCAACTACATAAGCCAACTGTTAATCAAAATAAAGAGTCATATTGATATGAATACATTAATTGTAGGGGATCTTAACATGCCACTCTCAGAAATAAACAGATCATTCCAGCAGAAAATCAATGAAGAAATAAGAGCTTTGAATGACACATTGGACCAGATGGACCTCATAGATATATACAGAACAATCCACCCTAAAACAACAGAACACTCATTCTTCTCAAGTACACATGGAGCTCTCTCCAGAATAGACCATATACTGAGTACTGTGAAATGTGTAAACCTGGCGATTCACAGACCTATACCCCTGAGGATAAAAATACATTATATGTTTATTTAAAAATCAATAAAATAAAAAATAGACCATATACTGGGTCACAACTCAGGGCTCGACCAATACCAAATATTGAGATTATTCCCTGCATATTGCCAGACCACAATGCTTTGAAAGTGGAACTCTACCACAAGAAAAAGTTTGGAAGGATTCAAACACTTGGAAGCTAAAGACCATCCTTCTCAAGAATGTTTGGGTCAACCAAGAAATCAAAGAAGAACTTAATTCATGGAAACTAATGAGAATGAAGATGCATCAGTCCAAAACCAATGGGATATGGCAAAGGTGGTCATAATGGGGAAATACATAGCCATCCAAGCCTTGTTCAAAAAAAAATTTAAAAATCCAGAGCACAACAACTCTCTTTACACCTTAAAGAACTGGAAAATCAACAACAAGTTAAGCCAACCCCATGTACAAGAAGGGAAATAATCATGTTTAGAGCAGAAATCAAAGAGTTAGAAACTAGAGATACAGTAGAAAACATCAATGAGACTAGAAGCTGGTTCTTTGAAAAAATCAATAAGGTCAATAAATCACTGGCCAAACTAATCCAAAAGAAAAGAGAGAGGACTCAAATTAATAAAATTATGGATGAAAGAGGAGAAATCAGGACTAAGACCAAGGAAATAGAAACAATCATCAGAAATTATTACCAAGTCATATACCAATAAGTTAAGCAAACTAGAAGAAGTGGATGCATTCTTGGAAATCTATCCACTTCCAAGACTGAAATGGGAAGAAATTTACAATATGAATAGTATTGTAGCTAGTAATGAGATTGAAGCAGTGATCAAAATCTTCCAAGAAAACAAGAGCCCAGGACCTCACGGATTCCCTGCAGAATTCTACCAAACATTCAAAGAAGAAATAATACCTATTCTCCTGAAGCTGTTTCAAAAAATAGAAATGGAAGGAAAACTTCCAGACTCTTTCTATGAAGCCAGCATTACCCGATCCCCAAACCAGGCAAAGACCCCATCAAAAGGGAGAATTTCAGACCAATATTCCCAATGAATATGGATGCTAAGTTTCTCAATAAGATCTGAGCTAATGAGATTTAATGGTACATTAAAAAGATTATCTACCATTTCCAGGTGGGATTTATCCCTGGGATGCAAGGGTGGTTCAACTTTCACAAATCAATCAATGTGATAGAACAATTCAATAAGAGAGGATATAAGAACCACATAGTCCTTTCAATTGATGCAGAAAAAGTATTTGCCAAGACACATCCCGTTCCTGATTAAAATGCTTCAAAGTGCAGGGATAGAGGGAACATTTCTCAATTTCATAAAATCTATCTATGAAAAACCCAAAGCAAATATGATTCTCATTGGGGAAACCTTCCCTTTGAGATCAGGAACACAACAAGGATGTCCATTCTTGCCACCATTGTTCAATATAGTAGTAGAAGTCCTAGCAATAACAATCAGAAAACAAATAGAAATAAAAGGTATTCAAATTGGCAAAGAGGAAGTCAAATTCTCTCTTTTCACAGATGGCATGATACTTTATATGGAAAACTCAAAAGACTCCACTCTCAAACTACTAGAACTCATGTAGCAATTAAGTAATATGGCAGGATACAAAATCCATGTACAGAAATTATTCTTATACACTATATATTGTGTATACATACAGTATACACTATATACAGTATGCATACAGTATAATGTATACATACAGTACACACTATACTATACATTGTGTTCTTATACACTAACAATGAAAATATAAGGGAAATTAGAGAATTGATTCCATTTATTATCGCACCAAGAACCATAAGATACCTGGCAATAAATCTAACCAAAGCGGTAAAGAATCTGTACTCGAGGAGCTACAAAACACTCATGAAAGAAAGTGAAGAAGACAAAAATATGGAAAAGCATTCCATGCTCATGGATTGGAAGAATAAACATTGTTAAAATGTCTATAATGCCTAGAGCCATCTATACTTTCAATACCATCCTGATCAAAATTCCATCGACATTTTTCAAAGTGCTGGAACAAACAATCTAATATTGCATGGAACCAGAAGAGACACTGAATTTCTAAGGAAATACTGAAAAAGACAAATAAAACTGGGGGCATCAGTTTTCTGATTTTCAACTTTATTACAAGGCTGTGATCAACAAGGCAGCATGGTACTGGCACAAAAAAAGACACATAGACCAGTGAAACAGAGTAGAGAGTCCAGATATGGACCCACAACTCTATGGTCAAATAATCTTCAACAAAGCAGGAAAAAATATCCAGTGGAAAAAAGGCAGTCCCTTCCATAAATGGTGCTGGGAAACTTGGACAGCTATGTGTAGAAGAATGAAACTCAACCATTCTCTTACACCATACACAAATATAAACTCAAAATGGATAAAAGACCTCAACATGAGGCAGTTATTTATCAAAATCCTAGAGGAGAACATAGGCAGTAACTTCTTTAACATCAGGCACAACTTCTTTCAAGACATGTCTCCAAACGCAAAGGAAACAAAAGCAAAAATGAACTTTTGGGACTTCATCAAAATCAAAAGCTTCTGCACAGGAAAGGAAAGAGTCAAAAATAACCAGACAACCCATGGAATGGGAGATGATATTTGCAAATAACACTACAGACAAAAGGGCTGATATCCCAGATCTATAAAGAACTCCTCAAACTCAACACCCACAAAACAGATAATCCCGTCAAAAAATGGGCAGAAGACATGAACAGACGCTTCTCCAAAGAAGACATACAAATGGCTAACAGACACATGTAAAAATGATCATCCCCATTAGCCATCAGGGAGATTCAAATCAAAACCACATTCATTGAGATACCACCTTACACCAGTCAGAATCACCAACATCAACAGGACAGGAAACAGCAAGTGTTGGAGAGGATGTGGAGAAAGGGGAACCCTCTTACACTGTTGGTGGGAATGCAAGTTGGTGCAGCCACTTTGGAAAACAGTTGAATATTCCTTAAGAACTTCAAAATAGAATTACCTTATGACCCCACAATTGCACTGCTGGGTATTTACCCCAAAGATACAGATGTAGTGAAAAGAAGGGCCATCTGTACCCCAATGTTCATAGCAGCAATGGCCACAATCACCAAACTCTGGAAAGATCCAATATTCCCTTCAATAGATGAATGGATAAAGAAGACATGGCCCATATGTACAAAGGAGTATTATGTCTCCATCAGAAAGGATGGATACCTAACTTTTGTATCAACATGGATGGGACAAAAGGAGGTTATGCTGAGTGAAGTCAAGCAGAGAGAGTCAATTATCATATGGTTTCACTTACTTGTGGAGCATGAGGAATAACAAGGAGGACATTAGGAGAAGGAAAGGAATGTGAATTGGGGGAAATCAGGGAGGGGGACACAAAGCATGAGAGGCTGTGGATTCTGAGGAACATACAGGGTTTTGTAGGGAAGGAGAAGAGAAGGATAGGTGAGCCTGGTGGTGGTTTTTAAGGAGGGCACGTATTGCATGGAGTACTGGGTGTGGTGCATAAACAGTGAATCTTGGAACACTGAAAAATAAAATAAAATCATTAAAAAAAGATAAACATAAAGGACACAAAGTATTTAATATGGATATGTGAAAAGGAAATGATGGATATAGACAATGCCCTTTTTCATTTCCGATGTAGGAAAATGGGAGGAACATACTAGTAATGTTGTTTGCTTTTATAATAAAAATGTGCTGATTTTTATATACAAAAATATTAAAAATGAATCTTCTTACTTTTTCCCTCCCTGGGGGAATTACAATATAAAAACCAAGAATTTCTTTCAACTTGTTGATATGCTTCCCTAGAAACTACATAATAACTAGGTTTTCCTAGAAGTAAAACAAATGGGATTTTGATTACTCTCCAGATGCATGAATTTTGTAATTCTCACAGGTGATAGTAATTTAAGAATCCTGGTAATGACATGAGTTTCAGAAATCTTCTCATTTAAAAAAAAATGTATCTAAGAACAAATCTTGATAGGGATTTGGATATTATAATACTATTATACTGGATATATATATATATATATATATGCATATAATTTTCATATTATATGTATATATATCTAGCATAATATTAATGACATATGAATGTCTTTGACATTTACATGTTCAGAGTCTAGAGGTGACAATATATGTAGGAGAACAATAGCTGTCTGGATGTTTGGGACATTTTATACCCCTTATAAATATCTCTCTCATTTCTTGATTATTGTCAGGATTGTGTCATTATTTCAAGCCAATCATATAATTCTGCTTTTAAAATATCAGACTTATATCATGGGCACAAACTATTTGATTGAATGTCTAAATTTATCACTTCTATTTTCTGAAACTGTTTTTAAAAAGAAAGGAAGGAAGGAAGGAAAGAAGGAAGGATGAAATAAAGGAAGGAAGGAAGAAAAAAGAAAAGAAATAAATGGAAAGAAAACGTCCAAACTCATTCTATAAGTCCAACATTATATTAAACAAGATCAGACAAGTACCCTGCTAAAAAGGAGAATTACAGACCAATATCTCTGATCAACAAAGAAGCAAAAATTCTCACAAAGATAGTAGCTAAGAGGATCCAACAGTATATTAAAAAGACTATTCACCACGACCAAGTGGGACTTATTCCTGGGCTGCAGGGTGCTTCAACATCTACAAATCAATCAATATGATATGTCACATTAATAAAAGAAAGGAAAAGAACCATATGATCTTCTCAATAGATGCAGAAAAACATTTGACAAAATACACCATCCTTTCTTGATCAAAACTCTTCACAGTGTAAGGATAGAGTAAAAATACCTCAATATCATAAAAGCCATATATGAAAAACCTACAGTGAATATCATCCTCAATGGAGGAAAACTGAGAGCTTTCCCCTTAAGGTCAGGAACCCGGCAGGGATGTCACTCCCATCACTGTTGTTCAACATAATCCTGGAAATACTGGCCTCAACAATCAGAGGGGGAAAAAAGAAATAAAGGCATTCAAATTGGCAAAGGAGAAATCCAACTCTAATTCTTCACAGATGACATGATACTTGAAGTAGGAAACCCAAAAGATTTTACCCCCAAAATACTGGAATTCAGCAAAGTTGCAAGATGTAAAATCAATGAAGAGAAGTCAGTTGCATTTCTACATGCTAACAATGAAGCAGAAGAAAGGCAAATCAAGGAATTTTTGCCATTTAAAAATTGCATCAAAACCCACAAGATACCTAGGGATATACCTAGCCAAAGAATCAAAAGATCTGTATCCTGGAAACTATAGCATGCATATGAAAGAGATTGAGGAAGACAGGAAGAAATGGAAAAACTTTCTATACTCACAGATTAGAAGAACAAATGTAGTTAAATTGGCTATGCTTCCCAATGAAATATACACATCCAATGAATTCCCTATTAATATACCATCTAAATTTTTCACAGAGCTGGAATAAACAATCCTAAAATTAGTATGGAAACCAGAAAAGACCCCAAATAGCCAGAGGATTGTTGAAAAAGAAAACCAAAGCTGGAGGCATCAGAATTTCTGAACTTCAAGCTGTATTACAAAGCTTTAATCATCAAGATAGTATGGTACTGGCACAAAAACAGACACATAGATTAATGGAATAGAATAGAGAACCCAGAAATGGACCCTCAACTCTATGGTCAACTAATCTTGTGCAAATCAAGAAAGAATATCCAATGGAAAAGACACATGAAAAAGTGCTCCATATCACTCGGCATCAGGGAAATACAAATCAAAACCACAATGAGATATCACCTCACACCAGTCAGAATGGCTAAAATCAACAAGTCAGGAAATGACAGATGCTGGCGAGGATGCGGAGAAAGGGGAACCCTCCTACACTGTCAGTGGTGCAGCCACTCTGGAAAACAGCATGGAGGTTCCTCAAAATGTTGAAAATAGAACTGCCCTATGACCCAGCAATTGCACTATTGGGTATTTACCCTAAAGATACAAACGTAGTGATCCAAAGGGGCACGTGCACCCGAATGTTTATAGCAGCAATGTCCACAATAGCCAAACTATGGAAAAAACCTAGATGTCCATCAACAGATGAATGGATCAAGAAGAGGTGGTATATATACACAATGGAATACTATGCAGCCATCAAAAGAAATGAAATCTTGCCATTTGCGACAACATGGATGGAACTAGAGCGTATCATGCTTAGCGAAATAAGTCAAGTGGAGAAAGACAACTATCATATGATCTCCCTGATATGAGGAAGTGGTGATGCAACATGGGGGCTTAAGTGGGTAGGAGAAGAATCAATGAAACAAGATGGGATTGGGAGGGAGACAAACCATAAGTTGACTCTTAATCTCACAAAACAAACTGAGGGTTGCTGGGGGGAGGGGGTTTGGGAGAAGGGGGTGGGATTATGGACATTGGGGAGGGTATGTGCTTTGGTGAGTGCTGTGAAGTATGTAAACCTGGTGATTCACAGACCTGTATCCCTGGGGATAAAAATATATGTTTATAAAAAATAAAAAATTAAAAAAAAAAAGAAAAAAGAAAAGAGACAGTCTCTCCAACAGTTTGTTTTGGGAAAATTGGAGAGCCCCTTGCAATAAAATGAAACTGGACAATGTTCTTATATCACACACAAAAATAAATTCAAACGGATGAAGGACAGGTATCAATGTCTTTGATGTCAGCTGCATCAACTTCTTGCTAGACATGTTCCCAAAGGCAAGAGAAACAAAAGCAAAAATGAACTACTGGGGTGTCATCAAGACAAAAACTTTTGCACTGCAGAGGAAACAATCCACAAAACTAAAAGGCAACTTTGTGGAATGGGAAAAGATATTGGGAAGTGTCTTATCAGATAAAGGGCTAGTATCCAAAATCCATAAAAAAAACTTACTAAACTCAACAACCAAATAATCCAGTCAAGAAATGGGCAGAAATTTCTTCAAAAAAGGCATACAAATAGCCAACAGACACATGAAAAATTTCTCAGCATCACTTGGCATCAGCGAAATACAAATCAAAACCACAAGGAGACTCACTCACACCTGTTAGAATGACTAAAATTAACAGGTCAGGAAACAACAAATAATGGTGAGGATGTGGAGAAAGGGGAACCCTCTTGCATTGTTGGTGGGAATGCAGACTGGTGTAACCACTCTGAAAAACAGTGTGGAGGTTCCTCAAAAAGTTAAAATAGAACTATGTGCCAGCAATTACACTGCTAGGTATTTATTCAAAGGATATAATCATAGAGATTGGAAAGGTCACATACACTACAATGTTGATAGCAACAATGTCCACAATACCCAAAATATGGAAAGAGCCCAAATGTCCATGGACAGATTAATGGATAAAATGAAATGGTGTATATATATATAATGGAATATTAGTCATCAGAAAGGATGAATACTTACCATTTACATTGATATGGATGGGACTGGAGTTATTATGCTGAGTGAAATAAGTCAATCAGAGAAAGACAATTATCATATGGATTCCCTCATATGTGGACTTAAGAAACAAAACAGATGAACAAAAGGGAAGGGCAGGAAAAATATTGTAAGATGAAAGCGGAGAAAGAGGCAAATCATCAGAAACTCTTAACTATAGGAAAGTGAGATTACTGGATCAACGGTGCATGGGGGATGGGGTAATTAGGTGATGAACATTAAGGAGTACACTTGAAGTAATGAGCACAAGCTGTTGTATGTAATTGATGAATTAACAAACTTTACCTCTAAAAATAATAATATGGCATTTGCTAATTAAATTGAATTTAAATAAAAATAAAAAACCTATAAATCAGTAATTTTTAGCACAATTTTTCAACTGTAGTCTTAACCAACACAGATAACATTATTTCATAAGAAGCTTTTTTTTATTTTCAGCATAACAGTATTCATTATTTTTGCACCACACCCAGTGCTCCAAAGATACAGATGTAGTGAAAAGAAGGGCCATCTGTACCCAAATGTTTATAGCAGCAATGGCCACAGTCGCCAAACTGTGGAAAGAACCAAGATGCCCTTCAATGGACGAATGGATAAGGAATATGTGGTCCATATACAGTATGGAGGATTATGCCTCCATCAGAAAGGACGAATACCCAACTTTTGTAGCAACATAAGAAGTTTTAAGAGTATACTATACTACATTAAAGTATATGAACAGCTACATAATAAGTTACATTTAATATTGATATGATTTTAGTTCATTTGTTTCTTCATTCCTTTCTTTTATACATCTATTTCTTAATAGCTTCAGGAAATTTAGGTTAACTCAAGTGCTGCACTGGGAACTAAGTGGTCAATTCACTGTATTTTGTATTATATACGACTGTATTCATTTTGCTATGCTAATCAAGGGACACCTGGCACCAAAGGAGAAAGTCTTTTCAGAATCTTAAATCTGTGTTCTTTTCTCCCCATTTTAGACTCTATACTACATAATGAGTATTCTGAAAATTAAAAGAAATAGAAACTCATTTATGGTGTGGTTGATAGTATTCACCTTAAAATTACCACAGAGAGCTCAAGTTCTTATGTAATTTCAAGATTGGTGCCAGTACATAGTTATTTATGTCATGCAGGTTAAGCAAATAAAAATATGTTGGTTCATATTGAACTGAAAGGTTGCAACCCACAAATATATGTTTGGCACAAGTCATCTGTTTAATGTATATCCCTCAACATTTCAAATGTACCGCATAGGCATCTGTATCAGAAATTACTAATATCTTAATATTCAATGGGATATTCATCATCTCTTACAGGAATGTATTCTCTCTTGTCTATTCATCCTTACTAAATCCAATGTTTGTTTTAAAGTACAATGGTTAAAAGACAGTCTCTTCAATAAACGGTGCTGGGACAACTGGAGAGCTATATGTAGAAGAATGAAACTCGACCATTCTCTTACACCATACACAAAGATAAACTCAAAATGGATAAAAGACCTCAATGTGAGACAGGAATCCATCAGAATCCTAGAGAAGAACATAAGCAGTAATCTCTTCGATATCAGCCACAGCAACTTCTTTCAAGATGTGTCTCCAAAGGCAAAGGAAACAAAAGCAAAAATGAACTTTTGGGACTTCATCAAAATCAAAAGCTCCTGCACAGCAAAGGAAACAGTAAAAAAAAAAAAAAAAAAAAAAAAAAAAAAAAAAAAAAAAACAAAGAGGCAACCCACGGAATGGGAGAAGATACTTGTAAATGACAGTACAGACAAAAGGTTGATATCCAGGATCTATAATGAACTCCTCAAACTCAACACACACAAAACAGGCAATCATATCAAGAAATGGGCAGAAGATATGAACGGACACTTCTCCAATGAAGACATACAAATGGCTATCAGACACATGAAAAAATGTTCATCATCACTAGCCATCAGGGAGATTCAAATTAAAACCACATTGAGATATCACCCTATACCAGTTAGAATGGCTAAAATTAACAAGACAGGAAACAACATGTGTTGGAGGGGATGTGGTGAAAGGGGAACCCTCTTACATTGTTGGTGGGAATGCAAGTTGCTACAGCCTCTTTGGAGAACAGTGTGGAGTTTCCTTAATAAATTAAGAATAGAACTTCCCTATGACCCTGCCATTGCACTCCTGGGTATTTACCCCAAAGATACAGATGTCATGAAAAGAAGGGCCATCTGTACCCCAGTGTTTATAGCAGCAATGGCCACGGTTGCCAAACTATGGAAAGAACCAAGATGCCCTTCAACAGATGAATGGATAAGGAAAATGTGGTCCATATACACTATGGAGTATTAGGCCTCCATCAGAAAGGATGAATACCCAACTTTTGTAGCAACATGGAGGGGACTGGAAGAGATTATGCTGACTGAAAGAAGTCAAGCAGAGAGAGTCAATTATCATATGGTTTCACTTATTTGTGGAGCATAACTAATAGCATGGAGGACATGGGGAGTTAGAGAGAAGGGATTTGGGGGAAATTGGAAGGGGAGGTGAATCATGAGAGACTATGGACTCTGAAAAACAATCTGAGGGGTTTGAAGTGGCAGGGGGTGTGGGAGGTTGGGGTACCAGGTGGTGGGTATTATAGAGGGCACATATTGCATAGAGCACTGGGTGTGGTGAAAAAATAATGAATACTGTTATGCTGAAAATAAATTAATTAATTTAAAAAAATAATAAATAAAGTACAATGGTTAGTTAAACTTGGTTTATAATAGATTAGGTTAGGGTCTTATGTTCTGGAATGATTCATCTTAGCATAAAATGTTGAAAGATAAAGGAAAATCTTATGACTTTATTATAACATCTAAAGTTGAAGACTTTAATAGAAAATAAGAACTGTTAGATAATTTAAATATTTAGCATTCAGGAAATTTGATGCTATGTAACACAGATTGATATTTAAGAAGTAGATTTCTAATTTAAATCTGTGTGAATGAGAGAGGAATTAGTGATGGCTTTATATATTTGCACAGAAAAGACATTTTGCTTTAGGTACATATTGATAACCAGAACACAGAGCTAGAATTTCCTTTATGGATATATAAAATTTTAATGTGTATGCATATAAACATACACTGTGTATGCATATAAACATACATATAAACTGGGGTGGTTATAAACATACATATAAACATACAATGTGTATGCATATAAACATACATATAAACTGGGGTGGTTTGAGTGATGGGGTGGGAATAGAAAAACTATTTGTGATGTATTGTATTCTAATAATTGGTTCAGGTTGTCCTGACTCATTACCGAATTAATGAATTAGTGTAGTCTAGGGAGAAAAAGGGACATGTTTTGAAGATTAGCCACCTAAAGGTATTTCCAACTGAACTATTAAATAGGCAAAACTTGATTTGTGTGCTTTTTATTTTTTTATTGTTCAGTATGCTAGCCTCAGTTCTCTGGCTTTATAGCATACAAGGGGTATGTTTAGAGTGTTTACATAGAATCAGAAATGTTATGAGCATATTGTTTAGTTACTCATATGATAATGAAGATGATAGATTTCTACACTTATTGTTCTATTAAGCTAAAGAAACATAACTTTGGAAAAACCACAATATGTTGGATCAGCATAGAGGTGTTAAGACCAAAATTGTTTCAGTAATGTTGTTTAGTCTGAAATTTTAGTTGAGCCAGCTTTTTTTGAAAACCAAATGTCCTCGGAATAATTGAAAAAGGTATTAGTAAGTATAAGTGGGAAAAATATAGAGCAAATAGCATCTTCTCTTCATTAGCCACCTCTTAATTTTAGACAAAAAATAGAGATGCTACTGATTTTTTTTTTTTTTTTACTGACACACAACTGATTTTTTTTTTTTAACTGACACACAACTATTCGTTTTAGGTATACAACATAGTGGTTCATAGTGGTTCCACAACTCTATACCTTGTACTATGCTATGTTCACCACAAGTGTCACCATGCATGCTATCACAATACCATTGACTATATTCTCTATGTTGTACCTTTTATTCCTGTGATTTCTTCATTCCATATCTAGAATCCTGTATCTCCCACTCCCCCTCATTCATTTTGCCCATTCTTTCATACCTTTTCCTTCTGGCACCCATCATTTTATTCTCTGTATTTATAGGTCTGATTCTGGTTTTTTTGTTTGTTTATCCATTTGCTTTGTTTGTTTGTGGGAATGTAAATTGGTACAACCATGATGGAAAACAATATGGAGGTTCCTCAAAGAATTAAAAATAGATGGGCAACTGATGGCTCAGTCGATTGAACATCTGACTTGATTTCAGCTCAGGTCCTGATCTCAGGGTCATGGGATTGAGCCCCACCTTGGGCTCCACGCTCAGATGGAGTTTGCTTGTCCTTATCCCTCTGTATCTCCCCCCATCTCTCTCAAATAAATTAATTAATTAAGAAAGAATTACAAATAGAAATATCATATAGTCCATTTTTTCCAATACTAGGTATTTACCCATAGAAAAAAAAAACACTCATTTGAAGAGATATGTGCATCCCTATGTTTATTGCAACATTATTTACATTAGCCAAATAGGGAGGTAGCCCACATGTTCATTAATAGATGTATAGATAGAAAAGGTAGCACACACACATACGCACACACACACACACACATATAATGGCATAGTACATAGCTATAAAAAAGGGGGGGTTCTTGTCTTTTTTGACAATATGGATAAACCTAGAGGGTATTATGCTAAGTGAAATTAATCAGACAAAGAAAGATGAATATCATGATTTCACTCAAACATCAAATCTAAAAAAAATACAAAACAGTTTTAATAATATTAATAAACATTTACAATATACACATATATTCTATCCTTCTTTTCTTCCTACCACTTCTTTTTTTTAAAGATTATTTATTTATTTATTTGACAGAGAAGAGAGACAGCAAGAGAAGGAACACAAGCAGGGGGAGTGGGGAGGGAGTAGCAGGCTTCTTGCTGGGCAGGGAGCATGATATGGGGCTCAATTCCAGGATCCTAGGATCATGACCTGAGCCAAAGGCAGATGCATAGCGACTGAGCCACCCAGGAACCCCTCTTCCTAACATTTCTAATTTTAGTTTATTTATTTTTAAAGATATATTTATTTATTTGAAAGAGAGAGAGACAAAGAACAAACCAGGGGAAGAAGAAGGAGAACAGAAGGAGAGGGAGAAGCAGGCTTCCCATTGACCCATTGAATCAAATGTAAGGTTTGATTCCAGGACCCTGGGATCATGACCTGAGCTGAATGCAGATGCTTAACTGACCAAGCCACCCAGGCTCCCCACCACTTCTAAATTTTAATATATGGAACAGGTATCAACTTTTTTTTTTTTAGCTTTAGTTATTACATTACTTTATAAAATATGCTTAGTAATGTTGAGTGCACAAAGAAAAGAAGCTTTCAAGATTCAATCTAGTTCTATGATATTTATTTATTTCTATAAATGGCAGACTAGTAAGGGATCTCATTAAATATCATTCCCAGGACCACAAATGATATCACACCAAAATTTTAGTAAAGTCTATAATACAATTTTATTTAGCAGAATCATTGTGAAATATCCTTGTTTAACAAGTATTTAACTGAAAGATGGAAGCATGAATTATGTCTATGTACTATGTACTAAATGTACTATTTAGGTGTAATTCTAAATTCTAAATAGTACATTTAGTACTATTAGTACTAATAGTACATTTAGTACTATTTAGAATTACATCTAAATAGTAGTTAGGATTTTGAATAGTGATAATACAAATACATTAAAAATACCATTGGTTTAAATATTTTCACTGGTCCTTGTTACATGCAGCATTTACACCCACCATTATTAAGTTTTGTTTTATTTTCCTTAAAATTGCATATCCTCTTTAGTTACTAGACACAGAAAAGATAATGATTTGCCTAGAGCAGAAGTTCGTATTACCTATGTTAGGCCCAAGTTATGCACATGCATACAATTGATCTGCTTGTTTTAAGTGAACTTAAAATCCTATGAACAAGGGAGTTAGTAAATGGCTTTGCCTATATCTTTCAACAAAAGGAATCAGGTATGGTTTATCACCATGATAATGCCTACAGAGACATTGATGCTTTTAGTTCTATGACCATTCTATTGTCATGTAGATAATGTAGCTGATTGGCTCAAACTGAAGTGTTGGAAACCATTCAATTGTGATTCTACCTTTTGGAGTTTTGACATAGCCACAATACCACTGGAAGTTCAAACAAATAGTTCATCATCAGACATTTGATTCAGTGATACACAATCTGGTTGGTGGGCATTGTAATTTTAAAACATATTACCCTTCACAAGCATACCACAAATTTAACTAACATTTTATTTTCTCCACCGATTGTTTTAGATCTTTTAAGCCATTCCTTTAAGAAGTGTACAGACTCCCTGACGGCTAGTGATGATGAACATTTTTTCATGTGTCTGATAGCCATTTGTATGTCCTCGTTGGAGAAGTGTCTGTTCATGTCTTCTGCCTGTTTTTTGGCATGATTATCTGTTTTGTGTGTTGAGTTTGAGAAGTTCTTTATAGATCCTGGATATCAACCTTTTGTCTGTACTGTCATTTGCAAATATCTTCTCCCATTCCGTGGGCTGCCTCTTTGTTTTGTTGACTGTTTCCTTTGCTGGGCAGAAGCTTTTGATCTTGATGAAGTCCCAAAAGTTCATTTTCGCTTTTGTTTCCTTTGCCTTTGGAGACGTATCTTGAAAGAAGTTGCTGTGGCTGATATCAAAGAGGTTACTACCTATGTTATCCTCTAGGATTTCACTGTGAACCACATATTGTATTAAAAAGTAATGTACACAAACTGAATAAATATAAAATACAAAATAAAGAAGAGGTACAAAAATAGATAAGATACAGTTCATGCTCTCAGTCTAATGGCTGAATGTTTATCTAAGCAGACATTTAGAAACATGGCATTCTGTTGGCAGTCTCAGTCTACGTGATTCATTATCAAATTCTATTATGGACTTCTACTTGACATTTTTTAAAAATTTTTATTTATATTTAAATTTATTTTCAGGGTTCCAGAATTCATTGTTTCTGTACCACACCCAGTGCTCCATGCAATACATGCCCTCCATAATACCCACCACCAGGTTCACCCAACCTCCCATACCCCACCCCTCCAAAACCCTCAGATTGTTTTTCAGAGTCCACAGTCCCTAATGGTTCATCTTCCCTCTCCTTGACATTTAGACCAAGTTTGATTTCCTGTACAATCAGAGTGCATGTTTATTAATTGGTAGAATTTAGTTAGCATTAGACAAATCTGCTAATTTTTATTTTTGATAAACTCAATTCTCCTTTTTAATGTTTTTGTTCCTTTTACTACAGTGTACTATCTTTCATTAATACAGACACATTGTCTGAAGGAGAAAAGAAAATGAAAGCCTAATTTTAAAACAGCTAAATAAGTGATTTCTTTAAACAAAAATAAGATGTTTTTTTTTGTTTTGTTTTGTAAATTTCTAAGATACTCGTGTAGTGGGTCAGCATTTGAATGCAACAATTTTCATTTGGAGGTAAAATGACATTATAGAGTTATAGTTCTATGAAACCATTTCAAAATACATGTTTGGCATTTTGTCTAGGTTACAAAAGTGATTCATTTGAATGATTTAGATATTGTTTCTTGCTTGACATAATATTGTCACCTAACTGAATCATTTGCATATAACAGAGACAAACTACACAGCTGGAAAAGTGAGCGGTATGATTTAAGTCAGTTAATTTAATTTCAAGTTTGTTTCTCACCTATAAATATTATATCCAGCAGTGGAGGAAGAATCTTTAATTAAACAAGATTTCCTTTGCCCAGGCTCCACTGTACTACTAATTGTCATAGTGGGGATCAGGCTCACTCTATAAAGATGCTTTATTGGATGAATGGCTAAAGAAGATATGGTCCATATATACAATGGTGTATTATGCCTCCATCAGAAAGGATGAATACACAACTTTGTATCAGCATGGGCTGGACTGGAAGAGATTATGCCGAGTGAGATAAGTCAAGCAGAGAGATTCAGTTATTATATAATTTCAATTACTTGTGGAACATAAGGAATAACACAGAGGACATTGGGAGAAGGAGAGAAGTGAGTTGGAGGAAATCAGAGGGGGAGACAAACCATGAGAGAATGTGAAATCTTAGAAACAAACTAAGGATTTTAGAGGGGAAGGGGTAGGAGGTTGGGGTAAGCCTGGTGTGGGTATTAAGGAAGGCACTTATTGCATGGAGCACTGGGTGTGATGCATAAACAATGAATCTTGGAACACTGAAAGAAGAATTTTCTTTTAAAGTTCAGAAATAATAAAAAAAATGATGCTTCATTGGAGTATGTTGGTAATTATGATTAAGGTTTTTATTCCCTTCCACCCCAAGGATTTGATATTCTACAAATGAAGTATTCCTACTAATATCTACATAAGAGAACATAGCACTCACAGAGGAAAAATCAATTTAAACTGTCAAACACTGAGATTTATAACATGGCAGTGGAAAAAGAGGACCCTAGGCTTGTCATGTCCCATGAGCACAAATAGATAACTATCAAATCACCACAAATACACCAGGTATTGACTTGAAGACTGACAGAACAGGGGCGCCTGGGTGGCTCAGTTGTTAGGCGGCTGCCTTCGGCTCAGGTCATGATCCCAGGGTTCTGGGATCAAGTCCCGCATCAGGTTCCTTGCTCAGTGGGAAGCCTGCTTCTCCTTCTTCCACTCCTCCTGCTAGTGTTCCCTCTCTTGCTGTGTATCTCTCTGTCAAATGCTGTGTCTTTCTCTGTCTAATAAATAAAATCTTTTTTTAAAAATGACTGACAGAACAAACTCCAAAACTAAAGGGAGAGTGGAGGCCACATCAAAGAATGTAGAAAGTACTGAAATGTCAGTTTGGTAGAGAATCGATCATGGGTACTGTGGAAAGAAGATAGAAACTGAGAACTTTTCCTCTACTATCAGAAACAAAACAGGATGTCCACTTTAACCACTGCTAGTTAACATAGTACTGGAAGTACTAGTGCCAGAAATCAGACCAAAAAAGAAATATAATGAATCCAAAATCAACAATGTAGAAATCAAATTTTCACTATTTGCAGATGACATGATACTCTACATAGAAAAATTGAAAGGCCACCAAAAAATTGGTAGAACTGATACACAAATTCAATAAAGTCACTGGATACAAAATTAATGTACAGAAATCTGTTGCATTTCTATACCAATAAAGGAGCTGGATAAAGAGAAATTAAGGAATCAATCCCATTTGCAATTGCACCAAAACCCAAAAGATACTTGGGAATAAACCTACCCATAGATGTGAAAGACCTATATCCTGAAAAGTATAAACCACTGATGAGAGAAGTTGAGGATGATACAGAGAAATGCAAAAATATTCCCTTCTCATGGATGTGAAGAACAAATATTGTTAAAGTGTCTGTACTACCCAAAGCAATCTACACATTTAATGCAATCTTTATCAAAACACCACCAGCATGGGGACACCTGGGTGGCTCAGTGGGTTAAAGCCTCCGCCTTCAGCTTGGGTCATGATCCCGGGTCCTGGGATTGAGCCTCACATTGGGCTCTCTGCCCAGCGGGGAGCCTGCTTCCTCCACTCTCTCTGCCTGCCTCTCTGCCTACTTGTGATCTCTGTCTGTCGAACAAATGAATAAAATCTTTAAAAAGAAAAAAACACCACCAGCATGTTTTCACAAAGCAAGAATAAACAATCATACAATTTTTATGGAACTGCAAAGGACTCTGAATAGCCAAAGCAACCTTGAAAATGAAAAGCACAGCTGGAGACATCACAAGTATGGACTTCGTGTTATATTAAAAGCTATAGTGATCAAAGCAGTATGGTATTGGCACAAAAATAGATACATAGATCAATGGAACAGAATAGAAAACCCAGAAATGTATCCTCAACTCTATGGCCAAATAATCTTTGTCAAAGCAGGAAAGAATATTCAGTGGGAAAAAGTCTCTTCAACAAATGGTACTGGGAAAAGTGGACTGCAACATGCCAAAGAATGAAACTGGACCAGTCTCTTACACCATACATAAAAATAAATTCAAAATGGATCAAACCCCTAAGTGTGAGACTGGAAACCATTAAAATCCTAGAGGAGGACACAGGCAGCTCTTTGACCACAGCTGTAGCATCTTCTTGCTAGATATGTCTCCTGAGGCAAGGGAAACAAAAGCAAGGATAAACTATTGGGACATTATCAAAACAAAACACTTTGCATAATGAAGGAAAAAGAAAAACTGAAAGGTAACCTATGAGAGAAGATATTTGCAAATGAAATATCTGATAGCAAGTTAGTATCCAAAATATATAAAGAACTTATAGAAGTTAACTCACCAAAAGCAAATAATCTAATTAAAAAGTGGGGAGAAGACATGAATGGACATTTCTCTGAAGAAGACCTTCAGATGTCCACCAGATACATGAAAAGATGCTCAACATCAGTGACCATCAGGGAGATACAAATCAAAATTACAATGAGATATCATTTCACATATATTAGTACAGCTAAAATCAACAACACAAGAAACAGCATGTTCTAGCAAAGACGTATATAAAGGGGAACTCTTTTGTACTGTGGGTAGGAATGCAAACTGGTGCAACCACTGTGACAAATATTCTGAACATTCCTCAAAAATTTAATAATAGATGGACCTTATGATCCAGCAATTGCACTAATAGATATTTACCAAGAGAATCTATATATTCTAACCCAAAGGGATACATGTATCCTGATGTTTATAAAAGGATTATTAACAACAACCACATTATGGAAACATCCCAAGTTTCCATCAACTGATGAATGGAGATTGTGTGTGTGTGTGTGTGTGTGTGTGTGTGCATATATAAAACATATAATGGAATATTACTCATTCATTAAAAGGAAGGAAGTCTTGCCATTTGCAAGGATATGATGGATGGAGCTAGAGAGTATAATGTTTAGAAAATTAAATTAGTCTTAGAAAGATAAATACCATATGATTTCACTCATATGTGACATTTAAGAAACAAAACAAAGGAAAAAGAGAAAAAAAAGAGAGAGGGAGGTAAACCAAGAAACGGACTCTTAACTATAGAGACCAAATTGGTGGGTTTTTTTTTATTATTATTTTTTAGACTTTATTTATTCATTTGACAGAAAGAGAGATCACAAGCAGGCAGAAGGCAAGCAGAGAGAGAGAGAGGGAAGCAGGATCCCCACTGAACATAGAGCCCAATGCAGGACTTGATCCCAGGACCCTGAGATCATGACCTGAGCTGAAGGCAGAGGCTTAATCCACTGGGTCACCCAGGTGCCCCCAAATTGGTGGCTTCTAGAAAGGATTTAGCTGGGGAATGGGTACAGTGAATAATGGGGATTAAAGAATGCCCTTGCTCTGATGAGCACTAGTTGTTGTATGGCAGTTTTAAATTACTGTACAGTATACCTGCAACCAATATTACACTGTATATTAACTAAATGTAATTTAAATAAAAACTTTTAAAAAAGTGTCAGGGTGCCTGAGTGACTCAGTCAGTTAAGTGTCTGACTTCAGCTCAGGCTATGATCTCAAAGTTCTGGGATCAAGCCCTGCATCATGCTCTGCACCCAGCAAGAGTCTGCTTGTCCCTCTGCTTTGCCCTCCTCCCCTGCTCTCTCTCTGTCAAATAAATAAATAAATTCTTTGTAAAAAATGAAATGTCAAATGCCTCTGAAAATACAAGGAGAACCTAGATCCTACCCACTATCACATGATGGCTTTTCTCAAATTAAATCTCTCTTGCTGGAGGTATTGAGTAGGTCTTCATTCTCTCTTTTTAAATTTAGTATTCCTAAGAGGACAACCCTCTCTCATATGAATTATCTTTATAAATACTTGCTTTCCACACATTCACTAATTGATTTCATTTGTTTTTAGAAGTGAATGTTTATAAAATAAGGAAAACAATTTATTCAAACATATGATAAAGATTCACATCAGTTGTTTTACCAGATAAATTTTCTTGGTAATAATAAATAACAATCTGAGGGGTTTGAACCAGTGAGGGGTGGGAGGTTGGGGGAACCAGGTTGTGGGTCTTAGAGAGGGCACGGATTGCATGGAGCACTAGGTTTGGTGCAAAAACAATGAAATTAATGCTGTTATGCTGAAATTAATCAATTGATTGATTAATTATTTTTTAAAAAGGAAAAAAATAATAAATATAATTCCCTTCAATATACAAAATGATGGGAATAAATCAGAGATCAAAGTTTTTTTTAACTATTTCAACCCTAAGTTTAACAAAGTCTCTAGATATTTAATCTTCACCAAATAGTTTTTAAATACAAATGTGACTATCACCCTGTGATATTGGGAATGATGAAGTCTTGATCTAATTAATTTCATATTCATTATTCTGTTATTAAAAGATAATTTTGGCAATAACCCAGGATGGTTGTAAGGGAAATTTCTATGATGAAAAAGTATGCATAGGTCAAAATCTTTGTAGTTCACAGAATCCTTTAGCTTTCTAATCATCATTGTAGTGGAACAACTAGTGAGGTAAGATACTGAATTAAGATAAAAATGAAATGGCTGAAATATTAAAACTGAAATCTATAGAAATAACAGTGCTTCAGTAAACCTTTCCATAAAACTCAGCTGAGATGAGACCAATCACCAAACCTGTTCAAAGAAATACTATTTGAATGTCTGCACTGTGTGCTCTAGCCATGTTGTAGAACATCATTTTTGCTATTATATGCTTCTCAGAAGATCTTTTCCTCAAGTAACAAGACATATAATTTCTTAAAAATGCTTTATTTATTTATTTATTCAAGAAAGAGTGATTGAGAAAGAAAAGCAGAGACAGGGGGGAGGGGCAGAGGGAGAGAGAGAAACAGACTCCTCATTGATCAGGGAGCCAGATGTGGGGTTCATCCCGGAATCCAGGGTCACAACACAAACTGAAGGCAGAAGTTTAACAGACTGAGCTACCCAGGCACCCCAAGACATACAATTTCTTGAATTTTTGAAATTCATATTTCATTTGATAATTGTTTCTCTCAATATTTAAAATAAACTGACATGAAGATATATATATATATATATATATATATATATATATATGTATGTAAATACAATTTTCCTTAATATTTATTATAAAAGAGAATATTGAAACATAACTGGTAACTTTTTTATGGTATAGACTGAATTGTATCTGCTCAAAATTTTCATGTTGAAACCTTAATCCCCCACCATTGAAGATAGGGCCTTTGGGAGAGAATTATGTCTGGATGAAATAATGAGGGAGATATTAGTGCCCTTAGAAGAAGAGATGCCATGAAACTTGTTCTTCCTCTGCCATGAGAGGACAAATTGAGGAGGCAACTGTTTGAAAGCCAGGAAAAAAAGCTCTCATTAGAACACAACCATGGTAGTTCAACTTGGACTTCCAGCCTCCAGAACTGTAAGAACATAGATTTCTGTTGTTTAAGCCACCAGCTATATTGTTATAGCAGGTTGAGCAGGCAAATGCTTTTTCATATTAAGCACAGATTTTATTTCAGAATTGAGACATATTGGCAAATAGTTTCAGCAGTAAATCTCAAAAACAAAAAGAAGGAAACATTATAAATAATTTTTAATAAGTAAATTTGAACAAACTTTATATGTAGGGTGCTGTTTTGAATTCTCAGACTCTGTGACCATTTGGGAACTTATTTGTTCCTCAACCTGTGCTTTGGAGGTCTTACTTCTCTGGTTATCTTTTCTTCCATCTTCCCTTCTTTCCTCTAAAAAATGTATTCAGTGTCCAATCTCCCAAGTTATTGTCTCTATCTGAAACATTTAACTCTTCTCCAAAAGCCTGCTGATTTCAGTAACTTCTTTACCTCCTGTCATCAAGAGAGTCAATGAGTCCAAGAAGTCTTTTTAAAATGGTAAAAATAAATTAACAAATTCTTTTTATCTTAGTACCTTATAAAGTATAAAATTTTTTGCTACTGCAATTCACATGTTTGCCTTCTTAAGGTAATGTAAGTTTTACAATTTTGTTAAGGTATATATGTTTAATTAATGTCCTGACAAAAAAGCAATCATTTTAAAGCTGGATCATACCTACCCCTGACTCCCCTCCATTTCACTTACATCTGGCCCAAAGGTATTTTGTCCAATTCCTGGCAAACTGGTGGTCTCAATAGCATCATTAATATTTTTAAATAAAATTATTTTTCATGTCAGTATTTTTTCATCACAGACATCACCTTATAATATTAAGTCTTCAATATAATAAATCAGTTTTACTTATTTGGTACTGAATTTACCTATTTTATATTGGATTAGGTGCTCAATAAATTATATATATAAAGATAATGGTAATGATCAAGGGATTTCTGGAACAACACCATGAAGAAGTATATCTTTTCTATTTTGTCCTAAAGGATTTATCGGATGTGTAGAACACCATTAATGGTAACATAATGTTCAAACAAGAACAGCTTCATATTTTATACCCTTGTTCAAAAGATTTACTTTCAACCCATGTCATGGGCATATATTTACCATATTGTACAATTAAACTAGGAAAAAGTTCCTTTGACCTGGTTATTTTATGAAAATTTAAAATACAAAAGTAAGTACTATTAATATAAAAAGTATAGAAGGATATTAGCAAAAATTGCAGAGTAAGGAAAATGAACTGTAGCTCTTCCATGAAAACCATGAAGGAAACTGGCAGTAATTGTCAGAATTAACTTTTGCAGAACTTTGGAAATTAACTAAAGTTTTGCAGCAAACTTGAGAATGATTATTCAAGAAAAATGGTGGATTTTAAGTCAGAACAATAAATTTTGTGGAATTTTAACTTACTCCAGGTCTGTCCTCTTCTTCCAAGCTTAGTAGCTGTGGAAATAACAGTCCACATTTTTGGTATTTGAGAGAACAGAAGAGACCTCTTCAGAAGAATTATAATTAATGCATTCCTTTCATTCAGAAGAATTATAATTATTTGTTATGACCTGTCTGGTGACTCCCTAAAAGCCTGGCTCAATAATCTTGTTTTTATTTACCCTTAATTCAGAGTTAGCTTAGTACTAAAACTGTTTCCCACATTTATTGAAAATATTTAAAGGCTGATGTGTTAGTTGCTTCTGTCAGAGGCCATAAATTGGAATTGGAGAAAATAAGAGACTAATCAAAATGCTTGGGAGAAAAAAAATAACTGGAGGGATGAAACATATTTTTTTTAATTTTTACTTATTTATTTGAGAGAGAAATAGATTGAAAGAGTGAGTAGGAGAAAGGGCAGAGGGAAAAGCAGTCTCCCTGAAGAGCAGGGAACCTGACAGAAGATTCAATCTCAGGACCCTGGGATCACAACCTGAGACAAAGTCTTATCCTTAACTGACTGAACCACCCAGGTGTCCAGAATGAAAAATCCTTAATGTCTTTGAAAAGCTCCAAATCATTCCTGAGAATCTAGAATTTCATGTGCATGGTAAGGGCTGTCCACATGCTAAGGAAATCCTCAGAAGGTCCTAAAATCTCATATCCTGCTAACCTTAAAGCTTTGTGGAAGTGGGAAGTAAAGACTAAGGTAGAATTGTAAACTGCCTGGCTGAGTGTTGAAGTATGGTCAACACATACAGAGCCCTTTGGCAAAGATCGGAAGATTTTTGGTTACAGATGTTCAAGTAAATCTGTGTTCAGCTATTTTGTGACCTAAAATAGTGGAAAGGTGACTTTAAGTACCACACATGACAATGAATATCGATATTACAGAATTACTCCAACAAGTCATCTTAAAGAACAACAGCTACAAGTAGCAACAGCAAGTAATGGGTAGGAGAATCTGATTTCCAGAGTTATCACATCATAGCATTCAAAATATCCAGTTTTCAACAAGAAAATGGAAGGTATAAAAAGAAAGAAGAAGCCAGTACAAAGGAATAAAAGAAATCAATAGAAACTGTGCTTGAGGAAGCTAAGACAATGGATTTTTTTACACAATGATTTTAAATCAGTTGTTCTAATTATATTCAGCAAGCTAAAGAAAAACATGTCTAAAGAAATAAGAGAAAATAGAACAATTTATCACCAAATAGAAAATATCAGTTAAGAGATAAGTTTAAAAAGGAAGAAAATAGAAATTTTAGAGTTAAAAAGGACATAAACTAAAACAAAAATTTCACAAGAAGAGTTCAAAAACAAGGAAGTAGAAAAAAGAACCAACTAACTGAAGATAGATCAATTGAGATTATTCAGCTTATGAAATTGAAAGAGAAAAAGAAAGACAGTCAGCAGAGATTCAGAGACCTGTAGAGCATCATCAAACATACATGCATGAGATATTTAGAAGAAAGATAAATAGGTAGAAAAACATTTAAAGAAACAATGACTGTGAACTTCCCAAATTTGATGTAAATAATCTATGTACTCAACAAGCTCAATGAACTTCAAGTTTCATAATCTCAAAGAGATCCTAGACATATTATAATCAAACTGATGAAACATAAAGATGGAAAGAAACTTTACAGTAGCAAGAGAGAAATCACTCATCACCAAAAATGACACCTCAAAAAGGATTAATAAATGACTTATCAGAAACCATGGAAACCAGATGGCAGTGGCATGACATATTCAAAATGCTGAAAGAAAAATAACTGTCAATCAAGAATTCTATATGCAGTAAAATAATCCTTCAAACATGAAGGAGAAATTAAGACATTCTCAGAGAAACAAACGTTAAGGAAGTCTATTGTTTATAGATCTGCCATATAAGAAATGTTAAAGGGAGTCCAGAAACTATCATGAAAAGACACTAGATGGTAACTCAAGACCATATAAAGAAATAAATATCTCAATAAGGAAAATGCATATATGCAAAATAAAACTAATAATATGCCTGGTTTTTCAACATATGAAAACCAATATATGTAATACACCATATTAATAAAGACAAAAACACTTGTTCATCTCAACAGAGACAAAATAATTTGACAAAATACATATCCTCTCATGATAAAAATACTCAATATTCTCAGAATAGAAGCAAAGTTTTTCAAACTGATAAAGGGTACCTATGAAAAACCCACCAATAACACCATATTTAATGATGAAATACCAAAAACTTTCATTCTAAGATTTGGAACAAGACTAGGATGTCAGTTTTCACCAGTTCTATTCAACATTTTACTGGAGATTCTAATTAGAGCAGTTAAGCAACAAAAATAAATAAAAAGCATCCATGTGGGAAAGTGTTATAGACTGCTTTCAGTCTTCCCCCTCCAATTCATATGTTGAAGTCCTAACTGCCAGTACATTAGAATATTACTATATTTGGAGATAAAGTATTTAAATAGGTAAATAATGGTAAAATTAGGTGTTTAGGGAGGACCCTAATCCAATATAACTGTTGTCCTTATAAGAAAAGGAAATTTGGACACACAGAGAGATGCTAAGTGTTCACACACACAGAGAAAAGGTCTATGTGAAGTTACAGTGCAAAAGTGTCCATCTGCAAGCCACAGAAAGTCAGTGAAGGAAAAAAAAAACCTGTCAACATATTGATCTTGGACTTCTGACCTCCAAAACTGTGAGAAAATAAATTTCTATTATTTAAACCATGCAGCCTGTGATGTTTTGTGATGGCAGCCCTAAAAACATATACATATATAATTTCCATGCATAAAAAATGGAAAAGAGACAGTTGTAAATATACTTTTACACAATTTCAAAGTTCTGCCTCTTTACTCAACAATAATGTGCAAATATTTTTCACATTACTGCATAACTGTTATAAGTATTTTACTTTATTTTTTTAATTTATTTTGTATTTATTTTCAGCATAACAGTATTCATTATTTTTTCACCACACCCAGTGCTCCATGCAATCCGTGCCCTCTATAATACCCACCACCTGGTACCCCAACCTCCCACCCCCTGCCACTTCAAAACCCTCAGATTGTTTTTCAGAGTATTTTAAATCTTCTGATTTTATCAAGTGAATTGGTCATAATTTAACTTTTCTTGAAAATTTTAGGTTATATCTGAACCAGAATGAACTTTTTCACTAAAAGCAAATTCAAGAATTAAATCTGTCCATCATATCCCCTTTAAAATTTTGCTTTATACTTGTGAATTATTTCCTGAAATATTATATACATTTACACAACTGCCAGAAAAGAGTTGTTCAAACATTTTCTAGCATTTTATTCTACCAGAATAATAAACCCCATTTTGCCAATGTATAAATAAATAGATTGAAATTCATATAATTCTTTGTTAGAGAGACTGAACTTTTTGTTTTTACCTAGTTGACTGTTCATTGCATTTTCTTTTTTCTTAATTTTTTTTAATTTTTAATTTTTTTTTGACACAGAGGGATCACAAGTAGGCAGAAAAGCAGGCAGAGAAAGAGGAAGAAGCAAGCTCTTTGCTGAGCAGATAGCCCAATGTGGGGCTCAATCCAGGACCCTGGGATCATGACCTGAGCTGAAAGCAGATGCTTTAAACCACTGAGCCACCCAGGTGCCACTGCATTTTCTATAGTGCATTTTTATGTGTGTTTTGTAAAATATAAAAGCATTTCTTATTTTTGGAAACTTCTATCATAACTATCTTTTCTTCTTTATACAGAAGTATTGATATTACTTTCCATTATGTTCCATTATGCTATTTCTAAAATATAGAAGCATAGTTTTAAAGACTTGAAACTGCTTGCAAATATTTGTGTTTGAGTTAAAAATTACAGGGAACAAGGAAAGTCATGTTATTGTTGAAAGTGAGAAACTTTGCTTTTAAGGATTACCAGTGAGTCTCTGATGCCAAATGAAAAGGGAAAATTGTAAACATAGAATTAATAAGATAAATTCAAGGGCAAATGACTGGGATGGGTGAAGGAAACCACCTTTCAAAATCTAATTAAGAGAAAATAAAAGATAAACAGAAGAAAAAAGCAATAGAAAGAAAATATATATGTTTAAGGATTCAAAACTATATAAAACAAGTAATAAGCACTTAGTATTGTATGCAACTGATAACTCACTAAATTCTATCTATGAAACTAATAATATATGTTAATTAAATTGAATTTAAATAAAACATTACAAAGGAAATTTTTTTTTAAATAAGACTTCTATATGCAGTTCTTTTCTAATAGATTTGAAAAACACAAGTACTGATTTTCATGAAAAACCCAAATGATTGAAATTGTCTAAAGATGGAGAAAAGTAAAGAGATCAGTGGCTGTGGAAGAAACCAAAAGAGTTGGCAAAGGATTAGCTCTAAAAAATTCTCTCCTTAAAACAAATACTCTTATGTTGGAACTTTGTAAATATTTCTGGTACAAATCATTTCGTTTCTAGAGAAACTGTTCCAGAGTTCAGAAGAAAAGGGAAATCTTCGCTATTCATACCATTAAAATAACCAAATTCTGATAAAACCTGACAAAAATAGCACAAAAAGTAAACTGATTATACTTCTAAATATGTGTAAATAGTTCTGTATAAAATAGTTCTGTATAAAATGCTCCTGAAAAAAATGCAGGAATAAACTGGAAAGATGACACATAATTAAAAACTATAGTTTAGGGGCAGCCAGATGGCTCAGTCAGTTAAGCGTCTGCCTACAGCTCAGGTCGTGATCTCAGGGTCCCGGGACTGATCCTCAAATCAGGCTCCCTGCTCATCAGAGAGTCTACTTCTCCCTCTCTCACTGACCTTCCTCCCCGGTTGTTCGCTTTTTCTCCATCCTTCCTCCCCTCACTCCTTCCCAAAAAACAAACAACAAAAAATAAAAACTATACTTTATTCCAAGAAGGCAAAATGGTTGAGCATGAAATAATAAATTATCACATTAATGGATCAAGAGAAAAGTTAATCAAGAGATAATTAATATAATTCAATATTTATTCTTGATTAAAAGGCTAAGAGTAAGAGACAGATATAAAGATATTTCCTTAATATAATAAAGAAAACAAATTTCAAAGTTAGATTATATTCAATAATCAAAACATAAAGGCATTTTTGTAAATATCAGAGTGGTTATAGGACATTCATTAATAATAGCCAGCCAACTAAATAACCAATCAAACAATCAAACTCCAAAATAAGAGAAGGGAATTTGGGAAAGGAGGAGGTAGAAGTATGCTTACCTGAATATTGCTAATCTAGATGTCAGAGACTTAAATGGAAAAAAAAAATTATTAGTCTGCTGTGTTTTACTTTTTTTAATACATATTCAGAACATTTCATCCAAAAGCAACAGAATACACATTCTTCTCTAGAGCACATGGAACATTCTCCAGAATAGATCACATCCTCGGTCCTAAATCAGGACTCAACCGGTATCAAAAGATTGGGATCATTCCCTGCATATTTTCAGACCACAATGCTCTAAAGCTAGAAATCAACCACAAAAGGAAGTATGGAAAGAACCCAAATACATGGAGACTAAACAGCATTCTTCTAAAGAATGAATGGGTCAACTGGGAAATTAAAGAAGAACTGAAAAAAATCATGGAAACAAATGATAATGAAAATACAACGGTTCAAAATCTGTGGGACAAAACAAAAGCAGTCCTGAGAGGAAAATATATAGCGGTACAAGCCTTTCTCAAGAAACAAGAAAGGTCTCAGGTACAAACCTGACCCTAAACCTAAAAGAGCTGGAGAAAGAACAAGAAAGAAACCCTAATCCCAGCAGGAGAAGAGAAATCATAAAGATCAGAGCAGAAATTAATGAAATAGAAACCAAAAAAACAATAGAACAAATCAACGAAACTAGGAGCTGGTTCTTTGAAAGAATTAATAAAATTGATAAACCCCTGGCCTGATTTATCAAAAAGAAAAGAGAAAGGACCCAAATAAATAAAATTATGAATGAAAGAGGAGAGATCACAACTAACACCAAAGAAATACAAACTATTATTAGAACATACTATGAGCAACTCTACGCCAACAAATTTGACAATCTGGAAGAAATGGATGCATTCCTAGAAACATATAAACTACCACAACTGAACCAGGAAGAATTAGAAAGCCCGAACAAACCCATAACCAGTAAGGAGATTGAAACATTCATTAAAAATCTCCAAACAGGGGGGAGGGGCCGGCTCCCGGCAAGCGGCGGAGCAACCGCGCACAAAATCAGGACTTTTAAAAGTCTGTTCCGCTGAGGGACATCGCTCCAGAGGCTAAACCGGGGCGAAGCCCATGCGGGGTCAGCGTGGCCTCAGGTCCCGCAGGGTCACAGAAGGATCGGGGGTGTCTGAGTGTCGCAGAGCTTGCGGGTATTGGAACGGGAAAGCCGGCTACAGAGACAGAGCCGACAGTAAGCTCGCAGCTCCGTGTTACCTTGAACCGGTCGCAGGCTCGGTGAGCTCGGAGCGCGGCCGGAGGTCAGGCAGACGGGAATAACTGGGCGCTGTTCTCTGAGGGCGCACTGAGGAGTGGGGCTCTGGGCTCTCGGCTCCTCCGGGCCGGAGACCAGGAGGCCGCCATTTGTATTCCCGTCCTCTGGAACTCTACGGAAAGCGCTCAGGGAACAAAAGCTCCTGAAAGCAAACCCGAGCGGATTACTCACCCCGGCCCCGGGTAAGGGCGGTGTAATTCCGCCTGGGGCAAAGACACTTGAGAATCACTACAACAGGCCCCTCCCCCAGAAGATCAACAAGAAATCCAGCCGAGACCAAGTTCACCTACCAAGGAGTGCGGTTTCAATACCAAGGAGAGCAGCAGAATTCCAGAGGAGGAGAAAGCCAAGCACGGAACTCATGGCTTTTTTCCTGTGATTTTTTTTAGTCTTGCAGTTAATTTAATTTTTTCTTTTTCATTTTTTTTTTTTTCTCGCCTTCGGGTAAAATTTTTTTTTTTTTTTAACTGTTACCGTTTTCTTTTTTAACGATTTTTTACTAGTTTATCTAATATATATATATATTTTTTTACATTTTTCTTAGGTGTTTTCTTTTTTAAAAAAAATTCTTTTCTTTTTTTTTTTTTTTTTTCTTTTTTCTTTCTTCCTTTTTGAACCTCTTTTTATCCCCTTTCTCCCCACTCACGATTTTGGATCTCTTCTAATTTGGCTAAAGCATATTTTCCTGGGGTTGTTGCCACCCTTTTAGTATTTTACTTGCCCCTTCATTGACTCTTATCTGGACAAAATGACAAGACGTAAAAATTCACGACAAAAAAAAGAACAAGAGGCAGTACCGAAGGCTAGGGACCTAATCAATACAGACATCGGTAATATGTCAGATCTAGAGTTCAGAATGACAATTCTCAAGGTTCTAGCCGGGCTCGAAAAAGGCATGGAAGATATGAGAGAAACCCTCTCGAGAGATATAAAAGCCCTTTCTGGAGAAATAAAAGAACTAAAATCTAACCAAGTTGAAATCAAAAAAGCTATTAATGAGGTGCAATCAAAAATGGAGGCTCTCACTGCTAGGATAAATGAGGCAGAAGAAAGAATTAGTGATATAGAAGACCAAATGACAGAGAATAAAGAAGCTGAGCAAAAGAGGGACAAACAGCTACTGCACCACGAGGGGAGAATTCGAGAAATAAGTGACACCATAAGACGAAACAACATTAGAATAATTGGGATTCCAGAAGAAGAAGAAAGTGAGAGGGGAGCAGAAGGTATACTGGAGAGAATTATTGGGGAGAATTTCCCCAATATGGCAAAGGGAACGAACATCAAAATTCAGGAGGTTCAGAGAATGCCCCTCAAAATAAATAAGAATAGGCCCACACCCCGTCACATAATAGTAAAATTTACAAGTCTCAATGACAAAGAGAAAATCCTGAAAGCAGCCCGGGAAAAGAAGTCTGTAACATACAATGGTAAAAATATTAGATTGGCAGCTGACTTATCCACAGAGACCTGGCAGGCCAGAAAGAGCTGGCATGATATTTTCAGAGCACTAAACGAGAAAAACATGCAGCCAAGAATACTATATCCAGCTAGGCTATCATTGAAAATAGAAGGAGAGATTAAAAGCTTCCAGGACAAACAACAACTGAAAGAATTTGTAAATACCAAACCAGCTCTACAGGAAATATTGAAAGGGGTCCTCTAAGCAAAGAGAGAGCCTACAAGTGGTAGATCAGAAAGGAACAGAGACCATATACAGTAACAGTCACCTTACAGGCAATACAATGGCACTAAATTCATATCTCTCAATAGTTACCCTGAATGTGAATGGGCTAAATGCCCCTGTCAAAAGACACAGGGTATCAGAATGGATAAAAAAACAAAACCCATCTATATGTTGCCTCCAAGAAACACATTTTAAGCCCGAAGACACCTCCAGATTTAAAGTGAGGGGGTGGAAAAGAATTTACCATGCTAATGGACATCAGAAGAAAGCAGGAGTGGCAATCCTTATATCAGATCAATTAGATTTTAAGCCAAAGACTGTAATAAGAGATGAGGAAGGACACTATATCATACTCAAAGGGTCTGTCCAACAAGAAGATTTAACAATTTTAAATATCTATGCCCCCAACGTGGGAGCAGCCAACTATATAAACCAATTAATAACAAAATCAAAGAAACACATAAACAACAATACAATAATAGTAGGGGACTTTAACATTCCCCTCACTGAAATGGACAGGTCATCCAAGCAAAAGATCAGCAAGGAAATAAAGGCCTTAAATGACACACTGGACCAGATGGACATCACAGATATATTCAGAATATTTCATCCCAAAGCAACAGAATACACATTCTTCTCTAGTGCACATGGAACATTCTCCAGAATAGATCACATCCTCGGTCCTAAATCAGGACTCAACCGGTATCAAAAGATTGGGATCATTCCCTGCATATTTTCAGACCACAATGCTCTAATGCTAGAACTCAACCACAAAAGGAAGTTTGGAAAGAACCCAAATACATGGAGACTAAACAGTATCCTTCTAAAGAATGAATGGGTCAACCGGGAAATTAAAGAAGAATTGAAAAAAATCATGGAAACAAATGATAATGAAAATACAACGGTTCAAAATCTGTGGGACACAACAAAGGCAGTCCTGAGAGGAAAATATATAGCGGTACAAGCCTTTCTCAAGAAACAAGAAAGGTCTCAGGTACACAACCTAACCCTACACCTAAAGGAGCTGGAGAAAGAACAAGAAAGAAACCCTAAGCCCAGCAAGAGAAGAGAAATCATAAAGATCAGAGCAGAAATCAATGAAATAGAAACCAAAAAAACAATAGAACAAATCAACGAAACTAGGAGCTGGTTCTTTGAAAGAATTAATAAAATTGATAAACCCCTGGCCCGACTTATCAAAAAGAAAAGAGAAAGGACCCAAATAAATAAAATCATGAATGAAAGAGGAGAGATCACAACTAACACCAAGGAAATACAAACTATTATAAGAACATACTATGAGCAACTCTACGGCAATAAATTTGACAATCTGGAAGAAATGGATGCATTCCTAGAAACATATAAACTACCACAACTGAACCATGAAGAAATAGAAAGCCTGAACAGACCCATAACCAGTAAGGAGATTG
Source organism: Mustela lutreola (assembly GCF_030435805.1). NCBI lineage: Eukaryota > Metazoa > Chordata > Mammalia > Carnivora > Mustelidae > Mustela > Mustela lutreola. Next base: position 79,916,015 of record NC_081308.1, read on the forward strand.
AAACAGTCATTAAAAATCTCCAAACAAACAAAAGCCCAGGGCCAGACGGCTTCCCGGGGGAATTCTACCAAACATTTAAAGAAGAACTAATTCCTATTCTCCTGAAACTGTTCCAAAAAATAGAAATGGAAGGAAAACTTCCAAACTCATTTTATGAGGCCAGCATCACCTTGATCCCAAAACCAGACAAGGATCCCACCAAAAAAGAGAGCTATAGACCGATATCCTTGATGAACACAGATGCGAAAATACTCAACAAAATACTAGCCAATCGGATTCAACAGTACATTAAAAAGATTATTCACCACGACCAAGTGGGATTTATTCCAGGGCTGCAAGGTTGGTTCAACATCCGCAAATCAGTCAATGTGATACAACACATCAATAAAAGTAAGAACAAGAACCATATGATACTCTCAATAGATGCTGAAAAAGCATTTGACAAAGTACAACATCCCTTCCTGATCAAAACTCTTCAAAGTGTAGGGATAGAGGGCACATACCTCAATATCATCAAAGCCATCTATGAAAAACCCACCGCAAATATCATTCTCAATGGAGAAAAACTGAAAGCTTTTCCGCTAAGGTCAGGATCACGGCAGGGATGTCCATTATCACCACTGCTATTCAACATCGTACTAGAGGTCCTAGCCTCAGCAATCAGACAACAAAAGGAAATTAAAGGCATCCAAATCGGCAAAGAAGAAGTCAAATTATCACTCTTCGCAGATGATATGATACTATATGTGGAAAACCCAAAAGACTCCACTCCAAAACTGCTAGAACTTATACAGGAATTCAGTAAAGTGTCAGGATATAAAATCAATGCACAGAAATCAGTTGCATTTCTCTACACCAACAGCAAGACAGAAGAAAGAGATATTAAGGAGTCAATCCCATTTACAATTGCATCCAAAACCATAAGATACCTAGGAATAAACCTAACCAAAGAGACACAGAATCTATACTCAGAAAACTATAAAGTACTCATGAAAGAAATTGAGGAAGACACAAAGAAATGGAAAAATGTTCCATGCTCCTGGATTGGAAGAATAAATATTGTGAAAATGTCTATGCTACCTAAAGCAATCTACACATTTAATGCAATTCCTATCAAAGTACCATCCATCTTTTTCAAAGAAATGGAACAAATAATTCTAAAATTTATATGGAACCAGAAAAGACCTCGAATAGCCAAAGGGATATTGAAAAAGAAAGCCAACGTTGGTGGCATCACAATTCCGGACTTCAAGCTCTATTACAAAGCTGTCATCATCAAGACAGCATGGTACTGGCACAAAAACAGACACATAGATCAATGGAACAGAATAGAGAGCCCAGAAATAGACCCTCAACTCTATGGTCAACTAATCTTCGACAAAGCAGGAAAGAATGTCCAATGGAAAAAAGATAGCCTTTTCAATAAATGGTGCTGGGAAAATTGGACAGCCACATGCAGAAAAATGAAATTGGACCATTTCCTTACACCACACACAAAAATAGACTCAAAATGGATGAAGGACCTCAATGTACGAAAGGAATCCATCAAAATCCTTGAGGAGAACACGGGCAGCAACCTCTTCGACCTCTGCCGCAGCAACATCTTCCTAGGAACAACGCAAAAGGCAAGGGAAGCAAGGGAAAAAATGAACTACTGGGATTTCATCAAGATCAAAAGCTTTTGCACAGCAAAGGAAACAGTTAACAAAATCAAAAGACAACTGACAGAATGGGAGAAGATATTTGCAAACGACATATCAGATAAAGGACTAGTGTCCAGAATCTATAAAGAACTTAGCAAACTCAACACCCAAAGAACAAATAATCCAATCAAGAAATGGGCAGAAGACATGAACAGACATTTCTGCAAAGAAGACATCCAGATGGCGAACAGACACATGAAAAAGTGCTCCATATCACTCGGCATCAGGGAAATACAAATCAAAACCACAATGAGATATCACCTCACACCAGTCAGAATGGCTAAAATCAACAAGTCAGGAAATGACAGATGCTGGCGAGGATGCGGAGAAAGGGGAACCCTCCTACACTGTTGGTGGGAATGCAAGCTGGTGCAGCCACTCTGGAAAACAGCATGGAGGTTCCTCAAAATGTTGAAAATAGAACTGCCCTATGACCCAGCAATTGCACTATTGGGTATTTACCCTAAAGATACAAATGTAGTGATCCAAAGGGACACATGCACCCAAATGTTTATAGCAGCAATGTCCACAATAGCCAAACTATGGAAAGAACCTAGATGTCCATCAACAGATGAATGGATCAAGAAGATGTGGTATATATACACAATGGAATACTATGCAGCCATCAAAAGAAATGAAATCTTGCCATTTGCAACAACATGGATGGAACTAGAGCGTATCATGCTTAGCGAAATAAGTCAAGCAGAGAAAGACAACTATCATATGATCTCCCTGATATGAGGAAGTGGTGATGCAACATGGAGGCTTAAGTGGGTAGAAGAATAAATGAAACAAGATGGTATTGGGAGGGAGACAAACCATAAGTGACTCTTAATCTCACAAAACAAACTGAGGGTTGCCGGGGGGAGGGGGTTGGGGAGAAGGGGGTGGGATTATGGACATTGGGGAGGGTATGTGATTTGGTGAGTGCTGTGAAGTGTGTAAACCTGGTGATTCACAGACCTGGGGATAAAAATATATGTATATAAAAAATATATGTTTATAAAAAATAAAAAATTAAAAAAAAAAAAATCTCCAAACAAACAAAAGCCCAGGGCCAGACAGCTTCCCGGGGGAATTCTACCAAACATTTAAAGAAGAACTAATTCCTATTCTCCTGCAACTGTTCAAAAAATAGAAATGGAAGGGAAACTTCCAAACTCATTTTATGAAGCCAGCATCACCTTGATCCCCACACCAGACAAGGATCCCATAAAAAAAGAGAGCTATAGTCCAATATCCTTGATTAACACAAATGTGAAAATTCTCAACAAAATACTAGCCAATAGGATTCAACAGTACATTAAAAAGATTATTCACCACGACCACGTGGGATTTATTCCAGGGCTGCAAGGTTGGCTCAACATCTGCAAATCAGTCAATGTGATACAACACATCAATAAAAGAAAGAACAAGAACCATATGATACTCTCAATAGATGCTGAAAAAGCATTTGACAAAGTACAGCATCCCTTCCTGATCAAAACTCCTCAAAGTGTAGGGATAGAGGGCACATACCTCAACATCATCAAAGCCATCTATGAAAAACCCACCGCAAATATCATTCTCAATGGAGAAAAACTGAAAGCTTTTCTGCTAAGGTCAGGATCACGGCAGGGATGTCCATTATCACCACTGCTATTCAACATAGTACTAGAGGTCCTAGCCTCAGCAATCAGACAACAAAAGGAAATTAAAGGCATCCAAATCGGCAAAGAAGAAGTCAAATTATCACTCTTCGCAGATGATATGATACAATATGTGGAAAACCCAAAAGACTCCACTCCAAAACTGCAAGAACTTATACAGGAATTCAGTAAAGTGTCAGGATATAAAATCAATGCACAGAAATCAGTTGCATTTCTCTACACCAACAACAAGACAGAAGAAAGAGAAATTAAGGAGTCCATCGCATTTACAATTGCACCCAGAACCATAAGATATCTAGGAATAAACCTAACCAAAGAGGCACAGAATCTATACTCAGAGAACTATAAAGTACTCATGAAAGAAATTGAGGAAGACACAGAGAAATGGAAAAATGTTCCATGCTCCAGGATTGGAAGAATAAACATTGTGAAAATGTCTCTGCTACCTAAAGCAATCTACACATTTAATGCAATTCCTATCAAAGTACCATCCATCTTTTTCAAAGAAATGGAAAAAATAATTCTAAAATTTATATGGAACCAGAAAAGACCTCGAATAGCCAAAGGGATATTGAAAAAGAAAGCCAACGTTGGTGGCATCACAATTCCGGATTTCAAGCTCTATTACAAAGCTGTCATCATCAAGACAGCATGGTACTGGCACAAAACAGACACATAGATCAATGGAACAGAATAGAGAGCCCAGAAATAGACCCTCAACTCTATGGTCAACTAATCTTCGACAAGCAGGAAAGAATGTCCAATGGAATAAAGACAGCCTCTTCAATAAATGGTGCTGGGAAAATTGGACAGCTACATGCAGAAAAATGAACTTGGACCACTTCCTTACACCACACACGAAAATAGACTCAAAATGGATGAAGGACCTCAAGGTGCAAAAGGAATCCATCAAAATCCTTGAGGAGAACACAGGCAGCAACCTCTTCGACCTCAGCCGCAGTAACATCTTCCTAGGAACAACGCCAAAGGCAAGGGAAGCAAGGGCAAAAATGAACTATTGGGATTTCATCAAGATCAAAAGCTTTTGCACAGCAAAGGAAACAGTTAACAAAATCAAAAGACAACTGACAGAATGGGAGAAGATATTTGCAAACGACATATCAGGAAAAGGCTAATATCCAAAATCTATAAAGAACTTAGCAAACTCAACACCCAAAGAACAAATAATCCAATCAAGAAATGGGCAGAAGACATGAACAGACATTTCTGCAAAGAAGATATCCAGATGGCCAACAAACACATGAAAAAGTGCTCCATATCACTCGGCATCAGGGAAATACAAATCAAAACCACAATGAGATATCACCTCACACCAGTCAGAATGGCTAAAATCAACAAGTCAGGAAATGACAGATGCTGGCGAGGATGCAGAGAAAGGGGAACCCTCCTGCACTGTTGGTTGGAATGCAAGCTGGTGCAGCCACTCTGGGAAACAGCATGGAGGTTCCTCAAAATGTTTAAAATAGAACTGCCCTATAACCCAGCAATTGCACTACTGGGTATTTACCTTAAAGATACAAACATAATGATCCAAAGGGGCACGTGCACCCGAATGTTTATAGCAGCAATGTCCACAATAGCCAAACTATGGAAAGAACCTAGATGTCCATCAACAGATGAATGGATCAAGAAGATGTGGTATATATACAGAAAGGAATACTATGCAGCCATCAAAAGAAATGAAATCTTGCCATTTGCGACAACATGGATGGAACTAGAGCGTATCATGCTTAGCAAAATAAGTCAAGCAGAGAAAGACAACTATCATATGATCTCCCTGATATGAGGAAGTGGTGATGCAACATGGGGGCTTAAGTGGGTAGGAGAAGAATAAATGAAACAAGATGGGATTGGGAGGGAGACAACCCGTAAGTGACTCTTAATCTCACAAAACAAACTGAAGGTTGCTGTGGGGAGGGGGTTTGGTAGAAGGGGGTGGGATTATGGATATTGGGAAGGGTATGTGCTTTGGTGAGTGTTGTGAAGTGTGTAAACCTGGTGATTCACAGACCTGTACCCCTGGGGATAAAAATATATGTTTATAAAAAAATGAAAAATTAAAAAAAAGTTTTTATTTAACTTGTATTTAATTAACAAACAGTGTAATATTAGTTTCAGGTACATGCTATAGTGATAAAACACATCCATAAATCATCCAGTGCTCATCAAATATACACTGCTGTTTATTTATTTATTTTTTATTTATTTATATTATTTTTATCTTGTTATATTAGTCACTATACAGTACATCATTAGTTTTTGATGTTGCATTCCAAGATTCATTGCTTGTGTATAACATCCTGTGCTCCATGCAATACATGCCCTCCTTAATACCCACCACCAGGCTCATTCATTCCTCCACCCCTTCCCCTCTAAAACCCTCAGTTTATTTCTTGAAGTACAGAGTCTCTCATGGTTCATCTCTCCCTCCAACTCCCCCCCTTCACTTTTCCCTTCCTTCTCCTAATGTCCTCCACGTTATTCCTTATGTTCCAGAAGTAGGTGAAACCATATCATAGGTTGACTTTCTCTGCTTGACTTACATCACTTAGCATAACCTCCTCCAGTCCTATACATATTGATGCAAAAGTTAGATATTCATCCTTTTTTTAAAATCAATATATAATGTGTTATTATCCCCAGGGGTACAGGTCTTTAAATTCCCAGGTTTACACAATTCACAGCACTCACCACAGCACATACCCTCCACAATGTTCATCACCCAACCATGCTCTCCCTACACCCCTCCCCCTGCAACCCTCAATTTGTTTTGTGAGATTAAGAGTCTCTTATGATCTGTCTCCCTCCCAATACCATATTGTTTTGTTTATTCTTTTTCTTACCCCCCCAGACTCCCCACATTGCCTCTCAACATCCTCATATCAGGGAGTTAATATGGTAACTGTCTTTCTCTGATTGACTTATTTCACTAAGCATAATACCCTCTAGTTCCATCCATGCTGTCGCAAATGGCAGGATTCCATTTCTTTTGATGGCTGCATTATATATATATATATATATATATATATATATATATATATATATATAATCACTTCTTCTTTATCCATTCATCTGTCGATGGACATCTAGGTTCTTTCCATAGTTTGGCTATTGTGGACATTGCTGCTATAAACATTCGGGTGCATGTGCCCCTTCGGATCACTACATTTTTATCTTTAGGGTAAATACCCAGTAGTGCAATTGCTGGGTCATACAGTAGATCTATTTTCAACTTTTTGAGGAACCTCCATGCTGTTTTCCAGAGGAGTTGCACCAGCTTGCATTCCCATCAGCTTTGTAGGAGTGTTCCCCTTTCTCCGCATCCTCGCATCTGTCATTCCCTGACTTGTTAATTTTAGCCATTCTGACTGGTGTGAGGTGGTATCTCATTGTGGTTTTTATTTGTATTTCCCTGATGCTGAGTGATGTGGAGCACTTTTTCATGTGTCTGTTGGCCATCTGGATGTCTTCTTTGCAGAAATGTCTGTTCATGTCCTCTGCCCATTTCTTGATTGGATTATTTGGTTTTGGGGTGTTGAGTTTGCTAAGTTCTTTATAGATTTTGGATATTAGCCTTTTTCTGATATGTCGTTTGCAAATATCTTCTCCCATTCTGTCAGTTGTCTTTTGGTTTTGTTAACTGTTTCCTTTACTGTGCAATAGCTTTTGAACTTGATGAAGTCACAATAGTTCATTTCTGCCCTTGTTTCCCTTGCCTCTGGCTATGTTACTAAGAAGAAGTTGTTGCAGCTGAGGTTGAAGAGGTTGCTGCCTGTGTTCTCCTCAATGATTTTGATGGATTCCTTTTTCACATTGAGGTCCTTCAGCCATTTTGAGTCTATTTTCATGTGTGGTGTAAGGAATTGGTCCAGTTTCATTTTTCTGCATGTGGCTGTCCAATTTTCCCAACACCATGTGTTGAAGAGACTGTCTTTTGTCAATTGGACATTCTTTCCTGCTTTGTTGAAGATTAGTTGACCAGAGAGTTGAGGGTCTATTTCTGGGCTCTCTATTCTGTTCCAATGATCTATTTGTCTGTTTTTGAGCCAGTACCATACTGTCTTGATGTTGACAGCTCTGTAATAGAGCTTGAAGTCTGGAATTTTGATGCCACCAACTTTGGCTTTTTTTTACAACATTCTGGCTATTCGAGATTTTTTTCTGGTTCCATATAAATTTTAGGAATATTTGTTCCATTTCTATGAAAAAATGGATGGGATTTTGTTAGGGATTTCATTAAACATGTAGATTGCTTTAGGTAGCATAGATATTTTCACAATATTTGCTCTTCCAATCCATGAGCATGGATAATTTTTCCATTTCTTTGTGTCTTCCTCAATTTCTTTTGTGAGTACTTTATAGTTTTCTGGGTATAGGTTCTTTGCCTCTTTGGTTAGGTTTATTCCTAGATATCTTATGGTTTTGGGTGCAATTATAAATGGAACTCACTCCTTAATTTCTCTTTCTTCTGTCCTGTTGTTGGTGTAAAGAAATGCAACTGATCTCTGTGCATTGATGTTATATGCTGACACTTTCCTGAATTCCTATACAGGTCTATCAGATTTGGAGAGGTGTCTTTTGGGTTTTCCTCATAAGTATCTTATCATCTGCAAAGAGTGATATTTTGACTTCTTCTTTGCCAATTTGGTGTCTTTAATTTCTTTTTGTTGTCTGATTGCTGAGGCTAGGACTTCTAGTACGATGTTGAATAGTGGTGATGATAATGGACATCCCTGCTGTTTCCTGAACTTAGCAGAAAAGGTTTCAGTTTTTCTCCATTGAGAATGATATTCACGGTGGGTTTTTCATAGATGGCTTTGATGATATTGAGGTATGTACCTTCTTTCCCTACACTTTGAAGAGCTTTGATCAGGAAAGGATGTTGTACTTTGTCAAATGCTTTTTCAGCATCTATTGAGAGTATCATATGGTTCTTCTTCTTTCTTTTATTAATATATTGTATCACACTGATTGATTTCTGGATGTTGAACCAACCTTGCAGCCCTGGAATAAATCCCACTTGGTCGTGGTGAATAATCCTTTCAATGTACTATTGGATCCTATTGGTTAGTATTTTGGTGAGAATTTTCACATCTGTGTTCATCAGGGATATTGGTCTGTAGTTCTCTTTTTTGATGGGATCCTTGTCTGGTTTGGGGATCGAGGTGATGCTGGCCTCATAAAATGAGTTTGGAAGTTTTCCTTCCATTTCTATTTTTTGGAACAGTTTCAGGGGAGTAGGAATTAATTCTTCTTTAAATGTTTGGTAGAATTCCCCTGGGAAGCCGTCTGGACCTGGGCTTTGGTTTGTTTGGAGATTTTTGATGACTGTTTCAATCTCCTTACTGGTTAAGGGTCTGTTCAGGTTTTCTATTTCTTCCTGGTTCAGTTGTGGTAGTTTACATGTCTCTAGGAATGCATCCATTTCTTCCAGATTGTCAAATTTGTTGGCGTAGAGTTGCTCATAGTATGTTCTTTTAATTGTTTGTATTTATATGGTGTTGGTTGTGATCTCTTCTCTTTCATTTTGATTTCATTTATTTGGGTCCTTTCTCTTTTCTTTTTGATAAGTCTGGCCTGAGATTTATCAATCTTATTAATTCTTTCAAAAAACCAGCTCCTAGTTTCATTGATTTCTACTAATGTTTTTTGTTTGTTTGTTTCTATTTCATTGATTTCTTCTTTTTTAAAAATATTTTATTTATTTATTTGACAGACAGAGATCACAAGTAGGCAGAGAGGCAAGCAGAGAGAGAGAGGAGGAATCAGGCTCCCCTCTGAGCAGAGAGCCCGATGTGGGGCTCGATCCCAGGACTCTGGGATCATGACCTGAGCCGAAGGCAGAGGCTTTAACCCACTGAGCCACCCAGGCGCCCCTGATTTCTGCTTTGATCTTTATGATTTCTCTTTTCCTGCTGGGTTTAGGCTTTCTTTGCTGTTTTTTCTCCAGCTCCTTTAGGTGTAGGGTTGGGTTGTGTACTTGAGACCTTTCTTGTTTCTTGAGAAAGGCTTGTACCGCTATATATTTTCCTCTCAGGAATGTGTTTGCTGTGTCCCACAGATTTTGAACCATTGTGTCTTCATCATATTTGTTTCCATGATTTTTTTCCATTCTTCTTTAATTTCCTGTTGACCCATTCATTCTTTAGAAGGATGCCATTTAGTCTCCATGTATTTAAATTCTTTCAAGATTCCCTCTTGTGATTGAGTTCTAGCTTCAGAGAATTGTGGTCTGAGAATATGCAGGAAATGATCCCAATCTTTTGATACCAGTTGAGACCTGATTTGTGACCCAGGATGTGATCTATTCTGGAGAATGTTCCATGTGCACTAGAGAAGAATGTGTGTTCTGTTGCTTTGGGATGAAATGTTCTGAATATCTCTGTGATGTCCATCTGGTCCAGTGTGTCATTTAAGGCCTTTATTTCCTTGTTCATCTTCTGCTTGGATGATCTGTCCATTTCAGTGAGGGGAGTGATAAAGTCCCCTACTATTATTGTATTATTGTTTATGTGTTTCTTTGATTTTGTTATTAATTGGTTTATATAGTTGGCTGCTCCCACATTAGGGGCATAGATATTTAAAATTGGTGGGTCTACTTGTTGGACAGATCCTTTGAGCATGATATAGTGTCCTTCCTCATCTCTTATTATAGTCTTTGGCTTAAAAACTTATTGATCTGATATAAGGATTGCCACCCTTGCTTTCTTCTGATGTCCATTAGCATGATAAATTGTTTTCCACCCCCTCACTTTAAATCTGGAGATGTCTTCAGGTTTAAAATGAGTTTCTTGTAGGCATAATATAGATGGGTTTTGATTTTTTATCCATTCTGATACCCTGTGTCTTTTGATTGGGGCATTTACCCCATTTGCATTCAGCTAACTATTGAGAGATATGAATTTAGTGCCATTGTATTGCCTGTAAGGTGACTGTTACTGTATATTGTCTCTGTTCCTTTCTGATCTACTACTTTTAGGGTCTCTCTTTGCTCAGAGGACCCCTTTCAATATTCCCTGTAGAGCTGGTTTGGAGTTTGCAAATTCTTTCTGTTTTTGTTTGTCCTGGAAGCTTTTTATCTCCCCTTCTATTTTCAATGATAGAATATCTGGATATAGTATTCTTGGCTGCATGTTTTTCTCATTTAGCTCTGAGTATATCATGCCAGTTCTTTCTGGCCTTCCAGGTCTCTGTGGATAAGTCCACTGCCAATCTAATATTTTTACCATTGTATGTTACAGACTTCTTGTTACGGGCTGCTTTCAGGATTTTCTCTTTGTCGCTAAGACTTGTAAATTTTACTATTAGATGGTGGGTTGTGGACCTATTCTTATTGATTTTGAGGGGGGTTCCTGCACCTCCTGGATTTTGTTGCTTTCTCCCTTTGCCATATTAGGGAAATTCTCTACAATAATTCTCTCCAATATACCTTCTGCTCCCCTCTTCCTTTCTTCTTCTTCTGGAATCCCAATTATTCTAATGTTGTTTCATCTTATGGTATCACTTATCTCTCAAATTCTCCCCTCATGGTCCAGTAGTTGTTTGTCTCTCTTTTGCTCACCTTTTTTTTATCTCTGTCATTTGATCTTGCATATCACAATTCTCACTTCTACCTCATTTATCCTAGCAGTAAGAGCCTCCATTTTTATTACACCTCATTAACAGCCTTTTTTTATTTCAGCTTGGTTAGATTTTAGTTGTTTTATTTCTCCAGAAAGGGCTTTTATTTCTCCAGACAGAGTTTTTATAATCTCTTCATTGCCTTTTTTGAGCCCAGCTAGAACATTGAGAATCATCATTCTGAACTCTAGATATGACATATTACCAATGTTTATATTGACTATGTCCCTGGCCTTCAGTACTGCCTCTTGTTCATTTTTTGTGATGAGTTTTTCCACCTTGTCATTTTATCCGGAGAATATATGAAGGAGAGTATAAAATATTAAAGGGTAGCAAAGACTCCAGGAAAATGTGTGTTAACCACATCAGAAGAGACCCCAAATCATGGGGGATAGAAAGGGGGTAAAAAGAAGTTCAGAAAAAAAAGAAAAATATATAAAAAAGAAAATATATATATTAGACTGGTGACTAGAACAGGGTCACCCAAATAATTTTGGGAGTATTTTGGTCTCTTAGAAGAAACTACCTCCCTAAATTTTAAAGAAAGAAAAAGAAATATATATATATATATATATATATATATATATATATATATATATACAAAACACAAATTAAGGGTAAACATGATGAAAGGGTGGAATACCCAACTTTTGTAGCCACATGGACGGGACTGGAAGAGATTATGCTGAGTGAAATAAGTCAAGCAGAGAGAGTCAATTATCATATGGTTTCACTTATTTGTGGAGCATAACTAATAGCATGGAGGACATGGGGAGTTAGAAAGGAGAAGGGAGTTGGGGGAAATTGGAAGGGGAGGTGAACCATGAGAGACTATGGACTCTGAAAAACAATCTGAGGGTTTTGAAGGGGTGGGGGGTGGGAGGTCAGGGTACCAGGTGGTGGGTATTATAGAGGGCACGGATTGCATGGAGCACTGGGTGTGGTGCAAAAATAATGAATACTGTTATGGTGAAAATAAAAAACAAATTGAAATGAGGTTCCCCCCCCAAAGAAAAGAAAAAAAAAGGGTGGAATATGACTATAAAGATGAAAATTCTTTTTTAAAAAATTTCTAAAAAAGGAGCTGGTAAGATAACTTGGTTGGGAGAATAAAGAAAAAGAAAGTGGAGAGAATTTGCCCAGGCTGAAGACTAGAACAGAGCCCTATGCTAGATTTAGGGTGTATTTTGATCTATTAGAAGTTGTATCCCTGAATTTTTTAGAAGAAAAAACCCTATGTGTATACTTAAAAATAAAGTTAGATACGATGACAGATAAAATATGACTATAATAAAGAAGGTTCAAAAAGATTTTTTTAAGTGAAAGCTATTGTTAAGATAAACTAGTTAAAAAACGTTAAAAGAGGAAAGAGTAAAAGTTAAAAAATTTTAGCATAAGAAAAAATAAAATTAAAAAGATCATTTAACTTTGCAAGACGAAAGAATCAGGGGGAAAAGCCATGAATTCCATGCTTTGCTTTCTGCTCCTTTGGAATTCCGCTGTTCTTGGTAAGTGAACTTGGTCTTGGCTGGATTTCTTGCTGATCTTCTTGGGGAGGGGCCTGTTGTAGTGATTCTCAAGTGTCTTTGCCCCAGGCATAACTGCACCACCCTTAGCAGGGGCCAGGCTAAGTAATCTGCTCTGGTTCGCTTTCGTGAGCTTTTGTTCCCTGTAGAGTTCTGGAGGATGGGAATGAAAATGGTGGCCTCCGGATATCTGGCCCAGAGGAGCCAAGAGCTTGGGGTCCCACTCCTCAGTGTGCCCTCAGAGAAAACCGCTCAATCACTCCTGTCTTCCTGGCCTCTGGCTGTGCTCTGAGCTCACCCAGTCTGTGACCAAGCATCTCTGTCTCTGGAACACAGCCTTGCCTAGTGTCTCCAAATCCAGCAGATCCCTGAACTCTTCCAGGGGTGTCTCCCCGGATCTTGTGGGGTCTCTGCTCAAAGACCAATGACCTGACTGTACCACGGATCATGGTTTAAGGTAACCTCAATTTGAGAGCTCAGTCCTTGGCTCTATCTCTGTAGCTGGCTTCCCCATTCTAATACCTGTGAACTCTGTTATACTCAGACACCCCCGATCCTTCTTGTGACCCCACAGGACCTGAGAGCATGCTATCCCTGCATGGGCTTCACTCTGGCTAGCCTCTGGAGTGATGTCCCTCAGTGGAGCAGACTTTTAAAAGTTCTGATTTTGTGCTCCATTCCTCCACTACTTGCTGGGAGCCGGCCCCTCCCCCCATGGTCTCTCTTCCCATCACTTTGGAGTCACTTCTCGCATGTCCTACCTTTCAGAAAGTGGTCGATGTTCTGTTTTTAGAATTGCTGCTCTTCTTCTCTTCAATCTCCTGTTGGATTTGTAGGTGATCAGAATGGTTTGATAAACTATCTAGCTGATCTTCTGCTACCTGATGTCATCTCAGCCTGCTACTCCTCTGCCATCTTGACTCCTCCTCTCCAGTATTCATCCATTCTGCTGACTGGATAATATTCCATTGTATATATGGACCACATATTTATCCATTTGTTTGTTGAAGGGCATCTTGACTCTTTCCACAGTTTGGCGATTGTGGACATTGCTGCTATTTACATGGGGATACTTATAGCCCTTCTTTTCACTACATCTATATCATTGGGGTAAATACCCAGTAGTGCAATTGCAAGGTCATATGGTAGCTCTATTTTAAATTTTTTGAGGAATCTCCACACTGTTTTCCAAAGTGGCTGCATCAACTTGCATTCCCACCAACAGTGTAAGAGGGCTCCCCTTTCTGCACATCCTTTCCAACATTAGTTGTTTCCTGCCTTGACAATTTTTTGCATTCTAACTAGTGTAAGGTGGTATCTCGGTGTGGTTCTGATTTGAATTTCCCTGATGGCTAATGATGATGAACAGTTTTTCATGTTTCTGTTAATTATTTGTATGTCTTCTTTGGAGAAGTGTCCATTCATGTCTTCTGCCCAATTTTTGACTTGATTATGTTTTTTGAGGGTTGAATTTGAGAAGATCTTAAATAGGTGATGGGAATTAAGAGTACACTCCTTAATCACATCCCTAAGAGTACACTCCTTAAACACATCCCCCCACCTGCCTCCCTTCTGGTAACCATTAGTTTGTTCCCTATAGTTAAGAGTCTGTTTCTTGGTTTGCTTCTCCCTTATTTTTCCCTTTTGCATTATTGTTTATTTCTCACTTTCTGCATATGAATGAAATAATATGGTATTTCATTTAGCTTAATACTTTCTAGCTCCATTGACATTGATGCAAATGATAAGATTTTATTCTTTTTTATGATTAATATTCCATTTAATATACACATGTCTTCATTTTTATCCATCCATCAGTCAACAGACACTTAGGTTGTTTTTATAATTTGGTTATTATAAATAATGCAGCTAAAACATCAGGGTGAATGGATGCCTTAGAAATATTTTTGTATTCTTTTGGTAAATATCTCAGTAGACATATCTAGAAAGAAGCTGCTATGGCTGATGTCAAAGAGGTTACTGCCTGTATTCTCCTCTAAGATTTTTATGTTTGGGTCTCACTTTTAGGTCTTCCATCCATTTTGAACTTATTTTTGTGTATGGTGTAAGAGAGTGGTCCAGTTTCATTCTTTTACATATTGCTATCCACTTTTCCCAACACCATTTGTTGAAGAGACTGTCTTTTTTCCATTGGATATCCTTTTCTACTTCATTGAAGATTAATTGACCATGTCATTGTGGGTTCATTTCTGGGTTCTATTCTTTTCCATTGATCTGCATGTCTATTTTTGTGCCAGTGCCATACTCTTTTGATCACTACAATTTTGTATGTAAATTGAAGTCCAGACTTGTGATGACTCAAGCTTTAGTATTCTTTTTCAATGGCTATTTGGGGTCTTTTGTGGTTCCATACAAATTTTAGGACTGTTTGTTCTAGCTCTTTGAAAAATGCTGGTGGGGGACGCCTGGGTGGCTCAGTTGGTTAAGCAGCTGCCTTCGGCTCAGGTCATGATCCCAGCGTCCTGAGATCGAGTCCCATTTCGGGCTCCTTGCTCAGCAGGGAGCCTGCTTCTCCCTCTGCCTCTGCCTGCCATTCTGTCTGCCTATGCTCGCTCTCTTTCCCTCTCTCTCTCTGATAAATAAATAAAATCTTAAAAAAAAATGCTGGTGGTATTTTGATAGAGATTACCTTAAATGTGTAGATTGTTTTGAGTAGTAGACTCTTTAACATTATTTGTTCTTCCAATCCATGAGCATGGAATATTTTTCCATTTCTTTGAGTCATGTTCAATTTCTTTTACCCGTGTTTTATAGTTTTCAGAGGACTGGCCTTTTACCTCTTTGGTTAGGTTTATTCCTAGGTACCTTACTATGTGGGGGGAAAATGGTATCCTAGGTATATCTAGGTATTTTATTGTATTGGTGTAAATTTCATTTTTTTAATTTCTCTTTCTGCTACTTCATTTTATATAGAAATGGGACAGATTTCTGTACATTGATTTTGTATCCTGTGACACCTCTGAATTTGTTTACTAGTTCTAGCAGTATTTTAGTGGAGTCTTTCAGGTTTTCTATACAGTGAAAAGTTAACTTTTCCTTCTTGATTGGGATGCTTTTGTTTCTATCTCTCTCTCTTTTTTTTTTTCTTATAGCTGTGACTAGGTCTTCCAGTGCTATGTTGAGTAAAAGTGGGGAGAATGGACATCCCTGTTTTGTTCCTCACCATATAGGTAAAACTCAGTTTTTTTTTTTCCCATTTAGGATGATATTAACTATTTTTTGTTTGTTTTGTTTTGTTTTGTTTTTTTGTATGTGGCCTTTATTATATTGAGGTATGATCTCTCTAAACCAGTTTTTATCATTAATTAGTATTGTACTTTATCAAATGCTTTTCCTGTATCTACTGAAATTATCATACGATTTTTATCCTTTCTGTTATTGATGTGATATTTCTCATTGATTTATTTGCAAATATTGAATCAACCTTTCTACCTTGGAATAAATTTCACTGAACTTGGTGAATGAATCTCTTAATGAATTGTTGGGTTCTGTTTGTTAGTCATTTATTGAGCATTTTACATCTATGTTCATCAGGGATGTTGGCCTGTAGTTCTCTTTTTTAGTGAAGGCTGTATGTGGTTTTGGTTTCATGGTGATGCTAGACTCAGGATAAATTTGGGATTAATCTTCTTGTTCTATTTTTTTGCAATACTTTGAGTAGAATAGGTATAAACTCTTCATCTGTGAAGTTATCTGGCCCTGGACTTCTGTTTGTTTAATTTTTTTTATTACTAATGCAATTTCTTTGCTGGTTATCAGCCTGTTCAAGTTTTCTATTTCTTTCTGATTCAGTTTTAGTAGTTATAAGTTTTTAGGAATTTGTCAACTTCCTCTAGGTTATCCAATCTTTTCTATATAGTTTTTCATAATATTCTCTCATAATTGTTTGTATTTCTATGGTATTGGTTGTTATTTCTCCTCTCTCATTTGTGATGTTATTTCAGTCATTTCTCTCTTCTTTCTGGTAAGTATGGCTAGATATCTGTAAATTTTATTAACTTTTTCAAAGAAACAGCTCCCGTTTTCATTGAACTATTCTACTGTTTTTAGTTTCGATATCATTTATTCTTGTCTAATATTTATTATTTTCTTCCTTATATTGGTTTTTGTCTTGATATGTTGTTCTTTTTCTAGCTCCTTTAGGAGTAAACTTGGGTTGTTAATTGAGTTTTTCTTCCTTCTTGAGGTAGGACTGTATTGTTATATACTTCCTTCTTATGATTGCTTTTACTAAATCCCAAAGGTTTTAGATCTTTGTGTTTTCATTTTCATTGTATCCTATGTATTATTTTTATCTCTTCTTTTATTTTGTGGTTTACCCTTTCATTTTTAGTAGCATGTTGTTTTACCTCAATGTATTTATGGCCTTTCCAATCTTTTTTTCATCTGGTTGATTTTTAGTATCATAGCATTGTGGTAAGAAAAATTGCATGACTTCAATCTTTTTATATTAGTTGAGGCCTGTTTTGTGACTTAATATGTGATCTATTCTGGAGAATGTTCTATGCTTACTTGAAAATAATGTGTATTGTGCTGTTTCAGGACAATTTTTTTGACTGTATCTATTAAGTCCATCTGGTCCAGTGTGTCATTCAAAGCCATTTTTTCCTTGTTGATTTTCTGCTCAGATGATCTGTCCATTGATGTAAGTGGGCTATTAAATCCATTTACTATTATTGTATTTCTATCAGTTAACTCCTTTATGTTCAGTATTAATTGTTTTATATATTTGGGTGCTCCTATGTTGGATGCATAAATATTTACAAATGTGATATATTCTTGGATTGTCCTCTTTGACTATATAATGGCCTTCCTTATCTCTTTTTAAAGTCTTGTTTCTCTAAGTATTGTTTTTTTTTAAGATTTTATTTATTTATTTGAGAGTGAGAGAGGGAGTGAGAGAGAGCGTGAGAGGGTAGAAGGTCAGAGGGAGAAGCAGACTCCCCATAGAGCTGGGAGCCCAATGTGGGACTCGATCACGGGACTCCAGGATCATGACCTGAGCCAAAGGCAGTGGCTTAGCCGACTGAGCCACCCAGGCGCCCTAATATAAGTATTGTTGCTCTGACTTTCCTTTGACATCCATTTGCATGATCAATATTTTTCAATCCCTTCACTTTCAATTTACCTGTGTTTTTAGGTCTAAAATGAGTCTTTTATAGAAAACATAAAGATAGGTCTTGCATTTTATTCATTTTGAGACCCTATTTCTTTTGATTGAAGTATTTGGTCCATTACACTTGAAATAATTATCGATAGATGCATATTTATTAACATTTTATTACTTGTTCACTGTTGGTTCTGAAGATTTCCTCTGACCCTTTCTTTTTCTCTCTTTCGTGTTTTGCTGATTTTCTTTCGTGATGTACTTGGCTTCCTTTCTTTATATTCTTTGCATTTTTTGTGGTTTTGATAAGTGGGCAGCATTAGATTTATATATAATTTCTTCCTCAAATAGCAATCTATATTAAGTTGATAGTCATTCAAGTTTGAAATTATTCTTTTTTCCTTTCTCCCCATATTTTAGGTATATATTATTATATTTTATATTTCTGTGAGTTCCTTGACTAAATTTTACAGAAATATTCCTTTTAATGTGTGTTCCTTACTTTATACTATCTATATATAACTATACTATATTTTTGTGTCTCCTTTCCACTCAAGGAGTTCCCTTTAGTATTTCCTGTAGGGCCTCTTTCTTAATAATGAATGGTTTTAGTGTTTATTTTTCTGGGAAACACTTTATTTTCTTCTATTCTGAATAATAGCCTTGCTGGATAGAATATTCCTGGCTGCATCTTTTTCTCATTCAGCACACTGAATATATCATGCCACTCTCTTCTGGCTTGCCAAGTTTTTGTCAAAAAATCTCCAGGTAGTTTCATGGATTTTTTCCCTTGTAAGTTAAAGACTTCTTTAGTCTTTCCACTTTTAAGATTTTTTTCTTTCTCACTATAGTTTGCAAATTTAATTTCAACATGTCATGGTTTGGGCCTGCTGTTGTTGATTTTGATGGGAGTACTCTGTGCCTCTAGGATCCAGATGGCAGTTTCCTTTCCCAGATTAAACAAGATTTTTAGCAATTATTTCTTTTTATTTTAAAGATTTTACTTTTTAAAGTTTATTTGAGAGAGAGCACCTATGACAGAGTACAAGCAGGGGGCAGTGCCAAAAGGATAGGGAAGAGCAGGCCTGCTGAGCAGACAGACCCACACAGGGCTTGATCCTAGGACTCTGGGATCATGACCTCAGCCAAAGGCAGATGCTTAACTGGATGAGCCACCCAGGCACCCCAGATATTATTTCTTTAAATAAATCTTCTATCCCCTTTTCTTTTTTTCTTCTGGGAATTCTATGATATGAATGTTATTATGTTTGATGAAGTCACTTATTTCCCTAAGTCTATCATTGCGTTGCATAATTCTTCCTTTTCTCTTTTGTTCAGCTTCTTTATCTTCTATTATTTTTTCATTTATATCACTTATTTATTCTTCTACTTCCAGCCTGCTGTTCATTATATCAAGCCTGTTTTCAATTTCATTTATTACATTCATCATCTCTAAGTTTTTTTTTTTTTTTTTAAGATTTTATCTATTTATTTTACAGAGAGAGACACAGCACAAGAAGGAACAGAGCAGGAGGAGTGGGTGAGGGAGAAGCAGGCTTCCCACCAAACAGGGAGCCTGATGCAGAGCTCAGTCCCAGGACCCTGGAATCATGACCTGAGCCAAAGGTAGACACTTAATGACTGAGTCACCCAAGTGCCCCTGATTCTTTTTAAAATCACTATCTTTATGATTGTTGTTTTAAATCCTCCATCAGGCATGTTACTTTCATCTGCTTCCTTTATATCTATGGCCAGGGCCTTATCTTGTTCTTTCACTTGGAATAAATACCTCCATCTTCTCATTTTCTCTAAGTCTCTGCATGCTTCTCATTAGAAAAGTCAGTTATGTCTGCTGCTCCTGAAAGTAATGCCATTATGAGATAGAGGCTGTGTAATGCCCAGGGACTAGTGCTTGAGGGAGTGTCTCCAGTGTGGGCTGTGTGTCCTCCTTTGTGTTCTGACGGCTCTATCCTTTAGGCCAGTCATCTGCAGAGTATGTCCTTGTCTGCTGTTAACAGTGTTTGATCCCTGGCCTGAATGTCATGAGTTTGAAGTAGGTGTGCTCTGGTGTGCTTGTGAAATGAGACCTTACACCATCTCCTTCAGAACTGAGGCCCTGCAGAACTTTCTCATTGGGAGATGTGGTTTGGAGAGAAGTTTGTAGTAGTCTTCTGGGGTGAGGCCCACCATGCTGTGACTGAGAAAGACAGCCCCACCAGAGTGCAGTGGATGGGTCTTGGTGTAAGCAAGTTCAACAGCTATTGTGAGTGCTGTGCTGCTTCCTGCAGCACTGTGTTTATGCTGGAGGTCAGGGGAGGAAAATCACACTGGCCAGTTCTTTATTTCCTGGAGAGGTGTCTCCATGAATGCTGCCTCTCAACAATATGCTCTGAGAAGAGCAAATAATCTCCCCACTGTGTGCCCCAGGCACTCATCAGATCACTGTCTCCTCACTGTATACTTCCAGGTTATTTGCCTGCCTTTCTTTCTGGAGCAGCACAGTGTCCTCTGGGCTCTATACTGCCCAAGCTAGCTGATCTTTAAGACTCCAGGCTTTAAGCCTTGTTGTTTGTAAGAACTCATGAAATTCAGTTCTACTTCAATGGCTTTGGGGAAATGATTCCTTGTGCATTCACCCATGTGCACTTCTTTCTCTGTCATCTTTTTCTGTGACCATAGCTCCCTGCCCTCCATAGTACACATGATCTGTTTCCTTCCTAAAGCACGTTTCTGCACTTTCTATCTTCTTTGAGGTGGCTTCTTCTCTTTTTTTAGTCATATAGTTTTTTCTGTCCATCTTCAGTTGATTTCGGGGGTATTTAGGATTATTTGATAGTTATCTAGTATTCATGAGATGAGGTGAGACTAGGGTTCTCCTCGACCACCATTGTCTTCTGTCAGGAACTGAAATATGTTTCAAGCTACTAAGAGTTTGCTGAAGTAGATTAGAAGTGGGTAATCTTTTTTTGTTAATGGATCACATAATAACTATTTAAAGCTTTGACTATCATAAGACTTTTTTTCCCAATTATTTGGTTATATCATTGTAGTGTAAATTCCCAGACTGTGAAGTGAGTGGATGAGCCTGGATATATGCTAATAAGGCTGTATTTACAAGAACACAGTGTAGGCCAGTGCACGTGGGGTGCTCAATCAGTTAAGCATCTGCCTTTGGGTCCTGGAATAGAGACCCACAATGGGGTCCCTGCTCTGGGGGTAGTCTGCTTTTCTCCTTGCCTCTCACTCCACTCATTCTTTTTCTCCAATAAATAAATAAAATATTTTTAAAAAAGAAAAGAGTGTAGGTCAGATTTGTATCAAAGGATGTAATTTTCTGATCCATGAAGTAGATAAGTAATTTCTTCTAATTTTAGTAATTATCAGTCAGAACTCACAGTAGGGAAATAATGCCATTTATTTTTCCTCTTGAGCAACAACAAAAACAATGCCCAAGCATAAGCAACAGGAAATGTTCAAGATCATTATAGCAAAAATTATTAAGTTGTATTTAGCAGGAAAAAGGAACACGTGAAAATTGAATGAAAAGCCATGATTTCTTTTTTTTTTTAATTTATTTTCAGCATAACAGTATCATTTTTTTTCACCACACCCAGTGCTCCATGCGATCCGGGCCCTCTATAATACCCACCACCTGGTACGCCAACCTCCAACCCCTATCCATTTCAAACGCCTGAGATTGTTTATCAGAGTCCATAGTCTCTCATGGTTCACCTCCCCTTCCAACTTCCCGCAACTACCTTTCCCTATCTAACTCTCCATATCCTCCATGCTATTTGTTATGATCCACAAATAAGTGAAAGCATATGATAATTGACTCTCTCTGCTTGACTTATTTCACTCAGCATAATCTCTTCCAGGCCCGACCATGTTGCTACAGAAGCTGGGTATTCATCCTTTCTAATGGAGGCATAATATTCCATATATATGGACCACATCTTATTATCCATTCATCCATTGAAGGGCATCTTGGTTCTTTCCACAGTTTGGTGACCATGGCCATTGCTGCTATAAATATTGGAGTACAGATGGCCCTTCTTTTCAAGACATCTGTATCTTTGGGGCATATACCCAGGAGTGCAATTGCAGGGTCATAGGGAAGTTCTATTTTTAATTTCTTAAGGAATCTCCACACTGTTCTCCAAAGAGGCTGCACCAACTTGCATTCCCACCAACAGTGGAAGAGGGTGCCCCTTTCTCCACGTCCCCACCAACACATGTTGTTTCCTGTCTTGTTAATTTTGGTCATTCTAACTGCTATAAGATGATATCTCAATGTGGTTTTAATTTGAATCTCCCTGATGACTAGTGATGATGAACATTTTTTCATGTGTCTGATAGCCATTTGTATGTCTTCATGGGAGAAGTGTCTGTTCATATCCTCTGCCCATTTTTTGATATGATTGTCTGTTTTGTGTGTGTTGAGTTTGAGGATTTCATTATAGATCCTGGATATCAAACTATTTCTCTTCACAGATGACATGATTCTTTATATGGAAAACCCAAAAGACTCCACCCCCAAACTACTAGAACTCATACAGCAATTCAGCAACGTGGCAGAATACAAAGTCAATGTACAGAAATCAGTGGCTTTCTTATACACTAACAATGAAAATACAGAAAGGGAAATTAGAGAATCGATTCCATTTACTATAGCACCAAGAACCATAAGATACCTGGGAATAAACCTAACCAAAGAGGTAAAGGATCTGTACTCGGGGAACTACAGAACACTCATAAAAGAAATTGAAGAAGACAAAAAGATGGAAGACCATTCCATGCTCTTGGATCGGAAGAATAAACATTGTTAAAATGTCTATAGTGCCTAGAGCAATCTGTACTTTTAATGCCATTCTGATCAAAATTTCACAAGTATTCTTCAAAGAGCTGGAGAAAATAATCCAAAAATTTGTATGGAATCAGAAGAGACCCCTAATCACTAAGGAAATGTTGAAAAACAAAAATAAAACTGGGGGCATCACGTTATCTGATTTCAAGCTTTATTACAAAGCTGTGATCCCCAAGACAGCATGGTACTGGCATAAAAACAGAAACATGGACCAGTCGAACAGAGTAGACAGCCCAGATATGGACCCTCAACTCTATGGTCAATTAATCTTCGACAAAACGGAAAAAAATATACAGTGGAAAAAAGACAGTCTCTTCAATAAATGGTGCTGGGAAAACTGGACAGCTATAAGTAGAAGAATGAAACTCGACCATTCTCTTACACTGTACACAAAGATAAACTGAAAATGGGTAAAAGACCCCAATGTGAGACAGGAATCCATCAGAATCCTAGAGGAGAACATAGGCAGTAATCTCTTCGATATCAGCCACAGCAACTTCTTTCAAGATGTGTCTCCAAAGGCAAAGGAAAAAAAAGTGAAAATAAACTTTTGGGACTTCATCAAAACCAAAAGCTTCTGCACAGCAAAGGAAACAGTCAAAAAAAAAAAAAAAACAATAAGGCAACCCACAGAATGGGAGAAGATAGCTGCAAATGACAGTACAGACAAAAGGGTGACATCCAGGAAAAGCCATGATTTCTGATGGAAAACCTATAAGCCTAACAAAAACAGACACATAAATCAATGGAACAGAATAGAGAGCCCAGAAATAAATGCTCAACTCTATGGTTAACTAATCTTCGATAAAGCAGGAAAGAATGTCCAATTGACAAAAGACAGTCTCTTCAACATATGCTGTTGGGAAAATTGGACAGCCACGTGCAGAAAAATGAAATTGGACCATTTCCTTACACCACACATGAAAATAGACACCAAATGAATGAAGGGCCTCAATGTGAGAAAGGGATCCAGCAAAATCCTTGAGAAGAACACAGGCAACAACATCTTTGACCTCAACCGCAGCAACTTCTTCCTAGGATCATCGCCAAAGGCAAGGAAAGCAAGGGCAAAAATGAACTATTGGGGCTTCATCAAGATCAAAACTTTTCCACAGCAAAGGAAACAGTTAACAAAACCAAAAGACAACTGACAGAATGGGAGAAGATATTTGCAAGCGACATATCAGAAAAAGGCTAATATCCAAAATCTATAAAGAACTTAGCAAACTCAACATCCAAAAACTAAATAATCCAATCAAGAAATGGGCAGAGGACATGAACAGACATTTCTGCATAGAACACACCCAGGTGGCCAACAGACACATGAAAAAGTGCTCCACATCACTCAGTATCAGGGAAATACAAATAAAAACCACAATGAGATACCACCTCACACCAGTCAGAATGGCTAAAATTAACAAGTCAGGGAATGACAGATGCGAGGATACGGAGAAAGGGGAACCCTCCTACAAAGCTGATGGGAATGCAAGCTGGTGCAACTCCTCTGGAAAACAGCATGGAGGTTCCTCAAAAAGTTGAAAATAGATCTACTGTATGTCCCAGCAATTGCACTACTGGGTATTTACCCTAAAGATACAAATGTAGTGATCCAAAGGGGCAAGTGCACCTGAATGTTTATAGCAGCAATGTCCACAATAGCCAAACTATGGAAAGAACCTAGATGTCCATCAACAGATGAATGGATAAAGAAGAAGTGATTTTATATATATATATATATATATATATATATATATATATATATATGATTAAATAATATGCAGCCATCAAAAGAAATGAAATCTTGCCATTTGTGACAACATGGATGGAACTAGAAGGTATTATGCTTAGCAAAATAAGTCAATCAGAGAAAGACACTTACCATATTACCTCCCTGATATGAGGATGTTGAGAGGTAATGTGAGGAGTCTGGGGTGGTAAGAAAAAGAATAAACAAAAAAACATAGGATTGGGAAAGAGACAAACCATAAGAGACTCCTAATCTCACAACTATGTAGTAGTAATAATAATAATAATAATAATCTACTTCAATACTTATTTATTTTTTTCCCTTCTTTTTTATTGATTAATTTATTTTCAGAAAAACAGTATTTATTATTTTTTCACCACACCCAGTGCTCCATGCAATCCGTGCCCTCTATAATACCCACCACCTGGTACCCCAACCTCCCACACTCCCTGCCACTTCAAACCGCTCAGATTGTTTTTCAGAGTCCATAGTCTCTCATGATTCAACTCCTCTTCCAATTTACCTCAAATCGCTTCTCCTCTCTAACACCCCTTGTCCTCCATGCTATTAGTTATGCTCCACAAATAAGTGAAACCATATGATAATTGACTCTCTCTGCTTGACGTATTTCACTCAGCATACTCTCTTCCAGTCCTGTCCATGTTGCTACAAAAGTTGGGTATTCATCCTTTCTAATGGAGGCATAATACTCCATAGTGTATATGGACCACATCTTCCTTATCCATTCATCTGTTGAAGAGCATCTTGGTTCTTTCCATAGTTTGGCAACTGTGGCCATGGCTGCTATAAACACTGGGGTACAGATGGCCCTTCTTTTCATGACATCTGTATCTTTGGGGTAAATACGCAGGAGTGCAATTGCAGGGTCATAGGGAAGTTCTATTTTTAATTTATTAAGGAATCTCCACACTGTTCTCCAAAGAGGCTGCACCAACTTGCATTCGCACCAACAGTGTAAGAGGGTTCCCCTTTCTCCACAGCCCCTCCAACACATGTTGTTTCCTGTCTTATTAATTTTGGCCATTCTAACTGGTGTAAGGTGATATCTCAATGTGGTTTTAATTTGAATCTCCCTGAGGGCTAGTGATGATGAACATTTTTTCATGCGTTTGATAGCCATTTGTATGTCTTGATTGAAGAAGTGCCTGTTCATATTTTCTGCCCATTGTTTGATATGTTTGCCTGTTCCATTTGTGTTGAGTTTGAGGAGATCATTATAGATCCTGGATATGAACTTTTGACTGTACTGTCATTTGCAAATATCTTCTCCCATTCCGTGGGTTGCCTCTTTGTTTTTTTGACTGTTTCCTTTGCTGTGCAGAAGCTTTGGATTTTGATGAAGTCCCAAAAGTTTATTTTTGCTTTTGTTTCCTTTGCCTTTGGAGACATATCTTGAAAGAAGTTGCTGTGGCTGATATCGAAGAGATTACTGCCTATGTTCTCCTCTAGGATTCTGATGGATTCCTGTCTCACATTGGGGTCTTTTACCCATTTTCAGTTTATCTTTGTGTACAGTGTAAGAGAATGGTCGAGTTTCATTCTTCTACTTATAGCTGTCCAGTTTTCCCAGCACCATTTAGAAGATACTGTCTTTTTTCCACTGTATATTTTTTCCTACTTTATAGAAGATTAATTGATCATAGAGTTGAGGGTCCATATCTTGGCTCTCTGCTCTGTTCCACTGGTCTATGTGTCTGTTTTTATGCCAGTACCATGCTGTCTTGGTGATCACAGCTTTGTAATAAAGCTTGAAATCAAGTAACGTGATGCCCCCAGCTTTGTTTTTCAACATTTCCTTAGAGATTTCAGGTCTCTTCTGATTCTATATAAATTTTTGGATTATTTCCTCCAGCTCTTTGAAGAATGCCGGTGGAATTTTGATTGGAATGGCATTAAAAGTAGAGATTCCTCTAGGCAGTATAAACATTTTAACAATGTTTATTCTTCCGATCCAAGAGCATGGAATGGTCTTCCATCTTTTTGTGTCTACTTCAGTTTCTTTCATGAGTGTTCTGTAGCTCCTCGAGTACAGATCCTTTACCTCTTTGGTTAGGTTTATTCCCAGGTATCTTATGGTTTTTGGTGCTATAGTAAATGGAATTGATTCTCTAATTTCACTTTCTTTATTTTCATTATTAGTGTGTAAGAAAGCCACTGATTTCTGTACATTGACTTTCTATCCTGCCACGTTGCTGAATTGCTGTATGAGTTCTAGTAGTTTGGGGGTGGAGTCTTTTGGGTTTTCCATATAAAGAATCATGTCATCTGCGAATAGAGAGAGTTTGACTTCTTCATTGCCAATTTGGATACCTTTTATTTCTCTTTGTTGTCTGATTGCTGTTGCTAGGACTACTAATACTATGTTGAACAAGAGTGGTGAAAGTTCGCATCCTTGTCTTGTTCCTGATCTCACTGGGAAAGACAGAAGCTTTTTCCCATTGAGGATGATATTTGCTGTGGGTCTTTCATAGATAGATTTGATGAGGTTCAGGAATGTTCCCTATATCCCTAAACTTTGAAGCGTTTTAATCAGGAATGGATGCTGGATTTTGTCAAATGCTTCTTCTGCATCAATTGAGAGGACTACGTGGTTCTTCTCTCTTATATTAATTTGTTGTATCACATTGATTGATTTGCGAATGTTGAACCATCCTTGTAGCCCAGGGATGAATCCCACCTGATCATGGTGGATAATCTTTTTAATGTGCCGTTGGGCCTGTTGGCTAGGATCTTGTTGAGAATCTTAGCATCCATATTCATCAGTGATATCATTCTGAAATTCTCCTTTTTGGTAGGTTCTGTGCCTGGTTTGGGGATCAGGGTAATGCTGGCTTCCTAGAAAGAATCTGGAAGTTTTCCTTCTGCTTCAATTTTTTGAAACAGCTTCAGGAGAATAGGTGCTATTTCTTCTTTGAAAGCTTGGTAGAATTCCCCAGGGAATCCGTCAGGTTCTGGGCTCTTGTTTTTGGGGAGGTTTTTGATCACCGCTTCAATCTCCTTATAGATATCGGTCTATTCAGGTTGTCAATTTCTTCCTGGTTCAATTTTGGGAGTTTATAGTTTTCCAGGAATGCATCCATTTCATATAGGTTGCTAAGCTTATTGGCATATAACTGTTGATAATAACTTTTGATGATTGTTTCTACTTCCTTGGTGTTCGTTGTGATCTCTCCCTTTTCATTCATAATTTTATGAATTTGGGCTTTCTCTCTTTACTTTTGGATTAGTGTGGCTAATGGTTTATTGATCTTATTGATTCTTCAAAAAAACCAGCTTCTAGTTTCATTGATACGTTCTACTGTATCTCTGGTTTCTAACTCATTGATGTCAGTTCTAATCTTGATGATTTCCCTTCTTATGTGTGGAGTTTCTTTGATTTGTTGTTGATTCTCCAGTTCCTTAAGGTGTAGATACAGCAGCTGTGTTCTGGATTTTCAGGTTTTTTGAGGGAGTCTTGGATGGCTATGCATTTCCCCCTTAGGACCACCTTTGCTGTATCCCATAGGTTTTGGACTGAAGTGTCTTCATTTTTATTGGTTTCCATGAATTGTTTCAGTTCTTCTTTGATCTCCCAGTTGATCCAAGCATTCTTAAGCAAGGTGGTCTTTAGCTTCCAGGTGTTTGAGTTCCTCCCAAACTTCCTTGTGATTGAGCTCCAGTTTCAAAGCATTGTGAACTGAGAATATGCAGGGAATAATCTGTCTTTTGGTATCGGTTGAATCCTGATTTTTGACCCAGAATGTGGTCTATTCTGGAGAAGGTTCCGTGTGCACTTGAGAAGAATGTGTATTGTGTTGTTTTAGGGTTGAATGTTCTGTATATATCTATGAGGTCCATCTGGTCCAATGTATCATTCAATGCTCTTGTTTTTTTATTGATTTTCTGCTTCGATGATCTATTTCTGAGAGAGGCATGTTGAGATCTCCTACGATTAGTGTATTCATATTAATATGACTCTTTATCTTGATTAACAGTTTTCTTAAGTAATTGGCTGCTCACATATTGGGAGCATAGATATTTACAATTGTTAGATCATCTTGGTGGATAGTCCCTTTAAGGATTATGTAGTGTCCTTCTGTATCTCTGACTACAGTCATTAGTTTAAAGTCTAATTTATCTGATATGAGAATCATTACCCCAGCCTTCTTTTGAGGCCCATTGGCATGAAAGAAGCTTCTCCATCCCTTCAATTTCAGTCTGGGTGTATCTTTAGGTTCAAAATGGGTCTCTTGTAGACAACATATGGATGGGTCCTGTCATTTTATCCAATCTGCAACCTGTGCCATTTTATGGGCACATTTATGCCATTCACATTGAGAGTGATATTGATAGATATGTTTTCATTGACATCGAGTTACCTTTGATGTCTTTCTTTCTGTAGATTGTCTCTATATTTCTGTTCAATGCTATTCTTAGGATTTTTCCTCTTTTATAGAACCCCCCTTAATATTTTCTGCAGTGTTGGCTTGGTGGTTGCATAGTCTTTTAAGCCTTGCCGGTCTTAGAAACTCTTTATCTCTCCAACCATTTTGAATGTCAGTCTTGCTAGATAAAGTATTATTGGCTGCATGTTCTTCTCATTTAGTGCCCTGAATTTATCTTGCCAGCCCTTTCTGGCTTGTCAGGTCTCTGTGGACAGGTTTGACGTTATTTTGATGGGCTTCCCTCTGTAAGTAAGGACCCTCTTTGCCCTGGTGGCTGTCAATAGATTATACCTACAATTATAATTCCTCGGTTTGACTCTCAGGTGTTGTGATATTTTTTTTGGAATGTATAATCTTGGGTGGAGACCGTTCAGCCTCTAGTACATGAATTCTGGTTCCATTCGTGAGATTTGGAAAATTTTCATGAAGGTTTTGTTCCAATATATCTTCTAGACTTTTTTCTTTCTCCTCCCCTTCAGGGATTCCAATAATTCTGACGTTGGAATGCTTTATGACATCATTTATTTCCCTAATTCTGTTTTCGTGGCTTCTAAGCTGTTTGTTCCAGGCTTCCTCCTGATTCTTTCTCTCTATCTGTTTGTCTTCCAGATCACGAATTCTATCTTCTACCCTAGCTTTGAGAGTATTTAGATTAGATTGGAACTCATTGAGAGCATTGTGAACCTCCTCCCTGGTAGCTCTAAGCTCTGCCCTAACATTGTGAACATCCTGTCTGGTCGCTTTCAGTTTGGCCATAATCAGTTCCGTTTAGTCATCCATGGCTTTCTCCAACCTACGCTATTGCCTGGATAATTGTTAGCGTGAATTCTTTTTCCAGCATATTGTCTATGTTGATAGCCGTTAGCTCTGTTGCAGAAGGTCCATCCTCTGTATTTTTCTTCTGTTGGGCATTCCTCCTCCTAGTCATTTTGGTGGGAGATGACTGAACAGATGTAGCTGGATGTATCAACTGTGGTGCAGTCAAGGTGTACCCTGGAACACTTCTGAGCAATCAGGATTCCCCACCCAAATGAGAGACAAAATAAAAGAAAAAGAAAAAGGAAAAAAAAGAGAGAGAGAGACAGGAAAGAAAGGGAAGATGAAAGAGAAGGTTCAGCCCAGATGGGCCCCAAGGTAAGATTTATGAAGTAGGCAAACAAAAAGAGACAAACAAAAAGACTGATACAAGTATATGACAAGAGAAAAATGTACATATATATGCAAATAAAGGAAGAACCTTGTCAAAAAGAACCACAAGTGTAAGATTTATATGACAAACACAAAAACACAGAAACACTGGTGAAAGAAGAAGATGGGAGAGTTCTTATAAATTCTCAATGTGTGCAAGGAAGGTTGTTTTGATTCTTCCTGGATGTATCTTGATATCTTTGTTAAAGGACTCAACTTTCCTAAGATAAAGGGGATTAAAAATTGGTTTACCTATAGGGGTAGTATTGATTGGGGAAAGGGGATTACTTTGAAGTTTAACTCTATATGAATATTAGAGGATAAAAATAAAAAGGAATAAACTAGACTAAACTAAAATTAAAAAAAAGGAAATCAAAAAATAAAAATGCAAAAGAAAAACATAGGTGTATGTATCAAAAAGTTCAGGTTAGAAGGGGATTATGGAATTTGGTGTACTGCACAGCTCGCTGTGATGGTAAATAGGTTAAAAAAATTACCTATGTGTAAAAAAAAAAAAAAAAATGAACCAGAATAGTGGGAACAAGTGAACAATAGAAGTTTTCCTATGAAGTAGTGGTTGTTCTCTTGTCCTTTTTTTTTTTTTCCTCTTTTTTTTTTTTTCTTTCCTGGTTTGTTTTCTGGGGGAGGGGCCTGCCACGTGGGTTGTCAGTCAATGATGTTTCCTTAGTTAAGTCCTCCTGCCCCCCCTCAAGGGGGTGGGCTCTGAGGAAACTGGTTTTTTTCAGGATTTTGTTCTCTGGCGGTTTTAATGTTTGTTCACTTTTTTTTTTTTCTCTCACCTTGACCGCTTTTGATGGTTTTTGTAGTTTTAGAGGAAAACAAACCGCATCCTGATCTCCCTCTCAGAGAGAGGCCTCAGTCTGGCTGCAGAGCCTAAATAAGTTCCCCCTTGGCCGCTGGCAGAGCAGGTTCCAAGTTGCAGACCCTGGGGAATGCAGGATCTTTTGTTTGTACCCAAAGCCAAGGCATTGGGGGCTGTCTGGGAGCTCCCAACCGCCAGGAGGTTCCAAGCAGCAATCGCATGCTGAGATTTTGCCGCTGGCCCGGGCTGGGAGTGCCCGGTCTTGCTGGGTCTAAGAGTGCCCGGCTTGCATGCACCTCTTTCAGGGTCAGCTGTGGGTCGTGCGCGCGTCTCAGGAACTGAGAACGGGGCACAGGTCCGAAAGCACCAGGCTGGGCTTTTGTGCACCTCTGTCAGGGAAGATAATTTGGGGCACAAGGCTTAGGCTCTGAAACAATGGCTGGGTCAAAGAGCGCCTGCTGGGCCTTTCTGACTCTCTCAAGGGAGCATGAGGGATGCGTGCGCCTATCTCAGGCTTTGTAGTAGGGCTCACAATTTCTGCCACCCAGCGTGGCTCCCATCCCCTCACTGGAGCCAGAACCCATGCATTCTCAGGCACGCTGGCAGCTTAGGGACCAAGACCTGGTTTCTCCGCCGCCCTCTCTCTGGCTCAGCACAAGGGAGGCTGTCCTGGGACCAGGGACTTAAGCCCCTGTCCCTAGCTGCCCCGATTCCCACAATTTCTCCCCGCCCCCCGTGATCCTTTGCTCTTTTGGAGTGCTTTCAACCAGTCTCCAAGTTAATGCTGGTCCCCAAACGCAGGGCTCGTATTGGGGTATTACTTTCCAACGGGTCGCCTCTGGTGGCTCCCTCCCCCTTTTGTTTATCTTCGGATGTCAGTCCGCTGTTCCCACTCCACTTTACCTGCCCACTGGCGTCTTCTGCCCCTGTAGAGATCCAGACTTGTATAATTCTGATCTCAGGCTGATTTCATGGGTGAATGGAGTTCTTTGGTAGGTAATCAGCTCACTTCGGGGTACAGGCTGAAAAAGGCGCCTCCTCCTACTCCCCCGCCATCTTGTCCCCCCCTCAATACTTATTTAAATAATTTTGTTAAAGATTATTAAATAATAAAAAATAATAATTAATCAATTAGTGCTGAAGCTGAGAAACTCTGGCTTAACTTGTATTCTTCTTTGTGAGTTGTATTTATTCAGACATGCCATCCAGAGGAAAAATACTATCTTTTCCATGGAATATTTGCTTAATAGGAAAAAAAAAATTATTCTCGTGAAATGATTTTGGAAGTTTTCAACCTTTGTTATAAGCTGAAATTTTACATGAAAAATTTCTCTTTTTTTAAAGGAACCTTAGTTTATGACTCTTAACCTTAGTAAAAATTTTCCTTTAATAAATATGAGCTAATCCTGATTTTACCTTTTAATGTGCTTTGCTTTATTTGATATTATTATTGCTCTACTAGTTTTGTTTCTATTAACAATTGCCTGGAATGCCTTTTGTTACACAGATATATTCAACATATCTATATCACTTTGTTTTAGTTTGGGCCTTATAAATAACATATTGTTTTATGTTTTAAAATTCAAATTTAGGGGGCCCCTGGGTGGCTCAGTGGGTTAAAGCCTCTGCCTTCCGCTCAGGTCATAATCCCAGGGTTCTGGGATAGAGCCCCACATTATGCTCTCTGCTCAGCAGGGAGCCTGCTTGCCTTCCTCTCTCTCTGCGTGCCTCTATGCCTACTTGTGATCTCTATCAAATAAATAAATAAAATCTTTAAAATAAAATAAAATACAAAGTCAGAATATTTCCTAATGGGTAAATTTACTTAACATTTCTTATGATTAAATAAATATTGGTATTTCAACCATCATATCTTTTATTGTGTATATTCTCTATTTGTAATCATTTTCTTTTTTTTCTTTTTTTAATATGTTCAGTTAGCCACTGTATAGTACATCACTAATTTTTGATGCAGTGTTCAATGATTCATTAGTTACATCTAACATTACATTTTCCTTGTGTGTTTTTCCCTTTTTCTTTGTTATTTGTTTTCTTTTTTCCAGTCTTCTTTGAATAAGTAGTTTCCTTTGTTGGATTTTTTTCCCTACTTTTTTTGAATGTACATGTTATGTTTCTATTCTTTTTTGTTGAAATTATATATTTTAAATTTCTACTTGGTAAATGGTAAAGAAACCATTTCCAAATGCCTCAGATATGCTTCATGAACCTCAGTATTTTCATTTCTGCTCTTCAGAGTGTTCCTTTATTTTTGAGTGAAGTGATATACTTGTGAATAGAATTTCTATTATCTACTGCAAATGTTTGAGAGAGGGAGGTTTCAGCATTTCTTCAGCTTGCCATCTTGAATCAAGAGTACTTTTT
The DNA here is from genome assembly GCF_030435805.1 of Mustela lutreola. Classification (NCBI taxonomy): domain Eukaryota; kingdom Metazoa; phylum Chordata; class Mammalia; order Carnivora; family Mustelidae; genus Mustela; species Mustela lutreola. Next base: position 79,949,114 of record NC_081308.1, read on the forward strand.
GACTTTTAAAAATCTGTCCAAAGATGTTGATCACAATGGCCACAAAAAATTATATATAAGGATATTAATTACAAAATTATTTATAATTCCAAAAGTAAAAGTTGATCTAAATGATCTAAGTGTTCTCTAAGGAAATGATAAAATAATATGGAAACATTCATGTGATAAAATATTGTTGGTCACTTAAGTGGTATTTTACAGAATATTTAACACCACAGGAAGATGTTGACAATATAATGTTAAGTGCAAAATGTTTTCTACAGTATCCGTTTTATGGAAGGCAATGGGCTAAATTTAATTATACCACAATGTTGATGGTGATTATATGTGAATAAGGGAATTATGGTTCATTCCTATTTTCTTTTTCCTGTATTGTTGTGTTTTTAAAATATAGATATTGTATAAGTTGTAGAGAAAATTTGAATGTTTAATATTCTGACACTGATTTTTATATTGGAGATCAAGATGTAGTGGGTATAAATTCTCAGTTTATAAACTTTGGTAAGTAGTTAATATCGTTTTTTCTCTACATCTGAACTTAAATTCTTATCTCTGATTCCAATAAGCTGAGTTGTAGAAATAATCGCAAGAGCTCAAGTTTTCCTCAGTCATCCCAGAGTCTCCATCTCTCTTTATTTTTTTTTTAAATCATGTTTCTCTGTCATCATTATCTATCCAGGTTAGTATGTCTCCACTCCTGTCTAAACCCAGGCCCTTGTCCATGAAAATTATTATTATGTGCTTCTTATCCCTATCACAAGGACTGATTAGTTGCTTTCCTGTTCTTGAAAACATGGTCAACAACTGGCCCTTCCCATATATTATAGAACAATAGGGAACTCTGAAGCTGTTGGAAATTCATTGTTCTAGACTTAAAATTCAGCCATCTCGATTTTCTATTCCTATTTCTTTCTGGGGTTAGAAGGCATGGGAAGGCATCTCAGAAAAGGAGACACAGAATGTTTCTGCTTTCTTATTCCCCAAATTATTCTGGGGTTTCATACCCTTAAACCATCAAATCTCATCTGGGGGTAAATATTGATCAGGGTCATTTTTTCAGGGACCCATTAGCATCTCATTTCTTTGTTTCACTTCTGATTTTCTTCCCTAGATTTTGGAATCCTTGGTTGGGAGTGGGAAAACTTTTTTATTCTGGGTCTACCATTTGTAGCATAAACTTTAAGTTTCAATTTTTTAGGGTTGAGGTTTTGGAAGCTCAACTTCTCAGACTTCTGTAATTCAAGTAAGTTTTTAAAATTCAAAAACCATGATTTGAATCTTCTGTTGTTTCCCAAGGTGGTGGAAGACACTACATGAATTGAGGAGAAGTAAAATTTAAGAGAAATAAGAAAATTTGGGAAATTTAGTTTAATATCTTGAGATTATCCCAACACATAGAAATAAAAACCACAATCTTATTTTCAATCAATCCCTTATAATAATATCAGAATTCTTCTCCTAAAATATAAATATGACTGTTACTTTTCTTGAAGACTTCAGTGACATATACCCATTGTGCATGGATTAAATTTTCCCATAACTGGTCTCAGCCTATCTTTGTGGATTTTTTTTCCCACTAATCATTATATTGCTTCAATAAAAGATTTGCTTATTATTCTCTAAATATCCGTTTCATCTGATGTTTCTGTGTCTTTGCTCATGCTCTTTCCTCAAGAGTTAATTGCCCATCTTTACAACGCAGAGAAATAATACTTGTTCTTCAAAATTCAGCACCAATGTCTGATCAAAGCCTGAACAAAGTCTTCTCTGACTCCCTTTATGGAGTCTTGCCACAGTTTAAAAACAGAGCTTTAAAGCACTTCACAAAATAATGAGCAGAGCGGGGCTCCATTGGAACATCAGTTCCAAGCCCTTTTCTCTATATTCTCTTTAGAAGTAACCTTATTGATACCCTTGACTTCAATTATGCTGTACACTTTTGAAGTAATATTTCCAACTGATACATTTCAGGTGACCTACAGACACACAAATCCAGCTGGCTTCACTTCACATCCATTTGGATGTCTCTCAAGTACTTAAATCTCAAATGCTCAAAATTGAACTCATTAAATATTCAAATATTTGTTGACTATAAGATTAAAATGATATCCATATCACCCCCTTCTAGACTTTGTGATGATTCCCTAATGCAACTTGGGTTGTCATCACTATCTGACTGCATGTAAACAGATTGTTTTCTCAGACTACTATTCTGGAAAATGCAGTTATGTTTATACTGTTTCAGATGTATAAGTATAATGTATGTTTATACTGTTTTGGATATATGTGCATTTAAGAAGCCTTTGAGAATTCTTCCTTACCTAATGTCATATGCTATAGTAAGTACAAGCTTTGGAATAAAACACTGCTATATTTACAGTGCAGCTTTGCCACTTATTAGCTGTATAACTTTGAGAAAGTTATGCATATTTTATGAGCATCAGGTTTCTCACCTATAAATGTGGGAAATAATACATAGATCATCAAGTTGTATGGAATATTCAAATTAATACATTTAACAGTACCTAACTAAGACCTTTTCTAGGGTGGGTTATCATTTTTTATCATTTTATTATTTTTTTCTCTTTATTTAGAAAAATACTTTACCTGCACTCTTATTTTAGGGTTTATTATTATTTTTTGTTTCTATCACAGTTGTTCACATTCTGTCTCATCGATTAGATTTTAAGTTTCTTGAGGAAAAGAAATATTTTTTATCTCAAAAAACCCACATAATGTTTCAATAAGTGCCTTTGAGTGAATGAGCAAATGAACAATTAAATGAATAAAAAACAGAGACAGCAGATTTGATTCTATTTTATTCTTTGATAGAGCTGAGCCTTATTCAAGTTTTGGTTCAACCAGCTATCTTGCTTGACACAAAATGCACTTTCTTGGCATTTTTTTAAGGAATTATAATAATATTTCTTGTACAAAAACTGGAAATTCACATATTTTTTAATATTGTCATTGGTACACAAAATCCAAGTGATTAACATTGATCACTTGGAGATTTTCATATCTTCTCAAGTTTTATGGCCTGTTCCAACTTCCTTTTGGTTTAAAAATGTTTCCTACTGCTCTTTTTGCTAAGATAACCTGATGCATTATTGATTTAAAAGCCAATAAATATTAGTTAGAAATCATGGTATTATCACTTCTTGTTCCAAGCACTTGCTCATTCATTCTTAATTATGACAGAAACTAAATCTGAAAGTGGTTTCAGTGTGCATTAACATAAAATTCCACTACATTCTATTGATGGAAGAGTTATAGAAATCAAGTAAACTAATTGTCTGACTCTTTTTCATCTCTGTTGCCACTATTAACTGTAATGTAGACAATGAATGTAAAAACGTACATAGCTCCAGGCTCTTGACTAAATAATTTACTCTTATGTTTTCCCAGAAATGTTGACAGGCTATAAAAGAGAGAGGACACTTAAATTTATTAACAAGCCAGACAGCAACTGTTCTGTCAGTTGCAAATAGTAGCAAAAGTTAAGTTGCTTGAACAGCCTTTTTTGTTTTTTGTGGTCAACTCCAAAAAGCCTATGTTAAAACCATAGCTTTGGAAGTTTGCTTTCTTGTAGGTTGAAAGAGATACCCAAATGACAGATGAAACATTTGTATTTAGTCATGATTACCACCATGGAGCCTCAGAGTGACCACGTTTTTTTCTTCATTTGCAAAATGTTCTCAAAGGTTTTCTGAATCTTTGAAGTTACTCATTCAACATCTCCCAATATTGGCTGTGGGACAAAAAAGAAACAGCAATTTCTGGAGTACAAAATTTTTTAAAAGCTTGTGTAGAATTCAGTCTGGTTAGTCAAGCACATTTTAGAAGGAGACATTTGTGTTCATACTACCTGTAAGGAATTTAGAGGAATGCTCTTTCTTTCTTTCTCTCTCTCTCTCTTTTTGAAATGCTCTTTCTTTATTTTTTAAAATTTTATTTATTTATTTGTGAGAGAGAGAGAGTGAGAGAGCGAGCACAACCAGGCAAAGGCAGAAGGAGAAGCAGGCTCCCTTGCTGAGCCAGGAGCCCAATGTGGGACTCGATCCCAGTATGCTGGGATCATGACCTGAGTTGAAGGCAGCTGTTTAACCAACTGAGTCACCCAGGTGTCCCTGAAATGCTTTTTCTAATCTTTTTCTTCCTATGAGGATCTTTGAGATGTGGTTTGTGAGCTTCATCTAATTATGCCAACTCTGAATTTTCTCCCATTTTTGAACACTTAAAACATGTTGGTCATATCATTTATTTTACCCTTATATAGAGCCTCATTATTCAAATATTTTAGTAATAATATCCCATCCAATTGATGGGATTATAAAGTCCCTGTTTCTCAGGATTGTGTCTTAAACATCTTTATCATATCTACATCGTTTCTTATCAAATGTGTATTGTTATTTCTTGCACATTGTAAGCTATAGGAAACGTATACTGATTGACTAACTGAGCTACAGGTATAATTTTACTATTTTGAACAATAGAGTACATTATTTAAACAAATTCATAATATTTATTCTTGAACGGATTTTCTAAATGACCACTACTTCTTGTTAAAAATAAATATTTTAAGAAACTAAATGTTAGAAACATCATTTATGCCTTGAAAGAATAGTGTAAGGACTGTTAAAGTCAATTCTAAGAGGGCTCAAAATCCTTCTCTTCCTTATATAATAAAGTTTCTTCTTTTTATGTTTACTATTCTCTCAAGAACTCGCCCTTGTCTGTGCCACTCAAACCTGCTTACCTAGGTCATGCCTGCCACTGGTTGCACCACCCTTCCTTTTGGATCATTTTTTGCTTTTGTCCTACTCCTTTGCATATTCCACTTTAGCCTGGCACTTATTTCCTGAGATTGTTTTATCCCAGATGACACACTTCACAACTGCATGTTGGTCTGGTCAATATCTGCATCTACACCTAACTCTGAAAATTCTAACTCTGGAAGAGGCCCTGGCCACTGTTTGCACTAGGGCAAAGGTAGAATGGTAGAATAATAAAAGATGAAGCCAAAAATTGTTATATGAAAAATTCTAAGAAGCTAAGGACAAGATAGTAACATACTTAGAAATCTATATTTGTAGCAAAAACTAAAAGACTGGGACAGATGACAATCAAAAAATGAAATTAATTAATTCTCATTTTATATCTTCTGCACATTTGTCAAAATTCTTCTCATTCTCACCTTCTATGAAGTTCTCCCTCTCTTCCAATCCACAATGACTCTTTTTTGCCACTTATAAAGTCCCATTTATAAACTGCTCCTACAATAATTGTGCCTTGTGAGAAAATATCACATGTAGTTTTAAACCAACCAGGTTGCAATCTCCAATGGGAGAAAGTTTTTGAGAGCTAGCAATATTACATACTAAAGTGTTGAAATAACCTGAAAATGTGATTTTAGAATTATTTCAGTGATCTTTGAGATATTATGGGACAAGAAATAGGCATATGTGATGACAAAATGGAGAAAAAGATGGGTTCTGGACAGTACAGAACTATAATCTGGGCATTTGAGGGGGCAAGATTCTAGAGTATCTTGTGAAACAAATGTTTTATGCACTCTAAGAAAAGAAAATGGTAATGACCAGGAAACAGATGGTTTCTTTTATGAATAACTCATACTAAAATAACCTCATTAGATTTTTGGACATGTTATTAGCTTGATAAATTCACAACTGTCTTTTTAAAAACAAACACTTGAGAACTTGTAACATATTACTCATTTAAAATAGGGAATGTGGGCTTGGTGAGAATAAAATTAAATAAGTTGTATAATTGGTTGACTAATTCTAAAAAAGTACATTGATCATTAAATTAATGTCAGGTGGTTCCTCCAACAATACAGCATAGTCTTGTTCTGATAAAGAATTTTATTCAAACATTTCTAAAAGACATTTTTACAAAGTATGCAGATGATATCATGGAGAATAGCTAATATTTGTAGAGGTTACCTTGGAACAAAAATACAAAAACATGGGTTTGGTAGTTAGAAAAATTGAAGGTTTAAATCAACTCTACCACCTACTAGCTGTGAGATCAGGGAAATTACTTTTCACTTCTTATAAAGACCAAATAATCACTCAGAAAACAATAAATGGTAGCTTCTATTCTTTTTTTTTTTTTTTAGATTTTATTTATTTATTTGACAGAGACAGAGATCACAAGTAGACCGAGAGGCAGGTAGAGAGAGGGAGAAGCAGGCTCCCTGCCAAACAGAGAGCCTAATGTGGGGCTTGATCCCAGGACCCTGTGACCATGACCTGAGTTGAAGGCTGAGGGTTAACCCACTGAGCCACCCAGAAGCCCCAGTAGCTTCTATTCTTTACTGTTATTTATACAACTGTTATTATTTTCCCAGGTCAGAAAGATAAGCTGAAACTAAACATGGAATTTAACAGTTAAGATGAAAATCAATTCTACAAACGGAGGACCTAATATCACATCTCATGTGAATAAAACTTGATGGTTTCAGTTGACTGTAAGCTTAATTTGAATCCAACATATGACATGAATAGCAAGACATTTAATACAATATAGGTTTTCAATAGACTGATAGTAATTTGATTAGGGGAAATAATAGTTCCTCTCTGGTGTTCAGACCATACTTGTGAGATTGTATTTAAGGAGGACTTTGATTTTCCCAGAGGAGGGTAACTATAATTTAGGTGGTAATTCTGGAATCCAAGTCACAGGTTACAGGAGAAATGGTTTAAATAACTGAAAATCATTCTTCTAGAGGAAATAAGATTTATGAGGTGGGGTTTTGTAGTTAGCCAAGGAAATCTTTTCCCCCCTAGGCTGCTTATCATGGAGAATTTGAAACAGATATGAAAACAGTGAGATTAATATAATCCTCTCTTATATACCTACCACCCAGCTACAGTTATCATTTTTTTATTAAATTTTTTTATTTTCAGAAAAAAGTATTCATTATTTTTTCACCACACCCAGTGCTCCATCATTTTATAGATAATTTTGTTTTATGTATTATCCTCCTGACTAGGATTATTTGAAAGGAAATTTCCAAATTTCAGAAATGTCATGTCATTTATAATTGTTTAGCTGTGTTTCCTTAAAAGAGAAGTTAAAAAAAACTGCAACACCATTATTGTACTTTAAAAAATTAACAATTTTGTAGCCTCATTAAATATCCAGTTATTATACAAATTTCTCTAATTTGTTTCACTAACGGTATTGTATAGTTATAGAGACTGAGAGCTGTCAATGCCTTGGTCATATTCCATGGTCCACTCTGGAAAGCATACATTTTACCTTTGATTGATATCACAATCATGTTAATCCACTGCTCCTTCTATTTTGTTTCTTTTTTTATTGTAGTAAAATATACATAACATAATATTTGCCATTTTAACCATTTTTAAAATAAATCTTCTCTTTATTTGAGACAGAGAGAGAGAACTAGGGGGAGAAGCAGAGGGAGAATCAGATTGCTTGCTGAGTAAGGATCCTGATGCAGCACTCAATTTCAGAACCCTGGGATCATGACCTGAGCTGCAGGCAGATGCTTAACCAACTGAGCCACCCAGGTTTAATTTTTTTTTTTTAAGAAATTCTTCATAGGCAGCATTCAATCCTTAAATCAACAGACACTTCATTTCTAGTATTTTCTCTCTTTAAAAAAAAATATTAGCAGTCAGTGATAAACATTACCATGATTTTTTTCTTTTCCAGTGGGGGTTAAAAAAGTTATATTCTAATTCTATCATTCCTTCTTCATTTATGACCTGGAATATTGCTTAAAAAGGCAAAGTTCTTCTTATCCTTTTGGTTATAGAAAATTTTTTGAAGCAAATAGATATGTGTTGCCTTCCAAAGATTATGCTATGTTCTTGGATCTGACTAGGGTCTGGTGGAGATAATGGATTTTTGAATTACCTCCTGAAACAACTCTTCTTTAACACCAAAAATTAATGTGAGAAAAAAAAAAGAATTAAGGGGAGATGGTAGCTGTTTTCAAATAGTTAAAGTGATTTAGGGTGAAAGCTCATTTTTTTTTACACTACATCAGTAGATTTTAATGTAGTGTTCAGTAGCTCATTAGTTGCCTATAACACACAGTGCTCATCACAATATGTGTCCTCCTTAATACATGTCACCCAGCTACCACATCCCCCCACCTCCCTGCCTTCTGTAACCCTCAGTTTTGTTCCCAGAGTTCAAAATCTCTCATGGTTTGTCTCCCTCTCTGATATCTTCCCATTTAGTTTTCCCTCCCTTCCCCTGTGGTCCTCTACTCTATTCATTACATTCCATGTATGAGTGAATCCATACAACTGCCTTTCTCTGCTTGACTTATTTCACTCAGCATAATCCCCTCCAGTTCCATCCATGTTGATGCAAATGGTGAGTATTCATCCTTTCTGATGGCTGAGTAATATTCCATTATATATGGACCACATCTTCTTTATCCATTCATCTATTGAAGGACATCTAGGATCTTTCCACAATTTGACTATTGTGGAAATTTCTGCTACAAACATGGGGCTGCAAGTTTTATTTTGTTTTGTTTTGTTTATTTTCTTATTTTATTTTATTTTACTTTTTTCAGTGTCCCAAGATTCATTGTTTATGCACCACATCCAGTGCTCTATGCAATATATGCACTCCTTAATACCCACCAACAGGCTCAACCAACCCCCTCCCCCACTCCCCTCCAAAACATTCACTTTGTTTCTCAGAGTCCACAGTCTCTCATGGTTTGTCTCCCCTTCTGATTTCCCAAACTCACTTCTCCTCTCCGTATCCCAATGCCCTCCATGTTATTCCTTATGCTCCACAAGTAAGTGAAACCATATGATAATTGACTCTGTCTGCTTGACTTATTTCACTAGCATAATCTCCTCCAGTCCCATCCCTGTTGATACAAAAGTTGGGTATTCATCCTTTCTGATGGAGGCATAATACTCCATTGTACATATGGACCATATCCCCTTTATCCATTCATCCTTTGAAGGGCATCTTGGCTCTTTCCACAGTTTGGTGACTATGGTCATTGCTGTTATGAACATTGGGGTACAGATGGCCCTTCTGTTCACTATGTTTGTATCTTTGGGGTAAACACCCAATAGTGCAATTAAAGGGTCATGGGGTAGCTATATTTTTAATATCATAAGGAAGCTCCACACTGTTTTCCAAAGTGGCTACACCAACTCAAATTTCCACCAACAGTGTAAGAGGGGTCCCCTTTCTCCACATCTTCTCCAACACTTGTTGTTTCCTGTCCTGTTGATTTTGGCCATTCTAACTGGTATAAGGTGGTACCTCAATGTGGTTTTGATTTGAATCTCCCTGATGGCTAATGAGGATGATCATTTTTACATGTGTCTGTTAGCCATTTGTATGTCTTCTTTGGAGAAGTGTCTTTTCATGTCTTCTGCCCTTTTTTTGATATGATTATCTGTTTCGTGGGTGTTGAGTTTGAGGAGTTCTTTATAGATCTTGGATATCAGCCTTTTTGTTTGTAGTGTTATTTGTCAATATCTTCTCCCATTCCGCGGGTTGCTTTTTTGTTTTGTTGACAATATCCTTTGCTATGCAGAAGCTTTTGAACTCGATGAATTTGCAAAAGTTCATTTCCGCTTTTGTTTTCTATGCCTTTGGAGACATGTCTTGAAAGAAGTTGTGGCTGATGTTGAAGAAGTTACTGCTTATGTTCTCCTCTAAGATTTTGATAAATTACTGCCTCATATTGAGGTCTTTTATCCATTTCGAGTTTGTCTTTGTGTCTGGTGTAAGAGGATGGTTGAGTTTCATTCTTCTACACATAGCTGTCCAAGTTTCCCAGCACCATTTATGGAAGAGACTGCCTTTTTTCCACTGGATATTTTTTCCTGCTTTGTTGAAGATTATTTGACCATTGAGTCGTGTCCATATCTGGACTCTCTACTCTGTTTCACTGGTCTATGTGTCTGTTTTTGTGCAAGTATCATGCTGTCTTGCTGGTCACAGCTTTGTAGTAAAGCTGAAAAATCAGGAAACGTGATGTTCCCAGTTTTATTTTTCTTTTTCAGTATTTCCTTAGAAATTCAGGGTCTTTTCTGGTTCCATGCAATCTTAGGATTGTTTGTTCCAGCACTTTGAAAAATGTCGATGGAATTTTGATCAAGATGACATTGAAAGTATAGATGGCTCTAAGCAGTGTAGACATTTTAACAATGTTTATTGTTCTAATCCATGAGCATGGAATACTTTTCCATCTTTTTGTCCTCTTCACTTACTTTCATGAATGTTCTGAAGCTCCTTGAGTACAAATCTTTTACCTCTTTGGTTAGGTTTATTGCTAGGTATCTCATGGTTCTTGGTGCTACAGTAAATGGAATCAATTCTCTAATTTCCCTTTCTATATTTTCTTTGTTAGTGTATAAGAACAAAATATATAGTGTATATTGTATGTATACAGTATACTGTATGCAAAATGTATGTATACATATGTATACTGTATATAGTGTATACCGTACGTATATACAATGTATAGTGTATAAGAATGATTTCTGTACATGGATTTTGTATCCTGCCACATTACTGAATTGCTACATGAGTTCTAGTAGTTTGAGGGTGGAGCCTTTTGAGTATTCCATATAAAGTATCATGTCGTCTGTGACGAGAGAGAGTTTGAATTCTTCTTTGCCAATTTAAATACCTTTTATTTCTTTTTGTTGACTGATTGTTATTGCTAGGACTTCTACTACTATGCTAAAAAACAGTGTTCCTGATCTCAAAGGGAAGGTTTCCCCAATGAGAATCATATTTGCTGTGGGTTTTTCATAGATAGATTTTAAGAAGTTGAGGAATGTTCCCTCTATCCCTGCACTTTGAAGCATTTTAATCAGGAACGGATGTATTTTATCAAATGCTATTTCTGCATCAATTGATGGGACCATATGGTTCTTCTCTCCTCTCTTATTGAATTGTTCTATCACATTGATTTGTGAAAGTTGAACCACCCTTGCATCCCAGGGATAAATCCCACCTGGAAATGGTGGATAATCTTTTTAATGTACCATTAAATCTCATTAGCTCAGATCTTATTGAGAAACTTGGCATCCATATTCATTGGGAATATTGGTCTGAAATTCTCCCTTTTGATGGGGTCTTTGCCTGGTTTGGGGATCGGGTAATGCTGGCTTCATAGAAAGAGTCTGGAAGTTTTCCTTCCATTTCTATTTTTTGAAACAGCTTCAGGAGAATAGGTATTATTTCTTCTTTGAATGTTTGGTAGAATTCTGCAAGGAATCCGTGAGGTCCCGGCCTCTTGTTTTCTTGGAAGTTTTTGATCACTGCTTCAATCTCGTTACTAGCTACTGTTCTATTCATATTGTAAATTTCTTCCCATTTCAGTCTTGGAAGTGGATAGATTTCCAAGAATGCATCCACTTCTTCTAGTTTGCTTAACTTATTGGTATATGACTTGATAATAATTTCTGATGATTGTTTCTATTTCCTTGGTCTTAGTCCTGATTTCTCCCCTTTCATCCATAATTTTATTAATTTGAGTCCTCTCTCTTTTCTTTTGGGTTAGTTTGGCCAGTGGTTTATCGACCTTATTGATTCTTTCAAAGAACCAGCTTCTAGTATCATTGATGTGTTCTACTGTATCTCTAGTTTCTAACTCTTTGATTTCTGCTCTAAACGTGATTATTTCCCTTCTTGTACATGGGGTTGGCTTAACTTGTTTTTGATTTTCCAGTTCTTTAACGTGTAAAGAGAGTTGTTGTGCTCTGGATTTTTCAATTTTTTTTTTTTATCAAGTCTTGGATGGCTATGTATTTCCCCATTATGATCACCTTTGCCATAACCCATTGGTTTTGGACTGATGCATCTTCATTCTCATTAGTTTCCATGAATTATTTAAGTTCTTCTTTGATTTCTTGGTTGACCCAAACATTCTTGAGAAGGATGGTTTTTAGCTTCCAAGTGTTTGAATTTCTTCCAAACTTTTTCTTGTAGTAGAGTTCCACTTTCAAAGCATTGTGATCTGATAAGATGCAGGGAATAATCTCAAACTTTTGGTATTGGTTGAGCCCTGATTTATGACCCAGTATATGATCTATTCTGGAGAAAGTTCCTGTGTGCTCAAGAAGAATGAGTGTTGTGTTGTTTTAGGGTGGATTGTTCTGTATATATCTATGAGGTCCATCTGGTCCAATGTGTCATTCAAAGCTCTTATTTCTTCATTGAGTTTCTGCTGGAATGATCCATTTATTTCTGAGAGTGGCATGTTAAGATCCCCTACAATTGTTGTATTCATATCAATATGAGTCTTTATTTTGATTAACAGTTGGTTTATGTAGTTGGCCACTCCCATATTGGGGGCAAAAATATTTACAATTGTTAGATCTTCTTGGTGGATAAACCCTTTAAGAATGATGTAGTATCCTTCTGTATCTATGACTACATTCTTTAGCTTAAAATCTAATTTATCTGATATGAGAATCCCTACGCCAGCTTTCTTTTAAGGCTCATTGGCATGAAAGATGGTTCTCCACCCCTTTACTTTCAGTCTGGATGTATCTTTGGAGTCCAAATGTGTCTCTTGTTGACAGCATATGGACGAGTCCTGTCATTTTCTCCAGTCTGCATCCCTGTGCCATTTTATGGGAGCCTTTGGGCCATTCTCCTTGAGAGTGATTATTGAAAGATATGTTTTTATTGACATCATATTGCCTGTGACATCCTTGTTTCCATAGATTGTCTGTAAATTTCTGTTCTACGTCACTCTGGTGTTCTTTCTTCTTTTATAGAACCCCCCTTTATGTTTCTTGTAGTGCCAGCTTGGTGGTCACATACTGTTTTAAACCTTGCTGGCCTTGGAAATTCTTTATCTCTCCATCCTTTTTGAACATCAGCCTTGCTGGGTAACATATTTTTGGCTGCCTGTTATTCTTATTTTGTGCCCTGAATATGTCTTGACAGCCCTTTCTGGCTTGCCAGGTTTCTGTGGACAGGTCTGTTGTTATTATGATGGTCCTTCATCTGTACATAAGGAATTTCTTCCCCCTAGCTTCCCTTAATACCTCCTGTCTGCAATTACAATTTGTGAAGTTCACAATTAAGTGTATGGAGTTCTTCCTTGAATTGTTGATCTTGAGGGATGTCCTTTCTGCCTCTTGGACACGATCACTTGTTCCATTCCCCAGACTAGGAAAATTTTCATCCAGAATTTGTTCAAGCATAGTTTCTAGTCTTCTCTCTTTCTGCACCTCCTCAGGTATCCCAATAATTCTAACACTGGATCCTTCCCTGGCATCATTTATTTCCCTAATTCTGTTTTCATTGCTCTTAAGCTGTTTATTCCAGGCCTTCTCCTGATCTTTGTTTTGTATTAATTTGTCTTCTAGATTATTAATTCAATCTTCTGCCTCAGTTAGAGTACTTAGATTAGATTGGTTCTCATTGATAGCGTTTTTTAGTACTGCCAGATCAGCCCTCACTTCTGCCCTTAGATATTCTATGTTGCTACTAATGATCTTCTCCAACCTAGCCATTGCCTGGATAATTGTTACCATGAATTCCCTTTGTGAGATACTGTTTATTCCATATTCAAGTTCTGTGGCAGAGGGTATAGTCTATGAGTTTTTCCTTTGTTGGTTATTACTCCTCATAGTCATTTTGGTGAAAGGATGTTGAGGGGATTTATAGCTGAATATATCAACTTTGGTCCTGACAAGGTGCACCTTCTCTAATGATGTTTTCTGCCCCCATAGAGATCCAGAAGTGTATAATCTTACATCTCAGGCTGATTTCATTGGTTTTCAGAGTGTTCTGATAGATATTTAACTCACTTCAGGAGACTGGCTCAAATAGGGTCTCCTACTTCTCTGCAATCTCACCTCTCCTCCTCCTTTTTCATATTTATGTTATTTCTCTTATTCAGAATGGTAGAAATGACAGAATTACTAAAGCTATCTGAAATTGTCCCTAAATATCTTTCAAATTGAGGTATGAAATATTTTAAAATAATTTGTTACAAGAGAACCAAAAAGTGACAATTAATAATTACAATATATCAGGCAATGTGAAGTAGGATAAGAAGAAACAAAACTCAAAACTTTTGAGTAACTCCAGCTTTTTAATCTACTATCAAAAACAACGGCAATGAAAACTTACTTTTACGTAACACGATTGTTTCAAAAGCCCTTTGATATCAACAATTTCATTTGATACAACTGACTTGTAAGAAAGAATCCAGAGATCCAGTCCTTCTGACAGGGAAGCAGAGAGGCAAAAATTTAACTAATCAAATCACAGCCTTAAAAAATGATACATTTATTTATTCATACATCCAGTTAGCATTTATTTAAAGAGTATTATATGAGAAATATTGTGCTAGTTAACAATGGAATGTACTGTCAGACTACTCTAAAAACGGTGACAAAAACTTCAACACTATATGATAAATGTTTTATGGTGCTTTGGTCATTGAAAATGACACTTTTAAATTGGTGTGGAACTTAAAACTAAACTCCCTTAAATATCACAGATGAGATGTTTATGATAAAAAAGTGATCTTTGTATGAGCACAGAACCACAGAATTTTAGAGGTGCAAAGGACCTTAGAGATTATTTTTCCAATAATTCCCTCATTTGATATGTGTGGTAACTAAAACCTAAAGTGACTGAGTGATTTTAAGATAATATAACTGGAAAGTGGCAAAGTTTTCAGGTTTCTTGAGCTTATAAACCTATTTTCCAAACTATCTCAACACACTCAGAACTGGAAAAGTAAAAAAGAAAGTGTGTATTCATTCTGAAATTATAGATTTTACCACTATCCTTAAAGTTTTCAAAATGTCAAAAGACAAAGTGGGCTTTTGTATCAATACTATTACTTTATAAGTTCCTAATGAATTAAAATATTTTTAATATTCAATGATCAAATATTATTCAAAAGGCAAAAATGAATGTTATACTTCACATTATTTTAAAGGTCATTTCTGGAACCTCTCTTATTGAAGAAACATCACCATGCCAATTGCTAAATGTTTATAAGCTCAATACAAAGAATAGGCAGTGGATACTACAGTGCATAGACATATAAAATTCCCAGTCTGTGGTCATTTTTAGTCTACAATTAGAAGTTCAATATAAATGTGTTTTATTTCACAAACTCATAGTTTCTTCCACATTAATGTCTATCATTATAGTTCCTTCCAATAATATCTTGAACCTTTAACAATGTGGATTTGTTGACGAAAAGGATATCCCAAAATAATGTAGCATGCCTGTATCACTCACTTTTAAGACTTAATTTTATTCCCATTACCTTTCTTCTAGTTCACTTTGCTATTTCTAGTAGAGTGGTTCTCCCTGCATGAGTAAAATCTTACTACATTCTTATCCTTCACTGTTGGTTCTCCCTTGGCAGTCGAGTTTAATCATGCCAGATGTTTTTGAAAATCTCAATCCTACGCAAATAATAGCCAGCCTGACCAACTCTTCCACTCAAAATACCACCCTCCCTCAGAAATATATTATGTTCAGGAAATGATTCCCGACAATGAAGCAAAGTAACCTGCTTTCAATCAATTTGTGGGTTGCTATTTTACTAAAAAGCTTTGATAATTATACTACAAATAAGTAACTGTTTTTAAGCTGACTAGTCCAAAATGTTCTAAGTTTACTGTTTTTGTCTTATTCTTTAACCACAGAATCTCATATAGTGAATACAAATATGAATCATAATTAGAAAGCAATGAAATAGATCTTCCATGTGATATACAAAATTGATCAGCTTATTTTTATCAGCTACATCTATATTGACTTTTTCCTCTCTTCATACACAGAAAAGCGTTGTTTACACCTTCAATAAGTCATCCCTTCTTAACGGGAGTTGAATTCATGAAGAAACTGTTTTCCTAGTAAGTAAACACCCCTATGCTCTTAGATTTCCTTTTTTCTTCCATTTCTCCACCTCCACACATCAATGTGCCCTCCTCACTCCCCTCCCAGAAAGGCTTATAGAGTAACACATCACTTTTCCAAAGAATAGACTTCTAGTAACTTCAACCATCAGGAAAAAGAATGCCACAGACTTTTGCAAAAGAGAAAAAGATTTTTGAGAGGCCAGTTGTCAAAAAGCACATGCTTATTTCATAAGAATAAAACTGAAAATGAGCTCTTTTCCCATAGCTTATTATCGGTTCTTCTCTTACAGTGCTTAAAATTTCTCATTATTCTAGTTACTTATGGAAATGTGTTATCTTCCTTATGAGTTTGGAAAATCTCTGCCAGCAGAATCCAGGTCTAATTTATCTTATTCCCCACAATGCCAGTTTCTTCATTTATATTCTACAAAGGGCCATTTCTCTATCCTTTAAGGCCCCATGGAGGTTGCAAAAATGTCTAGGTAATTAGGAGTAAGAAAAGGCTATTTGTTTTGCCTAGTTTTTCACTATATTCTGGCACTTATCACATGCTTTTATTATAGGCATTTTTATATATATACTATATTCCCAGCTGCTCCAAATGAAAAGAAAGCTTTATAAACTCCTTGAGGGAAAGTTCCATATGTTGTTCATCTTTGTATCTCTCAAAGTTTTTAAATAGAAGCTTATATATAATAGACACAGATATACAAATGAATAAAAAATAAATCATATTAGAGGGCTAAACATCAAACACCCATAATGTATGACAGCAAAAAATGTCATTAGAATATTTAAAAATATTTTATTCATTAAATAGTTATTAAATGCCTATTATATACTAAGAACTGTGCTATGTACTAAAAGAACAGAGATATATAATTTCCCTCAGAGAATCCCTAGTTTAGTAAGGATAACCAGGAATGAAGTAAAAAATTATAAACCAAACTTATAAGAGATTCTTTCTTATTGATATATCCATACCCTAAGCCTAGCCCAGTACACATTTTATTGTAAGAAAAAATAATGAAAAACATTTTAAACCAATAAAATTTTAAATATTATGGAAGATAAGATTACATTAACTGAAAGACCACATGCAAGGTAAGTGAGCTATCACTTACTATATTACCACCATTTCTTAAATGCTCAGAAGTTAGATTGCTATCTCAATATTCTTTGTGTCATATCCCAAGCTATAGCTATGAATAGCTATTTTACATAAAATGCCATATTTTAGGAGATATTTTTAAATACATTGAAAGAAGTCTTGATATTATTAATAATGTTAAGTAGTTAATTGTATCTTTATTTTCTTTTTTATAAAGGAAGACATCTCTAAATATTTTACCTAATTTCCCCAAACCCTATTAGGTATTTCATTCAAGCACAGATAGAAAATTTTCAATAGCTCATAGAACTATAAGGGGCTACCCCAATATTTGATAGATTATAGCAGGACTATTAGCTAGTTATTAACATATTCAAGAATAACCTTTGAGAATAATTTTACTCAATTTTTAAGACTCAGCAATTTAATCCACTACCACTTTCTTTATTTTCTGGAAATGGCAGATACTTTAGCTAAATACCAAATAAATTTCATTTCCTTTCCCATGGTTAGTTAAAATGTGAAGTGTCTGTGAAAAGGAGAATTTTAACACGATATATAGCCTTATACTGTTAATGAACTCAAGGCATTTGGCAACATTACTTATTTGAGCCTTGTCCAAAAGAAGATGCACAATGAGAAAATAGACTTGGACATAGGTACTCTATGTACACTGTTGGCTTGTATAAAAATCAGACAAGATATGTGCTATTATAATTGATAACTGTCTAAACATAACAGTAAATGACAATGTGTATTGAAGGGTATGTTCCACTACAGTTGTACTAGACAAGGATTATATTAACATTTTAGGAGGAAGTTTTTTCATGCTTTAAAAAAAAGTATTCAAGTGTGGAATTAAGATGACAGAGAACTAAGAAAGTCTAAGTTTGTATGATCCAAAAAATACAGCTAGATAATTATCAAATCATTTTGAACACCTGAGAAATCAATCAGATATCTGAGAAAAGAAATGCTGTAATCTACAAGTAGAAAAGCCAGCACTTTTTGGAAGTTAGGAGGTGCAGAGACTTGAATCAAGGATGATATATCTGAGGGTAAGAAAAAGGAGAGGAAGCTGACTTAAGGAGGCTGACACAAAGTATTGTAAGCAGCAGAGCACAAAATCATGACTTTTAGAAGTCAAAATGGATGAAGGACCTTAATGTGAGAAAGGAATCCATCAAAATCCTTGAGGAGAACACAGGAAGCAACCTCTTTGACCTCAACTGCAGCAACTTCTTCCTAGAAACATCGCCAAAGTCAAGGGAAGCAAGGGCAAAAATGAACTATTGGAATTTCATCAAGATCAAGAGTAGGGGTTACAAATTTTGAGCTCTGTGTCTAAAGAGCAGTGCTCCCCCATATCCATCCTTCCCATGGACGCTGAAAACCTTCAGGGAGCAAAACATCACCATATAGTAGAATCTGGAGCTGCTTGCACTAAGCGCTGCTTCCATGTGCACTGGAGGGGCAATTCCATTAGCGCAAGTGCACCTTGGAATCAGTGCAACAGGCCCTTCACCCAGAAGACAAGCACGAATTACTGACTCGACACCAAATTTACTGACCATACTGAACAGCAAAACTTCAACTCTTGGGGAAAACAGTACATAACATTCATTGGTTTTTTGTTGTTGTTGCTGTTGCTGCTGTTGTTTTTACTCTTTAGTTTTTCTGGAATATTTTTTCATTTTTTTCTTCAATATTTTCCTTTCCTTTTTATTTTTTTATTAGTTTTTAAATGTTTTTATAAACATATAATATATTTTTAACCACAGGGATACAGGTCAGTGAATTGCCAGCTTTACAGATTTCACAGCACTCATCATAGCACATACACTCCCCAATGTCCATACCCCCACCAACCTCTCCCGACCCCCTCAACCTAGCAGCCCTCAGTCTGTTTTTTTGAGATTGGGTCTTTTATGCTTTGTCTCCCTCCTGATCCCATCTTCTTTCATTTTTTCTTTTCCTACTCCCCAACCCCCCATGTTGCATCTCCACTTCCTCATATCAGGGAGATCATATGATAGTTGTCTTTCTTCAATTGACTTATTTCACTAAGCATAATACCCTCTAGTTCCATTCACGTCATTGCAAATGGCAAGACTTCATTTCTTTTGATGGCTGCATAGTATTCCATTGTATATATATATATATATATACCACTTCCTCTTTAACCATTCATCTATTGATGGACATCTAGGTTCTTTCCATAGTTTGGCTATTTTGGACATTGCTGCTATAAACATTCGGGTACACATGCCCCTTCAGAGCACCACATTTGTATCTTTAGGGTATATACATATCGCTGGGTGCAATCGCTGGGTCATAGGGTAGTTCTATTTTCAGTTTCTTGAGGAACCTCCACACTGTTTTCCAGAGTGGTTACACCAGCTTGCGTTCCCACCAACAGTGTAGGAGGGTTTCCCTTTCTCTGCATCCTCGCCAGCATCTATCATTTCCTGACTTCTTAATTGTAGCCATTCTGACTGGTGTGTGGTGGTATCTCATTGTGGTTTTGATTTGAGTTTCCCTGATGCCGAGTGATGTGGAGCACTTTTTCATGTGTCTGGTGGTCATCTGGATGTCTTCTTTGCAGACATGTCTGCTCATGTCCTCTGTCCATTTCTTGATTGGGTTATTTGTTCTTTGGGTGTTGAGTTTGTTAAGCTCTTCATAGATTTTTGATACTAACCCTTTATCTGATATGTTGTTTGCAAATATCTTCTCCTATTCTATCAGTTGTCTTTTGTTTTTTTTTAACTGTTTCTTTGCTGTGCAAAAGCTTTTGATCTTGATGAAATCCCAATAGTTCATTTTTGCCCTTGCTTCTGTTGCCTTGGCGATGTTCCTAGGAAGAAGTTGCTGTGGCTAAGGTTGAAGAGGTTGCTGCCTGTGTTCTCCTCAACGATTTTGATGGATTCCTTTCTCACATTGAGGTCCTCCATCCATTTTGAGTCTATTTTCATGTGTGGTGTAATGAAATGGTCCAATTTCATTTTTCTGCATGTGGCTGTCCAATTTTCCCAGCATGATCTGTTAAAGAGGCTGTCTTTTTCCCATTGGACATTCCTTCCTACTTTGTCAAAGATTAGTTGACCATAGAGTTAAGGGTCTATTTCTGGGATTTCTATTCTGTTCCATTGATCTATGTGTCTGTTTTTGTGCCAGTACCATACTGTCTTGATGATGACAGCTTTGTAATAGAGCTTGAAGTCTGGAATTGTGATGCCACCAACTTTGGCTTTCTTTTTTAATATTCCTTTGGCTATCCGAGGTCTTTCCTGGTTCCATATAAATTTTAGGATTATTTGTTCCATTTCTTTGAAAAAGATGGATGGGATTTTGATAGGGATTGAATTAAATGTGTAAATTGCTTTAGGCAGTACAGACATTTTCACAATATTTGTTCTTCCAATCCATGAGCATGGAACATTTTTCCATTCCTTTGTGTCTTCCTCAATTTCTTTCATGAGTATTTTATAGTTTTCTGAGTATAGATTCTTTGTCTCTTTGGTTAGGTTTATTCCTAGGTATCTCATGCTTTTGGGTGCAGTTGTAAATGGGATTGACTCCTTAATTTCTCTTTCTTCTGTCTTGTTGTGGATGTAAAGAAATGCAACTGATTTCTGTGCATTGACTTTATAGCCTGACACTTTACTGAATTCCAGTACACGTTCTAGCTGTTTTGGAGTGGAGTTTTTTGGATTTTCTACATATAGTATCATATCATCTGCAAAGAGTGATAGTTTGACTTCTTTGCCAATTTGGATGCCTTTAATTTCTTTTTGTTGTCTGATTATCAAGTCTAGGACTTCTAGTACTATGTTGAATAGCACTGGTGATAATGGACATCCCTGCCATGTTCCTGGCCTTAGCAGAAAAGCTTTCAGCTTTTCTCCATTGAGAAGGATATTTGCAGTGGGTTTTTCATAAATGGCTTTGATGATATTGAGATATGTGCCCTCTATCCCTACACTTTGAAGAGTTTTGATCTGGAAGGGATGCTGTACTTTGTCAAATGCTTTTTCAGCATCTACTGAGAGTATCATATGGTTCTTCTTCTTTCTTTTATTAATGTATTGTATCACATTGATAGATTTGCGGATGTTGAACCAACCTTGCAGCCCTGGAATAAATCCCACTTAGTTGTGGCAAATAATCCTTTTAATGTACTGTTGGATCTTATTGGCTAGAATTTTGGTGAGAATTTTCACATCTGTGTTCATCAAGGATATTGGTCTGTAAATCTCTTTTTTGATGGGATCCTTGTCTGGTTTGGGGATCAAGGTGATGCTGGCCTCATAAAATGAGTTTGGAAGTTTTCCTTCCATTGCTATTTTTTGGAACAGTTTCAGGAGAATAGGAATTAGTTCTTCTTTAAATGTTTGGTAGAATTCCCCCAGGAAGCCGTCTGGCCCTGGGCTTTTGTTTCTTTGGAGATTTTTAATGACTGTTTCAATCTCCTTACTGGTTATGGGTCTGTTCAGGCTTTCTATTTCTTCCTGGTTCAGTTGTGGTAGTTTATATGTTTCTAGGAATGCATCCATTTCTTCCAGATTGTCAAATTTGTTGGCGTACAGTTGCTCATAGTATGTTCTTAGAATAGTTTGTATTTCTTTGGTGCTAGTTGTGATCTCTCCTCTTTCATTCATGATTTTATTTATTTGGGTCCTTTCTCTTTTCTTTTTGATAAGTCTGGCCAGGTGTTTATCAATTTTATTAATTCTTTCAAAGAACCAGCTCCTAGTTTCGTTAATTTGTTCTATTGTTTTTTTGGTTTCTATTTCATTGATTTCCACTCTGATCTTTATGATTTCTCTTCTCCTGCTGGGAGGAGGCTTTCTTTGTTTTTCTTCCTCCAACTGCTTTAGGTGTAAGGTTAGGTTGTGTATTTGAGTCCTTTCTTGTTTCTTGAGAAAGGCTTGTTCCACTATATATTTTCCTCTCAGGACTGCCTTTGTTGTGTCCCATAGATTTTGAACTGTTTTGTTTTCATTATCATTTGTTCCCATGAATTTTTTCCATTCTTCTTTAATTTCCTGGTTTACCCATTCATTTTTCAGAAGGATACTGTTTAGTCTCCATGTATTTGGGTTCCTTCCAAATTTCCTCTTGTGATTGAGTTCTAGCTTCAGAACATTGTGGTCTTAAAATATGCAGGGAATGATCCCAAACTTTTAATACTGGTTGAGACCTGACTTTTGACCCAGGATGGGGTCTATTCTGGAGAATGTTCTATGTGCACTAGAGAAGAATGTGTATTCTGTTATTTTGGGATGGAATGTTCTGAATATATCTGTGATGTCCATTTGGTGCAGTGTGTCATTTAAGGTCTTTGTTTCCTTGTTGATCTTTTGCTTGGATGATCTGTCCATTTCAGTGAGGGGAGTGTTAAAGTTCCTACTATTATTGTATTATTGTCAATGTGTTTCTTTAATTTTTTTATTAATTGGTCTATATAGTTGGCTGCTCCCACGTTAGGGGCATAGATATGTAAAATTTTTAGGTCTTCTTGTTGGACAGATCCTTTGAGTATGATATAGTGTCCTTCCTCATCTCTTATTATATTCTTTGGCTTAAAATCTAATTGATCTGATATAAGGATTGCCACTCCTGCTTTCCTTGGATGTCCATTAACATGGTAAATTGTTTTCCACTCCCTTATTTTAAATCTGGAGGTGTCTTCGGGTCTAAGATGAGTTTCTTTTAGGCAGCATATTGATTTTTTTTTTATCCATTCTGATATCCTGTGTCTTTTAATTGGGGCTTTTACCCCATTTACATTCAGGGTAACTATTGAGAGATGTGAATTTAGTGCCATTGTATTGCCTGTAAGCTGACTGTTATTGTATATTGTCTCTGTTCCTTTCTGATCTACTACTTTTAGGCTCTCTCTTTGCTTAGAAGACCCCTGTCAATATTTCCTCTAGAGCTGGTTTGGTGTTTGCAAATTCTTTCAGTTTTTGTTTGTCATGGAAGCTTTTAATCTCCCCTTCTATTTTCAATGAAAGCCTAGCTGGCTATAGTATTCTTGGCTGCATGTTTTTCTCATTTAGCTCTGAATATATCATGCCAGTTCTTTCTGGCCTGCCAGGTCTCTGTGGATAAGTCTGCTGCCAATCTAATATTTTAACCTTTGTATGTTACAGACTTCTTTTCCCAGGCTGCTTTCAGGATTTTCTCTTTTTCACTAAGACTTGTAAATTTTATTATCAGGTGACGGGGTGTGGACCTATTTTTATTGATTTTGAGGGCATTCTTTGCATCTCCTGGATTTCGATATTTGTTGCCTTTGCCATATTAGGGAAATTCTCTCCAATAATTCTCTCCAATATACCTTCCATTCCCCTTTCCCTTTCTTCTGGAATCCAAACTATTTTAATGTTGTGTAATCTTATGGTGTAACTTATCTCTCAAATTCTCTCCTCGTGGTCCAGTATTTGTTTGTCTCTCTTTTGCTCACTTTATTCTCTGTAATTTGGTCTTCTATGTCACTAATTCTTTCTTCTGCCTTATTTATCCTAGCAGTAAGAGCTTCCATTTTTGATTCCACTCATTAATAGCTTTTTTTATTTCAACTTGGTTAGATTTTAGTTCTTTTATTTCTCCAGAAAGTGCTTTTAACTACTTGTGAGGGTTTCTCTTATATCTTCCGTGCCTTTTTCAAGCCCGTCTAGAACCTTGAGAATCATCATTCTGGACTCTAGATCTGTCATATTACCAATGTCCATATTGATTAAGTCCCTAGCCTTTGGTACTGCCTCTTGTTCTTTTTTTTTGTGGTGAGTTTTTCCACCTTGTCATTTTGTCCAGATAAGAATGTATAAAGGAGCAAATAAAATGTTAAAATGGTGGTAAAGACCACAGGAAAATGTACTTTAACCAAATCAGAAGGGACTCCGAATTGTGGGAGGGATAAAGGGGATTAAAAAAAAGTTAAAAAAAGAAAAGAAAAGAAAAACAAGTAAGGAAAAAATATCAAAGAATATATATATATATATTAGACTGGAGACTAGAACAAGGATGCTCACTTAATTTGGGGAGTATTTTGGTCTCTTAATAGGAACTACTTTCCAAAATTTTAAAGGATGAAAAACATATATAAGGGTGGGCACAATGAAGAGATGGGATAAGCCTATAAAGATGAGAATTCTTTTTTTAATTTCTAAAAAATGAGTTGATAAAGCAAGTTGGTTGAGAGAATAAAGAAAAAGAAACTGGAGAGAATTTGCTCGGGCTAGAGAATTGAACTAACCTGGAGCTAGATTTAGAGTATATTTTGATCTATTAGGAGAAGTTGTACCCCAAATTTTTTAGAAGAAAAAACCCTATGTGTACACAAAAAATATAATTAGATACAATAGAGGATAAAATATGACTATAATAATGAAGGTTCAAAAAAGATTATTATTATTTTTTGTAAGGTATTGTTAAGATAAACTAGTTAAAAATGTTAAAAGAGAAAAAGGGTAAGAATTAAAAAAAAATTAGCAGAGGAAAAAAGAAAAAGAAAATTAACTGCAAGACTAAAGAATCATGGGGAGAAAGCCATGAGTTCCTTGCTTTGCTTTCTCCTCCTCTGGAATTCTGCTGTTCTCCGTGGTAAGTGAAGTTGGTCTTGACTGGGTTTCTTGTTGATCTTCTGGGGGAGAGGCCTGTTGCAGTTGTTCTCAAGTATCTTTGCCTGAGGTGGAATGCCCCGCCCTTATCAGGGGCCAGGCTTAGTAATCTGCTGGCGTTTGCTTTCAGGAGATTTTGTTCCTTGAAGGCTTTCCGTAGAGTTCTGGAGGATGGGAATTATAATGGCGGCCTCCCAATCTCTGGCCTGGAGGAGCCGAGAGCCCAGGGCCCCACTCCTCAGTGCACCCTCAGAGAAGAGGGCTCAATCACTCCCATCTCCCTGGCCTCTGGCTGTGCTTGGAGAAAAGCGCTCAGTTGGTTCCATCTCCCCAGCCTCAGGCTGTGCGCTTGGAGAAAAGTGTTCAATCACTCTGTCTCCCTGGCCTCTGGCCATGCTCTGAGCTCACCCAGCCTGTGCCCAGTTCAAGGTAACCACGAGCTGAGAGCCAACTCTTCAGCTCTGTCTCTGTAGCCGGCTTCCCCACTCTAATATCTGCGAGCTCTGTGACACTCAGACACCCCTGGTCTTTCTGTGACCCTGAGGGACCTGGAGCTACACTGACCCCGCATGGGCTTCACCTCAGTTTAGCCTCTGGTGCAATGTTCCCTCAGTGGAGCAGACTTTTAAAAAGTCCTGATTTTGTGCTCCATTGCTCCCCCAGGAGTCAAGGGCCAGTCCCTCCCCACGGTCTATCTTCCCATCACGTTGGATTCACTTTTCCACCAGTCCAACCTTTCAGAAAGTGATCCGATTTTTATTTCTAGAATTGTTCTTCTTCTTCTCTTCAATTTCCCATTGGATTTGTAGGTGTTCTCAATGGTTAGATAAGCTATCTAGCTGATGTCCTGCTGCCTGATGTCATCTCATCCTGCTACTTTTCCCTTCCTTTCCTTTTTAATTTTTATTTTTATATACATGACAAATATATTTTATTTTTGTTCTTTCCATTGTACTTTATATTATATTATTTTATTTTTTGTGCACACACACACACAAATATATATATATATATATATATATATATGTATATACTTTTTTTTTCTTTTTTTCTTATTTTAGAATCTAGTTTCTTATATGAAGCACACCAAACACACCCAGGATCCAGGTATTTGTTTTGTTTTGTTTCTTATTTGTTTTATTCTTGTTTTCTGGTTTGTTTTGTTTTGCTTTGCTTTTTCTATTGTTGTTGTTATTATTCTTTCTTTTCCTTTATTCTATTCTTTTCTGAAAAATGAGGATATGTGGAAATTCACCCCAAAAGAAAGAACAGGAGGCTTCACAGATAGGAATTTAATCAATACAGATATAAGATGTCTGAATTAGAATTTAAGACAATGATTATAAAGGCACTAACTGGGCATGAAAAAAGCATAAGACACTAGAGAAGCCATTATTATAGAGATAAAAGAACTAAAGCCTTCTCCAGCCAAAATTAAAAATGCTATTGTGAAATACATTCCAATTGGAGGCCAGAAAAATGAGGATGAACAAAACAGAAGAATGTATCCATGACATAGAGGATAAAATTATTTAAAATGAGGAAGTTGAAAAATAAGAGCAGGGGAAAGCCTGTAAGGTTACAAAGGTAGACTGAGGGAAATCAGCAATGCCATAAAATGAATAATGTTTATATCATGAGTCCCAGATGATAAGGAGTGGGGGAAAGGGGTAGAAGGTTTATTTGAACAAATTATACTCAAGAACTTCCCTAATCTGGGAAAGGAAACAGACACTCAAGTCCAGGAGCCACAGAGAACCCCCTCAAAATAAACAAAAATAGGTCAACACCTCAACATAAAACAGAGACGCTTGCAAATTTCAAAGATAAACAGAAAATCCTGAAACCAGGGGTGCCTGGGTGGCTCAGTGGGTTAAAGTCTCTGCCTTCAGCTCAGGTCATGATCCCAGGGTCCTGGGATCGAGCCCTGCATTGGTCTCTTTCCTCAGCAGGGGGCCTGCTTCCTCCTCTCTCTCTATGCTTGCCTCTCTGCCTACATGTGATCTCTGTCTGTCAAATAAATAAATAAAATATTTAAAAAGAAAAAGAAAAAAGAAAATCCTAAAACCAGCTTGGGACAAGAAGTTCTTAAAATACAATGGTAGAAACATAAGACTGGCAACAGAAGTGTCCACAGAGACCTGGCATACCAGAAAAGACTGGCATGGTGTATTCAAGGTGCTAAATGGGAAAAAATATGCAACCAAACATACTTTATCCAGCAAGGCTATTGTTCAGAATAGAAGGAGAGATTAAGAATTTCCACGATAAACAAAAACTAAAGGCTTTTGTGACCACTAAACCAAGCTCACAAGAAATATTAAAGGGGAGCCTTTGAGTGAAGAACGAGTTAAAACTAACAAAGACCAGAAAGGAACAGAGATTATCTCCAGTAACAGTAACTTTACAAGTAATACAATGGCATTAAATTCATTTTTTTAAATAATTACTCTGAATGTAAGTGGACTAAATGCTCAAGTCAAAAGACACAGGTTATCAGAAAGGATAAAAAAAAAAAAAAAAAGACCCATCAATATGCTGCTTACAAGAGATTCATTTTCAACACAAAAACACTTCCAGATTAAAAATGAGGCATGGAGAACAATTTATCATGCCAGTGGACATCCAAAGAAACCTGGAACACCAATCCTTATATTCGACAAACTAGATTTTAATCTAAGGTCTATAGTAAGAGATAAATAAGGACACTATATCGTAATAAAGGGGTCTATCCAACAATAAGATCTAGCAATTGTAAATTTTTATGACCCTAACTTGGGAGCAGCTGATTTTATAAACCAATTAATAACAAAGTTAAAAAAACTCACTGGTAATAATAATGATACTGGTGAGGAATTTTAACACCCCACTCACAGCAATGGGCAGATCATCTAAGCAGAAGATCAATAAGGAAACAAGGGCTTTTAATTATGTACTATTCCAGATGGACTGCCAAGATACATTCAGTGCATTTCTTCCTAAAGCACCAGAATACACATTCTTCCCTAGTGCACATCAAACATTCTCCAGAATAGATCACATACAGGGTCACAAATCAGGTCTCAACTAGTACAAAATGATTAAAATTATAACATGTATATTTTCAGACCAAATGTTTTAAATCTTGAAGTCAACAACAAGAAAAAATTTGGAGGGACCACAAATACATGGAGGTTAAAGAGCATCCTACTAAAGAACAAATGGGTCAAGCAGGAAATCAAAGAAGAACCTAAAAAATACATGGAAGCAAATGAAAATGAAAATATGACAGTTCAGAATCTAAGGGGTGCAGCCAAGGCAGTCTTAAGAGAGAAGTATGTAGCAATACAGGTCTTTCTCAAGAAACAAGAAAAGCCTCCAATGTACAATGTAAGCTTACACTTAAAAGGGCTGGGGGAAAAAAAAAAAACAGCAAATAAAGCTAAATCGAGCAGGAGAAGAGAAATAATAAAGATTAGACAGAAATCAATGATATAGAATACAAAAAGCCAGTAGAACAGACCAATGAAGCTGGGAGTTGGTTCTTTGAACATATTCATAAGATCGATAAGCCCCTAGCCAGACTTGTCAAAAACAAAAGAGAAAGGACTAAAATAAACGAAATCATGAATGAAAAAGGAGAGATCACAACCAACACTGAAGAAATACAATTATAAGAGAATATTATGAACTATTATATTCCCAAAAGTAGGCAATCTGGAAGAAATTGATGGATTCCTAGAAACATATAAACTACCAAAACTGACAAAGGAAAAAATAAGACACATGAATAGACCCATAATCAGCAAAGAAATTGAAAAAGTAAACAAAAATCACCCAACAAACAAAAGTCCATGGCTGGATGGTTTCCAAGCAGAATTCTACCAAACATTTAAAGAAGAATTAATATCTATTCTTCTGAAGCCATTCCAGAAAGAAAAGAAAGAAATGGAAAGAAAACTTCCAACCACATTCTATAAGTCCTGCATTATATTGAACACAAAATCAGATAAGGACCTGCTAAAAAGGAGAAACACAGACCATTATCTCTGATGAACATGGATGCAAAAGTTCTCACAAAGATAGTAGCTAAGAGTGCCCAAAAGTACATTGAAAAGATTATTCATCATGACCAAGTGAAATTTATTCCTGAGCTGCAGAGGTGCTTCAACATCTACAGATCAATCAATATGATACAACACATTAATAAAAGAAAGAACAAGAACCATATGATCTTTTCAATAGATGCAGAAAAAACTTTTGACAAAATATACCATTTTTCGTGATCAAAACTCTCCACAGTGTAGGGATAGAGGGAACACACCTCAATATCATAAAAGCCATATATGATACTTCAATATCATAAAAGCCATATATGAAGCTTACAGCGAATATCATCCTCAATGGGGAAAAACTGAGAGGTTTTCCCTTAAGGTCAAGAACACAACAGAGATGTCCACTCTCACCATTGTTATTTAAGGTAATCCTGGAAATACTGGCCTCAACAATTGGAGAAGAAAAAGAAATAGAGGGATTCAAATTGGCAAAGGAGAAATCTAACTCTCATTCCTCACAGATGACATGTTACTTGATGTAGCAAACCCAAAGGATTCTACCCCTAAATTTTTGGAACTCATACAATAATTCAGCAACATGGCAGGATATAAAATCAATGCACAGAAGTCAGGTACATTTCTATACACTAGCAGTGAGACAGAAGGAGGAGAAATTAAGGACTTGATCCCATTTACAATTGCACCAAAACCCCAAAGACACCTAGGAATAAACCTAATCAAAGAGGTAAAGGGTCTATACTCTGAAAACTATAGAACACTTATAAAAGAATTTGAGGAAGACACAAAGATATGGAAAAACATTCAGTGATCATGAATGGAAAAACAAATATTGTTAAAATGTGTATGCTACTCAAAATAATCTATACATTTAATGCAATTCTCATTGAAATACCATAAGCATTTTTCACAAATCTGGAAAAAAAATCCTTAAATTTGTATGGAACCAGAAAAGACCTCAATTGGCCAAAGGGGTGTTGAAAAAGAAAGCCAAAGATGGAGGCATTACAATTTATTGACTTCAAGGTGTATGACAAAGCTGTAATCAACAAGACGGTGTTGTACTGGACAAAAACAGACACGTAGTTCAACAGAATGGAATAGAGAACCCAGAAATGGACACTGAACTCTACAAACAATTAATTGTTGACAAAGCAAGAAAGAATATCTAATTGAAAAAAGACAGTCTCTTCAACAAATTGTGTTGGGAAAATTGAACAGCCACTTGCAGTAGAATGAAACTGGACCACTTTCTTAAACCATACACAAAAATAAATTCAAATGGATAAAAGGCCTAAATATGAGACAGTTATCCACCAAAATCCTAAAGAACACATGCAGCAACCTCTTCAACCTCAGCTGCAGCAAATTTTGTTAGTCAAGTCTCCAAAGACAAGGGAAACAAAAGCAAATATGAACTATTGGAACTTCATCAAGATAAAAAGTTTCTGCAAAGCAAAGGAAACAGTTACCAAACTTAAAGGTAACTTGTGGAATGTGGGAAAATATTTGCAAATGTCTTGTCAGATAAAGGGCTAGTATCCAAAATCTATAAAGAATTGTTCAAACTCAATACACCAAAAAAACAAAAACTCCAGTCAAGAAATGGGCAGAAGAATACCCAACTTTTGTAGCAACATGGACAGGACTGGAAGAGATTATGCTGAGTGAAATAAGTCAAGCAGAGAGAGTCAATTATCATATGGTTTCACTTATTTGTGGGAGCATAACAAATACCATGGAGGACATGGGGAGATGGAGAGGAGAAGGGAGTTGAGGAAAATTGGAAGAGGAGGTGAACCATGAGAGACTGTGGACTCTGGAAAACAACCTGAGGGTTTTGAAGGGGCGGGAGGTGAGAGGTTGGGGGAAGCAGGTGGTGGGTATTAGGGATGGCATGTATTGCATGGAGCACTGGGTATGGTGCAAAAGCAATGAATACTGTTATGCTGAAAAGAAATTTAAAAAAAAAAGAAAAGAAAAGACTGTCTTTGTTTCCTTTGGATATTTTGTCAAATATTACTTGTTCATAGAGTTTTGAGTTCATTTCTGGGTTTTCTACTGTGTTTCATTGATCTATGTGTCTATTTAGTGTCTTGATCACTATGTCTTCGTCATGTAGCTTGCAGTACAGAACTGTGATGCCTTCGGATTTCCCTTTCCTTTTCAAGATTGTGTTGGCTATTTGGTGCCTTTTCTGGTTCTATACAAGTTTTAGAATTGATGGTTCTAACTATGTGATAAACGCTAATGTATTTTGATAAGGATTGCAATAAAAGTGTAGATTGCTTGAGTAGTATAGACGTTTTAACACTATTCTTCCAATCCATGAGCATGAAACGTCTTTCCATTTCTTTGTATCATCAATGTCTTTCATCAGTGTTTTATAGTTTGCAGAATACAGGGCTTTCACCTTGGTTAGATTTATTTCTAGGTATCTTATTGTGTTTGATGTAATTGAAATGGGATTGATTCCTTAATTTCTTTCTGCTACTTCATTATTGGTATATAGAAATGCAACATAGTTCTGTATGTTGATTTTGTATCCTGTAAATTTGGTGAGTTCATGTGTTAGTTCTAGCAATTTTTCAGTGGAGTCTCAGTTTTTCTATAGAGAATATCATGTCATTCAAATAGTTTGATGAATTCCTTGTTGGTTTGGGTGTCTTTTGTTTCTACTTATGGTCTGATAGTGGTGAATGATTATTTTAATATACTGTTGGGTTTGGTTTGCCAGTATTTTGTTGAGAAATTTTGAATCAGTGTTCATCAGTGATATTAGTCTGTCGTTCTCATTTTTACTGGCATCTTTATCTGATTTTTGTATCAGGGTAATATTGGTTTTACAGTACGAATTTGGAACTATCCCTTCCTTTTCTATATTTTGCAATAGTTTGAGAAGAATAGTTTAAAATAGCTTCTTTAAATGTTTGGTAGAATTTACCTGTGAAGCCATATGACCTTGGATTTTGTTTGTTGGGAGATTTTTGATTACTGATTCAATCGATTTCTATTACTGATTCAATTGCTTTGCTGTTCAGATACTCTATTCCTTCCCATTTCAGTTTTAGTCATTTACATGTTTTTAGGAATTTGTCTATTTCCTTCAGGTTGTCCAATTTTTTGGCATATACTTTCTCATAATATTCTCATATCAGCATAATTCAAAGAAACCAATATTTTAAAAATATTTTCTTATAGTCTTTGTATTTCTGTGCTTGGGTTGCAATTTCTCCTCTCCCATTTTTCATTTTATTTCTTTAGATCCTTTCTCCTTTCTTTTTGATAAGTCTGGCTGGGGTTTATCAATTTTATTAATTTTTCAAAGAACAAGGTCCTGGTTTCACTGATCTAGTCTATTGGAAGTTTGGTTGTTGTTGCTTCCATATCATTTATTTCTGCTCCAATCTTTATTATTTCCTTCCTTTTGCTTACTTTAGGCTTCCTTGGTGTTCCTTATGTAACTCCTTTAGTTATAAGGCTAGGTTGTTTATTTGAGTTATTTCTTGTCTCTTGACAAGGCCTATATTGCAATATACTTCCCACTTATGACTGCCTTTGCTCCATCCCAAAGGATTTAGACCATTTTGTTCCATTTTCATTCCTTTCTGTGTATTTTTTTTTTATTTCTTCTTTAATTTCCTGGTTGACCTATTCATTCTTTTTTAGGATGTTCTTTAACCTCTGTGTATTTGTGGTCTTTCCAAAATTTTCCTTGTGGTTTACTTCAAGTTGCCTAGATTTCTGGCCAGAAAATATGCAGGATATAATCTCAATCTTTTTGTACTTGTTGAGACCTTATTTGTGACCTAGTATGTGATCTATTCTGGAGAATATCTCATGTACACTTGAAAAGAATATGTATTCTGCTGCCTTAAGATGAAACATTCTGAATATATCTGTGAAATCCAACTGGTCCTGTGTGGTTTCCAAAGACATTGTTTACTTGTGGATTTTCTGATTCTATGATTTGTTCACTGATGTAAGTGGGAATTTAAAGTTCCTTATTATTATTGTATTACTATCAATGAGTTCCTTTATGTTTGTTGTTTTTTTGTTCTTTTTTTATTAATTCTTTTATATCTTTTTGTGTTCCCATGTTGGGTGCATAAATATTTATAATTGTCCGATTTTCTTGCATAGTCCTCTTCATTGTGTATAGTGCCTTTCATGTCGTCTTACAGTTTTTGGATTAAAATCTCATTTATCTAATATAAGTATTGCTACTCTGACTTTTTTTTTTACGTCCATTTGCATGATAAGTGGTTCTCTATCCCCTCACTTTATTTTTTTTTTAAATTTATTTATTTATTTATTTGACAGAGAGAAATCACAAGTAGATGGAGAGGCAGGCAGAGAGAGAGAGAGAGGAGGAAGCAGGCTCCCCGCTGAGCAGAGAGCCCGATGCGGGACTCGATCCCAGGACCCTGAGATCATGACCTGAGCCGAAGGCAGCGGCTTAACCCACTGAGCCACCCAGGCGCCCCTATCCCCTCACTTTAAATCTGAAGGTGACTTTAGGTCTCAAATGAGAATCTTCTAGGCAGCATATATATGGGTCTAATTTTTTAAAAATCTATTCTAAGACCCTTTGTCTTTTTTTTTTTTTTTGTAAATATTTTTTTTTAATTTTTTATTTTTTATAAACATATATTTTTATCCCCAGGGGTACAGGTCTGTGAATCACCAGGTTTACACACTTCATAGCACTCACCAAATCACATACCCTCCCCAATGTCCATAATCCCACCCCCTTCTCCCAAACCCCCTCCCCCCGGCAACCCTCAGTTTGTTTTGTGAGATTAAGAGTCACTTATGGTTTGTCTCCCTCCCAATCCCATCTTGTTTCATTTATTCTTCTTCTACCCACTTAAGCCTCCATGTTGCATCACCACTTCCTCATATCAGGGAGATCATATGATAGTTGTCTTTCTCTGCTTGACTTATTTGTCTTTTGATTGGAGCATTTACTCAATTTACTTTCAGAGTAACTATTTTTTTTTTAATTTTTATTTTTTAAAGATTTTATTTATTTATTTGACAGAGAGATAGAGAGAGAACACAAGTAAGCAGAGTGGCAGGCAGAGGAAGAGAGAGAGAAGCAGTCTCCCTGCTGAGGAGGGAGCCTGATGCAGGGCTCCATCCCAGAACTCAGGAATTATGACCAGAGCCAAAGGCAGCTGCCCAACCAACTGAGCCACCCAGGCGCCCCACATTGAGAGTAATTATTGATGATATGTACTTAATGCCATTTTGTCACCTGTTTTGTCATTGTTTCTGAAGATTTTCTCTGTTCCTTTCTAGTCTTTTTCACTTTTGGTCTTTCTCTGCAAACAGAGTCACCTTTAATATTCCTTGTGGGACTGATTTAGTTGTCACTAACTCCCTTAGTTTACATTTGTCTGGGAAATGCTTTATCTTTCCTTGTATTCCTAATGATAGCCTCACTGGATAAAATATTATTGGCTGCACATTTTTCTGATTTAGCATGCTGAAAATATGCTGTCCGCTTTGGGCTTGCCAAGATTCTGTTGAGAAATCTTCAGGTAATCCTATGGGCATTCCCTTGGAATGTAGGGACTTTTTTTTTTTTTTTGGTCGTTGTTGCTTTTAGGGAATTATTATTATTATTATTATTATTATTATCATCATCATTATTTTCTGCTTTTGTTGATTTTGATGGGAGTTCTTTGTGACTCCTGGATCTGGATGTCTGTTTTCTTCCCCAAATTAGGGAAGTTTATAGCTATTATTTCCTAAAATAAATCTTCAACCCCCTTTTCTCTTTCTTCTCCTTCTGGGTCTCCTATAATATAAATGTACTACACTTTATGGAATCACTGAGCTCCCTAAGTCACTTCTTATGTTCCATAATTATTCTTTCAATCTCTCTCTCCTTTTGTTGCAATTTTTATTTAAATTCCAGTTAGTTAACACACAGTGTAATATTACTTTCATGTGTAAAACTTAGTATCACCACATACAACACCCAGTGTTCATCACAAGTACCCTCTTTAATGCCCATCATCCCTTTAACCCATCCCCAGCCCACCTCCCTTCCAATAACCCCCAGTTTGTTCTCTATATTTGAATGTTTTATGCTTTGCCTCTCTCATTTTTCCCCTACGTTCATCTGTTTTATTTCTTAAATTCCACACATGAATAAAATCATATGGAATTATTCTTTCCCTGAATTATTTTGCCCAACATAATACTCTCTAGCTCCATCCATGTCATTGCAAATAGCAAGATTTCATTCTATTTTATGCCTGAGGAATATAATATATACATGTACATATGTATATGTATATGTGTGTGTGTATAGCAAGATATCATTCTATTTTATGCCTGAGGAACATAATATATACATATATATGTATATATGTATACACACACATTATATGTACATGTGTACATATACATATATATATATATATGAAAAAGTGGTATAGATAGCTAGATAGATGATAGGTAGATATATCTATTTTTATCTACTTCATCAATCAATGGACATTTGGGCTATTTCCATAATTTGTCATTTTTATTAATGCTGCTATAAATATTGGGATATATGTGTCCCTTCAAATTATTTTTGTGTCCTGTGGGTAAATACCTAGTAGTGCAATTGCTACATCATAGGACAGTTCTATTTTAATGGTTCAAAGAAATTCTATACTGTTTTCTAGAGTGGGTACACCAGTTTCCATTCCCACCTAGAATGGAAGAGCTTTCCCTTTTCTATGCATCCTCTCCAGTCTCTCTCATTCCCTGTGTTGTTAATTTTAGCCATTCTGACCACTATGAGGTGATAGCTCCTTGTAATTTTGAGTTGTATTTCCCTGATGATGAGTGATGTTTACCTTTTCACATGTTTGATAGCCATCAGTATGTCTTCCTTGGAAAAATGTCTATTCATGTCTTCTGCTTATTTTTTAACTGGGTCATTTTTTTTCAGTGTGTTGGATTTTATAAAGAACTTATAAATTTTGGATACTAATCCTTTATCAGAGATGTCATTTACAGATACATTCTCCCATCCCTAAGATTGTCTTTTAGTTTCATTGATGGTTTCCTTCACTGTGGAGAAGGCTTTTGTCTTGATGAAGTACCAATTATTTATTTTTTTATAAAAATACTTTTTTTAATTTTTTTAAATTTCTTTTTGGTGTTCCAGAATTTATTGTTTATGCACTACACCCAGTGCTCCATGCAATACATGCCCTCTGTAATACCCACCACCAGGCTCACCCAACCCCCAACCCCTCCCCTCCAAAACCCTCAGTTTGTTTCTCAGAGTCCACAGTCTGTCATGATTTATTTTTGCTTTTGTTTTCCTTGCCTCCGGAGACATCAGGAAAGAACCTGCTGTGGTCAATGTCAAGAGTTAGTGCCTGTGATCTTCTGAAGGGTTTTAATTGTTTCCTTTCTCACATTTAGGTCTTTTATCCATTTTGAATTTACTTTTGTGTATGATATAAGAAAGTAGTCCAGCTTCATACTTCTGCATGTGGCTGTCCAATTTTCCCAACACCATTTTTTGAAAAGAATGTTTTATTTTTTCCCTTTGTATATTCTTCCTTTTTGAAGATTGTGGGTCCATTTCTAAGTTTTCTATTCTATCCATTGATCTCTGTGTCTGTTTTTGTGTCAGTACTATACTGTCTTGATCACTACACCTTTGTAACAAATCTTGAAGTCCAGAACTGTAATACCTCTAGATTTGCTTTTCTTTCTCAAGATTGTTTTGGCATTTCAGGGTCTTTTGTGGCTCCATGTACATTTTCAGTTTGTTGGTTACAGCTCTGTGAAAAACACTGGTGTATTTTGATAAGGATTGCATTAAAACTGTAGATTGCTTTGGGCAATATAGACATTTTAACAAGATTGATTCCTCCAATCCATAAACATGAAATGTCTTTCCATTTCTTTGTAATCGTCATTTTTTTCATCAGTGTTTTATAGTTTTCAGAATACAAATCTTTTACTTCTTGGGGTAGGTTTATTCCAAGGTATCTTATGGGTTTGGGTGAAATTGTAAATGGGATCAATTCTTTGATGTCTCTCTGCTGCTTCATTATTTGTGTATAGAAAGGCTACATATTTCTGTGCATTGATTATTGATCCTATGATTTCACTGAACTCATGTATTAGTTCTAGCAATTATTGGTAGGTTATTTCTAGTTTTCTACATAGAGTAGTATGTCATATACAAATAAAGAAAGTTTGATTTCTCCTTTACCAATTTGGATACCTTTTATTTCTTTTAGTTTTCTGATTGCTGATGCTAGTACTTGGAGTACTATGTGAAATAACAGTGGAGATAGTAAACATCCCCACCTTGTTCCTGAAGGTAGAGGAGAAGTTCTCTCACTTTTTCCTCATTGAGAATGTTATTAGCTGTGGGTTTTTCATAGATGGTCTTTACCATGTTGAGGTATGTTCCCTCCATCCTTACTTTGCTGAGAAATTTTATCAAGACTGGATATTGTAGTTTGTCAAATGCTTTTTCTGCATCTATTGAGAGGATCATATGGTTCCTGTCTTTTCTTTTATTAATGTGGTACATTATGTTGATTGATTTGTGAAATTTAAACCACGCTGCAACCCGGAAATAAGTTACACTTTGTCATTGTGAATGACTCTTTTAATATACTGTTGGATTTGATTTGCTAGTATTTTGTTGAGAACGTTTGCATACATACTTATAGGAATCTCTGCATTTATTTCTCTTTTTTAGAGGAGTTCTTGTCTGCTTTTGGAATTTTCATAATGCTGGCCTCATAGAATGAGTTTTGAAGTTTACCTTCTATTAGTATTTTTTGGAACAGCTTCAGAAAAACAGCTATTAGCTCTTTTTTTAAATGTTTGGTAAATTTTCCCTGTGAAGTCATTTGTCCCTGGACTTTCGTTTGTTGGGAGATTTTTTATTACTGATTCCATTTCTTTGGTGGTTATCAGTCTTTCAATTTTCTATTTCTTCCTGTTTCAGTTTTGGTTGTTTATATTTTTCTAGGAATGCATCCATTTCTTTCAGACTGCCTAATTTTTTGGCATACAATTGTTCATAATATTCTATTATAATTGTTTGGTGTCTGTGGTATTAGTTAAATTCCTCTCTCATTCATGATTTTATTTGGGTCCTTTCTATTTTCTTTTTGATAAGTCTGGCTTGGGTTTATCGATTTCATTAGTCTTTTTGTTTTGTTTTGTTTTTTTGTTTTTTGTTTTTCCCGATGAACCAGCTCGTGGTTTCACTGATCTGTTCTACAGGTTTTGCTCCCATATTATTTATTTCTGCTTTTATCTTTATTTCCCTTCTTCTGCTGACTTCAGGTTTTGTTTGTTGTTCTTTTTCTAGATTCCTTAGATGTATGGTTTGGTTGTCTATTTGAGATTTTTCTGGCTTCTTAATGTACGCCTATATGGCTCTATACTTTCTACTTATGACCCAAAGGTTTTGGACTACATGTTTTCTCTTTCTTTTATTTCCATGTATTTTTTAAAATTTATTTTTAAATTTCCTGGTTGACCTATTCATTCTTTTGTAGGAAATTCTTTAACCTTTATGTATTTGTAGTCTTCTCATAGTTTTTCTTGTGGTTGACTTCAAGTTTCCTAGCTTTGTGGTCAGAAAATATGCTGGTTGTCAGGTATGATCTCAATCTTTCCGTGCTTGTTGAAGACTGATTTGTGATTTATGTGATCTACTCTGGAGAATGTTTAATGTGCACTTGGAAAGAATGCATATTCTGCTAATTTAGGATGGAATGTTCTGAATGGATCTGTGAACTCCATCTGGTCCAGTGTGGCATTCAAAGTCATTGTTTTCTTATTGATTTCCTGCTTAAGTAATCTGTCCATTGATGTAAGCGAGTGGTTAAAGTCTTATACTATTACTGTATTACTGTTAGTGAGTTCCTTTATGTTTGTTATTCATTTTTCTATATATTGTTGTGTTCCCATGTTGGGACCATAAATGTGTACAATTGTTAGACTTCTGAGATAGTCCCATTTATGATGATATAGTGCCCTTCTTCATGTCTTGTTATGGTCTTTGTAAAATCTAGTTTTTCTGATAGAAGTAATGCTACTCAGGCTTTCTTTTTACATCTGTTTGCATGGTAGATAGTTCTCTATCCTCTCACTTTCCATGTGAAGGTGTGTTTAAGTCTGAAATGAATATCTTGTAGGCAGCATATAGATAGGTCTTGTTTTGTTTGTTTGTTGTTTGTTTCATCCATTGAGACCCTGTGCCTTTTGATTGGAGCATTTAATCCATTTACATTCAGAGTAATTATTTATACATATGAATTTAGTGCCTTTTTTTCCCAAAGATTTTATTTATTTATTTGACAGAGAGAGATCACAAGTAGGCAGAGAGGCAGGCAGAGAGAGAGAGAGAGAGAGGGAAGCAGGCTCCCCGCTGAGCAGAGAGCCCAACACGGGGCTTGATCCCAGGTCCCTGAGATCATGACCTGAGCTGAAGGCAGCAGCCTAACCTACTGAGCCACCCAGGCGCCCCCAATTTAGTGCCTTTTAGTACTTGTTTTGTCATAGTTTCTGAAGATTTTCTCTATTCCTTTCTAGTTTTTGTCACTTTTGGTCTTTCATTCCCACTCAAGAGTCCCTTTTAATATTTCTTGCAGGGCTGGTTTAATCATCACAAACTCCTTTAGATATTGTTTCTCTGGGAAATTCTTGATCTCTCCTTCTATTCTGAATATTAGCCTTGCTGGATAGAATTTCTTGAGTGCAGATTTTTCCCATTCAGCTCTTGAATATATCATGCCACTTAATCTCACCTGCTACACTTCTGTGGAGATATCTGCTGCTAACTTTTTATGTGGTTTCCCTTGCAAGTTAGAGGCTATTTCTGTCTTGGTGTTTAAGATATTTTTTTCTTTATTTCTATTTTGCAAATTTAAGCACAATATGTCTTGGTGTTGGCCTGCTTTTGTTGATTTTGATGGGAGTTCTTTGTGTCTCCTGGATTTGGAAGTCTTTTTCCTTCCACAAATTAGAGAAGCTTTCAGCTATAATTTCCTTAAGTAAACCTTCTGCCCCCTTTTCTCTCTCTTCTTCTGGGACTCTTATGATACAAATATTATTATGTTTCATGAAGTCACTGAGTTCCTTAAGTCTTTTGTAATCAAGATTTGTCCTTGGATCTTTGATCAACTTCATTATTTTCTATAATTCTATCTTCAATATCATTTATTCATTCCTCTGCTTCTTCCATCCTTTTGGTCATTACATAGAGTTAATTTTTAATCTCTGTTATTGCATTTTTCATTTTGACCTGATTGTATTTAAGTTCTTTTATTTCTATAGTAAGGGTATCCATGATGTCTTCCATGCCTTTCTCAAGTCCGACAAGTATCATTATGATTGTTGCTTTAAATTCTGAATCTGGAAAATTATATCTGTTTCATAGATCCCTGGCCATTACCTTTTCTTGTCCTTTCTTCTGGGATGAATACCTCCACCTTGACATTTTGTCAAAGTGCCTGCTTTCTTCTGTGTATTAAATAAGCCTGTTATATTTCATGCTTCTGAAAGTAGTGTCTTTATGATGAAAAAGTCATATAGAGTCCAAGGACTGGTGCTTCATGCTGTATATCTGATGTGGGCTGTGTATGCTCTGCTCTTGTGTTTTGGTGCCTCTATCCTTTAGGCCAGTCATCTGCAGAGGCTTTCCTTATCTGTAGTGGGCAGTGTTTGGTCTTTGGCCAGAATGTGGTGAGTTTTAACTAGTTCTGCTCCTATCTACTTCTTAAATGAGACCTGATACTACTTTCCCTCGAACTGAAGCCCTGCAGAACTATTTGGTCAGGGGATGTTATGTGGGCTAGGGTTTCTGCCTGTTTTCTTAGGAAGGGGTCTGTTGTGCTGGGACTAAGGCAAGTTTGGCCAAGAAGGGCAGTGTTGCCAGAGTACAGGCGTGTTGAACATGGGGTTAGCAGGTGAGGCAGCCAGTGTTGGAGTTGTGTTGCCCACAGAACATAGCTATGTTTTTATTTGGGGAAAGAGATGGTAAATGGCTCCAGCCAGCTCCTTTGTCTCCAGAGAGGGGTCTCCATGCATGCTACCTCTCAGGGATGCACTTCAAGAAGAGTGACTCATGTGACCACTGTGACTACTGTGACCCAGGGACTTTTCAGATATCTGTTTCCACACAATTTGCCTTTGGGTTTTTTGCCTGCCTTCTCTCCAGGAATAGAACAGTACATCCTGGTCTCTATCCCAACCAATCCAGCTGATTTTTAAAAATCCAGGCTTTAGGGACATGGTGTGGGTAGGGTTCTGCACTAATTTTAGGGGGAAAGTTCTACCACACTGAGAATGAGGAAATTTTGACTCATAAGGACAGTTGCTCCAGAGCAAAGGGCTGTGGAACTTAGTATGAGCAAGTTAGGCAACCCGTTTGGGGGCTGTACTCTTTCAACTTGTGGCTCTATGTTTATACCAAGGGGCAAGGTAGGGAAGGGTAGGGTGTGTTATTGAACACTATCTCTTAGTGAAGAACTCTGAGAAGAAAGAATAATCTCCCTGCTATGTGTCACAGGTGTTCTTTAGATTGCTTTTCCAGGTATATCACTCTGGGTTGTTCTCCTTCCTTCTCTTCAGGAGTAATGTTGTACCCTCATTCCTCTAACCCATCCATGCTGACCAACCTTTAAAACTCCAGTCTTTAAGCTCCACTGATTGCAAGAACTCAGGAAAATCAGTACTTCTCATTCTCCCAGCCAATGGCTTTGGGGAAGTATTGTCCTTTTGTATTCCCCTCTATGTTTTTCTCTTTCTCTTGCCCTTCTCCATGACCATGCCTACCTGATCTACACAGTACCTGCAATCCATTTCTCCCCTAAGCCACATCTCCACACTTTCTGCCTTCTTCAATGTGGCTTCTTCTCTCCCTTAGTTATAGAGTTTGTTTTCTCAGTTTTTTGTTGTTGTTGTTTTGTTTTTGTGTGTGTGGGGGGGGGATTTGATTTTGTTTGATTTCTGGGATATTTAAAATGATTTGATAGTTATCTAGTTGTGTTGATGGGACCAGATAAGCATAGGGTCCTCTTACTTTTCTGCAATATTCCTCTACTCTCTATGATTTCTTGTATCTTTTATTTATAATGTTATTTGTGCATTTCCTCCTTACCTTTTTGCCCAGGGTTTTTGTTTGGTTCGTTTTGTTTGCTTATCAGTATTTTCAAAGAATTACTTGTCAGTTATGTTAATTGGCTTTATTTATTTTTCTATTTATTAATTTCTGCTTCTGTTTTTATTATTTATTCTTTCAACTTACTTAATATATGCCCACTTAATTAAAATTCATTATTTTATTATCCAGGTCTTCTAGAATTTTTTGTCTGACAAGAGTTTACTTCTCTCTTCCCTTAACTGCTCTGTATTTTATTTTTCTGTAGGAAAACCTTTCTACAAAGTCAGCC
Organism: Mustela lutreola; assembly: GCF_030435805.1. Classification (NCBI taxonomy): domain Eukaryota; kingdom Metazoa; phylum Chordata; class Mammalia; order Carnivora; family Mustelidae; genus Mustela; species Mustela lutreola. The sequence goes on from NC_081308.1 coordinate 79,991,252, forward strand.
ATATGTGTTGAACCAGGGTAAGACTTGGTCAAACAGACCACTCCAATTATCTGTCCTTAAATACTTCAAGAATGGGCACATAGACTCAGTACAGCTATTTTGTTCCCTAAGAACTACTAATGTGGATGCTGAAAGAAACAGGGACTTTTATACTTGAGCAGTTTTAACTATAAACTTGTTATGTCAATTGAATGAATTAATCATTATTAAAAATGTCTGGTAGACCATGTGGCATTTATGCTGCATCAATTTATGTTAGGTGATTATATACCCTAAATTCAGGCAAAGTGCCTATAAAAATTATCTCCACTGCTACATATAGTTGTGTTTATGTGTATATGAATTTAATGATAACATTACATCTACCTGGGGTGTCTGGATGGCTCAGTAGGATAAGTGTCTGCCTTCCATTCAAGTCATGATCCTGGGGTCCTGGGATCAAGCCCCATCTGGGGCTTCCTGCTCAGCAGGGAACCTACTTCTCCATTTCCCTCTGTCCCTCTTCACCACTCATTCTCTCTCTCTCTCTTGCACATACTCCTTCTCTGTCAAATAAAAAAACAAAATTTTCAAAAACAACCAACAACAACATTACATTTTCCCAAGTTATTTGTGTTTTAACTAACACTGAAAGGTTTTCTAGAGGAAATTTAATTGTTAATGCTGAGCCACTGTATTGATTTCACTATGTTTGATACAGCTTAAGACACCTAGATGACCAAGTGCTCTTAAGACAACTCTTGTTGGGACAGAAAAATGAGGGAGCCAACTCTTATTAAGCCTAAGACAAATTAAAAATAATGACACTTTAAGAATCACTTCAAAGTGATTATATTTTCTGGGTTGCCCATGTATTTTCAGTCAATTCAGACAAAAACTGCCATCAAGAAATGACTTTGCATCTAGTAAATCTGCATACATTTCTAAAGTAAATAATTAAACAGTTCATAATGTAGTACATTTGTCCCAGTCTATCCAAGGGCCGTTTCAAATACAAGCAAAGTTCTGGTTTGCTTCACTTTAGTTCAGAAATGCAGACCAGCACTAGCTAATATGTCAATTCTTGAAACTAAACAACAAAGGTTCTAATAAAGTTTTGAATTCAATATGAGTTTCATCATTGCTCAAGAGGAGCACAAAATATTTGCTAGCATTAAATTATTCACAAATTTCTGTCTGTTCATAGCTGAAATGCAAGTAGTCTGACACCTCACAGTGAAAACTATTGAGAATTTTATATTGCTGATCAAATCATAACAAAAATTTTATTTGGTTTATTTGGGTTTTTTATTTAAATTATTTTAAATTTAATAAACATATAGTGTATTATTAGTTTCAGAGGTAGAGTTTAGTGATTCATCAATTGTATACAACACCCAGTGTTCATTGTTTCAAGTGCCCTCTAATGCCCATCAACCAGTTACTCCATTCCCCCACCCACCTCCCTTTCAGCAAACTTCAATTTATTTTTTAGAGTTCAATGTCTCTTATGATTTGTCTCCCTCTTAATTTATATCTTAGTTTTCCTCCCAATCATATATATATATGATTATACATATATATGTGTACATATATATACATTATATATATAATCTTCTATCCATGCACATCTGATCTCTTTCTGTATTTTGGCTATTGGGGATATTGCTTTATAAACATTGGGATGCATGTGCCCATTAGAATCACTGTTTATATCCATTGGATTAATACGTACCGGTGCAATTGCTGAGTCAAAGTGTAGCTCTAATTTTAACATTCTGAGGAAGCTCCATATTATTTCCCAGAGTGGCTACACCAGCTTGCATTCCCACCAACAGTGTAAGAGGGTTCCCCCTTTCTCTGCATCCTAGGAAACATCTGCTATTTCTTCACCTGTCATTTTTTTAGCCATTCTGACTGGTGTGCGGTGTTATTTCTTTGTAGTTTTGATTTGTATTTCCTTGAAGCCGAGTGATGTTGAGCATTTTTTCATGTGTCTGTGGGTCATTTATATGCCTTCCTTGGAGAAATGTCTGTTCATGTCTTCTATTTCTTGACTGGATTATTCTTTTTTTGGGGGGGAGGTATTGGATTTGATAAGTTCTTTATAGATTTTAAATACTAGCCCATTATCTGATAAGACATTTGCAGATATTTTCTCACATTCTATAGGTTGCCTTTTAGTTTTGTTGACTGTTTCTTTTGCTATGTAAAATCTTTTTTATCTTGATTTAGTCCCAATAGTTCAGTTTTGCTTTTGTACCTCTTGCCTTTGAAGACATGTCTAGAAAGAAGTTGCTGTCACCAAGATTAAAGAGGTTTTGCCTGTACTCTCTAGAATTTTGATGTATTCCTGTCCCACATTTAGGTCTTTAATCCATTTGGATTTTTTTGTGTGTGTGGTATAAAAAAGTGGTGCAGTTTCATTCTACTGCAAATGGCTGTCCAATTTTCCCAACACCATTTATTGAAGAGATTTTTTAAAATTAGATATTATTTCCTGCTTTGTCAAATATTAGTTGACCACAGAGCTGAGGGTCCATTTCTGGATTCTGTATTCCATTCCATTGATATATGCATCTGTTTTGGTGCTAGTACAGTACAGCTTTGTAATACATTTTGAAGTCTGGAGTTGGGATGCCTCCAGCTTTGGTTTTCCTTTTCAACATTCCTCTGGCTATTCAGGGTCTTTTCTGATTCCATAAAAATTTTAAGATTGTGTTCTCAAGGTCTGAGAAAAATGTTGTTGGTATTTTAATCGGGATTACATTGAACGTGTAGATTGCTTTGGGTAGCATAGACACTTCAACTTGTTTGCTCTTTCAGTCTATGAGCATACAATGTTTTTCCTTTTTTGTGTGTCTTCTTCAATTTCTTTTATAAGTGTTATATAGTTTTCAGAATACAGATCCTTTACCTCTTTGCTTAGGTTTATTCCTAGGTGTCTTCTGGATTTTGGTGCAATTGTAAATGGGATTGATGTCTTGATTTATCTTTCTTCTGTCTCATTGTTAGTGTATAGAAATGCACATGACTTCTGGCATTGATTTTATAAATTCTCCCATGTTGCTGGATTCCTGTATTATTTCCAACAATTTTTCGGTGGAGATTTTAGGTTTTCTACATCAAGTATCATGTCGTCTGAGAAGAAGGAAAGCTGGATTTCTCCTATGCCAAACTAAATGCCTTTTATTTCTTTTTCTTGTCTGATTGTTGAAGCCAGTACTTCCAGGACTATGTTGAACAACAGTGGCTTTTGTGATATTGAGGTATGTTCCCTCTATCCTTACAATGTGGAAAGTTTTGATCAAGAAAGGATGCTGTATTTTATAACATGTTTTTCGGCATCTATTGAGAGGATTATAGAGTTCTTGTCCTTTCTTTTATTAATGTGGTGTATCACATTAATTGATTTGAGGATATTGAACCACATTTGCAACCCAGGAATAAATTCCACTTGGTCACGGTGAAAGTAATCTTTTTAATATACTATTGGATCCTCTTAGCTACTATCTTGGTGAGAATTTTTGCATCCAAGTTCACCAGAAATATTGGTCTGTGATTCTTTTAGTAGGGCCCTTGTCTAGTTTGGGGATCAATATATAGTGTTGGCCTCTTTAAATGAGCTTGGAATTTTCCCTTCTATTTCATTTTTTTAAACAGCTTCAGAAGAATAGTTATTAATTCTTCTTTAAATGTTTGGTAGAATTCTACTGGAAGGCCATCTAGCTCTAATCTCTCATGTCTGGGGAGATTTCTATTATGGCTTCAATTTTGTTGCTGGTTATGAATCTGCTCAAGTTTTCTATTTCTTCCTGTTTTTGGTTTGGTAGTTTGTATTTTTCTGGGAATGCATCTCTTTCTTCCAGGTTGACTAATTTGTTGGCATATAATTGCTCATAATATTCTTTTATAATTGTCTGTGTTTCTTTGGTGGTTATTTTAATATCTCATCTTTCATTCCTGCATATATTTATTTCAGTCTTCTTTCTTTCTGTAAGTCTAACTAGCGATTTGTCAATCTTATTCATGCCTTCAATGAACAAGCTTTTACTTTTGTTGATCTCTTCTATTGTTTCTTTGATTTCTGTATCATTGGTTTCTGCTCTAATCTTTATTATTTCTCTTCTTCTGATCGATTTAGTCTTCACTTGCTGTTCTTTTTCTAGCTTCTTTAGGTGTAAGGTTAGGTTGTGTATTTGAACCTTTACTGTTTTATGGGAAAGGCTTGTATTGCTATATACTTCTCTTAGAACCTCCTTCGCTGCATCCCAAAGGTTCTGAAATGCTCTGTTTTCATTTTCATTTGTATTCACTTATTTTTTTAATTTATTTATTTTCAGCATAACAGTATCATTATTTTTTCACCACATGCAGTGCTCCATGCAATCCATGCCCTCTATAATACCCACCACCTAGTACCCAGACCTCCCACCCCCCCGCCACTTCAAACCCCTCAGATTGTTTTTCAGAGTCCATAGACTCTCATGATTCACTTCCCCTTCCAATTTACCCCAACACCCTTCTCTCTAACTCCCCATGTCCTCCATGATTTTTGTTATGCTCCACAAATAAGTGAAACCACATGATAATTGACTCTCTCTGCTTGACTTATTCCACTCAGCATAATCTCTTCCAGTCCCATCCATGTTGCTACAAAAGTTGGGTATTCATCCTTTCTGATGGAGGCCTAATACTCCATAGTGTATATGAACTACATCTTCCTTATCCATTCATCCGTTGTAGGGCATCTTGGTTCTTTCCATAGTTTGGCAACCATGGCCATGGCTGCTATAAACATTGGGGTACAGATGACCCTTCTTTTCACTCCATCTGTATCTTTGGGGTAAATACCCACTAGTGCAATTGCAGGGTCATATTGAAGTTCTATTTTTAATTTCTTGAGGAATCTCCACACTGTTCTCCAAAGAGGCTGCACCAACTTGCATTCCCACCAACAGTGGAAGAGGGTTCCCCTTTCTCCAAATCCTCTCCAACACATGTTGTTTCCTGTCTTGCTAATTTTGGCCATTCTAACTGGTGTAAGGTGATATCTCAATGTAGTTTTAATTTGAATCTCCCTGATAGCTAGTGATGATGAACATTTTTTCATGTGTCTGATAGCCATTTGTATGTCTTTATTGAAGAAGTGTCTGTCCATATCTTCTGCCCATTTTTTGATATGATTGTCTGTTTTGTGTGTGTTCAGTTTGAGGAGTTCATTATAGATCCTGGATATCAACCTTTTGTCTGTACTGTCATTTGCAAATATCTTCTCCCATTCCGTGGGTTGCCTCTTTGTTTTCTTGACTGTTTCCTTGTGTGAAAGCTTTTGATTGTGCAGAAGCTTTTGATTTTGATGAAGTCCCAAAAGTTTATTTTTGCTTTTGTTTCCTTTGCCTTTGGAGACATATCTTGAAAGAAGTTGCTGTGGCTGATATCGAAGAGATTACTGCCTATGTTGTCCTCTAGGATTCTGATGGATTCCTGTCTCACATTGAGGTCTTTTATCCATTTTGAGCTGGATTAAATAATCCTAAAATTTGTATGGAATCAGAAGAGACCCCGAATCACTAAGGAAATGTTGAAAAACAAAAATAAAATTGGGGGCATCATGTTACCTGATTTCAAGCTTTACCACAAAGCTGTGATCACCAAGACAGCATGGTACTGGCATAAAAACAGACACACAGACCAGTGGAACAGAGTAGAGAGCCCAGATATGGACCCTCAACTCTATGGTCAAATAATCTTCGACAAAACAGGAAAAAATATCCAGTGGAAAAAAGACAGTCTCTTCAATAAATGGTGCTGGGAAAACTGAGCAGCTATATGTAGAAGAATGAAACTCGACCATTCTCTTACACCGTACACAAAAATAAACTCATAATGTATTCACTTAGTTTTTAATTCTTATTTAATTTCCTTATTGATCCATTCATTCTTTAGTAGGATGCTTTTTAACCTCCATGGTTTTGTGTTCCTTCCAGATTTTATCTTGCAATTGAGTTTATATTTTACAGCACTGTGATCTGAAAATGTGCGTGGAATAATCTCCTTCTTTTGGTCCTGGTTCAAACCTGATTTGTGACCCAGTGTGTGATATATTCTGGAGAATTTTCCATGTGCACCTGAGAAGAATGTGTATTCTGGTGCTTTAGGATAAAAGGTTCACAATATATCTGTGATGTCCAACTGGTCCAGTACGTCATTCAAGGTCTTTGTTTCCTTGTTGATATTCTGCTTACCTGATCTGTCCCTTGCTGTGAGTGGGCTGTTAAAGTTCCCTACTACTACTATTATTATCAGTGAGTTTCTTTAACTTTGTTATTAATCGGTTTATATAATTGCTGCTCCCAAGTTAGGGACATAAATATTTATAATTGTTAGATCTTCTTGTTGGATTGAACACTTTATTATGATATACTGTCCTCCTCCATCTCTTGTCACAGTTTTTGGTCTAAAATCTAGTTTGTGAAATACAAAGATTGGTACTCCAGCTTTCTTTGGATGTCCATTGGCATGATAAATTGTTCTCCTCCCCTCACTTTCAATCTGGAAGTGTCTTTGGGTCTAAAATGAGTCTCTTTTAAATAGTGTATTGATAGATTTTTTTTATTATTTTTTTTAATCCTTTCTCATACCCTGTATCTTGATTGGAGCATTTACTCCATTTTAATTCAGAATAACTTTTGGAAGATAAGAATTTAATGTCATTTTATTACCTGTATAGTCACTGTTCCTGGAGATTGTCTCTGTTCCTTTATATGGTCTTTATTACTTTTGGGATCTCTCGCTCTCTCTGTTTTTTTTTTTTAATTTTATTTATTTGACTGAGAGAGAGAGTGAGGGAGGGAATACAAGCAAGGGGAGTGGGAGAGGGAGAAGCAGGGTTCCTGCTGAGCAGGGAACCCAATGTGGAGCTCATCCCAGGGTCCTGGGATCTGGACCTGAGTCAAAAGCAGGTGTTTAATGACTGAGCCATCTAGGCACCCCTGGGCTCTCTTTTTGCTCAAAGTCTCCCCTGTAATATTTCTTGCAGGGCTGGTTTAGTGTTCTGAAATTCCTTTAGTTTGTGTTTGTCCTGGAAACTCTTTATTTCTCTTTCTATTCTGAATGACAGCCTTGCTGGATAAAATATTCTTGGCTGCATTTTTTTTCCCATCTAGCACTTTGAAAATATCATGCCAGTCCTTTCTGACCTGCCAGGTCTCTGTGGATAGGTCTGCTGCAAGCCTTAGGTGTCTAGTCTTGTAGCTTGAAGAACTCCTGTCCCAAGCTTCTTTCAAGATTTTCTCCTTATCTTTGCAATTTGCAAGCGTCACTATTATATGTCCCAGTGTTGACCTGCTTTTATTGATTTTGAGTGGAGGGGTTCTCTAAGTCTCCTGGATTTTAATGCCTATTTCCTTTCCCCAAATTATTGAAGGTTTCACCTACAGGTTGTTCAAAAAACCTTCTGTGCCAGTCTCTGTATTCTTCTGGGACCCTTATTATTCTAATATTATTTCACTTTTATGGTATTACTGATCTCTCAATATTCTCCCTTTATGATCCAGTAGTTGTCTTTCTCTCTTTTTATCAGCTTCCTTATTCTCCATCATTTTGTCTTCTTTGTCACTCTCTTCTGCCTCATTTTTCCTAGCAATTAGAGCCTCTGTTTTTTACTGCATCTCATTAATGGCATTTTTAATTTAATTCTGATTAGATTTTAGTTCTTTTATTTCTTCAGGAAGTATTCTGTACCATTTTCTATGCTATTTTCAAGCCAAGCTAGTATCTTTATAATCATTGCTTTGAATTCTAGTTCCAACATATAACTTATATCCATATTGATTAAATCCTTGGCAGCCAATACTCCTTCTGTTCTTTCTTTTGGGGTGAGTTTCTCTATCTCATTGTTTTCTCCAGAAATGAATAGATGAAAGAGAGAGAAAGGACAAAAATAGCAATAACAACAGAATAACACAAAGAAAACAAACCAGACAAATAACATGGAGGACAAGGGGAGACGGAGAGGAGAAAGGAGTTGAGGGAAATTGGATGGGGAGATGAACCATGAGAGATTTATGGACTCTGAAAACCAACCTGAGGGTTTTGAAGGGGCAGGAGATGGGAGGTTGGGGGAACCAGGTGATGGGTGTTAGGGAGGGCACAGATTACATGGAGCACTGGGTGTGGTGCAAAAACAATGAATACTGTTATGCTGAAAAGAAATAAATAATTAAAAAAAGAAAGAAAACAAACCAGAATAAAACAGAAACAAAACAAAATAAGAAAGTATCAAACAAGAAGAAAAACAGAACAAAACAATAAACTAGATTCTCAGTGTATTTTGGTCTGTTTATTCAAAGGAATTAGATCCCAAAATCAGAAAGAAAGAAAAACTTATATAAATATAAAAATAGAATAAAACACAATAAATAGGAAACCAAAACAAAAAATATGTAGTTATATAGCATATACATATAAATAAAAGTTTTTTAAAAATTAAAGAGTTGATAAATTAAGAAAACACCGGGGGAGGGGGGGACTGAGAGACCACAGAATAATAATAATAATAATAATAATAATAATAATAATAAACCTTCAAATGCTATATACTGTTTTTCCTAAAAGCCGAAGGTTCACTGCCCTCTATGATCAGTAAATTTGGTGAAAATGAGGTTTTTTGTGCTAGTTTTCTTGGGGAGGGTCCTGTTGCACTGATTCTCAGATGTCTTTGCTAGGGTGAAATTGCCCCTCCCTTGCCAGGAGGCCTGGCTCAGTTTAAGTGGCTCAGGATACACTATGTGGTGTGTTTTGCTCCTTGAAAGCTTTTAGCACCAAGGGAGAGATGAAAATGGTGGCACCCCAGTCTCTGACCCTGGAGCTGAAAGTTTCTTCAGTGAACCCTCACAGAAAAAACAGTTTATCACTATCATCTCCTTGGTCTCCCTCGAACTTTGTGTTCAGCCAAACAATAACCCAGTGTTTTTGTCTCAGACATGTGATCCAGTTTCCAATCTCCAAACTTTACAGATTCCCATGGCATGGACCCATGCCATTCCTCACAGAGGAGGGACGTGGTTCTCACCATGCCTTTTGATGAGTCCCACCCAGAGAGGGGCCATGTCACTCTGAAGCAGTTCACAGCTTATGACAATACTGAGCAGAAAGCTTGCACCTAGACTCCCTGTTTTCAGCCAACTTCCCCACTCCAGTGTCTGGGAATTTGGTGGCACTCAAGCACCCAGAGGATCCTGAGACTGCTGTCCCACCTGAGATTCTGCCCCATTCCATGCCACCTAAGCACCTTTAAGCCAGGGATATTCCCAGTCACTGCAGCAGACTTCTAAAAATTTCTGATTTAGGGCCTCAATGCTTGTAATACTTTACAGTAGCCTCTATAGCAGGTTTCTCCCCATGTGGAATCCTCTGATATATCACCTGGGATTCATGTCTATGCACCACCTACCTTGAAAAAGTGGTTGCTTTTCCATTTGTATAATTGCAGCAATTCTTAGATCTCTGATTGATTTCACCCATGTTCAGAATGATTTGATAACTATGCACCTGAATTCTGGGGACCATGAAATTAGTGTTCCTTACTCCTCTACCATTCTTAACTCCTGTCTATTTGGGGTATTTCTTTTTATTTTTTTAAAAAAGATTGTATTTACTTATTTGACAGACAGAGATCACAAGTAGGCAAAGAGGCAGGCAGAGAGGGAGAGAGGAGGAAGCAGGCTCGCTACTGAGCAGGGAGCCTGATGTGGGACTCAATCCCAGAACCCTGAGATTATGACCTGAGCTGAAGGCAGAGGCTTTAACCCACTGAGCCACCCAGGCACCCCATTTGGGGTATTTCTAATAAAGTATACCAATATTCAATGATGGGCTGATTTATTACTTTTCTATCAACAAAATAACTTTTTCTGTGTCTTAGAAATAAATAATTACCAATTTCCTTGAAGAATCACTGAGGAAAGATCCATTCAAAGCATAACAAGATGTTCAATAATATTTAGCAATATATTCAACCTCATATTTCTAGATTTAGCATAAATTACCCAGTATTTGCATTTATTTGAACTCAATTAAATGTACCTCACCTATACATAGTGGGAAATTATACTATGAATCAGTCACCTTGGGGCTTTGACTCAGCATGATATATGTTGTCTTTTATTTTTGGACCACAGTGTTATAAAGGAATGAACACTTGTGCATATTTTCCTTAAAGAGCTGTTGTAAAGATAATTGAGTTACAGAATAGTTTAAACTTTTTGCCTAAAGAGCAACATAAATTGAACTAGGAAAATGAAGACAAACTCACGTATGCAATACTTAATATCTATTAAAAGGAGGACCCAAGAAGACATTTGATAAATACACTCAGTCATTTCCTCCTAAGCTTACCTGTGATTTTCAAGGGGGAAAGAAATAAAATGTAGCATATTGTTAAGTTTTCTGTCTCTAGAATGATGCAAGCTAGATTTGAAAGTCTGCCTCGATACTTACTAGCAGTGGGCATTTTCTTTGTTTACACTTCCCCAGTTTCAATTCCTTCTCTAAAACTGGTCAAAAAACTGCCTCATTCATAAAGTTGTCGTGAGGATTAAATTTTTTGGTTATGTTTTAATACACGTAATTCCAAAAAATGGCATATTAATAAACAATATATAACTAATTACATTAACCTAATGGTGTGATTAGGGAGGGTTCCCAAGAAAAACAGAACCAACAGATTGTATATATCTATAGAAAGAGATTTATTATAAGGAATGGATTTACACAATTATGGAAGTTGGCAAGGACCGAGATCTGCAGGTTAATTCTGTACACTAGAGACCAGGAAAGGCTATTTTTTTTAAGTTGTTGGTTTTTTTTTTAAGATTTTGTTTATTTGATAGAGAGTGAGAGAGAATGACAGGGGAGATGGTCAGAGGGAGAAGCAGACTCCTCATGGAGGTGGGAGCCTGATGCAGGACTCAATCCCGGGATTCCAAGATCATGACCTGAGCCAAAGGCAGTCGATTAACCAACTGAGCCACCCAGGTGCCCCTATTTTTTTTTTTTAATTCAAGAACATGCAAACAAACAAAGCTGAAGTCTTAGTCTGATAGTTATCAGGCATGAATAATTTATTCTCTTTTTAAAGTTTTACTGAAGTATGATTGATGTAAAATATTGTATCTATAGTAAATAATTCAGTATTGTACACTTAAAAATTTGTTATGGGTATGGATCTGATGTTAGGTATTCTAACCAAATCCCCATCCCCCACCCAACACACAGACATAGGGGCTGTCAGGTAGGAAGACTTATTCTTATTCACTGGAGAGTCAGCCTTTTTGTTATAGTTAAGCCTTTAACTTACCAGATGAGGCTCACCTACATTAGGGAGAGCAATCTGCTTGACTCAATTTAATGACCCAAATGTTAATCTTAACCAAAAACACCCTCACAAAAACACCCAGAATAATATTTAACCAAATATCTGGGTACCATGGGGCCAAGTCAAGTTGACATATAAAATTAACCTTTACAGATGAATGTTAGGAAAATCACATATTAGGCATATATGATGCTACAATAATTTATTAAAACTCTAAAATGCCTTCATATTTCTTGTGTTTCTATGTAGTATCAAACAAGAGATGTGAGTGAGGATTTTGTGTGTAATACTTTATTTTCATATTATTTTCCTTTGCTTTTTAACGAAGTGCCCAGTTGTTTGACTAAATTCATTGGCCAGTCCTTTTTAAATAGTCATGGCTACAAGCATATTGAGTGGAATATTTGGAAAGGGCCAAGGTTTTCAAATGCAAAATGTCATCACTATATAACACTAGGTTTGTAAATTTATGAGCAGTCTTTCCCACTATTAATCCTTAGGCTGGATTAAAAAGCATTATTGAATATGTCAGATAAATAGAGCAATAAAGTGATACTAACATGAAGTTTAATTTTACTTTTCATCAGTTCAATTCAATGATTTAAGCTGGGATTTAAATGTCTTAAAGGAAAAATAATTTATGGAATAATAAATGAATTTTCACAGAGGTAGCAATACTGGCAAAGAATACTTGACATAAAAACCAGGATTAAATTTTCTAAGGTTTAATTGCAATTAATATTGTCCAGTATATCAAAGCTGAATTCAAATCATTTTCTTTTAATTGAACATACCATGCTTTCTTACAAGTTTTTCTATAAGTAGTTAAGAAAATTTAAATTATATACAGATGGTTGATTATACTATAATGCCTAAGACATGATATTAAAAGAACATTTTAAATCAAGCATATCACTGAACAAAGCCAAGAAAAATTATATACCTTTAAATCTAGAAAGTTTCTATAATAACAGAACACAATCTATCACTTTTCCCTTGTTCTCATTCATTTATTTGATAAATGAACATTTATGTTGGGCACAGCAAAGATGGCGCTGGCCTGCCTTCTCTTCCGGCTAGAAAAGGCGCCAATTTCACAGTTTCGGTTCCTGAAACCTATGGCACTTCCTCCTCTCGCCCGATCTTATTGGCTCTTCCGCCTCTGTCCTCACTTCCCTTCTGCTGCTCTATATAAGGTGTGCCCCCACACAATAAAGTGAGATCCTGCTTCGACAGATCCCCCGAGCCTGGTGTCGTCTGTTGGTGCGTCCGGGTTCGGGACACTCGCCATCCCGCTCAGCCCCGGGAAGGGGCCTCCGGCTGGTCCGGTCGCCTCCACCCCTCCGAGGGAACCCCAACACATTTAGTTGAAAATAAATGGTTGAGCAAATACCTCAAGAATGCCTTGCCTTCATTCTTGAGGTTCTAAAGTAGAACACTTCTAATTTTTTTTCTAATTTTTAACTGTTCTGGACTTTAGTGAAGGGGTAACTTCTGGGAAGACATCAAGTATATAGATAGTATTTTTAAACAAACAGGAATGTCCAGAGGATTTAAAAATATATATATTCTAAATAAATGAAGAAATAATGGGTAGCATTTACTGAGGTGTTACTTTGTGGCTTTGTGGCAGCCACCTTAGCAATATTATCATTAACTGTCACATTCAAAAAAATTTTTTTTTCAAAATAGGTATCAGCTATCCATCCCCTAATCTGGACCCCTCCACCACACAGTCAGCCTTCCATCACTACAAATGAGGATATGAAATTTGAGGATATTAAGTAAAATGTCAAGGATAATAAGTCCTAAGACCATAAACCTGAATGGCTCTGAAACCAGTTTCTTAAAGCACCAAAACTCTTATGCCATTCTACCTCTAAAGAAATATTTAATATTCTGGCTTCAGTATTCTGGGACCATAAGCATTTCTTTTCCAAAGCAGTAGAGCAATTTTCTCTTTCAAAAAGAAATATATTTTTCAAATTTTAAGTATTATGTGTGTTTATTGTAGAACATTTATAAAATATAAAAAGGCAAAAAAAAAGAAATTAGAAGCAATCCATAATAATATCAATAACATCGTGTCATGGTTGATGTGTTATGCCACCCAGATACCCATTTTAGGTCAAAACAGTCTATCTCCCAATTATTGGAAATGTTGTGGCTGTTAACTTTCCCTCCCTGGTAATTTCCTTCACTGACAAGAGGTATCCTAAAGTCACAACTCCTTTCCAGGGCCAGTGTGCATACAATGACTGATTGCTTGTGGTTAAAAGGCTCCCCTTTTCCTCCACATTAGCCCCTTTCTTAACTTAAGACAACTATCAAAAGCCATCCTCATGGAGTCAAATGACAGCTGGTTGTGGCTACCTCTCAGCCCAACTCTCCCCTCTGTCCAATCATATTTCTTCCCTTCCCTACATACAGGGGTTAAAATTAAAAGTACACCTTAATAAACTTCTTTCATGCCATTATCTGTTTCAGAGTATGTTTTTGTGGTTATACAACCTGTAGCAGCATAGATCTCTGTCCAGGCTTAGAAAATGTATGTGTAAAATATAGGAAAATAGTGTACTTGCTGCACTGTAATCAGCTTTTATTTTAAAAATACATGAAAAACATCTTTCCACAATCTAAGCATTCTTCTATATTATGTAGATTGTATTGTATTTCATTGTACATGCCATAGTTCATCTAACCAATCTGCAATATTAAAGTGTTTCCAAATTGTCAATTCTAAACAGGATATTTGCATAGTCTCAAAGTATATCCCCACAAGATGATTAGCAATTACTTCATGGTAGAGAATCCTTACAGATATTAATGGGAAACAGAATTTGTCATCCCAAGATATGCCCCTTTGGCATAAGGATTATTTTAGGCTGGTTGTTTTTAACAAACTGCAGACACAAAATCAGATCTGGAAATGAGCAAATATTACCTTTTGTAAGAGACATTTATATTTATAAGGGAAATCTCCATTTGTAAAGAAGTCTCCCTCTCCATATCAGGAAGAGAAAGATGTCCATTCTCTAGAAACTCATATCAGTGGAGAAGGCACTGATGTAAATCTGCATGACAACCATATCTTTGTTACCTGGGCTTTTCCTGGTAACCCCCCATAACTGGTTTTCTACCTCCCACCACCCAACATCTTTTGTTTTTAGCTGGAGATGGTATTTAAGGTGGTGGCTTGGGCCATTTCAAGGAGTTAGTTTTTCCTGGGTATCTGCTCTATATACAGCAGGTATAGATGTTATTCAAATTCTGTTTGAATAACTTTCTCCTGTTTATCTTTTATTGCAGGATTGTCTTGGGAAAGAACCTAGAAGGGTGAAGGGAAAATTATTTTTCTTTCCTTACAATACCATCTTAACCAAGTGATGCAATTAAATATTTCCAATAATGGGACTAAGCAACAGCATGCACCCTTTAGATATGATGCACGAAAAATTCAGAATTGCTTCTGTGGTATTCCTGCAAAAACTGTTTAATAAAAAACTGATCATGAGAAATATCATAAAAACCCAAATTGAGAGACATTATACAAAATTATAGGCCTTTATACTTCAAAACGTTACACAAAAACATTAATGTTGTGAATGGAAAAAAAAAATAAAAAGGCTTGGGAAATTTTCCAGATAAAAGAAGACCAAAGAGACATTACAACTGAATGCACCACATAATGCTGAGTTTTCTTTGGTTGTAAAGGACACCATTTAGACAATTAGCAAAAGTTTAATAAGATCTGATACTAGATAATAATATTCTATCAATGTCAAATTATTAATTTTGATAAATTTGCTATTATTATGTATGAAAATTCCTTGTTTTTTGGAAACATACACTAAAATGTTTAGAAGTAAAGGGGCGTCATGCCTGAAAGTCACTCTGAAACAGTTCAGAAAAAATAAAATTGTGTGTGTGTCTGTGTGTCTGTGCGTGTGTGTGGATAGAGAGATGGAGGAGGGAAATAGAGAAAGAGAGAATGAGATTGGGTGGAGAAAGAAGGGAAAAGAAAGAGAGAAAGAAAAAAGCAAATAAATAGAGAAAATATAAACATTTAGAACATCTGGATGAAGGATAAACAAAATTCAGTTTAGTATTCTTGGAACTTTGCTCTAAGACGGAACTATATTTTTACAGAAGATTATCAATATTTTATTGCATATGCTGTAATTTTTTTCTATGTGTGTAACTTGCATTTTAATTTTGGCTATAGTTCTTATTAATGTATAATAGCTTTGCTTTTTTGTAGTAGATATACCAGTTGTTTCCCATACAATATCTGGCTTTGGAGTCACACTTAGAAAGATCATCCTCATCCTCTAATATTATAAACACATATTTTTTCCAGCATTATATGTATTATTTTCTTCGATTATAATACATATTTAACTTTGAGTTGGTTTTGGTATGATGCAGGGACTTTAATTTAATTTTAATAGAATTAGTCAGTGGTCACAACACTATATATTAACTTATCCTTTAGACATTAATTTGAAATACCATAAGCATTATATTCTAATTTCTTATACACTTCTGTCTCTAGGCTTTCTGTTCATTCTATGACACCATCTATTCTCATGATACACTTTTAAAAATGTTTTAGCTAGGGGACAAGATGGCAGGGAAGTAGGAGTAGGCGCTGTTTCAACCTGTACCCTAAAGGGAGCTGATTACCTACCAAAGAACTCCGATCACCCATGAAATCAGCCTGAGATCAAAATTATACAGGTCTGAATCTCTATAGGGGCAGAAGATGACAGTGGGCAGGTAAAGCAGAGTGGGAACATCGGACTGATATCGGAAGATAAACAGAAGGGGGAGGGAGCCACCAGAGGCGACCAATTGGAAAGTAATACCCCTAATACTAGAGTGCCCTGCATCTGGGGACCAGCATTAACTTGGAGACTGGTTGAAAGCACTCCAAAAGAGCAAAGGATTGCAGGGGTGAGGAGGATTGTGGGAATCGGAGTGGCTAGGGACAGGGGCTTAAGTCCCCAGCCCCAGGACAGCCTCCCCTGGTGCTGAGCCAGAGAAAGCAGCAGAGAAATCAGGTCTTGGTCCCTGAGCCACCAGCATGCCTGAGAATGCGTAGGGTCCGGCTCCTGTGAGGGGCTGGGAGCCTCGCCAGACAGAAGAATGCTGAACCATGGTAACAGAGCCTGAGATGCATGTGCCCCTTACCCTTCCCTGAGAGACATGCCTGAAAGCCCAGCCTGGTGCTCTTAGACCCGCGCCATTGTATCAGAGCCTGAGATAAGCGTGAGCCCCAAACCCTCCCCTAGAGAGGTGCGCAAAGGCCCAGCCTGGTGCTCTCAGACCTGCGCCTTTGTATCAGAGCCTGAGATGGGTGCATGCGACCCACAGCCTCCCCTGAGAGAGGTGCGTGCAAGCCTGGCACTCTTAGACCCAGAAAGACCAGGCACTCTCAGCCCAGGCCACCGGGAAAATCTCAGTATTCAATCACTTCTTGGAACCTCTCTGGTGGTCTGGAGCTGCCCAAACAGCTGCCGCTGCCATGGTTTTGGGTACAAGCAGAAGATCCTGTGTCCCCAGGGACCACGACTCAGAATCGGCTCTGCCAGTGGCCAAGGGGGAATTTATATGGGCTCTGCAGCACACACAAGAGAGCAGACTGAGGCTTCTCTCTGAGAGGGAGGTCAGGGTGCAGTTTACTTTCCTCTAAACCTACGAAAACCATCAAAAGCAGTCAAGCCAAGAGAAAAAAAGAGAAGTGAACAAACATAAAAACCTCCAGAGAACAAAAGCCTGAAAAAAAACGGTTTCCTCAGAACCCACTCCTTTGAGGGGGGCGAGAGGAATTAACTCAGGGAACATCATTGACTGAAAACCAACGTGGCAGGCCCCTCCACCAGAAAACCAACCAGGAAAGAAAACAAAAAAGACTACAAAAGAACAACCACCACTACTTCATAGGACAACTTTTATTTTTAACTCGTTCCCACTATTCTGGTTGATTATTTTTTTATATATGCATAATTTCTAAACCTATTTACCATGACAGTGAGATGTCCCGTACATCAAATTCCATAATAACATTCTAACCTGAACTTTTTGATACATATACCTGTTTTCCTTTTGCATTTCTATTATTAAATTTTTTAAAATTTTAGTTTAGTGTAGTTTATTCCTTTTTTATTTTTATTTTCTAATATTCATATAGAGTTCAAAGTAATTCCCTTTCCCCAATATGCTACCCCTATAGGTAAACCAATATTTAATCCCCGTTTATCTTAGAAAAGTTGAGTCCTTTAACAAAGATATCAAGATACATCCAGGAAGAATCAAAACAACCCTCCTCGCCCACACAGAATTTATAACCACTCTCCCATCTTTTTCTTCCACCAGTGTTTCTATGTTTTTGTGCTTGTCCTGATAGTAAATAAATATTACACTTGGGGTTCTTTTTGAAGAGGTTCTTCCTTTATTTGCATATATATATATATATATATATATATATATATATATATATATATTCTTTTGTCATATACTTTTATCATTCTTTTGCTTCTATGTTTTTGTTTGTATACTCCATAAATTTTACCTTGGGGCCCATTTGGGCTGAACCATCTCTTTTGTCTTCCCTTTTTTTCCTGTCTCTCTCTCTCTCTTTCTCTCTTTTTTCTTTTTCTTTTCTTTTTTCTCTCGTTTGGGTGGGGGATCCTCATTGCTCAGAAGTGATCCAGGGTGGACCTTGACTGCACCACAGTTGATAAACCCAGCTTCATCCATTCAGTCATCTCTCATCAAAATCACTAGGAGAAAGAATGCACAACAGAAGAAAAATACAGAGGATGGGCCTTCTGCAACAGAGCTAAAGGCTATCAACATAGACAATATGTCACAAAGAGAATTCAGGCTAACAATTACCCAGGCAATAGCTAGGTTGGAGAAGACCATGGGTGATAAGACGGAATTGATTAGGGCCAAACTGAAAGCTACATGCGATGATGTTCACAATGTTAGTGCATAACTGAAAGCCACCAGGGCTGAGGTTCACAATGCTCTCAATGAGTTCCAATCTAATCTAAATTCTCTCAAAGCTAGGGTAACTGAGACAGAAGATAGAATTAGTGATCTGGAGGACAAATAGAAAGAAAGGGTCAGGAGGAAGCCTGGAACAAACAGCTTAGAAGCCACGAAAACAGAATCAGGAAAATAAATGATGCCATGAAACGTTCCAACATCAGAATTATTGGAATCCCTGAAGGGGAGGAGAAAGAACGAAGACTAGAAGATACACTGGAACAAGTTCCTCATGAAAATTTTCCCA
Source organism: Mustela lutreola (assembly GCF_030435805.1). Classification (NCBI taxonomy): domain Eukaryota; kingdom Metazoa; phylum Chordata; class Mammalia; order Carnivora; family Mustelidae; genus Mustela; species Mustela lutreola. Next base: position 80,009,914 of record NC_081308.1, read on the forward strand.
ATCTCGTGAATGGAACCAGCATTCATGTATTAGAGGCTGAACGGTCTCCACCCAAATTATAGATTCCATAAAAATATCAAGGCACCTGATAGTCAAATTGAGGAATCGTAATTGTAGATATAATCTCTTGAAAGCCATTAGGACAAAGAGGCTTATACTTACAGAGGAAAGCCCATGAGAATAACATAAGACCTGTCCACAGAGACCTGGCAAGCCAAAAAGGGCTGGCAAGATATATTCAGGGTACTAACGAGAAGAACATGCAGCCCAAATATTTTATCCAGCAAGACTAACATTCAAAATGGATGGAGAGATAAAGAGTTTCCAAGACGGGCAAGGATTAAAAGACTATGCGACCACCAAGCCAAGACTGCAGGAAATATTAAGGGGGGTACTATAAAATTGGAAAATCCTAAGAATAGCATTGAACAGAAATATAGAGACAATCTACAGAGAGAAAGACTTCAAAGGTAACATGATGTCAGTAAAAACGTATCTATCAAAAATCACTCTCAATGTGAATGGCCTAAATGCGCCCATAAAATGACAAAGGGTTGCAGATTGGATAAAACGACTGGACCCATCCATATGTTGTCTACAAGAGACCCATTGTGAACCTAAAGATACACCTGGACTGAAAGTGAAGAGATAGAGAAGCATCTCTCATGCCAATGGGCCTCAAAAGTAGGCCAGGGTAATGATTATCATATCAGATAAATTAGATTTTAAACTAAAGACTGTAGTCAGAGATACAGAAGGACACTATATCATTCTTTTTTTTTTTAATTAAATTTATTTAGTTTCAGCATAACACTATTCATTATTTTTTCACAACAGCAGTGCTCTATGCAATCCGTGCCCTCTGTAATACCCACCACCTGGTACCCCAACCTCACACTCCCCCGCCACTTCTAACCCCTCAGATTATTTTTCAGAGTCCTTAGTCTCTCATGATTCACCTCCCCTTCCAATTTCCCCCAACTCTCTACTCCTCTCTAACTCCCCATGTCCTCCATGCTATTTGTTAAGCTCCACAAATAAGTGAAACCATATGATAATTGACTCTCTCTGCTTGACTTATTTCACTCAGCATAATCCCTTCGAGTCACGTCCATGTTACTACAAAAGTTTGGCATTCGTCCTTTCTTTTTATTTTTTTTTAAATATTTTATTTATTTATCGGGGGGGGGGGGAGCAGGAACAGGCAGACGGAATGGCAGGCAGAGGCAGAGGGAGAAGCAGGCTCCCTGCTGAGCAAGCAGCCTGATGTGGGACTCGATTCCAGGACGCTGGGATCATGACCTGAGCCAAAGGCAGCTGCTTAACCAACTGAGCCACCCAGGCGTCCCGGGTATTCATCCTTTCTGATGGAGGCATAATACTCCATAGTGTGTATGGACCACATTTTCCTTATCCATTCATCTGTTGAAGGGCATGTTGGTTTTTTCCATAGTTTGGCGACCGTGGCCATGGCTGCTATAAACATTGGGGTACAGATGCCCTTCTTTTCACTACATCTGTATCTTTAGGGTAAATACCCAGGAGTACAATTGCAGGGTCATAGGGAAGTTCTATTTTTAATTTCTTGAGGAATCTTCACACTGTTCTCCTAAGAGGCTGAACCAACATGCATTCCCACCAACAGTGTAAGAGGGTTCCCCTTTCTACACAGCCCCTCCAACACATGTTGCTTTCTGTCTTGTTAATTTTGGGAATTCTAACTGGTATAAGGTGATATCTCAATGTGGTTTTAATTTGAATCTCCCTGAGAGCTAGTGATGATGAACATTTTTTCATGTGTCTGGTAGCCATTTGTATGTCTTCATTGGAGAAGTGTCTGTTCATATCTTGTGCCCATTTTTTTGATATAATTGCCTGTTTTGTGTGTGTTGAGTTTGAAGAGTTCATTTTAGATCCTGGATATCAACCTTTTGTCTGTACTGTCATTTGCAAATATCATCTCCCATTCTGTGGTTTGGCTCTTTGTTTTGTTGACTGTTTTCCTTTGCTGTACAGAAGCTTTTGATTTTGATGAAGTCCCAAAAGTTTATTTTTGCTTTTGTTTCCTTTGCCTTTGGAGACATATCTTGAAAGAAGTTGCTGTGGCTGATATCGAAGAGATTACTGCCTATGTTGTCCTCTAGGATTCTGATGGATTCCTTTCTCACGTTGAGGTCTTTTATGCATTTTGAGTTTATCTTTGTGTACGGTGTAAGAGAATGGTCGAGTTTTATTTTTCTACATATAGCTGCCCAGTTTTCCCAGCACCATTTATTGAAGAGACTGTCTTTTTTCCACTGTATATTTTGTCCCGTTTTGTCAAATATTAATTGACCATAGAGTTGAGGGTCCATATCTGGGCTCTCTACTCTGTTCCACTGATCTATGTGTCTGTTTTTATGCCAGTACCATGCTGTCTTGGTGACCACAGCTTTGTAATAAAGCTTGAAATCAGGTAACGAGATGCCCCCAGTTTTATTTTTGTTTTTCAACATTTCCTTAGTGATTCGGGGTCTCTTCTGATTCCATACAAATTTCTGGATTATTTGCTCCAGCTCTTTGAAGAATACCGGTGGAATTTTGAGCAGAATGGAATTAAAATCTAGATTGCTCTAGGCAGTATAGATATTTTAACAATGTTTATTTTTCCGATCCAAAGGCATGGAATGGTCTTCCATCATTTTGTGTCTTCAATTTCCTTCATGAGTGTTCTGTAGTTCCTCAAGTAAAGGTCATTTACCTCTTTGGTTAGGTTTATTCCCAGGTATCTTATGGTGTTTGGTGCTATAGTAAATGTAATCAATTCTCTAATTTCCCTTTCTGTATTTTCATTGTTACTGTATAAGAAAGGAACTGATTTCTGCACATAGATTTTGTATCCTGCCACATTGCTGAATTGCTGTATGAGTTCTAGTGATTTCGGGGTGAGTATTTTGGGTTTGTCATATAATCATGTCATCTGTGAGGAGAGAGAGTTTGACTTCTTCATTGCCAATTGGATACCTTTTATTTCTCTTTGTTCTCTGATTGCTGTTGCTAGAACTTCTAATACTATGTTGAACAAGAGTGGTGAAAGTGGGCATTCTTGTCTTGTTCCTGATCTGAATGGGAAGGCTGCAAGATTTTTCCCATTGAGGATATTTGCTGTGGGTCTCCCATAGATAGTTTTGATGAAGTTCAGGAATGTTCCCTCTATCCCTATACTTTGAAGCATTTTAATCAGGAACGGATGCTGCATTTTAGGAAACTACATCATTCTTAAAGGGACTATCCACCAAGATGATCTAAAAATTGTAAATATCTATGCCCCCAATATGGGAGCAGACAATTACATAATAAAACTGTTAATCAAGATAAAGAGTCATATTGATATGAATACATTAATAGTAGGAGATCTTAACACACCTGTCTCACAAAAAGACAGATCATCAAAGCAGAATATCAATAAAGAAACAAGAGTATTGAATGACACAATGAACCATATGGACATCATAGATATATACAGAACATTCCACCCTGAAACAACAAAATACTCATTCTTCTCAAGTGCACATGGAACCTTCTCAAGAATAGACCACATACTGGGTCACAAATCAGGACTCAACCAACACCAAAAGACAGAGATTTTTCCCTGCATATTCTCAGTTCACAATGCTTTGAAAAGGGAGCTCAATCACAAGGAAAAGTTCGGAAGGAACTCAAACACCTAGAAGCTAAAGACCACCTTGCTTAAGAATGCTTGGATTCAAGGAAACCAATTAGAATGAAGACACTTCGGTCCAAAACCTATGGGACAGAGCAAAGATGGTCCAAAGGGGGAAATACATAGCCATCCAAGCCTCCTTCAAAAAAAATTGAAAAATCCAGAACACAGCAGCTGTCTCTACACCTTAAAGAACTGGAGAATCAACAACAACTCATACCAACTCCACACATAAGAAGGGAAATAATCAAGTTAGAGCAGAGATCAATGAGGTAGAAACCAGAGATAAAGTAGAATGTATCAATGAAACTAGAAGCTGTTTTTTTGAAAGAATCAATAAGATCCATAAAAAATTGGCTGCACTAATCCAAAAGGAAAGAGAGAAAGCCCAAATTCATAAAATTATGAACGAAAAGGGAGAGATCACAACTAACACCAAGCAAGTAGAAACAATCATCAGAAGTTATGATCAACAGTTATATGCCAATAAGCTTAGCAACCTAGATGAAATGGATGTATTCCTGGAAAACTATAAACTCCCAAAACTGAACCAGGAATAAATTGACAAACTGAATAGACTTATATCTAGTAACAAGATAGGAGCAGTGATCAGAAACCTCCCAAAAAACAAGAGTCCAGGACCTGACGGATTTCCTGGGGAATTCTACCAAATTTTCAAAGAAGAAATAACACCTATTCTCCTGAAGGTGTTTCAAAAAATTGAAGCAGAAGGAAAATTTCCAGACACTTTCTATGAAGCCAGCATTATCCTGATCCCCAAACCAGGCAAAGACCACACCAAAAAGGAGAATCTCAGACCAATATCAATGATGAATATAGATGCTAAGATTTTCAACAAGATCCTAACAAACAGGATCCAACAGCACATAAAAAATATTATCCACCATGACCAGGTGGGTTTCATTCCTGGGCTACAAGGATGGTTCCACATTCACAAATCAATCAATGTGATAGAACAAATCAATAAGAGAAGAGAGAAGAACCACATGGTCATCTCAATTGATGCAGAAAAAGCATTTGACAAAATCCCGCATCCGTTCCTGATTAAAATGCTTCAAAGTATAGGGATAGAGGGAACATTCCTGAACTTCATCAAATCTATCTATGAAAGACCACAGCAAATATCATCCTCAAAGGGAAAAAGCTTGCAACCTTCCCATTCAGATCAGAAACATGACAAGGATGCCCACGCTCCCCACTCTTGTTCAACATAGTATTAGAAGTCCTAATCAGACAATGAAGAGAAAGGAAAGGTATCCAAATTGGCAATGAAGAATTCAAACTCTCTCTCTTGGCAGATGACATGATTTTATATGGAAAACCCAAAAGACTCCACCCCCAAACTACTAGATCTCATACAGCAATTCAGCAACGTGGCAGGATACAAAGTCAATGTACAGAAATCAGTGGCTTTCTTATACACTAACAATGAAAATACAGAAAGGGAAATTAGAGAATTGAGTCCATTTACCATAGCACCAAGAACCATAAGATACCTGGGAATAAACCTAACCAAAGAGGTAAAGGATCTGTACTCAAGGAACTACAGAACACTCATGAAAGAAGTTGAAGAAGACACAAAAAGATGGAAGACCATTCCATGCTCTTGGATTGGAATAATAAACATTGTTAAAATGTCTATACTGGTATAAGGTGTATCTCAATGTGGTTTTAATTTGAATCTCCCTGATGGCTAGTGATGATGAATATTTTTTCATGTGTCTGATAGCCATTTGTATGTCTTCATTGAGATACCACCTTACACCAGTTAGAATGGCCAAAATTAGCAAGACAGGAAACAACATGTGTTGGAGAGGATTTGGAGAAAGCGAAACCCTCTTACACTGTTGGTGGGAATGCAAGTTGATGCAGCCACTTTGGAGAACAGTGTGGAGTTTCCTCAAGAACTTAAAAATAGAGCTTCCCTATGACCCTGCCATTGCACTACTGGGTATTTACCCCAACGATACAGATGTAGTGAAAAGAAGGGCCATCTGTACCCCAATGTTTATAGCAGCCATGTCCACAGTTGCCAAACTGTGGAAAGAACCAAGATGCCCTTCAATGGACGAGCAGTTAAGGAAGATATGGTCCATATACACTATGGAGTATTATGCCTCCATCAGAAAGGATGAATACCCAACTTTTGTAGCAACATGGACGGGACTGGAAGAGGTTATGCTGAGTGAAATAAGTCAAGCAGAGAGAGTCAATTATCATATGGTTTCACTTATTTGTGGAGCATAACAAATATCATGGAGGACAAGGGGAGATGCAGAGGAGAAGGGAATTGAGGGAAGATAGAAGGGGATGTGAACCATGAGAGACTATGGATTCTGAAAAAGAATCTGATGGTTTCGAAGGGGTAAAGGGTGTGAGGTTGGGGGAAGCAGGTGGTGGGTATTGGAGAGGGCACAGATTGCATGGAGCACTGGGTGTGGTGCAAAAACAATGAATACTGCTATGCTGAAAAAAAATTAAAAAATTAAAAAATGTTTTAGCTAATACTTTTTAACATTTTGAGTATAAGTTTTCCCTTCATTATCCTTTTCTAATCTCTTTTGTATCTGGTGATAAGGTACAATTTTTATTTCTAATGTAATTTTGAATTTTAACTTTTCTTTCTTGACTAAATTGTCAGAAGTTACTTTTCAAATAATTAGTTCTTAGATTTATTCTTTGAGCCTACCATTTTCCAATTCATTTAATTGTGACTTCTATCATTATTAATTCATTACTTTTGCTTAACTTGCGCTTATTTTGTAACCTTTTTAATAGACTGCTGATTTGAATGCTTAAAGGTGAAAGAAGAAAAGGCAAACTGAGGGCACAGCAGGAGTTGACACCAGACAACACCCCTTTATGGGATATATGTGACATTCCTCAGGCACTTCTGGTTGCCCAAAAGCTAAGGAAAGGAAAAACAAATAGTTAATTTATAGAGATCACAATCCTGAAAAACAAGAGTCTCCCTCAGGTTACAAATGTCTTAGCAATCTACAAGAATATTTTTATCAATAACCTAGCTTCCAGAAGTAAATGTTGATATAATTAAATGTCCTTATAACCTGAAACCTATTGACAGATACGTATAGCAGACAGTGGGTAATGTTCTTCCAGGAAGCTCTCAACTATCTTCATGCTAATGCCTTGCTAGAGGGAAAACCAGCCTTAACTTGACAATGGCAAGGCATCTGGTATCCTGTGACTCTACTTTAACAAATGAAAATCCTTTCAGAACTTCCCTTTTCCTTACTTCCCCCAACCCCATAGTATATAAGCCATCACCCTTCACAACCTCTGCGCAGCAGCTTTTTCTGCCCACAGGTCCTGTTCCTGTGCTTAAAAAACCACCATTTTTTCATCAACGGTGGCTCAAGAATTCATCAGCTCCAGACCTCACCCCACTGAACCTCACCTATACTCCAAAACCCCATTACTTAATTTATTTTTATTCTCTTTCATTTGATAAGAAAAGCTTTAACTATCATGAATTTTCATGAATACAAATTTAACAATTCCCCGTAAGTTTTTACAAGTAATATTGTCTTTATTGTTGCTTTGTAAACTATCTGAAATAATAGTTTTTATTTTCTTTTTGATCCAACAGCTATGCACAGGATATAGTCTAATTTCCAAGTAGCTATATATATATATATATTTTTCATTCCTTATCCTATTTTTATTCATTTCTAGCTATACTGTATTGAGATTAAAGAATATTGATTGTATGATTTATACTTTTGGGGATTTACTGAAGTTTTCTTTTTTTTAATTTTTCTTTTAAGATTTTATTTATGTATTTGACACAGAGAGAGAGCACAGAAGGAGAGGGAGAGGGTGAAAGAGAAGTAGATTCTCTACTAAGCAGGGAGCCCAAAGTGGAACTCAATATCAGGACCCTGGGATCATGACCTGGGCCAAAGGAAGATGCTTAACTGACTGAAGCACCAAAGTACCCATGAAGTTTTCTTTACCACTTAATATGTAATCACTGTATTTAAAAATAAATATTCAATATACAGTTGAAAATAATATAAGTCCACGACATCTCTTTAATGGTACCCATTACATTCCATTAGTAAATCCTCTAGTGTTCCTCTTTATTTCTAGTTTAATGAACTGAGAAGATGTTTCAGTATGCTTTTTATTCTGTGTAAATTTATCCTTGTAGTTTTAACAATATTTGCTTAAACAGTTTAATCAATTTTTCTAGATACATTTCTTGAGGAAAGGAAAACAAAGGCAAAAATAAACTACAGTGACTGCATCTAAATAAAAGGTTTCTGAACTGTGAAGGAAATAATCAACAAAAATAAAAGACAACCTACAGAATAGAAGATATTTGCAAATGACATCAAGTAAAGGGTTAGTATCTAAAATATATATTTTTAAAAATATACAAATCAACACCCAAAAACCAAATAATCCATTTAAAAATGGGCAGAAGACATGAATAGTCATTTTTCCAAAGAATACATACAGATGGGGGAATAAGTTTAGATGCTGGAGTAATAGGGGGATCCTGGGCTTGTCTCACCTTTTGAACACAGCTAGATTAATATCAAATCATTTTGAGTATCTAGGAATCAATCTGAGCATTAAGAGAACAATCTGCAAACTTAGAAGGAAAGAACATGGCAAGTATGAAGTATAGAGATGAATTGGGGAAGAGAAAGGCCACTGTGCAACAGAGAAGAGGGAGTCATTTTCACAGAGTGAGAAAGGGGCAGGGAAGAGAGCAACACATTGGGCTCAAGCAAGAAAAACACTTCCCCAAAACCACTGACTGAGGAATCAAGAGGAACTGACTATTGCAAGCTTTTACAAACAGTGGAGTTCAAATTCTGAGGTTTTAGACGTCCACGACATTCATCAAAGTCAATCCAGCTGGGCAGCAGTGCTTTTAGCAGAGGCTAAAGTTTCTTATACAAAACCAGTGCAGGGTTATTTTAATAGAACAGGTCTGAATGTGAGCCAACACAACAGGCCTCTCCCCTGGAGGATCAGAGTAGGTTTCCAGCAGGCATCAAGTCTATTGATTATAGAGTGCCCCAAGTGTTATCTTAAGTTCTGGTGGAAATGAGACCAAGTTTCCCCCCAACCCCCACTTTAGAATCAGAATTATTGTTTTTTTACTTTTTTTTTTCATTTTCTTTTCTCTCTCTTCTCTTTTAATCAACTTTCTTTTTTTTCTTCAGTCTATTTGTTTGGAATCAGTCTTATAGTTTTTAGTTTGTCTTCATTTTTAAAAATTCCTTTTCTTTTTTTTGTTTTTGGATCAGGCTTTTTTTGGGGGGATATAGTTTAACAAAAAATTAAAGCACACTTACTTAAGGGTCCAAACACTCCCTACCACATGCAAGGAGGAATTCTGTAGAAAACTGACCTGTGAGAAAGAGAAGCGAAAACACAACAACAGAGTGCATACAGCATACACCAGAAACACTTCTTGAAATGTGAGGCCCTGGACAGTGTAGGATCCCTTGTTAATACAGCATTACTCTTAGGAGCAGGAAACATTATAAGCCTTCATAACACACAAAAGACAGAAACCTATACAAAAAGACAAAATGGAGGGATTCTTCCAAAAAGAAAGATCAGGAAGAAACCACAGCCAGGAATTTGCTCAAAACATATATAACCAATATATCAGAATAAGAATTCAGAACAATCATAAGAATAATAGCAGTGCTTGAGAAAGGCATAGAAGACACCAGAAAAATTTTGTGACACAGATAAAAGGACTAAAAACTAGTTAGGGTGAAACATAAAATGCTATAACTGAGATGCAAAACCTACTGGATATAACCATAATGAGGCTGGAAGAATCAGAGGAGCAAGTAAGTGATATAGAAGATAAAATTATGGAAAATAATGAAGCTGAAAAGAAGACAGAAAGAAAAATATTAGTTCACAGATATAGTCTTAGGGAACTCAGCGATTCCATAAAGCACAATAGTATCTATATCATAGGAGTCCCAGAAGAGGAAGAGTGGGAAAAGAAGCAGAAAGTTTATTTCACCAAACTATAGCTTAAAACTTGCCTAAAATGGGGAAGGAAGCAGGTATTCAAACCCAAAAGGTACAAAGAACTCCCCTAAAAATCCACAAAAAGAAGCCAACTTTAAGATATTTCATAGTGAAATTGCAAAATACAAAGTTAAAGAGAGTATTCTGAATGCAGCTACAGACAAAAGGTCCTTAACCTAGAAGTATAGACACATAAGGTTAGCAGCAGACCTGTCCACAGAAATCTGGCAGGCCAGACAGCAGTGGCATGATATATTCAACTTGATAAGTGGGGAAAGTATGCAGCCAAAAATATTTTATCCAGTAAGGCTGACATTAAGAATAGAAGGAGAGACAGAGTTCCCAGACAATTAAAATCAAAAGGAGTTCATGAATACTAATGCAGCTCTGAAAGAAATATTAAAGGGGACTCTTTGAGTGGGAAAGAGATACCAAAAGCAACAAAGACTGGAAAGGAATAGAGATAATTTTCAGGAAGAGCAAATTTACTGGTAACACAGTGGCACTAAATTCAGATCTATCCATAATTACTCTAAATGTAAATGGACTAAATGTTCTAATAAAAAGACATAGGGTATCAGAATGGATTAAAAAAAAAAAGACCCATCCATATGTTGTTTAAAAGAGACTTATCTTAGACCCCAAAAAACCTCCAGATTGAAAGGGAAGAGGTGGAGAACGCTATATCATGCCAATGGGCATCAAAAGAAAACTGGCATAGTCATACTTACTTAAAACAAAACAGATTTTAAACCAAAGACTATAATAAGAGATGAAGAAGGCACTACATCAAAATAACAGGGTCTATCCTACAAGAGATCTAGCACTTATAAATATTTATGCTCGCAAAACAAAAGCAATCAAATATAAAAATCAACAAACTTTAAAAAAGCATATTGATAATAAAACAATAATAATAAGGGAATTTAACATTCTACTTGCAGCAATGAACAGATCATCTAAGCAGAAGATCAAAAAGGAAAAAAAGAGCTTTGAATGACCATGCTGGACCAGGTAGAGTTCACAGATATATTCAGAACACTTCATCCTAAAGCAACCGAATACACATTCTTCTTTCTCAGGGCACATGTAAATTTCTCAAGAATAGATCACATACTGTGTCAGAAATCAGGCCTCACCCAGTACAAAAAGACTGAGATCATACCGTACCATTCATGTGTTCAGACCACAACAGTATGAAATGTGAAATCATCCACAAGAAAAATTTGGAAAAACTACAATTACATGAAGTTTAATGAACATACTAATAACAATGAATGGGTTAAACAGGAAGTTAAGAAGAAATTTAAAAATACATGGAAGCAATTGAAAATGAAATCATAACAGTGCAAAACGTTTGGGATGCAACAAAGGCACTCATAAGATTATATATATATATATATATATATATATATATATATATATAGCATTACAGATCTTCCTGAAGAAGTTAGAAAAGTCTTAAATACACAACCTAAACTTACACCTAAAGGAGCTGGAAAAGGAACAGGGGGGAAAAGGGTCTAAAAGCAACAGAACAAGGGAAATAATAAAGATTAGAGCAGAAATCCATGATATAGAAATCAAAGTAAACAGTAGATAGATCAACAAAACTAGGAATCAGTTCTTTGAAAGAATTAACGAAATTGATAACCCCTAGCCAGGCATGGTACAGATAAAGGACCCAAAAAAATAAAATCATGTAGGAAAGAGGAGAGATCACAACCAACACTAAAGAAATACAATTATAAGAGAATTTTGAGCAGTTATATGCAAAAAAAATTGGGCAATCTGGAAGAAATAGATAAATTTCTAGAAACATAAATATGACCAAAACAGAAATAGGAAGAAGTAGAATATTTGAACAGAACCATAACCAGAAAAGAAACTGATTCAGTAATTAAAAATTTCCCAATACCAAGAATCTTGGGCCATATGGCTTCCTGGGGAATTTCTATGAAACATTTATCAAAGAGTTCATACATATACTGCTGAAATTGTTCCAAAAAGTAGAAATGGAAGGAAAACCCAAACTCATCCAGTGAGGCAGGATTAACTCAACCAAAAACTAAACAGAGACCCCACTAAAAAGAATTACAGACCAATATCCCTGATGAACATGAATGAAAAAATTCTCAACAAAATACTAATAAATCAAATCCACAGTACATTAACAAAATTATTCATCATGACCAAGTGAGATTTATTCCTGGGATACAAGGGTTGTTCAGTATCCACAAATCAATGGGATACACCACAATAGTAAAATAAAGGACAAGAACCATATAATCCTCTCAATAGATGCAGAAAAGCATTTAACAAAATACAGGATACTTTCTTGGTAAAACCCTCAAGAAAGTAGAGACACAAGGAACATACCTCAGCATCATAAAGGTCATATATGATAATCCCACAACTAATATTCTCAGTGGGGAAAATTGAGAGCTTTTCCTCTAAGGCCAGGGACATGACAGAGATGTCCATTATCATCACTGTTTTCAACATAGTACTAGAAGTCCTAGTCTCAGCAATCATACAGCAAAAGGATTTATAAAAGCCATCCAAATCAGCAAATAAATAAAACTCACTTTTCATGGATGACATGATACTATATGTAGAAAACCTGAAAGACTCCACGAAAAACTTCTAAAACTTATACATGAATTCAGGAAAGTTTCAGATTGTAAAATCAACCTACAGTTGCATTTCTATCACCAATAATGAAGCAGCAGAAAGAAAAATCACAGAATCTATCCCACTTACAATTGTACCCAAACCATAAGATATCTAGGAATAAACCCAACTAAAGCAGTAAATATCCCTACTCTGAAAACTATGGAACCCTTTTAACAGAAACTGAGGAAAACAAAGACATGGAAAAGCATCTAATGTTCATGGATTGGAAAAACAAATACTGTTAAATGTATAAGCAATCTATACATCCAGTGCATCACTATGAAAATACCATCATTTTCATAGAGCTAGAAGAAACAATTCAAAAATTTGTGTGTGAAACCAGAAAAGACCCTGAATAACCAAAGTAATGTTGAAAAATTAAACCAAAGATTACAGTCTTCAAACTGTATTACATAGCTGTAATCATCAAGACTGTATGGTACCGGTAGAAAAACAGATACATACATCAAAGGAACAGAATAGAGACTATAGAATGAACCTCAACTCTATGGTCAACTAATCTTGGTCAAAGCAGGAAAGAATATCTAATGGAAAACTGTCTCTTCAACAAAAGCTGCTGGGAAAACTGCACAGCAAAATGAATAATAAAAATGGACCATATTCTTATAGCATACACAAAAATAAATTTAAAATTGATGGGAAGGAAAGAGAATATGGAAGAATAGGGAGCCTTCTTATCACCTCATCAATTGAATTCAGCTAGATATCTATTAAATCATACTGAACACCTGTGAATACAACCTGAGATACAAGAAAAGAATTGCTGCAATTCTACAAATAAAAATTCAACCACTTTTTAAAAGGTAGGAGGTGCAGAGAAATGAATTTAAGGAGATATATCAGAACATAACCATTGGTGGGAGGGAGCCTCTAGAAGCTGGCTACTGGAATATGGTATAAGAGTGGAGCACAAAATCAGAACTTTTAGAAGTCTACTTCTGTGAGGGACATCCCTGCCTGGAAGGTGCTCAGGTGGCAAAGAGAGCAGAGTCCTAGGTGGGACATTGTGGTCTCAGGATCCCCAGGTTCACAGAAAGTATAGGGATACCTTAGTGCAGCAGAGTTTGCAGGCATTTTATCAGGGAAGCTGGCAACAGTTGGCTCTCAGCTAGGTGTTGCTATAAACTGAGAACAGCACAATTGGGTTGCTGTCCAAGCAGGGCTCTGACAAGCATCAAAATTGCTATGAGACCCCTCTCCCTGCCCTGGGAGGAACAGTGCCTTTGTGCGCATCATGGGGCAACTGCTCCCAGAGCAGGGACCGAGAGAACAGATGGACCCTGGTGAGACCCCCATCCCTCCAATGTGAAAATTCGTGCGAGTGTACATGGCAAAAGTCTAGAGTTTGGTGGGCAAAGGTGTTTGACTGCTTTTCTCTGAGGGTGCACTGAAAAGCACGGGCCATGATCATTGGACTCCAGGGCTGGAGATCGGGGGCGCTATTTTTTTGTTTTTTCTTATCCTCTAAAGTGGCAAAAGAAAAAAAAAGGAGTCTTCAGGGGGAAAAAGCCACATAGAGCAACCCAAAGCAGCTTACATTGAGCCCAGCCACCTGACAGGAGATGGTGCAACTCCACCCAGACAAAAACATTTGAGAAACAGAGCAACAGGCCCCTCCCCCAGAACAACAGTGGTAACATCAGTCAAATACGACATTTATGGATCACACAGAACTATAAAAGTCCTGAGCTAGAGGAAAATAGTATATAGAATATGAGATAATTTTCTCAGGAGTCTTAAGTCTTTCAGTTTGAAATTTTCTTTTTCTTTTTCTTTTTTCCCCCTTTCCAACTAGTTTCTCATTTTATCAGTTGTCTTTGTCTTTTCATTTTTAATTTTCATTTTTATATTTACATTATATTTTTTCTTCATTTTTTGTCTTCCTTTCACTGAATTCAATATATATCAAGTTTTTCTTTATAACTTTGAGATTTAGTGTCCTCGTGTCCTCTAAAAAACTGACCAAAATACACCCAGGATCAAGAGGAGCACTCTGTTTTGTCCACATGGGAGAATAAATTGTCTTTTTTCCTTTTTTTTTTTTTTTTGGCCTCTGAACTCTTTAGAATTTTCGAGTGTCTGTTTTGCTGGGGTCACTGTTAATATTTTTTATTTTGTTCTTTTGTTCATCTATTCTTCTCTAGAAAAGAAATGGCTAGAAGGTGAAATTCACAGAAAAAGAAAGAACCAGAGATAATACTCTCTGCCATAGATCTAACTGATAAGGATATAAGTAAAATGTCAGAAATGGAATTCAGAATAATGATTGTAAAGTTACTAGTAGGATTTGGAAAAAAAAGCATAAAAAACACTAGAGAATCTCTTAGTGCAGAAAAAAAATCTAATCAGGCTGAAATTAAAAATGCTATAACTGAGATGCAGTCTAAAATGGATTCTCTAACATCTAAGGTAAATGAGGCAGAAGAGAGAGTCAGTGACATAGAAGACAAAATGATGAAAAGACAGCTGAGGAAAAGAGAGAAAAACAACTAATGGACCATGAGGGGAGGCATTGAGAAATCAGCAATACCATAAAACAAAATAAATTAGGGACACCTGGGTGGCTTAGTGGGTTAAGCCTCTGCCTTCAGCTCAGGTCATGATGTCAGGGTCCTGGGACTGAGCCCTGCATCGTGCTCTCTGCTCAGTGGGGAGCTTGCTTCCCCCTCTCTCTCTGCCTACTTGTGATCGATCTCTCTCTCTCTCTCTCTCTCTCACTGTGTCAAAAAAAATAAATAAAATCTTTTTTTAAAAAAAAGCAAAATAATATTAGAATTATTTGGGACCCAGAGGAATAAGAAAGAGAGGGGGGGGACAGAAGGTGTATTTGAGAAAATCATAGATGAGAACTTCCAAATCTGGGGAAAGAAACAAGCATTCATCTCCAAGAGATAGAGAGGACAATTCCCAAAGTCACTAAAAATAGATCAGCATCTTGAAATATAATAGTAAAGACTGAAAATTTTAGGGAAAAAGAGAAAATCCAGAAAGCAGCTTGAGACAAGAGGCTCCTTACCTACAGATGGAGGAACTTCAGATTGACATCAGAACTATCCACAGAAACCTGGCAGGCCAAAAAGCATATAGCTGACATGCTATATTCAAGGTAGTATATGGGAACATGGAGTCAAGAATACTTTATCCAGCAAGGTTGTTATTCAGAAAGAAAGGAGAGATAAAGAGCTTCCAGGATAAACAGTAACCAAAAGAATATGTGATCACTAAACCAGCCCTGCAAGAAATATTAAAGGGAATACTGTAATCAAAGAGAGAACCCAAAAGTAACATAGACCAGAAACAGACAATCTACAGAAACAGGGACTTTATAGGTAATACAGTGGCATTAAATTCATCTTTCAATAGTTACTCTAAATGTAAATGGGCTAAATACTCCAATCAAAAGTCATAGGTATCAGACTGGATTTTGAAAAAGCAAGACCTGTCCATACTCCGTCTACAGGAGACTCATTTTCAAACCAAAGGCACCTCCAGATTGAAAGTGAGTGGGTGGAGAACCATCTATCATGCTAATTGGCATCAAAAGAAACTTTGGGTAGCAATCCATATATAAGACAAACTGGATTTTAAACCAAAGACTCTATTAAGGGATGAAGAGGGACACTATGTCATACTTTATCATACTTAAACTGTCCAATGAGAAGATCTAACAATTATAAAATTTATACTCTTAACTTGGGAGCAGCCAAATATAATAACCAATTACCAACAAAGTTAAGGAAACACATTGATAACAATACAGTAACAGTAGGGGACTTTAACACTGTACTCATAGCAATGGACAGATCCTCTAAGAAGATCAACAAGAAAACAAGGGATTTGAATGACATACTGGACCAGATGGACTTCACAAATATATTGAGAACATTCCATCCTAAAGCACCAGAATATACATTATTCATAAGTGCACATGGAATATTTTCCAGAATAGATCACATAATGGGTCACAAAATCACATCTCAAATGATACCAAAATATTGTGATTATTCCCTGTATATTTTCAGACCACAATGCTTTGAAACATGAACTCAATCACAGATGGAAATTTGGAAAGAAATCAAATACTTGGAGGTTAAACAAAAATCCTACTAAAGAATGAATGTATCAATCAGGATATTAAAGACAAATTTTAAAAATTAATGGAAGCAAATTAAAATTAAAACAAAGCAAATAAAGTCAATGCCAATCAGGAGAAGAGAAATAATACAGATAAGAGCAAAAATCAATGAAGTAGAAAGCAAAAGAACAGTAGAACAGATTACTGAAAATAGGACCCCATTCTCTGAAAGAATAAAATCAATAAATCCCTATCCAGACTTATCAAAAATAAAAGAGAAGCACCCAAATTAATAAAATCATGAAAGAGAGAGGAGAGATCATAAATAACACCAAGGAAATACAAACAATTATAAGAGAATATTATAAGAAATTATATACCAACAAATTAGGCAACTTGGAAGAAATGGACACATTCCAAGAAATGTATAGACTACCAAAACTGAAAAGGGAAGAAATAGTAACCTGAACAGCAAGTAACCAGCAAGGAAATTGAAGCAATAATCAAAAATCTCCCAAGAAACAAGAGCCCAGGGCCGGTTGGTTTCCCAGGGGATTTTTACCAACTATGTAAAGACCTAATACCTATTCTTCTGAAACTGTTTCAAAAAATAGAAATGGAAAAACTTCCAAACTTATTTTATGAGTCCAGCATTACCTTCTTCCCAAAACTAAACAAAGACCCCATCAAAAAGGCGAATTACAGACCAATATCCCTGATGGGCATAGATGCCAAAATTCTCAACAAAATTCTAGCCAGTAGGATCCAATAGTACATTAAAAGGATTTATCACCATGACTAAGTGGGATTTATTCCTGGGCTAAAAGGGTGGTTCAACATCTGCAAATCAATCAACATGATACATTACATAAATAAATGAAAGGACAAGAGCCATATGACCCTCTCAATTGATACAGAAACAGTATTTGACAAAATACAGCACACTTTCTTTATGAAAACTCTCCACAGTGTAGGGATAGGGGGAACATACCTCAATATCACAAAAGTTATCTATGAAAAGACCACAGTGAGTATCATTCTTGATGGGGAAAAACTGAAAGCTTTTCCCCTAAGGTCAGGAACATGGCAAGACTGTCCACTATCACCACTGCTATTCAACACAGTAATAGAAGTCCTGGCCTCAGCAATCAGACAACAAAAAGAAATAAAAAGCATTCAAAATTGGCAAAAAGAAATCAAATTTCCATCCTTCACAGATGACATAATACTTTATGTGAGAAGTCCAAAAGATTCCACCCAAAAAATAGTTTGAACTCATATAGGAATTCAGCAACATGGCAGGATATAAAATCAATGCATAGAAGTCAGGTGCATTTCTATACACTAACAAAGAGACAGAAGAAAGAGAGATTAAGAAATTGATCCCATATATAATTACACCAAATAAAGAAGATACCTAGTAATAAACCAAACCAAAGAGGTAAAGGATCTTCTGATCACTTATGATCTTACAGAAAGCTTATGAATGAAATTGAGGAAGACACAAAGAAATGGAAAAATATTCCATGCTCGTGGATTAGAAGAACAAATATTGTTTATGTCTAGGCTGCACAGAGCAATCTACACATTCAATGCAATCGCTATCAAAATCCCACTAACATTTTTCACAAAGCTGGAACAAATAATCCTAAATTCTTATGGAACCAAGAAAGACCCCTAATAGCCAGAGAAATGTTGAAAAAGAAAACCAAACCTGGTGGCATCACAATCCTGGACTTCAAGCTATATTACAAAGCTGTAATAATCAAGACAGTGTGGTAATGGCACAAAAGCAGATGCATAGATCAAGGAACAGAATAGAAAACACAGAAATGAACCCTCAAGTCTATGGTCAGCTAGTCTTCAGCAAAGCAGGAATGAATATTTAATGGAAAAAGGACAGTCTCATCAACAAATAGTGCTGGGAAAATTGGACAGCCCATGTAGAAGAATCAAACTAGACCATTTTCCTGTAGCATACGTGAAGGTAAACTCAAAATGGCTGAAAGAACTAAATGTGAGACAGGAATCCATCAAAATTCTGGAGGAGAACATAACCAGCAATCTCTTTGACCTTGGCTACAGTGACTTCTTGCAAGATACCTCTCCAAAGGCAAGGAAAGACAAAAGCAAAAATGAACTATTGGACTTCATCAAGATAAAAAGCTTCTTCACTGCCGGAAACAGTCAACAAAACTAAAAGGTAACCTATGTAATGGGAGAAGATATTTACAAATGTATTATTAAATAAAGAGCTAATATTTGATATTTATAAAGAACTTATCAAACTCAACACGCAGTAAACAAATAATTCAATCAAGAAATGAGCAGAAGACATGAACAGTCATTTCGCCAAAGGACACATACAAATGGCCAGCAGACCCATGAAAAAATACTTCACATCTCTTGTCATCAGGGAAATACAAATCAAAAACACAGTGAGATATCACTTAACATTAGTCAGAATGACTAAAATTGACTAGTCAGGAAACAACAAATGTTGGCAAGGATGTGGATAAAGGGGAACTCTCTTAGACTATTGGTGGGAATGCAAGCTGGTACATCCACTCTGGAAAACAGTCTGGAGGTTCCTCAAAAAGTTGAAAATAGAGCTACCCTATGACCCAGTAATTGCACTACTGGGTATTTACCCCAAAAGATACAAATATAGTGATCCAAAGGGGCACATGCACCCCAATATTTATAGAAGCAATGCCCACAATAGCCAAACTATGGGGAATTGAGATGTCCACCAACAGATGAATGGATAAAGATGATGGGGGGGGGGGTGCCTGGGTGGCTCAGTGGGTTAAAGCCTCTGCCTTCAGCTCAGGTCATGATCCCAGGGTCCTGGGATTGAGCCCCGCATCGGGCTCTCTTCCTCTATTTCTGCCTGCCTCTCTGCCTACTTGTGATCTCTGTCTGTCAAATAAATAAATAAAATCTTTAAAAAAAAAAAAGATGATGTGGGATAGATATACAATGTAATATTACTCAGACATCAGAAAGGATGAATACTAACCTTTTACATTGAAATGGATGGAACTGGAGGGTATTGTGCAAAGAAAGATAAATCAATCAGAGAAAAACAATTATATGATCTTGCTGATATGTGGACTTTGAGAAATAAAGCAGAGAATCCTGGGGGAAGGGAGGAAAAACTGAATGAGAAGTTATGAGAAATGGAGAAAAACCATAACAGACTCTTAACTATAAGAGACAAAGTGAGGGTTACTGGATGGGAAGTGGGTGGGCAGTTGGGGGTAAGTGGGTTATGGGCATTAATGAGGGAATGTGATATGATGAGTACTGGGTGTTATATGCAACTGATGAATTATTGATCTCTACATCTGAAACTCATGATGTATTCTATGTTGACTAACTGAATTTAAATTAAAAAAAATTTTAAAAATGGATGAAAGTTCTAAATATGTCAAAGAAAAACATCAAAATACTAGAGGAATACACAGGCATTAACCTCTTCGACCTTGGCCATAGCGACTTCCTACTAGACACATTCCCAGAGGCAAGAGAAAAAACAGCAAAAATGAACTACTGGGATTTTATCAAGATAAAGAGCTTCTATACAGAGAAGAAAATAGTTCACAAAGCTAAAAGTGAGAGTACAAAATGGGAGAAGATATTTGTAAATGACATATCTGGTCAGCATCCAAAATACATAAAGTACTTATCAAACTCAACATCCAAAAAATGAATAATCAAAAAAAAAATGGGCAGAAGATATGAACAGACACTTCTCCAGTGAAGACATACAACTGGCTATTGGACACATGAAAAAATGTTCATCATCACTAGCCATCAGGGAGATTCAAATTAAAACCACATTGAGATACCACCTTACACCAGTTATAATGGCCAAAATTATCAAGACAGGAGACAACATGTGATGGAGAGGATGTGGAGAAAGGGGAACCCTCTTCCACTGTTGGTGGGAATGCAAGCTGGTGCAGCCACTTTGGAGAACAGTGTGGAGATTCCTCAAGAAATTAAAAATATAGCTTCCCTATGACCCTGCAATTGCACTACTGGGTATTTACCCCAAAGACACAGATGCAGTGGAAAGAAGGGCCATCTGTACCCCAATGTTTATAGCAGCAATGGCCAAGGTCGCCAAACTGTGGAAAGAACCAAAATGCCCTTCAATAGACGAATGGATAAGGAAGATGTGGTCCATATACACTATGGAATATTATGCCTCCATCAGAAAGGATGAATACTCAACTTTTGTAGCAACATGGACGGGACTGGAAGAGATTATGCTGAGTGAAATAAGTCAAGCAGAGAGAGTCAATTATCATATGGTTTCACTTATTTGTGGAGCATAACAAATAGCATGGAGGACAAGGGGAGATGGAGAGGAGAAGGGAGTTGAGGGAAATTGGAAGGGGAGGTGAACCATGAGAGACTATGGACTCTGAAAAACAATCTGAGGGTTTTGAAGGAGCGGGGGGTGGGAGGTTGGGGGAACCAGGTGGTGGGTATTAGAGAGGGCATGGATTGCATGGAGCACTGGGTGCAGTGCAAAAACAATGAATACTGTTACACTGAAAAGAAATAATTTTTTTAAAAGAAAAAAATAAAACAAATAAATAAATAAATAAATAAATGGGCCAAAGACATGAACAGACATTTTTCTAAAGAAGATGGCTAAGAGACATATGAAGAGATGCTCAACATCACTTATCATCAGGAAAATACAAACCAAAAGCACAATAAGATAGCATCACACCTGTCAGAATGGTTAAAATTAACAATACAGGAAACAATAGATATTGGCTAAGATGTGATGAAAGGGGAATCCTTTTACACTGTTGGTGGGAATGCAAATACATGCAGCCACTGTGGAAAACAGTATGGAGATTCCTCAAGATGTTAAAATTAGAGCTACCCTATAACTCAGCAATTGCACTACTAGATATTTAACTAAAGGATACAAAAATACAGATTCCAAGTAGTACATGCACCACGATGTTTATAGCAGGGTTATAAACAAGAGCAAAACTATAGAAAAAACCCATGTGTCCATCCACTGATGAACAGGTAAAGTAAATGTGGTATGTGATATATATCTATCTATCTATATATATATATATAGATATAGATATATGTATATATATATAGATAGATATCTATATATATATAGATATCTATCTATATAGATATCTATCTATATATCTATATATATATATATCTCATATGACTTCACTCATGGAATTTAAGAAACAAAACACAGGAACACAGGAACACAGGAACATAGGGGAAGATAAGGAAAAGTAAAATAATATAACAAGAGAGATGGAGGCAAACCATAAGAGACTCTTATTGATAGAGAAAAAACTGAGGGCTGCTTGCAGGGAGGTGAATGGGGAGATGGACTAAGTGGGTGATGGACATTAAGGAGGGCACTTATGATGAGCATTGGGTGTTACATGTAAGTGATGAATCACTAAATTCTACTCTGGAAAACAATACTACACTATATGTTAATTAATTTAAATTTGAATAAAAATTTTGAGAAGTAAAAAGCTTAAAGAACAAATATAAATGACTGAATAAGGACTGATCACTTAGCAATAAAAATATATATTTTTTTAAAAACTTACTTTAAGGTATAATTTAATTCTTACTTTCATACTTGAACTATCATATAGGTTTAATCAGATATTTCAAAGCCATGTGGAAATTTATAGCTGGCAACAGAGACAACTTTGAGAAAAATAGGACTGATTTTCAAAGAGCTTTGTCTGGGATTTGTCTTGAAATAATCTGTTTGGGCAGGTGAGGGCAGGATCAGGGAAAGATAATGTCTAAGGGTATCTTTTAAACAAGAAAAACCATGTGGTGCTAATTGTTGATGGGTAATTGATTATGCTCTGGTCTATAATTTTGTGTGTGTTTCACATTTTCCTAAATTAATTTCTCTTTTTTATTCAATAAAAAAAGAAGATATACAGATGTCCAACATATACATGAAAAGATGCTCATTATCACTTATAATCAGTGAAATGCAAATCAAAACCACAATGACATTCCACCTCACACCTGTCAGAATGGCTAAATTTAACAACACAAGAAACAAAAACTGTTGATGAGGATGTGGGGGAAAAGAAGAACACTTGTGCACCATTGGTGTGAAGGAAAACTGGTATAACCACTGTGGAAAAAAACTAGAGATTTAAAATTTTAAAATTTTAAAAATAGAACTACCTATGATTCAGCAATCACACTACTGGGCATTTACCCAAAGATAGAAGAACACTAATTAAAAGATACATGCGGGACACCTGGGTGGCTCAGTGGGTTAAAGCCTCTGCCTTCAGCTCAGGTCATGATCCCAGGGTCCTGGGATCGAGCCCCACATCAGGCTCTCTACTCTGCAGGAAGCCTGCTTCCTCCTCTCTCTCTCTCTCTCTCTCTCTGCCTGCCTCTCTGATCTCTGTCTGTCAAATAAATAAATAAAATCTTAAAAAAAGAATATACATGCACTCCTATGTGTATTGAAGCATTATTTGCAATAGTCAAAATATGAAAGAAGCCCAAGTTTCCATTGATTGATGAATGGATAAAGAAGAGGTGGCATATATACAATGGAATATTATACAGCCATAAAAAGAACAAAATCTTGGCATTTGCTAGAATATGGATGGAGCTAGAGAGTGTAATGCTAAGCAAGGTAAGTCAGTTAGAGAATGAAAAATACCATATTATTTCACACATATGTGGAATTTAAAATATAAATGTGGGAAAAAAACAAGTAAAGGAAAAAAATAAGAGACAGAGAGATAGAGACAAATCAGGAAACAGTCTCTTAATTATAGAGAATAAATTGTTACCCGAGGTGATGTGGGTGGGGGACAGGTGAAATAGGTGATGGTGATTAAGGAGTGCACTTGCTATGATGATCACAGGGTGAGGTATAAAAGTGTTGAATTAGTTTATTTTATTCCTGAAACTAATATAATACTTCATGCTAACTCACCGGTATTAAAATAAAAACTTAAAATTAATAAAATAAAATAAGAAAAAAACTCCAACCCAAGAAATAGGTACTCTCATGCTAATTTATAAGACCAATAAATAAATAAATAAATGGAAAAAGAAAAGTAGGGGTATAGATGTAAGACTGTAAGTAAAGCAGTATCTGTCTCAAGGTTATTCTTCAATGTCCACATATTTCATTTATAGGTATGTTTCTATCTATTTTTCTTTCTGCTATATTATGGTGCCTGTCACTAAGACACAGATATAAGTCTAGAATTCCATTATTGAAGTTGCATTCTCAATTACCTTTCTAAGATAATTACCACTGTACTAAAGTTTCAAAAATGAGTAGTGTTTTTAGAAACATCTAGGTTAACATTGAATTAATATTATAACTCATTTACAAATGTTCATTCTCCTTAGTAAATATCCTTTAATATACTCAACCAATAAAAAACATCTGGGTAAAGTATATTTATTGAAAGGTATTATTTAAAGTAACTGCCAATTTCTGGTGGAGCTAGGAATAAACTCCATAAAGAGCAAGAAGGTAACAATGAATGAAGTTGTCATTAATTTTTGATATCAGAGGCTTTCTAAATATTCTCGCATGTCTTTGTGTAGAGGCTTGATTGATTTTAGGTTGTCCACCATCATATTCTTGGAATACCAAAACCTTATCATGTATTACTTGATACAATTACAAGTAATATAATACATCAATTCTAATTATGTTAATAACTATTTAAAATCTTCTGATTCTGATCAATATGTACTAATGATTATCTTCTAATGAATGGTCAAGAGATCTAGCTACCTATAATTAGTCTTGAGTGTTTCACGTTTAGAATAAAGATAGACACTGAAGATCTTAGTCTGATTTCTATGTGGAATAACCAATATAAAGGAATTGCTATGACGTTTGCAAATACAAAAGTTCTCTATTAGATATTAACAATAATTTTAAGTAGACACTTGTAACTGTAACTTTGGGTGACTATTTTATGGGCTAAATCCTCCTTTACATTAGAATTTGTGAGGAACTGAGGGGGAAGGAGTCAAGATGGAGGAGAAGTAGCAGGCTGAGACTACTTCAGGTAGCAAGAGATCAGCTAGATAGCTTATCTAAAGATTGCAAAGACCTACAAATCCAACAGGAGATCGAAGAGAAGAAGAACAGCAATTCTAGAAACAGAAAATCAACCACTTTCTGAAAGGTAGGACTGGCAGAGAAGTGAATCCAAAGCGACGGGAAGATAGACAGCGGGGGGAGGGCCGGCTCCCTGCAAGCGGTGGAGCAACGGAGCACAAAATCGGGAATTTTAAAAGTCTGTTCCTCTGAGGGACGTCGCTCCAGAGGCTAAACCGGGGTGAAGTCCACGCGGGGTCAGCGTGGCCTCAGGTCCCACAGGGTCACAGAATGATCAGGGGTGTCTGAGTGTCACAGAGCTTGCAGGTATTAGAACAGAGAAGCTGGCTACAGAGGCAGAGCCGAGAAGTGAGCTCACAGCTCGGGGTTACCTTGAACTGGTCACAGGCTCAGTGAGCTCAGAGCGCGGCAGGAGGCCAAGGAGACGGGAGTAAATGGGCGCTGTTCTCTGAGGGTGCACTGAGGAGTGGGGACCCGAGCTCTCAGCTCCTCCTGCCGGAGACCAGGAGGCTGCCATTTTCATTCCCATCCTCTGGAACTCTACGGAAAGCTCTCTGAGAACAAAAGCTCCCAAAAGCAAACCTGAGCAGATTACTCAGCCCAGCCCCTGGTAAGGGCGGTGCAATTCCACCTGGGGCAAAGACACTTGAGAATCACTACAACAGGCCCCTCCCCAGAAGATAAACAAGAAATCCAGCCAGGACCAAGTTCACCTAACAAGGAGTGCAGTTTCAATATCAAGGAGAGCAGCAGAATTCCTGAGGAGGAGAAAGCAAAGCCCAGAACTCATGGCTTTCTCCCCATGATTCTTTAGTCTTGCAGTTAATTTAATTTTTTTTCTTTTTCAATTTTTTTCTCTCTTCTTCTGCTAATCTTTTTTAACTTTTACCCTTTTCTCTTTTTTAAACGTTTTTTAACTAGTTTATCTAATATATATATATATATATTTTTATTTTTTATATTTTTTTCTCTATTTGCTTTCTTTTTTTAATTGTTCCTTTTTTTCTGAATCAATTTTTATCTCCTTTCTCCCCCCTCACGATATGGGATCTCTTCTGATTTGGTTAAAGCATATTTTCCTGGGGTTGTTGCCAACCTTTCAGTATGTTAGTTGCTCCTTCATATACTATTATCTGGACAAAATTACAAGGCAGAGAAATTAAACACACACACAAAAAAAGAACAAGAGGCAGTACCAAAGGCTAGGGACCTAATCAATACAGACACTGGTAATATGTCAGATCTAGAGTTCAGAATGACAATTCTCAAGGTTCTAGCTGGCTCAAAAAAGGGATGGAAGATATTAGAGAAACCCTCTCAGGAGATATAAAAGCACTTTCTGGAGAAAGAAAATAACTAAAATCTAACCAAGTTGAAATAAAAAAAGCTATTAATGAGGTGCAATAAAAAATGGAGGCTCTCACTGCTAGGATAAATGAGGCAGAAGAAAGAATTAGTGATATAGAAGACCAAAGGACAGAGAATAAGGAAGCTGACCAAAGAGGGACAAAGAGCTACTGGACCACAGGGGCAAAATTCAAGAGATAAGTGACACCATAAGACGAAACAACATTAGAATAATTGGGATTCCAGAAGAAGAAGAAAGAGAGAGGGAAGCAGAAGGTACACTGGAGAGAATTTCCCTAATATGGCAAAGGGAACAAGCATCAAAATCCAGGAGGTGCAGAAAACTCCCCTCCAAATCAATAAGAATAGGTCCCAAACCGTCAACTAATAGTAAAATTTACAAGTTTTAGTGACAAAGAGAAAATCCTGAAAGCAGCCTGGGAAAAGAAGTCTGTAACATACAATGGTAAAAATATTAGATTGGCAGCAGACTTATCTACAGAGACCTGGCAGGCCACAAAGAACTGCCATGATATATTCAGAGCACTAAACGAGAAAAATATGCAGCCAAGAATACTATAGCCAGCAAGGCTATCATTGAAAATAGAAGGAGAGATTAAAAGCTTCCAGGACAAACAAAAACTGAAAGAGTTTGCAAACACCAAACCAGCTCTACAAGAAATATTGAAAGGGGTCCTCTAAGCAAAGAGAGAGTCTAAAAGTAGATCAGAAAGGAACAGAGACAATATACAGTAACAGTCACCTTACAGGCAATACAATGGCACTAAATTCATATCTCTCAATAGTTACCCTGAATGTTAATGGGCTAAATGCCCCTGTCGAAAGACACAGGGTATCAGAATGGATAAAAAAAAAAAAACCATCTATATGTTGCCTCCAAGAAACTCATTTTAAGCCCGAAGACACCTCCAGATTTAAAGTGAGAGGGTGGAAAAAAAATTACCATTCTAATGGACATCAGAAGAAAGCAGGAGTGGCAATCCTTATATCAGATCAATTAGATTGTAAGCCAAAGACTATAATAAGAGATGAGGAAGGACACAATATCATACTCAAAGGGTCTGTCCAACAAGGAGATCTAACAATTTTAAATATCTGTGCCCTAATGTGGGAGCAGCCAACTATATAAACCAATTAATAACAAAATCAAAGAAACACATCAACAATAATATAATAATAGTAGGGGACTTCAACACTTCCATCACTGAAATGAACAGATTATACAAGCAAAGGATCGACAAGGAAATAAAGGCCTTAAATGACACACTGGACCAGATGGACATCACAGATATATTCAGAACATTTCATCCCAAAGCAACAGAATACACATTCCTCTCTAGTGCACATGGAACATTCTCCAAAATAGATCACATTCTGGGTCCTAAACAGGTCTCAACTGGTATCAAAGAATTGGGATCATTCCCAGCATACTTTCAGACCACAATGCTCTGAAGCTAGAACTCAATCACAAGAGGAAATTTGGAAAGAACCCAAATACATGGAGACTACACAGCATCCTTCTAAAGAATGATTGGTCAGCCAGGAAATTAAAGAAGAATTGAAAAAAATTCATGGAACCAAATGATAATGAAAACATAATGGTTCAAAATCTGTGGGACACAACAAAGGCAGTCCTGAGAGGAAAATGTATAGTGGTACAAGCCTTTCTCAAGAAACAGGAAAGGTCTCAGGTACACAACCTAACCCTACACCTAAAGGAGCTGGAGAAAGAACAATAAAGAAACCCTAAACCCAGCAGAAGAGAAATCATAAAGATCAGCACAGAAATCAATGAAATAGAAACCCAAAAAACAAGAGAACAAATCAACAAGACTAGGAGCTGGTTCTTCAAAGGAATTAATAAAATTGATAACCCCCTCGCCAGACTTATCAAAAAGAAAAGAGAAAGGACCCAAAAAATAAAATCATGAATGAAAGAGGAGAGATCACAACTAACACCAAAGAAATATAGACAATTAAAAGAACATACTATGAACAAGTATATGCCAACAAATTTGACAATCTGGAAGAAATGGATGCATTCCTAGAGACAAATAAACTGCCACAAATGAAACAGGAAGAACTAGAAAACCTGAATAGACCCATTAAAAAGTAAGGAGATTGAATCAGCCATCAAAAATCTCCAAACAAACAAAAGCCCAGGGCCAGTCAGCTTCCCAGGGGAATTCTACCAAACATTTAAAGAAGAACTAATTCCTATTCTCCTGAAACTCTTCCAAAGAATAGAAATGGAAGGAAAACTTTCAAACTCATTTTATGAGGCCAGCATCACCTTGATCTTAAAACCACACAAGGATCCCATCAAAAAAGAGAGCTATAGACCAATATCCTCGATGAACACAGATGTGAAAATTCTCACCAAAATACTAGCCAATGGGATTCAACAGTACATTAAAAGAATTATTCACCACGAACAAGTGGGATTTATTCCAGGGCTGCAAGGTTGGTTCAACATCTGCAAATGAATCAATGTGATACAATACATTAATAAAAGACAGAACTAGAACCGTATGATACTCTCAATAGATGCAGAAAAAACATTTTACAAAGTACAGCATCCCTTCCTGATCAAAACTCTTCAAAGTGTAGGGATAGAGGGAACATACCTCAGTATTATCAAAGCCATCTATGAAAAACCCACCACAAATATCATTCTCAATGGAGAAAAACTGAAAGCTTTTCCGCTAAGGTCAGGAACATGGCAGGGATGTCCATTATCACCACTGCTATTCAACATAGTACTAGAAGTCCTAGCCTCAGCAATCAGACAACAAAAGGAAATTAAAGGCATCCAAATCAGCAAATAAGTCAAACTATCACTCCTCCCAAATGACATGATACTATATGTGAAAAACCCAAAGACTCCACTCCAAAAATGCTAGAACTTGTACAGGAATTCAGTAAAGTGTCAGGATATAAAATCAATACACAGAAATCAGTTGCATTTCTCAACACCAATAACAAGACAGAAGAAAGAGAAATTAAGGGGTCAATCCCATCTACAATTGCACCCAAAACTATAAGATACCTAGGAATAAACCTAACCAAAGAGGCTAAGAATGTATACTCAGAAAACTATAAAGTAGTCATGAAAGAAATTGCGGAAGACAGAAATGGAAAAATGATCCATGCTCCTGGATTGAAAGAATAAATATTGTGAAAATGTCTATGCTACCTGACGCAATCTACACATTTAATGCAATTCCTATCAAAGTACCATCCATCTTCTTCAATGAAATGGAACAAATAATTCTAAAATTTATATGGAACCAGAAAAGACCTCAAATAGCCAAGGGAATATTGAAAAAGAAAGCCAAAGTTGGTGGCATCACAATTCTGGACTTTAAGCTCTGTTACAAAGCTGTCATCATCAAGACAGCATGGCACTGGCACAAAAACAGACACAAGGATCAATGGAACAGAATAGAGAGCCCAGAAATAGACCCTCAACTCTATGGTCAACTAATCTTTGACAAAGTAGGAAGGAATGTCCAATGGTAAAAAGACAGCCTCTTCAATAAATGGTGTTGGTAAAATGTATCGGCCACATGCAGAAAAATGAAATTGGACCATTTCCTTACACCACACATGAAAATAGACTCAAAATGGATGAAGGACCTCAATGTGCGAAAGGAATCCATCAAAATCCTTGAGGAGAACACAGGAAGCAACCTCTTTGACCTCAGCCGCAGCAACATCTTCCTAGGAACACTGCCAAAGGCAAGGGAAGCAAGGGCAAAAATGAACTATTGGGATTTTATCAAGATCAAAAGCTTTTGCACAGCAAAAGTTAACAAAACCAAAATACAACTGACAGAAAGGGAGAAAATATTTGCAAACAACATACCAGATAAAGGACTAGTGTCCAAAATCTATAGAGAACTTATCAAACTCAACAGCCAAAGAACAAATAATCCAATCAAGAAATGGGCAGAAGACATGAACAGATATTTCTGCAAACAAGACATCCAGATGGCCAACAGACACATGAAAAAGTGCTCCATATCACTCGGCATCAGGGAAATACAAATCAAAACCACAATGAGATATCACCTCACACCAGTCAGAATGGCTACAATTAACAAGTCAGGAAATGACAGATGCTGGGGAGGATGTGGAGAAAGGGAAACCCTCCTACACTGTTGGTGGGAATGCAAGCTGGTGCAACCAATCTGGAAAACAGCATGGAGGTTCTTCAAAATGTTGAAAATAGAACTGCCCTATGACCCAGCAATTGCACTACTGGGTATTTACCCTATAGATACAAATGTAGTGATCGGAAGGGGCACGTGCACCTGAATGTTTATAGCAACAATGTCCACAATAGCTAAACTATGGAAAGAACCTAGATGTCCATCAACGGATGAATAGATAAAGAAGATGTGGTATATATACACAATGGAATACTATGCAGCCATCAAAAGAAATGAAATCTTGCCATTTGTGATGACGTGGATGGAACTAGAGGGTATCATGCTTAGCGAAATAAGTCAATCAGAGAAATAAATCAGAGAAAGACAACTATCATATGATCTCCCTCATATGAGGAAGTGGAGATGCAACATGGGGGGTTAAGGGGGTAGGAGAAGAATAATGAAACAAGATGGGATTGGGAAGGAGACAAACCATAAGTGACTCAATCTCACAAAACAAACTGAGGGTTTCTGGGGGGAGTGGGGTTGGGAAAAGGAGGGTGGGGTTATGGACATTGGGGAGGGTATGTGCTATGGTGAGTGCTGTGAAGTGTGTAAACCTGGTGGTTCACAGACCTGTACCCCTGGGTTTAAAAATATATTATATGCTTATAAAAAATAATTAAATAATAAATTAAGAAAAGAAAAGAATTTGCGAGGAACTTTTCAAAACAGCTCCCTGTTCACTGATATCTTTAATCGTATTTGACAGAAAGTGTCAAAACCTTTCCTTCAACAGAATGTTCAGTAACCTTCCCCAAATAACTATTAATTAAGCAATTGCAGTAAATTTGAGCAAAAATAATTTTGAAAGGATAGAATTAACTCAAAAGAGAGTTTAAAAATAGTTTTATAGCACTTCAGTCATTATTGACAAAAACTTCCCACAGAATATTAACAATGCATTTGATAGTTGTCAAGGAAACCTTAACATTTCCTGAAAATGTCTTCCCTGATGCATTGTACTTGATTGTCAGAATAACTTCAGCAACTGATTATAACTCAGCCATTTTCAAGATCAAGCTTTTTTTTTTTTTTAATATTTTATTTATTTATTTGACAGAGGGAGAGATCACAAGTAGGCAGAGAGGCAGGCAGAGAGAGAGGAGGAAGCAGGCTCCCTGCCGAGCAGAGAGCCTGATGTGGGGCTCGATCCCAGGACCCTGGGATCATGACCTGAGCCGAAGGCAGAGGCTTAACCCACTGAGCCACCCAGGTGCCCCAAGATCAAGCTTTTTCTTGACAATCTCTTTTCAAAGTATAAGCTTGAATATTTGGGAAATCTTGCACTATATTTATGTTTCTGAGGATTTGTACTTCAAAGCTGGAGGTTCTATATTAAACATTTCCCCAGTAAGTCCATGACATCATGTGAGGCAAGTCATTACTAATTTAGAGAAAAGAAATCCAAGGCACCTAATGTTTTTCTTGCACAAGAATGATTCTAATATTCTATCACATACTGGCTTCCTTTTTTCAAAATATGTTTTAGTCCATTTGGGATGCTATAACAAAATACCACAGACTGGGTGGCTTATAAACAACAACATTTCTCACAGCTCCAAAGGCTGGAATTCAGAGAGCAGGGTGACAGCATAGTAGAGTTAGGACCCTTTTCCAAGTCAGACCTCTCATTATATCTTCACATGACAAAAGGGGCAAGGGAATTCTCTCAGGCCTCTCATTCATGAGGGCTCCACACTTATGACCAAATTCTCTCCA
Source organism: Mustela lutreola (assembly GCF_030435805.1). Taxonomy (NCBI): domain Eukaryota; kingdom Metazoa; phylum Chordata; class Mammalia; order Carnivora; family Mustelidae; genus Mustela; species Mustela lutreola. The sequence continues at coordinate 80,041,899 of NC_081308.1, forward strand.
AAAGGCCCCATCTACTATCATATGAGACATTAGGATTTCAACATGGGAATTTTGGGGGGGACACAGACATTCAGACAGCAGAATGCAACATGTAATCAAATATTTAGCATTACTTAAAAAGTAGCCTGGAGACACCTGGATGGCTCAGTTGGTTAAGCATTTTCCTTTGGCTCAGGTCATGATCCCAGGGTCCTGGAATCAAGCCCCGCATTAGGCACCCTGCTCAGCTCCCCCTGCTTGTGCTCTCTCATACTCTCTCTCAAATAAATAAATAAATAAATAATCTTTCTTGAAAATGTAGTCTGTATTTTTTAAGCAACACCCCTTTCAAAAAGTCTGTGTTTTCATGTGTGTTGATTAACCAGAACCATGAATCCTTGTGGAAAAAGAAAATGCACCAGCCAAGGAGTCAGGGGACCCAGTTGTACAACTTACCAGGTGTGGAATTTGTCCAAACTAATTTATCTCTCAATTTCCTCATCTATTAAATGACAGTAATGCTATCCATCTCACAGTGATGTTGCAAAAAATGACATAGTGTATGTGAGCAGCTGATACGGCTACCATAATAAGCATTCAAAATCTAGTAACTATTATTATTGCTTAAGGAATGTATGTTATCTGAATACATTCTCTGTATTCTAAAATCTGACTTGAGGATTATGATCTACAGAAATATGTTATGGTGTTAAGAGAAGACAATATCTGATATTGGTACCATACTGAAAATTCCAAGACATATGGCCATCATAGACATAATATAACACTGCATGATCAGGATAGGAAGGGAACTACTATGTATTTATGAGTGTGTCAGACTATGCTAAATATTTTACATACTGCAAACCCATTAAGTTCTTACAAGCTAATGAGATAGGTGTTATTACCTCCACATATGTAACATTAGTAGGCTTTAAATTAAAAGAGGAAGTGAGCACAAATGTAATCTTTGGGGAAAACTGACAGAATTATCTTCCTCTGTAATAGAGAAAATTATATCCATGCAAATTCTGATAAACATCTGTGCAAGCCCACACATGAGGAAGTTGATAACAATGGAAAAGAAAGGTAGTGAGATATAATAAGTAGGTCATTGCTTTGTATGTTTTAGAAGATTTTAAATTAAGTGAAGCAACAACATTCTAGATTAAAAATTGAGTGCTCCTATTTTTAAATTGTTCTCCTCTTCCCATGAAGACAAAGAGTGAATTATTTGTGTATATGTGTATGGAAACTCAACTAAAATCAAACATAACAAAACAAAAACCACTCACACCAAACATTTGTCCTTAGGTTATCCAGGTCCCTGGGTTTTATTTTCTGTTCTCTTTATTTGTGGTTTAGTCTGCTATAAAGGAGGAAACATGTATGGATTTATTAGTATGCCTGTAGGTGCGAGAATGCTATTGAAGTATTACTAACATATACGAAGAACCAGCAAAATGTCTATTTTTCCCAACTTCCTTCAAGTCATGTCTTACATAAATTTAGTATTTTTCCTGGAGTCTCTGAGTAAGCCTAAGATAATTTTTTATTGTGGTAAAACATACATAACATAAAATTAACCCTTTTTAACTGAATTTTAACAATTCAGTGACATTAAGCACATTCACATTGTTTTGCAAGCATCACTACTATCCATCTCCAGAATTTTTAAAAAACTTTTCCAAATATTAAATAGTAAATTCTATTGAATAATAATGTCCCATAACTGTTTCCTTCCAGTCATTGGTAACCACTATTCTATTTCTATCCCTATAAATTTTATATTTTAGGTATCTTATATGAATGGAATAATACACACTTGTTCTTTTGTATCTGGCTTATTTCACTTAGCATAGTGTTTTCAAGGTTTATCCAGGTTGTAGCATACATTAAAATTTAATTCCTTTTTAAAACTGAATTATATTCTATGAATATGTCATATTTTATTAATTCATTCACTCATCAATAAATACTTGGATTGTTTTCATCTTTTGGCTATTGTCAGTAATGCTGCTATGAATATTAATGTATTAATGTACAAATATCTTTTTGTGTCTTTGCTTTCAATTCTCTTGGATATATATCTAGAAATAGAAATGCTAGATTACATGATAATTATTTGTTTGTCTTTTCAAGAGCAGCTATACTGTTTTTGATAGCATCTGCATCATTTTACATTCCTACCAGGAAGGCACAAGGGTTCCAGTATCTCCACATCTTTATTAATACTTGTTATTTTCTGTTTCTTTTTTTTTAATTTCAAGTTTATTTAAATTCAAGTTAGTTATCATATATGGTAGAATTGGTTTCAGGTGTAGAATTTAGGATTCTTCACTTACGTATAACATCACATGCTCATCACAAGTGCCCTCCTTAAAATCTATCACCCATAAATCCCATCCCCTACTCACTTCCATCCTGTTTTTTTTTTTTTAATAATAGCCATGCTAATAAATATGATATAATATCTAATTGTGGGTTTGATTTGCATTTCTCTTAAAGATTAGTAATGTTGAACATCTTTTCATGTTCTCATTAGCCATTTTTTTAAATCTTCTTTGGAGAAATGTCTATTCCAGTCCATTGCCCATTTTTGGACAGGGCTCTTTATTTTTGTTATTGTTGAGTTTCAGGAGTTCTTTCTATTTATCCTTTCCCACATATATGATTTGCAAATGTCTCCTCCCATTTTGTGGATTGCCCTTTCACTCTCTACAGTATCCACTGATACATAAAAGTTTTTTTTTTTTAAGTTGTTATTTCCAGTTAGTTAACATACACTGTTATATTGGTTTCAGGTATACACTATAGTGATAAAATACTTCCACACATCACAACAAGTGCACTCCTTAATTCCCATCACTTATTTCACACATCCCCCAACCAGCTCTCCTCTGGTGACCATCTGTTTGTTCTCTCTAGTTAAGAGTCTGTTTCTTGTTTTATGCCTCTTTCTCTCTTTTTTCTGCTTTGCTTGTTTTGTTTCTTAAATTCCACACATGAGCGAAATCATATCCTACTTCTCTTTCTCTGACTTAATTCGCTTAGGATAATACTGTTTAGATCCATCCATTTAGTTTCAAATGGCAATATTTCATTCTTTTTTATGGCAGGAAAATATTCCATTGTATATCTATACCATATTTCCTTTGTCCACTCATCAGTCAATGGATGCTTGGGCTGTTTCTATAGTTTGGTAATTGTAGATAATGCTGCTCTAAACACAGGGGTGCATGTGTACATTTGAATTAGTATTTTTGTCTTTGGGGGATAAACTCCTAATACTTTAAAGATCAGTAGGTTTAGCTCTGAAAATGCCTGAAGGCAATAAGAAATTGAGTTTAGGCCCTTGAAGAAATAGTATAACAAACAACTCCACTAAAATACAACATAGCAGCAACAGTTTGGAAAGAGCCTGAGGTATATATAAAGGGGATTTATTTACTAATCTCAGTATATGTGCTGGAGGAGCATGGATTATTAAGAGACTTCTGCAAGAATGAAAGTGCTGGTGGGGGCCATTTCTCCCCCAATCTCCATGTCCTCAAAAGCCAGACACTTGCATGATCCAGCATAAACACTCTCTACATAATTTGCTAAAACCTTGCATCCCACCCCCATGTTGATTCACCCTGTCCAACCAGCCCCACTCAGCGTGTGTCCCTCCTAAGTATCTGCTGCAGTGACATCCTGCAAGCAGCTGCAGCAGAGACAGAGCCACTCCAATGTGACTCTAGGCCTGGAGAGAGGGAAAGATAAACACACACATACCAGTTTGACTAAAGCCTCAGCTGAGAGACTAGGGGACTAGCATCTGGTTTGACTACAGAAGTCACCCACCAACCAAAGCCTCTTAAGGAACAGCACAAGGAGAGCAACCTGCAATTTCATGCAACCACAGTCCCAGCAGACAAGCTGAGGTCATATATCTAATCGGACTGCTGATACCACCAAACTACAAGCTCACAGATGTTTGTGAGGACCCCTTAACAGGACAGGGACCAAGACTTGCCCACAACAAAGTGGGGCGTTGCAGACTACTGGACTGAAGGAAAACATGGCTCAGTCACAGTATTAGGACTCATACAACCCATATAGGAGACACTTATGAAGTGCTGGGTTCTGGTGAATGGGGTCATTGTGCTATAGGACATCACAGGACCTCTTTTTAATTAGGCCACTACTTTCAAATCAGGAGACATAGCTGAGTTTCCTAATATATAGAAACAAACACAGAGAGTTAGCCATAGTGAATAAACAGAGGAATATGTCCCAAATGAAAGAACAGGACAAAACCACAGCAAAAGAGCTAAATGAAACAGAGGAAAGCAATACGCCTGATAAAGAATTAAAAAATAGTTACTGGACTTGGGAAAAGAATGGAGGAGTTCAGTGAGATAAAGACGAGTAAAGCTTTGTAACTGATTTCTGTGCACTGATTTTATATCCTGTCACCTTACTGAATTCCTGTATGAATTCTAGCAGTTTTGAGGTGGAGTCTTTTGGATTTTCTACATAAAGTATCATATCTACAAAGAGTGAGAGTTTGACTTATTTTTTGCCAACTCAGATACCTTTTATTTCTTTTTGTTGTCTGCTGAGTCTAGGACTTCCAGTACTATGTTGAATAGCAGTGGTAATGGACAGCCTCGATGTGTTCCTCATCTTAGGGGAAAAGCTCTCTGTTTTTCCCCATTGAGAATGATATTCACTATGAGTTTTTCATAGATGGCATTTCTAAACACCAACAACAAGACAGAAGAAAGAGAAATTAAGGAGTTGAGCCCATTTACACTTGTACCCAAAACTATAAGATACCTAGGAATAAACTTAACCAAAGAGGCAAAGAATCTGTACTCAGAAAATTATAAAGTACTCATGAAAGAAACTGAAATGAAAAGAAAATGAAATGAAATGAAATAAAAATGAAAATGAAATGAAAGAAAGACATAAATAAATAAAAAAACTTTCCATGCTCATGGATTAGAAGTACAAATATTGTGAAAATGTCTATGTTACCCAGAGCAATCTACACCTTTAATTCAATCCCTCTCAAAATACCATCAAATTTTTTCACAGAACCAGAAAAGACCTGAAATAGCTAGAGGAATGTTGAAAAAAAAATACCAAAGTTGGTGGCATCACAATTCCAGACTTCAAGCCCTATTACAAAGCTGTAATCCTCAAGATAGTATGGTACTGCACAAAAACAGACACATAGATCAATGGAACAGAATAGAGAGCCCAGAAATGGACCCTCATATCTGTGGTCAACTAATCTTTGACAAAGTAGGAAATAATATCCAATGGAGAAAAGTCTCTTCAACAAATGGTGTTGGGAAAATTGGACAGCCACATGCAGAAGAATGAAACTGGACCACTCCCTTATACCACACACAAAAATAGACTCTAAATGGATGAAAGACCTCAATGTGAGACAGGATCCATCAAAATCCTTGAGGAGACATGAGGCAGTAACCTCTCTGACCTCAGCCTAGAAACTTCTTCCTAGAAACATCACCAAAGGCAAGGAAACCAAGACAAAAATGAGCTATTAGGATTTAATCAAGATCAAAAGCTTTTGTACAACAAAAGAAACAATCAACAAAACCAAAAAACAACTGACAGAATGGGAGAAGTTATTTTCAGACATATCAGATAAAGGGCTAATACCCAAAATTTATATAGGACATATCAAACTCAACACCCAAAGAACAAATAATCCAGTCAAGAAATGGGCAGAAGACATGGACAGACATTTCTCCAAAGAAGACATCCAAATGGCCAACAGACACATGAATAATTGCTCAACATCCCTTGGCATCAGGAAAATACAAATCAAAACCACAGTGAAATACCACCTCACACCAGTCAGAATGGCTAAAATTAACCAGTCAGGAAATGAGAGTTGTTGGTGAGGATGTGGAGAAAGGGGAACCCTCCTACACTGTTGGGAGTGCAAGCTGTGCAGTCACTCTGGAAAACAGTATGGAGGTTCCTCAAAAAGTTGAAAATAGAGATACCCTATGACCCAACTATTGTACTCCTTGGTATTTACCCTAAAGATACAAACGTAGTGATATCCAAAGGGGCACATGCACCCCAATGTTTATAACAACAATGTCCACAATAGCCAAACTATGAAAAGAGCTAAGATGCCCATCAACAGATTAATGGATAAAGAAGATGTGATATATATATACATATACATATGTATATATATATAATGAACACAAGGCAGCCACCAAAAAAACAAAATTCTGCCATTTACAATGACGTGGATGGAACTAGAGGGTATTATGCTAAGCAAAATAAGTCAATCAGAGAAAGACAATTATCATTTGATCTCACTGATACGTGAAATTTGAGAAACAAAGCAAAGGATCATGGGGGAAAAGAAGAAAAGATGAAATGGGATGAAACCAGAGAGAAAGACAAACCATAAGATACTCTTAATCTCAGGAAACAAACTGAGGGTTGCTTAAGTAGAGGGGGTGGGAGGGAGGGAGTGGCTGGGGGATGGACATCGCGGAGGGTATGTGCTATGGTGATTACTGTAAATTGTATGAGACTAATTAATCACAGACCATTACCCCTTAAAAAAAAATACATTATATGTTAATAATTTTTAAAAAGAAGAGTAAGATTTTTTATGCAGATTTAAGTTAGTGCCTTCTCCATTGACTAGACTTTCTGGAAATTTATAGCCATCCTTTTCTTCCTGGTACAAAGAGAGAGAAAGAGAGATACACCTTTACAAATAGAGATTTTGTTTATAAAATCAAATTTCACTTAAAAAAGGGTAATTTATGGTGTTTTAATAAATTCTCCCATGTCTGCTATTTTTTAAAATAATCATCTCTGAATAATCCTTATATCAAAAAGGCATATTTGGGGTGGCACATTCTGTTGTATCCAGGTCTATAATTTTAGTTAATAAAGCGTGGTATATATAGAGTTTTCAAAAAAAAAAAAAAAAGTCCTCATTGTTTGCTTAGGAAAAAAAAAAGATTTCACTTCATTTTAATTTTTAAAGACTTTATTTATTTGACAGAGATCACAAGTAGCAGAGAGGCAGGCAGAGAGAGAGAAGGAAAGCAGGCCCTCTGCTGACCAGAGAGCCCAATGCGGGGCTCAATCCCAGGACCCCAAAACCATGACCTAAGCTGAAGGCAGAGGCTCAACCCACTCCAAGCCACCCAGGTGCCCCTTCACTTCATTTTAATTTACAGAAACTTTTTCAGTAATAAAATTCATTACAAACCTGGGAGTTCCTGTATTATGATTTGAGGTTAAGTACAAGTACAAATAACTTTAAAACAAGTTATAAAACAAATAATGAACATAAGAAAATCAATTTCTTACCAATTGATCTATCATGGCCGCTAAGTCAGGAGATAAACAAATAAGCCCTGGATCACTGCCATGACCAACTACTCCATGCCCCCAAATCCCGAGATGGTTAGACAAATCAAAAATATAGCTCCTGGATGGGTTTGTCAGCACTGTTGCTAAATAAACTTGGTAAACTTGTCTCAAAAGAAACCAGTAACTTAAGAGATGAGGGTTTGGAAAATAGAAGGGGAGAAATTTATTTCAGGTGCTGGCAGCTGAGGAAGGTGGCAGCCTCAAGCCTGGAAAACTGGCCTCTCTGCTGGCAATATGGACACCTAGATTTTTATAGGGAGAGATTGTGGGTGCAGGGGGTACATGCAAGAAAGCAGGCAGAGTGCCTGTGATCATAAGTGGGGATCAGTATCTGCCTATGATCGTGGGCAAGGAAGGGATATGGTGTTCAGGCATTATTTTGCTATCAGAGCAACTGAAATATTCTGGTCACTGTAAAACATTCCTCAATGCCTCAAGAAAGTATTAAGAAATAGTAACAGTGGGTTTCAGTTAGAACATGAGTTAAGTGGTTTTGTCTATTTCTGGTTTTAACTGTTGGAGTCTATAGTTGAGCAAGAGGGCTCACTGACAGATTTTCTTGAAAAATCTTGTTTTTATAACCAAGTTGATTTAGTTATATATTTTACATTTCTTTTCCTTCTCCCTTTTCACTAACTCAATGGATTGAAGCCATTCCATCTAAGAGTGGATAGCTCTATTTGATTGTTACCCTCGTCTACGGCCATACCTCCCTGAACGCGCCCGATCTCGTCTGATTGTTACCCTCTCCATTCAAGAGCAGGCATAGTGTTCCTTAAATATCCTATCCTAATGAAAAATGAGTGAACTATTTTCACCCTAATTTTAAAATCAAAAAGAACTTTTAGATCCTGGAACCAATGCCTTCCCTATGCCTTCTTCCATCTTTTTTGTCCTTCCTTCCTTTCATTTATTCAACAATTTTTTTTCATTGTTAAATGTGTAAGGCATTATTCAAAAAATCAGGACTACAATAATAAACATGACAAACAAAAATCTCTGCCCTCATGGAACTGACATTCCTAGTTGGGGATTCAGGCAACACACACACAGACACACACAGACACACACACACACACACACACACACACACACACTATAGTTTATATGCTATGGAGTTATATGTGTTAAAAAGACAAAAATAAAGCAGGAAAAGTGATACATTAAGGGTGTGTGTGTGTGTGTGTGTGTGTGTGATGATAGGACAAGTTGAAACTTTAAATGGAATTGTTTTTCAAGCCTTCAATGTGAAGGTAACTGTGGTGTCTAAATGGGATTTCTCTTGATAGGATGGGGGCCCCCAAATATGGGGTGATGATCCAGTGGAAGCCAGTGGTGTGGGAGCTAAAAGAATTCACCTGATGCAGAATAAAGGAGATAGACGTTTATTGAATACAGCACAAGGAATCAGTGGGCAGGACAGCAGAGGAGAGAGGCTGTCTGCAATGAAGAAGTGGATGGGGACTGTTTTTAAAGGGGGAAGCTGAGGAGGTATGGCAACTTACAGAATTTTTCATTTTTGGTAACTCTTCCTAGTTAGGTCAGTTAGGGCCTGTGGTTATTTTGAGGTAGGTCATATGATGATCCTGTCTGTATTCAGCTAGGTGGTTGCTGTGAGCTCTTTTCTACACTCCATCGCTCAAACAGGTTTGCCTAAAAGTGGCCTCTACAGTAACATGTCAGGGAGCATTAGGAGGTGAGGAAAAAGCCAAGCAATTCTTTTGGGAAGAGCTTTCTAGGAAGAGGGAAAAGTCAAGTTATGAGACATTTCAAAGGATAATTCTTTGCTCCACCAAAATTTGAAGATTGAGATTGAGATACACAGAGGCATTTAACTAGGAGTTACAATGAGGTATAAAAGCAGAAAAATGTTTATCGTTACCTCAGAAGGCTGAATAATAGCCTGCATAGTTTTGATAAGGATCAAATACATACTGGATGTTACGTTCTTAAAGGGTCTCATGACTGCCTGTGCATCTCACTAATAGTTATATTGAGCTGAATGATAAGCACCAGAGAAATCTTATGAAAGTAGTTTTATGAATAGAAATTCAAAGAAAACATTTATGATCTAATACTCCATGCACCCCCTTGAACATATAACTTATATGTTATAAACATATAAACATTTGTAAACATATAAACATATGCTTGAACTAAGCATATAACCACCAGCTTCATTCAGCAAAACTGTATCTCTTTCTGTCCACTGCTCCTGTCCTTGTGCTATAATAAAAGCACCTTTTTGCACCAAAAACATCTCAAGAATGTTCTTGACCATTTCCTTGAAGCCTCACATCAGCAAAATACTCCCCTACAATTATAGTGATCCAGATTTGTCCAAACTTCTCCCAGAGTAATCATTACTACTTAAAGTCCATATCAAAGGGAATCATCTTTCCCCAAAAAAACACCCATATAGACAAGCACTGAGACTCCAGATCTGATGAAGGGGAGCAGAATATACTATCTCAAAATAATTCTGTTTAACATTAAGATTATTTTTAGTTGAATTTTTAAAATTATTTTATTTCATTGAGCAAGAGGGAATGAGAGAGAAAAAGCATGAGAGGAGGGAGGTTCATAGGGAGAAGCAGACTCTCTGCTGAGCAAGGAGACAGATGTGGAAGGGAAATCTCCATTTGTAAGGCTGTCTTCCTTTCTGTACCAGGAAGATAAGAATGATTCTAAATCTCCAGAAATTCTTATCAATGGAGAAGGCACTGACTTAAATCTGCCTAACAACCTTACCCTTGTTTCCTGTGCTTTTTCTGGTAACCTCCCATGACTGTTCCTTCTCCCTCAACTTTTTTAGTCTTTAGCTGGAAATGGTATTTAAGGTGGTAACTTGAGCCATTTCAGGGAGTTACTCAGTTTTCATGAGTATCTCCCATGTATATAAGAGGTATACATGCTATTAAACTTCTGTTTGCTTTTTTTTTTTCTTGTTAATTTGTCTTTTACTATGGTGGGGGACGGTTCTCAGCCAAGAACTCAGAAGGGTAGAGAGAAAATTATTTTTGTCTCCTAAACTACAATTTCATGTTAGCTATTAGTTTTCAGGTACCATTTTTCAATCTGAAATTTACTCTATCACGTATAGGTTATGTGTTATGGATAGCTGTCAATTAGACAGACTCCAATCTATCATTTGTCCAAGGATTGATTTATCATCCAGGCCAACACTTGTGTTCTCTGACAAGTACTAATTAACTGTCCAGAAAAAAACCCTCCTCAGAAACAAGAGAACCAGGTGCCTGGGTGGCTCAGTGGGTTAAGCCTCTGCCTTCAGCTCAGGTCATGATCTCAGGGTCCTGGGATTGAGTCTCGCATCATGCTTTCTGCTCAGCAGGAAGCCTGCTTTCCTCCCTCTCTCTCTCTATCTTTCTGCCTGCCTCTCTGCCTACTTGTGACCTCTCTCTGTCAAATAAATAAATAAAATCTTAAAAAAAACCTTTTAAAAAAAAAGAAAGAATCAAGATAACCCAGCAGAACCCTCAAACATACTTAACAAAATGCTCAATTGTGTGGTTATAACTTAATCATTAATACAAACTAACAATAGTACATATGCTTACATACATTTTTGCTAAACAAGTTGTCAGCACACTGAAAACTGTACACATAAGAAAAATGTTAAGTATCACACATGGGCATTGGAGCAAATAATATACAGGAGTAAATACATAGTATCTCTTCCTCCTCCATTGTTTTCAAAAAAGCTTCAGGATCAAAGAGATTTAGCAAATTATGGGATTTTTTCCCAAAAAAATACCACATCTAGCCTGTATTATTTTTCCCCAATAAATATGTAGATGTAATAATCTATATCAAAAATGTTTAACTGTTGATTGCATTCACCATCAACCACAGAAATTCCATCTCTAATTATCTCATGGTAATCAAATGTGAAATCACTAGATTAAATGAAGAGAATACATATTTGACTCTTAAGTAAATTTAGCAATGCAAAATCAAATCCCACATAATTAATTAAGAGTAGAAACTTAAATCAGATGGCTTGTCCAAAAGCACAGAAGAGAACCTGACAAAGCAGAATACAACTAGAAGAGGGAAGAGAGAAGTTCCAGTTAACTGAGCCAACCATACATATATCCTTATAATATGATTTTCTATTTTATGTTTCCAGGTAGTGAGACTAAAGTTCTAACCCCCTTACTTCTCTAATGAGTTTCACTGCACAGGTATAAACTATATTGCTTCAAACCTATGTCATGTCTCAAAATGTGTCATGTTGTCTGTTCAGATATACTAAAATAAAATGAAAACACAAATACATTCCAAGTCACGTAGTTGCAAAGAGATGATATGAAACCTCTGTAGTACCAGTATATGGATTAATGTTGCCTTTTGCTGTCAATTCCAGCAAACACTACATTAAATTTGTAGCTAGAGCTGATTCATGTTATAACATTCACTCTTAGATTTTTTTTTCTCCATAAAGCCTATTCCACAGTTTATGAAGCTGGATAGACAAGTTATACATAACCTCAGAAAAGCTAAGGGCATCCCATTCATTCACTGGTATAGATCAGTGGTCAAATTGTTAATTATTTTCCTCACAGAAAAGCAGGAAATTTTTTCCATTTAAAGATTTTTACCCTCTATACACTACACTTTGGAAATGTTCTGTTCTGTGCATAAGTCGGTTAAGAAAAAAAGAAGCTGTTGCAATCAGCCTCTTGAAAGCAGACATAGAAAAGCTTATTACATTACTTTTAATATTTCTAAAATTCTATAAAAACAATTTATTTCTAAAATTCTATAAAATAATTTTGTTAAGAACAAATTCAAAATCCTAGGAATATGAATCATTAAACATGCATACATAAGGGCTGCCTGGGTGGCTCAGTCAATTAAGCATCTGCTTTTGGCTTAGGTCATGATCCCAGGGTCCTGGGATCTAGACAAAATTGGGATCCCTGCTCTGTGGGGACCCTGCTTCCCCAACTCCCTCTGCCTGCAGCTCCCCCTGTTTATACTCTCTCTCTCCCTGTCAGAAAAATAGATGAAATTTTTTAAAAAATGCATACATAATACCCAGACAACCTCTCAAAAATTTGGGATTAAAGAAAACAAGCTATGATTCCTATGAAGAAATGTGAAAATCAAAAACATTCTCTTTTATCTGAAATATAGACTCCCAAAAGCATAAACTTAAGAGATTCTTAACCCATATAAAGCAGTCAGGCAGACTGCAACAAACTGACCTACCTATCTGGACCAAAGCAGAAAAAGTACTGCTGAAGTCAAAGTGGTAAAGGTAGAAAATATACAGGGCCAGAGGCATGCTGCAACAATTCACTGGTCCCCTGCTGGGCTGCAGTGCAGGATGGAGCCCAGGGGGATGGCGAAAGATGTTTGTTAGTCACCCCATTTAAGTTCTAAGGAATAAGCAAATAGCTCTCTTCTTAGCACTATTCTTGGGTCCATGACTATAAATGCCACAGTTCACGTCACTATTATCTGATTAAATCTCCCTCCCAAAGTAATCCAAGTTGCTTCTAAAAGAAGCTACATAGGCATTTTAGAAATTTAGGACCCAGCTATAAATCTAAAAAAAATTTAAAATATATATATAATTCCTACAAAGTGTTTGTGTTTTCTTTGGCAGTAGTTCCTGTTGTTTTGGCAGTAATCCTTTAGCGAAGAGATTTTGTTACCTTCCAGTGGGAGGAGCTACAAGAACAAGATTAAAAATGGCAGTGCTCTGATTGTCAGGTTATAGCTTATAAGAACTTTATCTTCCTATTTTCTTCAATAGACACATCAATAGATATTATTCTGGAGCCCCACAAATACAATCCAAGTAATTTCAACCAATATCCTTTGAACACCTACTGTGAGTAAGGCCCATGGCTACATGCAAGGTGAGACACAGAGATAAATGACACACAACCCTGCTCTCAAGTGGTTGATAAATTAGGGGGAAAGAGAGGTGAACTTAAAACCCATTTAGAAATACCTATATTAAGGCATATAATTTGAAGGACTACACAACAAATGTAAAAAATCAAGTAATACTTTATAGATAAGGAAGATGAATCAGACATTGCTTGAGGAAGAAATAGGAATTCAGAAAAAGTGGGTTTTTTTTTTGTTTTCTTCTTTTAATTTATTTTTATTTTTTAATTTTTTAAATTTTTTATTAATCCTTTTCCTTATTTACTTATTTATTTATTTATCTATCTATCTATTTATTTATTTATTTTCAGCATAAGAGTATTCATTCTTTTTGCACCACACCCAGTGCTCCATACAATCCCTGCCCTCTCTAATACCTACCACATGGTCCACCAACCTCCCACCCACCCAACCACTTAAACCCCTCAGATTGTTTTTCAGAGTACATAGTCTCTCATGGTCCACCTCCCCTTCCAATTTTCCCCAACTCCTATACCCTCTCTAACTCCCCTTGTCCTCCATGCTATTTGTTATGCTCCACAAATAAGTAAAACCATATGAAAATTGACTCTCTGCTTGACTTATTACACTCAGCATAATCTTTTCAAGTCCCGTCCATGTTGCTATAAAAGTTGGGTATTCATCCTTTCTGATGGAGGCATAATACTCCATAGTGTATATGGGCCAGATCTTCCTTATCCATTTGTCCGTTGAAGGGCATCTTGGTTCTTTCCATAGTTTGGTGACCGTGGCCATTGCTGCTATAAACACTGGGGTACAGATGGCCCTTCTTTTCACTACATCTGTATCTTTGGGGTAAATACCCAGGAGTGCAATGGCAGGGTCATAGGGAAGCTCTATTTTTAATTTCCTGAGGAATCTCCACACTGTTCTCCAAAGAGGCTGAACCAACATGCATTCCCACCAACAGTGTAAGAGGGTTCCCCTTTCTCCAAAGCCCCTCCACCATATGTTGTTTCCTGTCTTGTTAATTTTGGCCATTCTAATTGGTGTAAGGTGGTATCTCAATGTGGTTTTAATTTGAATCTCCCTGATCGCTAGTGATGATGAACATTTTTTCATGTGTCTGGTAGCCATCTGTATGTCTTCATTGGAGAAGTGTCTGTTCATATCTACTGCCCATTTTTTGATATGATTATCTGTTTTGTGCGTGTTGAGTTTGAGGAGTTCTTTATAGATCCTGGATATCAAACTTTTGTCTGTACTGTCATTTGCAAATATCTTCTCCCATTCCGTGGGTTGCCTCTTTGTTTTCTTGACTGTTTCCTTTGCTGTGCAGAAGCTTTGGATTTTGATGAAGTTTATTTTCCCTTTTGTTTCCTTTACCTTTGGAGACATAACTTGAAAGAAGTTGCTGTGGCTGATATCGAAAAGATTACTGCCTATGTTCTCCTCTAGGATTCTGATGGATTCCTGTCTCACGTTGGTTGGGTCTTTTACCCATTTTGAGTTTATCTTTGTGTATGGTGTAAGAGAATGGTCGAGTTTTATGCTTCTACATATAGCTGCCCAGTTTTCCCAGCACCATTTATTGAAGAGACTGTCTTTTAACCCACTGTATATTTTTTCCCATTTTGTCGAAGATTATTTGACTATAGAGTTCAGGGTCCATATCTGGGCTCTATTCTCTGTTCCACTGGCCTATGCATCTGTTTTTATGCGAGTACAATGCTGTCTTGGTGATCACAGCTTTGCAGTAAAGCTTGAAATCAGGTAACGTGATGACCCCAGTTTTATTTTTGTTTTTCAACTTTTCCTTAGCAATTCGGAGTCTCTTCTGATTCCATACAAATTTTTGGATTGTTTGCTCCAGCTCTTTGAAGAATACCGGTGGAATTTTGATCAGAATGGCATTAAAAGTATAGATTGCTCTAGGCAGTATAGACATTTTAACAATGTTTATTCTTCCGATCCAAGAGCATGGAATGGTCTTCCATCTATTTGTGTCTTCTTCAATTTCTTTCATGAGTGTTCTATAGTTCCTCAAGTACAAATGCTTTACTTCTTTAGTTAGGTTTATCTTATGGTTCTTGTGTTAGGTTCTTTAGTTAGGTATCTTATGGTTCTTGTGCTATGGTAAATGGAATCGATTCTATTTCCCTTTCTGTATTTTCATTGTTAGTTTATAAGAAAACCTCTGTTTTCTGTACACTGACTTTGTATCCTGCCACGTTACTGAATTGCTGTATAAGTTCTAGTAGTTTGGGGCTGGGGTCATTTGGGTTTGCCATATAAAGAATCATGTCATCTGCCAAGAGAGAGAATTTGACTTCTTTATTGCCAATTTGGATACCTTTTCTTTCTCTTTGTTGTCTGATTGCTCTTTCTAGGACTTCTAATACTATGTTGAACAAGAGTGGTGAAAGTGGGCATCCTTGTCGTGTTCCTGATCTCAACGGGAAGTTTGCAAGTTTTTTCTCATTGAGGATGATATTTGCTGTGGGTCTTTCATAGATGGATTGTATGAAGTTCAGGAATGTTTCCTCTATCCCTATACTTTGAAGCATTTTAATCAGGAACCAATGCTGGATTTTCTCAAATGCCTTTTCTGCATCAATTGAGAGGACCATGTGGATCTTCTCTCTTCTCATATTAATTTGTTTTATCACATTGATTGATTTGCAAATGTGGAACCATCCTTGTAGCCCAGGAATGAATCCCACCTGGTCATGGTGGATAATCTTTTTAATGTGCTGTTGGATCCTGTTTGCTATAATCTTGTTGAGAATCATAGCATCCATATCCATCAGTGATATTGGTCTGAAATTCTCCTTTTTGGTAGGGTTTTGACCTGGTTTGGGGATCAAGGTAATGCTGGCTTCATAGAAAGAGTGTGGAAGTTTTCCTTCTGCTTCAATTTTTTGAAACAGCTTCAGGAAAATAGGTGCTATTTCTTCTTTGAAAGTTTGGAAGAATTCGCAAGGGAATTAATCAGGTCCTGGGCTCTTGTTTTTTGGGAGGTTTTTGATCACTGCTTCAAAATTGCTAGTAGATATTAGTCTATTCAGGTTGTCAATTTCTTCCTGGATCAATTTTGGGAGTTTATAGTTTTCCAGGAATGCCTCCATTTAATCTAGGTTGCTTATCTTATTAGCATATAAGTGTTGCTAATACCTTCTGATGATGGTTTCTACTTCCATGGTGTTCATTGTGATCTCTCCCTTTTCATTCATAATATTATGAATTTGGACTTTCTCTCTTTTCTTTTGGATTAGTGTCACCAATGGTTTATCGATCTTATTGATTCTTTCAAAAAACCAGCTTTTATTTCATTGATACATTCTACTGTATCACTGGTTTCTACCTCATTGATCTCAGCTCTAATCTTGATTATTTCCCTTCTTATGTGTGGAGTTTGATTTGTTTTTGATTCTCCAGTTCTTGGGTGTAGAGACAGCTGGTGTGTTCTGGATTTTTCCATTTTTTTGAGGGAGGCTTGGATGGCTATGCATTTCCCCGTTAGGCCCGCCTTTGCTGTATCCCATAGGGTTTGGACCTGGAAAGCCAGAAAGGGCTGGCAAGAAATACTCAGGGCACTAAATGAGAACATGCAGCCAAGAATACTTTATCCAGCAAGACTGACATTCAAAATGGATGAAGAGATAAAGTGTTTCCAAGACCAGCAGGGTTTAAAAGACTATGCAACCACCAAGCCAACACTTACAGGAAATATTAAGGGGGGTTCTATAAAAGAGGAAAAATTCTAAGAATAGCATTGAACAGAAATATAGAGACAATCTACAGAAAGAAAGACTCCAAAGGTAACACGATGTCAATAAAAACATTTCTATCAATAATCACACTCAATGTGAGTGGCCTAAATGCACCCATAAAATGGCACAGGGTTGCAGATTGGATAAAATGACAGGACCCATCCATATGTTGTCTACAAGAGACCCATTTTGAACCTAAAGATACACCCAGACTGAAAGTGAAGGGATGGAGAAGCATCTTCCATGCCAATGGGCCTCAAAAGAAGGCCGGGGTAGCGATTCTCATATCAGATAAATTAGATTTTAAACTAAAGACTATAGTCAGAGATACAGAAGGACACTACATCATTCTTAAAGGGACTATCCACCAAGATGATCTAACAGTTGTAAATATCCATGCCCCATAATATGGGAGCAGCAATGACATAAGAAAACTGTTAATCAAGATAAAGAGTCATATTAATATGAATACACTAATCGTTGGAGATCTTAACATGCCTCTCTCAGAAATAGAAGATCATCGAAGCAGAAAATCAATAAAGAAACAAGAGCATTGAATGACACATTGGACCAGATGGACCTCATAGATATATATAGAACATTCCACCCTAAAACAACAGAGTACTCATTCTTCTCAAGTGCACATGCAACCTCCTCAAGAATATACCACACACTGGGTTACAAATCAGGACTCAACTGATACCAAAAGACTGCAATGATTCCCTGCATATTCTCAGATCACAATGCTTTGAAACTGGAGCTCAATCACAAGGAAAAGTTTGGAAGGAGCTCAAACACCTGGAAGCTAAAGACCACCTTGCTTAAGAATGCTTGGATCAACCAGGAGATCAAAGAAGAACTGAAACAATTCATGGAAACCAATGAGAATGAAGTCACTTTGGTCCAAAACCTATGGGATACAGCAAAGGTGGTCCTAATGGGGAAATACATAGCCATCCAAGCCTCCCTCAAAAAAATTTAAAAATCCAGAACACAGCAGCTTTCTCTACACCCTAGAGAACTGGAGAATCAACAACAAATCAATCCAGCTCCACACATAAGAAGGGAAATAATCAAGATTAGAGCTGAGATCAATGAGGTAGAAACCAGAGATACAGTAGAATGTATCAAAGAAACTAGAAGCTGGTGTGGTTTTTTTTGTTTTTGTTTTTTGTTTTTTGTTTTTTTGTTTTTTTTGAAGCTGGTGGTTTTTTTTTTAAGATTTTATTTATTTATTTGTCAGAGTGAGAGAGGGAGAGAGGGTGACCACAGACAGAAAAAATAGCAGGCAGAGGCAGAGGGAGAAGCAGGCTCCATACCGAGCAAGGAGCCCGATGTTTGACTCGATCCCAGGACAATGGGATCATGACCTGAGTCAAAGGCAGCCGCTTAACCAACTGAGCCACCGAGGCATCCCTAGAATCTGGTTGTTTTTTTTTTTTAAGAGTCAATAAGATTGATAAACCATAGGCCACACTAATCCAAAAGAAAAGAGAGAAAGCTCAAATTCATAAAATTATGAATGAAAAGGGAGAGATCACAACCAACACCAAGGAAGTAGAAACAATCATCAGAAGTTATTAGCAACACTTCTATGCCATATATAGCATATATCCTTATGGTAAGCAACCTAGATGAAATGGATGCATTCTTGTAAAACTATAAACTCCCAAAATTGAACCAGGAAGAAATTGACAACCAAAATAGACCGATATCTATTAATGAGGTTGAAGCAGTGATCAAAAACCTCCCAAAAAACAAGAGCCCAGGGCCTCATGGATTCCCTGGGGAATTCTACCAAACTTTCAAAGGAAAATTATACCTATTCTCCTGAAGCTGTTTCAGAAAACTGATGCAGAAAGAAAACTTCCAGACTCTTTCTATGAAGCCAGCATTACCTTGATCCCCAAACCAGGAAAAGACCCTACCAAAAAGGAGAATTTCAGACCAATATCACTGATGAATATGGATGCTAAGATTCTCAACAAGATCCTAGCAAACAGGATCCAACAGCACATTAAGATGATTATCCACCATGCCAGGTGGGATTCATTCCTGGGCTACAAGAATAGTTCCACATTCGCAAATCAATCAATGTGATAGAACAAATTAATATGAGAAGAGAGAAGAATGACATGGTCCTCTCAATTGATGCAGAAAAAGCATTTGACAAAATCCAGCATCGGTTCCTGATTAAAACGCTTCCAAGTATAGGGATAGAGGGAACATTCCTGAACTTCATACAATCTATCTAAGAAAGACCCACAGCAAATATCATCCTCAATTGGAAAAAGCTTGCAGCCTTCCTGTTGAGATCAGGAACACGACAAGGATGCCCACTTTCACCACTCTTGTTCAACATAGTATTAGAAGTCCTAGCAAGAGCAATCAGACAACAAAGAGAAATAAAACTTATCCAAATTGGCAATGAAGATCTCTCTCAGCAGATGACATGATTCAGTCAAACTTTATATGGAAAACCCAAAAGACTCCACCCCCAATCTACTACAACGCATACAGCAATTCAGTAACGTGGCAGGATACAAAGTCATTGTACAGAAATCAGTGGCTTTCTTATACACTAACAATGAAAATACAGAAAGGGAAATTAGAGAATCGATTCCATTTACTATAGCACCAAGAACCATAAGATACCTGGGAATAAACCTAATTAAAGAGGTAAAGGATCTGTACTCAAGGAACTACAGAACACTCATGAAAGAAATTGAAGAAGACATGAAAGGATGGAAGACCATTCCATGCTCTTGGATCGGAAGAATAAACATTGTTAAAATGTCTATACTGCCTAGAGCAATCTATACTTTTAATGCCATTCTGATCAAAATTCCACCAGTATTCTTCAAAGAGCTGGAGCAAATAATCCAAAAATTTGTATGGAATCAGAAGAGACCTGAATTGCTAAGGAATCATTGAAAAACAAAAATAAAACTGGGGGCATCACGTTACCTGATTTCAAGCTTTACTACAAAGCTGTGATCACCAAGACAGCATGGTACTGGCATAAAAACAGACACATAGGCCAGTGGAACAGAGAATAGAGCCCAGATATGGACCCTGAACTCAATAGTCAAATAATCTTCAACAAAATGGGGAAAAATATACAGTGGGAAAAAAGACAGTCTCTTCAATAAATGGTGCTGGGAAAACTGGACAGCTATATGTAGAAGAATGAAACTCGACCATTCTCTTACACCGTACACAAAGATAAACTCAAAATGGATAAAACACCTCAACGTGAGACAGGAGTCCATAAGAATCCTAGAGGACAACATAGGCAGTAATCTCTTCGATATCAGCCACAGCAACTTCTTTCAAGATATGTCTCCAAAGGCAAAGGAAACAAAAGCAAAAATAAACTTTTGGGACTTCATCAAAATCAAAAGCTTCTGCACAGCAAAGGAAACAGTCAAGAAAACAAAGAGGCAACACACAGAATGGGAGAAGATATTGGCAAATGACAGTACAGACAAAAGGTTGATATCCAGGATCTATAAAGAACTCCTCAAACTCAACACGCACAAAACAGATAATCATATCAAAAAATGGGCAGTAGATATGAACAGACACTTCTCCAATGAGGACATACAAATGGCTATCAGACACATGAAAAAATGTTCATCATCACTAGCCATCAGGGAGATTCAAATTAAAACCACACTGAGATATCACCTTACACCAGTTAGAATGGCCAAAATTAGCAAGACAGGAAATAACATGTGTTGGATGGGATGTGGAGAAAGGGGAACCCTCTTACACTGTTGGTGGGAATGCAAGTTAGTGCAGCCTCTTTGGAGAACAGTGTGGAGATTTCTCAACACATCCAACACATGTTATTTCCTATCTTGCTAATTTTGGCCATTCTAACTGGTGTAAGGTGATATCTCAGTGTGGTTTTAATTTGAATCTCCCTGATGGCTAGTGATGATGAACATTTTTTCATGTGTCTGGTAGCCATTTGTATGTCTTCATTGGAGAAGTGTCTGTTCATATCTACTACCCATTTTTTGATATGATTATCTGTTTTGTGCGTGTTGAGTTTGAGGAGTTCTTTATAGATCCTGGATATCAACCTTTTGTCTGTACTGTCATTTGCCAATATCTTCTCCCATTCTGTGTGTTGCCTCTTTGTTTTCTTGACTGTTTCCTTTGCTGTGCAGAACCTTTTGATTTTGATGAAGTCCCAATTAGTCAATTATTTTAAGAAATTAAAAATAGAACTTCCCTATGACCCTGCAATTGCACTCCTGGGTATTTACCCTAAAGATACAGATGTAGTGAAAAGAAGGGCCATCTGTACCCCAATGTTTACAGCAGCAATGGCCACGGTCACCAGACTGTGAAAAGAACCACGATGCCCTTCAACGGACGAATGGCTAAGGAAGATGTGGTCCATATTCACTATGGAGTATTATGCCTCCATCAGAAAGGATGAATACCCAACTTTTGTAGCAACATGGACAGGACTAGAAGAGATTATGCTGAGTGAAATAAGTCAAGCAGGGAGAATCAATTACCATATGCTTTCACTTATTTGTGGAGCATAACAAATAGCATGGAGGACATGGGGAGTTAGAGAGGAGAAGGGAGTTGGGGGAAATCGGAAGGGGAGGTGAACCATGAGAGACTATGGACTCTGAAAAAACACTCTGAGGGTTTTGAAGTGGCGGGGGGTGGGAGGTTGGGTTACCAGGTGGTGGGTATTATAGAGGGCATGGGTTCCTTGGAGCACTGGGTGTGGTGAAAATATAATGAATACTGTTATGCTAAAAATAAATAATAAATAAATAAATAAATATAATAAAGTAAAATAAAACTGTTCTATGATTTCATAACCAAAAATTATTTCAAAAAACAAATTCATTCAAGTTGGTTTGAAAACCGAAACACTAAGTTTGCAATCTAGACAAGCAAACTCAATAGATTTTCTAATTAATGTCTTCCACATACTTATTCCCATAAACATGTATATGTAACTACTCAATATCTACTGTTAGTTTTTGAGAATTCCACTATATTTTCTGGTTGAATTTCCTTAATTTAGTCTTGTGATTTATTATACATTTCTTAATATGAGGCCAAACACAATTGCAACTGATGGTCTCTTATACATAAACTTACAAATCTCTGATTCTAGGTTTGCTTTGAACCCTGTCCTTTCTTTTGCAAGTCTGGCTTCTTTTAATGAAAAACTAAAAGGAAAAGGAAAAAAAACACCATGAATCTAAAAGGTGAATAAACAAGAATTTTTTAAAAAACATACGTGAGAAAATGTGAAAGAACAGAAAAACTGAAGGAGAATAAATTACAGTAAATGGAAGATATTTAAACTTTACATTTACACACATATAATTCAATAATGATAAGGGAGGAGAGACCAAAAGATAAAAGGACCTTGGATATGAGTAAGGATTTTGAAAGTATGCATATAAAATATGTACGTAATATCGTTACCATTGTAATTCATATTATACATGAAGGTTAAACAGTGTAGCATAGCTTTCTAGAACTTACACTTATTTTACTTGAAAACAAATCTCTAAGTATATTGCATTACAACACACTTTAGACTCACATGAAAATCCTACCTAGATAAAAAAGCAATATATGACAGGTTTTCCACCAGAAGGCAGTCCACTTAATTTTCTCCTAGCTATGTTTTTTTCCTTCCTGCTAAACCTTTGTTGTTAAAGAGAATTTAGGCCAAAATATACTTTATGAAGAAAGGAAGCAAACTGGTTTTATAAGCTATAACGGTTAAAATACTTTTATGAAGCACTTCCCTAGAAGCTTTGTAAGCAACACTTTCCTTCAAAATTTTATGGTAGCTGGTATAACATGCAACCATATGCTTTCTATCTTATGCCTTCTAAATAAAAATTACTAATTTGACTTATTAGCACTGGTTCTCTGGAGACAGAGCTAAAAGTGTTCCTGCAGATTTGCCTGGTTATTGTCACATTTTAACAATATCTGCTTTTACACCAAAAACAATTATGTTAGCTGTCTGTCTGAAAATATTTGCGAAGAAAATTACAAAATATACCTTCATATATTTCAGGTATCTTTTGAAATCAAACATTTTGGATGACTCAGATCACAAAACTCTTCAGTTAATGGTATTACCTACTAGAGAGAGGAGATGACATTCACATAGTGAATTTCAGTCATCAAATGTTAGAGCTACAAGGACCCTCAGAGACCTCTATTGTCCAAACCTCCCATTTTAAAGCTAAAATCCTGAGGCCCAAAGAGGTTAAAAACTTGATTATGATCACAATACTATCTTCCAAAAGAGACAAAACCATAAGCCAAGTTTTCTGACATGTCCAAGATTATTTGTATTAACCCTACCTTCCTGTTCTGAGACCCTCTTCTCTAGAAAGACCCAACTATGGAACTATAGCTGACGACATCCAGAAGTTTAAATTGAGATTAAAGAGCACCTTGGTAGCTCAGTCAGTTAAGTGTCTGCCTTCAGTTTAGGTCACGATCCTAGGGTCCTGGGAATGAGTTCCACACTGAGCTCCTTGCTACTCCCTCTCCCTCTGCCCCTCCCTCAGCTCTCTCTCTCTATCTCTCATTCTCAAATAAATAAATAAATAAAATTGTTTTAAAAAGTAAACCAAGATGAAAGATTCATTAAGAACCTCAAGATTCCATCTCACTGGTTATTGAGAGAAGGCTCTAACCACTTCCATTAGTGTAACTGCTCACTAGATATGCTAAGCAAGCAGTAGGCTGCAAAGTAGGCCCTGTCCATCATGAGAGTCTGGTGTTAACTCAAGAACACACTTGTAATTGAACAAGTTGGGATTACTACTTGTTGCAATGAGGGAGAACATACCTCAAAGGGAACATCCCAGAAACAGGGTGTTGGAAAGAGCATATTACAGGATTTGGGATTAGGTTGCATAATTTGGAGGGAGGTCTAAGGAAGCAGTGATTCCCTCAAGATTGAGAGCTATCGGAAAGCTAGGGCAATTCTATGATTGGGTATCTCAGTGAATCTTATCTAAGGCTAGATGAGGTTAAAGCTATAATTGGTACACAAGTAAAAATCATTCATTTTAGCTAAGAGGGAGACTTATGCTGTTCTGTACAGTTGAGTTGTAGTGACTTTGTTTTGGTCTTTCTCCATTATAGTCTCAAAATGATCTTGTGTGGTATTGATACTCTGTGATCTTCTCACAAAAGAGAAAAAGACCTAGTCTTTAGTGATAGTTCAGATTGAAGTAGCATGTATAAGACCTAGCTGTGAGCATCAGACCAGTTCCTGTATATCAGTGTTACATGTTTTTTTTTTCTTTCCCACTGTGGATTCAGTGGATGGGGTGCATTAAAAAATCAAACCATCAGATCAAAGGAGCACAAAGTAATATTTACTATCTACTAGAGCCATAGTAACTGTAAATTTAAAAAAAAAAAAAAGATGAATTCGACACTTGAAAGAATTAGATTTGAGTCCTGGCACTCCTTCTTGATACCTATATGACTTGATAGGTATGTGACTCTGACACAATGCCACAAGGATTGAATAAGATAATGTAATTTGTATCAAAAAACTCACAACTGGGCTATCCCACACTTCTATCTCTTTCCAAGTTTATCAGTCCTAAGGAACATTTCTCTTTTCAAGGCTCCTTGGCTATAAGAAGACAGCATTTACCATCACACATACTTCCTGGGATCACTTTTTATGCCCCATCTTGACTTATACACTGTAGATTAGTTTAAATAACCCTTTAAGCTATGCTGAATCTTTACCTTTACTTCAGGTTCACACTAAAAGAATTCTATCAAAAATTAAACGAATCCTAGAAACAAAATAAATTATAATACCATTGACAGATGAAATAATTGAAAACTATCATTAAAGTCAACATTTTTTTTAAAGATTTTATTCATTTATTTGTAAGAGAGAGAGAGTGAGAGTGAGCACAGGCAGACAGAGTCAGAGGAAGAAGCAGGCTCCCTGCGGAGCAAGGAGCCCGATGTGGGATTTGATCCCAGGACGCTGGGATCATGACCTGAGCCGAAGGCAGCTACTTAACCAACTGAGCCACCCAGGCATCCCTAAAGTCAACATTTTGAAATGCTTATGACCTATATTGCTCTTTTGAAGAGATGTAAATTATTTCTCTGGCCTGAAAGAATTAGAAAAAGAAATAATAATCTCTTAAGTGGGTAACATAGAAACAGTATGTTTCAAATTCTAGGAATTCTAAAATCTCTTTTATAGAAGGTTATGAAGAAACCTGCAGCTAGAAAACAGGAATGAAATGGCTTTTCTGGGAACAACTACTTGAAACAAAGGAATAGTTATTTGCCTCTCCAATTGATTTAGTCATTTGGCTACCTTGAGACTCAGGGGATTTTGGAAAGATTCCTAAATATGTCTTGGCATTTTCACTTAGCAGAGCCTTGTTTACCTTTCTAATATGATTACAAGGTTCCTAATAAGTAACACTGGAGGTTACTCCAGTTGCTTAACTATATTAGCATCCTCAAACCTCAGTTATCTATCTACACATTTGAAGGAACTGCCCAGTTACATAACACAAGATGCCAATCTTCTCTAGGAGTTTGTTAGCATTATAACTCTAAGTTCCTGAGATACACACTTCAGTATAAGAGAAGCATGGACGCACAACAGAGTTTTAGAGAAATTCTATAAAACAAGGGAATTGGAAGCTGCTTTGTAAGGACCATCCTGGCTCTCACATTGTTTGACTTAATAACAACTTCAGTGGCATCTAAAGCAGAAGAAACAAATGTCACAATAAATATAATGTCAAGAGCCTCATTAGTTCAGTTGGCTAGAACCTAGTGGTAATGACACTCTAGAGTACAGGGCTGTGGATATGACTACTTCCTGAGGTAGTTGGCTAACACATACCTTCCCCATGACTCTCCTTGCCCTCTCACAAATCCTTCCTATTGGTCATGGGGGAGATAGTATGGATGAATCAGTAAAATAAATTTCCACTGCCAGAAATAAGGTAGAAATGCAAGTTATTTAGTTCATTATCAGGAATTTTACTAAAGAACGTTCTTCAGTTGAAGGAAACAAGACAAGATACAGTTCTTTGCCTAATGAATCTCTGTGCCCATGACATGTTAAATTCACATAACCAAGAGACTCACATGGTTGTGGAGGCCTAGGTACTTCTGCTCTTATCAATTGAATTATATGTCTACCAAAAGCCATTTGTAATTATTAACAAACTTGCTGATTACAACTCTACTTTGTATGTTACATAAAATGGTGATGATGAAGTATGAATGCAAAAAGAAAAACAACAGATTCATTTCCATTAAAATTAAATTGCAATTCAATTTAAAAAGTTAGTAAAGCAAAGATGTAAAATTAGATGTGGATGAAACAACCATGAAAGATTGGTTGTGAGCAGGTGTCATAAATATCTAAAGGACTCCACACTCAAATTTCATAATGATAATTATAAAGGAATTTATTAAAGGGAGAGTTTTGCCAAGGTCTCACATAAGAAACCAGAATTGAAATGGTCTTTTAAAAAATGGCTAAAATTTGGGCAAGCAGGAAAAAACATTTTGCATATAAAGAGTTGAACATAAGCAAAAATATAAATAAAAAGTCAGCTTGGCATGTAGAACAAAGGGCACATGTTTAGAAATAATAGTTATGACAATAGTGATAATAATAGCAAGCACTCTGGGAAAGGCATTATTCTCAGTATTTTACATGTATTAACCTCTATAAGTTATATATTACTAATAACCATCCAATTATGCAAATGAGGAAAATGAAGCACAGATAATTAATTAATGTACCAAAGGTCAAGGATTTTATAATGATAGAGCAAGGCCTTGAACCCAAAGAGTCTAGTTTCAGAACACATGGGCTGGGGTGCCTGGTTGGTTCAGTTGCTAAGTGTCTGCTTTAGGCTCAGGTCATGATCTCAGGGTCCTGTGATCAAGCCCCACATCAGGCTCCCTGTTTGACAGAGAGTCTGCTTCTCGCTCTCCGTCTGCTCCTTCCCCCTGCTCATTCTCACTCCCTCTCTCTCAAATAAATAAATAAATAATCTTTTAAAAAATAGGTTGACTCCCAGGTCATATTGCCTACTAGGAAACAACATTTTACAAGTAGTTTGGAAGCAGATTATGAAAATCAGACAGAGGACTTTCCTCTTGATGCTAACCATACTGGTTTCTGACAGACAAATAACATGGGGAAAGAATTGTGGCCATAAGATGCATTCATAGAACTAATTCCTGTTACTAAAGCTGACGTCTCCCCCATTTTCATGTGAAATAACTACTTTATTGTTAAGCCTAGAAGTTGAGAGTTAACTTGCCCTCTCAAGTCAAAGAATCAGAAAACCATCATACTAAGTCCAAGCAACTTGGTGGAAAGCACATAACTTTGTGTTGGATTAAAGAACTAAATATTCCAAAGACTCTTGGTCTCAATCCTACACTTCACATACAAATGTTCATTTCTTTTATTAGAACTATCATACAATTCTATAGACTGAAAATTTCAGTACATTTAATTGTATCCCAGTAATCTATCTTACATCTAATGACACAACTCGGTTACTATTTCACAATAACTCACAGTCTACTGTTTCATGGCACACTAAGCAGATAAAGTAAATAATGCAAACATTTTTAATAATCTTTTTTCCATTATTGTTCAGCTTGATATACAAACTCAACTGTTTATTTAATACTTGAAGTGATGATACCCAGAATAAAGTTATAGAATCCAAGATTATTATGATTATTAATACTCTCCTATTTTCATACCTTGCTTGTTACCTCTGTCTTTCACATCAGATTAGTTCTCAGGACTGTTGTTAACTGAAATGGATGAATCTCATAGCTTCATTATGTAGTACAAGTGTCAACTTATCTTCCCAAATCTCTTCACTTTAAGTCTGGAATTAAATTTTGTAGAGTGTAAACCTTTTGAATTATCATATCAGAACAACTTTCCTAAATTCAGATGACGAACTGTCTCAATTTGCCTGAGACTTTTCCAGTTTGGGCATTGGAAAGTACTGCATTTAAGGAAAAGTTCTCAGTTCCAGGCAAACCAAGACAGTTGGCCACCCTAGTGTCTGGCACACCTTTTAAAATATTAGAGAAAAACATGTGTGCTGTCTCTATATAAGTATCTGTGCATCTATATATTGCTTGATGAAATAAAATGAATATGTGCAGATAACAAAAGAATGAATAGAGTAAAAAAGTGAAATGACTTTAACCTTCTGGAGCGATACTTAATCTCAGTATTAGATCCCCTTCCACTTGAAACAGAAATGTAACTTTAAAAAAATAATAAGTGAACTTGATATTATCTGTTGTTAATCAGCTATGATAAAGATAAAAACACTTCTTAGTAACACTGCAAGTTGAAGTAATGCTGCTAGCATGCTGTGTCAGGGAAGGAGGATACAAATTTATCTGAAAATCTAACTAGCTCTTAATTAAAACCAATTGTACAACACAGAATATCCATATTGTAAAGCACTGACCTGTGACCCATTGTCAGGAACCACGACATTTTAGAAATGTTTTATTTTATTGCAGCAGAAAACCCAGTATTTGCATTAAAGAAAAATGACTCAAATTTATTATTAAGGTATTCTTTATGGAGGAAATAATTTTACTGAAAGCAAAGCGGAGGAAAAAAAAGATGAAGCTGATATTTGAGTAAAATACCTTCTTCTAAGAGCCTTACTAATAGTGTGGGCATTATTTCTCAATACACGTTCTCATCTCAAAACTACTTGAGAAAGACTGGCAAGTCGGAGTTCCCCTTCAGAACATTTTAGGAAAAATTCTTCCCTTAAAGACACTATTTAAGGACAAACAAAAAAATTAATTTTATGTTAAAACATCCCCAAATATTTTCAAAATGCTTTATTTTATTCAAATATATGTTGTTTGGGGGCCTGATAATAAATGGAAAACATATTTTAAAATTACATCTAGTTTATAAAATATAATATTTCATTCTAATATCTTATTAATAAAAGACCTCCACAAAAGAATATTGAGTGATTTTAATCAACATTAAAATCATGCCAGACTTTGAGAATTCAGGGCAACTATGCCCATGCCCTCATGGAAAGATGAAGGAGAAGCCTGACTGAGCTGTCACCCACAGGGAAAACCAACTTTCTGTGGCAGCCTAACTTGTCAAAAACTTGGCCTAGATGGCATACCAGAGTTACAGTGTTGGAAAGACTCATTGTAAATGAAGTAAGTAAGCGTCTCAGCTATGGTAGAGGTAGTGTCAAATCTTATTTCACAAGTACCAGGGCACTTCAAACTCACCACATTCAGGCCAGAGACTAAACACTGGACAAAACAGGCAGGGAGAGCCTCTGCAGATGATGGGTCTGAAGGATTAGAGCAGCCACAACAAAGCAGCAAACTGCACCCAACACATACCAAGAGACACTCCTTGAAGTACCAGGCCATGAATAATACATGACCTTCTGCATAAGGCCATTACTTTCAGAATCAGGAGACATAAGTGGATTTCCTAACAGAGAAAAATGGCAGAGACTTAGACAAAATATGAAGACAAAGGAATTTATCCCATGAAAGAACAAAACAGTCCAGAGCCAGATATCTAAGCAAAACAGATATATGTAACATCCCTGATGGAGAATTTAAAGCAGCAATCATAAGGTTACTCATTGGACTTCAGTAAGATCCTTAACACAGGGATAAAAGAGTTAAAAAATAATAATAATAAGAGTGGCACCTGTGTGGCTCAGTCAATTAAACATCTGCCTTTTGCTTAGGTTATGATCCCAGGGTAACTGGGATCTAGACCTGCATCAGGATCCCTGATCAGCAGGGAGTCTGCTTCTCCCTCTTGCCTTTACCCCCTCCATGACTTCATGCTCTCTCTCTATCTTTCTCTCTCAAATAAATAAGTAAAATCTTTAAAAAGAAGAATCAGCATTAAGGAGTGTGATAAACAAGATTGGTAACATGCTTGATGCAATGAACAACAGGCTGGAAGAAGGAGAGGAGTGAATTATTGATGTAGAAGACAAAATAATATAAAATAATGAAGCTGAAAAAAAAAACAGAGAAAGAAGAATTATGGAAAATGAGAATAGATTTAGGGAAATCAGTGACTCCATCAAATGTAAAACATTCCCATTATAGAATCCCAGGAGAAGAGAAAGAAAAGGGGGCAGAAAAAAAATATTTGAAGAAATCATAGCTGAAAACTTCCATAATCTGGGGAAAAATACAGTTGTCCAGATCCAGGAGACACAGAGAACTCCTATCAAAATTAACAAAAGCAGACCAACACCAAGATATATTGTAATTGAATTGGCAAAATATACTGATAAAGAAAAAAAAATCTTAAAATCAGCAAGAGAAAAGATGTCTTTAATTTCCAAGGGAAAACCCATAAGACTAGCTTGAGATTTCTCCAGAAATTCAGCAAACCAGAAGAAAGTGCTGTGATATATTTAGAGAGCTGAGTGGGAAAAATCTGCTGCCAAAAATACTCTACACAGAAAGCTATCATTCAGAATAGAAGGAGAGATAAAGAGTTTTCAGATAAACAAAAACTAAAGGAGTTCATGACCACTAAACCAACCCCACAAGAAATATTCAAGGGGACTCTTTGAGTGGAAAGACCAAAAGTAACAAAAACAGGAAAGGAGTAAAGAAAATCTCAGAAATAAGAATAAAACAAGTAATAAAATGGTACTAAATCCATATCTATCAATAATTACTCTGAATATAACTGGGCTAATTGCTCCAATCAGAAGATACAGTGTCAGGAATAATCCAACAAGAAGATATAACAATTGTAAATATTTATTCATCCAACATAGGAGCACCTAAGTAAGTAAATCATTTAATAACAAACATAAAGGAATGAATCAATAATAATACAATAATAATAGGGTACCTTAATACACCAGTTACATTCATGGACAGATCATCTAAACCAAATATCAAGAAGTAAAAAAAAGGCTTTGAATGACACCCTGGACCACAGGGACTGAAAGAAGAAGAAATAAAAAAGTTTAACAGACAAATAACTAGCAAATAAATTGAACAGTACTCAAAATCTCCCAATAAACAAAAGTCCAAGGCCAGATGATGTTACAAGCAAATTCTACCAAATATTTAAAGAAGAGTTAAATGTTCTTCTACTTCTCAAGCTATTCCAAAAAAATAAAAAGAAAGGAAAACTTCTAAATTCATTTTATAAGGTCAACATTACCCTGATACCAAAACAAGATACAGACTCCACTAAAAAAGAAAACTACAGACCACTATCATTGATGAATATGGTTGCAAAAATTCTCAATAAAATGCCAGCAAAAAAAATCCAACAATACATTAAAAAATCATTCACCAAGATCAAGTAGGATTTATTTCCAGGTTGCCAGGGTGGTTCACTATTTGCAAATTAATCAATGTGATACACCATAATAACAAAAGAAAAATAAGAACATGCACATTTTAATAGATCCTGCAAAAGCCTTTGACAAAGTACAGCATTCATTCATTGGGGAAAAAAAACTCAACAAAATAGGATTAGAGGGAAAATACCTCAACAAAGTCCAAATATGGAGAAAAAAAAACAGCTAATATCATCCTCAATGGTGAAAAACTGAGAGAACAAAACAGGGATGTCCACCTCGCCACTCTTATTTAACATAACACTAGAAGTCTTAACCACAGCAATCAGAAACAAAAAGAAATAAAAGGCATTCAAAAACAGCATGGAGATATTGAGGTATGTGCCCTCTATCCCTACACTTTGAAGAGTTTTGATCAGGAAGGGATGTTGTACTTTGTCAAATGCTTTTTCAGCATCTATTGAGAGTATCATATGGTTCTTGTTCTTTCTTTTATTGATGTGTTGTATCACATTGACTGATTTGCGGATGTTGAACCAACCTTGCAGCCCTGGAATAAATCCCACTTGGTCGTGGTGAATAATCTTTTTAATGTACTGTTGAATCCTATTGGCTAGTATTTTGTTGAGTATTTTCGCATCTGTGTTCATCAAGGATATCGGTCTATAGCTCTCTTTTTTGGTGGGATCCTTGTCTGGTTTTGGGATCAAGGTGATGCTGGCTTCATAAAATGAGTTTGGAAGTTTTCCTTCCATTTCTATTTTTTGGAACAGTTTCAGGAGAATAGGAATTAGTTCTTCTTTAAATGTTTGGTAGAATTCCCCCGGGAAGCCGTCTGGCCCTGGGCTTTTGTTTGTTTGGAGATTTTTAATGACTGTTTCAATCTCCTTACTGGTTATGGGTCTGTTCAGGCTTTCTATTTCTTCCTGGTTCAGTTGTGGTAGTTTATATGTTTCTAGGAATGCATCCATTTCTTCTAGATTGTCAAATTTATTGCCATAGAGTTGCTCATAGTATGTTCTTATAATAGTTTGTATTTCTTTGGTGTTAGTTGTGATCTCTCCTCTTTCATTCATGATTTTATTTATTTGGGTCCTTTCTCTTTTCTTTTTGATAAGTCGGGCCAGGGGTTTATCAATTTTATTAATTCTTTCAAAGAACCAGCTCCTAGTTTCGTTGATTTGTTCTATTGTTTTTTTGGTTTCTATTTCATTGATTTCTGCTCTGATCTTTATGATTTCTCTTCTCCTGCTGGGCTTAGGGTTTCTTTCTTGTTCTTTCTCCAGCTCCTTTAGGTGTAGGGTTAGGTTGTGTACCTGAGACCTTTCTTGTTTCTTGAGAAAGGCTTGTACCGCTATATATTTTCCTCTCAGGACTGCCTTTGTTGTGTCCCACAGATTTTGAACCGTTGTATTTTCATTATCATTTGTTTCCATGATTTTTTTCAAATCTTCTTTAATTTCCCGGTTGACCCATTCATTCTTTAGAAGGATACTGTTTAGTCTCCATGTATTTGGGTTCTTTCCAAACTTCCTTTTGTGGTTGAGTTCTAGCTTTAGAGCATTGTGGTCTGAAAATATGCAGGGAATGATCCCAATCTTTTGATACCGGTTGAGTCCTGATTTAGGACCGAGGATGTGATCTATTCTGGAGAATGTTCCATGTGCACTAGAGAAGAATGTGTATTCTGTTGCTTTGGGATGAAATGCTCTGAATATATCTGTGATGTCCATCTGGTCCAGTGTGTCGTTTAAGGCCTTTATTTCCTTGCTGATCTTTTGCTTGGATGACCTGTCTATTTCAGTGAGGGGAGTGTTAAAGTCCCCTACTATTATTGTATTATTGTTGATGTGTTTCTTTGATTTTGTTATTAATTGGTTTATATAGTTGGCTGCTCCCACGTACGGGGCATAGATATTTAAAATTGTTAAATCTTCTTGTTGGACAGACCCTTTGAGTATGATATAGTGTCCTTCCTCATCTCTTATTATAGTCTTTGGCTTAAAATCTAATTGATCTGATATAAGGATTGCCACTCCTGCTTTCTTCTGATGTCCATTAGCATGGTAAATTCTTTTCCACCCCCTCACTTTAAATCTGGAGGTGTCTTCGGGCTTAAAATGTGTTTCTTGGAGGCAACATATAGATGGGTTTTGTTTTTTAATCCATTCTGATACCCTGTGTCTTTTGACAGGGGCATTTAGCCCATTCACATTCAGGGTAAGTATTGAGAGATATGAATTTAGTGCCATTGTATTGCCTGTAAGGTGACTGTTACTGTATATGGTCTCTGTTCCTTTCTGATCTACCACTTGTAGGCTCTCTCTTTGCTTAGAGGACCCCTTTCAATATTTCCTGTAGAGCTGGTTTGGTATTTGCAAATTCCTTCAGTTGTTGTTTGTCCTGGAAGCTTTTAATCTCTCCTTCTATTTTCAATGATAGCCTAGCTGGATATAGTATTCTTGGCTGCATGTTTTTCTCGTTTAGTGCTCTGAAAATATCATGCCAGCTCTTTCTGGCCTGCCAGGTCTCTGTGGATAAGTCAGCTGCCAATCTAATATTTTTACCATTGTATGTTACAGACTTCTTTTCCCGGGCTGCTTTCAGGATTTTCTCTTTGTCACTGAGACTTGTAAATTTTACTATTAGGTGACGGGGTGTGGGCCTATTCTTATTGATTTTGAGGGGCGTTCTCTGAACCTCCTGAATTTTGATGCTCGTTCCCTTTGCCATATTGGGGAAATTCTCCCCAATAATTCTCTCCAGTATACCTTCTGCTCCCCTCTCTCTTTCTTCTTCTTCTGGAATCCCAATTATTCTAATGTTGTTTCGTCTTATGGTGTCACTTATCTCTCGAATTCTCCCCTCGTGGTCCAGTAGCTGTTTGTCCCTCTTTTGCTCAGCTTCTTTATTCTCTGTCATTTGGTCTTCTAAATCAACAAGTCAGGAAATGACAGATGCTGGCGAGGATGCGGAGAAAGGGGAACCCTCCTACACTGTTGGTGGGAATGCAAGCTGGTGCAGCCACTCTGGAAAACAGCATGGAGGTTCCTCAAAATGTTGAAAATAGAACTGCCCTATGACCCAGCAATTGCACTATTGGGTATTTACCCTAAAGATACAAATGTAGTGATCCAAAGGGGCACATGCACCCGAATGTTTATAGCAGCAATGTCCACAATAGCCAAACTATGGAAAGAACCTAGATGTCCATCAACAGATGAATGGATCAAGAAGATGTGGTATGTATACACAATGGAATACTATGCAGCCATCAAAAGAAATGAAATCTTGCCATTTGCAACAACATGGATGGAACTAGAGCGTATCATGCTTAGCGAAATAAGTCAAGCAGAGAAAGACAACTATCATATGATGTCCCTGATATGAGGAAGTGGTGATGCAACACGGAGGCTTAAGTGGGTAGAAGAAGAATAAATGAAACAAGATGGGATTGGGAGGGAGACAAACCATAAGTGACTCTTAATCTCACAAAACAAACTGAGGGTTGCCGGGGGGAGGGGGTTTGGGAGAAGGGGTTGGGATTATGGACATTGGGGAGGGCATGTGATTTGGTGAGTGCTGTGAAGTGTGTAAACCTGGTGATTCACAGACCTGTACCCCTGGGGATAAAAATATATGTTTATAAAAAATAAAAAAATTTAAAAAAAAAAAAAAAAGAAAAAAAAAAAAACAGCATGGAGGAAGTCAAACTTTCACTATATGCAGATGACATGATACTCTATGTAGAAAACCTGAAAGATTCCTCACAAAAAAAAAAAAATGCCATAACTCATAAACAAATTCAGTAAATTCACAGGGTACCAAATTAATATAAATAAATCTATTTCATTTCTATACACCAAAAATGATACAGCAGAGAGAGATTAAGGAATTAATGCATTTTACAATTGCACCAAAACCAGTAATATACATAGGAATAAACCTACCTAAGGGGGTGAAAGAATTGTACTCTGAAAATTATGAAACTTTGATGAAAGAAATTGAAGATGACTCAAACAAATGGAAAGACATTCCATGCTCATGGATTAGAAGAACAAACATTGTTAAAATGTCTATATTAACCAAAGGAATATACACGTTTAATGCAGTCCTTATCAGAATACCACCAGCATTTTTCACAAAGCTAGAACAATCCCAAAATTTGTGTGGAACTATGAAAGACCCCAAATAACCAAAGAAACCTTGAAAAAGAAAGCAATGTTGGGGACATCACAATTCTGAACTTCAAGTTATATTACAAAGCTGTAGTAATAAAAACAGTATAGTACTGGCACAAAAATAGACACATAGATCAATAGAAATGAATGGAAAACCCAGAAATGGACCCACAATTATATGGTCAATTAATCTTAGACAAAACAGGAGAGAATATCCAGCAGGGAAAGGAAAAGTGGTGTTGGGAAAACTGGACAAGCTGATGCAAAAGAATGAAACTGTACCACTTTCTTATACCATACACAAAAATAAGTTCAAAATGGATTAAAGACATAAATGTGAAGCACGAAACCATAAAAGTCCTAGAGAAGAACACAGGCAGTAACCTCTTTGACATTGGTCATAGAAACTTCTTTCTAAATATGTGTCAGAGGAAAGGGAAACAAAAATAAATAAATAAACTATTGAACTTCATCAAAATAAAATATTTCTGTCCAACAAAGGAAAAAGTCCACAAAATTAAAAGGCAACCTACAGAATAGGATACAATTATAAATGATATATCTAATAAAGGGTTAGTATCCAAAATATATAAAGAACTTATAAAACTCAACACCCCCCAAAAACAAACAATCCAATTTTAAAATGTTGCAGAAAATATAAATAAACATTTTTTTTCCAAATAAGACATACAGATGGCTAACAGACTCATGAAAAGATGCTCAGCATCATTGATCATCAGGGAAATGCAAAAAAAAAGCTACAAGGAGATATCTCCTCTCACCTGTCAGAATGGCTGAAATCAACCACACAAGAAACAATATGTGTTGGCAAGGATGTGGAGAAAGGGGAATCCTCTTACACTATTGGTTGGAAAGCAAACGGACACAACCACTGTAGAAAACAGTATGGCGGTTCCTCAAAATGTTAAAAATAGAACTACCCTATGATCCAGCAGCTGCACTACTAGGTATTTACCCCCCAAAAATATAAACATACTAATTTGGAGTGATACATGCACTGCATTTTTTATAGTAGCATTATCCATAATAGCCAAATTATGGAAACAGCCCAAAAGTCCATGGACTAATGAATTGATAAGGAAAAAGTGGTATATATAATATGATGTAATATAATATAATATGTAATATATATAATATTCATCTGCCATAGAAAAGAATGAACTCTTGCCATTTGCAATTATGTGGATGGAGCTAGAGAGTATTACACTAGGTGAAATAATTCAGTCAGAGAAAAGCAAATGCCATGTGATTTGATTTATACATCAAATTTAAGAAACAAAACAAATGAGCCAGGGGAAAAAAGGAGAGGGGAATGCAAACCGAGAAACAGACTCTTAACTATAGAGAACCATCTGATGGTTGCCAGAATGGAGGTAGGTGGAGTAATGAGTTAAATAGGTGATGGGTATAAAGGAGTGGACTTGTGATGAACACCAGGTATTATACGAAAGTGTTGAATCACTATATCGTACACCTGAAACTAATATTACACTGCATCGTAACTAACTGGAATTTAAATAAGAACTTACAAAAATAAAATACAATTTAATGGTCAAAAAAAGGAAAATTAAAATCATGCCAATCAGAACTAGATTTTAACTTGGGATTACTAATTTATTTTATTTGCTCACTGAAATAAGGGGAAAATGACAAGGGTAGTTAATATATTGATGTAGAAAATCATGCTGAGGTAGTACATTTTATCATTACACATTTTTGTTGTAGAGCAAACACATTTGAGATTAAAAACTTAAACTAGACATCGCACTTTTATAAATGCAGAACAGAAAGTTTAGGCAGAATTACTGGTTACCTTCATATTTATGTCAGAATGGAGAGCTTAGTTTAATATTGCTTAGATTCTGAGATAAGATTGTAAGCTTAGAGAGCTGGGTAAAGGATGAGTTTCTTAAGGACATATAGAAAATCAACTTCTATGTATTCTGTTGGTAAAATTTCACCATAGTTAAGATGAGAAAAGCAGGTACAAACAAAACTAAGCAAGCAAAAAGAAAATGTATGTAACAGAAAAGAATGGCAAAAAGTTGCTTTGTTTGTTTGTGGCTTTTTTTTGTAAGATTCTATTTATTTATTTGACAGACAGAGATCACAAGTAGGCAGAGAGGCAGGCAGAGAGAGAGGAAGGGAAACAGGCAGAAAGCAGGAAGCAGGCTGAGCAGAGAGCCCAATGCGGGGCCCAATCCCAGAACCATGGGTCATGACCTGAACTGAAGGCAGAGGCTTTAACCCACTGAGCCACCCAGGCACCCCAGTTGCTTTGTTTCTGATGTACAATTGTTTTCATGTATTTAACAATGAAAGGTGTTACTAATAGAAAATTTCATTCCCTTCTTGCACCCAAAACTGACAAATTCTATGAGCAGAGTGACTAGTATTTGCTCTTACTACTAGATATAGCAGTATGCTCCCTAGGGGACCCTCTCTTATTGCTCTCCATGGGCACCAGAATCAGGAAAATAACTCACTGTGCTAACAATACCAAGATGAAGGAAAACTGGTAGATACATGAACTTCTGGATATATGGCGTGGCTTTGTTGTTTTTAGTGTCATATCACCAGTTTTGTTTTCACTGGAAATGTGTTAATACTTGGTTGAAAGTGAATGATCTGGGTTTTAAGTCTTGGCTGTGACACTAACCAGATGTATAATCTTAGCCAAACTGTTTCACCTCTGAGAGCTTTGGACTAGACGAGTCAAATAGATGACCCTTATCAGCATCTCTCAATGACTTAAAGTCAAAAGTAAAAGCAATTGTTTGAACAATGCTATCTAAGATCAAATCACCCCAACTATTCCAGGTACACTGAGAGACACGGTATAGAAAAGCACTTAATGTGGCTGTGGAACCAGCCTGCCTAGATTCATGCATTTTTTCTTAATAGCAGTGTCACCTGGGGCAAGTTTCTTCTCTGTGTCATTTCCTGATCTATAAAATGGAAATGATAGCAATACCTATTCCACAGGGTTATTATGAAGATTAACTGAAATAATTCATTCACAACCCTTTTGAAAGTACTGCCTGTTTAGTCCTAATACAGTCAGTAAGAATTAATAAGTTATTTAAGCTAGGTCCTTTCCAGTAGAAGATGAACACAGGGCACAAATGAAGAGTGAGTCTTTTAAACTGAAAGAAGGTACTTCTTCCTACTCTAAAATGACATTATTTTACCCTACACTCACACTTCATTTAATTTCTAGCATGGAATTTTTCTAACCCTCTATGGCATCAGAATTGTCTGGATGGCTTCTTCCAGGACAAAATGCTGAAGACCAACCCCAGAATTTCTGATTCAGTAGGTCTGCAATGCAGTTGAGAATATGCATTTCTAAAAAGATTCCAGGTGATACTGTTGTTCCTGGCTCAAGAATTATACTTTGAGGACCGCTGCACTTAAATTTAACATCTCCCTGATCATTTATAATCAGGGAGTCTTTAAGACCTGGATAAATTGGGTGACTTAGGACAACATCTATTTCTTGAACTCACCAGAACAGTTTGCTAGCCTATGTGAGATGACTAAGTTACCTGACCACACTTTGAGAACCACTAATCTATTAAATCACACTAATTATTTGTTCCTTAGCTCACTATGTTTCAGTAACATTGGCCTTTTTTCTGTTCTTAAAATTAGCCTAGGACCATACCTCAGGGTCCTTGTGATTCCTATGATATACACTTAAAAATCTATATCCTCTATATCTTCACATAACTGGCTCTTCATCAGTTCAGTTGTCACCTCCTCTTTATACAGTATATATATATTTATAAAGAAACTCAAGGAGAGGTATTAAGTTTTATTATTACAGAATTTCATTATAGATCAGATCTGTTTGAGATAAGAAATAAATTATAAATCACACTTTTTAAATATAAAGTATTCCTCACTCCCCTTAGTCATTCTCCAACTTATTACCTTGTTTTAGTTCCCTCATATCAATTATCCAATCTGTAAACATATAATTTACCCATGAATGTATTTTCTTGTCCATCTCCTTCCTCTATTGAATATTATCTCCATGAGTTTGGAGTTTTTTTTTAAAGATTTTATTTGTTAATTTGATAGACATATCACAAGTAGGCAGGGGGGAGGCGGGGGGAAGCAGGCTCCCTGCTGTGCAGAAAGCCCAATGTGGGGCTTGATCCCAGGACCCTGGGATCAAGACCTGAGCTGAAGGCAGAGGCTTTAACCCACTGAGCCAACCACGCACAGAGAGTTTAGAGATTTTTTATTTCAACTTTAATTTTTTTTTATTTTTTTATTTTTTATAAACATCTATTTTTATCCCCAGGGGTACAGGTCTGTGAATCACCAGGTTTACACACTTCACAGCACTCACCAAAGCACATACCCTCCCCAATGTCCATAATCCCACCCCCTTCTCCCAACCCCCTCCCCCCAGCAAACCTCAGTTTGTTTTGTGAGATTAAGAGTCACTTATGGTTTGTCTCCCTCCCAATTCCATCTTGTTTCCTTGATTCTTCTTCTACCCACTTAAGCCCCCATGTTGCATCACCACTTCCTTATATTAGGGAGACCATATGATAGTTGTCTTTCTCTGCTTGACTTATTTCGCTAAGCATGATACGCTCCAGTTCCATCCATGTTTTCTCAAATGGCAAGATTTCATTTCTTTTGATGGCTGCATAGTATTCCATTGTGTATATATACCACATCTTCTTGATCCATTCATCTGTTGATGGACATCTAGGTTCTTTTCATAGTTTGGCTATTGTGGACATTGGGTACATGTGCCCCTTTGGATCACTACGTTTGTATCTTTAGGATAAATACCCAGTAGTGCAATTGCTGGGTCATAGGGAAGTTCTATTTTCAACAATTTGAGGAGCTCCATGCTGTTTTCCAGAGTGGTTGCAACAGCTAGCATTCCCACCAACAGTGTAGGAAGGTTCCCCTTTTTCCGCATCCTTGCCAGCATCTGTCATTTCCTGACTTGTTGATTTTAGCCATTCACACTAGTGTGAGGAGATATCTCATTATGGTTTTGATTTGTATTTCCCTGATGCCAAGTGATATGGAGCACTTTTTCATGTGTCTGCTGGCCATCTGGATGTCTTCTTTGCAGAAATGTCTGTTCATGTCCTCTGCCCATTTCTTTTTTTTTTTTATTTTTTTTTATTTTTTATAAACATATATTTTTATCCCCAGGGGTACAGGTCTGTGAATCACCAGGTTTACACACTTCACAGCACTCACCAAATCACATACCCTCCCCAATGTCCATAATCCCACCCCCTTCTCCCAAACCCCCTCCCCCCGGCAACCCTCAGTTTGTTTTGTGAGATTAAGAGTCACTTATGGTTTGTCTCCCTCCCAATCCCATCTTGTTTCATTTATTCTTCTTCTACCCACTTAAGCCTCCATGTTGTATCACCACTTCCTCATATCAGGGAGATCATATGATAGTTGTCTGTCTTGATTGGATTATTTGTTCTTTGGGTGTTGAGTTTGCTACGTTCCTTATAGATTTTGGACACTGGTCCTTTATCTGATATGTCATTTGCAAATATCTTCTCCCATTCTGTCAGTTGTCTTTTGATTTTGATCACTGTTTCCTTTGCTGCGCAAAAGATTTTGATCTTGATAAAATCCCAATAGTTCATTTTTGCCCTTGCTTCCCTTGCCTTTGGCGATGTTCCTAGGAAGACGCTGCTGCGGCTGAGGTCGAAGAGGTTGCTGCCTGTGTTCTCAAGGATTTTGATGGATTCCTTTCCCACATTGAGGTCCTTCATCCACTTTGAGTCTATTTTTGTGTGTGGTGTAAGGAAATGGTCCAATTTCATTTTTCTGCATGTGGCTGTCCAATTTTCCCAGCACCATTTATTGAAGAGGCTGTCTTTTTTCCATTGGACATTCTTTCCAACTTTGTCGAAGATTAGTTGACCGTAGAGTTGAGGGTCTATTTCTGGGCTCTCTATTCTGTTCCATTGATCTATGTGTCTGTTTTTGTGCCAGTACCATGCTGTCTTGATGATGATAGCTTTGTAATAGAGCTTGAAGTCCGGAATTGTGATGCCACCAACGTTGGCTTTCTTTTTCAATATCCCTTTGGCTCTTCGAGGTCTTTTCTGGTTCCATATAAATTTTAGAATTATTTGTTCCATTTCTTTGAAAAAGATGGATGGTACTTTCATAGGAATTGCATTAAATGTGTAGATTGCTTTAGGTAGCATAGACATTTTCACAATATTTATTCTTACAATCCAGGAGCATGGATCATTTTGTATTTCTTTGTGTCTTCCTCAATTTCTTTCATGAGTACTTTATAGTTTTCTGAGTATAGATTCTGTGCCTCTTTGGATAGGTTTATTTCTAGGTATCTTATGGTTTTGGGTGCAGTTGTAAATGGGATTGACCCCTTAATTTCTCTTTCTTCTGTCTTGTTGTTGGTGTAGAGAAATGCAACTGATTTCTGTGCATTGATTTTATATCCTGACACTTTACTGAATTCCTGTACAAGTTCTAGCAGTTTTGGAGTGGAGTCTTTTGGGTTTTCCACATATAGTATTATATCATCTGTGAAGAGTAATAATTTGACTTCTTCTTTGCTGATTTGGATGCCTTTAATTTCCTTTTGTTGTCTGATTGCTGAGGCTAGGACTTCTAGTACTATGTTGAATAGCAGTGGTGATAATGGACATCCCTGCCGTGTTCCTGACCTTAGCAGAAAAGCTTTCAGTATTTCTCCATTGAGAATGATATTTGTGGTAGGTTTTTCATAGATGGCTTTGATGATATTGAGGTATGTGCCCTCTATCCCTACACTTTGAAGAGTTTTGATCAGGAAGGGATGCTGTACTTTGTCAAATGCTTTTTCAGCATCTATTGAAAGTATCATACGGTTCTTGTTCTTTCTTTTATTGATGTGTTGTATCACATTGACTGATTTGCAGATGTTGAACCAATCTTGCAGCCCTGGAATAAATCCCACTTGGTCGTGGTGAATAATCCTTTTAATGTACTGTTGAATCCTATTGGCTAGTATTGTGGTGAGAATTTTCACATCTGTGTTCATCAAGGATATTGGTCTATAACACTCTTTTTTGAAGGGATCCTTATCTGGTGTGGGGATCAAGGTGAAGCTGGCCTCATAAAATGAGTTTGGAAGTTTTCCTTCCATTTTTATTTTTTGGAAGAGTTTCAGGAGAATAGGAATTAGTTCTTCATTAAATGTTTGGTAGAATTCCCCCGGGAAGCCATCTGGCCCTGGGCTTTTGTTTGTTTGGAGATTTTTAGTGACTGTTTCTGTCTCCTTACTGGTTATGGATCTGTTCAGGCTTTCTCTTTCTTCCTGGTTCTGTTGTGGTAGTTTATATGTTTCTAGGAATACATCCATTTCTTCCCGATTGTCAAATTTGTTGGCGTAGAGTTGCTCATAGTAAGTTCTTATAATAGTTTGTATTTCTTTGGTGTTAGTTGTGATCTCTCCTCTTTCATTCATGATTTTATGTATTTGGGTCCTTTCTCTTTTCTTTTTGATAAGTCTGGCCAGGAGGTTATCAATTTTATTAATTCTTTTAAAGAACCAGCTCCTAGTTTTGTTGATTTGTTCTATTTTTTTTTTTTTTTGGTTTCTATTTCATTGATTTCTGCTCTGATCTTTATGATTTCTCTTCTCCTGCTGGGCTTAGGGTTTCTTTCTTGTTCTTTCTCCAGCTCCTTTAGGTGTAGGGTTAGGTTGTGTACCTGAGACCTTTCTGGTGTCTTGAGAAAGTCTTGTATTGCTATATATTTTCTTCTCAGGACTGCCTTTGTTATGTCCCACAGATTTTGAACCGTTGTATTTTCATTATCATTTGTTTCCATGATTTTTTTCAATTCTTCTTTAATTTCCCGGTTGACCCATTCATTCTTTAGAAGGATGCTGTTTAGTCTCCATGTATTTGGGTTCTTTCCAAACTTCCTCTTGTGATTGAGTTCTAGCTTCAGAGCATTGTGGTCTAAAAATATGCAGGGAATGATCCCAATCTTTTGATACCGGCTGAGTCCTGATTTAGGACCGAGGATGTGATCTATTCTGGAGAATGTTCCATGTGCACTAGAGTAGAATGTGTATTCTGTTGCTTTGGGATGAAATGTTCTGAATATATCTGTGATGTCCATCTGGTCCAGTGTGTCGTTTAAGGCCTTTATTTCCTTGTTGATCTTTTGCTTGGATGATCTGTCCTTTTCAGTGAGGGGAGTGTTAAAGGCCCCTACTATTATTGTATTATTGTTGATATGCTTCTTTGATTTTGTTATTAATTGGTTTATATAGTTGGCTGCACCCACATTGGGGGCATAGATATTTAAAATTGTTAGATCTTCTTGTTGGACAGACCCTTTGAGTATGATATAGTGTCCTTCCTCATCTCTTATTATAGTCTTTGTCTTAAAATCTAATTGATTTGATATAAGGATTGCCACTCTTGCTTTCTTCTGATGTCCATTAGCATGGTAAATTCTTTTCCACCCCCTCACATTAAATCT
Organism: Mustela lutreola; assembly: GCF_030435805.1. Lineage (NCBI taxonomy): Eukaryota > Metazoa > Chordata > Mammalia > Carnivora > Mustelidae > Mustela > Mustela lutreola. Next base: position 80,086,104 of record NC_081308.1, read on the forward strand.
GAAGGTGTCTTCGGGCTTAAAATGAGTTTCTTGTAGGCAACATATAAGTGGGTTTTGTTTTTTTATCCATTCTGATACCCTGTGTCTTTGATTGAAGCATTTAGCCCATTAACATTCAGGGTAACTATTGAGAGATATGAATTTAGTGCCATTGTATTGCCTGTAAGGTGACTGTTACTGTATATGGTCTCTGTTCCTTTCTGATCTACCACTTGGAGGCTCTCTCTTTGCTTAGAGGACCCCTTTCAAGATTTACTGTAGAGCTGGTTTGGTATTTGCAAATTCTTTCAGTTTTTGTTTGTCCTGGAAGCTTTTAATCTCTCCTTCTATTTTCAATGATAGCCTAGCTGGATATAGTATTCTTGGCTGCATGTTTTTCTTGTTTAGTGCTCTGAATATATCATGCCAGTTCTTTCTGGCCTGTCAGGTCTCTGTGGATAAGTCTGCTGCCTATCTAATATTTTTGCCATTGTATGTTACAGACTTCTTTTCCCAAGCTGCTTTCAGGATTTTCTCTTTGTCACTAAGACTTGTAAATTTTACTATTAGGTGATGGGGTGTGGGCCTATTCTTATTGATTTTGAGGTGCATTCTCTGAACCTCCTGAATTTTGCTGCTTGTTTAGATCGTCATATTGGGGAAATTCTCCCCAATAATTCTCTCCAGTATACCTTCTGCTCCCCTCTCACTTTCTTCTTCTTCTGGAATCCCAATTATTCTAATGTTGTTTCGTCTTATGGTGTCACTTATCTCTCGAATTCTCCTCTTGTGGTCCAGTAGCTGTTTGTCCCTCTTTTGCTCAGCTTCTTTATTCTCTGTCATTTGGTCTTCTATATCGCTAATTCTTTCTTCTGCCTCATTTATCCTAGCAGTGAGAGCCTCCATTTTTATTGCACCTCATTAATAGCTTTTTTTATTTCAACTTGGTTAGATTTTAGTTCTTTTATTTCTCCAGAAAGGGCTTTTATATGTCCTGAGAGGGATTCTCTAATATCTTCCATGACTTTTTCGAGCCCAGCTAGAACCTTGAGAATTGTCATTCTGAACTCTAGATCTGACATATCACCAATGTCTGTATTGATTAGGCCCCTAGCCTTCGGTACTTCCTCTTGTTCCTTTTTTTGTGGCAAATTTTTCCGCTGTGTCATTTTGTCCAGATAAGAGTATATGAAGGAGCAATCAAAATACTACAAGGGTGGCAACAACCGTGGGAAAATATGCTTTAACCAAATCATAGGAGATCCCAAATCGTGAGGGGGGAGAAGGGGGATAAAAAGAGGTTCAGAAAGAAAGAAAGAAAAAGAGAAGAAAAGAAAAGAATTTTAAAAATAAAATGAATAAAGAAAAGTAGAAAAAAGAAAAAATATATATATTACATAAACTAGTTTGAAAAACCTTGGAAAAGAAAAGGGTAAAAGTTAAAAAAAATTTAGCAGAAGAAGAGTAAGAAAATGAAAAAGAAAAAAAAATTAAATTAACTACAAGACTAAAAAATCACAAGGAGAAAGCCATGAGTTCCGTGCTTTGCTTTCTTTTCCTCTGGAATTCTCTTGCTCTCCTTGGTATTGATACGGCACTCCTTGGTAGGTGAACTTGGTCTTGGTTGGATTTCTTGTTGATCATCTGGGGGAGGGGCCTGGTGTAGTTATTCTCAAGTGTCTTTGCCCCAGGCGGAATTGCACCGCCCTTATCGGGGGTTGGGCTGAGTAATCCACTCGGGTTTGCTTTCAGGAGCTTCTGTTCCCTGAGCGCTTTCTGTAGAGTTCTGGAGGATGGGAATTCAAATGGCGGCCTCTTGGTCTCCGGCCTGGAGGAGCCGCGAGTCCGGGGCCCCACTCCTCAGTGCACCCTCAGAGAACAGCGCCCAGTAACTCCCGTCTGCCCGACCTCCGGCCGCGCTCTGAGCTCACCGAGTCTGCGACCGGTTCAAGGTAACACAGAGCTGTGAGCTTACTGTCACCTCTGTCTCTGTAGTTGGCTTCCCCGTTCCAACACCCGCAAGCTCTGAGACCCTCAGACACCCCCGATCCTTCTGTGACCCTGCGGGACCTGAGGCCACGCTGACCCCACTTGGGCTTTGCCCCGGTTTAGCCTCTGGAGCAATGTCCCTCAGCGGAACAGACTTTTAAAAGTCCTGATTTTGTGCTCCATTGCTCTGCTGCTTTCTGGGAGCCGGCCCTTCCCCCTGGGGTCTATCTCCCCGTCGCTTTCATTCACTTCTCCACCAGTCCTACCTTTCAGAAAGTGGTTGCTTTTCTGTTTCTAGAATTGCTGTTCTTCTCTTTGATCTGCCAATGGATTTGCAGGTGTTTGTAATCTTTAGATAAGCTATCTAGCTGATCTCCTTCTAGCTGAAGTAGTCTCAACCTGCTACTTCTCCACCATCTTCGGAACTGGTCGACAGACAATATTTTCTTGCCAACCAGACTGGAAATCCATTAAGGGCTGGTACTTGATGCTATTCCTTGCTCATTCTTTGGTACCTGCTGTGGGCTAGGGTGAGAACTCCCTTAAAAACCAGTTAAGGAGGCTTAAAATAAGTTGCTCAGAGAACTTTAAAGCAGTCATATGCCAAACTATGGCCTGTAAACTCTTCCAACACTTCCCATCAACACCCAATGGAGAGCAGGCTATTTTTCTGTACTATTTAAATAGAAATAAACTAACTTCTTAGAGTGACCTAAAAGAGAAAATATGCAGGATTATTTTAGTTATACTGTTATGTAAGCCAAGAACAGAATGTTACATTGAGTGGAACTAGCTCTATCCACCAAAGAAAATAAAGCTGGTTTACTGTGTGAAATCTTCTTCAGTAGTGGTGGAGTTGACATATTTTGTTGTCAATTAGTATTCAGTTTACAACCACATTCATCAAAGGGTAAAACCCTAGTCTCACTGGGTGAGCCTGAGGATTGGGTCTTAGGGACAAACACAGTTGGGAAACAGTGCCTACACTAGCTTCCTCCTCAGGATTCACAAAGCACATGGAAACAGAATAAAAGTTTGAGAAGTCCAAGAGCAATTGAATTTTTTAATTCAATTAATTTTAATTCAATTAAATTAATTGAATTTTTTGACCCATTTTCCCCAAATTTTGATTGAATCATGGCAATAAAACACACTATGCGAAAAGCAACTTGGCAGTCCACAGTATTGATTTATTTGTTTTTTCTTTTTAATTTATAATGAGTGACTAACTCCTAGTGGGGCAGTTAAATAGTACATAAGTTCATTAAGACTGTGCCAGGATCATGGAACGCTGGGTGTGGTGCATGAACAATGAATCTTAGATCACTGAGAAAATAAAATAAAATCTAAATAAATAAATAAATAAACAAATAAAATGGTGCCAGGATATGAGCCTTCATAAATGAAAATTGGGTGGGTCATTTTGCAAGATATTTATCATTATTTAGCTTTTTAGAACAATCTTCTAGCTCCTTAACACCTCAAAATTGCCTAGGGGCTTAATGTGGGACTTAATATCTTTATATCTAGTTTGTAACTCTTCAATTAAAGCCATTGGAGACAAGAAGTTGTTTTTAAAATATCAGATAATTTGGATGTCAGCCCTTTGTCTGTAGAGACATTTGTAAATATCTCCCATTCTGTGTGTTGCCTCTTTGTTTTGTTGACTGTTTTGTTTGCAGACCAAGGACTGATATCCAAGATCTGTAAATAACTTCAACTCAACACATGCAAAGCAGATAATCATGTCAAAAAATGGGCAGAAAACATAAACAGACACTTCTCCAAAGAAGACATACAAATGGCTAACAACATGTGAAACAATGTTCATCCTCATTAGCCATCAGGGAGATTCAAATCAAAACCACATTGAGGTACTACCTTACACCAGTTAGAATAGCCAAAATTAACAAGACAGTAAACAAAAAGTCTTGGAGTGTTGGTGGGAATGCAAGTTGGTGCAAAATTAACAAGAGAGTAAACAAGTGTTCCCACTGTTGGTGGGAATGCAAGTTGGTGCAGTCACTTTGGAAAACAGTGTGGAGATTCTGCAAAACATTAAAAATAGAGCTACCTTATGACCATGCAATTGCACTACTGGGTATTTACCCCAAAGATACAGATGTAGTGAAAAGAAGGGCCATCAGTACCCCAGTGTTCATAGCAGCAATGGCTACAGTCCCTAAACTGTGGAAAGAACCAAGATGTCCTTCAACAGACAAATGGATAAAGAAGATATGGTCCATATATACAATGGAGTATTACACCTCCATCAGAAAGGATGAATACCCAACTTTTCTATCAACATGGATGGGACTGGAAGAGATTATGCTGAATGAATTAAGTCAAACAGAGAGAGTCAAGTGTCATATGGCTTTACTTATTTGTGGAGCATAAGAAATAACACAGAGGACATTGGGAGATGGAGAGGAGAAGTGAGATGGGAGAATTCAGGGGGGAGACAAATCGTGAGGGACTGTGGACTCTGAAAAACAAACTGAGGATTTGGAGGGGTCGAGGGTGAGGGGTTGGGTGAGTCTGGTGACGGGTATTATGGAGAGCACATATTGCATGGAGCACTGGGTGTGGTGCATAAAAATCGAATTTTGGAACACTGAAAAGAAATAAAATAAAACAGAAAAAATAGTGGACTAAAAAGAAGAAGAAGGAGAAGAAAAGAAGAAGAAAAAGAAGGAGGAGGATGAGGAGGAGGAGAAGGAGAAGGAGGTGACCTCAAATAGCTAGCCAAATCAGCTCTGTCACAACTGAGGTCAATACGTGACAGATATTGCAATCAGACTACCCACAAAATCAGATAATTTGGCTACTCTTTCTCCCCCTGCCCAGAGGGGCTTGTAAGGAACCCACAAATGACAAACTTCTTGGAATCATCTATTTAGAGAGAAACGTGGTTTTCCTATAAAAAATGCCAAAAGAATTAGACTTTTGTCACTTGTATTTAGTGTGGTTAAAACTTAAGTTCATGCAAGGGAGTTGTTAGTGACAGGAAAAACTAGAAAGATGAATTGGAGCCAAATCATGGAGAGCCTTGAATGCCAGACTAAATAGAGTTAGCAGACAATGGGGAGTTGATAAAGGTTTTTTAGGAGGAGTGTTATCTATTTGATGAATTTGAAGATGTATCTGGTTGTGATGTGGAGGGTAACTGAAGTTTAATGAAACACTAAGGCAAGGAGACCACATAAGTGTTTATTACAGGGAAAACTGAAGGAAAAAATTGAATTTCAATCCCACATCAATTAAAATATAACCTGAATATCTCCATGTATCATGTCACATCACCTCTTCCTGCTTAACAGCCTCTATGTAGATGGCTTATAAAGACCTAAAGCAAAAACATAATGCTTTGCAAGGTTATTCTTTATAATACGAAAGTGATCATATGCATAAAAAGTATAATCTTATTGCATAAATTTCTCTGCTTAGAACATTAAAAATACAGGGCATGTAAGGAATTGAACTTGAACTGCTTTACTACATTATGCAAAAGATGAGTCTAGTAATCTCCTAAATATTCCAAAAACATTGAAGAAACAGGTTTGCCTTTTTTTTCCAGACGTCAAAGCTAGCATTCCTCTGTAACCCAGGTTATGAATAAAAGCATAAAAATAGTCCTATGTATATACTATCCTACTTTATTTGATGGAAATTTTTTAGTTAAACTCTAAAGCTTATTCTTGAAATTTAAAAAAAAAAATTAAAAAGAAAGAAAGGCAGGAAATGTATTCCCTTGTTGTGAAGCAAAACAGCTACATAATGCCAAAGGGAGGTGGATGATTTTAATAGAAAACTATTCTAGTCCAGCAAGCTGTAGATTATTCATACTGTTGGTTTTGAAGGTCACTGAGTGAATCATGTATCAATAGCAGCATGCTGAATGTTATTTTTAAGCCTAAAAAAATATGCACAATAATTACCTTGAAAAGTTCTTTGTCCTTTTTCCCTTTTGTTCTCAGTGGTCTCCTTTTATTTCAATCAATTAGGTAAATATGAAATATAGGATGAATCTGGTCAATGCAATGTATTTTCTAAATGGAGTTCTCAGAAGTAAAAGTGAAAATGCAACATACTATGTAAAAATAAAGTAAGAAGAGGAAAATGAGAATCATACCAAACTTCTGGCATCCTTGTATGTTTATTTAACAGTATCCATTTAAAGAATCAAGCATTATCTGGATCAACGAGGAGATCAAAGAAGAACTGAAAAAACTCGAAAAACAATGAGAATGAAGACACTTCGATCCAAAACCTATGGGATACACCAGAGATGGTCCAAAGGGGGAATTACATAGCCATCCAAGCCTCCCTCAAAAAAATTGAAAGTCCAGAACACACCAGCTGTCTCTACACCTTAAAGAACTGGAGAATAAAAAATAAATCAAACCACCTCACAAATAAGAAGGGAAATAATCAAGATTAGAGCAGAGATCAATAACTTAGAAACCAGAGATACAGTAGAATGTATCAATGAAACTAGAAGATGGTTTTTTAAAAGAATCAATAAGATCAATAAACCATTGGTCACACTAATCCAAAAGAAAAGAGAGAAAGCCCAAATTCATAAAATTATGAATGAAAAGGGAGAAACCACAACTAACACCAAGGAAGTAGAAACAATCATCAGAAGTTATTAGCAACACTTATATGCCAATAAGCTAAGCAACCTAGATGAAATGGATGCATTCCTGGAAAACTATAAACTCCCAAATTGAACCAGGAAGAAATTGACAACCTGAATAGACCAATATCTAGTAACCAGATTGAAGCAGTAATCAAAAATCTACCAAAAAACAAGAGCCCAGGACCTGATGGATTCCCTGGGGAATTCTACCAAACTTTCAAAGAAGAAATAACACCTATTCTCCTGAAGCTCTTTCAAAAAACTGAAGCAGAAGGAAAACTTCCAGACATTTTCTATGAAGCCAGCATTGCCCTGATCCCCAAACCAGGCAAAGACCCTACCAAAAAGGAGAATTTCAGACCAATATCACTGATAAATATGGATACTAAGATTCCCAACAAGATCCTAGCAAACAGGATCCAACAGCACATTAAAAAGATTATCCGCCATGACCAGGTGGGATTCATCCCTGGGCTACAAGGATGGTTCCACATTCGCAAATCAATCAATGTGATAGAACACATTAATATGAGAAGAGAGAAGAACCATCTGGTGCACTCCATTGATGCAGAAAAAGCATTTGACAAAATTCAGCATCCGTTCCTAATTAAAACGCTTCAAAGTATAGGGATAGAGGGAAAATTCCTGAACTTCATACAAACTATCTATGAAAGACCCACAGCAAATATCAGCGTCAATGGGAAAAAGCTTGCGACCTTCCCGTTGAGATCAGGAACACGACAAGGATGCCCACTCTCACCACTCTTGTACAACATAGTGTTAAAAGTCCTCGCAACAGCAATAGACACCAAAGAGAAATAAAAGGTATCCAAATTGGCAATGAAGAAGTCAAACACTCTCTCTTGGCAGATGACATGATTCTTTATATGGAAAACCCAAAAGACTCCACCCCCAAACTACTAGAACTCATAAAGCAATTCAGCAACGTGGCAGGATACAAAGTCAATGTACAGAAATCAGTGGCTTTCTTATACAATAATAATGAAAATAAAGAAAGGGAAATTAGAGAATTGATTCCATTTACTATAGCACCAAAAACCATAAGATACTTGGGAATAAACCTTACCAGAAGTAAAGGATCTGTACTACAGGAACTACAGAACACTCATGAAAGAAACTGAAAAAGACACAAAAAGATGGAAGACCATTTCATTCTCTTGGATCAGAAGAATAAACATTGCTAAAATGTCTATACTGCCTAGAGCAATCTATACTTTTAATGCCATTCTGATCAAAATTCCACCGGTATTCTTCAAAGAGCTGGAGCAAATAATCCTAACATTTGTATGGAATCAGAAGAGACCCCGAATCGCTAAGGAAATCTTGAAAAACAAAAATAAAACTGGGGACATCATGTTACCTGATTTGAAGCTTTACTACAAAGCAGCAATCTCCAAGACAGTATGGTACTGGCATAAAAACAGACACATAAACCAGTGGAACAGAGTAGAGAGCCCACATAAGGACCCTCAACTCTATGGTCAAATAATCTTCGACAAAACAGGAAAAAATATACAGTGGAAAAAAGACAGTCTTTTCAATAAATGCTGCTGGGAAAACTGGGCAGCTATATGTAGAAGAATGAAACTCGACCATTCTCTTACACCGTACACAAAGATAAACTCAAAATGGATAAAATACCTCAATGTGAGATAAGAATCCATCAGAATCCTAGAGGAGAACATAGGCAGTAATCTCTTCGATATCAGCCACAGCAACTTCTTTCAAGATATGTCTCCAAAGGCAAAGGAAACAAAGGCGAAAATAAACTTTTGGGTCTTCATCAAAATCAAAAGCTTCTGCACAGCAAAGGAAACAGTCAAGAAAACAAAGAGGCAACCCACGGAATTGGAGAAGATTTTGCAAAAATCACCATCACCCAACTTTTGTAGCAACATGGACGGGACTGGAAGAGATTATGCTGACTGAAAGAAGTCAAGCAGAAAGAGTCAATTGTCATATGTTTCACTTATTTGTGGAGCATAACAAATATCATGGAGGACAAGGGGTGTTAGAGAGGAGAAGGGAGTTGGGGAAATTTGGAAGGGGAGGTGAATCATGAGAGACTATGGACTCTGAAAAACAATCTGAGGGGTTTGAAGTGGTGGGGGGGTGATAGGTTGGGGTACCAGGTGGTGGGTATTATAGAGGGCACGGATTGCATGGAGCTCTGGATGTGGTGAAAAAATAATAAATACTATTTTTCTGAAAATAAATAAATAAATTTAATTTAAAAAAAAAAGTTGCTGTGGCTGATATCGAAGAGATTACTGCCTATGTTCTCCTCTAGGATTCTAATGGGTTCCTGTCTCATATTGATGTCTTTTATCCATTTTGAGTTTATCTTTGTGTATGGTGTAAGAGAATGGTCGAGTTTCATTCTTCTACATATATCTGCCCAGTTGTCCCAGCAGCAATTATTGAAGAGACTGTCTTTTTTCCACTGATTTTTTCCTGTTTTGTCTAAGATAATTTGTCCATAGAGTTGTGAGGGTCCATATGTGGGCTCTCTACTCTGTTCCACTGGTTTATGTGTCTGTTTTTATGCCAGTACCATGCTGTCTTGGTGATCACAGCTTTGTAGTAAAGCTTGAAATCAGGTAAAGTGATGCCCCCAATTTTATTTTTGTTTTTCAAGATTTCCTTAGCGATTCGGGGTCTCTTCTGATTCCACACAAATTTTAGGATTATTTGCTCCATCTCTTTGAAGAATACCGGTGGAATTTTGATTGGAATAGCATTAAAAGTATAGATTGCTCTAGGCAGTATAGACATTTTAGCAATGTTTATTCTTCTGATGCAAGAGCATGGAATGGTCTTCCATCCTTTTATGTCTTCTTCAATTTCTTTCATGAGTGTTCTGTAGCTCCTCGAGTACAGATCCTTTACCTCTTTGGTTAGGTTTATTCCCAGGTATCTTATGGTTCTTGGTGCTATAGTAAACAGAATCGATTCTCTAATTTCCCTTTCTTTATTTTCATTATTAGTGTGTAAGAAAGCCTCTGATTTCTGTACATTGACTTTCTATCCTGCCACATTGCTGAATTGCTGTATGAGTTCTAGTAGTTTGGGGGTGGAGTCTTTTCGGTTTTCCATATAAAGAATCATGTCATCTGCAAAGAGAATGAGTTTTACTCTTCATTACCATTTTGGATACATTTTATTTTTCTTTGTTGTCTATTGCTGTTGTTAGGACTTCTAATACTATGTTGAACAAGAGTGGTGAGAGTGGGCATCCTTGTCATGGTCCTGATCTCAACCAGAAGGCTGTAAGCTTTTTCCCATTGAGGATGATATTTGCTGTGGGTCTTTCATAGATAGATTGTATAAAGTTCAGGAATTTTCCCTCTCTCCCTATACTTTGAAGTGTTAATCAGGAACAGATGCTGGATTTTGTCAAATGCCTTTTCTGCATCAATTGAGAGGACCTTGTGGTTCTTCTCTCTTCTGTTATTAATTTGTTCTATCACATTGATTGACTTGCGAATATGGAACCATCCTTGTAGCCCAGGGATGAATCCCACCTGGTCATGGCGGATAATCTTTTTAATGTGCTGTTGGATCCTGTTTGCTAGGATCTTGTTGGGAATCTTAGTATCCATATTTATCAGTGATATTGGTCTGAAATTCTCCTTTTTGGTAGGGTCTTTGCCTGGTTTGGGGATCAGGGCAATGCTGGCTTCATAGAAAGTGTCTGGAATTTTTCCTTCTGCTTCAATTTTTTGAAACAGCTTCAGGAGAATAGGTGTTATTTCTTCTTTGAAAGTTTGGTAGAATTCCCCCAGGGAATCCATCAGGTCCTAAGCGCCTGTTTTTAGGGACGTTTTTGATCATTGCTTCAATCACATTACTAGATATTGGCCTATTCAGGTTGTCAATTACTTCCTGGTTCAATTTTGGGAGTTTTTAGTTTTCCAGGAATGCATCCATTCCATCTAGGTTGCTTAGCCTATTGGCATATAACTGTTGGCATTAACTTGATAATAAATTCTGATGACTGTTTCTACTTCCTTGGTGTTCGTTGTGATCTCTCCCTTTTCATTCATAATTTTATGTATTTGAGCTTTCTCTCTTTTCTTTTGGATTAGTGTGGCCAATGGTTATCGATCTTATTGATTCTTTCAAAAAAACACCTTCTAGTTTCATTGATATGTTCTACTGTATCTCTGGTTTCTACCTCATCGACCTGAGCTCTAATCTTGAATATTTCCCTTCTTATGTGTGCAGTTGGTTTGATTTGTTCTTGATACTCCAGCTCTTTAAGGTGTAGAGACAGCTTCTGTGTTTTGGATTTTTCAGTTTTTTTGAGAGAGGCTTAGATGGCTATGTATTTCCCCCTTAGGACCGCCTTTGCTTTATTCCATAGGTTTTAGACTGAAGTGTCTTCATTCTCATTGGTTTCCATGAATTTTTTCAGTTATTCTTTGATCTCCTGGTTGATCCAAGCATTCTTAAGCAAGGTAGTCTTTAGCTTCCAGGTGATTGATTTCTTTCAGAACTTTTCCTTGTGATTGAGCTCCCGTTTCAAAGCATTGTGATCTGAGAATATGCAGGGAATCATCTCAGTCTTTTGGTATCATTTGAGTCCTGATTTGTGACCCAGTATGTGGTCTATTCTGGAGAAGGTTCCATGTGCACTTGAGAAGAATGAGTATTCTGTTGTTTTAGGGTGGAATGTTCTGTATATATCTATGAGGTCCATCTGGTCCAATGTGTCATTCAATGCTCGTTTCTTTATTGATTTTCTGCTTCAATGATCTGTCTATTTCTGAGAGAGGCGTGTTAAGATCTCCAACGATTAGTGTATTCATATCAATATGACTCTTTATCTTGATTAACAGTTTTCTCATGTAATTGGCTGCTCCCATATTGGGAGTATAGATATTTACAATTGTTAGATCATCTTGGTGTATAGTCCCTTTAAGAATGATGTAGTGTCCTTCTGTATCTCTGACTATAGTCTTTAGTTTAAAATCTAATTTGTCTGATATGAGAATGGCTACCCCGGCCTTCTTTTGAGGCCCATTGGCATGAAAAATGCTTCTCCATCCCTTCACTTTCAGTCTGGGTGTATCCTTAGTCTCAAAATTGGTCTCTTGTAGACAACATATGGATGGGTCCTGTCATTTTATCCAGTCTGCAACCCTGTGCCGTTTTATGGGCGCATTTAGGCCATTCACATTGAGGGTGATTATTGATAGATACGTTTTTATTAACATCGTCTTACCTTTGAAGTCTTTCTTTCTATAGATTGTCTCTGTATTTCTGTTCAATGCTATTCTTGGGCTTTTTCCTCCTTTAAAGAAGCCCCCCTAATATTTCCTGCAGTATCGGCCTGGTGGTTGCATAGTCTTTTAAGCCTTGCCGGTCCTGGAAACTCTTTATCTCTCCATCCATTCTGAAATTCAGTCTTGCTGGATAAAGTACTCTTGGCTGCATGTTCTTCTCATTCAGTGCCCTGAATATATCTTGCCAGCTCTTTCTGGCTTGCCAGGTCTCTGTGGACAGGTCTGACATTATTCTGATGGGCTTTCCTCTGTACGTAAGGATCTTCTTTGTCCTAGCTGCTTTGAAGAGGTTCTGCCTACAATTATAATTCTTCATTCTTACTATTAGGTGTCTCGAGGACTTTCGAGAATCTGTAATCTTTGGGGGAAACCTTTGGGCCTCTAGTACATAAACGCTGGTTCCATTCACGAGATTTGGAAAATTTTCATGAAGAACTTGTTCCACTATATCTTCTAGACTTCTTTCTTTCTCCTCCCCTTCAGGGATTCCAATAATTCTGACATTGGAACGTTTCATGGCATCATTTATTTCCCTGATTCTGTTTTCGTGGCTTCTAAGCTGTCTGTTCCAGGCTTTCTCCTGATCCTTTCTCTCTATCTGTTTGTCCTCCAGATCACTAATTCTATTTTCTGTCTCAGTTACTCTAGCGTTGAGAGAATTTAGATTAAGTTGGAACTCATTGAGAGCATTGTGAAGCTCATCCCTGGTAGCTTTCAGCTCTTCCCTAATATTGAAAACATGATCTCTGGTCGTTTTCAGTTCGGCCCTAATCAATTCCGCTTGGTCACCCATGGCTTTCTCCAACCTAGCTCTTGCTTGGATAATTGTTAGCCTGAATTCTCTTTCCGACATATTGTCTATGTGGATAGCCATTAGCTCTGTTGCAGAAGGTCCATCCTCTGTATTTTTCTTCTGTTGGGCATTCCTCCTCCTAGTCATTTTGGTGAGAGATGGCTGAAAGGGTGTAGCTGGGTGTATCGGCTGTGGTGCAGTCAAGGTGCACCCTGGAATGCTTCTGAGCAATCAGAAGCATTCCCCACCCAAATGAGAGAAAAAAGAAAAGGAAAAGAAAAAAAGAGAGAGGGAGAGAGACAGGAAAGAAAGGTGAGATAAAAGAGAAGGTTTAGCCCAAATGGTCCCCAAGGTAAGATTTATGAAGTATACAAACAGACACAGACAAACAAAAAGACTGATAAAAGTATATGATAAGAGAAAATATATATATATATATATATATATATATATTTGCATATATATGTAAATAAAGGAAGAACCTCGTCAAAAAGAACCTCAAGTGTAAGATTTATATACTATCAGGACAAACACAAAAACACAGAAATACTGGTGGAAGAAAAAGATGGGAGAGTGGTTGTAAATTCTCAGTGTGGGTGAGGAAGGTTGTTTTGATTCTTCCTGGATGTATCTTGATATCTTTGTTAAAGGACTCAACTTTCCTAAGATAAGGGGGGATTAGGAATTGGTTTACCTATAAGGGTGGCATTGATTGGGGAAAGGGGATTACCTTGAAGTTTAACTCTATATGAATATTAGAAAATAAAAATTAAAAAAGAAATAAACTAAACTAAAATTTAAAAAGAAGAAATTTAAAAAATAGAAATGCAAAAGGAAAACACAGGTGTATGTATCAAAAATTTCAGGTTAGAAGGTTATTATGGAATTTGATGTACTGGACATCTCACTGTGACGGTAAATAGGTTAAAAAATTATCTATATAATAATAAAAAATTAACTATATAAAAAAATGAGCCAGAATAGTGGGATCGAATTAATAATAAAAATTGTCCTATGAAGTAGTGGTGGTTGTTCTCTTCTCCTCTTTTTTTTCCTTTCCTGGTTGTTTTTCTGGGGGAGGGTCCTGCCACGTGGGTTTTCAGTCCTTGAAGTTCTCTCAGCTAAGACCTCCCACCCTCCTCAAGGGGGTGGGCTCTGAGGAATGTGTTTTTTTCAGTCCTTTGTTCTCTGGAGGTTTTTATATTTGTTCACTTTTGTTTTTCTCTCTCCCTTGACCACTTTTGATGGTTTTTGTAGGTTTAAAGGAAAGCAAACTGGCAATCCCTCCTTGGCCGCTGGCAGAGCAGGTTCCCAGTCGCGGTCCCTGGGGACTCAGGATTTTTTGCTTGTACCCAAAACCATGGCGGCAGCGGCAGCTGTCTGGGCAGCTCCAGACTGCCAGAGAAGCTCCAAGCTGCGATCACACACTAAGAATTTCCCGCTGGCCCGGGCTGGGAGTGCCTGGTCTTTCTGGTCCAAGAGCACCCAGCTGGCGCTTTTGTGCACCTCTCTCAGGGGAGCGCGAGGGGCATGACTGGGACTCTGATGGCATGGCAGGGCACTTGCGTGGGGACTGCAAAAAGGCTGTGCTTCTGTTGGCTGGCAAGGCTCCCAGCCCCTCACGGGAGCCGAACGCCAAGCTGTCAGGCACACTAGTGGTTCGGGGACCACGACCTGGTTTCTCTGCTGCACTCTCTCTGGCTCTGCGCCAGGGGTGGCTGTCCTGGGTCTGGGGACTTAAGCCCCGACCCTAACACCCCGATTCCCCCAATTTCCCCCCAGTGATCCTTTGCTCTTTTCGAGTGCTTTCTACCAGACTCCCGAGTTAATGCTGGTTCCCAGGCATAGGGCACTCTCGTATTGGGATATTACTTTCCAACGGGTCGCCTCTGGTGGCTCCCTCCCCCTTTTGTTTATCTTTCGATATCAGTCGACTTTCCCACTCTGCTTTACCTGCCCACTGGCGTCTTCTGCTCCAGTAGAGATCTAGACGTGTATAATTCTGATCTCAGGCTGATTTTGTGGGTGATCAGAGTTCTTTGGAAGGTAATAGCTCATTTTAGGGTACAGGTTGAAAGGGTGTCTCCTCCTACTTCCCCGCCATCTTCTGGATCAACAAATATTTCTTCTTCAATGACACTCTTAATCATAACATACTATAAAAAGAATCCTCTCTTATCCAAACTTCACCTTCCTCCTGAATTACTCCATGCTTCCATTCTGCCTCTATCCTTTCTTCCTACCATTTGCCCTTCTGACTAAATAACATGCAAAAATAATAGCTCTCAAATAGCTCTAATATCCTGACAGTTCTTTTTTTCTGGTCAGTCACTACTAAGATGTTTTATTTTATTCTGTATTATGTAATATGGGAAAAAAGGAGAAAAAGAGAGAAAAGAATGAGAGAGAGAGAGAGAAGCTTATGTGTTCATTATAAATCATAACACTACCACAGTGGTTCTCAAACTTCAGCATACACCAGAATCACCTGGTGAACTGTGTTACAATATGGATTGCTGGATGCGCGCCTCAAAGTTTATTATTCAGTAGGTCTGGATAGGACCTGAAAAAATGTGAATTTCTAACAAGACCCCAGGTGATGCTGATGATGACAGGCTTGAGATCACCCTGAGAAACCCCTGAAATAAATTATTTTAACAATCTTAAATCTACCTGGGGTAGTCTTTCTAATCTTACACTCTGTTTCTTCTCAAGAGGTCATCACTATGCTGATTTAAACAATCACTTCTTTCCTTTTTAAAAATACTCTAATTTTGCCACAAATGCATGTACCCTTAAACTGTAATGAGTAAATTGTGTTATAACCAGATAATGGAAAATTACACAGCAGTGAAAAGGAATGAACTACTGCTACACACAATAACATGCTGAATCTTAGAAACTTAACTCCAGGTTAAAAGAAGAAAAAACAAGATACTTAAAATTACATGTAGTAGTTTAGCTATTTAAAGTGTTCCACAAATTTTAATTCCCAGTTCTGGTTGATAATGTCCCCAGAAAAACTTTATATTTTTCACAAGTAATATATTGAATATGCAACAAACTTCCTTCCAATGATCTCTAAGCATGTTGCAGTTTCTTATTTAATTCACAAGTTGGGAGATAAGTAGAAGAAGACATTTCCTTTTATCTTTAACAAATAAGAAATATGAAGTACATTTGAAAGGAATCATCTAAGGGTGAATATCTTTGGAAAAATAAAGCCTGAACTCCAGATTCTTGAAGACTTTCATCAACGGTAATTGATTAAAAGTTCAAAAGCAGCGATATAGCATAATACAGTAAAAAAAAATTTCTAGCTAAGAATTAGGAGATGTGGATTCTAATCCTGATTCTACTTCAGACAAAACAATTCTGGGTTTGTTCCCTTATTTACACAATTATGAGTTTGATGGTTTTAACTATGCTCAAAGAAGTCCTAAGGATTCCTCATAGATGCTTCTGGAACTGCACTGATCAATGATGATGGGCAGGTGTGGGAAGGGAGGAAGAGTACCTAATGATGGAGGCTCAGGTTCTCTCTCTACCTCTTCAACATGAGCCATTGAACTTTTATCCAATTTGCATGTGCTCCTTCAATTCTAAACTTTTATCACCTTTCTCAAAGTGATGTATATAACACCACCACCACCAAAACCCTCAGCCTTTTTTCTTTAAAAAGAAATAAATGTCCTACTGGGATTTCATCAAGATCAAAAGCTTTTGCACAGCAAAGGAAACAGTTAACAAAATCAAAAGACAACTGACAGAATGGGAGAAGATATTTGCAAACGACATATCAGATAAAGGACTAGTGTCCAGAATCTATAAAGAACTTAGCAAACTCAACACCCAAAGAACAAATAATCCAATCAAGAAATGGGCAGAGGACATGAACAGACATTTCTGCAAAGAAGACATCCAGATGGCGAACAGACACATGAAAAAGTGCTCCATATCACTCGGCATCAGGGAAATACAAATCAAAACCACAATGAGATATCACCTCACACCAGTCAGAATGGCTAAAATCAACAAGTCAGGAAATGACAGATGCTGGCGAGGATGCGGAGAAAGGGGAACCCTCCTACACTGTTGGTGGGAATGCAAGCTGGTGCAGCCACTCTGGAAAACAGCACGGAGGTTCCTCAAAATGTTGAAAATAGAACTGCCCTATGACCCAGCAATTGCACTATTGGGTATTTACCCTAAAGATACAAATGTAGTGATCCAAAGGGGCACATGCACCCGAATGTTTATAGCAGCAATGTCCACAATAGCCAAACTATGGAAAGAACCTAGATGTCCATCAACAGATGAATGGATCAAGAAGATGTGGTATATATACACAATGGAATACTATGCAGCCATCAAAAGAAATGAAATCTTGCCATTTGCAACAACATGGATGGAACTAGAGCGTATCATGCTTAGCGAAATAAGTCAAGCAGAGAAAGACAACTATCATATGATCTCCCTGATATGAGGAAGTGGTGATGCAACATGGAGGCTTAAGTGGGTAGAAGAAGAATCAATGAAACAAGATGGGATTGGGAGGGAGACAAACCATAAGTGACTCTTAATCTCACAAAACAAACTGAGGGTTGCTTGGGGGAGGGGGTTTGGGAGAAGGGGTTGGGATTATGGACATTGGGGAGGGCATGTGATTTGGTGAGTGCTGTGAAGTGTGTAAACCTGGTGATTCACAGACCTGTACCCCTGGGGATAAAAATATATGTTTATAAAAAATAAAAAAATAAAATAAAATAAAATTTATTAATGCTCAAAAAAAAAAAAAAAAAAAAAAAAGAAATAAATGTCAACCCCCTCAACTTTCCACCTGAATACCCAAAAACCTATTACTCTATCACCCTCACGTTCTTTTTATTGCAGTCTCTGAAGTAAAGCTCTCACTTCTTAGCTTCAAAATAAATCTTCCCACCCATGTTTTTATCCCATTTCCTATATTTTTTAAAAATTTTTTTAATTTATTTTCAGCATAACAGTATTCATTGTTTCTGCACCACACCCAGTGTTCCATGCAATCTGTGCCCTCTCCAATACCCACCACCTGGTTCCCCCAACCCCCACCCCTTCAAAACCCTCAGATTGTTTTTCAGAGTCCATAGTCTCTAATGGTTCACCTTCCCTTCCAATTTCCCTCAACTCCCTTCTCCTCTCTAACTCCCCTTGTCCTCCATGCTATTTGTTATGTTCCACAAATAAGTGAAACCATATGATAATTGACTCTCTCTGCTTGACTTATTTCACTCAGCATTTCCTATATTCTTAAGGCCTTGCATATTTGTTATTCTTATTTTCTCTTTCTCTTCACCCTCCCATCTCCCCCACCTCTCCTCTCATTTTCAAGATACTGCTCAAAGGCTACACATATACTCAAGAATCCCTCTTCTTAAAAACAAACAAAACAAAAATCTTCACCAGAGCCTGCCTCCTCCTATAGTTACTGGCCCCTTCTTCTCTTTATAGGTGAGGTCCTTGAAAGAATAGCCTGACTAGGAACTGTCGCTTCCATTTTTTCTATTTCATCACTTCTCAATCTACTATAGCCTGCCTTTTGTTCCTGCCACTGCAATGGAAATGTTCTGACAAGGTTTCCCAAGGAGATATTATCCTATCATGATTTCAGCTACCACCTGTGTACAAATAATTTTTAGTCTTTTTACTTCAGATTCAGACCTGTGTATCCCAATTGCAGCAAGGTATTGACACTTGGGTATCCAATAGGTACCTCAGACTCATGTCCAAACAAAAGTCATCATCTTCTCTCTAATAGTTGATCCTTCTCCTGATTCCCCTATTTCAGTGAATGACACCTTCTTCTAACCCATTACTTACATTGTTGTCAGAATGATCCTGTAATAAAAGAGAATTAATGAAGTAGAGGTACACAACACAGAGTTGAGATCATAGGTATACCTATGTCCCCTATTTACGTTGTTCATCTCCATGGAACTGCCTGAACCAAGCTAGAAGTTAAAGTTAATCAGTGATGTCATTAAATCATTTTTGCTACACTTTTATAATAATAAAATAATTCCATAGCTATTATCTAGTGTCTTTTACTCTGAGGAAAACAAATATTTACTTACCAAACTTTCTTAATAGAAAATTTCTCCTAGAATCTTTGAATATTAAGATCTAACCCATAAATTACAACCTAAGCGGTCACTAGATTAAGATGCTAAACAAAAGACACTGAATGTCACTCTTTTCAGGGTAGCTACCTGTGAATTTCTCTAAACATAAGCCTTGAAGAACTACCATCACCCCAAAATAAGATCTGAAACCCTATATGATAATATCCTAAGTCAATGCCACAGTTTTTTGCTCCTGACTCTCCACTACCATTGATTTTCTTATTAAACAAAAGTTATTGAAAACCTAAAGTATATTATCAGGGAGCCAAATTATACACCTGTGCTATTTCTTCTTTTTCCCTTATGGGATTCGTTCTTCACCCTTCTCTAGTCTTCCCTATTCCCAAGACGATGACCTCTAAGAACTGTTCCACGTGGGCTCCTTGCCAGCTGGCTTCCACCCCAGTTTTAACAATACCTGCACTGATATGAGATTGGAGTGTGGAAAGAGAGAATTTGTAATTTCCACTGCTCCTCCTGACTTCCACGGTTGTGTCTTTCTGTGTCGGTAGTTGATTTCCCCCAAGACCACATCTTCATTCAGACAATCCCTTCTTCCCAGATAGAGCTCTCACTGGAGTTTGCTAATACTTTCTTCTTCCTCTTGTTCTTTCAAGTCTAGTTTCAATATACTTTGTTTACCACAGGTTAGGTGGGTGAGGAGATGGGTGAAATAGGTGATGGAGATTAAAGAGTGCACTTTTCATGAAGAGCACTGGGTGATGTATGGAAGTACACACTTGAAAATAATATAACTAATATAACACTGTATGATAACTATACTGGAACTAAAATAAAAGAAAAAGAAAGTCAAAAGAAAGAAAAATGTCCTCATAACCCTGTCCATACTGCTGGAAATAATCCTTTGACTTCTCTTTATTTGAACCATCTGCAAGGATTTCTGTTTCCTGATGAGACCCTGAAATGATATAGCCCCAGTACTAATGGATTTCACATTCTATAGTGGCAATTGATGAGGGGGATAAAAGGGAAACAAAACATCAAACACATGATGACATAATACAATTTCATAGTAATGTGTGCTATGAAGAAAAAGTGAAGCAGGATAAGAGCACTTGGGTTGAAGTAGTTGAGGGTAGACTGTTTTAATAAACTGTAGAGAGAAAACTTCTCTGAAGAAGCAACATTTTAGGGCATTTGGGTGGCTCAGTTGTTAACTGTCTGCCTTTGGCTCGGGTCATGATCCCAGGGTGCTGGGATCAAGTCCTGCATCAGGCTCCCTGCTCAGGAGAAAGAATCCTTTTCCCTCTCCATTCCCCCTGCTTGTGTTCCCTCTCTCGCTGTGTCTCTCTCTGTCAAATAGATAAAAATCTTTAAAAAAAAAAGCAACATTTTAATATAGTCTTAAATAAAATGAAATTAATCTCATAGATATCTAGAGCATTCAGAGCAGAGGAAATAACAAAAGGGCCAGAGATGGGAAATTAATTAGCAGATTTGAGGAACAACTAGAAGGTCAATGTGTCTACTTGGTCATGTTACCTTCATTTGCATTTGTTCCCTCTAAAAATATTCATTGAGGATCTATTAAATTTCAAGCACTCTTCTGGATAATGGCAGTGAAAACCATTGTCTTTGTCTTCATGGAACTAAAATGAACAGTAAAGAAGTGTTTTAATATACTTAAATTAGAAAAAAAGGAAAAAGTATACTGTAGAATTTGGATTCCTGGAAGGTAGAAGGCCAGCCAGACACTTCCATAAACCTTGTTTTAATATCCACAAGTCAAATTCAAGATATACTCATTCATTAATTCACACATTCAATAGTCACAGGCTACTAAAATATTTAAAGACAGTTGCCAAAAAAATAAATATTTAATTCTATTTTTTAAATATTTTATTTATTTATTTTTGCAAGAGAAAGAACAAGCAGGGGGAGAAGCAGAGGGAGAAGCAGACTCCCTGCTGAGCAGGGAGACTGATGTGGGACACAATTCCAGGACCCTGGGATCATGACCTGAGCCAAAGGCAGACACTTACCTGACTGATCCACCCAGGTACCCTAATGCTATTTTTAAATAAAATTACCACCTTATGATAGCAAAGCATGCAGCAGTTTTGGTAACCAAATTTGGAAATGATAAGAAAAAATTGGAAGGTGCCTTTTAGAGATGTAAATATTTTTATTCTATGATCAAGTACAAACATAATAAAAGGGATAGAAAAGAAATTCAGAACAAAAAGAATTAAGAGAAAATGGTTTTGAAAGTAAGATACTGGGAGAACCTTTCCATATGGAGAGTGACAAATAGAGTAGGTCATGGAAGCCTTGGTCTTCTGAATTCCTTAAGAAAAAACAACTATCTGTCTTGACTACAACAAACACAAACATACATAAAGAAAACATAGATTCATCAAGTTATTCATTCATGCAAACAACATTTATCAAGTACATAGTATTTGTATACCATACCGCCTAGCCTATGGGGAATAGAAAAGATAAGGGAACTATGCTGTCACTCCTTTGAGTGCTTGTAAAGAGATTAAGACAAATACACAAAAGAGTTCACAGATGCAAGACAAAAACTTTCTAAAAAGGCACAATTCTAAATTGTTTAGCTCTTAACAAATTTTTAGTCAAGTAATGTCTGTGATTTAAGGACATTCCATTAATACTATACTTTAGAAAAGATTAATAAGTGCACTGGGGAGGGGGTTAAAGTCAGTATCACTCTACTCATTCATTCCATGTCAAATCCACATAGAGTTATCTTTCCCCTTACTTTGAGTGTGTTCCATACAGGGTCCAGAACAGAGAAATTACCACCACACATTTTCAGGAATTTTCACTCTATTAGTACTGCTGTATTAATTATAAAGTCTTCTTGGGGAGGACATGTGCTATGATGAGTGCTGTGAATTCTATAAGACTGGTGAATCACAGACCTGTACCCCTGTACCAAATAATACATGGTATGTTAATTTTAAAAAGACTTCTTTTCTACACATGTTCAGCAACTGACTAAATAGATTGAAAATATACAATGTCACATAGGATCCAAATTTTGTCTAGCCAATATCTATAGTAACAAGTGAACAGCATTCAATATTCTTCACAAAGAATTACTGATTATTTCACCCAGTTCATTACTCCAGACTGATGCAATTATTAAACAACTTATAAACCTATGTCGTGAGAGGAAATTTCATAATGCATTAAGCAGTTCTATATGAGCACATTAGCTCATGAGCCCATAATCTGGCTTCTACTATAACTATGTGTTTTGTTTTTCATTCCATGCAGTTATTTCCTCCAGAAATTTACCTTGCTGGTTATATTTTGTTGAATCTAGCTACCAACTAAGTGGAAGTTTCCAAAGATGACAAAATTGATAGAGAAAAAGGGTGAGGGACTGGGTAGCAAGAAGCTAGCCAGTTATTAAATTTAAAATACATTGTGGGGTGTGAATTATTGATATGTAGATAATCAGAATTTGACTGTATCTTCCAAAATTCTTTTCATTTCCAGCCTTAAAGAGCAGTTGTATATTTCTATATTTTCCTCTATTCTACAACACCAGCTACAATTAACCAAAGCAATTGTTGCAGCTCTTCACCTGCATCAACAAATGCCATCACTAATTATCAATAAAAAAAAATCTAGAGCTAGTTTGATCACAACCTCTTAAGTTGGAGATTGATTATTTTCTGCATTTGGCTGTGATCCTTTTAAGGTGTAATATTCCTAAGGTTTAAAGCTTTCAATGATACTTTTTCAAAGTTTTTTTTACAAAAGGAGTTCTTATAAAAGGAGTTTCTTTATAAAAGGAGTTTTTTTTTTAAATATAAGGTGTTCTTATAAAAAGGTTATTTTTATAAAAGAAGTTTTTATAAAAAGGAGTTCTTTTTATAAAAGGAGTTCCATGTATCAATCTACCAATTCCAACCTGTAATTTACACAATAAATAATACCAAAGTGCACAAGTCACAGAGCTCCTATATAATGTTTCTACCAAGGAAAAATAACAAAAAGGACTTCCACATCTTTTATTTGACACTAAATAATCTTGAAATGTGCTTTTTGCCAATATAGAGGCTATCCAAGGACATTTATGGACATGTTATACTAATCATTTCTATTAAGCACCTGTAGTATACATGGCAGTTTTCAGGACACTACAGAAGACCCAAAACATAGAATAAAGAGAACACTTGTTCTACACAAGTTTATTATTTAAAATGAGATCTACAATAAACACATGTAAAAGAAAAGAATAAAAATAAACCTGATAATGCATTCAGATTGTATATAAGATGCTATAGATGCAAATAAAAGGAGAAATCAAATGAGATAAAGATAAAGGAAAACTTGAAGTAGATGACTGTTGAGCTGACTTTTTTCCTTGAGAAAATCTGGCCCACCAGTTTTTGAAAATAAATTTTCAGCTTGGTGTGATTTGGGAACTGGGTAAAGACAAGTGAATATGTTCTTTTATAAGAAAAAAGAAGCAAAAGCAATCTATCACCTTTGCAGAGAGAAGAAAAACTATATTTCATCTTTAGGCCCCCCTCTTCTCCAGAATATAATTCATGCCTTCCACTACAGAATATTCTGTTTTGCTTTCCATTGCTCTACTGAATGATGGAGTAAGGTGATAAAGCATTTCATCTGAGGATGCAAAACAGTGACAGGTTAGCTTATACAATGAGGTTCTGGGTGCTCAGGGCACCCTTTTCAGGAAAAGAAAACTAATAATCTTTTACATTTCTTGTAGGAAGCAGCAAGCTTGAACCTGTAAGTCTTCTCCAGACCTAGTAAAAATACATGAAGTCCCATTATTTTTTTTTTTTTAAAAAAAAGGTTCTTACCAAGTTCTTTAGGGTTCCATTAACAAAAAAGATTCATCTCTAACCTCAGCAGTCTGCTCCACATTGAAGGTCTTTGAAATATTATTCTACATGATTCTTGGATTTTCACAAAGGAAAAAGTCATGTAGCTGATTCAACCAACTATCTGTAATTAGAGCTGACTTGTTAGTCACTGTAAGATATGATTATGTCTAAAGAAATAGTAACTTTTCTGGCAATGATAATCTGCATCTATTTACAATCAGAGGCATAGATCTGCTGCCATTGGTATGACAGCATGATTTTTCTTTGCTCCATCTTTATCCAGAGTTAGATTTCCTAAATTTAGAGAGAATATTGGACTCTGAGCCAAAATATTGTTTTTGAATTACCAGAAGCTGCTTCTTAATTTTCCCATGTTCTTATAAATTCAATTACAAGCTGAAGCTTAAATCAAATTAAAATGACTTGCTTCATTATCAAACATTCAGCCTTCCAGCTCTTCAAAATATTAGTGTTAATACATTTGATGTACAACAGTATTTTCTAATGTTCTCTGTAGGTTCCCTCATGTCTGCAGCCAATTAATTACTTGTTATGTGTGTGCTTATGCAGCCTGGCTCCCTTTTTCCACTACACCTTCCACTCTCACAAAGCCCTAAAACACTTAAATACTGAAATTTATGAATCATAACTAAATGTAATATCCTTTCTTTTCTTTTCTCTGGAAACATACTAGAAAGGAGTGAAATCTAACATCTCTAAAAAACTTAAATAGACTTTCTTTTTTTTTATTATCATTTGTTTCCATGATTTTTTTCAATTCTTCTTTAATTTCCCGGTTGACCCATTCATTCTTTAGAAGGATACTGTTTAGTCTCCATGTATTTGGGTTCTTTCCAAACTTCCTTTTGTGGTTGAGTTCTAGCTTTAGAGCATTGTGGTCTGAAAATATGCAGGGAATGATCCCAATCTTTTGATACCGGTTGAGTCCTGATTTAGGACCGAGGATGTGATCTATTCTGGAGAAAGTGTAATCCATATATACATAAAAACACAAAATAAAAATAAATATACGGTCTGATAAAAACTTAAATAGAATTTTTCTATTATCTATTATCTAGAATTTTACCTATTATCAAACACTATGACCACAATTTATCTATCAATTTATGCCTATAATGACAGACAATTGGCATCAGGACAAAAATCATAGCTCCAAATGTGAATAAGGGAGATGGCAAAATATGCTGCTTTCTTTAGCTAAAGATTGAAAAAAAGTAGTGATAATTGAAATAACTAAGAAGCATAATATGTTTTTTTTTTTTACTTTCAGAATGATTAAAAATAAGTACTTTGACTGAAATCCAAAGATGTGTGTCTACCTGGTAAAAAGTACCATACCATTCAGTCAATAACCAGTAACCTTTATTAATGCACAGTAAAGTACTACTCCTGAGACAGATCCATTTAGGTGTGAAAATTAATCAAAAAGGAATGAAATTCTTACCGACAAACAAGCAAATCAGATTCAATGATAAGCAAAATTCATTGAGGTGAAAAGTATCTTGGAAACTGAGTACAATTTCAACAGTTCACTTCCTCATACTAATCCCTTCCTGAATTGCTATGTATCTATGGCTTCTTGGATCACCTGAGTACTTATGAACCTGCCTTGGAATTTTAGGCACTTTAGTAACCTGTTTCAGACTGACAAATACTATTCCTGTCCTATCAACTACATACTTTACCTGCCTCAGTCATTGTCCATTTAGCTAAAAAAAAAATTATGTCCATTCCAAACCACCCATACACAATTATACTTAACAGGGAAAAAATTAGCCAGGGGAAGAAACAAGGAAAAGGACATTTTAGACTAAAGAAATAGCGTGAACAGAGGCATGAAGCACAAAATATCATGCCATGTGTAGAAGACTGCAATCATTGCTGAAAAAAGAAGTACAAGTTGAAGTTCACTAGAGAAGGGGCATCTTCGTTGCATTCAGTTACATGACACATAATATAAAGTGCAGATTACACAAATATTTTAACATAATAGTAAATAAGTGAGTCCATTCTTGACATATGAATATTAAAGATAACTACCATATAAGTCAAGTGAATGTGGAGTCTTTATGCATACCTAATTGCCTTTTTGTCAATAAACTTTCATAATGGCTCAGTTTCTTTATTTATGTAATGTTAGTCACTATACAATACATCATTAGTTTTTTTTTTATTTTTTTCTTTCCAGTGTTCCAGAATTCATTGTTTATGCGCCACACCCAGTGCTCCATGCAATACATGCCCTCCATAATATCCACCACCAGACTCACCCAACCTCCCACTCTCCTCCTCTCCAAAACCCTCAGTTCCTCAGAGTCCACAGTCTCTCATGGTTCATATTCCCCTCCAATTTCCCCCAACTCCCTTCTACTCTCAATCTCCCCATGTTCTCCGTGTTATTCCTTATGCTCCACAAATAAGTGAAACCATATAATTGACTCTCTCTGCTTGACTTATTTCACTCAGCATAATCTCTTCCAGTCCCATCCATGTTGATACAAAATTTGGGTATTCGTCCTTTCTGATGGAGGCATAATACTCCATAGTGTATATGGACCCATCTCCTTTATTCATTCATCCGTTGAAGGGCATCTTGATTCTTTCCAGAGTTTGGCAACTGTGGCCATTGCTGCTATGAACATCGGGGTACAGATGGCCCTTCTTTTCACTAGATCTGTATCTTTGGGGTAAATACCCAGTAGTACAATTGCAGTTTTTGATGTAGTGTTCCAAGATTCATTGTTAGTGTATAACACTCAGTGCTGCATGCAATACATGCCCTCCTCCTTAATACCCAACAACAGACTCACCCATCTTTCCCCGCTGCTAAAACCCTCAGTTTGTTTGTTTCACAAAGTCCACAGTATCTCATGGCTCATTACCCCCTCCAAATTCCCCTTTCACTTTTCCCTTCTTTCTCCTAATCTCCTCCGTGTTATTCTTTACATTCCACAAGTAAGTGAAACCATATAATTGACTTTCTCTGCTTGACTTATTTCACTCAGCACAATCTCCTCCAGCCCCATCATGTTGATGCAAAAGTTGGGTATTCATTTCTAATTGTTGAGTAATATTCCATTGTACATATGGACCACATCTTCCACATCCATTCCTCTGTTGAAGGGCATCTTGACTTTTTCATGGTTATTGCTGCTACAAACATTGCAGTACAGATGGCCCTTCTTTTCACTACATCTATGTCTTAGGGGTAGTGCAATTGCCAGGTCATACGGTAGCTCTATTTTCAATTTTTTTTTTTTAAAGATTTTATTTATTTATTCGACAGAGAGAAATCACAAGTAGGCAGAGAGGCAGGCAGAGAGAGAGAGAGGAGGAAGCAGGCTCCCTGCTGAGCAGAGAGCCCGATGCGGGACTCGATCCCAGGACCCCGAGATCATGACCTGAGCCGAAGGCAGCGGCTCAACCACTGAGCCACCCAGGCGCCCTATTTTCAATTTTTTAAGGAACCTCCACACTGTTTTCCAAAGTGGCTGCACCAACTTGCATTTCCACCAACAGTGAAAGAAGATTCCCCTTTGAGGAGACAAGACTGCTGGGAAGTAGGAGGAGGCACCCATTCAACCTGCACCTTAAAGTGAGCTGATTGCCTTCCAAAGATCTCCAATCACCCACGAAATCAGCCTGAGATCAGAATTACACACGTCTGAATGTCTACTGGAGCAGAAGACGCCAGTGGGCAGGTAAAGTGGAGTGGGAAAGTCGGACTGATATCCGAAGATAAACAAAAGGGGGAGGGAGCCACCAGAGGCGACCCTTTGGAAAGTAATATCCCAATACAAGAGTGCCCTATGCCTGGGAACCAGCATTAACTCGGGAGTCTGGTAGAAAGCACTCAAAAAGAGCAAAGGATCACCAGGGGGGAAATTGTGGGAATCAGGGTGTGAGGGTCGGGGCTTAAGTCCCCAGACCCAGGACAGCCACCCCTGGCGCAGAGCCAGAGAGAGTGCAGCAGAGAAACCAGGTCTCCATCCCTGAACCACCATCGCACCTGAGAGTGCATAGCGCCTGTGAGGGGCTGGGAGCCTTGCCAGCCAACAGAAGCACAGCCTTTTTGCAGTCCCCACGCAAGTGCCCTGCCATGCCATCAGAGTCCAAGTCGTGCCCCGGCCTTCCCCTGAGAAAGGTGCAGACAAACGCAAGCCAGGTGCTCTCGGACCAGAAAGACCAGGCACTCACAGCCTGGGCCAGTGGGAAAATCTCAGTGTGTGATCACTGCTTCGAACTTCTCTGGTAGTCTGGAGCTGCCCAGACAGCCGCCACTGCTGCTGTGGTTTTGGGTACAAGCAAAAAATCCTGATTCCCCAGGGACCAGGACTAGGAACCTGCTCTGGCAGCGAACAAGGGGGGATTTATATGGGCTCTGCAGCCTGACTGAGGCTTGTCTCTGAGAGGGAGATCAGGGTGCAGTTTGCTTTCCTCTAAACCTACAAACACCATCAAAAGCAGTCAAGGCGAGAAAAAAACAAAAGCGAACAAATATAAAAACCTCCAGAGAACAAAGGACTGAAAAAAACACTTTCCTCAGAGCCCACCCCCTTGAGGAGGGTGGGAGGTCTTAGCTGAGAGAACTTCAAGGACTGAAAACCCACGTGGCAGGACCCTCCCCCAGAAAAACAACCAGGAAAGGAAAAAAAAGAGGAGAAGAGAACAACCACCACTACTTCATAGGACAATTTTTATTATTAATTCGATCCCACTATTCTGGCTCATTTTTTTATATAGTTAATTTTTTATTATTATATAGATAATTTTTTAACCTATTTACCGGCACAGTGAGATGTCCAGTACATCAAATTCCATAATAACCTTCTAACCTGAAATTTTTGATACATACACCTGTGTTTTCCTTTTGCATTTCTATTTTTTAAATTTCTTCTTTTTAAATTTTAGTTTAGTTTATTTCTTTTTTAATTTTTATTTTCTAATATTCATATAGAGTTAAACTTCAAGGTAATCCCCTTTCCCCAATCAATGCCACCCTTATAGGTAAACCAATTCCTAATCCCCCCTTATCTTAGGAAAGTTGAGTCCTTTAACAAAGATATCAAGATACATCCAGGAAGAATCAAAACAACCTTCCTCACCCACACTGAGAATTTACAACCACTCTCCCATCTTTTTCTTCCACCAGTATTTCTGTGTTTTTGTGTTTGTCCTGATAGTATATAAATCTTACACTTGAGGTTCTTTTTGACGAGGTTCTTCCTTTATTTACATATATATGCAAATATATATATATATATATATATATTTTCTCTTATCATATACTTTTATCAGTCTTTTTGTTTGTCTGTGTCTGTTTGTATACTTCATAAATCTTACCTTGGGGACCATTTGGGCTAAACCTTCTCTTTTATCTCACCTTTCTTTCCTGTCTCTCTCCCTCTCTCTTTTTTTCTTTTCCTTTTCTTTTTTCTCTCATTTGGGTGGGGAATGCTTCTGATTGCTCAGAAGCATTCCAGGGTGCACCTTGACTGCACCACAGCCGATACACCCAGCTACACCCTTTCAGCCATCTCTCACCAAAATGACTAGGAGGAGGAATGCCCAACAGAAGAAAAATACAGAGGATGGACCTTCTGCAACAGAGCTAATGGCTATCCACATAGACAATATGTCGGAAAGAGAATTCAGGCTAACAATTATCCAAGCAAGAGCTAGGTTGGAGAAAGCCATGGGTGACCAAGCGGAATTGATTAGGGCCGAACTGAAAACGACCAGAGATCATGTTTTCAATATTAGGGAAGAGCTGAAAGCTACCAGGGATGAGCTTCACAATGCTCTCAATGAGTTCCAACTTAATCTAAATTCTCTCAACGCTAGAGTAACTGAGACAGAAAATAGAATTAGTGATCTGGAGGACAAACAGATAGAGAGAAAGGATCAGGAGAAAGCCTGGAACAGACAGCTTAGAAGCCACGAAAACAGAATCAGGGAAATAAATGATGCCATGAAACGTTCCAATGTCAGAATTATTGGAATCCCTGAAGGGGAGGAGAAAGAAAGAAGTCTAGAAGATATAGTGGAACAAGTTCTTCATGAAAATTTTCCAAATCTCGTGAATGGAACCAGCGTTTATGTACTAGAGGCCCAAAGGTTTCCCCCAAAGATTACAGATTCTCGAAAGTCCTCGAGACACCTAATAGTAAGAATGAAGAATTATAATTGTAGGCAGAACCTCTTCAAAGCAGCTAGGACAAAGAAGATCCTTACGTACAGAGGAAAGCCCATCAGAATAATGTCAGACCTGTCCACAGAGACCTGGCAAGCCAGAAAGAGCTGGCAAGATATATTCAGGGCACTGAATGAGAAGAACATGCAGCCAAGAGTACTTTATCCAGCAAGACTGAATTTCAGAATGGATGGAGAGATAAAGAGTTTCCAGGACCGGCAAGGCTTAAAAGACTATGCAACCACCAGGCCGATACTGCAGGAAATATTAGGGGGGCTTCTTTAAAGGAGGAAAAAGCCCAAGAATAGCATTGAACAGAAATACAGAGACAATCTATAGAAAGAAAGACTTCAAAGGTAAGACGATGTTAATAAAAACGTATCTATCAATAATCACCCTCAATGTGAATGGCCTAAATGCGCCCATAAAACGGCACAGGGTTGCAGACTGGATAAAATGACAGGACCCATCCATATGTTGTCTACAAGAGACCAATTTTGAGACTAAGGATACACCCAGACTGAAAGTGAAGGGATGGAGAAGCATTTTTCATGCCAATGGGCCTCAAAAGAAGGCCGGGGTAGCCATTCTCATATCAGACAAATTAGATTTTAAAC
Organism: Mustela lutreola; assembly: GCF_030435805.1. Lineage (NCBI taxonomy): Eukaryota > Metazoa > Chordata > Mammalia > Carnivora > Mustelidae > Mustela > Mustela lutreola. Next base: position 80,116,664 of record NC_081308.1, read on the forward strand.
TAAAGACTATAGTCAGAGATACAGAAGGACACTACATCATTCTTAAAGGGACTATACACCAAGATGATCTAACAATTGTAAATATCTATACTCCCAATATGGGAGCAGCCAATTACATGAGAAAACTGTTAATCAAGATAAAGAGTCATATTGATATGAATACACTAATCGTTGGAGATCTTAACACGCCTCTCTCAGAAATAGACAGATCATTGAAGCAGAAAATCAATAAAGAAACGAGCATTGAATGACACATTGGACCAGATGGACCTCATAGATATATACAGAACATTCCACCCTAAAACAACAGAATACTCATTCTTCTCAAGTGCACATGGAACCTTCTCCAGAATAGACCACATACTGGGTCACAAATCAGGACTCAAATGATACCAAAAGACTGAGATGATTCCCTGCATATTCTCAGATCACAATGCTTTGAAACGGGAGCTCAATCACAAGGAAAAGTTCTGAAAGAAATCAATCACCTGGAAGCTAAAGACTACCTTGCTTAAGAATGCTTGGATCAACCAGGAGATCAAAGAATAACTGAAAAAATTCATGGAAACCAATGAGAATGAAGACACTTCAGTCTAAAACCTATGGAATAAAGCAAAGGCGGTCCTAAGGGGGAAATACATAGCCATCTAAGCCTCTCTCAAAAAAACTGAAAAATCCAAAACACAGAAGCTGTCTCTACACCTTAAAGAGCTGGAGTATCAAGAACAAATCAAACCAACTGCACACATAAGAAGGGAAATATTCAAGATTAGAGCTCAGGTCGATGAGGTAGAAACCAGAGATACAGTAGAACATATCAATGAAACTAGAAGGTGTTTTTTTGAAAGAATCAATAAGATCGATAACCATTGGCCACACTAATCCAAAAGAAAAGAGAGAAAGCTCAAATACATAAAATTATGAATGAAAAGGGAGAGATCACAACGAACACCAAGGAAGTAGAAACAGTCATCAGAATTTATTATCAAGTTAATGCCAACAGTTATATGCCAATAGGCTAAGCAACCTAGATGGAATGGATGCATTCCTGGAAAACTAAAAACTCCCAAAATTGAACCAGGAAGTAATTGACAACCTGAATAGGCCAATATCTAGTAATGTGATTGAAGCAATGATCAAAAACGTCCCTAAAAACAGGCGCTTAGGACCTGATGGATTCCCTGGGGGAATTCTACCAAACTTTCAAAGAAGAAATAACACCTATTCTCCTGAAGCTGTTTCAAAAAATTGAAGCAGAAGGAAAAATTCCAGACACTTTCTATGAAGCCAGCATTGCCCTGATCCCCAAACCAGGCAAAGACCCTACCAAAAAGGAGAATTTCAGACCAATATCACTGATAAATATGGATACTAAGATTCCCAACAAGATCCTAGCAAACAGGATCCAACAGCACATTAAAAAGATTATCCGCCATGACCAGGTGGGATTCATCCCTGGGCTACAAGGATGGTTCCATATTCGCAAGTCAATCAATGTGATAGAACAAATTAATAACAGAAGAGAGAAGAACCACAAGGTCCTCTCAATTGATGCAGAAAAGGCATTTGACAAAATCCAGCATCTGTTCCTGATTAACACTTCAAAGTATAGGGAGAGAGGGAAAACTCCTGAACTTCATACAATCTATCTATGAAAGACCCACAGCAAATATCATCCTCAATGGGAAAAAGCTTACAGCCTTTCGGTTGAGATCAGGACCATGACAAGGATGCCCACTCTCACCACTCTTGTTCAACATAGTATTAGAAGTCCTAACAACAGCAATAGACAACAAAGAAAAATAAAATGTATCCAAAATGGTAATGAAGAAGTAAAACTCATTCTCTTTGCAGATAACATGATTCTTTATATGGAAAACCGAAAAGACTCCACCCCCAAACTACTAGAACTCATACAGCAATTCAGCAACGTGGCAGGATAGAAAGTCAATGTACAGAAATCAGAGGCTTTCTTACACACTAATAATGAAAATAAAGAAAGGGAAATTAGAGAATCAATTCCATTTACTATAGCACCAAAAACCATAAGATACCTGGGAATAAACCTAACCAAAGAGGTAAAGGATCTGTACTCGAGGAGCTACAGAACACTCATGAAAGAAACTGAAGAAGACACAAAAAGATGGAAGACCATTCCATGCTCTTGGATCGGAAGAATAAACATGGCTAAAATGTCTATACTGCCTAGAGCAATCTATACTTTTAATGCTATTCCAATCAAAATTCCACCAGTATTCTTCAAAGAGATGGAGCAAATAATCCTAAAATTTGTATGGAATCAGAAGAGACCCCGAATTTCTCAGGAAATCTTGAAAAACAAAAATAAAATTGGGGCATCACATTACCTGATTTCAAGCTTTACTACAAAGCTGTGATCACCAAAACAGCATGGTACTGGCATAAAAACAGACACATAGACCAGTGGAACCGAGTAGAGAGCCCACATATGGACCCTCACAACTCTATGGTCAAATAATTTCGGCAAAACAGGAAAAAATATACAGTGGAAAAAAGACAGTCTCTTCAATAAATGGTGCTAGGAAAACTGGGCAGCTATATGTAGAAGAATGAAACTCGACCATTCTCTTACACAATATACAAAGATAAACTCAAAATGGATAAAAGACCTCAATATGAGAGAGGAATCCATCAGAATCCTAGAGGACAACATAGGCAGTAATCTCTTCGATATCAGCCACAGCAACTTCTTTCAAGATATGTCTCCAAAGGCAAAGGAAACAAAAGCGAAGATGAACTTTTGGGACTTCATCAAAATCAAAAGCTTCTGCACAGCAAAGGAAACAGTCAAGAAAACAAAGAGGCAACCCACGGAATGGGAGAAGATATTTGCAAATGACAGTACAGACAAAAGGATATCCAGAATCTATAATGAACTCCTCAAACTCAACACACACAAAACAGACAATCATATCAAAAAATGGGCAGAAGATATGGACAGACACTTCTCCAATAAAGACATACAAATGGCTGTCAGACACATGAAAAAATGTTCATCATCACTAGCCATCAGGGAGATTCAAATTAAAACTACATTGAGATATCACCTTACACCAGTTAGAATGGCCAAAATTAGCAAGACAGGAAACAACATGTGTTGGAGAGGATTTGGAGAAAGGGGAACCCTCTTACACTGTTGGTGGGAATGCAAGTTGGTGCAGCCTCTTTGGAGAACAGTGCGGAGATTCCTCAAGATATTAAAAATAGAACTTCCCTATGACCCTGCCATTGCACTTCTTGGTATTTACCCCAAAGATACAGTTGGAGTGAAAAGAGGAGCCATCTGTACCCCAATGTTTATAGCAGCCATGGCCACAGTCGCCAAACTGTGGAAAGAACCAAGATGCCCTTCAACGGATGAATGATTAAGGAAGATGTGGTCCATATACACTATGGAGTATTATGCCTCCATCAGAAAGGATGAATACCCAACTTTTGTATGCACATGGACGGGACTGGAAGAGATTAGGCTGAGTGAAAGAAGTAAAGCAGAGAGAGTCCATAATAATATGGTTTCACTTACTTGTGAAGCATAGCAAAAAGCATGGAGGACATGGGGAGTTAGAGAAGGGTGTCGGGGTAAATTGGAAGGGGAGGTGAATCATGAGAGACTATGGACTCTGAAAAACAATCTGAGGGGTTTGAAGTGGCAGGGGGGTGGGAGGTTGGGGTACCAGGTGGTGGTTATTATATAGGGCACCGATTGCATGCAGCACTGGGTGTGGTGAAAAAATAATGATACTGTTATGCTGAAAATAAATAAATTTTTTTTTAAAAATTAAAAAAAAAAGAAGGTTCCCCTTTCCCACATTCTTGCCAACATTTGCTGTTTCTTGTCCTGTTAATTTTAGCCATTCTAAATGATATAAGGTGGTATCTCATTGTTTTTTTTGATTTGTATTTTCCTGATGTCTAGTAATGTTAAACATTTTTTCATGTTTATGTTAGGCATTTGTATGTCTTTTCTGGAGAAGTGTCTGTTCCTGTCTTCTGCCCTTTTGGACTTGATTATTTGTTTTTTGGATGTTGAGTTTGTGAAATTCTTTATAGATCTTGAATATCAGCCTTCTGTTTGTAAGGTCATTTGCTAATATCTTCCATTTTGTGGGTTGCCCCTTTGTTTTGTTGACCATTCCCTTTGCTGTGCAGAAGCGTTTGATCTTGATGGAGTCCCAAAACTTCATTTTTCCTTTTGTTTCCCTTGCATAATGGCCCCGTTTCAACATGTAATGTCAGTGACCAATGTTAAGACATGACAGTTGTTGGGGGTAGGGGTTGTTGTTATTTTTTGTTTTGTAAGCAAGTGCACTGCCAGCCACATGTAGATAAATAGCCAGGCTGCCTCTTCACATCATCCCCAAACTAAGTCTCCTTCATTTTATGAGATTTTGGTTGATTTTGATAATACCAGGCACGTGAGCCACTTACTTTTTCTTTTTCCGTGTTTTTTCCTAATCTTATGTTTTAAATCTGCCAATAAAGAGTTGAGCCCGTGAAACTCTTGGCCCCTACCCTCAACCCCAATAAAAGCAGAAACTTCAGCCCAAAGTGCTCTCTTTCTCTACCTGTGACTTTGTTGTGTGGGTCCAGATGTGCTGCGTAATCTTCCAGTAATTATAATAAACCATTATTTTTTCAAAGTTTCCTGATGGTTATTGCTGAAGTAATCTTGCAATCATAATAAAACCACAAAGTCTAATCCAACCACAATATTTATTACTGATGGGTTGAGACCAACACAAAACACAGTATCATTAAACCTCAAGTTTTGTGTCAACATGGACAGGACTGGAAGAGATTATGCTGAGTGAAATAAGTCAAACAGAGAGAGTCATATGGTTTCACTTACTTGTGAAGCATAAGGAATAACATGGAAAACACTGGAGATGGAGAGAAGTGAGTGGGGGGAAGTCGGAGGGGGAGACAAACCATGAGAGTCTGTGAACTCTGAGAAACAAACCAAGGGTTTTGGAGGGGAGCAGGGTGGGGGGTTGGGTGAGCCTGGTGGTGGGTATTAAGGAAAGCACATATTGCGTGGAGCTCTGGGTGTAGTGCATAAAAATGAATTTTGGAACTCTGAAAAAATTAGATTTTAAACAAAACCTCAAGTTACAAGATTATATAATTAATACATTTATCTTTTCTTATTTATTAATTGATCCAAGTTTTGTAATATGGTGCCCCTCAAAGTATACACTATAGACACCTACAGCAGGAAACTCACTTGATGTTTGGTAAAATGTAGATTACTAAAACTCAGACTATATCTGCTAAATGAAAGTAGAGTGTAGGGATTATGAATTTTGATAAACATCTCCAGCTGAATCTAAGGCATAATAACATCTAACTTTATCACTAACATGAAACCTTTCTGTGGTGAGTTAGACAAGAGTAACCGCTGATAGAAAGTTAGTATATACTGACACATGTCTTCTGAAAGTTTTGTCAGTGTTTGACAAGTAACAGTCCTCAGGGCCCTGCATGCTAGAGCTGCTATAGAAAAAAATTTCTGTGCTCAAATACCTTTGTGATACAACCAAATTATTTATTTATCTTAGACAATACCAGTGAATATTAACATATTAAAGGTTCTGAGTAGTCCTGCATTAATAGAAAACCTTTAACCCAGCATTTTCTAAATTATTTATCTATGAAACCCTTCATTATCATAAACCTATTAATACACTATAAAATGAATATGTTAATATGAGGACATTTAGAAAATAATGTTCTAATGTTTTACTGTTAAATATTGTGTTGGCATTTATTATATTATTGAATTATTTTCCATTTTTAGTTTATTAAGATTTATTTATTTATTTTTAAAGTTTTTTTTTTAAAAGTCAGAGATCTATTAGAATATATTTTTAAATGAGGGATGTAACTCATTTACATAACATATATTTATAACTCATATAACTCATGTAAACAAATAAAAAATATTGAGATTCCATGTTTTCCATTAAATTACTCAATTTATTATGTTATTATTTATTATCTAAATAACTTTATAATAAATCCCCCAACAAAACTTAGTTGACAAATTATAAGTTATAAAACAGTAAAATACAGCTCAGTTCTCCTGTTAGAATGTTAAAAGATTTTATTTGATAACAATTAAGAAATAATTGGACATGATACTAGCAGATCAATGTGACTTATAAAACAACCATCAACAATTATAATTCAGATTCTCTTTTCAATGATTTCCTCATTAATGTGGCATTCCACTTCTCACACATCTGAAGTATTCTCCATTATCTGGTATTGGATTCACTGCACTGTGGATTTATTTGTGAGATTCTGATCCCTGCTTTGTCACCTCCCACCAGACTGCTGAGCTGGCTTCTGATCCTAGGACACTGGGAATACACCGAAAACATCTAAGTGTCTGCTCAAATTTTACCCAAGTAGCATTGCTTTTACCTAATTACAAATAGCAGCCTGGGAAACAAATTTTCACCTTTATAGAGATAATGTTTCCAGAAAGTACAATTTACTATATTTATCAATTCACTTGACCTTACTGATACCACTTTTACCTGTTTCTCCATCATAAAAACCTTATTATCTTAGAAACCTCTAACTTCTCTCAAAAGTTTTAAATAAAATCAAGCCCATTTACGAAAGTACAGACATGGAATCTTTTTGAAGCTGAGAATGAGTATGTTACAAGAAGTAATAATACAAGGTAGAAATAATTTGTTTTAAAGACTATAACAGATATCATTGTGAAAAGCAGTTTAGAACAGAACTAGCAATCAAGGCTTTTTGTCAGACTCCTTAGGAGCTAGCTATTAAAATTTGTTTGGAACCTTAGCATGAGAAAGGCTACAGCAACTTAAACTACTGTGGTTCATCTGAAATACATTTATAGTTATAAAAAGCACAGCTAAACATCTGCAGAGGAAAGAAAGCAGTAGAGGTTTAGAAGGGCAAGTTAGTAAAGCTTCCCAGAATTATCTCAGGGCCTGTCAGGGAGTGTTAAAACAAGAGGTTTCCCCAACAGCGGCCAGAAACAGAACTGGAGCTGCCAAGAGTTAGAGGAAGCAAACACAGAGTGGAAGGACTCAAGGGATTTTTTTCTTAAAAGCTCCAAGTAAGGAAATGTAGATAGGTGCTAACTTCTGAAGTAGAAGAATATAGAAATAGAATGGGTTGAGCCTTGTATGATCAGCATAGTCTGTACACAAACAAGAGGATCTATTCCATAATATGCAAAGTACTCATTACAGTGGTTTCCAAAGAGTGGTTTCTTAGTTGCTACTTTAGATGGGATAAAACTAAGTTTACACATGTGTTAATAAATCAGGAGTTTGATCAGAAAGTTTCAAAAATGCATTTGCAAAAGAAAACAGAATATATGAGTGCTTGCTTTGGTGGTATATATACTAAAATTAGAATGATACAGAGAAGATTAGCACGGTTCCTGCACAAGGATGACACCAAATTTGTGAAGCATTTCTGAAGGAAAGAAAGAGAGAAAGAAAGAAAAAGAAGAAAGAAAGAAAGAAAGAAAGAAAGAAAGAAAGAAAGAAAGAAAGAAAGAAAGAAAGAATATATGAGTGAAAAGTCAAAAAAGGCAGCACAGGAAAGCCCAAGCAATTCATACTCTTAAAGATTGACAAGCAGTTGAGTCAAGTTCATGATCAATTTGGAAAGCATATCAGGAATTTAAGAAGACATTAACTATTATTGATGGGTTATTTTTGCTTCAATTTATCCTAGCCAAGTCATTTATCCTCTCTCATTCCTCTTTCTTATAATCTTCTAAGTCACTCATAGTCTAAATATTTGTCAAATGGAAATTTACAGAGATTCATGCTAAAAAAAACTTTACAATAAAATGTAAATCTATGTTGATTACACTTCCATCATTAAGTGTTTAGTAGTAACTTTAGACACACTGTAGAAATAATGTATAGAATGTTCAATGCATTTATTCTATAAGGAGTTATAAATCTAAGATTGTACCAGATAGCTGTCACTATCTCCTAATGTATTATAAGACAGTGTTGGTAACTGCTATGCATTTTAAAGGTTGTTTCTTTTTTTACCAAAAATCTGGATAACTGGATATTAGAGAGCTTATTTAAAGCCACACTCTCTGAACTCAATAAAATATACAAACTTTTTTTAGGTTCTAATACAGTTCATACTACTTTCTACATTTTAATGTTAGATAAAACTGGATGTCTAATTAAATAAATGAATTGAATGATAAATCTTAATAGGGTGATGATAATGTGTTAACATCAGAATATTTATCCAAAAGGAAGTCAGAACAAAGTAAAAACCCTTGTGATATACATTTTTATTGTGTGTTTCTAGAGAACATATTCCTCTTTTTTTTTTAACTTTATTTTATTTTTTCAGTTTCCAAGATTCATTGTTTATGCACCACACCCAGTGGAAGGCATTCCTTAAGGATGTTTATCCTGGGGGCTCTTGTATGGCTCAGTCAGTTTGGTGTCTGCCCTCAGCTCAAGTTATAACACCAGGGCCCTGGGATCAAGCCCCACATTGGAATCAAGCTCAGTGGGGAGCCTTCCTCTCCCTCTCCTTCTGCCACTCCCCCTGCTTACGCTTGCTCTCTCTCCCTCTCTCTCTCTCTATGTCAAATAAATAAGTAAAATCTTTATTTTAAAAAATGATATTTATCCTGTACTTATACAACAGTTTTCCCTAACATTAGCACCTCCATGCTCCAAATTACACCTATCCGTTCAATCTACTACCATCAACTAAACTTCTCATAGTCAATGCTTTCTATGCACTTTTGCACAGAGTCCCACTATTTTAAATATTCCCAGAGTGCCTTCCCAAAGAAAGCACAAACACCCCAATCTCTTTATACTTCAGATGAATTTTAATGTAGCTTATCAAGACATCTTATGAATCTTAGTCTGTACTTAACTTTCCACAACTTTGAATTACTCCAGCACATATTAACAGTTTATATCACAAGAGAATAATTTTGTCATATGTAGGAATTATTATCCCAGAATGATGTAAAAGATAAGGCTTCTTCTTGCAACAAGATCTCAAATTCCTTCAGGAGAGGGCTCAAACACTGCAGTTGATCTTCCATAGTATCTGCTTCAGTGTTGTCATTCAACCAAAAGGACTTACCGGATATTTCTTTGTACTCTTAGCATTGTACAACGTATTATGGATATAGATTGAGTAAAGATTTTTGTCTATGTATAGAGCAGACTATGAATAAATGTCTCTGTACAAATGAGTACATGCAGTAATGGACTGTGTTTTCTCACTTTGTGCATGTTTCTTGGATTTGAGTATCTTTTCCCTTGGCTCTACAATTTCTGTGGAATGGCCACCTTTCCAAGCATACTCTTTTAAATACATCTTCTAATGCAAACAGAAATTTGCAACACTTACTATTAAATTACCAACATTTAAGTCCAACAATTATAAGCAATGTGTGGGTGATACCTAGGCCAAATAATAAATAAACTCTGATCTTCAGAGTATTGTGAAGGAATAGAAGGGGCACTGGGCTAAGAGTCAGTGTTCTGGGCTCTATCTTTAGTTTTTGTCTATTATACTGGACCAGTTACTTGGTCTCTTTAGACCTGCTTCTCATAGAGCCATATTTAAAAAAAAAAAAAAAACCTTGCGTCTCAAAGTGTGTTTTGTGGACCAGCAGCATGAGCATTGCCTAGGAACTTGTTAGAAATGCAGAATCTCAAGCCCCAACCTAGACCTACTGAATCATGGATTAAAGTCCACTTTTTAATAGGGTTTCCAAGCTGATCTGTATACTAATTAAAGTTTGAAGGTATTTCCCTGGATTATGAGATTTTTGAGGACAAAGACTATCATATTCACCAGTGTATCCCCAAACTTTTATTAATGAGCCTAATATGTAGTAGGTATTCAATAATTTGTCCAAAGGATGAATGAAAATGTAAAAAGAAAAGGCCAAGATTGATTGTTTCTCTGGTCCTATCCACGTCTAATACTCTATAATTGTAGCCCAAGTTTAAACTGGTTTATTTTAAGATAGCCAAATTGGGACTTAAGGTTAAATCCTGCATGGGGAATAATGTCTCTGACCTATTTTTCCATCTGCAAAATAATAAATTATATGCAAGCTCATAGCACAATATTCTGGATCAAATTAGATGAAAAACGCTGGAGACTAAGGGTGTGCGTGTGTGTGCGTGTGTGTTTCTTCTACAATCATTACTTGTATAAACCCACTGGGATCCTGGATCTTGGCATTAAAGATGTTCAGTACGTTTTTAGAAGTGGGAGAAAAAAAGGTTGTCCTAGTCAGCTGTATTTATAGCTCCAGTCTACTAACCAGCTTTAAATAATAACAACAGAAAGAGAATGTATACAATTATTTATAGATACTGTCAAACGGTGTGCACCAAACTTCTTGTCCCTCTTCCACTACTTGTCTCTTGCTTTCAGAGAGTTTAAATAATCTCAGACCCACTCCTGGGCATTTGACTGCCCCAACTCAGTTGGCTTTCACTTTTCTCCAAACATAAAATTTATAAGCTCACATATTCTCTAACAAGACTCAGTTGTTATAACAACATTCTAAGTAAAAATGCAGAAATGTTTATCTTGCAAAAATATCTTCTTATATTTCATTGCCATTGAAGTTTGAAAATGTAGGTGTTGTTATCTGATGACTAATAATGTTGAGCAGAAAATACATTTGACCCATGAACAACAGGAGTTTGAACTGTGTAGGTCGACTTATATGCATATTTGTTTTCAATAAATATAGAACAGTACTGTAACTGTATAGTTACTTCCTTAGAATTTTCTTCATAACATTTTCTTTTCTCTGGCTTATTTTATGAGAAAAATGCAGTATATAATATATAACATACAAAATATATGTTGATTGACTATGTTATTGGTAAGGTTTCCAGCCAACAGTAAGCTATTAGTAGTTGAGTTTGGGGGGTATCAAAAGTTATATGCAGATTTTTTATTGTATAGGGGGTCAGCATCCCATCCCCAGGATTGTTCAAGGATCAACTGTATCTATATCTAAGAGTATCAGATTTGCATAATCCAAAATACAAATGGCTTTGTAGTAAAACTTGAAATCCAGCAACGTGATACTCCCATTTTTGTTTTTCTCTTTCAATATTTCCTTAGCAATGCAGGTTCTTTTCTGGTTCCATACAAATTTTAGGATTGTTTGTTCCAGCAGTTTGAAAAATGTTGGTGGAATTTTTATCAGAATGGTATTGAAAGTATAGATTGATCTAGGCAGTATAGACATTTTAACAACATTTATTGTTCTGATCCATGAGCATGGAATGCTTTTCCATCTTTTTGTGTCTTCTTTAATTTCTTTCATGAGTGTTCTATAGTTCCTCGAGTACAGATCCTTTACCTTTTTGGTTAGGTTTATCCCCAGGTGTCTTATGGTTCTAGGTGCGATAGTAAATGGAATCAATTCTTTAATTCCCCTTTCTATATTTTTGTTGTTAGTGTATAAGAAAGCAACTGATTTCTGTACATTGATTTTGTATCCTGCAACATTACTGAATTGCTATACCACTTCTAGTAGTTTGGGGTTAGAGTCTTTTGGGTTTTCCATATAAAGTATCATGTCACCTGCGAAGAGGGAAAGTTTGATTTCTTCTTTCCCAATATGATTACCTTTTATTTCTTTGTGTTGTCTGATTTCTGTTGCTAGGACTTCCAGTACTATGTTGAACAATAGTGGAGAGAGTGGGCATCCTTGACATGTTCCTGATCTGAAAGGGATGTCTGTCAGCTTTTCCCTATTGAGAATGGTATTTGTTGTGCATTTTTCGTAGATAGATTTTATGAAGTTGAGAAAGGTTCCCTCTATTCCTATACTTTGAAGAGTTTTAATCAGGAATGGAAGCTGTATTTTGTCAAATGTTTTTTCTGCATCAATTGAGAGGACCATGCTGTTCTTTTCTCTTCTCTTATTGATTTGTTCTATCACATTGATTGATTTATGAATATTGAACCACACTTGCATCCCATGGATAAGTCCCACCTGGTCATGGTGTATAATCTTTTTAATGCACTGTTGGATCCTATTAGCTAGGATCTTGTTGAGAACCTTGGCATCTATATTTGTCAGAGAGACTGGTCTGAAATTCTCCTTTTTGATGGGGTCTTTGCCTGGTTTGGTGACAGGGTAATGCTGGCATCAGAGAAAGAGTCTAAAAGTTTTCCTTCTGTTTCTATTTTTTTTGAAACCACTCAGGATAATAGGTGTTATTTCCTCTTTGAATGTTTGATATAATTCCCCAAGGAATCTGTCAGGTCCTGGACTATTGGTTTTGGGGAATTTTTTGATCACTGCTTCAATCTCATTAGTAGATATTGGTCTATTCAGATGTCAATTTCTTCCTGTTTCAGTATTGGAAGTTTATACGTTTCCAGAAATGCATCCATTTCTTCTAGGTTGCTTAACTTATTGGCATATAAGTGCTGATAATAATTTCTGATTCTTGTTTCTATTTCCTTGGTGTTATATCACCAAGACATGGTCCTCTCACAAAAACAGACACATAGACCAGTGGAACAGAGTCGAGAGCCCAGATATGGACCCTCAACTCTATGGTCAAATAAACTTTGACAAAGCAGGAAAAATATACAGTAAAAAAAAGACAATCTCATCAATAAATGGTGCTGGGAATATTGGACAGCTATGTATAGAAGAATGAAACTTGACCATTCTCTTACACCATACACAAAGATAAACTTGAAATGGATAAAAGACCTCAATGTGAGGCAGGAATCTAACAAAATCCTTGAGGAGAACATAAGCAGTAACTTCTTCAACATTGGCCACAGCAACTTCTTTCAAGACATATCTCCAAAGGCAAAGGAAACAAAAGTGAAAATGAATTTTTAGGACTTCATCAAGATCAAAAGCTTCTGCACAGCAAAGGAAACAGTCAACAAAACAAAGAGGCAACCCACAGAATGGGAGAAGGTATTCGCAAATGACACTGCAGAAAAAGGGCTGATATCCAAGATCTATAAAGAACTCCTTAAACTCAACACCTAAGAAACAAATAATCACGTCAAAAAAATGGGCAGAAGACATGCACAGACACTTCTCCAAAGAAGACATACAAATGGCTAACAGACACATCAAAAAATATTCATCCTCACTATCCACCAGGGAGATTCAAATCAAAACCACATTTAGATACCACCTTACACCAGTTAGAATGGCAAAAAATTATCAGGACAGGAAACAACAAGTGTTGGAGAGGATGTGGAGAAAGGGCAACCCTCTTACACTGTTGGTGGGAATGCAAGTTGCTGCAGCCACTTTGGAAAACAGTGTGGATATTCCTTAAGAAATTAAAAATAGAGCTATTCTTTGACACTGCAATCACACTACTGGGTATTTTCCCCAAAGAAATGGATGTAATGAAAAGAAGGGTCATCTGTACCCCAATGTTCATAGCAGCAATGGCCACAGTAGCCAAACTGTGGAAAGAGCCAAGATGACCTTCAATAGATGAATTGATAATGAAGATATGGTCCATATGTACAATAGAATATTAAACCTCCATCAGAAATGAAGAGTACTCAACTTGTGTATCAACATGGATGGGACTGGAGGAGATTATGCTGAGTGAAATAAATGAAGCAGAGGGAGTCAATTATCATATGGTTTTACTTACTTGTGGAGCATAAGGAATAACTTGGAGGATATTTTAGAAGGAAAGGAAAAGTGAATTGGGGGAAATCAGAGGGGGAGACAAAGCATGAGAAACTATGGGCTCTGAGAAACAAACTGAGGGTTTTGGAAAGGATGGGGTGGGAGAATGGGTTATCCTGGTGGTGGGTGTTAAGGAGGGCATATAATGCATGGAGCACTGGGTGTGGTGCATAAACAATGAATTTTGGAATACTGAAAAAAGTTTTAGAAAAAAAACTTGCTGGGAGAAAAATACAACCTGGATTACCACAAATGGTTTGAAATTTGGCTAAAAAGCAAACCATATAACTAATTCCACACATAACATTATTCTCACATTTTAAATTGGTTGATAGTGAATATAACCAGAACAACTGAAAAGTCTGACTTTCCTCTTTTGACACCTGAATTATTCTGAGATATACATAAACAAAATATTTATAAAAAAAAAAAAACCCGGTGCCAAAAAAAACCAGGCATTCACCCAAGAAACATTACTAGGTGCTTTGAGTTATTCAAGTACAGTTTTTCTCTACATGATTTTATGTGGTAGTTTAGTTGCCTGTGGCTTCCCTATTCCCATAAGTCAAAGCCCAAACTCGCCAGTAACCAAATATCTTAAAAACTGCTTGGCATGCTCTAAAATATAATTGACCCTGTTTAAGTACAATCATGATAATATATATAAAGCAGTGTATTTATTCCCAAGGTCTTCTGTTTAAAAAAAAATGCTATTAACTGAATGGCTTAAACAATAGACTTATTCTTTCACAGTTCTGGAGGCTGGAAGTTTGAAATCATGGTCTTTGCAAGGTCACACTCCCTCTGTAGCCTCTACAGGTGGATCCTTCCCTGCTTCTTCCAATTTCTGGTAGCCCCAGGTTTTCCTTGGTTTATGGCAGCATAATTTTAACCTCTGCCTCTGTCTTCACATGGCCATCTTCCTTGTGTCTGCTTATGCCAAGTTTTTCTTATTACAATGTGACAACAGTCACAATGGAGTAGGACCCACCTTCACACATTATGACCTAATCTTAACTTAGTTACATCTCCAAAGACCCAGTTTGCAAAGAAGGTCACATTTACAGGTACCAGGGATTAAGCTTCAACATATCTTTTGTGGGACACAATTCAACCCACAACAGTGGGCAAAATGTCTAGATGCCCCTTCAGGTTCTATATTTCCTTGAGTCTTCTATTCAAAGTTGATCAAGCAATCCAATTGCATTCTATATTACTAACTTTAATACATTCTTTGTAAAATACTGACTAAATGTGGTACACAGTAAATGCAAGCAGAGATTCAATTTATTTATCTTAATATCACTTAAGTATCTTCCAGATCCCACCCTGAATTAATAAATACACATCTTGGAACTAAGATCAAATACACAGTCATTAAAAACCAAAACCACAGATGTCTCAGACTATGTGTGGTCAACGGCTTTAAGCAGACTGTCTATTACAATCTGTTCCAACTGCTACTTCCAGGTGGTGGACAAACCAAGCCTCAGGGAAGCTGCATTGCTTCAATCCAGCTACAGGGTAAAGAAATCACCTTTAAAAAAATTTCTCCTTTAGGTAATGTTGGTGATTCTTAATTGTCTTCCTCCTTCTCCTTAAATATTTCCTTGGGAAAAGTGAGTAGTACACAATTTCTTTTATTTGGAGAGACTCTAGTATTTATATGGATGCTGATGGTAGAGAAAATTGATATTCCTACTGTGGAAGGATAACCAGTCACAGTGGCAGGATTGGATAAGAGTGTCTTAAGGAAAGTACAAGCTCTATTAGAGATTAGAGTTACACTCTTATAAAAGAAAATGATTTAATCCAACACTGCAGAACAACACTTTTTTGGAAGAATTTTTGGAATATTTTGCTGCTAGACCTGATTAACTTTTTTTTTTATTAAGATATAATGTTCTTCTGCCTGAAACTTTTGCTAGATTCCTACACCGTCCTTCCAAATCTGAGTTTATGACTGACCAGTCACTGAGTCCTGGCAGAACCTCAGCACCATCTTAAATTCCAGTACATATTGCTGGCTTAGGATGCCTACTAAAGGCCTACTTTAAGCCAATTTTCTGCTGTTCATGTCTATATTGCCTGTCAGAACTTAGAGGCAGACCTCCTTGGATCTCAGTTTATATTCTTGTGTCTCATATTTCTAACCTGCTCTTCTAGTACTCAGTCAATTATGGATTCCAGTCTACCTTGGTCTGACCCATTCTAAACTCCAATTATGAATTGGGATGACAGTTTATTAAAAAGTGATAACTCTGAATAGGCAATCTGTCAAAATATAAGCACTTCCTTGAAATAGAAATATAGTCACATATTAACTTGCTTTAGAGATGAATTAGGGTACTTGACATTTTCTATTATTATTTATTGTGTATTTTGAAGGATTGGGACTTCTAGTTCCCCCTAGGTAGTAGGATCAAGCTTTTATTTATATATTTATTAGGAGTATTTATTTCAAACATTGTTTCAAGGTTAAGCCTTCATAGAATTTATACAGGTATTATTTTAAGAGTTTCATACTGATGTTGAGAACTTTTTAAATTTGACAACTCTCAGATCCATCAGATGAATGAATATTTGCTTAATAAGAAACCTCTGTTGTGGACTGAATGGTGTCCTTCCAAATGTCGTATGTCGAAATTCTAACCCCCAGTAGCCCAGAAGGTGACTATGTTTTGAAACAGGGCCTGTTAAGAGGTAAATAAGTTATTGAGGTCATAAGAGTAGGATCCTAATCTGTTAAGATTGATGTCCTCATAAGAAGAGGACAAAACAACAGACATATACACTCACAGAGAAAAGACCATGGGAAGAGGACAAGAAGATAGCCATCTGCAAGCTAAGGAGAAAGGCCTCAGAAGAAGGAATCTGCTGGCCCTTGATCTTGGACTTTTAGCTTCCAAAAGTATTATAAAGTAATTATCCGTTGTTGAAACGACTCAGTCTGCAGTATTTAGTTACACCTGACTTAGCGAACTAATACACATGCCTTGAGGTCACAGTTCTCAAGTAAAGAACAAAGAGAGGGGAGAGGAGCAAGATGGTGGAGGAGTAGGAGACCTAATTTTCATCTGGTTCCAGGAAATCAGCTACATAGTTATTAAACCATTCTGAACACCTACAAACTCAACAGGAGGTTGAAGAGAAGAATATAAGCAATTATATGAACAGAAAAGCAACCACTTTCTGGAAGGTAGGATGTACAGAGGAATGAATATGAGACAATATACTAGAAGATAGACCATGGGAGGAGGGGCCAGCTCCTGAGCAGCAGAACACAAAATTAGAGTGAGCAGCAGAGCACAAAATTAGAACTTTTCGAAGTCTGCTCCACTGAGGCACATGACTCAGAGGCTAAGTTGGGGGTGGATCCCTCACTGGGACAGTGTGGTCTCAGGACCTACAGGATCACAGAAGGACCTGGGGTGCCTGCGTGCAGCAGAGCTGCAGTATTAGAGCAGGGAAGCCATCTGCAGAGATAGAGCTGAGGAGTAGGCTTTCAGCTTGGGGTTACTTTAAACCATGATCCAAAGCACAGTCAGACCATTGCTCTTCAAGCAGGGACCCCACAAGTGGCAGATCTGGGAAGAACCCCCTTTCTCCACCAGGAGGAGCAGTGCAGGAGCACACTGCAGGAATGCAGTGTTTGGAAACTCCAAATGGGCCCATGTGCCAGAGAGAGAAATGCTCAGGAACAGACCAGGTGAGCACAGAGAACAGCTGGAGATGAGTGAGACAGGAGTGATTGACTATTTTTCTCTAAGGGTGCATGGAGGAGTGGCGCCCTGAGCTCTCAATTCTTCCAGGTCAGAGATTGGGATGGGGGGGCACCATTTTCATTCTTGTCCTCCAAAGCTGTACAGAAAGTATTCAGGGAACAGAAGTGACTGAGAGCAAATCCAAGCAGATTGCTTAGCCTGGCCCCTGGCAAGGGTGGTACAATTCCTACCTCTGGCAAAGACATTTGAGAATCACTGAAATGGGGCCCTCCCCCAGAAGATCAGCAAGAATGTCCAGCGAAAACCAAGTTTACTTATCAATGAGAACTGCAATATATCAGTGCTAAGGGAATACAGCTCATAGAAACCATGGCTTTTTCCCCATGATTCTTTAGTATTTCAAAGTTACATTTTTAAATTTTTCATCATTTTTTTTGTTTTTCTATTTTTTTATGAATGTTACCTATTTCGTATTTTAACCTATTTTAACTATTTTATCTTAGCAATACCTTCTTAAAAATCTTTTCAAATTTTTATTTTTATACTTATATTCTATATTTTCATTGTATTTAACCTTGTTTTTTGTATACATATAAGTGTTTCTTTCTTTAAAACTTTGGGATACAATTTCTTCCAACAGACTAGAATATACTCGAAATCTAGCATATGGTTTTGTTCTAGTCTCCAGCCTGATCACATTCTCTTTTTTTTTTCTCTTTTCAACCAACTTCCTATCAAATCAATACGTTTTTTATAAATATTTTTAAATTTTCATCTTTACAGCTATATCCCATCCCTTCATTGTGTCTATATAGATATATAGATATAGATATATAAAGTTTTCTATCTTTAAAATTTGGGGAGGCAGTTTCTTCTGAGAGACCAAAATACACTCAAAATCAAGTGTGTGGCTCTGTTCTATTCACCAATCTAATCATATTTTTTTCCTTTCTTCTCCCCCCAGTTTTGGGTCTCTTCTGAATTTTAGTGTATATTTTTCTGGGGTCATTATTACCCTTTTAGCATTTTCTTCTCTCATTCATCTATTATTTTCTGTACAAAATGACAAAGCTGAAAAAAATCACCTTCAAAAAAATAACAAGAGGGTGCCTGGGGGCCTCAGTTAAGTAAGAGACTGCCTTCAGCTCAGGTCATGATCCTAGAGTCCGAGGATCAAGTCCTGTATCACAATCCCTGCTCAGCTGGGAGTCTGCTTTTCCCTCTGCCTGCTGCTCTTTCCTCTTGTGTGCATTCTCTCTCAAATGAATAAATAAAATCTTAAAAAAAAAAAAAGAACAAGAAGCAGTACCAACTGCTGGGGACCTAATCAATATAGATATTCATAAGATGTAAGAACTACAGATCAGAGTGATGATTATAAAGGTGCTAGCTGGATTTGAAAAAACCATAGAAGATTCTAAAGAATCCTTTCTGGAGAAATACAATCCCTTTCGGGAGAAATAAAAGAACTAAAATCTAAGCAACTTGAAATTTTAAAAAGCTATTAATAAGGTGTATTTAAAAACTGGGGATCTTACTGCTAGGATAAAGGAGACAGGAGAGAGAATTAGTGACAGAGAAGACCAAATGATGGAGAAAAAAGAAGATGGAGAAAAGAGAGATAAATAACTTCTAGACCATGAGGGGAGAATTCAAGAGATAAGTGATACCATAAGATGAAACAACATCAGAATAATAGGGATCCCAGAAGAAGAAGATAGAGAAAGGGGGGCAGAAAGAGGAAGGAGGAAATTATAGGAGAAAATTTCCCTAATTTGGGAAGGGAATAAGCACCAAAATTCAGAAGGCACAGAGAAATCCTTTCAAAATCAATAAAAATAGGTCAACAACCTGTCATCTAATAGTAAAACTTACAAGTCTCAGAGACAAAGAGAAAATCCTGGAAGCACTTCGAGATGAGAGGTGTGTAACCTACAATGGTAGAAATATTAGACTGGTAGGACCTATCCACAGAGATCTGGCAGGCCAGAAAGGACTGGTGTGATATATTTAGAGCACTAAACAAGAAAAATATGCAGCCAAGAATGCTATATACAGCTAAGCTGTCAATGAAAATAGGAGAGATGAAAAGCTTCCAGAAAAAAAAAAAAAAAAAAACTAAAAGAATTTGCAAGCACCAAACTAGTCCCACAGGAAATATTGAAAGGAGTCCTCTAAGAAAAGAGAGAACCAAAAAGTAACATAGACCAGAAAGGAACAGAGACAATATACATTAACCATCACCTTACAGGCAATACAATGGCACAAAATTCATATCTTTTGATAGTTACCCTGAATGTAAATGGATTAAATGCTCTAGTCAAAAAACATAGGGTATCGGAATGAATAAAAAAAAAGAACCATTGATATGCTGTCTGAAAGAAACTCATTTTAAACCAAAAGACACCCCCAGATTTAAAGTGACAGGGTGAAAAACAATTTATCATGCTAATAGCCATCAAAAGAAAGTTGGGGTGGCAATCCTTATAACAGACAAGTTAGATTTTAAACCAAAATCTGGAGATGAGAAAGGACACTCTGTCATGCTTAAAGTGTTTGTCCAACAAGAAAATCTAACATATTTTAAATATTTATCCCCCTAACATGGGACAAGATAAATATATATAGCAATTAATAACAAAATCAAAGAAATGCATCAATAGTAATACAATAATACTACGAGACTTTAACACCCCCTACACTGAAATAGATCATCTAAGCAAAAGATCAAGAAGGAAATAAAAGTGTTAAATAACACACAGGACCAAATAGACATCACAGGTCTATTCAGAACATTCCATCCCAAAGCAACAGAATACACATTCTTCTCTAGTGTACATGTATCAAGTGTGTGGCTCTGTTCTATTCACCAGAATAGACCACATCCTGGGTCACAAATCAGGTCTCAACCAGTACCAAAGAATTGGGATTATTACCTGCACACTATCAGACCACAGTGCTCTGAAGCTAGAACTCAATCACAAGAGGAAAGTCGGAAAGAACCCAAATACATGGAGGCTAAAGAGGATCCTACTAAAGAATGAATGGATCAACCAGGAAATTAAAGAAGAATTGAAAAAGTTCATGAAAAAAAATGATAATGAAAACACAACTGTTCAAAGTCAATGGGACACAGCAAAGGCAGTCCTGGGAGGAAAATCTATAGCTATACAAGCCTTTCTCAAGAAACAAGAAAGGTCTCAGTGGAACCTGGGGGACTCAGTGGGTTAAGCCTCTGCCTTCAGCTCAGGTCCTAATCTCAGGGACTTGGGACCGAGCCCCGCATCAGGCTCTCTGCTCAGTGGGGAACCTGCTTTCCCTCTCTCTCTCTCTCTCTGCCTCCCTCTCTGCCTACTTATGACCTCTGTCTGTCAAGTAAAAAAAAAATGAAATCTTAAAAAAAAAAAAAAGAAACAAGAAAGATCTCAAGTATACACTCTAACCCTACACCTAAAGGAGCTGGAGAAAGAACAGCAAAGAAAGCCTACACCCAGCAGGAGAAGAGAAATCATAAAGAACAGAGCATAAATCAATGAAATAGAAACCAAAAAACAAACAAACAAACAAAAACAGTAGAACAAATCAATGAAACTAGGACCTGGGTCTTTGAAAGAATTAATAAGATGATAAACCCCTGGCCAGACTTATCAAAAAGAATAAAGAAAGGACCCAAATAAATAAAATCATGTATGAAAGAGGAGAGACCACAACCAACACCAAAGAAATACAAACTATAAGAACATATTATGACCAAATCTATGCCAGCAAAGTTGACTGTCTGGAAGAAATGGATGCATTCCTAGAGACATATAAACTGTCAAAACTGAACCAGGAAGAAATATAAAACCTGAATAGACCCATAACCATTAAGGAAATTGAAGCAGTAACCAAAAATCTCCCAATAAACAAGACCTCAGAGCCAGATGGCTTCCCAGGAGAATTTCACCAAACATTTAAAGAAGAAGTAATACCTATTCTCCTGAAACTGTTCCCAAAAAAATAGAAATGGAAGGAAAACTTCCAAACTCATTTTATGAGGCCAGCATCACCTTGATCCCCAAACCAAAGATCCCATCAAAAAAGAGAATTACGACCAGTATTCCTAATGAACACGGATGCAAAAATTCTCTCCAAAATACTAGTAACAGAATCCAACAGTACATTGAAAGGATTATTCACCACAACCAAGTGGGATTTATTTCTGGACTGCAAGGTTGATTCAACATCTGCAAATCAATGAGTGTGATACAATACATTAATAAAAGAAAGAACAAGAACCATAAGATACTCTCAATAGATGCTAAAAAAGCATTTGACAAAATACAGCATCCTTTCCAGATCAATACTCTTCACAGTGTAGGGAGAGAGGGCACATACCTCAATATCATCAAAGCCATCTGTGAAAAACCTACAGCAAATATCATCTTCAATGGGGAAAAACTGAGTGCTTTTTACCTAAAGTCAGGAACATGACAAGGCTGTCCACTATCACCACAGTTATTCAACATAGTACTAGAAGTTTTAGCCTCAGTAATCAAACAACAAAAAGAAATAAAAGGCATCTGAACTGGCAAAGAAGAAGTCAAATTCTCACTCTTTGCAGATGATATGTTACTAAATGTGGAAAACCCAAAAGATTCCACTCCAAAAATGCTAGAACTCATATAGGAATTCAGAAAAGCATCAGGATATAAAATCAATGCACAGAAATCGGTTGCATTTCTATATGTCAACAACAAGACAGAAGAAAGAAAAATTAAGGAGTCAATCCCATTTACAATAGCACCCAAAAAACATAAGATACCTAGGAATAAATCTAACCAAAGAGATAAAGAACCTGTACTCCAAAAACTATAGAATACTCATGAAAGAAATTGAGGAAGATGCAAAGAAATGGAAAAACATTCCATGCTCATGAATTGGAAGAACAAATATTGTAAAAATATCTATGCTACCCAGAGCAATCTACACATTTAATGTAATCCCTATCAAAATATCTTTTTCAAAGAAATGGAACAAATAATCCTAAAATTTATATGGAACCAGAAAAGACCCCAAACAGCCAGAGAAATGTTGAAAAAGAAAGCCAAAGTTGGTGGCATCACAATTTCAGACTTCAAGCTCTATTACAAAGCTGTAGTCATCAAGACAGTGTGGTACTAGCACAAAAACAGACACATATATCAATGGAAAATAATAGAGAACCCAGAAATGGACCCTCAACTCTATGGTCAACTAATCTTCAATAAAGCAGGAAAGAATATCCAATGGAAAAAGACAGCCTCTTCAACAAATGGTGTTGGGAAAATTGGACAGCCACATGCAGAAGAAAGAAACTGGACCATTTCCTTAGACCATACACAAAAATAGACTCTAAATGGTTGAAAGACCTCAATGTGAGACAGGAATCCGTCAGAATCATTGAGAATAACACAGGTAGCAACCTCTTTGAACTTAGCCACAGCAATTTCTTCCTAGAAACTTCACAAAAGCAAGAGAACCAAGGGCAAAAATGAACTGTTGGGATTTCATCAAGATCAAAACTTTTGCACAGTCAACAAAACCAAAGACATCTGACAGAATGAGAGAATATATTTGCAAATGACATATCAGATAAAGGGCTAATATCCAAAATTTATGAAGAAATTATCAAACTCAACACCCAAAGAACAAATAATCCAATCAAGAAATGGGCAGAAGACATAAATAGACATTTCTCCAAAGAAGACATCCAAATGGCCAACAGACACATGAAAAAGTGCTCAACATCCTTTGGCATCAGAGAATTACAAATCAAAACCACAGTGAAATACCACCTCACATCAGTCCAAATGGCTAAAATTAACCAGTCAGGAAACAATAGGTATTGACGATGATGGGGAGAAAGGGGAATCCTCCTACGCTCTTGGTGGGAATGCAAGCTGGTACAGCCACTCTGGAAAACAGTATGTAGGTTTCTCAAAAAGTTGAAAATAAAGCTACCCTATAACCTAGCAATTGCACTACTGGTTATTTACCCCAAAGATACAAATGTAGTGATCCGAAAGGGCACATATACCCCAATGTTTATAGCAGAAATCTCCACAATAGCCAAACTGTGGAAAGAGCTGAGATGACCATCAACAGATGAATGGATAAAGAAGATGTGAGATTATATATATTTTTGATGGCTATATATATATATATATATATATATACATATGTATTCATATATATGGATACATATGCAGCCATCAAAAAAATCTTGCCATTTGCAATGATGTGTATGGAACTAGAGGGTATTATGCTAAGTGAAATAAGTCAATTAGAGAAAGACAATTATCATATGATATCACTAATGTGAGGAATTTGAGAAACAAGACAGATGATCATAGGGAAAGGGAGGGGAAAATGAAACTAGATGAAACCAGAGAGGCAGACAAACCATAAAAGGTTCTTAACCTCGGGAAACAAATTAAGGGTTGCTGGAGGGGAGAAGGATAGTTGGATGGGGTGGCTTGGTGATGGACATTAGGGAAAGGTATGTGCTATGGTGATAATCAATAAATTAACTAATTGAATTAAATTAAATTAATTTTTTTAAAACAACAAAGTGAAAAGAGAATGATCTCTGATACTTTGTTAATATCTTACTCTTGATAATTGGTGCTTTCCCAGAAAGTAAGTTGTAAGCAAGTACAATTTGTATTAAAAATAATATAGTCTAACAATAATCTTCTAGATATCTAGAAGATCCAGAAAGCAATTAATAGTCAAGAAACCGGATTATAATTTGTCTTGTCAGTTTACCAGTCATGAGACCTTGTGCAAGGCACTTAAGTTCTCTGAACCTTGGCTTATTTATTTAGAAAAAGGGGATAACAAGCCTTGTCTTCCTCACCACAAAGTGTTATTAGGATCAAAATTAACAGGATGTAAAAGTATTTTGAATTTGCTACGTTCTATATAAATATAAAGTCTTTGTTTTAGTAAAAACATTCACAAAGAGGTCTATTTGTCTTTCCATATTTATCAAATGTAAGAGAATAAGGGTAAGGTAATGCATTGTATACTCAAAAAACTGCATGGGAGAACAAATCTAAGGAGCCTATTGTCTTGTGATATACTTTGGAAGTTAAAAGTATCAGCTTTGACACAGAAAAGACTAAGTCTAAGCTCTGCTACTTTCAGACTCATGCAATGCTTTAAACATTCATTTCCTCATTTGTAAAGTGGGGAAAATAACATTTACCTCATGTTATTTACCATAGTAATTGAGATAATAACAAATGTAAAGGAGGCAACACAACATTAGCACAATATATGGTAAGTACAAAATAAGTGTTCATTACTACCATTATTAATAATATTATAATTATTTCTAAGAACCTAAACATTATTCAGTAAACTGTGAGTGTTCTCAAACTTTCCCAAACCACAAATACATTACATCTTATTACCCTCAACTCTGACAGATAAGCCTTGCAGAATAACTAAAGAAAGCAAAACTTAGAAAGTGACAATGGAAAGGAAATGTTTCAAAGGGAAAATGTGCATGTGGTTTTCATTATCCTGAAAAAGAAGCAAAAGCCTAAGTTTGCAGTGTCAGGACAAATTGAATGATACAACCCAATGCTGGTTTCTACATTAGAGGATTGTGCATGTGGGCAGGCATAAACTATAGTGAATCTGATCAGATTGTCACAGGTCAGCATTTGAGTGTGGAAGTTCAAACTGGGTTAAATAAAGAAACAGAATGTTTATAGCAGCAATGGCCACGGTCGCCATTGGCCATGGTCGCCAAAATGTGCAAATAACCAAGATGCCCTTCAATGGACGAATAGATAAGGAAGATGTGGCCCATATACACTATGGAGTAGTATGCCTCCATCAGAAAGGATAAATACCCAACTTTTGTAGCAACGTGGACGGGACTGGAAGAGATTATGCTGAGTTAAATAAGTCAAGCAAAGAGAGTCAATTATCATATGGTTTCACTTATTTGTGGAGCGAAACAAATAACATGGAGGACTTGGGGAGTTAGAGAGGATAAGGGAGTTGGGGGAAATTGGAAGGGGAGGTGAACCATGAGAGACTATGGACTCTGAAAAACAATCTGAGGGTTTTGAAGGAGCAGGGGGTGGGAGGTTGGGGGAACAAGGTGGTGTGTATTAGAGAGGGCACATATTGCATGAAGCCCTAGGTGTGATGCAAAAATAATGAATACTGTTATGCTGAAAATAAATAAAAAATAAATTTAAAAAAATAAAGAAGCAGAATTAAGGCCAGAAAATTAGGAAAAGAGGAGCAAATGAGGTGGTTCACACAGAAGAATAGCTAGGGTAGGACACAAAAGATGCCTGTTTTTGTTTTTGTTTGTTTTTTTTTTAAGATTTTATTTATTCATTTGACAGAGAGAGATAACAAGTAGATGGGGAGGCAGGCAGAGAGAGAGAGAGAGAGGGAAGTAGGCTCCCTGCCGAGCAGAGAGCCCAATGCGGGACTCGATCCCAGGACCCTGAGACCATGACCCGAGCCAAAGGCAGCGGCTCAACCCACCGAGCCACCCAGGAGCCCCAAAAGATGCCTGTTTAATGGCCTACTTTCTTTGCTATTTCTAACATCTTTGTGAGTACAAGTAATAAGAACCAGTAAGAGTAGGCAGTATGGGTAAATGGGACAGTGTTCTCTAGTTACTGTTGAATACAGAAGGGATTCTTGATCAACAGGGAGTACTAAGAGTTCTAAAGTCGCCTTAGCTATGTTTGCACATATATGTGAGTCTGAAAAATTATAGATATCTAGATTGTGTGTTGATCAGGCACAGCAGTAGGAACGGGCCTGAGGTTCTAGATTATCTGCATTTTGATCTTGGTATATGATATATATGCTAACTGTGCTCATAATGAATTTTATAGATATACTTTTCTATTTATGTTAGGATTAGCTAAGGAAGAAGGCACAATAGGAAGGAAAAGAGAGGCATTGATAAAAATAATGAGTAACATACAGTGTTTGTCACATGTTGTTCTAAATATTTTATACATGATTATTCCATTTAACCCTCCCAACATGCCTGTCTGGTAGATATTAATATTGTCTTTATTTTCCAGATGGTAACCCAACTCATCGTGGAATTGACTAGTAAGTAGTGAATCCAGGGTTCAAAATTAAGCAGCTGATCCCCAATTTCCTTAGCATCCATATTGAGAATCTTATAGTGACTCAATAAATCTTTGTCTAATCAGTGAGTAAATAAATGCTGAATGTTATAAAACGTTAATTGTATGTGTACACTCTGTGCATCTTAGTTTGCAAGTACACTGGCTATAAAGAAATATTTTCTACAGTTCTTGTACCTACTACCTCCTGCCCACAGCCAGTGCTTATAGATCATTGGTACTGATAATGGAAATAAGAATTAGATTTAATGTCTAATGTCAAATCACATTTATCATGTCCATAGCAGCACTCT
The DNA here is from genome assembly GCF_030435805.1 of Mustela lutreola. Taxonomy (NCBI): domain Eukaryota; kingdom Metazoa; phylum Chordata; class Mammalia; order Carnivora; family Mustelidae; genus Mustela; species Mustela lutreola. The sequence continues at coordinate 80,143,599 of NC_081308.1, forward strand.
TTATTTTATTCCCCAAATCTCCACCTACGTCTTTCTGATATCAATTAATCCTGTTGGCTTTATCTTTTTTTAATAATTTATTTGAATTGAGATCAAAATAACAGCTCCACTGTTATTGGTTAAGATATCTTTAAAGTTTTTTTTTTCATTTTTTCTTTATTTCTTTTCAGTCATTCTTTTTGTCATTCTTTTTGCACCACACCCAGTGCTCCATGCAATGCGTGCCCTCCATAATACCCACCACCTGGCTCCCTCAAGCTCCCACCCTCTGACCCTTCAAAACCCTCAAATTGTTTTTCAGAGTCCATAGTCTCTCATGGTTCACCTCCATCTCGAATTTCCCTCAACTCCCTTCTCCTCTCCATCTCCCCATGTCCTCTGTGTCATTTGTTATGCTCCACAAATGAGTGAAACCATATGATAATTGATTTTCTCTGCTTGACTTATTTCACTCAGCATAATCTCTTCCAGTCCCATCCATACTTCTACAAAAGTTAGGTACTCATCTTTTCTGATGGAGGCATATGGAGGCATAGTGTATATGGACCACATGTTCCTTATCCATTCGTCGGTTGAAGGGCATCTTGGTTCTTTCCACTGTTTGGCGACCGTGGCCATTGCTGCTATAAACATTGGGGTACAGATGGCCCTTCTTTTCAGTACATCTGTATCTTTGGGGTAAATACCCACTAGTGCAAGCAGGGTCATAGGGAAGCTCTATTTTTAATTTCTTCAGGAATATCCACACTGTTCTCCAAAGTGGCTGCAGCAACTTGCATTCCTACCAACAGTGTAAGAGGGTTTCCCTTTCTCCCATTCCTCTCCAACACACGTTCTATCCTGTCTTGCTAATTTTGGCCATTCTAACTGGTGTAAGGTGGTACCACAATGTGATTTTAATTTGAATCTCCCTAATGGCTAGTGATGATGAACATTTTTTCGTGTGTCTGATAGCCATTTGTATGTTTTCATTGGAAAAGTGTCTGTACGTGTCTTCTGCCCATTTATTGACATGATTATCTGATTTCTGTGTGTTGAGTTTGAGAAGTTCTTTATAGATCCTGGATATCAACCTTTTGTCTGTACTGTCATTTGCAAATATCTTCTCCTATTCCATGGGTTGCCTCTTTGTTTTCTTGACTGTTTCCTTTGCTGTGCAGAAGCTTTTGATCTTGATGAAGTCCCAGAAGTTCATTTTTGCTTTTGTTTCCTTTGCCTTTGGAGACATATCTTGACAGAAGTTCCTGTGGTTGATATTGAAAAGGTTACTGCCTATGTTCTCCTCTAGGATTCTGATGGATACCTGTCTCACGTTGAGGTCTTCTATCCATATCGAGTTTATCTCTGTGTACGGTATAAGAGAATGGTCGAGTTTCATTTTTCTACATATAGCTGTCCAATTTTCCCAGCACCATTCATTGAAGAGACTGTCTTTTTTCCACTGGATATTTTTTCCTGTTTTGTTGAAGATTATTTGCCCATAGAGTTGAGGGTCCATATCTGGGCTCTCTACTCTGTTCCACTGGTCTATGTGTCTGTTTTTCTGCCACTACCATGCTGTCATGGTGATCACAGCTTTGAAGTAAAGCTTGAAATCAGGTAACATGAGGCTGTCATTTTTATTTTTGTTTTTCAATATTTCTTTAACAATTCAGGGTCTCTTCTGATTCCATACAAATTTTTGGATTATTTGCTCCAACTCTTTGAAAAATACCCGTGGAATTTTGATAAAAATAGTATTAAAAGTATAGATTGCTCAAGGCAGTATAAACATTTTAACAATGTTTATTCTTCTGATCCAAGAGCATGGAATGGTCTTCCATCTTTTTTTGTCTTCTTTGATTTCTTTCAGGAGTGTTCTATAGTTCCTTGAGTACAGATCCTTTACCTTTTTGGTTAGGTTTATTCCCAGGTATCTTATAGTTCTTGGTGCTATGGTAAATGGACTCAATTCTCTAATTTGCCTTTCTGTATTTTCATTGTTAGTGTATAAGAATACCACGGATTTCTGTACATTGACTTTGTATCCTGCCACATTTCTGAATTTCTGTATAAGTTCTAATAGTTTGGGGGTGGGGTCTTTTGGGTTGTCCATATAAAGAATCATGTCATCTGCCAAGAGAGAGAGTTTGACTTCTTCATTGCCAATTTGGATACCTTTCATTTCTCTTTGCTGTCTATTGCTGTTGCTAGGACTTCTAATACTATGTTGAACAAGAGTGGGGAGAGTGGGCATCCTTGTCGTGATCCTGATCTCAACAGGAAGGCTGCAAGCTTTTTCCCATTGAGGATATTTGCTGTGGGTCTTTCATAGATAGATTGTATGAACTTCAGAAATGTTCCCTCTATCCCTATGCTTTGAAGTGTTTTAATCAGGAACGGATGCTGGATTTTTGTCAAATGCTTTTTCTGCATCAATTGAGAGGACCATGTGGTTCTTGTCTCTTCTCTTATTGATTTATTCTATTACATTGATTGATTTGCGAATGTTGAACCATCCTTGTAACCCAGGAATGAATCCCACCTGGTCATGGTGGAAAATCTTTTTAATGTGCTGTTGGATCCTGTTTGCTAGGATCTTGTTGAGAATCTTAGCATCCATATTCATCAGGGATATTGGTCTGAATTCTCCTTTTTGGTGGGGCCTTTGCCTGGTTTCAAGATCAAGGTAATACTGGCTTCATAAAAAGAGTCTGGAAGTTTTCCATCTGCTTCAATTTTCTGAAACAGCTTCAGGATAATAAGCATTATTTCTTCTTTGAAAGTTTGGTAGAATTCCCCAGGGAATCCATCAGGTCTTGGGCTTTTGCTTTTGGGAAGGTTTTGATCACTGCTTCAATCTTGTTACTAGATATCAGTCTATTCATGTTGTCAATTCCTTCCTGGTTCAATTTTGGGAGTTTATAGTCTTCTAAGAAAACTATATTTTTTCCTATATTTCCTCTAGGTTGCTTAGCTTATTGGCATATAACTGTTGATAATAACTTCTGATGATTGTTTCTACTTCCTTGGTGTTAGTTATGATCTCTCCCTTTCCATTCATAATTTTATTATCAGCAGAAGGCACCTAGGCTTATTAACTAACCTCCGATAGCATCTTTTTTTCACATCATTTCCATTTGTCTTCTCTATGATTTGTTATTTATTTTCTGTTGATAGGGTCTACAGAGCACACACGAAAATAAAGGACTGTGTGGGTAAATTTGCCTCCTGCTCCTTGTCACATTAATTTATTTCTTCCCCCAACCATTGAGCATTAGAATGTGGGTCAATTTGATAACATCCTGACTTATTTTTGCAGCTTATCTGCCAAACATTATTTTGGGTCTAGATTTACAGAATCTAGATAACTCATTTTTACAGTAGCAGACAAAACAAACATGAGAATATTTAAAATCTATAAAGGCTATTCCAGGAAAGCTTTGTCAAGAGTAACAGTGCCATCAAATGAGACAGAAGGAGATGATATTGAAAACTTCAAAGTGCAGGCCAAGCTATTGGCAATGCTTGATATGAGAATCGCTACCCCGGCCTTCTTTTGAGGTCCATTAGCATGAAAGATGCTTCTCCATCCCTTCACTTTCAGTCTGGGTATACCCTTAGGTTCAAAATGGGTCTATTGTAGACAACATATGGATGGATCCTATCATTTTATCCAATCCGCAACCCTGTGTCATTTTATGGGCGCATTTAGGCCATTCACATTGAGGGTTATTATTGATAGATACGTTTTTATTGACACTGTGCTACCTTTGAAGTCTTTCTTTCTGTAGATTGTCTCAATAGTTCTGTTTAATGCTCTTATTAGGATTTTTCCTCTTTTATAGAACCCTCCTTAATATTTCCTGCAGTGTCAGTTTGGTGGTTGCATAGTCGTTTAAGCCTTGCTGGTCCTGGAAACTCCTTATCTCTCCATCCATTTTGAATGTCAGTCTTGCTGGATAAAGTATTCTTGGATGCATGTTCTTCTCATTTAGTGCCCTGAATATATCTTTCCAGCCCATTCTGGCTTGCCAGGTCTGTGTGGACAGGTCTGACGTTATTCTGATGGGCTTTCCTCTGTACGTGAGGAGCTTCTTTGTCCTAGCTGCCTTCAAGAGAGTTTCTCTACAATTATAATTCTCATATCAAACAAATTAGATTTTAAACTAAAGACTATTGTCAGAGATACAGAAGGACACTACATCATTCTTAAAGGGACTATCCACCAAGATGATCTAACAATTGTAAATATCTATGCCACCAATATGGGAACAGCCAATTACATATGAAAACTATTAATCAAGATAAAGAGTCATATTGATATGAATACATTAATAGTAGGATATCTTAACACACCTCTCTCAGAAATAGACAGATCATTGAAGCAGAAAATCAATAAAGAAACAAGAGCATTGAATGACACATTGGACCAGATGGACCTCATAGATATATACAGAACATTCCACCCTAAAACAACAGAGTACTCATTCATCTCAAGTGCACATGAAACCTTCTCCAGAATTGACCACATACTGGGTCACAAATCTGTACTCAACTGATACCAAAAGACTGAGATGATTCCCTGCATATCCTCAGATCACAATGCTTTGAAACTGGAGCTCAACTACAAGGGAAAGTTTGGAAGGAACTCAAACACCTGGAAGCTAAAGACCACCATGTTTAAGAATTCTTGGATCAACCAGGAGATCAAAGAAGAACTGAAACAATTCATAGAAACCAAATAAAATGAAGACACTTCAGTCCAAAACCTATGGGATAGAGCAAAGGCGTTCCAAAGGGTGAAATACATAGCCATCCAAGCCTCCCTCAAAAAAATTGAAAAATCCAGAATACACCAGCTGTCTCTACATCTTAAAGAACTGGAGAATCAACAACAAATCAAACCACCTCCACACAAAAGAAGGGAAATTATCAAGATTATCAAGATTAGAGCAGAGACCAATGAGGTAGAAACTAGAGATACAATATGGAACCAGAAAAGACCTCGAATAGCTAAAGGGATATTGAAAAAGAAAGCCAACGTTGGTGGCATCACAATTCCGGACTTCAAGCTCTATTACAAAGCTGTCATCATCAAGACAGCATGGTACTGGCACAAAAACAGACCCATAGATCAATGGAACAGAATAGAGAGCCCAGAAATAGACTCTCAACTCTATGGTCAACTAATCTTCGACAAAGCAGGAAAGAATGTCCAATGGAAAAAAGACAGCCTCTTCAATAAATGGTGCTGGGAAAATTGGACAGCCACATGCAGAAAAATGAAATTGGACCATTTCCTTACACCACACAGGAAAATAGACTCAAAATGGATAAAGGACCTCAATGTGCGAAAGGAATCCATTAAAGTCCTTGAGGAGAACACAGGCAGCAATCTCTTCGACCTCAGCCGCAGCAACATCTTCCTAGGAACAACGCAAAAGGCAAGGGAAGCAAGGGCAAAAATGAACTATTGGGATTTCATCAAGATCAAAAGCTTTTGCACAGCAAAGGAAACAGTTAACAAAATCAAAAGACAACTGACAGAATGGGAGAAGATATTTGCAAACAACATATCAGATAAAGGACCAGTGTCCAGAATCTATAAAGAACTTAGCAAACTCAACACCCAAAGAACAAATAATCCAATCAAGAAATGGGCAGAGGACATGAACAGACATTTCTGCAAAGAAGACATCCAGATGGCCAACAGACACATGAAAAAGTGCTCCATATCACTCGGCATCAGGGAAATACAAATCAAAACCACAATGCGATATCACCTCACACCAGTCAGAATGGCTAAAATCAACAAGTCAGGAAATGACAGATGCTGGCGAGGATGCGGAGAAAGGGGAACCCTCCTACACTGTTGGTGGGAATGCAAGCTGGTGCAGCCACTCTGGAAAACAGCATGGAGGTTCCTCAAAATGTTGAAAATAGAACTGCCCTATGACCCAGCAATTGCACTATTGGGTATTTACCCTAAAGATACAAATGTAGTGATCCAAAGGGGCACATGCACCCGAATGTTTATAGCAGCAATGTCCACAATAGCCAAACTATGGAAAGAACCTAGATGTCCATCAACAGATGAATGGATCAAGAAGATGTGGTATATATACACAATGGAATACTATGCAGCCATCAAAAGAAATGAAATCTTGCCATTTGCTACAACATGGATGGAACTAGAGCGTATCATGCTTAGCGAAATAAGTCAAGCAGAGAAAGACAACTATCATATGATCTCCCTGATATGAGGAAGTGGTGATGCAACATGGGGGCTTAAGTGGGTAGAAGAAGAATCAATGAAACAAGATGGGATTGGGAGGGAGACAAACCATAAGTGACTCTTAATCTCACAAAACAAACTGAGGGTTGCTTGGGGGAGGGGGGTTGGGAGAAGGGGGTGGGATTATGGACATTGGGGAGGGTATGTGATTTGGTGAGTGCTGTGAAGTGTGTAAACCTGGTGATTCACAGACCTGTACCCCTGGGGATAAAAATATATGTTTATAAAAAATAAAAAAATTAAAAAAAAAACCATTGGTGTAAACCAATTAGAATGGCAAAAACTAACAAGACAGTAAACGACAAGTGTTGGAGAGGATGTGGAGAAAGGGAAACCCTTTCTCCAACCCCAAACACTGTTGGTGGGAATGCAAGTTGCTGCAGCCACTTTGAAAAACAGTGTGGATATTCCTTAAGAAATTAAAAATAGAGCTATCCTATGACCCTGCAATCACACTACTGGGTATTTACCCCAAAGATACAGATGTAGTAAAAAGAAGGGCCATCTGTACCCCAGTGGTCATAGCAGCAATAGCCACAGTCACCGAACAGTGGAAAGAGCCAAGGTGCCTTTCAATGGACAAATGGATAAAGAACATATGGTCCATATATACAATGGAGTATTATGCCTCCATCAGACAGGATGAATACCTAACTTTTTTTATCAACATGGATGGGACTGGGAAAGATTTTGCTGAGTGAAATAAATAAAGCAGAGAAAGTCAATTATCCTATGGTTTCACTTAATTGTGGAGCATAAGGAATAACACAGAGGACATTGGGAGATGGAGAGGAGAAGTGAGTTGGCGGAAATTGGAGGGGGAGATAAACCACGAGAGACTGAGGGTTTTGGAAGGGAGAAGGGTTGGGCGGCTGGTTGAGCCAGGTGGTGGGTGTTATGGAGGGCACATATTGCATGAAGCACTGGGTGCGATGCAAAAACAATGAATTCTGGAACACTGAAAAGAAATAAAATAAAATTAAATTTTCAAAAAAGAAAGAAAATACCAGGCATGATGGAAGCAAGTTATAACAGAAAAATATCGTATAAGTTTTATCCCAGATTAATGGTCAATACTAATTATTCTGGGTCAATGAAAAAGAAAGTGGGTAACTAAAGTGGGAAAGGAATTCCAAATATAGTAGTTAATAAACAAAAATTCTGTCAATAGATTGCAAAGTTCAACTACAACAGATAAAATCTCTACAATCTTAGTGGAAAGGAAAATGGACAACTATATAGCCAGAGAATCTAGTTCATGGACAAGCAACCAGAAACCTCATAGTGGAAAGGAATAAAGGCAGCCAGGAGAGGGCAGTGAATACTAGAAAGTCAGAAAATATTGTACAGATCTTGAAATGAATAAAAATACATTCAGGAAGTAGCTAGCCAACCATAACGTTCAAGGTCTACAGTATAGAGACAAAGTTTTTGAGGAGTGCCTGGGTAGCTCAGTCAGTTAAGGATCTGCTTTCAGCGCAGGTCATTACCCCATAGTCCTGTGATCTAGCCCCCTGTTAGAGTCCCTGCTCAGTGGGGAGTCTTCTTCTCCCTCTGCCTGCTCCTGCATTCTCTCTCTCTCCTCTCTCTCTCTCTCTCTCTCTCCCCCCGCCACTCTCTCTCAAATAAATAAATAAATAATCTTTAGAGGCAAAGATGTTAAAGACTGGACTACTGCTAGCTTTTTGACAGAAGTGCCAGTGAGTTTTTAGAACCCTGCCCCTAACCTCTGGGTGAAGACAGTCATAGAAGAATTAGAAGCTTAACTGGAAGCTGAAGATTTTCTACAGATGGGCAAGACCTCAAAATGTAAATTAAATTTATTATGATGGTCTTAGTATTTGGGGAGAATTTGGAATTGCGTTACATTATTCTAAGTATTATATACTCATAAGATAGCATTTGGAAGGTACCAAGGAAAAGAAATCAAGCTCCATTGAATCATGCCATGACTTTTCTCATGGTAGCAAGAGGATGAGACTTGAAATATTAATAATGAAAACTAACAGTAAGCATTGTCAGCCCAGAGAAATTTTTCTACAGGGAAGCATTTTTGCATTCAATAATTTTCAAGAAATGGCATTGCTAACCATATATTGAGTGTAAACATTACTATTTCTTAAGGTGTCTCATTAAAAAAAACCAGGATGAAATCTCACTCCAAAATGTATCTGAAAGGGAATTCTGCTTTAACATACTTCCTGGTTGAGTATTGTATTATATAGGTCAATGCTTTCCCAGCTATTTAAAGAACAATCTAGGGTTATGTATACATTGGTGTGCTAGAAAAATATCTCACGAATGCATTGCTGAGACTCTCTGGATGGTACACTCAACTTAACCCAGCATATCTATTATGCGAGAAGAAAAAAAAAAAAAATACAGTGCTCTTTTCCTAAGGGAAAGACTCTTGTAATCTCACATTTCAGGATTTTTTTGGAGACAAGATGGCATTTGGTGGCAAGGACCCCATTTCAACTGGTCCTGAGAATTTAGCTGGATATCTACCAAAACACTTTTAATACAAATGAAATCAGTCTGAGATGTAAGAATATACACCTAGATCTCTGCAAGCAGAAAAGTGATTAGTTTTTGCAATGTAAAACGTGTGGAGTCATGAATCTGTGGGGAGATATCAAGAGATAAAGAGAAGGGGGAGGGAGCCTCCATAAGCTGGTTCCTGGAAAGTGATATAACACCAGAGTGCAAAATCAGAACCCTTATAAAACTGCTCTTGAGAGACATCCCTCTCTGAAAAGGGCCCTGGAAATGAAAAGGCAAAATTCTAAGTAGAACATTGCGGTCTCAGGCTACAAGAAGCTGCAGAGCAAATGGGGAATCCCTGAAGCAGTAGAGTACCTGAGTAGCAGAGCCACGAAGCAGGTTATGGTCACCGAGTCCAGAAAGGGGCTCAGCTCCAATCACCATAAAATGTAAGCTGGACTGGTCAATAATCTCTCTTCTATTGGGTAGCCTGAAAAATATCTGGAACCTGTACCTGCGACCAGGCAAAAACTCACAGAGCACTCGCAGCCCAGAAAGGCCTTAAGAGCAGCACCCAGACATGATCCAGAAGTTTTGAATATGCGCAACAGATTTAGAATTACAAAGGGCAGTGGCACTCCTGGGACCCTGGGACTACATCTGAAAGAGTTGCGTTGGCACACACCATGAGAGGCTGTGGTTTTTGGCACCCCATATAGAAGTGGAGACTATTTGTCCTAGAGGGTTTATTAAAGAACAGACTGAATTTTCTGCTCTGGGCCAGATGTTCAGCTGCAGCTATTTTTGCCCTGATCTTCTGAAGAGGAGCAGAAAGCCCCCAAGGAAGAAAAGCCATGCAGAAGACCAGGCTGAGCTCAGCTCCTGACAGGGGTGGGGCAACTCCACACAGGCAGGGATACCTGAAAAACACCAGGGAAGGCCCCTCCCCCAGAAGACAGGCTGGAAAACTAGGTAGACAACAATTCTATGGATCCCATAAGACTATAAAATACCCACACCAAGGGAAAAGTATACATTGAGCTCCAGGTGTGGCCCCATGGCTTGTGGGGTTTTTTTGTTTGTTTTCTTTTCTTTTCTTTTCTTTTTCAGATATTTATTATATCAACTTCTTTTTCATAGTATCTTTTTAAATTGTATTTTTCACACCTATGTTTTCTATAGAGATACATGCTTTATTTTAGTCCTTTTTTCACTACTCGATTTTACCTTTATATAGATACAAGTTTTACTCCCCTTAAAATTCAACACATAGTGTCCTTTAACACAAAGACCAAAATATACCTAGGAAAAACTAAAAACCAGATTTTGTCCACACTGGGAGATTATAGCCCCCTTCACCTCCTCCCATTTTTAATTTTTTTTTTAATTTTTGAATTTAAAAAATTGTATTGGGTTTCATTTTGTCTTTGTTTTTTGGTTTTTTGGGATTTTTTTGTTTGTTTTTGTGGTGGCTTCAGTTAGCTCTGGATTTTTCTAGGATACATCTTGCTTGGGTCATGGTTGAGATTTTGGACTCTGCTCATTCACTCAAATATTCCTTGAGAAAATGACTAGGAGAAGGAACACTCAACAAAGGAAAGAAACAGAGACAATGTCACTGCCACAGACCTAATGGATATAGATAGAAGCAAGATGTCACAGATAAATTCAGGATAGCAATCATAAAGTCAATAGCTAAGCTTGAAAAAAAATTAGTGACAATATAGAATCTATAAAAGCAGAAATGAAATCTAATCAGGCTGAACTAAAAAATGTTACGAATGAGATGAAGTCTAAACTGGATACTCTAACAGCCAGGATAAAGGAGGGAGAAGAACAAATCAGTGATCTAGAAGATAAGGTGATACAAGGGAAGGAAGCTGAATAACACAGGGATCAGTAGTTAGTAGTCTGTGAAAATAGACTTAGAGTGATCAAAAATGTCATAAAACATTCCAGTGTCAGAATTATTGGGATCCCCGAGGGGGTGGAGAGAGAGAGGACTAGAAGAGCAATAAGTGAGAACTTCCTTAATCTGGGGAAGAAAATGAGCATTCTAGTCTGAGAGACAGAGAAAACCTCTCCCAAAACCAATAAAAATAGATCAATACCACAACATATCAGAGTGAAGTTTGTAAATTTTACAGCCAATGAAACTATCTTGAGAGTAGCCAGGGAGAGGAGGTTCCTTACATATGGAGGGAGAAACATAGGAATAATGAAAGACTTGTTCCCTGAGACCTGGCAACCCAAAAAGGGCTGGCAAGACATATTAAGGGTATGGAAGGAAAAGAACATGCAGCCAAGAATACTTATCCAGAAAGACTGTCATTCAGAATGGATGGAGAGATAAAGAGCTTTCAGGATAGGCAGAAACTGAAAGAATATGTGACCACCAAGCCAGAGCTCCAAAAAATATATATTAAAGGGGATTCTATAAGTGAAGAGAGACCCCAAGAATCACATAGAACAGAAAGAAACAAGGAAAATACATAGGAACAGGCATTTATAGGCAATACAATGGCACTAATCTCATATCTCTCAATAGTTATTCTGAGTATAAAGGGGGTGAATGCTCCCATGAAAAGACACAGGGTTTCAGATTGGACAAAAAGCAGGACCCATCCATCTGCTGTCTACAAGATACTCATTTTGAAGCTAAAGACACCTCCAGATTGAAAATGAGGGGATGGAGAACTATTTGCCATGCTAATGGACCTCAAAAGAAAACTAGAGTAACAGTCCTTATATTAGACAAATTAGATTTTAACCCAAAGACTGCAGAGAGAGATGTAGAGGGACTCTATATCATACTTAAGGTGTCTATCCAAAAATAAGATCTAACAATTTGAAATATCTATGTCCCCAGTATGGGAGTAGCCAAATAAATAAACCAGTTAATAACCAAAATAAAGAAACATATTGATAATAATACATTAATAGTAGATCTCTCAACACTCCACTCACAGCAGTGGAAAGATCATCTAAGCAGATGATCAAAAAAAAAAAAGAGCTTTGAATAACTCATTGGAAGAGATGGACTTTGAAGAAATATACAGAACATTCCACCCTAAAACCCGATTGTACAAATTCTTCTCAGGTGCACATGGAACATTCTCCAGAAAAGATCACATACTGGGTCACAAATCGGGTCTTAACTGATACCAAAAGATTGAGATTATTCCCTGCGTATTTTCAGACCATGATACTCTGACACTGGAATTCAACCAAAAGAAGAGATTTGGAAGGAACTCAAACACTTTGAAGTTAAAAAGCACCATGCTAAAGAATGATGGGTCAACCAGGAAATGAAAGATTAACTCAAGCAATTCGCTGAAACTATAAGGATGAGAACCCATCAGTCCAAAACCTATGAGATACTGCAAAGGTGGTCCTCAGAGGGAAATACATAGCCATCCAAGCCTCTCTCAAAAAAAAAAAAAAAAAAAAAAAAAAAAGAAAAGAAAAGAAAAAGAAAAATCCCAATGCACATGCTAACTTTAGACCAAAATGACCTGGAGAAAGAACAACAAATAAAGCCTAAACCAAGCAGGAGAAGAGAAATAATAAAGATTAGAGCAAAAATCAGTGAAATAGAAAGCAGGAAAACAGAACAGGTCAACAAAACTAGAAGCTGGTTTTTTGAAAGAATTAATAAGATTGATAAACCTCCGGCCAGACTTATCCAAAGGAAAAGGAAGGACCCAATTAATAAAATCATGAATAAAAGGGGAGAGATCACGATTAACACCTAGGAAATAGGAAAAAATATTAGAAATTACTACCAGCAGCTATATGCTAAAAAATTAACCAATCTAGAAGAAATGGATGCATTCCTGGAAACTTAAAAACTAGCAAGACTGAAACAGGAAGAAATAGACAATATGAATAAACCGATATCTAGAAAGGAAATTGAAGCAGTAATCAAAAGCCTCCAAGAAACCAGAGTCCAGGGCCTAATGGCTTCCCAGGCAAGTTCTACCAAACATTTAAAGAATTAACACCTATTCTACTAAAGCAGTTTCAAAAAAAATAGAAATAGAAGGAAAACTTCCAAACTTGTTCTATGGGGCCAGGATTATCCTGACTCTAAACAGACAGAGACTGAACCAAAAAGAGGAATTACAGACTAATATCCCTGATGAATATGGATGCCAAAATACTGAACAAGATCCTAGCCAGAAAGATCCAACAGTACATTAAAAATATTATCCTCCATGACCAAGGGGATTTATTCCAGAGGTGCAAGTCTGGTTCAACATTCTCAAATCAATCAGCATGATAGATCACATGAATAAAAGAAAAGACAAGAACCATAGGATCCTCTCAATTGATGCCAAAAAGACATTTGGCAAAATACAGCATCATTTCCTGATTAAAACTCTTCAAAGTATAGGGATGGAGGGAACATATCTCAATATCATAAAAGCCATTTATGAAAAGGCCATGGTGAATATCATTATCAATTGGGAAAAACGGAGAGCTTTCCCTTAAAGTCAGAACATTAGAGGAATGCCCACTCTCACCACTATTGTTCAACATAGTGCTAGAAGTCCAAGCATCAGCAATCAAACAACAACAAAAAAATAAATAAATAAAAGGCATTCAAATTGACAAAGAAGAAGTAAACTCACTTTGCAGATGACACGGTACTTAATGTGGAAAACCCAAAAGCCTCCACCCCCAAATTACTAGAATTCATACAGCAATTCAGCAATGTGGCAAGATACAAAACCAATGCATAGAAATCCATTACATTTCTATACATTAACAATGTTATTATAGAAAGAGAAATAAGGAACAACTCCATTTACAATAGCACCAAAAACCATAAGACACCTAGGAATAAACCTAACCAAAGAGGTAAAGGATGTATACTCTAGAAACTATAGAACACTTATGGAAGAAATTGAGGCAGATGCATTAAGATGAAAACATTCCATGCTCATGGATTGGAAGAATAAGCATTGAGAAAATGTCTATTCTGCCCAGAGCAATACTTTCAATGCCATCGCTATTAAAATACCACTGGCATTTTTCAAAGAGCTGGAACAGACAATCCTAAGATTTGAATGGAAGCAGAAAAGACCCCAAATTGCTAAGGAAATGTTGAAAAAGAAAAACAAAACCAGGACCATCAAGTTGCCTGATTTCAAGCTTTACTACAAGCTGCAATGACCAAGATAGCATGGTACTGACACAAAAAGAGACACATAAACCATGATGTTAAAAGTAGAGCTAGCCTATGACCCAGCAATTGCACTACTAGGTATTTACCCCAAAGATACAGATGTAGTGAAAAAAGGGGGCATAAACACCCCAATGTTCATAGCAACAATGTCCACAATAGCCAAGTTGTGGAAGGAGCTGAAATGTCCTTCAACAGATGAATGGATAAAGAAGATGTGGTCCATATATACAATGCAATATTACTCAACCATCAGAAAGGATGAATACCCACCATTTACATTGGCATGGATGGAACTGGCGGGGATTGTGTTAAGTAAAATAAATCAAGCAGAGAAAGACAATTAGCATATGGTTTCCCTCATATGTGGAACATAAGGAATAGCATGGAGGACCACAGGGGAAGGGAAGAAAAACTGAATGGAAAGAAATCAGAGAGGGAAACAAACCCTGAGAGACTATAGATTCCAGGAAACAAACTGAGGGTTTCAGAGGGGAGGGTGGGGGGGTGGGGTAGCTGGGTGATGGGTATTGAGGTGGCTACGTGTTGTGATGAGCACTGGGTGTTATACGCAACTAACAAATCATTGAACACTACATCAAAATCTAATGGTGTACTATACCATGGCTAACTGAGTGTAATTTAAAAAAACAAAAGGAAAGAAAAAGAAAAAAGAAAAGAGAAGTATTTCACAAATAATGGATTCTCAGAATAGCAATGACTATATGTGTAGTTAAAATTTATATTTAAAAAATTTTGGAGTACTACTTTATCTTAACCTTGGAGCTTTCAACTACAGTTAATTCTTTGTGAAAAGCATTTAAGCTTTATCCTCTAGCTCCAACAGGAGGTAATGCTACGAAAACTCAATTTATTAAAGACTTAGAGACAGAGCTTGAAGAAAATTGAGCTATCACAGTCATGCTCTCAGGGAACAGACTTAAAGTTTTCTGTGATTTGCTGAAGGACATAGTAAAATAAATTAGCAGAGCTGGGACTAACCAACATCTAGGTTCCAGCTCAATTCTCTTTCCATTATCCATATGGATCGAAATATAAAGACAATTATATGATGTAAGAAAGTGGTCCAGTTTCATTCTTTAGTATATTGTTGTCCAGGTTTTCCAACACCATTTTTTGAAGAGGCTGTCCTTTCCCACTGGATATCCTTTCCTGCATTGTCAAAGAATAATTTACCATTTAGTTGTGGATTCAATTCTTGGTTTTCCAATCTGTTATATTGCTCTATGTGTCTATTTATATTCCAGTACCAAGCTGTTTTGGTCACTACAGTGTTGTAATATAATTTGAAGTCCAGAATTTTGATGTCTCCAGTTTTCCATTGCTTTCTTGAAGTTGCTTTGACTATTCAGGGCTTTTTGCAGTCCCATACAAATTTTAGGGTTGTTGTTCTACCTCTGTAAAAAATGCTGTCAGTATTTTGAGATTGCATTAAATGTGTAGATTACTTTGGGTAATATAGAAATTTTGACAATATTTGTTCTTCCAATCCATGAACATAAAATAAATTAACTTTATTAAAGGCCTAAATGTGAGAACTGAAACCATAAAAATCCCAGAGGAGAACACATGCAGTATTTTCTTTAAGATTGGCCATCACAACTTCTTTCTAGATATGACTCTTGAGGAAAGAGAAACAAAAACAAGAATAAACTACAGGAACTTCATCAAAATAAAAAGCTTCTGCACAGAGAAGGAAACAATCAACAAAACTAAAGGGCAGCTTACTGAATGGGAGAAGATAGTTGTAAATGACATATCTGATAGATGTTTAATATCTAAAATCTATAAAGAACTTATCAAACTCCACACCCAGAGAACAATCCAATCAAGAAATGGGCAGAGGACATGAATAGACATTTCTCCAAAGAAGACTTACAGATGGCCAACAGACACATGAAAAGGTGCTCAACATCACTGATCATCAGGGAAATGCAAATCAAAACTACCATGAGATATCACCTCACACCAGTCAGAATGGCTAAAATCAATAACAAAAGACACAAGTGTTGGTAAGAATGTGGAGGAATGGGAAAATATAAAAGATGCTCTTGATGGCACTATAAACCGGTGCAGCCTCACTGGAAAACAGTATGTATATTCCTCAGA
Source organism: Mustela lutreola (assembly GCF_030435805.1). Lineage (NCBI taxonomy): Eukaryota > Metazoa > Chordata > Mammalia > Carnivora > Mustelidae > Mustela > Mustela lutreola. The sequence goes on from NC_081308.1 coordinate 80,159,678, forward strand.
AAGTTAGAAATAGAATTTCTTTGTGATCTAGGAACTGCACTATAAGTTATTTACCTAAGAATACAAAAATACTAATTTGAAGTGACACATACATCCCCATGTCTATAGCAGCATTATCTGCAATAGACAAATTGTCCAAAAATCCCAAGTGTCCAGTGGCTGATAAATGGATATATTTATATTTATATAATTGTATTTATATTTATATTGTGTATATATATATATATATGTATATATACCATAGAAATTATATAGCCATATAAAAGAACAAAATCTTGCCATTTGCAACAACATGGATTGACTTAATGTGTATTATGTTACAAAAAAAAGTCAGAGAAAGACAAATATCTTATGATTTAACTCATACGTGGAATTTGAGAAACAAAACGAATGAACAAACGGGAAAAAAGAAAGAGAGAAACTAAGAAATAGCCTCTTAACTGTAGAAAACAAAGTGAGGGTGACCAGAGAGCAGATGGCAGCGGTGGGGGGATGGGTTAAGTAGGTGATAGGGATTCAGGAATGCACTTGTGATGAGCACCGGCTGCTACATGGGATTGTTGAAGCACTATATTGTACACCTGAAACTAATATTACACTGTATGCTAACTAACTGAAATTTAAAATAAAAGCTCTTAAAAATTAATTAACTAAAATAAATACAACTATAACACAGCAAACTTTGCTAAGATATTAATAATTTTCTGCATAGTATTGCTGCCAAAGTTGGCTTTGATATCCTCTTGGCGTGGTGATAAGTAATAGTATAAGTTTAATTACAGAGGTGGAAACTTAAGCTTTAGCAGGATAATAGACATTTTCTGAATAGAGTTGCAGAGTTTGTTGGCTTTGCTTTCAGGTAGGCATTAACATTAACTGAAAGGTTTTGGCTTTCTATGCATGCTGCTTTCTTAAAGAGTTCTTTGCTGCTTATTTTACTTAAAGCAATTTTTTAATGAAAATAATAAAATGTCTAGAATTTGCTTCAAAATAATCCAGTAATAAAGAAGATTAGATGTGTGTATAGATTAAAGAAGATCAGTCATGTATTGATAATTATTGAGGCTGCAAGATGAGTAGATGGAGGTCAACTATACTACAATATCTACTTCTGTATATACCTGAAACTTTCCATCAACAAAAGTTTAAAAATGAAACTATTTGTATTATAAAGACAAGCTTAATGGGTAATAGAAATGAGCTAGTAACAAAATAAGGAAGCTAAGGGTAAGTTATGAATCTGGTAAATTTTCCTTTCTTTTACATGGTCTTTCTTCTATATTAGTACATGTGGACATAATTGAACTTATTTTTGATGATCTAATTTTATATTATATTGAAGAAATAGTTTTATATATATATAAATATATATATATATATATATATATATATATATATATATATATATATATCTGACATGTTTCTGGAGACACCAGGGTGGCTTATTCAGTTAAGTCTCTGACTCTTGATTTTGGCTTAGGTCATGATCTCAGGGTTGTGAGATCAAGACTCAGGTCAGGCTGTGTGCTTAACAAGGAGTCTGCTTGAGATTATCTCTCTCCCTCTGTCCCTATCCCCATTTAAAATAAATTAATATATAAATCTTATTTAAAAGAAACATTTCTGATCTCTTAAAGTGAGACAGAATTGCAGATTCTATGTTAAAATGCTGATTTTCATGAAGGGTTGACCGATTTATAAGTATAAAATTTACTGATATTTTAAATCATAACTTTGGTTACTAGGGAGGAAACCACATTTATAAAAGAGATAATGAAAGAGATGACACTTGTAGTGGACAAAAAATGGAGGACTGTGCTTTTTATGAATTTCTTTTGCTCCAGAATACTGAACAATCCCTGAGGTATCTTTATTTCCTAAGCAATTAGAACAATCTAGCCCTGCCCTCTATGCCCCTGCAGTAAAATTGTGCATATCAGGCTGGTGTTAATGTCTCGTTACTGAAAAAAAGAAAGATAACCAATGTGAAACAATAAATAGTGTTTTTTTTTTAAAAAAAGCTTTTTATTTTAAAATACATATAGAAAACTGCATAAAACAAATGTATAGTATAATTAATTTTTATGATTACCCTTGTAATCAACCATATAGGTTACAAATCATGTTTAAAAATTAAATTTGCCGGGCGCCTGGGTGGCTCAGTGGGTTAAGCCGCTGCCTTCGGCTCAGGTCATGATCTCAGGGTCCTGGGATTGAGGCCCTCATCGGGCTCTCTGCTCAGCAGGGAGCCTGCTTCCCTCTCTCTCTCTCTCTCTCTGCCTGCCTCTCCATCTACTTGTGATTTCTCTCTGTCAAATAAATAAATAAAATCTTAAAAAAAAAATTAAATTTGCCTGCTACCCCAGAAAGCCATTCTAATTACAACCATCTCCAACTCCTCAAAGGTAATGTCTATTCTGACCTTTCTGGTAGTCAATTCTTTATAAGATTATCACCTAAATATTCATTCATAAACATTGCTTTAGTTATGCCTATCCCTGATAATTAATATGACTCATTTTAAAAATTTTAATTACACTCAATGTACAGTGTTATATAAGTTTCAGGTGTACAATATAGTGATTCAACAACTCCATATATTACTCAGTGTTCATTAAGATAGATGTACTCTTAATCCCCTTTACCTATTTCACTCATCCTCTCACCTACCTCCCCTCTGATGATTACCATCAGTTTTTCTCTATACTTAAGAGTCTTCTTGTTTGTTTGTTTGTTTGTTTTTCATGTCTCTCTTTTCTTTATTTTCTTTGTTCATTTGTTTTATTTCTTAAATTTCTTCCACATATGAGTTAAATCATATGGTATTTAATTTTTCTCTGACTGGCTTATTTCTGTTAACATTATCCCAACTAACTTGATCTATTTTGTTGCAAATGGCAAGATTTAATTCTTTTTATGGTTGAATAATATTCCATTCTGTGTGTGTGTGTGTGTGTGTGTGTGTGTGTGTGTGTGTGTGTGATATACATATCTCATCTCTTCTCTATTCGTTCATCAATCAATGGACACGTGGGCTGCTTCCATAGTTTGGTTATTGTAAATAAAGCTGCAATAAGCATAAGGGTACATATATCCCTTCCAATTAGTGTTTTTGTATTTTGGGGGTAAACACCCAGTAGTGTAAATCCGGCATCATAGGGTAGTTCTATTTTGAATTTTTTTAAGATTTTTTTATTTCACAGAGAGAGTGGGAGGGGCAGAGGGAGAATTAGACTCACCGCCAAGCAGGGAGACCAATGTGGGGCTTGATCCCCAAATCCTGGGATCATGACCTGAGCTGAAAGCAGATGCTTAACCAACTGAGCCACCCAGGTCCCCCTATTTTTAATTTTTTGAAGAGTCTCCATACTATTTGCCCAGTGGCTGCACAAGTTAGCATTCCCACTGACAGTGTGCAAGGGTTCTTTTTCTCCACGTCCTTCCTATCCTTATTGTTTTCTGAGGTTTTTATTTTAACCATTCTGGCAGGTGTGAGATGATATCTCATTATTCTTTTGATTTACATTTCACTAGGGAGGAGTCAAGATGGCGGAGAAGTAGCAGGCGGAGACTACATCAGCTAGCAGGAGATCAGCTAGATAGCTTATCTAAAGATTACAAACACCTGCAAATCCATCGGCAGATCAAAGAGAAGAAGAACAGCAATTCTGGAAACAGAAAAACAACCACTTTCTGAAAGGTAGGACCGGCGGAGAAGTGAATCCAAAGCGACGGGAAGATAGACCCCGGGGGGAGGGGCCGGCTCCCGGCAAGCGGCGGAGCAACCGCGCACAAAATTAGGACTTTTAAAAGTCTGTTCCGCTGAGGGACATTGCTCCAGAGGCTAAACCGGGGCGAAGCCCACGCGGGGTCAGCGTGGCCTCAGGTCCCGCAGGGTCACAGAAGGATCGGGGGTGTCTGAGTGTCGCAGAGCTTGTGGGTATTGGAACAGGAAAGCCGGCTACAGAGACAGAGCCAACAGTAAGCTCACAGCTCAGGGTTACCTTGAACTGGTCGCAGGCTCGGTGAGCTCGGAGCACGGGAGGTCAGGCAGACGGGAGTAACTGGGCGCAGTTCTCTGAGGGCGACTGAGTAGTGGGGCCCCGGGCTCTCGGCTCCTCCGGGCTGATTTACATTTCACTGATGATGAGTGATGTTGAACATATTTTCATGTGTCTGTTGGCCATGTGTATGTCTGCTTTAGAGAAATATCTGTTCCTGTCTTCTGCCCATTTTGTAATTGGATCATTTGTTTTTTTGGTGTTGAGTTTTACAAGTTCTTTATATATTTTGGATACTAACCCTTCATTAGATATGACGTTGGCAAATATCTTCTCCCATTCAGGAGGTTGCCTTTTAATTTTGTTGTTTTCCTTTTCTGTGCAGAACCTTTTTATTTTGTTTTGATGTAGTCCCAAAAGTTTATTTTTGTCTGTGTTTCTCTTTAGCTATGCTTCCCTTTCCTAGACATACCTGATGTCAGAGAAATTACTGCCAGTGCTCTCTGCTAGGATTTTTGTAGTTTCAATTATCACATTTAAGTCTTTAATCCATTTTGAATTTATTTTTGTGTATGATCTAATAAGGTGGTCCAGTTTCATGCTGTTGCAGGGAACTCTCCAGTTTTTCCAAAATTTGTTAAAGAGACTTTTTCCTGTGGGTTATTTTTGCCTCCTTTGTCTTACAATCATGGGTATATTTCTGGGCTTTCTATTCTGTTCCATTGATCTACGTGTTTATTTTTCTTCCAGGACCATACTATTTTGATTACTACAGCACAGTAATATAACTTGAAGTCAAAATTGTGATGCCTAGAGCTTTTCTTTTCTTTTTCAGGATTGTTTTGACTATTCAGGGTCTTTTGTGGTTCCTTATAAATTTTGAGATTGTCTGTTGTAGTTCTGTGAAAAATCCTATTGGTATTTTTGATAGGGATAGCATTATGTACATTGCTTTCCATAGCATAAACATTTTGGCAATATTTATTCTTTCAATCCATAAGCATGAAATATCTTTCCATTTCTTTGTGTCATCTTCAATTTCTTTCATCAGTATTTTTTTTTGGATTATTTATCTTGAAAAGAGAGTGCATGAGTGGGGGAAGTGGCAGAGGAAGATGGAGAAGGGAAGCAGGCTCCTTGCTGAGGACAGGGCCCAATGGTGGGCTCAATCTCACAACCCTGAGATCATGACCTGAAACAAAACCAAGAGTCAGACACTTAACCAACTGAACCTCCCAGACACTTCATCTTTCATTAGTTTTTTTCTCATTTTCAGAGTACAGGTCTTTCATGTCTTTGGTTAAGTTTATTCCCAGGTATTTTACTATCTTTGGTGCAATTATAAATGGGATTGTTTTCTTAATTTCTCTTTCTGCTGCTGCATTATTAGTGTATAGATATGCAAAAGATTTCTGTATATTGATTTTGTACTTTGCAACCATACTGAATTCATTTATCTTTTTTAGTACTCTTTTGGTAGAGTCTTTTGGGTTTTCTAAATATAGTATCATGTCATCTGCAAATACTGAAAGTTTTACTTCTTCCTTACTGGTTTTTATTCCTTTTATTTCTTTTTGTTATATGATTCCCGTGACTAAGACTTCCAGTACCATGTTAAATAGAAGTGGTGGGAGTCGTCATCCCTGTCTTGTTCCTGACCTTAGGGGAAAACCTCTCAGTTTTTCCCATTGAGAAAGATGTTTACTGTGGATTTTTCATATAAGTCCTCTGTTATGTTGAGGTATGTTTCCTCTGGACCTACTTTGTTGAGGACTTTTATCATAAATGGATATTGTATTTTGTCTAAAGTTTTTCCTGCATCTATTGAAGGCATCATACGATTTTTATCCTTTCACTTATTGATGTGATGTATCACACTGAATGATTTACAAATATTGAACCAGTCTTGTATACTAAGAATAAACCCCACTTGATCGTAATGAATGATTTTTTAAGTATTTTTAGATTCAATTTGTTAATATTTTGTTGAGGATTTTTGCATCTATGTTCACCAGAGATATTGGTCCGTAGTTCTCTTTTTTTGTGGTTTTTTTTTAAGATTTTATTTCTTTATTTGACAGACAGAGATCACAAGAAGGCAGAGAGGCAGGCAGAAAGAGAGAGAGAGGGAAGCAGGCTCCCCGCTGAGCAGAGAGCCCAACGCGGGGCTCTATCCCAGGACCCTGGGATCATGACCTGAGCCTAAGGCAGAGGCTTAACCCACTGAGCCACCCAGGCGCCCATTTTTTGTGGTATTTTTATCTGCTTTTGGTATCAGGGTAATACTGGTCTTATAGAATAAATTTGAAGCTTTCCTCCCTCTTCTAATTCTGGAATTGTTTGTGAAGAATAGGTATAAATTCTTCTTTAAATGTTTGGTGGAAATTATCCTGTGAAGCCATCTGGTCCTGGACTTTTGTTTTGGGGGATTTTTTCTTATTACTGATTCAATTTCCTTTCTGATAATCAGTCTGTTCAAATTTTCTATGTCTTCCTGCTTCCCTTTGGGTAAGTTATATGGTTCTCAGAATTTATTCATTTCTTCTAGGTTGTCCAATTTGTTGGCTTATAATTTTTCATGCAATTTTACATTCAGTGTAATTACTGATAGATGTGTATTTGTTGTCATTTTGTTACTTGTTTATTTTTTGTGGTAGTTTTTGTAGTTTTTCACTGATTCTTCCCTTGCTCTCTTTCATGGTTTTCTTGCTTTCTTTAGTGATATACTTGGATTCCTTTTGTTTTATTTTTTGCATTGTCTATTACTGGTTTTTGATTTCTGATTACCATTAGGTTTGTATATCACCTCTTCTGCATATAGCAGTGTACATTAAGTTGATGGTCACTTAAATTTGAACCTATTCTTTATTCCTTTCCTCACCATATTTCATGCATGTGGTGTTATATTTTACATCCTTTTATTTTATTAATTCTTTCACTGTTTCCTACTTTTTATATTCTTTGTGTTTCCTACTTTTTATACACTTAATTACAGTCTTTCTATTCCGATAAAAAAGTCTCCTATAACATTTCTTGTAGGCCTGTTTAGTGATCATGAACTCCTTTAACTTTTTTGTTTATCTGAGAAAATCTTTATCTCTCCTGAATCCAGCCTTTCTGGATAGAGTATTCTTGGCCACATATTTTTCCCTTTTAACATTTTGAATATATCATGTCATGCCTGCTGGCCTGCAAAATTGTGCTGAACATCTCCTGATAGCCTTATCGGGTTTCTTTGTATGTAACTCTTCTTTTCTCCTGCTGCTTTTAAAGCTTTTTATCACTACTTCTTGCCATTTTAATTACATGTGTCTTGGTATGGACGTCCTTTGGTTGATTTTGTAGGGATATTTGTGCCTCCTGGATCTGGATATGTTTACTTCCCCAGATTAAGAAAGTTTTCAGCTATTATTTCTTCAAATAAATTTCTTGCCCCCTTTTCTCTCTTCTTCTAGGATCCTTATAACACAAATATCATTATGCTTGATGGAGTCACTGTGTTCTCTAAGTCTATTCTCATTTTGTGTATTTTTTTTCTCCCACCTGCTTATCTTGATTAATTTCCAATACTCTGTCTTTTATGTCACTCATTCTTTCCCCAGCTTCTTCTAGCCTGCTGTTTATTCCATGTAGTGTCTTTTAAATTTCACTTATTGTACTATTCACCCCTGATTGGTTCTTTATCACTTTGTTTAGAGTCTCACTGATTTCCTCCCCTTTTCCTCAAATCCAGTGAGTATTTTTATGACCATTACTTTAAATTCTCTATCATACATATTTCTTATATTCATTTCACTTAGGTCTCTTGCTGTAATTTTTTCTTGTTCTTTCACTTGGGACACACTCCTCTATCTTATTTTGTCTAATTCTCTGTTTCTGTGTATTAGGAAAGTTGGGTAATCTCCTGCTCATGAAAATAATAGCCTCATGAAGAATAGGTCTTGGGCACCTGGGTGGCTCAGTGGGTTAAAGCCTCTGCCTTCGGCTCAGGTCATGATCCCAGGGTCCTGGGATCGAGCCCCATATCAGGCTCTCTGCCTGGCGGGGAGCCTGCTTCCTCCTCTCCCTCTCTGCCTGCCTCTCTGCCTACGTGTGATCTCTGTCTGTCAAATAAATAAAATATTTTAAAAAAAGAGAATAGGTCTTATAGTGTTCTGCCTTGCATTGAAGTGTCCCCTTTTCTGCAGAACCTGGCATTTCAGAGCATGTCTTCTATGTGTGGTGCATATGACCTGCTATAGTGTCCTAGTCACTTTTTTATTCAGTCCAGTTGTCTGCAGAGGCACCCCATGCCTGTTTTGGGCAGTGTTTTGTTCCCAGCCAGGGTGAGACATACAGTTTTAACAAGGTACATGAGGATCTGCTTGCAAAGTGATTCCTGCAGCTATGGTTGCAGAGACCAGGGCTGTGCAGGTGAGGCACACAGTTTTACCAAGATGTGCCTTGGACTTCCACAGGGCCTGCCACCACAACTACTGCCAGAAAGGAGGCCCCACGAAGCACACTAATCAAGAGATATGGTGCTGGAAATGTTTATGCCAGTCTTCCGAGGTAAGAGATCTAAAATGCTGGGGCTGAGGCAATTATTATTTGATAGGGTGAATCTGCTAAAGCATGGGAGGAAGGGGCTTGGCATAAGCAAGGTAGGTAGTGAGTGTTGGTGCTGCACTGGTTCTCACAGGAAGATAGCACATGCCAGTTCCTTTGTTTCTAGAAATGGTCTTCCTAAGAACACTGCTCTTCTAGGATATGCTCTGAGATGAGTAAATAGCTCTTCCTCCCATATTCCCCAAGCATTTTTGAAACTGCTACTTCTACACTTTATCTTTGTGGGCTCTTTGTCATGCTCTCTTTAAGGGCTGGGACTCACCTTCCTATTGCCTTCTGGGCTTTCCCAAAAAAAAGCCCACTTATTTTTTAAATTCTTGGCTTTCAGTTCCTATAGTTGTAAGAACTCATGAAATTTGACCCCTTTCACTTTCAAAACTAAGTGTTATAAAGATTCATCTTCCTCATGTGTGCTCCCCAGTGTGACAGTTTCTTGCCTTTCTCTGCATCTGTGGCTCCCTCCCCACCCTCTGTGGACAGTCAATACCTGTTTTTCTCCCCACCATATCTCTGCCTTTCCTGCCCTCTTCAATGTTCCCTCTTCACTACTTTCAGTTGTGAAATTTTTTCTGCCAGTCTTTACATCATTTTTCGGGTTATTTATGCTGATATGAGTGTTACCTTGTTGTATTCATGGGATGAGATGAGCTTAGGGTCCTCTTACTCCACCAACTTCCCAACCTAAAAATTTTATAACTCTTAATCTGAAGTTTCTCCTCCATCCTATTCTCTTTGCAATTATTTGTTGAAGAAACCATGTCTTTTGTTCTCTAGATTTCTCCACAGTCTTGATTTTGCTATGCTCTGAATTTACTATATATTCATATTTGGTTCCACAGACTTGATCAAATTTTAGTTGATTGTTTCTTCCTTTGACTTCCTAGATGGTGCTGTGCTCCTCTATTTGGAGGTATGAATTATTTGGCTGCCCCTCTTGTCTATGGTGTTAAATGTTTTCAGTGGTTCAATACCATCAGGCTTAGGTTGAGGACATCTCTCCGGATATTTGGGTGGTCAGAAGCTCAATCTCTAAAGTGTAAAAGACTTCATGAGAACAATATTCCCTAAGTTCTCGAGTATTGATAAATTTGTGTTTTTTTTTTTTTTGAAGGTCAACTTGGATATAAAAACTGAGCTCACATTTTCTTTCCTTGGGTGTGCTAAGGGTGCTACTATTTTTTTCCTCTGAATAAAGCTTTATTATCAAAGTCTGACAATGATCTTATTTTCTATATTTTCTTTTTTATTCTTTTAATTGAAAGTGGGTTTTTTTTTACCCTTTAAATGCCAGTAGTTTTACTAGACTATGTCTCTTTGATGGTTGAGCTTGACCAATTTTCTCAGGTACATGGCTGTGTTACTTTAATATTAATTAAATAATATTTCAAGAAAGTTGTCTTGCATTAATTTTCAGAAATTGTTGTATTTTATTCCTATAATTTTCTTCTCTGGGGCCTGAAAGCCCATGGAAAGTTAAAAAAAAAAAGTTTCAAAAACTCCTGAGGGCATGATTGCAGAGATGAATGAAGAATTGCCAAGTAGTATTGAAGGCCCAATTGATATTAAATGGCATGAACTTGCAGTGGAGCCAATGGGCACCATTCTTTAACTTCCTGTAATAGAACTTCACATAAGCAAACAAAACAGATATTTGGGAGTATCCAGTGCTGTATATTGGCAAGGCAGATAGAATGTAAGGTCAATGGGGATGAAGGTTCCAGGTGCTAGTTAAAATGTAGTTGAAATAGTTATCAGAATGGTAATTATACAAGTAAGAAAAAATATTCTCCAGATTTTGTAGAACAGCTCCAATTACTTTTTACTTTATTTTCAATACAGAAAATTTAAATGTACAATTAAGGGTAGTTTAACTCTTACTCTTTTGTAAGAATATTTACAATGTATTGACAAATCAGAGAAAAAATATTGATAACTTTTGTGACCCAATTTCTTACTCAAATAAAAATACTCCACTTCTGTATACTTCAGCCAAGCCATAAAAAAGAACACATGGATTGTGTTGTGCAGCAATAATGTCAATGAAAACAATGCATGAGAAAATACCTTTTAATTTAAAACATTTTTTGTAGGAGTCACACAAACGAATGTCAGTTTTAGATTCTTACTAATATTATTTCTGCTAAATTCTAGGCTTGTGGAGCTAAAGATACCACCATGCCAGAAAATAAGCAAAGCTGTTATTTGTCCATAGACTGTCTTTCTAAAGTGGAAATCTACCAATGTTTCTGAGTATTTTTTGCACTTATACTCAGCTTAAGGTAATGCTAGACAACATTGTAATGATGAAAGCATATCATTTTCTTGGTCTCTTTTCCCTCATAGCCATGATAAAAATGGCTTTTGATCAAATCCCTATTTTCTTTTAAGTTTCTCAGTGTTCTCTGCTCTTTATCTTTGAAATATCTGACATTGATTACACTTATTAATTGATTGACTTTTCTATCACTTTCTTCTATATTTCTGTTGAGCAGAGGCAATATATGGAGTTAATGTTTATCTCCACAAGGTGGTGGCTTCAATGGAAGCAAACCAGATGCACAACAAAGCCCATTCATAAATCTGAATAAAGCCTGTGGTCAACTTTAGAATCTCATATGAGGTTTTGCTACCTCTAGTTAATCTACCTTTCCTGTCACTCCAAACCGCATCCTTCTTTCTTTTTTTTTTCTTTTCCTTTTTTCTTCTGTCTTTCTTTCATTTCTTTCTTTCTCCTTTGCAATTGTCCAGTCAGTAGCTATTTTATCATTTTTGTCTTTTGTTTGCTATAACCAATATGATGAAAGTGAATGGGACGCACTGGGGACAGTTAATCAGGATCTTAATGTGAGCTTCCTATTTACCCAGCTTGCACCCTTGAAACAATTTCCCCCTGTAAGATCTCAGCCATTTTCTGTCTCCAGCTACCTTAAGACACCTGTTTCTGCTCTCCACATCTGATTTCAGGATGCTAATGCATTCACAAGGAACACCAGTGTCTGAAGTCTTTGCTGAACCAAGGTGAAGTAAGAGATACAGAGTCTCTCCCTGTGACAATGCTGGAGATATCTACATTGAAACTACTGATTGTAATATGTTGAAAAATTATCTCCAAAATTTGTGTCCTCTAAAAACTTCACAATGTGATCTTATTCTAAAATAACAGATTAGAGGTATGCTACTGCAAACTGGGAAGCTCTAGAACCCACCAGAAGCTGGAAGAATCATGAAGTTTGTGGTAATTTTTAATGGTACCCTAAGAAACAAATACACTGATATTGCGCCAAAGATCCCATAAAACTGCCAAAACTGTTGACACCAACACTGATGATTCTTTGGCTTTGAATGTCTCAAGATTTACTCTTTAAACTGCAGCCTCCTTGCTAAATGATTCAGAGTTAAGTATCTTGGGCCTGGCCCAGAATATAGTCTAATATTCACCATGTTATACCTAGACTCTGTCCTCATACCTTGTCTATTTCCAGGATCAAACTTGTTTATCTTGATTCTTCATCTATATTTTTTCCCAGAAGAATCCTTAGACTCTAGTGTAATATAATGTGTCCCTTGTTTAAAAGATTTTTTTTTTTAATTTGAGATAGATGGGGTGGGGATAGTAGGGTAAGGGGCAGAAGGAAAGGGAGAGGATCTCAAGCAGAGTCCATGCTGAGCACAGAGCCTGATGCAGGCCTCAATCTCATGTCCCTGTGATCAGGACCTGAACTGAAACCAAGATTGGTCATTTGACTGACTGAGTCAACCAAGGTCCACTGGATCCCTTTTGTAGTCCTACCACCTCTGTAAATATTCAAAATGTGCCTGATATTTCTATATCCATTATCCTGAACATACCTTGTGTTGTCTCTTTAAAGAGTCTGCTTCTGGTCAATAATAACCCCTTCTTAGAAATATGGAGAAATATTGATACTCATTCAAGTAAGTCTCATGCAATACCAAGGGATGGGGAAAAGAGAAGGGTGGTGCTATTTCATTCTTGCTTATCAGTACACATAAATTACAAATGTTAGCTGCTACAATCTCTGTCTGGTGGTCCATGGTGGCCCATGGACTCCAGAAGAGAACTGTTTTTTAGTGACTACTTAGGCCATGATAATCTTTCTATTGCTTCTATGCCACATTAGGGCATGATATAATTTATGAGGTTGCATAAAGTCCCATATTAGACAAAACATATGACAGTCATTTCCACTCTCAAGTCATAAGATCTTATTATCCACATTGCAAAGCATTAGGTGAAGGACCCCTGTCTTCCTTGTTATTATAATTTACATACTTCTTGATTTTCATTTCTTTCCTCTCCAAGCTAAGGGGAGTATTAAGACTGTGAAAAGTGTCTCTTTCTCCTCACCACACACTGCTATGAATTAATCTAATTCAACATACTGCTCTCAAACAGCTTCGCTAGGGAGCATGTTAGTCATGTGGTTAACAGAACCAGTTTAAATATTTGTTAGCAAGCTTTAGAGTGGCTTTGAATGGCCTTGAAGCAATTTGTTACTTTCTTTACAATTGGAAGGGGGTGGGATTTCACACTTACTATCTTCAGCTTTAGGATTTTAACAGAAATTGTGAATTAAAATTTCCATTTAAAGTAAGTCAAGGAGGAGGATTCAAGATGGTGGACAAGCAGCAGACTGAGATGATGTCAGGTAGCAGGAGATCAACTAGATAGCTTATCAAACCATTCTGAACACCCATGAATCCAACAGGAGATCAAAGAGAAGAGCAGCAATTCTAGAAACAGAAAATCAACCACTTTCTGAAAGGTAGGACCAGCGGAAAAGTGAATCTAAAGCGACGGGAAGATAGACCACAGGGAGAGGGGCTGGCTCCCGGCAAGTGGCAAAGCAACGGAGCACAAAATCAGAACTTTTAAAAGTCTGTTCCACAGAGGGACATCGCTCCAGAGGCTAAACCGGGGTGAAGCCCAGACGTGGCCTCAGGTCCTGCAGGATCACAGAAGGATCGATGGTCTCTGAGTGTCGAGGAGCTCACAGGTATTAGAACAGGGAAGCTGGCTACAGAGATGGAGCCGAAGAGTGAGCTCTCAATTCAGGGTTACCTTGAACCGTGATCTGTCGCATAGGAGTGGATCTCCCATCTGAGTGGAGACCCCTACAAGATCCAGGGTGACCACCCTGGAAGAGCTCAGGGGTCTGTGGGGTTTGAAGAATCAAGGTGGGGCTCTGTGCTAAAGACAGAGAAGCTTGGTCACAGGCTGAGTGAGCTCAGAATGTGACCAGAGGCCAAGGAGATGGGAGTGATAGAGCGCTTTTTTCTCTGATGGCCCTCTGAGGAGTGGGGCCCCAAGATCTCGGCTCCTCTGAGCCAGATATTGGGAGACCACCATTTTCATTCCCTTCCTCAAGAACTCTACAGAAAACGTTCAGAGAACAAAAGCTCCCAAAAGCGACCCAAACGGACTACTTAGCCTGGCCCTTGGTAAGGGCTGTGCAATTCCACTTTGGGCAAAGACACTTGAGAATCACTACAACAGGACCCTCCCCCAGAAGATCAACAAGAAATCCATCCAAGACCGAGTTGACTTACCAAGGAGAACAGCAGAATTCCAGAGGAGAAAGCAAAGCATGGAGTTGATGGCTTCTCCCCATGATTCTTCAGTCTTGAAGAATTAATTAATTAATTAATTTTTTATTTTAATTTTTTTTTCCTTTTGCTAATTTTTTTAACTTTTACGCTTTCCACTTTGAATGTTTTCTTAACTAGCTTATCTTAACAATACCTTTCATTTTATTAAAAAAAATCTTTTTTGAACCTTCATTATTATAGTCATATTTTATCCTTCAATTTATCTAAGTTTATTTTTTGTATACACACAGGGTTTTATTCTTCTAAAAAAACGTGGGGTAAAACCCTTCTAAAAGATCCAAATACATGCTAAATCTAGCACAGGGCTTTGTTCTAGTCTCCAGCCTGAGGAAATTCACTCCACTTTGTTTTTCTTTATTCTCCCAACCAACTTATTTTATCAAATCTTTTTTTAGAAATTAAAAAACTTTTCATCTTTATAGTCATATTCCACCCCTGCATTGTGTTTATCCTTACATAAGTTTTTCACTTTTTAAAATTAAGGTTGGAAGTTTCTTCTAAGAGAACAAAATACTCCCAAAATAAAGTGGGAGACCCTGTTCTATTCACCAGTCTAATATATATATTTTATATATATATAATAAATGATATATATATCAAAAAAGATAAAATAAAAAATATCATATATCATAAAAAATATCTTGATATATATATATGATATTTTTTATTTTTATTTTTATTTTATCATTTTTTTCTTTTTTTAATTTTTTTCTGAACTTCTTTTTACCCCCTTTTCTCTCCCTTTTCTCTCCCCATGACCTGGGGTCTCTTCTGATTTTGTTAAAGCACATTTTCCTGGGATCTTTGCCACCCTTTAAGTATTTGATTTTCTCCTTCATATATTCTTATCTGGATAAAATGACAAGGCGGAAAAACTCAGCAGAAGAAAAAAGAACAAGAGGCTGTACTGAATCAATACAGATATTGGTAATAAGTCAGATCTAGAGTTCAGAATGACAATTCTCAAGGTTCTAGACAGGCTCAAAAAAGGCATGAAAGATATTAGAGAAACCCTCTCAGGAGAAATAAAAGCCCTTTCTGGAGAAATGAAAGAACTACAGTCTAACCAAGTTGAAATAAAAAAAGCTATTGATGAGGTGCAATCAAAAATGGAGGCTCTTACTGTTAGGATAAATGAGGCAGAAGAGAGAATTAGTGATATAGAAGAAAAAATGATAGAGAATAAAAAAGCTGAGCAAAAGACAGACAAACAACTACTGGACCATGAGGGGAGAATTTGAGAGATAATTGATACCATAAGATGAAACAACATTAAAATAATTGGGATTCCAGAAGAAGAAGAAAGAGAGAGGGGAGCAGAAGGTATATTGGAGAGAATTATTGGAGAGAATTTCCCTAATATGACAAAGGGAATAACCATCAAAATCCAGGAGGTGCAGAGAACCCCCCTCAAAATCAATAAAAATGGGTCCACACCCTGTCATCTAACAGTAAAATTTACAAGTCTTAGGGACAAAGAGAAAATCCCAAAAGCAGTTGGGGAAAAGAAGTCTTCACATACAATGGTAAAAATATTAGATTGGCAACAGAATTATTCACAGAGACCTGGTAGGCCATAAAGAACTGGCATGATATATTCAGAGCACTGAACAAAAAAATACATGCAGTCAAGAATACTATATCCAGCTAGGTTATCATTGAAAATAGAAGGAGAGATAAAAAGCTTCCAGGACAAACAAAAACTGAAAGAATTTGCAAACACCAAACCAGCTCTACAGAAAATACTGCAAGGGGTCCTCTAAGCAAAGAGAGAGCCTAATAGTAGTAGGTCAGAAAGAAACAGAGACAATATACAGTAATAGTTACCTTACAAGCAATACAATGGCACTAAATTCATATCTCTCAATAGTTACCCTGAATGTAAATGGGCTAAATGCCCCAATCAAAACACACAGGGTATCAGAATGGATAAAAAAAAAAAAAAAAACACACATCAATATGCTATCTACAAGAAACTCATTTTAGACTCAAAGACACCTCCAGATTTAAAGTGAGGAGGTGAAAAACAATTTACCATGCTAATGGGCAACAAAAGAAAGCTGGGGTGGTAATCCTTATATCAGATCACTTAGATTTTAAGCCAAACACTATAATAAGAGATGAGGAAGGACACTATATCATACATAAAGGGTCTGTCCAACAAGAAGATCTAACAATTTTGAATGTCTGTGCCCCTAATTGGAGCAGCCAACTATATTAACCAATTTCTAACAAAATCAAAAGGCACATCAATAGTAATAGAATAATAGTAGAGGAGTTTAACAAACCCCCCTCACTGAAATGGACAGATCCTCCAAGCAAAAGATCAAAAAGAAAATACAGGCCTTACATGACACACTGGACCAGGTGGACATAACAGATATATTCAGAACATTCCATCCCAGAACAACAGAATACACATTCATCTCTAGTGCACATGGAACATTCTCCAGAATAGATCACATCCTGGGTCCTAAATCAGGTCTCAACTGGTATCAAAATATTGGGATCATTCCCTACATATTTTCAGACCACAATGCTCTGAAGCTAGAATTCAATCACAAGAGGAAGTTTGGGAATAACCCAAATTCATGGAGACTAAGAGCATGCTCCTAAAGAATGCATGGGTCAACTAGGAAATTAAAGAAGAATTGAAATAATTCATGGAAACAAATGGTAATGAAAACACAACAGTTCAAAATCTGTGGGACACAGCAAAAGCAGTCCTGAAAGGAAAGTATAAAGTGATACAAGCCTTTCTCAAGTACCAAGAAAGGTCTCAAATAGAAAACCTAACCCTACACCAAAAGGAGCTTGAGAAAGAACAACAAAGAAAGCCTAAACCCAGCAGAAGAAGAGAAATCATAAAGATCAGAGCAGAAATCAATGAAATAGAAACCAAAAAAAAAAAAAAACAGTAGAACAAATCAATGAAACTATGACCTGGTTCTTTGAAAGAATTAATAAGATTGATAAACCCCTGGCCAGACTTAACAAAAACAAAAGAGAAAGGACCCAAATTAATAAAAACATGAATGAAAGAGAGATCACAACCAACACCAAAGAAATAGAATTATAAGAACATATTATGACCAACTCTATGCCAGCAAATTTTACAACCTACAAGAAATGGATGCATTCGTAGAGAGATATAAACTACCACAACTGAACCAGGTAGAAATAGAAAACCTGAACAGACCCATAACCAGTGAGGAGATTGAAACAGTCATCAAAAATCTCCAAACAAAAAAGAGCCCAGAGCCAGACGGCTTCCCAGGGAAATTCTATCAAACATTTAAAGGGCAATTAATTCCTAGTCTCCTGAAACTGTTCCAAAAAATAGAAAAGGAAGGAAAACTTCCAAACTCATTTTATGAGGCCTGCATCACCTTGATCCCAAAACCAGATAAGGATCCCTCAAAAAAGAGAATTGCAGACCAATATCCTTGATGAACACAGATGCGAAAATTCTCACCAAAATACCAGCCAATAGGATCCAACAGTACATTAAAAGGATTATTCACCACGACCAAGTGGGATTTATTCCAGAGCTGCAAGATTGGTTCAACATCCACAAACCAATCAATGTGATGCAATACATTAATAAAAGAAAGAACAAAAACCATATAATACTCTCAATAGATGCTGAAATAGCATTTGACAAAGTACAGTATCCCTTCCTGATCAAAACTCTTCAAAGTGTGAGGATAGAGGGCACATACCTCAATATTATCAAAGCCATCTATGAAAAACTACCGCAAATATCATTCTCAATGGAGAAAAACAGAACTTACCCGCTAAGGTCAGGAACATGGCAGGGATGTCCATTATCACCACTGCTATTCAACATAGTATGAGAAGTCCCAGCCTCAGCAATCAGACAACAAAAATAAATTAAAGGCATCCAAATCGGCAAAGAAGTCAAACTATCACTCTTTGCAGATGATATAATACTATATGTGGAAAACCCAAAAGACTCCACTCCAAATCTGCTAGAATTTGTACAGGAATTCAGGAAAGTGTCAGGATATAAAAGCAATACACAGAAATCAGTTGCATTCCTGTACACCAACAACAAGACAGAAGAAAGAGATATTAAGGAGTCAATCCCATTTACAATTGCATCCAAAACCCTAAGGTACCTAGGAATAAACCTAACCAAAGAGGCAAAATATCCATACTCAGAAAACTATACAGTACTCATGAAAGAAATTAAGGAAGACACAAGAAATGGAAAAATGTTCCATTCTCCTGGATTGGAAGAACAGATATTGTGAAAATGTCTATGCTACCTAAAGCAATCTACATATTTAATGCAATCCCTATCAAAATACCATCCATTTTTTTCAAGGAAATGGAATAAATAATCCTTAAATTTATATGGAAAAGACCTCGAATAGCCAAAGGAATACTGAAAAAGAAAGCCAAAGTTGGTGGCATCACAATTCCAGACTTCAAGCTCTATTACAAAGCTGTCATCATCAAGACAGTATAGTACTGGCACAATAACAGACTCATAGATCAATGGAACAGAACAGAGAGCCCAGACATAGACCCTCAACTCTATGGTCAACTGACCTTTGAAAAAGCAGGAAATATTGTCCAGTGGAAAAAAAGAAAGTCTCTTCAACAAATGGTGTTGGGAAAATTGGACAGCCCCATGCAGGAAAATGAAACTGTACCATTTCCTAACACCACACATGAAAATAGAATCAAAATGAATGAAGGACCTCAATGTGAGAAAGGAACCCATCAAAATCCTTGAGGAGAACACAGGCAGCAACCTCTGCGATCTCAGCCACAGCAACTTTTTCCTAGGAACATTGCCAAAGGCAAGGGAAGCTAGAGCAAAAATGAACTATTGGGACTTCATTAAGATCAAAACTTTTGCACAGCAAAGGAAACAGTTAACAAAACCAAAAGACAACTGACAGCATGGGAGAAGATATTTGCAAACGACATATCAGATAAAGGGCTAGTATCCAAAATCTATAAAGAGCTTAGCGAACTCAACACCCAAAGAACAAATAATCCAGTCAAGAAATAGGCAGAGGACATGAACAGACATTTCTGCAAAGAAGACATCCAGATGGCCAACAGACACATGAAAAAGTGCTCCATATCACTCTGCATCAGGGAAATACAAATCAAAACCACAATGAGATAAGACCTCACACCAGTCAGAATGGCTAAAATTAACAAGTCAGGAAATTACAGATGGGGGTGAGGATGCGGAGAAAGGGGAACCCTCCTACACTGTTGGTGGGAATGCAAGCTGGTGCAACCACTCTGGAAACAGCATGGAGGTTCCTCAAAAAGTTGAAAATAGAGCTACCCTATGACCCAGCAATTGCACTACTGGATATTTACCCTAAAGATACAAATGTAGTGATCCAAAGGGGCACGTGTACCCGAATGTTTATAGCAGCAATGTCCACAATAGCCAAACTATGGAAAGAACCTAGATGTCCATCAACAGATGAATGGTTAAAGAAGAAGTGATATATATATACAATGGAATACTATGCAGCCATCAAAAGAAAATCTTGCCATTTGCGACGACGTAGATGGAACTAGAGGGTATTATGTTAAGTGAAATAAGTCAATCAGAGAAAGACAACTATCATATGACCTCCCTGGTATGAAGAAGTGGAGATGCAATGTGGGGGGTTTGGGGGGTAGGAAAGGAATAAATGAAACAAGATTGGATTGGGAGGGAGACAAACCATAAGAGACTCTTAGTCTCACAAAACAAACTGAGGGTTGCAGGCGGAGGGGGGTAGAGAGGGGGTAGTGGGGTTGTGGACATTGGGGAGGGTATGTACTATGGTAGTGCTGTAAAGTGTGTAAACTTGGCAATTCACAGACCTGTACCCCAGGGCTAATAATATATTATGTATTTATTTTAAAAATTTTAAACAATTATTTAAAAAGAAAGAAAGAAAGACAAAAACCATATGATTTCACTCATATGTGGAATTAAAGAAAGAAAACAGATGAACATATGGGAAGGGGAAAAAAGAGAGGAAAGCAAACCATAAGAGACTGTAGAGAACAAACTGAGGATTGATGGAGGGGTGGTAGGCGGGGAATGGGTTAAATGGGTGATAGGTATTAAGGATGGCACTTGTGTTGAATGTGATTAAACTCTACTCCTAAAACTAGTATTACATTGTATCTTAACTAATTAGAACTTAAATAAAAATTTGGGAAAAAATAAAGTGAGTCAAAATTCCACTATTAATTATAGTCTTCCCCTCAAGTATAGTAAAAGTGCAGGCATTTCCCTATCTCTTATCTGTTGCCTTAGGAACACTGTGATTCCAAGACAAGAGAGGGTCCTTTCTAGCACCTTGAAACACAGATCTACTGTGGTCTTAGGTAGATAGCACAATGGGACAGACCAAGGGAATTACTGGGAAGAATATTGGGTAAAAAAGGAGAGGGTGTGTTTCAGTGCATGATATGGCAAACCAAGGCTATGTGATTAAGTTCCTCCCATTTTTGTAGTCATCGGGCAATGTAAAATCAGTTGTTACCACAAAATTCCAGAATAAGAATCAATAGTTTCTGTGGCTCAGGTATAGAAATTCCTCAGGATCTTGCAGAGATACATAAAGGACAAGAGATTGACAACATACAAGGTAATAGACTTCTTTGAAACTGGTCTGTTCATACTGCAGGCCACCCTATTCTTTTGAGGGAGTATAATAACCTGTTACATGGAAGCAACTCCCAAATAAGATTCAATTAAACAGATGAATTTTTATTTCAAAGTAGGTTTAAAATCATGAGTTAAATAGTTCTTTCCGATTAATATCCTGGAATCTCAAAGGCAAATTCATGTGTTCTGCCTCTGGATGGGGTAGGAATTGAGGCTATAAATATTTTTAATTATAGAATGAAAAAGGGGATATATTTGTTATAATATGCAGCAGTCATAAAGTTCACATCTGGATTTAACACTTTTTACATATATTAAGTTAAAAGGGAGAGCTATACTAGTTCTTACTTTGTAAGAAAATACGAAGGAATAGAAGGTATAGAACAAACTGCTTATGTTGAAGCTTAAGCAAAAGAAACATGGGCTCAAATGTGTCCAGGTCACTGCAATAGGAAAAGGCATAAACCAAAGTTCTTTCTCGAGTAAATTCAAGAACCCCTTGAATTTTTCTTGTATATATACCCTTTGCAATTTCCATGGATCAGATATGATAATATTCCTTTCATAAATTTAGGATGATAAAACACTGTCTTCCTACCAAACAGTCAAAAGCACTTTATATTTGGGCTTCTGTGTAGTCTAGTATGCAGATTAAAAACAAATTAATGTGTTGAAATATTTTCAGAGTTCTTACTCATATGACTACAGTAATGATCCTATTCTCCAAAGAGTTCCTTGATTATGATTTTCTAGAACAGCGTTCCTCCTAGATTATTCCCAGAATGGCCTTAAGTCACTCAACTTTATGACACACTGCTCCTTTTGTGTTCACTCCACATCCTATGCAAATACAGAAACACCTTGGTCATTGCCCCAAATTTCCTTTTCAACCTCTTCTACCCTCAATCCTAGAAATTCTCTCAAATGAAAGTAACTCTGATTTGCATTTTGGGATTTCCTGGAATGATTGTAAGGGAGAATAAATTGAAATTGGGAGTTATTTTTTATTTTCTTCTATCTTCTTATAAATTTTTATGAAATGTACATGAGTAATGCTGGTAAATACCAATTCACAGCCTGTTGCTGACATTTGAGCACTGGGTGTTTAAAGTGACTAGAAATAATCCCAAATAACACCACCCCACTTGCTCCATACCTGTCAAATCAGGATAATTCCAGTAGCCAATTCACTTCTTTTTTTATTTGAATATAGTTGGCACACAATATTACATTAGTTTCAGGTATACAACTTAGTGATTTTATAAGTTTATACATTATGCTATGTTCACCACAAGTGTAGCTACCATCTGTCCCCCTTCACCTATTTTGTTCAATTTCCTCGCCTCCCTCCCTTCAGGCAACCATCAGCTTGTTCACTAGTTTACCTTCTACAGTCTTTTATAGAAATTCCAACTTGACAGATAACATGCCAATTTTTCACCTAAAAGCCATTATCTCTGCTCTTCTTCTTGAAAAATAGAATTTGACTTTTTCAGGAAGTAGACAGAAATCCCTTAATCTCAAATTAAAGTAGACCTTAACCCAGCCCCAAAGGATCAACCAATTGCTCCAGTCATTTGAATTCTATTTTCCTCCATAAGTAATTTATCTAGAATTGGGCCCAGAGCTGATTGAATTCTGAAGACCAAGCAAGGTATAAAAGGGAGGGCTGTTTCTAATAAACATTTTGCCTGCTGGTAGATGAGACATAAGAGGGTGGCTTGCTGACGCCATTCGTTATCCCTTCTTCCAGATTTAGATGAAAAAGAAAAGCCTACAACTCTGTCAGCCATCTAAGAATCTTGAGAAGACAATTGTGAGAATAAAAGGCCAATAGAGCAGGAATGAAAAGTCTGGCAAGGAAAGACAAATACTGTATGATATCTCTTATAAGTGAAATCGAAAAACAAAACTGAACTTAAAAAAAAAAAAAACAGAGTGGAATGGTGGTTACCAAAGAATGGATGGGGGGGATGGGAGAGATGTTGTTTAAATGTACATACTTGCAACTAATAAATTCATTCTGGAGCTCTAAGACATAGTAAAGTGATTATAGACAACACAACTGTATCACAAATATAAAACTTGCTATGAGACTAGATCTTAATTGTTTCCACCACTAGAAGAATGATAATTATGTTACATGAAAGAAGTGTTATTAAGGCTACAGTAGCAATCATATTGCAATATAAATGTATCAAATCAATATGCTGTATGCCTTAAATTTATACAATGTTATATGTCAATTATATCTCAATAATAATTTTAAAAAGAGTTGAGATATTTGATGTCACTGTTCAGCAGCTGAACCAATACTAGCAACTGTTTACCCATAGGCCAGCAGATCTCAAATTTATTGAGATCTTTCCAATCATACTTATTATTAAGGAATGTTAATTTGCTACTTTTGATAAATGTGCTATGGTTACATAAGATGTTAATATTAAGGGAAGCTGGATAAAGAATATACAGGAAATCTTATCTCTGCAGCTCTTCTATAAATCTAAAATTGTTTCAAAGTAAAAATTTTAAAAATTGAGGACCCTCCAAAAGCTTTCACTTATATAAATATATCCATTGATATTTATCAAAGTATAAATGAAAAAAGAAACATTTTAACTATATTTTATTTATTAACTCATTTAAATGCTAAAAATAATAATTTTGTGTTAATGTAAATAACATTTTCATGAACATTATTTTTTCCAAAACAAAAGTAAAGTTAATGAGAGGAGTTATGATGCTTCACATTTCTGCAAATTTCTTTAATGTCTGGTATGATAGAAAACAGCTAGATTCCCATCTCCTTCTGTATTTAATCTCTTGTGAAATGTAGTTCTGGTTCAATTAAATGAAGAAAATCTAGCCTCACACAACAGCCATTTTGGATAATTATAGATATTTCTCTTTGATATTTAACTGAAATTCAAGAAGTGGTATTTTTTAAAAAGGTTAGTTGCACCATGGAATCAGAAACTGTCTAAATGAGCTTTTCATGCTCTGATACATTAAATTCTGTTTTCCTATCTTACATTTTGAATGGATCTTCTACGCACTCATAATTTTGTACCATAATATATTCACTTGCCATCTGGAAAATACTGGTTCACTGAATTTTATGCAGAACTTTCAACTGATGACACATTTCATTTTACAATATTAAAAAAAATCACAGTTTTTGTTAATATCACCACTGATTTCATCAGAAAAGTCTTTCAGCTGGGAAGCTGACAAGTTCAGGAAAGCAGATATAAGTTTTCCAAAACTCCAAGGAAAGTGAAAATGTTATTATTGGTAACAAATACTTTGAGTCATTTTCCCTAATATGACAGGTTCGTTTTGTTCTTTTTCAAGAAAATATTTGCTATATATCCAAGTCTGTATAACCACAGTTTGCCTGTTAAAAAAAAATGATATTTCTTGAAAAAAATAACCAATTCAGCTATTACTCAATTTCACATGCTCTTTTTCTGGAGACAACCATTAAACACCAGTATGTAGCAGAATTTTATGCAAACTCTCCACTTATTCCCATAGATTATTAAGATATGTACTCAACGTTTGAGATTTAATAAAATTCACATTTTTTTACTGCTTCCTCAAGAGCTTTCTAAAGTGGAACAAGTTTTATTTTTCTTCAACTGCATGGCAATGAAGAATACAATGACTACTGCTACTACAATATGGTGCTACTTTGTTGATTTGTGTGTTTCTTAACACAGTGTTTATCTTGCATTTTAAATGGATCATTTACCCACAGTTTAACATTCCATTGCTTTAGCATGAACAGTACAAATATCAACAAAGTGAAAAAGGCAAATAGTATCTTAGAACTATTATTAAAACAGTATTTTACCTTGGAGAAATCTGAAAGAGTCTCAGGAACCTATAGAGGTTCATGGACCATACTTTGAGGACCATATTTAGACTTAAGCAAGAAAAATAACTTTAATTTCCTTTATCTACTCTTAATTAGTTTGTACTTAATTACTTGCACTTAAGGCAAAAAGTTCTGACTTTTTGAGTCAGAAGATGAGTCTCTTCTTGTTTGAAGCCAGAGATAATTCACTGCTCAAAGTTCTGTGGCCTTTTCCTAACAAGTCCATGAGGGCTTTACTTCTCTAAGTATTGGAACAATAGCAAGAAACTTTCAAACTGCATGCAATAGGAAAGCTTTGAAGTATTTTCTATGATCTAATTTCTTTTTTTTTAAGATTTTATTTATTTATTTGACAGAGAGAGAGCTCACAAGTAGGAAGAGAGGCAGAAGGAAGCAGGCTCCCTGCCGAGCAGAGAGCCCGATGTGGGGCTTGATCCCAGGACTGTGGGATCATGACCCTAGCTGAAGGCAGAAGCTTTAACCCACTGAGCCACCCAGGTGCCCTTCTATGATCTAATTTCAAATAGGAATCTTGAATGATTAATTACTGAACTGTAATTCTACTCATTTCCATAAGTGTGTTAAGAAAGTCTTCCTTGGCATTATTACTTCTTCATGTTAGAGAAGATGCTTGTTTTAAAAGAGTTGAGTTAGAAATAGGAACAAACCTCTCCCAAAGGTGTGGCACTAGGGATCTTGTACACAAGGTATGACACGTTTCAATTTGAAGAAGAAAAAGACCCAAGAATAAGGACAAGTTTCTCTGTATTTCTATTTTGAGGACATATTGCAACAAGAATGTTGGTTCCATTCTAATGTATTTTATAGTTTGGTTGTGTTAAAGAAAGTCACTTAGTATTCTAAATCCCCCTTCACTGCAATATTTAACTATAACTCTTCAAATATTTGAACACATGTTTTATATAATAAAACCTTTAGGTAACACAGGGAGAGGCTTGAGAGATTTAAAGACAGAAAAATAAATTTGACTAGAGGCTAAAAGTAAGAAAAAGAACTTAAAAAAAGACTAGGAGATTCTTATGCTCTGATATAGTAACCAGAAAAATAAAACTCTTTAGTAATGGAGAAACTGTGTTTTCAATGCCTAAATTTAATTGCTGATATTCTGATTTAAAGGATATAATTTCTTACTTTACTCATGAAAAGACAAATACTGTATGTTTCCACTTATATGAATTATCTAAAATATTCAAACATTATGCTAAGTGAAAAAAGCCAGTCACAAAAGACCACGTTATATTATTTCATTCAGAATAAGTTTTCAGAATACTTTCAGAAGTATTCAGAATAAGTAAATCTATAGAGACAATAAATTAGTGGTATGTGAACTATATCTCAATAAAGCTTTAAAACAAAAGGATGATTTCTTAACAAAATATAAAAATGATGTTCATATACATTTCCTATTTCCTTAATGTCTCAACAAAAGCAGGTTTTTCATCACCATCACCATATTTGAGGGTCCTTTCTTTAACAATCCTTGTCAGCCTGAGAGAGCTAAGACACTGGCTAGGTGCCTGGAGAAAAAAGTATCTGGCCACCCCAGTACCAAAAATACTTGAATTTGGGACAGAGTTGACAACATTGAATAATTACAATATAATGGAATAAGTTGCTGTAATGGTTGTATTCAGTGAGACAGAAGCTGGATAGGTAGGTTGAGAAAAAGGCATCGAGGATACAATTTGATCCATGAATCAAGGTCACAGAGGACAAAAATAAAGTTTTACATGGGATGATTTCTGGAAGTGCCATGGACTGAGTTAGTATAAGCAGTTGGATTGGATGGGAATAGGCAGAGGGGATCTTATAAATGAACTAAGAGAAACAACCAAGATAAGTGAAGATAAGAATCACTAGGTGATGTAATTGCAGAAAATTATTTTCTTTCTATTTCAGTGGATCTTACACACACCAGGTTTTATATAAGAGCTTCTTAAAGATGTTGGCTGTCAAATGAAAATAAAATTATATGAGTCTGTTTGAGTGTGTGTATGATTCACACATGAATAGCCATATCTATCATACTTGTCAAATAATCCCAATAAAAGGGCATGAGTTCAGGGAGCCTGGGTGGCTCAGTGGGTTAAAGCCTCTGCCTTCAGCTCAGGTCATGATCTCAGGGTCCTGGGATCGAGCCTCACATCAGGCTCTCTGCTCAGCGGGGATCCTGCTTCCCCCTCTCTCTCTCTGCCTGCCTCTCTGCCTACTTGTGATCTCTGTCTGCCAAATAAATATTTTTTTTTAAAAAGGTCATGAATTCTTTGGGACCTCTTGGAAGCACTTCTCCCGAGGGAAGAAGGATCCAGAAGTATTGTCTTAGTCTTCTAAAGTGTGCAGTGATATTGAGTAAAGCAGAGAACCTGTAATTTATAACTGACCCCACTCCCAACTTGATTCATGGTTAAATTCTAAACTCTGAAGTCACTGGGGATGTAGGTATCATTGATTGCATGGGTTCCCCTATAACAGTCAGTAGTCCTAGAGACAAATATGAAGAAGGAATAGCAGCATGTCATCTGGTGGAGGTGTTGCTACACTCAGAGGAAACCAAGTTGACCAGATATACACTGAGGAGTCCTTTGCAACCTTTCAGAAACACTTAGGGGAGAAACTCTAGAGAAACCTGAAGTCATGTATTATACAGATGGGGGCACGAACAAATTTTATGAGGTATTATTATTTATGTCATATCCACAGGCTGGTGAGACCTGAAAAAATGAGAAACACACTTAAAACTCCTATCCCTCTGGATCAGCTGCACATGATTTTATGGTGGAAGTGATCTTTGACCCGTGTTTTGAGCAGTACAAAGTGCTTAACACTTAGAAAGATGGTCCAAAGGGCATTTCAGATTAGAACAGAGGGGCTATGTACAAAAACAAAGGTACTGACTATGCCTATTCACAAGGAGCAATTTGTGTGGACCAAGTGTTTTCCATTTTGTATGGCTATTCAAGTACTTAGTAGGGATCTTGCCATTTGACTACAGTCACCAACTGAGAGCAGCTCAAATATTTCTTGTAACTGTTGAAATCATTAAAATGTTACAATTGAAAAGAACCACCCTATTCTCAACTCCCCACCCCACCAAGAGCAAGGGATAATTGCAAAAGGTATTAGTAAGCTAAAGGCTCACAAACACCTTGTTTGAGGGGTGCCCAGGTGGCTCAGTAGGTTAAGCCTCTGCCTTTGGCTCGGGTCATGTTCTCAGGGTCCTGGGATTGAGCCCCACATAGGGCTCTCTGCTTAGTAGGGAGCCTGCTTCCCACACCCCCTGCCTACTTGTGATCTCTGTCTGTCAAATAAATAAATAAATAAATAAATCTTTAAAAAAAAAACAACACCTTGCTTGAATACAACATCTGTTTTCTCATGTAAACATAGAGGAGCTAAAAATCCCTATAAACTTTAGAAGGCTGAAAGAATACTAAAAATCAAGTTAGCAGGTCATAACGATTTCTTTTTTTAATCTAATAGTTGACTAATCCAACATACAAGGAAGACAGAAGTTGTCTATATAATTCCTTGGACAGAAAGCTGCCTGTATAATTCCTTGAGGTTCAGATAGCATTTGTACTTATAAGAAAAAAGAAAATAGCAGTGAGAATGTTAATATTTACTTGTTAGCAGATCACATTGTTTAATTCCAACACATAAATGTCATGATAGAATCTACAAACTGAACATTGTGATTTTAATTTAGATTATTTCATGTCACTTTTCAAAACTTATTTCTTTCACACTGTCTCAAATAAGTGGGTGAATTTACTTGTCAGAAGTTATAAAATTAAGAAAAGAGAAATTATAAAAGTAGAATTAAATATATATAAACAAGTAAAATGACCTTGTGTTAGTGTCATCAAATAACCTAGAGCAAGCACTGAATACAGTACCAAATGTGATTTCTTTGACAACCCAGGTCAAAAAAAAAAAAAGACAACTCTAAAATTTAGTAAACAGATTAAAAATAAAAACATAAGATTTCTTATGTTTCCAAAGAGATTTGACTGTGGCAGTTTTTCAAAGATTATAAATGAAAATATTGGTAAAATACACAAGAATGGTTATCTATGAAGATAGGTACATTATATTTAGCCTTTCCATTGTTACAGTATCAAAACTTCATTGTTATCAAAATTAAATACCAAAAAAATTTTATGTCAAAGCTAAAATAGTCACTAATATTTCCTTTTTAGTACCTTTGATTTTAAACAATGCTTAGGTTCATAGAGTCACATCACCCAGGCACACTTTCATCATGTTTCATGTATTACACTTAAAATAAAATTTATGTGTTATGCATATTGCCGTAAAACTCTAAATTAGTATGACCTACACAAAGAATAGTTGGAGTTGTAAAGTATAAGGCCTTACCCTTGAAGGACTTATGATCTGATTGAGGAGATAAGATTACACTAAATGTGCAACATATGACCGTACCCTTATATCAAATGAGTGTGACAGCAGTAACAGCCATAGGAACTAAAAGGGCAGTCTGAGGGACGAAGGCAAGATTACAGAGGAGAAAGGGACCCCATTTCAATTGGTCCCCTGAATTTAACTGGTATCTCCATCAAACCATTTTGAACACCCATGAAATCAGCCTGAGATGTAAAAATACAGATCTGGATCTCTGCAAGCAGAAAAGTGACTGCCTTTGGCAAGGTAAACCATGCAGAGTAATGAAACTGTGGAGAGACATTAGAAGACAAACACAAGGGAGAGGGAGTCACCATAAGCTGACACCTGAAAAATGATATAACACAAGAGCACAAAATCAGAACCCTTAGAAATCTGCTCTAGTAAGAGACATGCCTCCAGGAAGGGAAATTTGGAAATTAAAAGGCAAAATTCTACGTAGGGCCTTGTGGTCTCAGGTTATGAGGGACCACAGAGTAAAAGGAGATTCCTAAAACAGTAGAGGGCCCGAGTGTTGGAGCCAGGAAGCAGGTTATGGTCAGCAAGCCCGGGAAAAGACCCTCAGCTGGGATTGCCAGAAGCTGTGAACCTGACAGCTTGATATATGCTCTTTTCCTTGAAAGGTCTGAAAAAAAATGTGAAACTTGTGCTCACCATTGGGCAAAAACTTACAGAGCAATAATGGCCAGGAAAAGGCTTTAGGACAAAACCTAGACCTGATTCCAGAGCTTTGGGTGCACACTCAAGCCAGCAGCCATTCCTGGTTTTAGAAGTACAAAGGGCAGAGGCTCTCTTGGGCTCCTGAAAACATTTCTAATAGAGTAGCTTTGGGCATGCACAGCAGGAGGCTGCAATTTTCAGAGGTGCAAAGCAGAAGGGGAGACTGTCCTGGAGAGCTGATTAAAGAGAATAGACTACAAATTTTCTACTCTGGGCCAGAAGTTTGGCTGCAGCCACTTTTGCACTGACCCTGAAGAGGCACGGAAGGGGTGGGGGTAGGGGAAAAAAAGTCTGATTTCTACTGAGCCCATCCCCTAGACAGGGAGTGGGGCAACTCCAACACAGGCAGGTTGCCTGAGAAACAGTGTGGCAGACCCCTCCCCCAGAAGACAGCCTGGAAGAACAGATGGAAGACAAAACTTTGGATCATATAAAACTGTAAAATCCCAACACCAGGGGAAAACTATATATTGACTTCCAGGTGTGGCCTCACATCCTGATTATTTTTTAGATATAATTATCCTTCTCTTTTCTTTCTTTTTTTCCTTCTCTCATGCTGTTTTCCCTTGCTGTATTTTTCTTTATACCTCCTCCTCATTTCAACTGGATGCCTATTATACCAACTCATTTTTTATAGTAGCTGTTTGAACTTGTATTTTTATACACCTATATTTTTATAGATATATGCTTTATTTTAGCCCATGTTTCACTCTATTCAGGTTTCCTTTTAATATATACAAAATTGACTTTCCTAAGGCAGGATGAGAGGAAGGAAAGAAGGAAGGAAGGAAGGTTGTATGTGCATAAAGAAGAGTAGCTTACCCCTGTTTGTGGGAGTCATAGGTGCTGATTTTGAGGCTTTTCTCTTCTTTATTATCTCCTTTCTAACTAATAATTTGTATCTCTGATTTCCAGATCTAGGAAGATGTGCTACCACCAACCACCTTCTGACAATGACTATACACCATATGAAATTTTTAAGTGACCTCAATGTCATACAACCCCAGTGGTTTTAATGTGGGGGCTATTGAATAGACAGTTCCATAGTCTTCCCAAACTCTGGATTTTTCCTTCTGTCTCTCTTTTGTCACATATTTTGTAGTATGTCTGCATCTGTGTCTGCACCTTTATCCCTCCTATGGAGATAGTAAAAAAGAAATATCAAACTTAGATACTTTAAGTCATTTGTAAGTGCACATTTTTCACTCAATCTTCCCTCCATTCCCATAGCGAGTTACAAGTTGCTGGCATAAAGTGATTATTATCAGTCTTATGGAGATTAATACAAGCAAAGCTAACAGTACCCTTCTCTTCTAGTTAATGCCTGCGATCAGAGATTTCCATATTTATAGAAAAGAGAAAGGACACAAGATGAAATCAGTTATCTTATAAGCTTCAAGAACAACCTAATCTCTTTCAAATATCAAATAGCAACTCCCCTCTCCATACTTCAAAACATTAATATAGAGTTGAGGATCCATATCTTCGACAAAACAGGAAAAAATATACAGTGGGAAAAAAGTCTCTTCAATAAATGGTGCTGGGAAAATTGGACAGCTATATATAGAAGAATGAAACTCGACTGTTCTCTTGCACCATACACAAAGATAAACTCAAAATGGATAAAAGACCTCAACGTGAGAGAGGAATCCATCAGAATCCTAGAGAAGAACATAGGCAGTAATCTCTTCGATATCAGCCACAGCAGCTTCTTTCAAGATATGTCTCCAAAAGCAAAGGAAACAAAAGCAAAAATAAATTTTGGGGACTTCATCCATATCAAAAGCTTCTGCACAGCAAAGGAAACAGTCAAGAAAACAAAGAGGCAACCCACGGAATGGGAAAAGATATTTGCAAATGACAGTACAGACAAAAGGTTGATATCCAGGATCTATAAAGAACTCCTCAAACTCAACACACACAAAACAGATAATCATATCAAAAAGATGACCTTCAACAAACAAATGGATAAAGATGTGGTCCATATATACAATGGAATATTACTCATCCAGCAGAAAGGATGAATACCTAACTTTTGCATTAACATGGATAGGACTGGAGGAGATTATGCTGAGTGAAATAAGTCAAGCAGAGAAAATCAATTATCATATGGTTTCACTTACTTGTGGAGCATAAGGAATAACATGGAGGACATTAGGAAAAGGAATGTAAAAGTGAATTGGGGTAAATTGGAGTGGGAATGAAGCCTGAGAGACTGTGGACTCTGAGAAACAAACAGAGGATTTTTTTGTGTGTGTGGGGATGGGGGGTTAACTGAGCCTGGTGGTGGGTACTAAGGAGGAAGGGCACATAGGTGTGGAAACCTTTTCCTTTCTTTCGAGGTTCTTTACTGGCCTGATAATTGATGTAAGACATTAAAAAAAAAACAAATTTCATGCCTTTGGGAGTCCCATAAAAATATGACCCTCAGGCAGTCAAGTAATTATGATGTATATACCTCAAAGCCTCAAAGGGGTGGAAGAGAATTCACAGGAAGATGAAAGGAGCAAATATTTGGTAAACAACTATTTGCTATGCTGTGCAGTTAAGTCTTTCTGACATTAAAAGTTATGTCTTCTTAAAATTTAAAATAAAACATATTTCTTCTTTCCCAGGTTTCAGCACCAAAAGAATAACAAAAGCTATCACTGGTAATAGCTCTTTTCTTTGTTCAGGACTCCTACTTAAATTAAGAGGGAGATTAAAAGCTCTTCCTGAGGGACGCCTGGGTGGCTCAGTTGGTTGGGCAGCTGCCTTCGGCTCGGGTCATGATCCCAGGGTCCTGGGATCGAGTCCCACATAGGGCTTCTTGCTCAGCAGGGAGCCTGCTTCTTCCTCTGCCTCTGCCTGCCATTCTGTCTGCCTGTGCTCGCTCTTTCCCCCTCTCTCTCTCTGATAAATAAATAAAATCTTAAAAAAAAAAAAAAGCTCTTCCTGAAATAATTCACATGCCAAAATGACACATTCTGAGGTGGTATATTCTGCTCTCCATTAAGTTCATCATGGGAAACTCTTTCTGTCTGTGTAGTATCCCATGGTTGACAAACCCGAGCTGAAAGTTTATGGAATGTGTCTTTTTTCATTCTTCATCTGCCCATATGGTCTAGACTCATAAGGATTGGTCCTTCTCCTAGAATGGCACTAGTAATGATTCTACAATGATGAGAACAATGTAAATTGTAAACTTGGTGGGAAAAGCACAAGACTGTGAGTTAGATGACCAAATTTGAGACATACTTGCCACTGATTAGTTCTGTGACCTTAGGAAGACCTGTATTTTAAATGACCTTTGAGTTTGTTCTTAATCTGTAAAGTGGTGAAGTGCTTACATGGAAGGCTGTTGAGAGGATTAAATGAGATGTTGGGATTTTATTTTAACCTATTCATTTCTACGGCACTGAAATAATTTTAGTGGACTAATTTAGGTAAAATGTGTTATTTATGTAAACATAAAAATGAGTTAATACCCAATGAATATCAGGTGACCTTTATTTTTGTGTGTGTGTTTAATTTTTTTAAATTTGAATATAGTTGACACATAATTTTACATTAGTTTCAGGTGTACAACATAGAAATTTGACAAGTTTGTACATTATACTAAGTTCACAACTGTAGTTACTGTCTGCCACCATACAATGCTATTACAATATCATTGACTATATTCCCTATGCTGTGCCTTTTATTCACATGACTTACTCATTCCATATCTGGAAGCCTGTATCTCCCACTCCCCTTCACCCATTTGAATCATCCCCTACACCCCTCCCTTCTGGCAACCAGCAGTTTGTTCTCCACATTTATAGCTTTAATTCTGTGTTTTGCTTATTTTTTCATTTGTGGGTTTTTTTTTCCATGTAGGAGTAAAATCATATGGTATTTGTCTTTCTCAGTCTGACTTATTTCACCTAGCATAATACCCTCTAGGTCCATCCATGTTGTTTCAAATGACATAATCTCATTCTTTTTAAAGGCTACATTATCTATATATAACCCACATCTTTCTTATCCCTTTGCAGATGACCTCTAGTTGGGTGAACCTGGTAGTGGGTATTATGGAGGGCATGGTTTGCATGGAGCACTGGGTGTGGTGCATAAACAATGAATTCCAGTACACTGAAAAAAATTTTTTTAAATACACATTTTTAAAATAAATAAATAAATAGAATCATATTTAAGATTAAAAAAAGAATAGTGTAATCTCGTCATTTTAAGTTTAGTGTCTTTTAATTTTCATTTCATTTCTATACTTTCTTTCGGTTCATCTTAAATAATTTAGACAAGCTTTAAGTGCATATTAGAAAGTATATGAATACCTAAATTGTATCTTTAGTGAATGTAGATTTGTTTACCCTCTGGAAGATTTAAAGTATGACTTTCACCATCATCCTTCCCTCAAAGATGTGGTGCCTGGTGTCACCAATTTGTCCTTTCATGAATCAAATTCATTGTTTCAGCTAGTTAAGCACTGAGCCATGAATGGAGCTGTTATTAAAAAGTTACAAAGTCACAAACCTGGACCAAGCTTTTCCACTTATATAAGGCCAGAGTCAGGAATCTGCCTTCACAGTCACAGACACATGTTGGAGTGCAGAAGTACCAGGGCGTTAGAGAAGACTCTGGTAATGCTATCTTTATAGTCTGAATCAAAGCCCGCTACTCTCTGAGCTGTACCTAACTTGAAGAGGCAGACCTTGACACTACAGGCAGCTCAGGACAAGGTAAGAGAGGTTGGAAAATCAGGTAAGAGTGATTTTCCTTTCATGGTTATTTTTGCAGGGCAAGGATATAATTTACCAGCCAAACAACTGAAATTACACCTTGAAGAAAGAACAAGCAATGTCAAGCAAGGCGAGCTTTTCAGTCTCATAATGTTAATGGACAATTCATCAAAATCTCACACCCTTTTTTCCCTAAAAGTCTACACTAAATTAGTCTTCCATATGGCTAGTAATATGCTAAAACAAATAAAAACTTGTAAGCATTTACTTGATCTTTTTGCACCCTAAAATTCCTAAAGGCAAATATCACAAATAACAGAAATTATATATACAAAATATATAATTTTATACAATAAAAATGTGATAGCTATTTCTACAGGGACAGATTAGATAGTGGGTTATTTGGATCAAATCATCTGGCTGGAAACAACTCCGGATAAGTTACCTTAAAAGCACTGAGGAATTGAAAAGAGAATGCAGCCATGTTAGGCCAATTTGGGGAGGGAAACTTGAATCTAAAGAGACTAGAGGATTAGTTGAGTGCCAAAGTTGCTTTTTCCTTGAAACTCTTAAAGGGGTAAGGGTGACAGAAGTGCAGACACAGAGCACATTCAGTGTAAAAGTTCTTATAGGATACCTTGTCCATCATTAAGCTCAGTCCCAAAGGGCTACACTTTTGGGTTTAGGAGGAACCAGAACTAATCTCTCATCTCCTGAACCTCTGGAGAGAATGCTGCTCTGGGCCTAAGCAGAGCAGGAGAAGGAAAAGGAAAAGGAAAAGATAAAATAACCAATAAGTTGTTGTCATGGACCTGTCCTCATATAGATTTATTCCCCAGGAACATATAGCATAAATGGACAATGAATCTAGTTTTAAGTGGGGCATTAAAGGCAGCCAGAAGAGGGAGAGTACACTCACTACAAACTTCCGGGAATATCCAAAAATAGTTTTTTAAGGACAATAACCAGTGAAACAGTTGAAGATAATCAGATGTGTAAGGAAATTTTTTAAAAATCAGACATGAACAGTTTATATTACATTAATTGGTAATTTTCATGAATTTTGTGACAAAATCAGGCAATTCAATATGGAGTCCTCTCTTCTAATGCACAGATTATGTTATGTAAATATCATGACATCATCTTTATATTTTTCAGTATGTCAAAAATTAATGTATCATAGAAGTAGTTGCATGCTGTATGCTTTTCAGTGAAGTGTTGAAGATTAGTTACTAGCACTCATATTTAGTTACACAGAACCATTGTCAGCTTTAGTACAAGGTCTGATGCTTCTAAAATAGACATTGTGATTGGTATATAAACAGATATTTCCAATAATAGCCACACAGAATCATTTTCTGAGTTATCTAGAGAATAGTAAAAGATAAATCCATTTTTAATTTTCTAAACTCCAGTGTAGCTAAAGTAGAAAACAAAACCAAATAATTAAAGTGACAACAATAAAATCTTCACTCAAATCCAAAAAGGTTACTATAGTAACTTGAGATTGGAACATTAGAATAAAAGTAGAATGAAAAGATAATCTCAAATGCTATATTAATGTTCTTTAGAAATATTTATTTAATTTTTTAAATTTATATTTTATTTCTTTTCAGCATAACAGTATTCATTATTTTTGCACCACACCCAGTGCTCCATGCAATCTGTGCCCTCTATAATACCTACCACCTGGTACCCCAACCTCCCACCCCTCCGCCGCTTCAAACCCCTCCGATTGTTTTTCAGAGTCCATAGTCTCTCATGGTTCACCTCCCCTTCCGATTTCCCCCAACTCCCTTCTCCTCTCTAACCCCCCATGTCCTCCATGTTATTTGTTATGCTCCACAAATAAGTAAAACCATATGATAATTGACTCTCTCTGCTTGACTTATTTCACTCAGCATAATCTCTTCCAGTCCCATTCATGTTGCTACAAAAGTTGGGTATTTGTCCTTTCTGATGGAGGCATAATACTCCATAGTGTATATGGGCCAGATCTTCCTTATCCATTTGTCCGTTGAAGGGCATCTTGGTTCTTTCCACAGTTTGGTGACCGTGGCCATGGCTGCTACAAACATTGGGGTACAGATGGCCCTTCCCTGATACTGATGATTATCTGTTTTTTGTGTGTTGAGTTTGAGGAGCTCCCATTTCATGGATTTCCTCTCTGTTTTATTGACTGTTGCCTTTGCTGTGCAGAAGCTTTTTGGCAGACTTACTTTTTTAAAATTTTTTAATTTATATTCAATTAATTAACATATAACGTGGTAATGGTTTCAGAGCTAAAGGTCAGAGATTCATATATAATAAACAGTGCTTGTTACATCATATACTCTCTTTAATGTCCATCACCCAGTTGCCCTATACCCCCAGTGCCCTCCTCTCCAACAACCCTCAGTTTGCTTCCTATGATTAAGTCTCTTGTGGTTTGTCTCCATCTCTAATTTCATCTTATTTTATTTTTTCCTCTCTTCCCTTATGATCCCCCATCTTGTTTCTTAATTTCCACATATGAGTGAGATCATATGATAATTGTCTTTCTCTGATTGACATTTCACTTAGCATAATACCCTCTAGTTTCACCCATGTTGCCACAAATGGCAAGATTTCTTTTCTCTTTTCTTTTATTTTCTTTTTTTATCCTTAAT
Organism: Mustela lutreola; assembly: GCF_030435805.1. Classification (NCBI taxonomy): domain Eukaryota; kingdom Metazoa; phylum Chordata; class Mammalia; order Carnivora; family Mustelidae; genus Mustela; species Mustela lutreola. The sequence continues at coordinate 80,196,988 of NC_081308.1, forward strand.
GGCTGAGTAGTATTCAGTATATATACTGAATACTATATATATATATATGTATATATACACACACACACAAACACACACATATATCCATATATATAAATGGATATGTACATATATACATATTTATATATATATATATATATATATATATATATATATATATATGTGTGTGTGTAACTGAAACAGGAAGAAATAGAAAACCAGCAAGGAAACTGTTTTGTGAGAAGGGCTTACATTGCATATATATGCACATATATATATGTATATATACCATATATAGGCTTGAATTAGCATATATATATATATAGAGAGAGAGAGAGAGTATATATATACTATGTAAAAAGCCCAGCTGTCCATTGACAGATGAATGGGTAAAGAAAATATGTCATGTGTAATATATATTACACATGACATATACATCATATATATTACACATGACATATTTTCTTATATATATAATGTATATGTCTATATATATTATATATATATAATGTCTATATATATTAATGTATATGTCATGTGTAATATATATTACACATGAAATATTTTCTTTACCCATTTGTCTGGGTTATATATATATATGACATATTTTCTTTACCCATTCATCTGTCAATGGGAAGCTGAGCTTTTTACATAGTTTAGCTATGTGGATATTGATGCTATAAATATCAGGATGCACGTACCCATTCAGATCACTACTTTTGTATCATTGAAATAAATCTCTCTAGGAGGGCAATTGCTAGATCCTAGGGTAGCTCTATTTTCAACTTTTTTAAAAAAATATTTTATTTATTTATGTGAAAGAGGGAGTGAGTGAGCAAGAGAGAGCATGAGCAAGGGGGAGGGGCAGAGAGAGAAAAAGAATCCCCACTGAGCAGGGAACCTGACGTGGGGCTAGATCCTGGGGTTTCAGGATTATGACCTGAGCCAAAGGCAGACAATTAATCAACTGAGCCATCCAGGTACCCCTACTTTCAACTTTCTGAGGAACCTCCATACTGTTTTCCAGAGTGGTTATACCAGTTTGTATTCCCACCAACATTAAAGGGATCCCATTTCTCCACATCCTTGCCAGCATCTGCTGTTTCCTGAGTGGTTAATATTAGTCATTGTGACCCATGTGAATTGGTATCTCACTGTGGATTTTATTCGCATTTCCCTGATACTGAGTGATATGCAGCTTTTTTCATATATCTGTTGGCCATTTCTATGTCTTCTTTGGAGAAATGTCTGTTCATGTCTTCTGCCCATTTCTTTATTGAATTATTTGTTCTTTGGGTGTTGAGTTTGACATATTCTTCAGAGATTTTGGATATTAACCTGTTCTCTGATAAGATATTTGCAAATATCTTCTGCCATTCTATCAGTTGTCTTTTGGCTTTTTATCTTGATCAACTCACAGTGGCTCATTTTGTCTTTGTTTCCCTTGCCTTTAGTCTTGTCTAGCAATAAGTTCCTGAGGCTGAGGTCAAAGTGGCTGTTGCTTGTGTTCTCTAGGATTTTGATGGATTCCTCTCTCACATTTAGGTGTTTCATCCATTTTGAGTCCTTTTTTGTGTATGGTGTAAGGAAATAGTCCAGCTTCATTCTTCTTGTGTGGATGTTCAATTTTCCCAACACCATTTGTTGGAGAGAATGTCATTTTTCCATTGGATGTTCTTTCCTGCTTTGTTGAAGTGTAGTTGGCCATTGAGTTGAAGGGCCATTGGGCTCTTTATTCTGTTCCATTGGTTTATGTGTCTGTTTTTGTGCCAATACCATTCTGTCTTGGATATCAAAGATTTGGGTATTTTTTAAGGTTTTATTTATTTATTTGACAGAGAGAGAGATCACAAGTAGGCAGAGAGGCAGGCAGAGAGAGAGGGGGAAGCAGACTCCTGGCTGAGCAGAGAGCCTGATGCAGGGCTTGATCCCAGGACCCTGAGACCATGGCCTAAGCCTAAGGTAGAGGCTTAACCCACAGCTTAACCCAGGCATCCCATGATCACAGCTTTGTAATACAGCTTGAAGTCCAGAATCGTGATGCCACCAAGTTTGGTTTTCTTTTTCAACATTCATTTGGATAGTCAGGTCATTTCTGGTTCCATACAAATTTTAGGATCATTTGTTCTAGCTCTGTAAAAAACAGTTGATGATATTTTGATAGGAATTGCACTGAATATATAGATTACTCTAGGTAGCATAAGTATTTTAAATATTTGTTTTCCAATCCATGAGCACGGAATTTTTTTCCATTTCTTTGTGTCTTCCTCAATTTCTACCATGACTGTTCTATAGTTTTCTGTGTATAGATCCCTTGCCTCTCTAGTTAGGTTTATTCCTAGGTATCCTGTGGTTTTGGTGCAGTTGTAAATGGGATTAAATCCTTAGTTTCTCTTTCATCTGTCTCACTATTACTGTATAGAAATGCAACTAATTTCTGCCATGTTGCTGAATTTCTGTATGAGTTCTAGCAATTTTGGGGTGGAGTGTGTTCCATTTTCCACATAGAGTATCATATCATCTGTGAAGAGTGAGAGTTTGACTTCTTCTTTGCCAATTCAGATGCCTTTTATTTCTTTTCTTTTTCTGATTGCTGAGGCTAGGATTTCCAGTACTATGTAGAACAGTGGTGGCACTGGACATCCATCATTTTCCTGATATTAGGGGAGGAGATCTCAGTTTTTCCCCTTTGAGAATGATATCTGCTGTGAGTTTTTTGTAGATGGCTTTTGATATTGAGATTACATTCCCTCAATCCCTACACTGTGGAGAGTTTTAATCAAGAAGGGATGTTATATTTTGTCAAATGCTTTTTCTCTATTGAGAGGATCATATGGTTCTGGTTCTGCTCCTTTATTAATGCAGTATATCACATTGATTGATTTGTGGATGTCAAACCACCCTTGCAGCCCAGAAATAAATCCCACTTGGCCATGGCGATGAATAGTTTTAATGTACAGTTGGATCTTATTGGCTAGTATCTTGGTATGAATATTTGCATTCATGTTCATCAGGGATATTTGTCTGTACTTCTATTTGGTGAGGTATTTGTCTGGTTTTGAGATTAAGGTAATGCAGGACTCATAGAATTAGTTTAGAGGTTTTCCTTCCATTTACACTTTTTGAAACAGCTTCAGAAGAATAGGTATTAATTCTTCTTTAAATGTTTGGTAGAAATGCCTTGGGAAGCCATCCAGTCCTAGACTCATTCATTGGGTGATTTTTTATTATTGCTTCAGTTTCTTTGCTGGTTATGTGTCTGTTCACGTTTTCTATTTCTTCCTGTTTCAGTTCCTTTAGTTTATCTTTTTAAGAATATATTTATTTAGGGGTGCATGTGTGGCACAGTCATTAAGCAGCTGCCTTTGGCTCAGTTCATGATCCCAGGGTCCTGGGATCAAGCCCCGCATTGGTCTCCCTGGTCAGGGGGAAACCTGCTTCTCCCTCTCCCACTTCCCCTGCTTGCATTCCCTCTCTCGCTGTCTCTCTCTCTCTCTGTCAAATAAATAAATAAAATCTTTTTTTTTTAAGTAGTTATTTATTTTAAAGAGAGAGAAAGAGAGATCATGAGCAAGGGGGAAGTATCGAAGAAGAAGCAGACAACCCACTGTGCAGGGATCCTAATGGGGAACTCAATCACAGGACCCTGGGATCATGTCCTGAGCCAAAGGCAGAGGCTTAACTCAACAAGCCACCCAGGAGCCCAGTTTTAGAATGTATATGTCTCTAGGAATGCATCCATTTCTTCCAGATTGCCTAATTTGTTGGCATATAGTTGCTTATAATATGTTCTCATAACTATCTGTATTTCTTCAGTATTGGTTATGATCTCTCTTTTTTCATTCATGATTTTATTAATTTGGGTCCTTTCTCTTTTCTTTTTGATAAGTCTGGCCAGGGATTTATCAATTATATTAATTCTTTAAAGGAATCAGCTCCTAGTTTCTTTTATCTGTTCTAATGTTCTTTGGTTTCTATTCATTGATTTCTGCTCTAATCTTTATTCATTCCCTCCTCCTTCTGGGTTTAGGATTTATCTGTTGTTCTTTCTCTAGCTCCTTTAATTGTATGGTTAGGTTGTGTATTTGAGACCTTTCCTGTTTTGTGAGAAAGGCTTGTATTGCTATATACATCCCTCTTAGGACGGCCTTTGCTGTATCCCAAAGGTTTTGAGCAATTGTTTTCATTTTCACTTGTTTCCATGATTTTTTTTAATTCTTCCTTACTTTCTTGTTTGACCCATTCATCCTTTAGTAGGATGCTCTTTAGCCTCCATGTATTTGAGTTCATTCCAAATTTCCTCCTGTGATTGGGTTCGAGTTTTAAATCATTGTATTCTGAAAATATGCAGGGAATGATCCCAATCTTGTGGTATCTTTTGAGACCTCATTTGTGACCCAGTATGTGATCTATTCTGGAGAATCTCCTATGTGCACTATAGAAGAATGTGTATTCTGTTGCATTAAGATGAAATGCACTGAATTTATCTGTGAAGTCCATCTGGTCTGGTGCATCATTCAAATCCCTTGTTTCCTTGTTGATCTTCTGCTTAGATTATTTGTCCATTTTTGTGAGTATATGAATAATACAATCATAATCCTATGATTATATTATTGTCAATGTATCTCTTTAGTTTGGTTATTAACTGGATTATATAATTGGCTGCTCCCAGGTTAGGAGCATATATATTTACAATTATTAGATCTTCTTGTTGGATAGATCCTTTAATTATGATATAGTGTCCATCCTCATCTGTTATTACAGTCTTTGGCTTAAAATCTAGTTTATCTGGTATAAGAATTGCTCCCTCAGCTTTCTTTTCATGTCCATTAGCATGAAAAATTATTTTCCACCCCCTCACTTACAATCTGAAAGTGCTGTATCTAAAACATCTCTTGCAGGGGTGCCTGGGTGGCTCAGTTGGTTAACTGTCTAACTTTGGCTCAAGTCATGGTCTCATAATCCTGGGATCAAGTCTCTCATTGGGATCCCTGCTCAGTGGGGAGTCTGCTTCTCCCTCTGCCTGCCACTCTCCCTGTTTGTACTCTCTGTCTCTCTCTCTATGTCAAATGAATAACTAAAATCTCCAAAAAGTAAATAAAATGTTTCTCTTACAGACAACATATCAATGGGTCTTGCTTTTTTATCAAATCTGACACCCTGTGTTTATTGACTGGGGCATTCATCCCATTTACATTCAGAGTAACTATTGAAAGATATGAATTTAGTACCATTGCAGTACCTGTAAAGTCACTGTTTCTATATATTGTCTCTGTTCCTTTCTGGTCTATGTTACTTTTGGGGTCTGTCTTTGCTTACAAGATCTCCTTTAATATTTCTTGCAGGGCTGGTTTAATGGTGACAAATTCTTTTAGTTTCCATTTTTCCTGAAAGCTTTTTAACTCTCATTCTATTTTGAATGACATCCTTGCTGGTAAAGTATTCTTGGCTGCATATTTGTCTCATTTAGTACCCTGAGTATATCATGCCAACCCTATCTGGCCTGCCAGGTCTCTGTGGATAGTCTGCTGCCAGTCTAATATTTCCACCCTGATAGGTTACAGAACACTTGTCCTGAGTTGCTTTCCGGATTTTCTCTTTGTCTCTGAGATTTTCAAGTTTCACTATTATATGTTGAAATGTTGATCTCTCTTTATTGATTTTGTGTGGAGTTCTCTGTGCCTCTTGAACTTGAATGCCTGCTCCCTTCCCCGGGTTAGGGAAGTTCTCCACTATAATTTGTTCCAATATAACTTCTGTCCTTCTCTTTCTTTCCTCTTCTTCTAGGATCCCAATTCTAATATTGTTTTGCTTTATGGTATTATTTATCTCTCAAATTCTCCCCTTGTGTTCCAGTAGTTGTTTATCTCTCTTTTTTTCAGCTTCTTTATTCTCCATAATTTTGTCTTCTATATCACTAAATCTCTCTTCTGCCTCACTTATCCTAGAAGTTAGAGCTTCTAATTTTGGTTGCATCTTACTAAAAGCTTTTTTATTTCGATTTCATTAGATTTTAGTTCTTTTATTTCCACATTGTGACATTCTCTAGTGTATTCTATGCTTTTTTTCAAGTATAGAAAAGATACTATAGGTACTATCTTTCTTATCATTATTTTGAACTTATACCCATACTGATTATGTCCCTGGCAGTCAGTACTGTCTCTTGTTCTCTTTTTTGAGGTGTGTTTTTCCATCTTGTCATTCTTATAGGCAGTGGACACTTCTCTTTTTGTAGAATTGCAACTATTCTTTTCTTGAATCTCTGGTTGAATTTGCAGGTGATCAGAATGATTTGACAGCAATCTAGCTAAATTCCTGGGACCAGTTGAAATTAGATCTCCTACACCTCTGCCATCCTGGACTATCTCTGGGCAGTCTACATATTTTAAGAATTTTCATTTAATGTTGTGTGGACCTTCACCTTTATTGCTGAAACTTTGAACAAGTGCCAATAAATAATGACTGAGAGGATACTGAACAAGACTTATATGCATTTAGAGACCTGTAAAGTATGAATGAATGCTACCTGTATTTTCAATTGTTTGTATTAAATTTACATTCATTCTGCCTAAAGTTATTCTTCCAAAATTAAGTTACATTTGATCTGATTCCTAAGTTATTAGTGTTTAAGATATCATACCAGTTTTTAGGAAATATGTAAACATTGTGTGTATATATATATATATATATATATATATACTGGTTGATAAACTAAGCATATTTGTAAGAACTGTCCCAATACATTTAATAAATCTGTCCCATCAAAGTGTTTCTGGTGTTTTTCTACAAATACTGTCACCCTGACATTGATCTTTATCTCAATATATTCTCTTAATAATTAGAAACAGTATACATTTGTAAATTAAAAGTTAAATATACATTGCATATTCTAAGTTAGCAGGCCAAAGAGACTATTTTTCCCTAACTGAAAATAAGACAAATGATTACCATGCTACAGTACTTGTCTAACTCTTATATTCATTAATTATTTAGGAATAATTCTGTGAAAATCCAGAGAACACTTATGATGGTGAGTTTTCAACAGTTCTAGAAGATAAGAAATGTTCATGAATTTATCATGTATTAAAATGTAGAGAAAAACCATTGCTCATTATTTCAAATTCCATCCCAAGTTGTCACAGAAAATATTTCAGATAATTTTACCTAATTACACTTTCATCTAACCAATATGCCACTGATCTCAACCCTATTTCCAATTATACTATATGGTTACAACATTGGTGGGCCTAATGTGTGTGTGTGTGTGTGTGTGTGTGTGTGTGTGCGTGCACGCGCGCGCTCGCCCATGCATATGTGCAAGCAGGCGTGTGTGTGTTTTGTTTTTTTTCTTTTGCAATAGGAGCATAAAAATAGAAATTAAGAGCCAAGGTCTGAAATCAAACTACCTGGATTCAGCTCATAATAATACCTATTTAACTGAGTTAGTACATGGAAATCCTTAGAGGAGTTCTGGTACATTGTATGTGTTATATAAATTTTAACTATCATTATATATGTTTGTTATCATCATTTTTTTAATGGTATTATAACATACAAAGCTTTCTCGAAGAAGGATCTTTTTTTCTGAAAAGTGAAATTTAATACTGAATTTTATTTAATCTTAAATGCCTTTGATTATAAGATACATTAATTATTTTATGTACCTCTAGGAAATAAGTATTACCAGTTAGATATGACACAATGTTTTTCTATCACTTACAATCTTTATTGAAAGGGTTATTTTTTGACATATTTACACAGAAAATCTCACGATATATTATTCTAGTCTGTATATTAAAAAAATAAATAAATAAGAGAACTAAATTGGTTTACAGCAGTCCTGAAAAAAACTTCCTCACATTGAGTCCAGTTCTTCTGTATGATTTTCAAGTCAGATGCATCATGGCCCATGTTTTTCCACACAATATTGTTTTCTGTGTCTTCAAAAACATCAGTAGTGAGGCATTTTTACAGAGGCTCCACTCTAGTCACCAGGAATTTCTATGAAGCCATTGACACTTATTCTACAATTTCTGATGATGGAGTTCTCTTGGTTATATCAGAAAGTGTTAATAAAAAGTTTAAAAAAAAATCAGGACTCGTCCTTTTCTGCAATGATTTTGTTGAGTGAAACACTGAAGGATTGTAGTTGTCCGATCGTGCCTTTAGGAGCAACAATCATATCTGGGCATGCGCAACAGTGGTAAATAAAGCATGACTATTAGCTAGCCTAAAGTAACTATAGAATGTCATCAGAACTAAGGCACATTCTAATTTTAAAAATGAAAATCTTAAAGAAAGAATGTGCTTTTGAAATAATAGAATATGGTGACTCATTATTTTGATTTTCTTTAAAAAATATATTTCACCACTAGTGAACTTGGCATAGTTACATTTTGGGGTGAGGATTTATTCTTCTGTGATTTGCTTTTTTACGTCTCTTGTCATTTTTCTATTGAGGCATTTTCCTTTTTCTGTCATTTTGTAATGATTCTTATATATAATATATATTAACTCTGTCATCTTCAGAATTTCCCCAAATCTATAGTTTGCCCATTGACTCATTGGATCTTTTTCCATACCAAATATTATTATTTTTATATAGTCAAATAAGTTTACTTTTTTTTTTATAACTTCAGGTTCTCCAGCCTTCCCAATGTCTCTTCTGTTCCTAAACTAAAAATGTAATCAATTTCTTTTTCTTCCAGGGTTTTTATTTTTATTTGTTTACATGTATTTAACCCATCCCTTTTTCTGGTGTGTTTTTTAAAAAATATATTGTGAGATAGGAGTCTAACTTAATTTTCTTCCATATGAATACTCAGTTATCCCAGCACCATGTATGACATATTTCATCTTTTCCCACTGAATTTAAAATGCTGTCTTTGTTGTAGATTAACTTCTCATATATGCAGAGATCTATTATGTGGTACATTTTAGTCTTCAATTTATCTGGAATTTACTTCTTTGTAAATGGTTATCCAGTTGTTTAAAGTTGTTTATTAAATTTTTATGCCTTCTCCACTTGATTGAAACATGATGTTTTCACACATAATGAAATGTGGATGTTTCACATCCATATGACTATTCCACATCCATATGAATGTTCCATCCATATCAGTGCAAATAGCAAGATTTAATTCTTTTTTGTGGCTGAGTAATATTCCATTATATATATATACATATATATGTGTATATATATATATATATATATATATACATATTTATTGAACCATTTATTCACAATAACCAAATTGTGGAAGCAGCCCAAGTGTCCATCGATAAATGAATGGATACAGAAGGAGATATATATATACACACAAGGGGATATATATGTATGTATATATACACACAAGGGGATATATATATACACACACAAGGGGATATATATATATATATATATGCACGCACACACACACACACACACACAAGGGGATATATATATATATATATATATATATATATATATCCCCTTGTGTATCCATTCATTTATCGATGGACACTTGGGCTGCTTCCACAATTTGGTTATTGTAAATAAATGGTTCAATAAACATAAGGATGCATGTATCCATTTGAATTAGTGTTTTTGTATTTTGGGGGTAAATACCCAGTAGTTCAATTACCAGATTATAGGGGAGTTCTGTTTTTAACTTTTTGAGGAACCTACATAATGTCTTCCATAGTGGCTGCACCAGTTTGCATTCTCACCATCAGTGCAAAGGATTCCTTTGTCTTCACATGTTTGCCAACATTTGTTTCTTTTTTTAATTCAGCCATTCTAATATGTGTGAGGTGATATCTCATTGTACTTTTGATTTGCACTTCCCTGATGATAAGTGATAATGAGAATTTTTTCATGAGTCTGTTAGCCATCTGGATGTCTTCTTTGGCGAAATATCTATTCATGTCTTCTAGCAATTGTTTAATTGAATTATTTGTTTGGGGTGTTGGGTTTTATAAGTCCTTATATATTTTGCATAGTAATGCTTTATTAGATATCTCATTTGCAAATATATTCTCCCATGCAGTAGATTGCCTTTTAATTTTGTTGATTGTTTCTTTCCCCGTGCAGATACTTTTTATTTTATTGAAGTCCCAATAATTTATATATGTTTTTAATTCCCTTGCTTCAGGAGACATATCTAGGAAAAAATTACTATAGATGATGTTGAATATGCTAATACATACGTTCTTTTCTAGGGTTTTTATGATTTCAGGTCTCATGTTTTGGTCTTTAATCCATTTTGAATTTATTTTTTGTATGGTGTAAGAAAGAAGTCTAGTTTATTTCTTTTACTGTCAGTTTTCTCAACACCATTTGTTGAAAAGACTGTCTTTTTCCCACTGGATATTCTTTCTTGGTTTGTTAAAGATTAATTGAACATATAGTTATGGGGGGTTTGGGGGATTTTCTATTCTGCTTTATTCATGTGTCTATTTTTGTGCCATTACCATACTGTTTAGATTACTACAACTTTGCAGTATAATGTGAAGTCCAGCTTTGCTTTTCTCTTTCAAGATTGCTTTGGCTATTCAGGGTCTTTTGTGGTTCCATACAAATTTTAGGATTGTTTGTTCTAACTCTGTGAAAAATATGGTTGGTATTTTGATAGGGATTGCATTAAGTTTGTAGATTGCTTTGGGTAGTTATACACTTTAACAATATTGGTTCTTCCAATAAATGAGCATGGAATATATTTCATTTCTTTGTGTCATCTTCAGTTTCTTTCACCAGTGTCCTATACTTTTCAGAGTAAATGTCTTCCACTTGTTTAGTTAGGTTTAGTCCTACCTATCTTATTATTTGTGCTGCAGTTGTAAAAGGGATTGTTGGTGTGTAGAAAAGCAACATATTTTTGTACATTGATTTTGCACCCTGAAACTTCACTGAATTTTTTACCAGTTCTAGCAGTTTTTGGTGGAGTATTTCATGTTACTTGCCAAAAATGAAAGATTTGTTTCTTCCTTACTAACATGAATGCATTTTATTTCTTTTTGTTGTCTTATTGCTGTGGCTAGGAGTTCCAGTACTATCTTGAAAAGAAGCGAGGAGAGTGGACATCCTAGTCTTGTTCCTGACCTTAGGGGCAAAGCTCTCTGTTTTTCACAATTGAAGGATGATGTTAGCTGTGGGTTTTTCATATATAGCCTTCATAATGTTGAGGTATCATTATTGACAGTTTTAATCATTAATGGATGTTATACTTTGTCAACTTTTTTTTCTGTATCTGAAATGATCATATGGTTATCCTTTCTCCTATTGATGTTATGTATTACATTGAATGATTTGCAAATATTGAACCAACTTTTCATTTCAGAAATACATCTCCTTGATCATGGTGAGTGACTTTTTAAAATATGTTGTTGAATTTAGTTGACTAATATTTGCTTGAGTATATTTGTATGTGTGTTCATCAGGGAAAACGGCTTATAGTTCTATTTTTAGTGGTGTCTTTATCAACTTTTGGTATCAATATAATACTGGCCTTATGAAACAAATTTGGAAGTTTTCCTTCCTTTTAGATTTTTTGAAGTAGTTTGAGATGAATAGGTATTAACTCTTCTTTAAATGCTTGGTGAAATTCACCTGTGAAGCCATCTGTTCCTTGAATTTTGGTTTTGGGGTTTTTGATTACTGATTCAACTGATTTCCTGCTTACCAGTCTGCTAAATTTTCTATTTCTTCCTGTTTCAGTTTTGGTAGCTTATATGTTTTTAGGAATGTATCCATTTATTCTACATTATCCAATTTGTTAGTGCAATTTTTCATAATATCCTATTATAATTGTGTTTGTGTGGTTTTAGTTGTGATTTCTCTTCTCTCATTTATGGTTTTATTTATTTTATCTTTTTTTCTTTTATTCTTGATAAGTCTGGCTAGAGTTTATTCAATTTTATTGAGATTTTTAAAGAAAATCTCCTGGTTACATTGATCTGTTCTGTTGTTGTTGTTGTTGTTGTTGTTTCTATAATATTTACTTGTGCTCTAATCTTTATTATTTCCTTTCTTCTACTGGCTTTAGGCTTCATTTCTTGTTCCATTTCTAATTTCTTTAGGTATAAGTTTAGGTTGTTTATTTGATATTGTTCTTGCTTCTGCAGATAGGCATGTATTGTTATAAGCTTTTGTCCTATAACTGCTTTTCTGCATCCCAGAGATTTTAGACAATTGTGTTTTCATTTTCACTTGTTTCCATGTACTTTTTTATTTCTTCTAATATTTCCTGGTTGACCCACTCATTGTTTAGTAGCAGTTATTTAACCTTCTTGTATTTGTGATTTTTCTAGATTTTTTCTTATGATTGACTTTTAGTTTCATAGTGTTGTGGTCAGAAAAGATGTAGGTATGACTTTGATCTTCTTGAATTTCATCTTCTTGAAGCTGGTTTTGTGGCCTATTATAGGATCTATTCTGGAGACTGTTCGATGTGTACTTGAAGAGAATATCTATTCTGCTTTAGAATGGAATGTTGTGAATATATTTGTTAGATCCATCTGGTCTAACCATTGCTTCATTGTTGATTTTCTATCTAAATGGTCTGTCCATTGATGTATGTCAGGTGTCCCCTACTATAATTCTCTACTCTTATTGTATTATTTCCCATTAGTTCTTTTATTTTAGCTACTGTTTTATGTATTTGGATGTTCCTATGTTGGATGAATACAGATTTGCAATTGTTATATCATCTTATTGGATTGTCCATTTTATTATTATATAATGTCCTTCTTTGTCTCTTATTACAGTCTTTGTTTTAAAGTCTATTTTTTTCCAATATAAGTATTGCTACCCTAGCTTTCTTTTGAAATCCAGTTGGCTGATAAATGTATCTCCATCCCCTCACTTTCAATCTACAGGTGTCTTTACATCTAAAATGAGTGTCATGTAAGCAGCATATAGATAGGTTATTTTTTTTAAGATTTTATTTATTTATTTGAGAGAGAATATGAACAAGGAGAAGGTCAGAGAGAGAAGCAGACTCCCTGTGGAGCTGGGAGCCCGATACGGGACTCAATCCCGGGACTCCGGGATCATGACCTGAGCTGAAGGCAGTCGTCCAACCAACTGAGCCACCCAGGTGTCCCATAGATAATTTTTTTAATCCATCCTGACACCTTATGTCTTTTGATTGTAGTATTTAATACATTTAAAATCAAAGTAATTATTGGAAGATATGTATATATTTTCACTTTATCATTTGTTTTGTGGTTGTTTCTGAAGATTTTCTCTAATAATTTCTTGTCTTTCTTTAATGTTTCTCTTATTCTCTATGAAATATTTGGATTTCTTTCTCTTTATTCTTTGTATTTATATTAGTGGTTTCTGAGATACAGTTACCATTATGTTTCTATATAAACTCTTCTGCATTTAGCAGTCTATATTTAGTTGCTGATCATATAAGTTTTATCCCATTCTTTACATGTCTCCTCCCCATGTTTTAGGTATATTTGTTACATTTTAAATTCTTTTATTTTGTGATTACTTTGACCGATTTTACAAAAATATTCATTTTTACTGATTTTGTCTTTTTCACCTTTACACTGTCATTTTGTTGTTTGTTTGTTTCTCCTTTTCAAAGAGTCCCCTTTAAAATTTCTTGTGAGGCTGTTTTAATGATCATTAATTCCTTCAGTTTTTGTTTGTCTGGGAAATTCTTTATCATCCTCTATTCTTAACGATAGCCTTGTTGTATAAGTATTCTTTGCTGCAGATTTTCCCCCATTCTACGCTTTGAATATATCATTCTACTCTCCTTTAGCATGCAAAGTTTCTGTTAAAAAGTTACAGCTAGCTTTATGGGTTTACCCTGGTAAGTTTGTAACTTCTTTTGCCTGGCTGCTTTTCAAATATTTTCTTTTTTGCTATATTTGGAAATTTAATTAGTGTAAGTCTGCTTTTATTGATTTTGATGGGGGTTCTTTGTGCCTCCTGTATCTCGGTATATGTTCCCTTCCCCAGATTAGGGAAGTTTTCAACTATTATTTCTTCAAATAAATTTTCTGCCCCCTTTTCTCTCTCTTGTCCTTCCGGGACTCTTATATGAAAATTATAACATTTGATGTAGGCACTGATTTCCCTAAGTCTATTCTCATTCTGCATAATTCTTTTTTCTCTCTTTTGTTCAGCTTATTATATTACATTACTCTGTGTTTTAGGTCACTAATTTGTTCCTCTGCTTCTTCCACCTTGCTGTTCATTCCATCAAGTGTGTTTCTCATTTCATTTATTGAGCTTTTTATGTCTGCTATGTTATTCCTTATCTCTTAGTTAAGGATCTTATTCATATTGTCTACACTTTCCTCAAATCCAGTGAGTAATGTTAGGATCATTGCTTTAAATTCTCAATGAAGCATGTTACTTTATATATGTTTCTCTTAGATCTCTAGCTGAGGCCCTGTCCTGTTCTTTCATATGGGATAAATTTCTCCATCTCTTAATTTTGTCTGCCTCTCTGCATCTGTGTTAAGAAAGTTAGTTATGGGGCACCTGGGTGGCTCAGTTGGTTAAGAACTGCCTTCAGCTCAGGTCATGGTCTCAGAGTCCTGGGATTGAGTCCTGCATCAGGCTCCCAGCTCCATGGGGAGACTGCTCCTCCCTCTGACCTTCTTGCCTCTCATGCTCTCTCTCCCACTGTCTCTCTCTCAAATAAACAAATAAAATCTTAAAAAAAAGAAAAGAAAAGAAAAGAAAGTTAGTTATGTCTTCTGTTCTAGAAAGTAGTGACGTTATGAAGAAGACATCCTGGGTGTCATGAAGTGCAGTGTTCCCTGCTCACCAGAAACTGGCACTTTAGGGGAGTATCTTTTGTTTGTTGCTTATGCCTTTTTGCTGTGTCTGAGTCACTTTTCCTTTGAGTGCAGCCATCTGTACTGACTCTGTGCCTGTTGTGAGGTATGCTTTTTCTCTGGTGTTTGTTGGATCAAGGTAGGCCAGTTCTGAGGGAATGTGCCTGCTGGAAGACTTGGGAGCGGGATCTCAGTGTTAGTAAAATTTGTATTGGGCCACTGGTCCTGTGCTATATACCTCAAAGCACTGCAGCAGCTGGGGGCTACAGGTTGGGACAGACCATGGCACAAGACTGGGCATAGCACATGACAATAGCTAGGCACAGCTGGGGCAAGCACATGAAGATGGTTGTGAATGCATGGCTGGGTGCTATGCTAAACTGCAGGAGGGCAGGGTATGCAGCGGCAGCTGTGCACCTGGCAGTTGGACAGGGCATGGATGCAGCATTAACAAAATTTGGCCTGAACCCTTGGCTGAGGCTATAAGTGTCTGTACATCTCTAACTCCTGTAGGGTCTGTGTTTACACTGGAGGCAGGGGAAGAAAATGGTGACTGCCAGTTGCCTCATTTTTGAGAAGTCCCCCAACATTTTTTAAATCAGTATGAACAGATTTGAATGCCATTTTCCTCAGTATTGTGTTGACTGTCATTTTTATGTTGCCTCTCCACCCAGGTTTCTGTGTCTTTTAAGGCTGCAACCTAGCTATCACTCCCCTTCCCACTCACTCAGTAGTGAGTCAACTGACTTAAAACTCCAGGCTCCAAGTTCCATCAGCTTTAGAACCTTTGGAATTCAGCCCTCTGGTTTTTAAAACTAATTGTTAGGGGAATTTGTCTTCCCTGTGTGAGCTCCTTCATCTGAAGGTTCATTTCTCTACTGTCTCCATCTGCACAACTTCATCTCTCCTTGAAGCATCCTTCCTCTGCCTTTCTGAACTTCAACCTTTCAGATGCAGCTTCTTCTCTATATTTACTTTGGAGTGTTTTTGGTGACTCGGATTGCTCTCCAGCTTATTGACTTGGATGTGGATGATATGTGGTTGTAAATGTGCTATACGTGAGCTTAAGGTCCTCATACTCTGCTGTCTTCCTAGGCTTCCCCCTAGATTGTACACTTTATAGAGGTGAATTGTATGACATTTGAGTTATCTCTCAATAAACTGTTACCAAAAGTATATAATGAAAAAAATATATGTTTCTTCTCATTTTCTACTTTCCTTTTTATCTATATTGTTTTTAGAGAGAGCATGCAAGGAGAGGGAGAGAAT
This sequence comes from Mustela lutreola, assembly GCF_030435805.1. NCBI lineage: Eukaryota > Metazoa > Chordata > Mammalia > Carnivora > Mustelidae > Mustela > Mustela lutreola. The sequence continues at coordinate 80,213,020 of NC_081308.1, forward strand.
CTTAAGCAGGATCTACACCCAGAGTAGAGTGGAGCCGAACACAGGGATGGATCTCACAATGCTGAGATTATGACCTGAGCCAAAATCAAGAGTCAGATGTCTAACTCACTGAGACACCTAGGCATTCCTCTACTTTCTTAATACTATGATAAAGGTACAAATATCCCTGCTCCTTAAAAACAAGCAAACAAAAAAATTAAAATAAGAGAAGTCACTTCTGCCAGTGGCAAAAGGGCCCTTATAAGAGCTGAAACCCAAACAAGACTATTTACAACTTTCTATGCAATAGTAGATAAGTTGAACATTCACATATCAGATTTGACTGCCTTGTATTTTGACACTTTGCTGCTCATCTTGCAGATGACATAATTTGATGTCCCTACTAATATGCTTGACAAGTAATTCACTCTTGGAACCAAGAAAATTCTCCTTGTTTGAAAAAGCTTGGGGGGTGGGGTTGGTAATGGTGGGAGTCAGTGAACAAAAGAAAAGAAAGCCACCATGTCTTATTTTTATTCATGGAATATACATATTAGCCTGATAAGGTTCTTTCAATTTTTGTATAGGTTTCAAAGATAGAAGACTTGCACAATGCAATTTCAAAAATAAAACAGTAGACTTCAAAAAAATTCAAAACTGACTGCTTTGGACTATGCTTAAAGAGTTACTAAAAGTATAGGTGGAGGAGGAGAAGGGACAAGATGGCAGAGAAGTAGGAAACCCTGTTTCAACTGATCACCTAAAGTGAACTAAATATCTTCCAGAACACTCTGAAAACCCATGAAATCAGCCTGAGATGAAAGATTATACACTTCTGGACCTGTGTCGGGACAGAAGACATCAGTGGAGAGGTAAAGCAGAGTGAGAATGCTCTGACTGATATGGAAGACAAGCAGAAGAGGGAGGGAGCCACCAGAAGTGACACATTGGAAAGTAATACCCCAATATGAAAGTGCCCTGTGGTTGGGGACCAGCATTAACTTGGAGTCTGGTTGAAGGCACACAAAAAGAGCAAAAGATATTAAGGGGCAACTGGTGGAATAGGGCAGTCACAGGCATGGGCTGTGACCTTGGACACAGGACAGCCACCGCCAGCGACCATCCATGTCAGAGAGAGAGCAGGGAAGGCTCCAACCCGTGGACCTTGATCCCCCAGCCTTCCACTGCTTGCACCACCACTCAGCTGGGCACATTCTTGCCCACACGTGAGGGAGTCTGGTGTGGGCCCCAGCCAGCACTCTTTAGGTCCACAGCATTCTGTGCTCTGCATGCTTGAGCAACCACAGGGTTTGAGCACCCCCTGTCCGTGCATGAGAGAGCTTACTGTTGGTGCCAGCTGGTGCTCCTTAGGACTGTGGCCTTCTGCCACCAGCTGAGGGTCTGGAAACTCCCAGCCTGTGCCTGGGAGAACCCAGCATGCTCTCTGTTTGGGATCCCTGGTGGCAGCCTTCTGTGACCTGTATGACTGGGGTCTGAGCCCACCCTGCATGGGCCTGGACCACAGACAGCAGTCCTGGTAAAGGCAGCCACCAGAAGTGGGCTCCCTGGACTAATAACACTCGTGGTTATACCGGTACAGGGATGCAGAGACAAGAAGGAGCCTCGGGCGACTACTAAGACTGTGACAGGGGTTTCACAATGCCTGTGGGAGTTTGTGCTGTTCAGCGGAGTTTGCAGAGGGGGAGTCTGTGTTCTCTGGATCACCCAGAAGGGAGCAGACTGAACCTTCTCTCTGAGGTGGAGGTCTGGGTGCAGTTTCCTTTCCACTACACCTCTGGAAAGCCACAAAAAGCCACCAAAAAACAAAAACCTCCAGAGACCGAAAGCCAGAAAAACTGGTTTCCACAGAGCCCAGCCCCTTCACAGGAGCATAATGACTCAATCCAAGCAAGACTGAGTGAAAAGAAATACAGCAGGCCCCTCCCCCAAGCCAAGCCAAAAGAACAAGAAGACAACCAATACAAGGTAACCATAAAAGTGTAAAACCCTATCAGGGGAAAAAAATATATATTAAGCCAGTATTGCCCTAAAACCTGTATATTTCATACATACAACTTTTTTTAATTCATTCTCACAATTTTTGCTCCTTTAATTTTTTAATGTACTTACCAGTATAACTAGATGTTTAAAACAACATATTCCATAATAACCTTTTAACTTGAAGTTTTTCATACATATACCTGTGTTTTTCTTTTTCTTTTCTTTTCTTTTTCTTTTCAATATACATATACATATGAGCTTCAAAGTAATTCTTTCTCCCTAATCAATACTACCCCTTTATATAAAGCAGTTTTAATCTCCCTTGATCTCTAGAAAGTTGAGTCCTTTAACAAAGATATCAAGATACACCAAGGAAGAACCAAAATAAACTTCCTCGCCCACATCAAGTATTTATAACCACCTTCTGATCTTTTTCTTCTGTCAGTGTTTCTGTGTATTTGTTTTTCTTCTGAGATTATATAAATCTTATTCTTGTTGTTCATGTTGGCTGGGTTCCTTTTTTTTCTTGTCATTTATTTTTGTTGGCATTTTCGTTTGACCATTTTTCTTAGTATACCTCATAAATCTTACTTTTAGGGCTCATTCTAACTGGATTTTCTCCCTTTTTTCTCTTTCTCTTTCTCTCTTTTTTTTTCTTTCTTTATTTCTTTTTTGTTTTTGTTGTTGTTGTTGTTCTTTTTGGTGGTGACTTCTGATAACTCCAACATTCCAGGGTGCAGCTTTCCTGGATGGTGGTTGATACATTCAGCTATACGTCCCCCAACCACCTCTCACCAAAAGGAACACCCAACAAAGAAAAAATTCACACTGTGCCCTCTGCCACAGAACTATTGGGTATAGACATAAACGGTATGTCAAAAAGGGAAGTCAAGGTAACAATTATCCAGGCAATGCCTGGGTTGGAGAAGACCATTAGTGACAACATAGAATCTCTAAGAGCAGAAATGAGACCCAACCTGGCAAAATTTAAAAATTCTATCAAAGAGATCCAATCTAATCTAAATATTCTAACAACTTGGGTAAGCTGGCAAGAGATAGAATTAATGATCTAGAGGACAAACTAATAGAGAAAAGGGATCGGGAGGAGGCATGTAAAAAACAGCTTAGAAGCCAAGAAAACACAATTAGATAAATGAATGACACCATGAAATGATCCAAAGTCAGAATTATTGGGAACCCTGAGGGGGGGGTAGAGAAAAAGAGAAGACTACAAGATATAGTTGAACAAATTCTGGATGAACAATTTCCCAGCCTGGGGAATGGATCAAGCATTCTTGTCCTAGAGGCAGAAAAAACACTTACCCTTCCCCCCACCCAGAATCAAGGAATCTACAAAGACCTCAAGGGCTGTGATTCTGAAACTGATGAGTCATAACTCTAGACAAGAGCTTTGAGGACAGCTAAGGGGAATAGATTCCTTACATACAGAGGAAGGTCCATCAGAATAACATCAGATCTGTCCACAGAAACCTGGCAAACCAGAAAGAGCTGGCAAGACATATTCAGGGCACTACATGAGAAGAACATGCAGCCAAGAATACTTTATCCAGCAATGTTGACATTCAAAATGAATAGAGAGATAAAGAGTTTCCAAGACTAGCAAGGTTTAAAAGAGTATGTGACCACCAAGCTGGCACTACAAGAAATACTAAGGGGGTTCTATAAAAGAAGAAAGAAACCAAGAGTGACACAGAATAGAAATTTACAGAGACAATCTATGGAAACAAGGACTTCACAGGCAGCATGATGTCAATAAAAAACGTATCTTTCAATAATCACTTTCAATAAGAAGCCTAAATGCTCTCATAAAATGGCACAGGGTTACAGATTGGATAAAACAGAACCTGTCCATATGCTGTCTACAAGAGACCCATTTGGAACCTAAAGATACATCCAGACTGAAAGTGAAGGGATGGAGAACCATCTTTCATGCCAATAGGTCTCAAAAGAAAGCTGGGATAGTGCTTCTCATATCAGATAAATTATATTTTATCAAAGGACTGTAGTTAGAGAAAAAGAAGGACACTACATCATTCTTACAGGGTCTATCCACCAAGAAGATGTAACAATTGTAAATATTTATGCCCCCAATATGGGAGCAGCCAACTGTTAATCAAAATAAAGAGTCATATTGATATGAATACATCTTATAGATCTTAACATGCCACTCTCAGGAATAGATCATCCAAGCAGAAAATCAATAAAGAAACAAGAGTTTTGAATGACACATTGGAACAGATGGACCTCATAGATATATACAGAACATTCTACCCTAAAACAACAGAATACTCATTCTTCTCGAGTACACATGGAACTTTCTCCAGAGTAGACCACATACTGGGTCACAAATCATGGTTCATCCGATACCAAAAGATGGAGATTATTCCCTGCATATTCTCAGACTACAATGTTTTAAAACTGGTACTCAACCAAAAGAAAAAGTTTGGAAGGAATTCAAATACTTGGAAACTAAAGATCACGCTGCTAAAGAATGTTTGGATAAACCAGGAAATCAAAGAAGAATGTAAACAATTCATGGAAACCAATGAGAATGAAGACACATCAGTCCAAAACCCATAGGATATAGCAAAGGCTGTCCTAAGGGGGAAATACATAGCCATCCAAGCCTCACTCAAAAAAATTGAAAAATCCAAAATGCACCAGCTCTCTTTATCCCTTAAAGAACTGGAACATCAACAACAAATTAAGCCAAACCCATGCATAAGAAGGAAAGTAATCAAGATTAGAGTAGAGATCGATGATATAGATACTAGCGATACAGCACAACACATCAACAAAACTAGAAGCTGTGGTTTTCTTTTTTTAATTAATAAGATTGAGAAGCTGCTGGCCAAACTAATCCAAAAGAAAAGAGAGAGTACCCAAATTAATAAAATTGGGAATTAAAAGGGAAAGACCGTGACTTAACGCAATGAAATAGAAACAATCAGAAATTATTATCTACAGTTATATACCAATAATTTAAGCAACCTACAAGAGATGGATGCATATCTGGAAACCCATACATTTCCAAGACTGAATCAGGAAGAAATTGACAATTTGAACAGACCAATATCTAGTAATGAGATTGAAGCAATGATTAAAAACCTCCCAAAAAAGAAGAGCCTGTGACTTGACAGATTCCCTGGGGAATTCTACCCAACATTCAAAGAAGAAATAATACCTATTCTCCTGAAGCTGTTTCAAAATATAGAAACATGAGTGGAGGAATCAAGATGGCAGAGGAGTAGCAGACTGAGATGACATCAGGTCACAGGAGTTCAGCTAGATAATTATCAAACCGTTGTAACAACTACAAACCCAACAAGAGATCACAGAGAAGAAGAACAGCAATTTGAGAAACAGAAAATCAACCACCTTCTGAAATGTAGGATGTGTGAAGTGAATCCAAAGGGACAGGAAGGTAGACTGCGGTGGGGAAGGGCCAGCTCCTGGCAAGTGGTGGAGCAACAGAGCACAAAATTCAAACTTGTAAAAGTTTGCTCCAATGAGGGGCATTGCTGCCGAATCTAATGGGGGGGGGGGAGCCCTTGTGGGGACAGTGTGGTCTCAGGTACCATGATGTCACAGAAGGATCACGTGTGTCTGAGTGTAGCAGAGCTCCCAGGTATTAGAGCAGGGAAGCTGTCTACAGAGATGGAGCCAAGGAGAGAGCTCTCAGCTCGGGGTTACATTTAACTGTGATCTGTGACACAGGCAGACCACTTCTCTTACAGCAGGTACCCACAAGTGGAAGATCGAGGGAGACCAACCTTCATCCACCAGAAGAGCAGAGTGGCAGGATCTGCTGGGTTTGAAGAGTCCAAACAGGGCTATGTGCCAGAGACAGAAGTGCTCTGTCAAAGGTTGGGTGAGTTCAGAGAGCAGCAGGAGACCAGGGAAATGGAAATGATTGAGCACTTTTCTCTGAGGGTACACTGAGGAGTGGGACTCTGAGCTCTCTGCTCCTCAAGGCCAGAGATTGGGATGCTGCCACTTTACATTCCCATCCTCCAGAGCACTACAGAAAGCATTCAGGGAAAAAAGGCTCCCAAAAAGGAACACGAGCAGATTACTTAGCCCAGACCCTGGAAACAGCAGGGCAATTCCACCTTGGACAAAGTCATTTGAGAATCACTACAACAGGCTCCTCCTCCAGAAGATCAGCAAGAACATCCAGCCAAGACCAAGCTCACTAATCAAGGAGAACAGCAGAATTCCAGAGGGATATGGAGCACTTTTTCATGTGTCTGTTCGCCGTCTGGATGTCTTCTTTGCAGAAATGTCTGTTCATGTCCTCTGCCCATTTCTTGATTGGATTATTTGTTCTTTGGGTGTTGAGTTTGCTAAGTTCTTTATAGATTCTGGACACTAGTCCTTTATCTGATATGTCGTTTGCAAATATCTTCTCCCATTCTGTCAGTTGTCTTTTGATTTTGTTAACTGTTTCCTTTGCTGTGCAAAAGCTTTTGATCTTGATGAAATCTCAGTAGTTCATTTTTTCCCTTGCTTCCCTTGCCTTTTGCGTTGTTCCTAGGAAGATGTTGCTGCGGCAGAGGTCGAAGAGGTTGCTGCCCGTGTTCTCCTCAAGGATTTTGATGGATTCCTTTCGTACATTGAGGTCCTTCATCCATTTTGAGTCTATTTTTGTGTGTGGTGTAAGGAAATGGTCCAATTTCATTTTTCTGCATGTGGCTGTCCAATTTTCCCAGCACCATTTATTGAAAAGGCTGTCTTTTTTCCATTGGACATTTTTTCCAGCTTTGTCGAAGATTAGTTGACCATAGATTTGAGGGTCTATTTCTGGGCTCTCTATTCTGTTCCATTGATCTATGGGTCTGTTTTTGTGCCAGTACCATGCTGTCTTGATGATGACAGCTTTGTAATAGAGCTTGAAGTCCGGAATTGTATGCCACCAACGTTGGCTTTCTTTTTCAATATCCCTTTGGCTATTCGAGGTCTTTTCTGGTTCCATATAAATTTTAGAATTATTTGTTCCATTTCTTTGAAAAAGATGGATGGTACTTTGATAGGAATTGCATTAAATGTGTAGATTGCTTTAGGTAGCATAGACATTTTCACAATATTTATTCTTCCAATCCAGGAGCATGGAACATTTTTCCATTTCTTTGTGTCTTCCTCAATTTCTTTCATGAGTACTTTATAGTTTTCAGAGTATAGATTCTGTGTCTCTTTGGATAGGTTTATTCCTAGGTATTTTATGGTTTTGGATGCAATTGTAAATGGGATTGACTCCTTAATATCTCTTTCTTCTGTCTTGCTGTTGGTGTAGAGAAATGCAACTGATTTCTGTGCATTGATTTTATATCCTGACACTTTACTGAATTCCTGTATAAGTTCTAGCAGTTTTGGAGTGGAGTCTTTTGGGTTTTCCACATATAGTATCATATCATCTGCGAAGAGTGATAATTTGACTTCTTCTTTGCCGATTTGGATGCCTTTAATTTCCTTTTGTTGTCTGATTGCTGAGGCTAGGACCTCTAGTACGATGTTGAATAGCAGTGGTGATAATGGACATCCCTGCCGTGTTCCTGACCTTAGCGGAAAAGCTTTCAGTTTTTCTCCATTGAGAATGATATTTGCGGTGGGTTTTTCATAGATGGCTTTGATGATATTGAGGTATGTGCCCTCTATCCCTACACTTTGAAGAGTTTTGATCAGGAAGGGATGTTGTACTTTGTGAAATGCTTTTTCAGCATCTATTGAGAGTATCATATGGTTCTTGTTCTTTCTTTTATTGATGTGTTGTATCACATTGACTGATTTGCGGATGTTGAACCAACCTTGCAGCCCTGGAATAAATCCCACTTGGTCGTGGTGAATAATCTTTTTAATGTACTGTTGAATCCTATTGGCTAGTATTTTGTTGAGTATTTTCACATCTGTGTTCATCAAGGATATCGGTCTATAGCTCTCTTTGTTGGTGGGATCCTTGTCTGGTTTTGGAATCAAGGTGATGCTGGCCTCATAAAATGAGTTTGGAAGTTTTCCTTCCATTTCTATTTTTTGGAACAGTTTCAGGAGAATAGGAATTAGTTCTTCTTTAAATGTTTGGTAGAATTCCCCCGGGAAGCCGTCTGGCCCTGGGCTTTTGTTTGTTTGGAGATTTTTAATGACTGTTTCAATCTCCTTACTGGTTATGGGTCTGTTCAGGCTTTCTATTTCTTCCTGGTTCAGTTGTGGTAGTTTATATGTTTCTAGGAATGCATCCATTTCTTCCAGATTGTCAAATTTATTGCCGTAGAGTTGCTCATAGTATGTTCTTATAATAGTTTGTATTTCTTTGGTGTTAGTTGTGATCTCTCCTCTTTCATTCATGATTTTATTTATTTGGGTCCTTTCTCTTTTCTTTTTGATAAGTCGGGCCAGGGGTTTATCAATTTTATTAATTCTTTCAAAGAACCAGCTCCTAGTTTCGTTGATTTGTTCTATTGTTTTTTTGGTTTCTATTTCATTGATTTCTGCTCTGATCTTTATGATTTCTCTTCTCCTGCTGGGCTTAGGGTTTCTTTCTTGTTCTTTCTCCAGCTCCTTTAGGTGTAGGGTTAGGTTGTGTACCTGAGACCTTTCTTGTTTCTTGAGAAAGGCTTGTACCGCTATATATTTTCCTCTCAGGACTGCCTTTGTTGTGTCCCAGAGATTTTGAACCGTAGTATTTTCATTATCATTTGTTTCCATGATTTTTTTCAATTCTTCTTTAATTTACCGGTTGACCCATTCATTCTTTAGAAGGATGCTGTTTAGTCTCCATGTATTTGGGTTCTTTCCAAACTTCCTTTTGTGGTTGAGTTCTAGCTTTAGAGCATTGTGGTCTGAAAATATGCACGGAATGATCCCAATCTTTTGATACCGGTTGAGTCCTGATTTAGGACCGAGGATGTGATCTATTCTGGAGAATGTTCCATGTGCACTAGAGAAGAATGTGTATTCTGTTGCTTTGGGATGAAATGTTCTGAATATATCTGTGATGTCCATCTGGTCCAGTGTGTCGTTTAAGGCCTTTATTTCCTTGCTGATCTTTTGCTTGGATGACCTGTCCATTTCAGTGAGGGGAGTGTTAAAGTCCCCTACTATTATTGTATTATTGTTGATGTGTTTCTTTGATTTTGTTATTAATTGGTTTATATAGTTGGCTGCTCCCACATTGGGGGCATAGATATTTAAAATTGTTAAATCTTCTTTTTGGATAGACCCTTTGAGTATGATATAGTGTCCTTCCTCATCTCTTATTATAGTCTTTGGGTTAAAATCTAATTGATCTGATATAAGGATTGCCACTCCTGCTTTCTTCTGATGTCCATTAGCATGGTAAATTCTTTTCCACCCCCTCACTTTAAAGCTGGAGGTGTCTTCGGGCTTAAAATGTGTTTCTTGGAGGCAACATATAGATGGGTTTTGTTTTTTTATCCATTCTGATACCCTGTGTCTTTTGACAGGGGCATTTAGCCCATTCACATTCAGGGTAACTATTGAGAGATATGAATTTAGTGCCATTGTATTGCCTGTAAGGTGACTGATACTGTATATGGTCTCTGTTCCTTTCTGATCTACCACTTGTAGGCTCTCTCTTTGCTTAGAGGACCCCTTTCAAGATTTCCTGTAGAGCTGGTTTGGTATTTGCAAATTCTTTCAGTTGTTGTTTGTCCTGGAAGCTTTTAATCTCTCCTTCTATTTTCAATGATAGCCTAGCTGGATATAGTATTCTTGGCTGCATGTTTTTCTCGTTTAGTGCTCTGAAAATATCATGCCAGCTCTCTCTGGCCTGCCAGGTCTCTGTGGATAAGTCAGCTGCCAATCTAATATTTTTACCATTGTATGTTACAGACTTCTTTTCCCGGGCTGCTTTCAGGATTTTCTCTTTGTCACTGAGACTTGTGAATTTTACTATTAGGTGACGGGGTGTGGGCCTATTCTTATTGATTTTGAGGGGCATTCTCTGAACCTCCTGAATTTTGATGCTCGTTCCCTTTGCCATATTGGGGAAATTCTCCCCAATAATTCTCTCCAGTATACCTTCTGCTCCCCTCTCACTTTCTTCTTCTTCTGGAATCCCAATTATTCTAATGTTGTTTCGTCTTATGGTGTCACTTATCTCTCGAATTCTCCCCTCGTGGTCCAGTAGCTGTTTGTCCCTCTTTTGCTCAGCTTCTTTATTCTCTGTCATTTGGTCTTCTATATCACTAATTCTTTCTTCTGCCTCATTTATCCTAGCAGTGAGAGCCTCCATTTTTTATTGCACCTCACTAATAGCTTTTTTGATTTCAACTTGGTTAGATTTTAGTTCTTTTATTTCTCCAGAAAGGGCTTTTATATCTCTCGAGAGGGTTTCTCTAATATGTTCCATGCCTTTTTCGAGCCCGGCTAGAACCTTGAGAATTGTCATTCTGAACTCTAGATCTGACATATTACCGATGTCTGTATTGATTAGGTCTCTAGCCTTCGGTACTGCCTCTTGTTCTTTTTTTTGTGTTGAATTTTTACATCTTGTCATTTTGTCCAGATAAGAGTAAATGAAGGGGCAAGTAAAATACTAAAAGGGTGGCAACAACCCCAGGAAAATATGCTTTAACCAAATTAGAAGAGATCCAAAATCGTGAGTGGGGAGAAAGGGGATAAAAAGAGGTTCAAAAAGGAAGAAAGAAAAAAAAAACAAAAAGAAAAGAAAAAAAAAAAGAAAAGAAAAGAAAAGAATTTTTAAAAAAAGAAAACACCTAAGAAAAATGTAAAAAAGAAAATATATATATATTAGATAAACTAGTAAAAAATCGTTAAAAAAGAAAAAGGTAACAGTTAAAAAAAAAATTTTACCCGAAGGCGAGAAAAAAAAAATGAAAAAGAAAAAATTAAATTAACTGCAAGACTAAAAAAAAATCACAGGAAAAAAGCCATGAGTTCCGTGCTTGGCTTTCTCTTCCTCTGGAATTCTGCTGCTCTCCTTGGTATTGAAACCGCACTCCTTGGTAGGTGAACTTGGTCTCGGCTGGATTTCTTGTTGATCTTCTGGGGGAGGGGCCTGTTGTAGTTATTCTCAAGTGTCTTTGCCCCAGGCGGAATTACACCTCCCTTACCCGGGGCCGGGGTGAGTAATCCGCTCGGGTTTGCTTTCAGGAGCTTTTGTTCCCTGAGCGCTTTCCGTAGAGTTCCAGAGGATGGGAATACAAATGGCGGCTTCCTGGTCTCCGGCCCGGAGGAGCCGAGAGCCCAGGGCCCCACTCCTCAGTGCGCCCTCAGAGAACAGCGCCCAGTTACTCCCGTCTGCCTGACCTCCGGCCGCGCTCTGAGCTCACCGAGCCTGCGACCGGTTCAAGGTAAACACGGAGCTGCGAGCTTACTGTCGGCTCTGTCTCTGTAGCCGGCTTTCCCGTTCCAATACCCGCAAGCTCTGCGACACTCAGACACCCCCGATCCTTCTGTGACCCTGCGGGACCTGAGGCCACGCTGACCCCGCGTTGGCTTCGCCCCGGTTTAGCCTCTGGAGCGATGTCCCTCAGCGGAACAGACTTTTAAAAGTCCTGATTTTGTGCACGGTTGCTCCGCTGCTTGCCGGGAGCCGGCCCCTCCCCCCGGGGTCTATCTTCCCGTCGCTTTGGATTCACTTCTCCGCCGGTCCTACCTTTCAGAAAGTGGTTGTTTTTCTGTTTCCAGAATTGCTGTTCTTCTTCTCTTCGATCTGCCGATGGATTTTCAGGTGTTTGCAATCTTTAGATAAGCTATCTAGCTGATCTCTGGCTAGCTGAAGCAGTCTCAGCTTGCTACTTCTCCGCCATCTTGACTCCTCTCCAGAGGAAGGAAAAGCAAAACAGGGACTTCCTGGCTTTCTCCCCATGATCCTTTAGTTTTGTAAGTTAATTAAATTTGTAAAATATATATATATATATATTTTAATTTTTTAAACTTCTTTTTACACCCTTTCTACTCCCCCTGATTTGGGGTCTCTTCTGATTGGTTAGTGTACATTTTCTAGGGTCCCTGCCACCCTTTTAGTATTTTATTCTCTTGCTCATATATTTTTATCTAGATAAAATGACAAGGTGGAAAAACTCACCACCAAAAAAAGAACAAGAGGGAGTACCGAAGGCTAGGGACTTGATCAGTATGGACATTGGTAATATGTCAGATCTAGTTCAGAATGACGATTCTCAAGATGCTATATGGGCTCGAAAAAGGCATGAAAGATATTAGAAAATCAATGTCTAGAGAAATAAAAGCCCTTTCTGGAGAAATAAAAGAACTAAAGTCTAACCAAGTTGAAATTTTTTTAAAAAGCTATCGATGAGGTGCAGTAAAAAATAGAGGCTCTTACTGCTAGGATAAATTAAGCAGAAGAGAGAATTAGTGATATAGAGGAACAAATGATGGAGAATAAAGAAGCTGAGCAAAAGAGAGACAAATTACTGGACCATGAGGGAAAAATTCGAGAGATAAGTGATACCATAAGACAATACAATATTAGAATAATTGGGATTCTAGAAGAAGAAGAAAGAGGGAGGGGAGCAGAAGGTATATTGGACAGAATTATTGTACAGAATTTCCCTGATATGGCAAAGGGAACGAGCATCAAAATCCAGGAGGTGCAGAGAACACCCCTGAAAATCAATAAGAATAGGTCCACACCATGTCATCTAACAGTAAAATTTACAAGTCATAGCGACAAAGAGAAAATCCCCAAAAGCAGCTGGGGAAAAGAAGTCTGTAACGTACAATGGTAAAAATACTAGATTGGCAGCAGGCTTATCCGCAGAGACATAGTAGGCCAGAAAGAACTGGCATGATATATTCAGAGCACTGAACAAAAAAAAAAAAAAAAAAAAAAGGCAGCCAAGAATACTATACCCAGCTAGGCTATCACTGAAAATAGTAGGAGAGATAAAAAGCTTCCAGGACAAACAAACACTAAAAGAATTTGTAAACACCAAGCCGGGAAATATTGAAATACAGTAAATATTAAAAGGGGTCCTCTAAGCAAAGAGAGACACTAAAAGTAGTAGACCAGAAAGGAACAGAGACAATATACATTAACTGTCACCTGATGGGCTACAGAATGGCACTAAACTTATATCTTTTAATAGTTACCATGAACGTAAATGGATTAAATGCTCCAATCAAAAAACATAGGGTATCAGAATGAATAAAAAAATAATAACCATTGATATGCTGTCTGCAAGAAACTTATTTTAAACCAAAAGATAACCCCAGATTTAAAGTGACAGGGTAGAAAACCATTTATCATGCTAATAGCCATCAAAAGAAAGTTGGGGTGGCAATCCTTATTTCAGATCACTTAGATTTTAAACCAAAGTGAATAATTAGAGATGAGAAAGGACACTATATTGTACTTAATATAATTTATATATTATATATAATAATATAATCTAATATATAGATTATAATATAATCTAATATATAGATTATAATAATCTAATATATAATATAATATATATATAATAATATAATCTATCCAATAAGAAGATCTAACAATTTTAAATATTTATACCCCTAACATGGGAGAAGCCAACTATATATACTAATTAATAACAAAATCAAAGAAACATATCAACAATAATACAATAATACTAGGAGACTTTAACACCCCCCTCCCTGAAATAGACAGATCATCTAAGCAAAAGATCAACAAGGAAATAAAGGTGTCAAATGACACACTGGACCAGATGGACATCACAGATATATTCAGAACATTCCATACCAAAGCAACAGAATACACATTCATCTCCAGTACACATGGAACATTCTCCAGAATAGATCACATCCTGGGTCACAAATCAGGTCTCAACCAGTACCAAAGGATTGGGATCATTCCCTGCATACTGTCAGATCACAATGTTCTGAAGTTAGAACTCAATCTCAAAAGGAAAGTTGGAAAGAACGCAAATACATGGAAGCTAAAGAGCATCTTACTAAAAAATGAATGGGTCAACTAGGAAATTAAAGAAGAACTGAAATAATTCATGGAAACAAAAGGTAATGAAAACACAATGGTTCAAAATCGATGGGACACAGCAAAGGCAGTCCTGAGAGGAAAATACATAGCAATACAAGCCTTTCTCAATAAACAAGAAAGGTCTCAAGTACACAACCTAACCCTAAATTTAAAGGAGCTGGAGAAAGAACAGCAAAGAAAGCCTAAACCCAGTAGAAGAACACAAATCATAAATATCAGAGCAGAAATCAATGAAATCGAAACAAAAAAGAAACCAGTAGAAAAAAATCAATGAAGCTAGAAGCTGATTCTTTTAAAGAATTAATAAGATTGATAAACCCCTGGCCAGACTTATCAAAAAGAAAAGAGAAAGGACCAAAATAAATAAAATCTTGAATGGAAGAGGAGAGATCACAACCAACACCAAGGAAATACAAGCAATTATAAGAACATATTATGACTATACTCCAGCAAATTTGACAATCTGGAAGAAATAGATGCATTTCTAGAGACATGTAAACTACCACAACCAAGCCATAAAAAAAAAAAAAAAATAGAAAACCTGAACAGACCCATAACCTCTAAGGAGATTGAAGCAGTCATCAAAACTCTCCCAACAAACAAGAGCCCAGGGTCAGATGGTTTCCCAGAAGAATTCTACCAAACATTTAAAGAAGAATTAATACCCGTTCTCCTGAAACTGTTCCAAAAAATAGAAATGGAAGGAATAACTCCAAACTCATTTTATAAGACCAAAATTACCGTGATCCCCAAATCAAACGAATACCACATCAAATGAGGAGAATTTCAGACAAAAATCCCTAAAGAATATGGATGCCAAGATGCTCAACAAGATCCTAGCTAAGAGGATCCAACAGTACATTAAAAAGATTATCCACCATGACCAGGTGGGATTTATCCATGGGATGCAAGGGTGGTTAAACATTCGCAAATCAATGCAAGTAGAACAAATCAATAGGAGAAGAGAGAAGAACCATATGGTCCTCTGAAATTGAGTCAGAAAAAGCATTTGACAACAGACAGCACCTGTTCCTGATTAAACCACTTCAAATTATAGGGAGAGAGGAAACATTCCTCAACTTCATAAAATCTATGAAAAATCTACAGAGAATATGATTCTCAATGGGGAAATGCTGGCATCCTTCCCTTTGAGAGCAGGAACACAACAAGGATACCCACTCTTGCCAAGGTTGCTCGACATAGTACTAGAAGTCCTAGCAATAACAATCAGACAAGAAAAAGAAATAAAAGATATTCATACTGGCAAAGAAGAAGTCAAACTATCTCTCTTCACAGATGACATGATACTTTATATGGAAAACCCAAAAGACTCCATCCCCAAACTACTAGAACTCATACAGCAATTCAGCAACGTAGCAGGATACAAAGTCAATGTACAGAAATCAGTGGCATTCTTATACACTAACAATGAAGATACAGAAAGGGAAATTAGAGAATCGATTCCATTTACCATAGCACCAAGAACCATAAGATACCTGGGAATAAACCTAACTAAAGAGGTTAAGGATCTGTACTTGAGGAACTACAGAACACTCATGAAATAAATTGAAGAAGACACAAAAAGATGGAAGAGTATCTGGTGCTCAAGGATCAGAAGAATAAGCTGTTAAAATGTTTATACTGCCTAGAGCCGTCTACACTTTCAATGCCATCCTGATCAAAAATCCACTGGCATTTTTCAAAGTAGTATAACAAACAATCCTAAGATTTGTATGGAATCAGAAGAGACACCAAATTTCTAAGGAAATGCTGAAAAAGAAAAGCAAAACTGGGGGACTGATTTCAAACTTTACTACAAAGCTGTGATCACCAAGACACTATGGTACTGGCACAAAAATAGACACATAGACCAGTGGAACAGAGCAGAGAGCCCCTATATGGACCCGCAGCTCTATTGTCAAATAATCTACAACAAAGCAGGAAAAAAATAGCCAGTGTTGAAAAGACAGTCTCGTCAATAAATTGTTCTGGGAAAATTGGACAACTATGTATGGAAGAATGAAACTTAACCATTCTCTTACATGATACACAAAGTTAGACTTTAAATGAATAAAAGACCTCAATCTGAAGCAGGAATCTAAAATCCTAGAGGAGAACATAAGCAGTACCTCTTCAACAGTGGCCACAGCAACTTCTTTCAAGACATGCCTCCAAAGACGAAGGAAACAAAAGTGAAAAGTAACTTTGGGGACTTCACCAAGGTAAAAAGCTTCTACACAGCAAAGGAAACAGTCAGCAAAAAAAAAAAAAAGAGGCAACCCACGGAATGGGAGATGATATTAGCAAATGACATTACAGACAAAGGGCTGATATCCAATATCTATAAAGAACTCCTCAAACTTAACACTCAAAAAACAGATAATCACATCAAAAAATGGGCATAAGACATAAACAGAACAGACAATACTCCAAAGAAGATATACAAATGGCTAATAGACACATGAAAAAATGTTCATTCCCATTAGCCACCAGGGAGATTCAAATGAAAACCACATTAAGATAGCACCTTACACCAGTTAGAATAGCCAAAATCAACAAGACAGGAAACAACGAGTGTTGGAGAAGATGAGAATGGGGAACCCTCTTACACTGTTGGGGGAAATGCAAGTTGGTATGGCCACTTTGGAAAAGTGTGGGGATTCCTTAAGAAATTAAAAATAGAGCTACCCTATTACCCTGCAATCTCACTACTGGGAATTTAACCCAAAGATATAGCTGTAGTGAAAAGAAGGGCCATCTGTACCCCAATTTTCACAACAGCAATGGCCACAGTCATCAAACCGTGGAAAGAGCCAAGATGCCCTTCCAAGCACAAATGGATTAAGAAGATATGGTCTATATATACAAAGGAGTATAATGCCTCCATCAGAAAAGATGAGTATCCAATGTTAGTAACAACATGGATAGGACTGAAGGAGATTATGCTGAGTGAAATAAGTCAAGCAGAGAGAGGCAAGTATCATATTGTTTCACTTACTTGTGGAGCATAAGGAATAACATGGAGAACATTGTGAGATGGAACGGAGAAGTGAGTGGGGGGAAATTGGAAGGGGAAACAAACAATGGGAAACTATGGACTCTGAGAAAAAAAACTGAGGGTTTTGGAGGGGAGGAGGGTGAGGGTTGTGGGTGAGCCTGGTGGTTGGTATTAAGGAGGACATGTGCTGCATGGAGCATCGAGTACGGTGCATAAAAAATAAATCTTGGAACACTGAAAAAATAAAATTTAAAAGAAAAATAAAAAATAAAGCCGATGACATAAACAAAAAAAAATTTTTAATACTGAACAATATAATGAGTAAAGTTTTTTTTTTAAGATTTTATTTATTTATTTGACAGACAGATTTCACAAGTAGGCAGAGAGAGAGGAAGGGAAGCAAGCTCCCTGCCAAGCAGAGAGCCCGATGTGGGGCTCCATCCCAGGACACTTGGATCATGACCTGAGCCTGAGGCAGAGGCTTTAACCCACTGAGCCACCCAGGTGCCCCTATAATGAGTAAAGTTTTATTCATATCTAAACTTATATGTCAAATCCTAAACTTATGTCAGCATGAAAAATTAATGAGAATAGTTTTTTTTATTTATTTCTTTTCAGTGTAACAGAATTCATTGTTTATGCAACACACCTAGTGCTCCATGCAATATGTACCCTCCATAATATCCACCACCTGGATCTCCCATCCTCCCACCCCCCACCCCTTCAAAACCCTCACTTGTTTTTCAGAGTCAATAGTCTCTCATGGCTCATCTCCCCTTCCAATTTCCCTCAATTCTCTTCTCCTCTCCATCTCCCTAGGTCTTCCATGTTATTTGTTATGCTCCACAAATAAATGAAACCATAATGTAATTGACTCTCTCTGCTTGATTTATTTCACTCAGCATAATCTCCTCCAGTCCCGGCCATGTTGCTACAAAAGTTGGGTATTCATCCTCTCTGATGGAGGCATAATATTCCATAGTGTATATGGACCACATCTTCCTTATCCATTCATCTGTTGAAGGGCATCTTGGTTCTTTCCACAGTTTGGCGACCATGGCCAATGCTGCTATAAACATTGGGGTACAGATGGCCCTTCTTTTCACTACATATGTATCTTTGGAGTAAATAACCAGTAGTGCAATTGCAGGGTCCTAGGGAAGCTCTATTTTTAATTTCTTGAGGAATCTCCACACTGTTCTCCAAAGTGGCTGCACCAACTTGCATTCCCACCAACAGTGTAAGAGGTTTCCCCTTTCTCCACATCCTCTCCAACACGTGTTGTTTCCTATCTTGCTAATTTTGGCCATTCTAACTTATGTAAGGTGGTATCTCAATGTGGTTTTGATTTGAATCTCCCTGATGGCTTGTGATGATGAACATTTTTTCATGTGTCTGATAGCCATTTGTATGTCTTCATTGGAGAAGTGTCTGTTCATATCTTCTGCCCATTTTTTGACATGATTATCTGCTTTGTGTGTGTTGAGTTTGAGAAGTTCTTTATAGATCCTGGATATAAACCTTTTGTCTGTACTGTCATTTGCAAATATGTTCTCCCATTCCGTGGATTGCCTCTTTGTTTCTTGACTGTTTGCTTTGCTGTGCAGAAACTTTTGATTTTGATGAAGTCCCAAAAGTTCATTTTCGCTGTTGTTTCCTTTGCCTTTGGAGACATATCTTGAAAGAAGTTGCTGTGGCTGATATCAAAGAGATTACTGCCTATGTTCTCCTCTAGGATTCTGATGGATTCCTGTCTCACGTTGAGGTCTTTTATCCATTTTGAGTTTATCTTTGTGTATGGTGTAAAAGAATGGTTGAGTTTCATTTTTCTACATATAGCTGTCCAATTTTCCCAGCACTATTCATTAAAGAGACTGTCTTTTTGCCACTGTATATTTTTTCCTGCTTTGTCGAAGATTATTTGACCATAGAGTTGAGGGTCCATATCTGGGCTCTCTACTCTGTTCCACTGGTCTATCTGCCTGTTTTTATGCCAGTACCATGCTGTCTTGATGATCATTGCATTGTAATAAAGCTTGAAATCAGGTAATGTGATGCCGCCAGTTTTGTTTATCTTTTTCAACAATTCTTTAGCAATTCGGGGTCTCTTCTGATTTCATACAAATTTTAGGATTATTTGCTCCAGCTCTTTGAAAAATACCCATTGAATTTTGATCAGAATAGCGTTAAAAGTATAGATCGCTCTAGGCAGTATAGACATTTTAAAAATGTTTATTCTTCTGATCCAATGGCATGGAATGGTCTTCCATCTTTTTGTGTCTTCTTCAATTTCTTTCATGAGTGCTCTGTAGTTCCTCGAGTACAGACCCTTTACCACCTTGGTTTGGTTTATTCCCAGGTATCTTATGGTTCTTGGTGCTATAGTAAATGGAATCGATTCTCTAATTTCCCTTTCTCTATTTTCATTGTTAGTGTATAAGAAAGCAACTGATTGGGGCGCCTGGGTGGCTCAGTGGGTTAAAGCCTCTGCCTTCGGCTCAGGTCATGATCCCAGGGTTCTGGGATTGAGCCCCACATCGGGCTCTCTGCTCAGCGGGGAGCCTGCTTCCTCCTGTCTGTCTCTGCCTCCCTCTCTGCATACTTGTGATTTCTGTCTGTTAAATAAAATTTAAAAAAAAAAAAAGAAAGAAAGAAAGCAACTGATTTCTGTACATTGAC
This sequence comes from Mustela lutreola, assembly GCF_030435805.1. Classification (NCBI taxonomy): domain Eukaryota; kingdom Metazoa; phylum Chordata; class Mammalia; order Carnivora; family Mustelidae; genus Mustela; species Mustela lutreola. The sequence goes on from NC_081308.1 coordinate 80,232,678, forward strand.
TTTGTACAGAAAGTCACATTACTGAATTGCTGTATGAGTTCTAGTAGTTTGGGACTGGAGCCTTTTGGGTTTTCCATATAAAGAATCATGTCATCTGCGAAGAGAGAGAGTTTGACTTCTTCATTACCAATTTGGATACATTATCTTTCTCTTTGTTGTCTGATGGCTGTTGCTAGGACTTCTAATACTATGTTGAATAAGAGTGGTGAGAGTGACATCCTTGTCATGTTCCGGATCTCAACAGGAAGTCTGTGAGCTTTTTCCCATTGAGGATGATATTTGCTGTGGGTTTTTCATAGATAGATATTATGAATTTCGGGAATGTTCCCTCTATCCCTATACTTTGATGCGTTTTAATCAGGAACAGGTGCTGGATTTTGTCAAATGCTTTTTCTGCATCAATTGAGAGGACCATGTGGTTCTTCTCTCTTCTCTTATTAATTTGTTCTATCACATTGATTATTTTGTGAATGTTGAACCATTCTTGTAACCCAGGGATGAATCCCACCTGGTCATGGTGGATAATCTTTGTAATGTGCTGTTGGATTCTGTTTGCTAGGATCTTGTTGAGAATTTTAGCATCCATATTCGTCAGGGATATTGGTCTGAAATACTCCTTTTTGGTGGGATCTTTGCCTGGTTTGGAGATCAGTGTAATGCTGGCTTCTAAAAAGAGCCTGGAAGTGCACCTGGGTGGCTGAGTTGTTTAAACATCTGCCTTGGGCTCAGGTCATGATCCTGGAATCCCAGGATCAAGTCCCACTCCCTCTGTTCATCAGGGAGCTGACTTCTCCCTCTGCCCTTCACCCCTTTCATGCACTCTCTCTCTCTCTCAAATAAAATCTTAAAAAAAAAAAAAAGACTCTGGAGGGTTTCCTTCTGCTCCACTTTTTACAAACAGCTTCAGGAGACTAAGTGTTATTTCTTCTTGAAAGGTTGGTAGAATTCCCCAGGGAATCCATCAGGTCCTGCGCTCTTGTTTTGGGGAGGTTTTTGATCACTGCTTCAGCCTCGTTACTAAATATCAGTCTATTCAGGTTGTCAATTTCTTCCTGGTTCAATTTTGGGAGTTTATAGTTTTCCAGGAATGCATCCATTTCATCTAGGTTGCTTAACTTATTGAAATATAACTGTTGATAATAACTTCTGATGATTGTTTCTACTTCCTTGGTGTTCATTGTGATCCCTCCCTTTTCATTCATAATTTTATTAATTTGAGCCTTATCTCTTTTCTTTTGGATTAGTGTGTCCAATGGTTTCTTGATCTTACTGATTCCTTCAAAAAACAGCTTCTAGTTTCATTGATGTGTTCTACTGTATCTCTAGTTTCTATCTCATGATCTCTGCTCTATTCTTGATTATTTCCCTTCTTGTGTGTGGAGTTGGCTTAATTTTTTGTTGATTCTCCGGTTTTTTAAGGTATAGAGACAGCTGGTATATTCTGGATTTTTAAGTTTTTTTTTTGAGGGAGGCTTGGATGGCTATGTATTTCCCCCGTAGGACCACCTTTGCGGTATCCCATAGGTTTTGGACCAAAGTGTCTTCATTCTCATTGGTTTCCTTGAATTGTTTAATTTCTTCTTTGATCTCCTGGTTGATCCAAGCATTCTTAAGCAAGGTGGTCTTTAGCTTCCAGGTGTTTGAATTCCTTCCAAACTTTTCCTTGTGATTGAGCTTTAGTTTCAAAGCATTGTGATCTGAGAATATGCAGGGAATAATCTCCATCTTTTGGTATCAGTTGAGCCCTGATTTGTGACCCAGTATGTTGTCTATTCTGGAGAAGGTTCCATGTGCACTTGAGAAGAATGAGTATTCTGTTGTTTTAGGGTGGAATGTTCTGTATATATCTATGAGGTCCATCTGGTCCAATGTGTCATTCAACGCTCTTGTTTCTTTATTGATTTTCTGCTTCGATGATCTGTCTATTACTGAGAGAGGTGAGTTAAGATCTCCTACTATTAATGTATTTGTATCACTATGACTCAATCTTGATTAATACCTTTCTTATGTAATCGGCTGCTCCCATATTAGGGGCATAGATATTTACAATTGTTAGATCATCTTGGTAGATAGTCTCTTTAAGAATTATGTAGTGTCCTTCTGTATCTCTGACTATAGTCTTTAGTTTATAAGGTCAGACCTGTTCACAGAAACCTGGCACGCCAGAATGGGCTGGCAAGACATATTCAGGGCACTGATTTATCTGATATGAGAATCACTACCCTGGCCTTCTTTTGAGGCCCATTGGCATGAAAGATGCTTCTCCATCTCTTCACTTTCAGTCTGTGTTTATCCTTATGTTCCTAATGAGACTCTTGTAGACAAAATATGGATGGGTCCTGTCATTTTATCCAATCTGCAACCCTGTGTCATTTTATGGGCGCATTTAGGCCATTCACATTGAGAGTGATTATTGATCAATACATTTTTATTGACACAGTGTTACCTTTGAAGTCTTTCTTTCTTTTGATTGTCTCTATATTTCTGTTCAATGCTCTTCTTAGGATTTTTCCTCTTTTATAGAACCCCCCTTAATATTTCTTGCAGTGTCAGTTTGGTGGTTTGCATAGTCTTTTAAGCCTTGCCGGTCCTGGAAACTATCTCTCCATCCATTTTGAATGTCAGTCTTGCTGGATAAAATATTCTTGGCTGCATGTTCTTCTCATTTAGTGCCCCAAATATGTCTTGCCAGCCCTTTCTGGCTTGCCAGGTTTCTGTGGACAGATCTGACGTTATTCTGATGGGCTTTCCTCTGTATGTAAGGAGGTTCTTTGACCTAGCTGCTTTCAAGAGAGCATCTCTACAATTATGATTCCTCATTCTTACTATCTGGTGTCTCGAGAACTTTTGAGATTCTATAGACTCAGGGGGATACCATTCTGCCTCTAGTACATGAACGCTGGTTCCATTTGTGAGATTGGGAAAATTTTCATGGAGAATTATTTCCACTATATCTTCTAGACTTCTTTCTTTCTCCTCCCCTTCAGGGATTCTAATAATTCTGACGTTGGAAGGTTTCATGGTGTCATTTATTTTCCTAATTCTCTTTTTGTGGCTTCTAAGCTGTTTGTTTCAGGCTTCCTCCTGATCCTTTCTCTCTATCTGTTTGTCTTCCAAATCACAAATTCTCTCTTCTGTCTCAGTTACCCTAGCTTTTAGAGAATTTAAATTCGATTGGAGCTCACTGAGAACATTGTGAACATCATTGCTGGTGGCTTTCAGTTCTGCCCTAATCAATTCCATTTGGTCATCCAAGGCTTTCTCCAACTTAGCTATTTCCTGTATAATTATTAGCCTGAATTCCCTTTCCGACATATTGTCTATGTTCATAGCCATTAGCTCTGTTGCAGAGGGCCCAGCCTCTGAATTTTTCTTCTGTTGGGCATTCCTACTCCTGGTCATTTTGGTGAGAGATGGCTGAATGGATGTACCTGAATGTATCAACCATGGTACAGGCAAGGTGCACCCTGGAACACTTCTGAGCAATCAAGAGTTCCCACCCAAACAAAAGAAAAAGGAAAGAGAGAAAAATGGAAAAAAAAAAAAAAAGATGGAGAGAGAGGAAAAAAAGAATGATAAAATAAAAGAGAAGGCCCAGGCAAAATGGGACCCCAGGTAAGATTTATGAAGTATACAAACAAAAACAGACAATCAAAAAGACTGATAAAAGTAGATGACAAGAGGAAAAATATATATATATATAAAAGCAAAACTAAAAAAGAACCTCGTCAAAAAGAATCCCAAGTATAAGATTTCTATACTACCAGGACAAACACAAATACACAGAAACACTGGCGGAAGAAAAAGATGGGAAAGTGATTAAAAATTCTAAGTGTGGGGGAGGAAGGTTATTTTGATTCTTCCTAGATGTATCTTGATATCTTTGTTAAAGGACTCAACTTTCCTCTGATAAAGGAGCATTAAAAATTGGTTTACTTTAGGGGTAGCATTGATTGGGGAAAGGGGTTTACTTTGAAGTTTAACTCTATATGAATATTAAAAAATAAAAATAAAAAAGAATAAACTAACCAAAACTAAACTAATATTTTTAAAAATTTAAAAATAGAAAAGCAAAAGAAAAACATGGGTAAATGTATCAAAAAGTTCAGGTTAAAAGGTTATTATGGAATTTGATGTATTGGACATCTCACTGTGATGATAAACAGGTTAAAAATTATCTATAAAAATAAAAATGAACCAGAATAGTGGGAACGAATTAAAAATAAATGTTGTATCTATGACGTAGTGGTGGTTGTTGTCTTGTCTTTCTTTTTTCTTTTTTCTTTTTTCTTTTTTCTTTTTTTCTTTTTTCTTTTTTCTTCCTTCTTTTTACCTTTTTCTTTTTCTTTTCCGGTTGGCTTTCTGGGGAAGGGGCCTGCCACATGGATTTTCAGGTGGTGTTTCTTGATATAAGTCCTCCCACCCCCCTCAAGTGGGTGGGCTCTAGGTAAACCGGTTTTTCAGGCTTTTGTTCTCTGGAGGTTTTTGTTTGTTTGTTTTCTCTCGCCTTGACAGCTTTTGATGGTTTTTGGAGGTTTAGAGGAAAGCAAACTGCACCCAGACCTCCCTCTCAGAAAGAAGCCTCAGTCTGTTCCCCACTGGGTGCTCCAAGAGCATATAAATTCCCCCCTTGGCCGCTGGCAGAGCATGTACCCAGTTGCAGTCCCTGAGGACGCAGGAACTCCTGCTTGTACCCCAAACCAGGACAGCGGTGACTGTCTGGACAGCTCCAGACCGCCAGAAAGGTCCCAAGCAGCAATAGCACACTGAGATTTTACCGCTGGCCCAGGCTGGAAGTGCTCAGACTTTCTGGGTCAGAGAGGGCTGGGCTGGTGCCTGCACGCACCTCTCTCAGGGAAGGTGTGGGACTTGACTCAGACTCTGAGAGCACAGCACGGCGCACACGTGCAGAGTACAAAAAGGCTGTGGTTCTGCTGGCTGGCGAGGCTCCCAGCCTCTCATGGGAGCCACCACCCTGGTGCTCTCAGGTGCACTTATGGATCAGGGACCAAGACCTGGTTTCTTCACCACACTTTCTCTGGCTCAGTGCCAGGGGTGGCCGTCTTCAGTCCAGGGACTTAAGCCCCTGTCCCTAACCACCTCAATTCCCACAATTTTCCCCCACAATCCTTTGCTCTTTTTGAGTGCTTTCAACTAGTCTCCAAGTTAATGCTGGTCCCCAGTCACAGGGCACTCTCTTATTGGGGTATTACTTTCCAATGGGTCACTTCTGGTGGCTCTATCCCCCTTTTGTTTATCTTCCAATATCAGTCCAATGTTCCCACTCCACTTTGCCTGCCCACTGGTGTCTTCTGCCCCCGTAGAGATCCAGATGTGTATAATTCTACTCTCAGGCTGATTTCATGGGTGATGAGAGTTCTTTGGTAGGTAATCAGCTCCCTTTAGGGTACGGGTTGAAACGGCACCTCCTCCTAGTTCCCCGCCATCTTGTCTCTCCACATTATTGAGAATATTGCTGTCTATATTGTCTGGCTGATTAAGAAATAATATTAGAAAATAAACAAAAAAACAAACATACAGGTGTAGTATGTAGCTTCTAAAATGGCCTCCAGTGGTCTCCACCTTTTGATATTCACATCTACTTTTGTTTCATCATTTTAGGTGTGGGATGGACTTAATAACTTTCTTTCAACAAATAAAATGTTCCAGAAATGACGGGATGTCACTTCTGAAATTAGGTTACAAAAAAACAGTTCCTTCCTTTTAGAATCCTTCTTTTACTTTATTGCTGCAAGGGAAGCTAGCTGTCATGTTATGAGTTAAATGGAGAATCTTACATGACTAAGACCTGAAGCCTATCAACAGCCATGTTAGTAGGCTTGTCAATGTGCCCTTTCGCATGGAACCTTAAAATGATGGCAGCCCAAAAAGACATTTTGATGGCAGCTTTATGAGAGACATTGATCCATAGATACAAAAGTAAATTGCACAATGATCTTTGATCCCATAGAAATTAAGATAATACATTTTATTTTATTCTAAGTTTCTGAGGTTTGGGGCTATTTGTTAAGCAGCAGTAGATAACTCATATAACATGAAAAATAATACCTTCCATTCAATGAGCTACAACAAAATTATTAGGATCCCTTGCTTTTAAAGTTGAGCCAAGACAAAGGAAGAGAGAAAGAAGGTACTAGCTTAAAGATTTTGGGAGATGTGTTGTTACTTTCTGAATAATTGTAATTTCTCAGAAATTGAAAAATAGAGAAAACTCATATTTATTCCTCTCTTCCAAATTTGGGGGGATCCCCAGCTAATTATGAGCTCTTATTAACTGACAAATGAATGAAATATCCAATGCAAACTAATAATACTAATAATCTTAATTTCTTCACATTTTTTAGGACCAGATAGTTGCATTTTAGGGAAAGCCATGGAAGATACAAGGATTTTACTGTGTTAGTCTCCATCCCTTTCAACAAAAGCAATACGGAGCTAAGCCACAGTTTCTTTGTTCTTGCTTAATTCTTAATACTTTATATTGTGTCATGTCATTTATGCAATGTTGTATAATGAGCTTAAAACGTTAAGCACTTTTGGACACCATGTACACAAATCCTACCCTTCTATAAAAGGTTGTGTGAACCTATATTTACATAAATTTTACTACATTTTAAAAACTGGGTTGGGGGAAGTAGCCATCTGATTGGTTAAAAAAAAAAAGACCAAATTTTTAAGCATTTTTTTCAAATACATGTTTTCTACCTTTAGGAACATCATTAAGAAAGTAATATACAAATGATAGTACGTATCATGTAAAAATAATCATGACAAATTGACTATAATCAATAATATTGCATAGCACTGGATTTATAGGCACATTTAGTCTCAGACCAAGAAATGATTTTTTTCATGTGTTTTAAATTTTTGTGTGATGATTAGATAAACTACTGAATTCTGATTCCCCTTGATCTTTGGTTAGACCTTAAAGCTGTAAGTGGAAGAAATTATGAACTTTTTCCTCAGTAAAATGATTATGTTGAGTCCAAATTATTATAATATTTAAATTATAAATGAGATTTTATTAACAGCTATGCTCTGAAAATTCTCACACGCAAATTGATTTTAAGTTTCATCTGCTTTCCTTTTATCTTTAATATCCACCAGCCTATGAAAAAGAGGGAAATGAGTGGTAGCACCTATGTTAACACAGAGAGTTTAAATTTGAGTAACAGTAAATGAGCAGGTAGGGTACATAGTAGGCTTAGTGTGTGTGATATAGCATACTTAATAGATGAGTGGCAAATGTATGTTCAGCAAGATGTTTCACTCTAGCTAGAGTTTTAGAAAAATAGTAATACATTATAACTTGCTGACATATCCAGTTATATAGACTATATAGTTTACTATATGTATCAGTATCCTTTACAAATTCAACCCAGATGGGAGCAGAATTGTGACCTTGATCTTCAGTTTTACACAAGTACAGTGTTCTTAGCATTGATCTTAGAATTACTGTTTGACACACTCCCTTAATTTGAGTGCATGTCAAATTAAGGGAGTGATTTTTCCATTATTAAGAATTATATATAGGTAAAGGTAAGATGGTAGCATAGTAGGAGTACCCTAGTCTTGCCTCATCCCTTCTACACAGGTAGATAATTATCAAATCATTCTGAACACCCAAGAAATTGATATGAGGACCAGATGAACAAACTGCACAACTAGAGGGAGGGAATAGGCCACATGGAGAAAAATAGGAAGGTTGTACACATGGACTGGGGGAAGAAATGGATCACAGGTGCTACAGAGGTGAGGGAGCCCTGGTTTTGGAGAAAGGGGAGAAAGATGAGTGCACAGGAGATTGCACATGAACACTTTATCAAAACCATTGGTGGAGAAAATGAGAAGGTATGATTTTCATAAGTATTTTCAACCACCAGCACTCAGACACTGGAGTTTTAGGGGTCTGCATCATGGCTGGGATAAAGCCATGAGGGTAAGGGTACTGACCTACTGGAAAAAAGGCAGGCAGGTAACCCGGGGGTAGATGGCATGTTCTGAGAATCACATAAGACAAACAGGAGGAAACTGTTCACTGTTCTTCAAACACATCTTTGAGAGGTGCCATTGCCTCTCCAGGAACAAAAGAGCTTCCAGTTGCCATTCCTCTCACCCCTATCCATCAGAAACACACACTGAGATCATATACCCTGGACATTGGCTGTTTAGCTTATTTCCCTAAATCCCATGCCCCTGCACTCTGAAGCCACAACCCTTCTGGGTCAAACCAACATCAGTTCCAATGCAGTGAGACCCACCCCCAGAAGACCAGCACAGGTCCCCACCACACCAGGTCTCTAACATTTTGAGTTTTAAAAATCAGCAGGCTTGGCTGCGATAGAACCCAAAGTGCACAGCACCAGGCAGGCACACAAACCAGAGACAGAGTGAAAACAATGGTTTGGAAAAAACCTAGGATGCACAAAGGGAAATTAACCATCCTTCTAGAAAGGTTTTGCTGATAGCAGCAAGCACCAAGTCCACTTTCTGAGGACAAGGGAGCTTGTTGGCACCATTTCCCTCACCTACTCCTCAGCACAAACAAACTTCAGTAAAGAACACAGCACCAACACTCCCTACCTAACCTGCTTACACCAAGTCCTGCACCCCCACCCCATCACCTGCACTCTGCTGGTACTACTTCTCTCAGCAAGTATGCCTAAGGGCCAATGCAGGGGCCCCCTCCCCAGAAGATCAACACAAAATCATGAGCACACCATGTCTACTGGCCACAGAGTTCTACATAGCTTCAGTTATTGTGGAAATAGCATCACATCTCATTTCACAAGCAGACCACAGCACACCTACTTAAAACTGACCACACTCTGACAAAGTTCAAACACTTCACAATGTAGGCAATGAGAAACTCTGTAGGTGACTGAATTGAGGGATAGAACAGCCAAAGCACAGCATCAGAGTGCATGTAGCACACACCAGAAACCCTTCTTGAAGCACTGGGCCCTGGACACTATATGGCGTCTTCATCATCAAACTATTACTCTAAGGAGAAGGAAATATAATGGGATTTTCTGAAACACAGAAGATAGAGATCTAGGAAAAAATGACAAGACAAAGGAATTCATCCCAAAAGAAAGAACAAGAAAAAGTCATGATAAGGGATCTAGTAAAAACAGATATAAGTGATATGCCTGAAGCAGAATTTAAAGCAACAGTCATAGGGATATTTGCTGGGCTTGTGAAAGTATGGAAGACATGAGGGAGATATTTACTGCAAAGATAAAAGAGCTGAAAACCAATCAGGCAGAAATGAAAAAATGCAATATTTAAGATTAAAAACTGGCTGGGGTGCAATGACCACAGGGATGGAAGAAACAGAGAAACAACATTGTATATAAGATAGAATTATGGAAAATAATGAAGCTGAACAAGAGAATGGAGAATGATGAATCATAAGAGTAGACTTAACGAACTTAGTGACTCCAACAAATGTAATAACCTTCATATCATAGGATTCTCAGAAGAAGAGAGAGAAAAAGGAACAGAAGGTTTATTTGAGGAAATAATAGCTGAAAATTTCTTAATCTAGGGAGGGAAACAGGCATCCAAATCCAGAGGCACAGAGAACTCCCATCAAAATCAACAAAAGCAGGTTGAGACCAACACATATTGTAGGTAAATTTACAAAATGTAATGACAAAGAAAAAGTCCTAAAAGCACCAAGACAAAGTCCTTAATTTACAAGGGAAAACCAATAAGGTAGATTTCTCCACAGAAACATGGCAAGCCAAAAGAAGGTGGCATCGTATATTCAACATGTTGAATGGGAGAAATATGCAGCCAAGAATATTCTATCCCACAAGTGTAACATTAAGAATAGAAAGATAGTTTCCCAGACAAACAAAAATTAAAGGAAATTATGACCAGTAAACCAGCCCTGAAGACATATTAAATGGGACTTTTTGAGTGGGAAGAAAAGACCAAAAGTGACAAAAACTATAAATGAACAGAAAAAGCCTCCAGAAAAAACAAAAGTAAGAAAATGGCACTAAATACATATCCAAAAATAAAAACCCTGAATGTAAGTTATTTAAATACTCCAATCAAAAGATACAGGGTGTCAGAATTGATAAAAACAGAACAAAACAAGAACCATCTATATGCTATCTAAAAGAGACTTATATTAGACCTAAAGAAGCCTGCAGATTGAAAGTGAAGGGATGGAGAAATATTTATTATGCAAATGGATGTCAAAGGAAAGCTGTAGTAGCAATACTTCTATCATACAAACTAGATTTTAAACCAAAGTCTGTAACAAAAAAATGAAGAGTGGGGACGCCTGGGTGGCTCAGTTGGTTAAGCTGCAGCCTTCGGCTCAGGTCATGATCCCAGGATCCTGAGATCGAATCCCACATCGGGCTCCTTGCTCAGCAGGGAGCCTGCTTCTCTCGCTGCCTCTGCCTGCCTCTCTGCCTGCTTGTGTGTACTCTCTGTCTCTGGCAAATAAGTAAAAAATCTTAAAAAAAAAATGAAGAGTGGCACTATATCATAATTAAGGGGTCTCTCCTACAAAAACATCCAACAACTGTAAATATTTATGTCTCCAAGCTTGGAGCACCCAATATATAAACAATTAATAGCAAATATCAAGGAACTCAATGAGAATAATACAATAATAGTAGGGAACTTTAACACCACAATTATGGACAGGTCATCTAAGCAGAAAATCAATAAGGAAAAATAGCTTTTAATGACATAATAAATGGACTTCACAGATATATTCAGAACGTTTCATCCTAAAGCAGCAGAATATACATTCTTTTCAAGTGCACATGGAATATTCCCCAGAAGAGATCACATACTGGGTCACAAATTATGCCTCAATGAGTACAAAAAGATTGAGATCATATAATGCACCTTTTCCAACCACAATTCTATGAAACTTGAAGTCAACCACAAGAAAATATTTGGAAAGACTACAAAGACATGGAGTTTAATGTATATACTACAAAGAATGAATGGGTCAGCCAGGAAATTAAAGAAGAAATTTAAAAATACATGGAGACAAATGAAAACATGATGGTCCAAAACCTTTAGGATGCATCAAAAGTGGTAATAAGAGGGAAGTATATAGCAATACAAACCTACCTCAAGAAGGAAGAAAAATCTGAAATAAACAACATAATCTTACACCTAAAGTGGCTAGAAAAAGAACATCAAATGAAACCTAAAGCCAACAGAAACACAGAAATAAAAAGATTAGAACAGAAATAAATGATATAGAAACTAAAATGACAATAGAACAGACCAAAGAAACCAGAAGCTGATTCTGAGAAAAAAATAATAAAATTGATATACCTTATAGATAGAGCTGGAGTATATTAGGGTGAGCGAAATAAATCCATCTGAGAAAGAAAAATACCAAATGAATTACTCCTTTGAAGAAATTAAAAAAGAAAGCAGATGAATACATTAGTAGCGGGAAAAAAGAGAGAGGGAAACAAAACAATAAGAGACTACTAAATATTGTGAACAAACTAAAGATTGATGGAGGAAGGTGGGTGGGAGATAGGCTAAATAGGTGATGGGTATTAAAGAGGGCAATTTTTCTGATGAGCTCTGGGTGTGATATGTAAGTAATGAATCACTAAATTCTACTCCTGAAACCAATATTAGATTATATGTTAACTAACTAAAGTTTAAGTAAAAATTTAAAAGAAACCAACAAACAAAAAAGAGTATTTGAAAAAAAGAAAAGAAAATTGATAAACCCCTAGCCAGATTTCTCAAAAAGAAAAAAAGACCCAAATAAATAAAAACACAAATGGGAGAGGACAAATCACAGCACACGGAAATACAATCATAAGAGAATATTATAAAAAATTATATGCCACCAAATCAGACAATCTGGAAGAAATGGATAAATTCCTAGAAGCATATAAACTACCACAACTGAAACAGAAAGAAATAGAAACAATAACAATAACCAGCAAAGAAATTGAATCAGTAATCAAAAATCTCCCAACAAAAAAAAGCCCAGGGCTAGATGGCTTAATAAGAGAATTCTACCAAACACTGAAAGAAAAATTAATATCTATTCTTCTCAAACTATTCCAAAACATAGACACGGAAGGAAAACATCCAAACTAATTCTATGTGGTCAAAATTACCCTGATTCCAAAATCAGACAGACTCCACTGACAAAGAGAACTACAGGCCAATATCACAGATGAACATGGATGCAAAAATTTTCAACAAACTGCTAGCAAACCAAATTCAGTAGACACGTTGAAAGAATGATTAACCACAATCAAGTAGGATTTATTCCTGGACTGCAAATGTGGTTCAATATTCAGAAATTAAACAACATGATACACCACATTAATAAAAGAAAGGATAAGAACTATACAATCCTCTCAATAGATGCAGAAAAAAACCTTTGACAAAGTACAACTCCATTCATGATTAAAAACAAAACAAAACAAAAAAAACCATTAACAGCATATGTTAGAGGAAACATATCTGAACATCATAAAGGTAATATACAAAAATCCTGCAGCAAATATCATCCTCAATGGGGAAAAAGTTAGAGCTTCTCCTCTATGGTCAGGAACAAGACAAGGATGTCCACTCTCACCACTGTTATTTAACACAATACTAGAAGTCCTAGTCTCAGCAATCAGACAACAAAAAGAAAGAAGTTCTTCCAAATCAGCAAGTAAGAAGTCAAAATTTCACTATTTGCAGATAGTGTGATACTCTATATAGAAAACCCAAGAGTCTACCAAAAACTTGCTAGAACTGATACACAAATTTAGTAAAGTCACAGGATAAAAAGTTAATGTACAGAAATCTGTTACATCTCCATACACCAAAAATGAAGTAGCAGAAAGAGAAATCAAGGAATTGAACCTATATTCAAATGCACCAAACACTGTAAGATACCTAGGAATAAATCTAACCAAAGAGCTAAAAGATCTGTACTCTGAAAACTATAGAAAACGTATGAAAGAAACTGAAGAGAAAATGAAGAAATGGATAAATATCCCATACACATGGATTGGAAGAACAAATACTGTTAAAATATTCATACAACCCGATTTATTCTACACACTTAATGTAATCCCTACCAAAATGCTACCAGCATTTTTCACAGAGCTAAAACAAACAAACAAACAAATCCTAAAATTTATATGGAACAAGAAAAGATCCCCAATCTTAAAATACAAAAGCAAAGCTGGAAATATCATAGTTCTGTACTTCAAGCTATATTAAAATGTTGTAGCAATCGAGACAGTATGATGCTGGAACAAAAACTTACAAAGAGATTAATGGAACAGAATGGAAAATCCCAAATTGGACCCACAACTATATAATCAACTAATCTTCAACAAAGCAGGAAAGACTATCTGAAGGAAAAAAGACAGTCTTTGACAAATGGTGCTGGAAAAAGCGGACAGCAACTTGCAAAGAATGAAATTGGACCACTTCCTTGCATGATACACAAAAATAAAATCAATATGGATAAAAGACTTTAATGTGAGACAGGAAATCATCAAAATCCTAAAGGAGATTACAGGCAATAACTTCTTTGACATTGGTGTTAGCAACTTCTTACTACATATATCTCTAGAGGCAAGGGAAACAAAAACAAAAATGAATTATTGGGATTGCATCAAGATAAAATGCTTCTGCAGAGTGAAGGAAACAACAAAACTAAAACACAGTCTTTGGAATGGGAGAAGATAATTGCAAATGACACATCTGAAAAAGGGTTAGTATCCAAAATATATAAAGAACTTTTAAAACTGAACACCCAAAAAACAAATAACCCAGTTAAAAATGGGCAGAGGACACCAATGGACATTTTTCCAAAGAAGACATACAGATAGCCAACAGACCCATGAAAAGATGCTACACATCACTCAGCATAAGAGAAATACAAATCAAAACTACAATTAGAGGGCGCCTGGGTGGCTCAGTGGGTTAAGCCGCTGCCTTCGGCTCAGGTCATGATCTCAGGGTCCTGGGATCGAGTCCCGCATCGGGCTCTCTGCTCAGCAGGGAGCCTGCTTCTCTCTCTCTCTCTCTGCCTGCCTCTCTATCTACTTGTGATTTCTCTCTGTCAAATAAATAAATAAAATCTTAAAAAAAAATAAAGTAAAACTATAATTAGATACCACCTCACACCTCTCAGAATGTCTAAAATTAATAAGACAGGAAATAGCAAGTGTTGGTGAGGATGTGAGAAAAGGGGAACCATCTTACATTATTGATAGGAATTCAAACTGGTGCAGTTATTCTGGAAGAAAGAATGAAGGTTCCTCAAAAACTGAACAATGGAACTATTCTATTATCCAGCAGTTGCACTACTAGTTATTAATCCAAAAGATGCAAAATTACTGATTCAAAAGGGCATGCACTTTGATGTGTAGAGCATCATTATCAACAATACCCAAATTATGGAAAGAACCCAAATATTCATCAACTGATGATTGGATAAAGAAGTGATATATATATATATATATATATATAACTCAGCCATAAAAAAGAATGACAGCTTATCTTTTGTAATGACATGGATGGAGCTAGATTGTATTATGCTAAACAAAATAAGTCAGAGAAAGACAAATACCATTTGATTTCACTCATATGTGGGATTTGAGAAACAAAATACATGAACATGGTACAAAAAAAAAGAGGAAAACCATAAAAGACTCATCTATAGAGGACAAAGTGAAGCTTGCTGGAGGGGAGGTGGGCAGGGGGATGGATTAAGTTGGTGATGGACATTAACGAGGGCACTTGTGATGAGCACTGGGTGTTGCATGTAAGTGATGAATCACTAAATTCTTTGCCTTAATCTAATATTGCACTGTATGTTAACTAAATGTGATTTAAATAAAAACTTGAGGGGAAAAAAAGGAACGATATACAAACTGATTTTTTTTTAGAGTGGTGGGGTGGAGGAGCAAAGTGAAGGTGAGAGTGAATTTTTAAGCAGGCTCCATGCCCTTGCACAGAGCCAGATGCAGGGCTCAATCTCACAACTCTGAGATTGTGCCCTAAGCTAAAATCAAGAGTCAGACACTACCAACTAAGGAATCCAGATGCCTCTAAACTGATTTTTTGGGGGGTACTACAGATACTCCTAATGAATTATTCATGAGACTGTCAAGGAAGTTTTTCTTCTGCCATTCCAAATGCATTGTTCAACCAGGGGACCTAGAATGTTTCACAAGTATGCTTGATTGTAATTCACTTTAGGATCCTGAGTTGAAGCATAATATGTAGCAAAATTACATAAGAATAGGTATGAACAGGGGTGAAATAATAGGGGCACATGTTTGGCTCAGCTGGTTAAGCATTTGCCTTCATCCCAGGTCATGATCAAGGGTCCTGAGATCAAGTTCCGCATCCAGCTCCCTGCTCAGCAGGGACCTGCTTCTCCCTCTACCTGAAGCTCCTTCTGTTTGTGCCCTTTCATTCTCTCTCTGTCAAATAAATAATTAAAATCTAGGAAAAAAAAAGAAAAAGAAGAGTAAAAGAATATATGAAGTGTTAATCATTTAATATTATTTATAAATTATTCAAATTTATTCCCAAAACAAATGTTATCTTCATTTTGACATCAAATCCATGTATATTTGACAGGTGGAAAGTATACAGCTGCTTTATATTTTCACTGCCTTTTTTCTCCAAATTCATTAGTCAATAGTAAGTTGACCCACTTCTTTACAAAAGATGGAACTACATCAATAGATAATAGCCAAAGAATAAAACTTAGATTGTACTCTAGAGAAGTGAATTTTCCCCAGATACTCTTAAAATCCCAACAGTGATCAACCCACTGTCCTATCCTTTTCACCTTTCAGAGAGAGGGTCAGAAATTGCTTTCTTTCTTGAATTCAAAGATTTAGCTTTTTCCTAAGGCACCCCTCTGGAACATTCTGAAAGTTTTCTCAAGATTGTATCACTTATTTTCTTGCCACAAAGAAATGCAAGCATAAAGTCAAGCTGTAAGTAACAGCTAGACCTTGCATCAGATATCCCCTTCCCCTTTGCTTTAAGTCAGAGCCAGGCTATCTAGTTCTCAGCCAGAGAGTAAGTCATTGCTACTATTTGGTAGAGAGAAGCAAACTGATGGAAACTGAAGCAACCTATTTAGGGAAGATTAAAGAAAAAGATCAGCTAAGTGGGGGGAGTTAAGATTGCAGAGGAGTAGGGTACCCTAAGTTCATCTGGTCCCTAGAATTCATCTGGAGGCTTATTAAATCATTATAAACACTTGTGAAATCAATTGGAGATCTGAAAAAAGAAATGATGTAATTCTACAAATAGAAAAGTGACTACTTTCTGGAAGGTAGGAGGTATGGAGACTTGAATCCAGCTGATATATGGGAGAATACGATGGAGGGGAGGGAACTGGCTTAAGGAGACCTCTGTAAAGTATTATAAGCAGTGGAGCACAAAATTGGAACTTTTAGAAGTCTACTATAGTAGGGGACAACCCTGGCTTAAAGGTCCTCAGGAGGCTAAGTGGGATGGAATCCCAGGTGGGACAGCATGTCTCAGGATCCCTAAGGTCACAAGAAGAATGGGGGTGCCTGAGTACAGCAGAGTTCCCAGACATAGAAGTGCAGAATCTGGCTGAAAACAGTCAGTCTTGGTGCTTTCTTTCTGCTCTGTGTTGCCATAAACTATAAACTGTTGCATGGTCATATGACTGCTCTCTTGGCAGCAGCCCAGCAACAGGCAGACTAATGGTGAAAACAGATTACTTCCCCCAGGAGGAGAAACATGGATTCCTGCCACAGGAGTCCATAAAACTTGGAGTCTTGAAATTCATTCCATGCCTGAGATAAAAACACCCAGTCATAGGCTGGGTGAATATAGAGTTCAGATGGTAACCAGGGAGACAAGAGTGATTGACTGCTTTTTGGATAGACCTCACTGAAGAGTAGGGGGCACAAACTTTAGGCTTCAGGGCTAGGAAGTAGGGCACCAACAATTTCATCTTACCCATCAGTGCTAAAAACCTTCATGGAGCAAAACAGCAACACATAGAAGAATCAGGAGCTGCTTACACTGAACCTAGCCCCTTGGTAAAGGAGGTGCATTTCCACAAGTGAAAAGGCACCTGAGATTCAGTGTATCAGGCCCTTCCTCAAAAGATCAGCAAGGACAACTGGATAGTACCAACTTTACTGATCACAGAGAACTGAAAAGCCTTAGCTCTTGGGAAAAGAGTGTACAGCATTCATGGTTTTTTTAATTTTTTTTAATTCTTTAGTCATTCAGTCTTTTTAAAGTTATTTTCTTATTGTTCATTCTTTTATTAATTTTTATTTTTATATGTATATTATATATATTTATTTTTTGTTTGTTTCTTTCCATGATATTTTATGTTATTTTATTTTATTTTTGCATATATAGAGAGTTTTTTTTTTATTATTTTGGGACCTTGTTTACTATAACAAGTAGGCCAAAACACATCCAGGATCTACTTTTTTGTTTTGTTCTGGTTTGTTTCTTTTCTGTTTCTTGATTTTTTTTATTTGGTTTTTTGTTTACTTGCTTGCTTGTTTTTTCTGATTTGTTTTCTATTTTTCTGTTGTTCTTGTTCTTGTTCTTGATGACTTTTCACTTTCTTTCTTCTATTATTCCTGGACAAAATGTTGAAACAGAGAAATTCATCCCAAAAGAAAGAATAAGAGGTAGCACTAACTGCCAGGGATTTAATCAATATGAATATAAGTAAGATGTAAGAACTAGAGCTCAAAACAATGATTATAAAGATAATAGCTGGGCTTTAAAAAAGCATAGAAGACATTAGAGAATCCCTTACTATAGAAATAAAAGAGGTTAAATCTAGTCAGGTTGAAATTAAAAATGCTACTAATAAGGTACAGTCCCAAATGGACGTCCTAAGAGCGAAGATAGACAAGGCAGAAGAGAGAGAGTCAGTGATATAGAAAATAAAATGATGGAAAATAAGTAAGCTTAAAAGAAGAAAGAACAACTACTGTATAATGAAGGGAAACTTAGAGAACTCAGCAGTTACATAAAGCAAAATAGTATCTGGATAATAGGAGTCTCAGAAGATGAAGAGAGGGAGAGTGGGGCAGAAAGTATATTTGAAGAAATTATAGGTGACAACTTCCCTATCAGGAAGGAAACAGGCATTAAAGTCCAGGAAGCACAGAGCAGCCCCCTCAAAATCACTAAAAATAGGTCAACACTTTGACCTATAATAATGAACCTTGCAAAATACAAAGATATAGAAAAAAATCCTGAAAATGAATTGGAACAACAGATACTTAACCTACAAAGTTGGAGACAATACTGGCAGCAGAATGGCCAACAGTCACCTGGGAGGCCAGAAAGGACTGGAATTATTTGTTCAATGTGCTAAATGGGAAAACTACGCAGCCAAGAATATGTTATCCAGCAAGGCTGTCATTCAGAATAGAAGGATACTTAAAGGGTTTGCAGGACAAACAAAAACTAAAGAAATTTGCAAACACTAAAACAGCCATGCAAGAAACATTAAAGAGGAAACTTTGGGTGGAGAGAGAGCCCTAAAGTAAAAATAGAACAAAAAGGAACAGAGACAAAATACAGAAACAGCAACTTTATAGGTAATACAATGGCACTAAATTCTTACTTAGTTTAGTTTAGGTAGTTACTCTGTATATAAATAGAAAAAATGCTCAAATCAAAAGATGTGGATATCAGAATGGAAAAAAAAAATATTTTGTTGGGGCGCCTGGGTGGCTCAGTGGGTTAAGCCGCTGCCTTCGGCTCAGGTCATGATCTCGGGGTCCTGGGATCGAGTCCCACGTCGGGCTCTCTGCTCAGTGGGGAGCCTGCTTCCCTCTCTCTCTCTGCCTGCCTCTCCATCTACCTGGGATTTCTCTCTGTCAAATAAATAATAAAATCTTTAAAAAAAATTTTTGTTAATTTATTATATTAAGAGAGAGAAAGCATGAGCAAAGGGGAGGGGCAGAAGGAGAGGGACAAGCAGACTCTCCATTGAGCAGGGAGCCTGATGCAGGGCTCGATCCCAGGACCCTAAGATCATGACCTGAGCCAAAGTCAGATGCTTAACTGAGTCACCCAGGCAGCTCACAGACCACAATGCTTTAAAAGTTGAAGTCAACCACAAGAGAAAATTTGTGAAGACCACAAATACAGAGCATCCAACTAAAGAATGAATGGGTCAACCAGGAAACTAAAGACTTAGAAAAATTCATAGAAATAAGTGAAAATGAAAACACAATAATTCAGAATCTTTAGGAAGCAGCAAAGGCAGTCCTAAGAGGGGAAGTACACAGCAATACACATCTTTCTAAAAAAAAAAAAAAAAGAAGAAGAAAGAAAAGAAAAGAAAAGTCTGAAATACACAACCTAACCTTATATCTAAAGGATCTGGAAAAAGAGCAGTAAATAAAGCCTAAATCCAGCAGGAAAAGAGAAATAAAATTAAAGCAGAAAACAATGATACAGAAATCAAAAGAACAGTAGAAAAGATCAGTGAAAGTAGGAGCAGATTCTTTGAAAGAATTAATGAGTTTGATAAACCCAGACTTATCAAAAAGAAAAAAGAAAGGACCCAAATTAGTAAAATCATGGGAAAAAAAGAGCAAAGATCACTTCCAACACCAAAGAAATGCAATTATAAGAGAATATTATTGGCAATTATATGCCAACAAATTAGGAAATCTGGAAGAAAGGGATGCATTTCTAGAAACATATAAACAACTAAAACTGAAACCGGAAGAAATAGGACACCTGAACAGATTTATAACCTGCAAAGAAATTGAATCAGTAATCAAAAATCTCCCAACAAACAAGAGACCAGGGCCAGATGGATTCCGAGCAGAATTCTACCAACTACTTAAAGAATTAATGCCTATTCTTCTGAAACTGTTTCAGAAAATAGAAATAAAAGGAAAACTCCCAAACTCATTCTCTGAGGCCAACATTACCTAGACCCCAAAAGCAGCAGCAGAAGAAAAAAAAAAAAAAAAAAAAAAAAAGCCAAAAAGAATTACAGAGCAATATCCCTAACGAACATGGATGCCAAAATTCTCACTAATATACTAGCTCATAGGATCCAACAGTACATTAAAAGGATTATTCACCACAACCAAGTGGAATTTATTCCTGGGCTGCAGGGGTGGTTCAACATCCTCAAATAGTAAGCTCTATTTTGCAATAGTTTATTAAACTGCCCCTATTGTATCTTAGGACTCAGACTTTCCGCTGACCAAAGTTTAGAGACTTGCTATAAATACCTCAGGACATTTGATTTTGTTGACTATAGTTTTTGACCTTGAATAAGGAACTATCAGGTGGATAAAAACTGGTCCAAGCTGGTGTGTATGAAAGCAGAGAGGGAATAAAATAAAAATACTTTCTGCTTATGGGCAGCAATATAAAATGTGATGGACATATAATCATGAACCGTACCAAGTTGGAAGTTCTGTATATTCTACTTCAAACTAAACTTAGTGTGAACAAATTTGGAGAACACTAGATATAGTAGGAGATAAGACTGATACATATCCGCTAGTTCTCTACCAAAGACCTTAGTCTGTGCATTCCCTGTGTGAAAAAGAACACAGCGCCTGCATTTTAAAGAGTCTAAAAATCAACTGTACCTCCATGACACCCTAACCTAAGAAAGCTAAAAAAATTAAAATACGTTTACTATAACAACATTATTTGGATATTATAATTCCTTTAGAGCCTCAATCTTGGAATTTTAGAATGAATATTATAAACTAAAAACATTAGATGCATGGCTTTTATACTGAGATCTCTCACTTAATAAATAATACTATGAACATAGCTTAAATGTACTGGTATGTCAACTCGAATCTGCTTGAAAATTTAGCACAACTTTGCTTTCTGTAGGGTTTTAACCTATAAAACAAATTATTCATCATGAGTTAATTATCATCTCATTGTACCATAATTCCTTTTTATAAAAATGATATTAAGAAGATTAAATACTCAGGAATTTAATCATAATTTACATACACTCATTTTGAAAATAAGTAACAGTCTCTATATCAATGCAAAGTGACAAAATCTTCCTGATGAAAGATAACCTTGACACTACAATACAGGTAGAAAAATAATTTCCCTATCACAAAAAATCTAATGACAACCTTCAATTGCTTGAGGACATTTTACAGTTTAACAAATTGCCCTACATTACCCTTTCCTATGAAAAGAGGAAAATTATATCTCTAATTCTATGTGGGCCTTTTATTTTTTTAAGCACATGAAGGATTGGATTTATATAATTCTCTGAGATCATGCCTTAGTTCCTTTCCCTGAATATATAGGTGCTTGGTCATTAATGAAGCTTCTAGACACAAAACAGTGGCTGGTGTACAGAGCGTCCCCCTTCAAATTACTTAGACTTGAGTAGACAAGAAACTACTAGATTATCACAGTAGTTATTATTTCCTCCCTGAAGACACTTTGAAATGTAATGACTGGACTTCTACAAAAACAGTGAAGTAAGAGGATCCTGAGCTCACTTCATTGCACAAACGAACTATGATAACAGCGAATCTGTGTACCTAACTTTAAAAACACCAAGCTGTAATCACAAAGACAGCATGATACTGGCACAAAAACAGAAACATAGACCAGAGGAACAGAATAGCAAACCCAGATATGGACTGGCAACTCCATGGTCAAATAGTCTTCGACAAAGCAGGGGAAAATATACACTGGAAAAAAGACAGTCTCTTCAATAAATGGTGCTGGGACAATTGGACAGCTATGTATATAAGAATGAAGCTTGACCGTTCTCTTACACCATACACCATACACAAAGGTAAACTCAAAATGGATAAAAGACCCCAATGTAAGGAAGGAATCAATCAAAATCCTAGAGGAGAACATAGGCAGTAACCTCTTCAACATCGGCCACAGCAACATCTTTCAAGACATGTCTTCAAAAGCAAGGGAAACAAAAGTGAAAAGGAACTTTTGGGACTTCATCAAGATCAAAAACTTCTGCACAGCAAAAGAAACAGTCAAAAATCAAAAAGGCAATCCACAGAATAGGAGAAGATATTCACAAATGACACTTTAGACAATGGGCTGATATCCAAGATCTACAAAGAACTCCTCAAACTCAACACACAGAAAACAGATAATCATGTCAAAAAATGGGCAGAAGACATGAACAGACACTTCTCTAAAGAAGACATAAAAATGGCTAACAGACACAACAAAAATGTTCATCATCATAAGCCATCCGGGAGATTCAAATCAAAACCACATTGAAATACCACTTTACACCAGTTCGAATGGCCAAAATTAATAAGACAGTAAACAACAAGTGTGGGGGAGGATATGGAGAAAGGGAAACCCTCTTACATTGTTGGCAGAAATGCAAGTTGGTATGGCCACTTTGGAAAATAGTGTGGATATTCCTTAAGTAATTAAAAATAGAGCTACCTTATGACCCTGCAATCACACTACTGGATATTTACCCCCAAAATACAGATGTAGTGGAAAGAAGGGCCATATGTACCCCAATGTTCATAGCAGCAATGGGCAAAATCGCCAAACTGTGGAAAGAGCCAAGAAGCCCTTCAACAGATGACTGAATAAAGAAGATAATGGCATGGAGGACATGGGGAGATAGAGAGGAGAAGGGAGTTGGGGGAAATTGGAAGGGCAGGTGAACCATGAGAGATGATGGACTCTGAAAAACAATCTGAGGGTTTTGAAGGGGCGGGAGATGGGAGGTCGGGGTACCAGGTGGTGGGTATTATAGAGGGCATGGATTGCATGGAGCACTGGATGTGGTGCAAAAATAATGAATACTGTTATGCTGAAAATAAAAAATTAATTTAAAAATAAAAGAAGATATGGTCCAGGGATGCCTGGGTGGCTCAGCTGGTTAAGCGGCTGCCTTCGGGTCAGGTCATGATCCCAGCATCCTGAGATCAAGTCCCATATCGGGCTCCTTGCTCGGCAGGGAGCCTGCTTCTCCCTCTGTTTCTGCTTGCCTCTCTAGCTGCCTGTGCTCGCTCGCTCTCTCTCCCTCTCTCCTTGACAAATAAATAAATAAAGTCTTAAAAAAAAGAAGAAGAAGAAGATATGGTCCATATATACAATGGAATATTATGCCTCCATCAGAAAGGATGAATATCCAAATTTTGTATCAACATGGACAAGACTGGAGGAGATTATACTGAGTGAAATAAGTCAAGCTGAGAAAGTCAATTATCATATAATTTCACTTACTTGTGGGAGCATAAAGAATAACATGGAGGACATTAGAAGAAGGAAAGGAAAAGTGAATTGGAGTAAATCATAGGGGGAGATGAAGCCTGAGAGACTATGGACTCTGAGGGGTTTGAACGGAAGGGACTGGGGGGTTGGGTAAGCCTGGTGGTGGGTATTATGGAGGGCACATATTACATGGAGCACTGGGTGTGGTGCATAAAAAATGAATCTTGGGACACTGAAAAAATAAAAATAAATAAATAAAATAAAAACACCCTGAAGACTGGAAGAACAGACTTTCCACAGTTAATCATAGAGTGGAGGGCACATCAAAAAGTGTAGGAAGTGCACAGATGCTTTTAGCAAACAAACATCCCAACGACATTTACCACAAACATGAGAAATACCACAAGCATGAAAAAGGGAGAGTAGCAGACCCCATACCAGAAATATCAGACACAGAGGACTTTTCCTGAGAAGATTAGTCCTTACAACATTTGGGCTTGATAACCAGTGGGTCTTAACTTCATGGGCTTTTACAAACAGTGGGGTTTAAATCCAGGTACTTTTAAAAATCAAGCTTTATCTCCAAGAGACCTAGAGGGCAACAGAAAACTGAGGCTATACCTTACAGAGCCAACAAAATAAATAACCCCACTAAATTCAGCATAGAAGCAGCAGTTTGAAAAGTATCAGAGGTATATGTGAAGGAAATATATTTACTAATCTTAGAATGTGTGCTGAAAGGGTAGTGACCTTTGGGAGATTTCTCCAAAACCAAAATTGCTGACAGGTGCCATTTCTCCCCACATGCCTACACACACACACACACACACACACACACACACACAAGCCTAGATAGCCTGACATTTGCAGGAGTCACCATGAACACTCACCATCTATCTTTCTAGCATTCCATGCCCCACCCCCACATTCTACTATGATCTATGTGTGAGCACAGCAGATATTTTTCCAAAGCAGCTCTTACCCTGACACACCTTTCAAGCAACACTTGAAAAAACTGGTGCTATGTTAAAGTGACTCCTGCCATGGGGAGATGTGAAGATAACCACACACATCCATATGCCCACAATCCCAAACTTTATACCTGGAAGCACAGAAAGAGTTACCAGCTGATCAATTCAACTGAAGCCCCTGGTCTGACTGCTGACCACCCAACAAGCCCACAGCAGCTTCAGACAAGGACCAAACACTTCCTGGTGTGTGCACAACAGGCAACATGGGCATGACAGTCAACTGAACTGAAAGAAAACATAGCTCAGCTATAATAGTAGAATGCATACAGCCCACATAGGAGACACCTCTTGAGTGAGTGGTTCTGGGAACATTGCACTACAAGATACCACAGAGCCTTTTTTTTTATAAGGACACTACTTTCAAATCGGGAGCCTGGTGGTGGGTATTAAGGAGGGTACAAATTGCATGGAGTACCAGGTGTGGTGCATAAATAATGAACTTTAGAATACACAAAAAAATTTTAATTTAATTTAAAAAAAGGAGATGTAGATGAGTTTCCTAATACATATTAAAAGACAAAGAGCTAAACAAAAAAGAGGAGACAGCTGTAAAAGAACAGGACAAAACTATAACAAAAGAGCTAAATGAAATGGAGATAAGCAATATACTTGATAAAGAATTCAAAATAATGGTCATAAAGATACTCAGACTTGAGAAGAATGGAGGATCTCAAATAGACCCTCAATTATGAGATAGAAAATATAAAGAAGAACCAGTCAGAGATGAAAAAAATCAATAATTGGAATTTTGAAAATATACCAGAGGGAGTGACTAGCATATTAGAGTGTGCAGAAGAATGGATCAACAACCTGGAAGACAGGGTAATAGAAATCAAGCTGAACTGCAAAAACAGAAAAGAATAATAAAAAAATAAGAATAGGTTAAGGGAACTCAACAACATTATCAAGCATGATAACATTGGCATTAAAAAGATTCCAAGAGGGAAGAGAAAGAGAAGAGAAAGAAATTTGAAGAAATAATAGCTAAAAACTTCCCTAATCTGGGGACGGACACAGACATGCAGAACAAGGAAGCAAAGAGAGCTCCCAACAGAAATAACCCAATTAATCCACATCAAGATTAAATAATAAAAAATAAAGTAATAAAATGCAAAAAAAAGTACCAATAAAGAGGGAATTTTAAAAGCAGAAAGAGAAATAAAAACATTGCATAAAATGAAATACTATAACGCTATCAGCTGACTTTTCAGCAAAAACTTTGCAGTCCAAAAAGCATGATATATTTGAAGTGATGAAAGGAAAAACCTGCAAACAAGAATATTATATCCAGCAAGACCATCATTCATAATGGAAAGAGAAATAAAGAGTTTCCCAGATAAACAGAAGTTAAAGGGGTTCATTACCAATAAACCAGTCCTACAAGAAACTTTAAAGAGAAAATTCTTTGAGAAGAAAGAAAAGGCCATAACCAGGAGTAAGATAATTATGAAAGGAAAAATTTCACATGTAAAGGCAAAAATAAAATAAAGGTAGTAGATTATTCACTTATAAAACCAATATGGAGGTTAAATCACAGGAACAGTAAAACAAATTATAACCACAAAAATCAGGCAAGGTATTCACAAAATAAGGGCTATAAACTGACATCATATATGTAAAATGTGGGAGAAGAGAGTAAAAATTTAGTGCTTTTAGAAAGGGTTCAAATAAGCAACGATGAACTTAATATAGACTGCTATATGCATAAGATGTTATATAGAAACCTAATGGTAATTACATAGCAAAAACCTACAATAGATGTAAAAAAATATAAAAAGAAAGATATCTAAGCATAACACAAAAGAAAACCATCAAATCACAAGAGAAGTGAGCAAGAGAAGAAAGTAACAGAGAAGAACTACAAAAACAACCATAAAACAAGTAACGAAATGGCAATGAGGACATAGCTATCAATAATTATTTTAAATGTAAATGGACTAAATGCCTCAATCAAAAGACAAGTGTGACTAAATGGAGAAAAAAAGCAAGACACATTTATGCTGCCTACATGACACTAATTTCAGACCTAAAGATACATTCAGATTGAAAGTGAAGGGATAAATAAAATTTACTATGCAAATAAAAGGAGAAAGATGGAATAATAAAACTTATATAGAACTAAGTAGTCTTTAAAACAAAGACTGTAATAAGAGACAAAGTGGAACTCTACATAGAGATAAAGGGAACAATCTAACAAGAAGATATAACATTTGTAAATATCTATGAATGAAACATGGGAGCACTCAAATACATAAAGCAACAATTAACATAACAGAAGAAATTTACAGTAATATAGCAATAGTAGAGGACTTTAATACCCCACTTATATCAGTAGATAGATCAACCAGAAAATCAAGAAAACAATGGCTTTGAATGATACATTAAACCAAGTGGATATAACAGAAATACACAGAACATTTCATCCTAAAATAACAATACACATCCTTTTCAAGTGCACAAGGAACATACACCAGGAAATATGACATGTTAAGTCATGAAACAAGTGTCAATAAATTCAAAATATTGAATCCATATCATGCATCTTTTCCAACCATAATGGTTTGAAACTGGAAATCAATCACAAGAAAAAATCTGAAAAGAATACAGTACATGGAAAATATATGGAGGTTAAATAACACACTACAAAACATGAATGGGTCAACCAAGATACCAAAAAGGAAATAAAATATATATATATAAAGAAAGACAAATGAAAATGAAAAAATAGTGCAAAAATTGGAGGATGCAAAAAAATCTATTCTAATAAGAAATATTAAACAAAAACAGGTCTATCTCAAGAAGCAAAAAAATCTTAAAGAAACAATCTAACTTTATACCTCAAAGAACTAGAAAAAGAACAAATCCCAAAATAGAAGAGAACAAATAATAAAGATTAGAACAGAAATAAATGAAAAGGGAACTAAAAACAATAGAACATATCAATAAAACTAGGAGTTGGTTCTTTGAAAAGTTCAACAAAATGTATAAATCTTTAGCCAGATTCATCAAGAAAAAGAGAGGACTCAAATAAAATAAGAAATGAGGGAGTAGTAATAACAACCAACACCACAGAAAGACAAAGGATTAGGAGAAGAGGGAAGATAGAGAAGAATAGGAGACCTTCATTTCATCCTGTCCCTTGAATCCAGCTAGAAATCTATCCTATTGTTCTAAACACTGATGAAATCAATCTGCGATCCAAGAAAAGAATTGCTGCAATTCTTTTTGCAGAGAGAAACCTGACCACTTTTTGTAAGACAGGAGGAGGGAGATGTGAATTTGAGTAGATATATCAGAAGATAAACCATGAGAGGAAAAGCCTCCAGAAGGTGGCTGCTGGCAAATGGTATGACAGTGGAGCATAAAATCAGAATTTGTAGAAGTCTGCTCACATGAGGGACATCCTTTCCTGAAAGGTGTTCAGATGGTGAATAGGTGTTCAGATGGTGAATAGGAGCAGAATCCTAGGTGGGACAGTGTGTTCTAAGGATTCCTGGGTTCACAGAAAAAGCAGGGGTGCCTAAATGCAGCAGAGTTCCCAAGCATTAGAGGGTAAAGCCAGCTACAATTATTGAACCTGGAAGGGGGCTTGGCTTGGTGTTACCATCAACTGTGAACCACAGCACAATCAGACAACCACTCTCTAAGCATGCGCCCAGCAAGCTTCAGAAACGCTGTGAGACCCTCTACCCTCCCACAGAAGGAGCAGCATGAATGCATGCAGGATCCAGCAATTGCTCCAAGAGCAAGGATCCAGCAAGCAGTAGAACCACAGTAAGACCTCCGCTGCTTCCCCCAGGAGCGTCAGGTTGAGGATGCACCACAGGAGTCTAGAGAGTTTGGTTCTCATAGAAGTGATTAACTTCTATTCCCTAAGGGTGTCCTGAAGAGTAGGGGTCATGATTCTTCAGTTCCAGGACGGGAGATCAGGGCATAGCCACTTTTATTTTTAATTTTTCATCTTCTAAAGCTCTGTGGAAAGCCTTCAGGGAATGAAAGCTGCATAGAGCAACCTGAAGCAGCATACACTGAGCCCAGCTCCCTGGCAAGGGGCAGTGCAACTCTGCCCAGAAAAACACCCCTGCAAATCAGTGCAACAGTCCCCTCCCAAGAAGACCAGCACAACTATCAACTAATACCAAGTTTACAGATCACACAGAGCTGAAAAAATCCTGGGCTAGGGGAAAATAGTATGTGGAACTCCAGATTTATTTCTCATGACTCTTTAGTTTTTCAGTTTAGGATTTTCATTTTCTTTTTTTCCATTTCAAATAGTTTATTATATTATGAATTTTTAAGTCTTTATTATTTTTCATTTTCACATTTACATTTTATAGATATGTTCTTCATTTTTAGGGTTTTTTTGTACGTTCCTTACAATTTTGGGATATGGTGTCTTCTAACAAACAGACCAAAAGCTAAAATGCACTCAGGACAAAGAGTATCACCCTGATTTGTCCAACTGTTAGATTATATACTCTTTTCTTTCCCTTTTCTTTCTTTTTTGGCTTCTGATATCTCTTCTCATTTGTCTCATGTATATTTTGCTGGGATTGTAGTTGCTATTTTTTATTTGTTCTCTTGTTCATCTAGTCTATTCTGAACAAAATTACTAGAAGAATTTCACCAAGAGAAAGAACAGGAGGTAGCATTAACAGCCATAGTTTTAATTAATAGGGATATGAGTAAGATGTCAGATGTAAAATTTAAAATAACAGTTATAGGGCGCCTGGGTGGCTCAGTGGGTTAAGCCTCTGCCTTCAGCTCAGGTCATGATCCCGGGGTCCTCGGATCGTGTCCCACATTGGGTTCTCTGCTAAGCAGGGAGCCTGCTTCCCCTCTCTCTCTGCCTGCCTCTCTGCCTACCTGTGATCTCTCTGTCAAATAAATTAAAAAATTCTTTAAAAATAAACAAACAAAAAAAAAACTACACAATACTTATGAAAGAAATTGAGGAAGACACAAAGAAATGAAAAAACATTCTATACTAATGGATTGGAAGAATAAATATTGTTAAAATGTCAATGCTAGGGCGCCTGGGTGGCTCAGTGGGTTAAGCCGCTGCCTTCAGCTCAGGTCATGATCTCAGGGTCCTGGGATCGAGTCCCGCATCGGGCTCTCTGCTCAGCAGGGGGCCTGCTTCCCTCTCTCTCTCTCTCTGCCTGCCTCTCCGTCTACTTGTGATCTCTCTCTGTCAAATAAATAAATAAAATCTTTAAAAAAAAAAAAAATGTCAATGCTACCCAGAGCAATCTACACATTCAATGCAATCCCTATCAGAATACCACAAAACAAAGAAATTGTTTGTCAGTAATAAATTAGGGAAAAAAAAGAAAACTACAAGGAACACTCAAACTAAAACAATCGGGAAAAAAATAGCTGGATGTATATTTACTCTACAGGAGGTTAAGGTGTAAGAACTGTTGAAGAGAGAGAGAGTGGAGACAAGATGGCGGGGAAGTAGGAGGAGGCGCCCGTTCAACATGCACCCTAAAGTAAGCTGATTACTTTCCAAAGACCTCCAAACACCCATGAAATCAGCCTGAGATCAGAATTATACACGTCTGGATCTCTACTGGAGCAGAAGACGCCAGTGGGGAGGTAAAGCAGAATGGGAAAGTCAGACTGGTATCTGAAAATAAACAAAAGGGGGAGGGAGCCACCAGAGGTGACCTGTTGGAAAGTAATATCCCAATACAAGAGTGCCCTGCGCCTGGGGACCAGCATTAACTCGGGAGTCTGGTAGAAAGCACTCAAAAAGAGCAAAGGATCACTGGGGGTAAATTGCAGGAGTCAGGGTGTTAGGGCGGGGCTTAAGTCCCCAGACCCAGGACAGCCACCCCTGGCGCAGAGCCAGAGAGAGTGCAGCAGAGAAACCAGGTCTTGGTCCCCAAACCACCAGTGCACCTGAGAGCCTGTGGCGCCAGGCTCCTGTGAGGGACTGGGAGCCTCACCAGCCAACAGAAGCACAGCCTTTTTGCAGTCCCCACACAAGTACCCTGCCCTGCCATCAGAGTCGAAGTCGTGCCCCATAACCTCCCCTGTGAGAGGTGCACACAAATGCCAGCTGGGTGCTCTCAGACCAGAAAGACCAGGAACTCACAGCCTGGGCCAGTGGGAAAATCTCAGTGTGTGATCACTGCTTGGAACTTCTCTGGCAGTCTGGAGCTGCCCAGACAGCCACCGCTGCCGCCATGGTTTTGGGTACAAGCAAAAAATCCTGAGTCCCCAGGGACCGCGCCTGGGAACCTGCTCTGCCAGCGGCCAAGGGGGGATTTATATGGGCTCTGCAGCCAGACTGAGGCTTCTCGCTGAGAGGGAGGTCAGGGTGCAGTTTGCCTTCCTTTAAACCTACAAAAACCATCAAAAGCGGTCAAGGCGAGAGAGAAAACCAAAAGTGAACAAATACAAAAACCTCCAGAGAACAAAAGCCTAAAAAAAAACACTTTCCTCAGAACCCACCCCCTTGAGGGGGGTGGGAGGACATAGCTGAGAGAACTTCAGGGACTGAAAACCCACGTGGCAGGCCCCTCCCCCAGAAAAACAACCGGGAAAGAAAAAAAAGAAAGACAACAAGAAAACAACCATCACTACTGATTCATAGGACAATTTTTATTATTAATTCAATCCCACTATTCTGGCTTATTTTTTTATATAGTTAATTTTTTATTATTATATAGATAATTTTTTAACCTATTTACCGGCACAGTGAGATGTCCAGTACATCAAATTCCATAATAACCTTCTAACCTGAACTTTTTCATGCATACACCTGTATTTTCCTTTTGCATTTCTATTTTTTAAATTTCTTTTTTTTTATTTTAGTTTAGCTTAGTTTATTCCTTTTTTTAATTTTTATTTTCTAATATTCATATAGAGTTAAACTTCAATGCAATCCCCTTTCCCCAATCAATGCCACCCCTATAGGTAAAGCAATTCCTAATCCACCCTTATCTTGGGAAAGTTGAGTCCCTTAACAAAGATATCAAGATACATCCAGGAAGAATCAAAACAACCTTCCTCACCCACACTGAGAATTTACAACCACTCTCCCATCTTTTTCTTCCACCAGTATTTCTCTGTTTTTGTGTTTGTCCTGATAATATATAAATCTTACACTCAGGATTCTTTTTAACGAGGTTCTTCCTTTATTTGCATATATATATACATATATATATACATATATATACACACATATATATACATATATATATGCAAATATACATATTTTTTTCTCGTGTCATATACTTTAATCAGTCTTTTTGTTTGTCTGTGTCTGTTTGTATACTTCATAAATCGTAGCGTGGGGCCCATTTGGGCTAAACCTTCTCTTTTATCTCACCTTTCTTTCCTCTCTCTCTCCCTCTCTCTTTTTTTCTTTTCCTCTTCTTTTTCCTCTCATCTTTTTCCTCTCCAGGGTGCACCTTGACTGCACCACAGTCGATACACCCAGCTACATCCGTTCAGTCATCTCTCACCAAAATGACTAGGAGGAGGAATGCCCAACAGAAGAAAAATACAGAGGATGGACCTTCTGCAACAGAGCTAACAGCTATCAACATAGACAATATGTCGGAAAGAGAATTCAGGCTAACAAGTATCCAAGCAATAGCTAGGTTGGAGAAAGCCATGGGTGACCAAGCGGAATTGATTAGGGCTGAACTGAAAATGACCAGAGATCATGTTTTCAATATTAGGGAAGAGCTGAAAGCTACCAGGGATGAGCTTCACAATGCTCTCAATGAGTTCCAATCTACTCTAAATTTTCTCAATGCTAGAGTAACTGAGACAGAAGATAGAATTAGTGATCTGGAGGACAAACAGAGAGAAAGGATCAGGAGGAAGCCTGGAACAAACAGCTTAGAAGCCACAAAAACAGAATCAGGAAAATAAATGATGCCATGAAATGTTCCAACGTCAGAATTATTGGAATTCCTGAAAGAAAGAAGTCTAAAAGATATAGTGGAACAAGATCTTCATGAAAATTTTCCAAATCTCTTGAATGGAACCAGCGTTTATGTACTAGAGGCCCAAAGGTTTCGCCCCAAGATTACACATTCTCGAAAGCCCTCGAGACACCTAATAGTAAAAATGAAGAATTATAATTGTAAACAGAACCTCTTGAAAGCAGCTAGGACAAAGAAGATCTTTACGCACAGAGGAAAGCCCATCAGAATAATGTCAGACCTGTCCACAGAGACCTGACAAGCCAGAAAGGGCTGGCAAGATATATTCAGGGCACTAAATGAGAAGAATATGCAACCAAGAATACGTTATCCAGCAAGACTGACATTCAAAATGGATGGAGAAATAAGAGTTTCCAGGACCAGCAAGGCTTAAAAGACTACGCAAGCACCAAGCAGATACTGCAGGAAATATTAAGGGGGCTTCTTTAAGGGAGGAAAAATCCCAAGAATAGCATTGAACAGAAATATAGAGACAATCTACAGAAAGAAAGACTTCAAAGGTAACACGATGTCAATAAAAACGTATCTATCAATATCAGCCTCAATGTGAATGGCCTAAATGCACCCATAAAATGGCACAGGGTTGCAGACTGGATAAAACGACAGGAACCATCCATATGTTGTCTACAAGAGACCCATTTTGAACCTAAAGATATGCCCAGACTGAAAGTGAAGGGATGGAGAAGCATCTTTCATGCCAATGGGCCTCAAAAGAAGGCTGGGGTATCGATTCTACTATCAGACAAATTAGATTTTAAACTAAAGACTGTAGTCAGAGATCCAGAAGGACACTACATCATTCTTAAAGGGACTATCCAGCAAGATGATCTAACAATTGTAAATATCTATGCTGCCAATATGGGAGCAGCCAATTACATAAGGAAACTGTTAGTCAAGATAAAGAGTCATATTGATATGAATACACTAATCGTTGGAGATCTTAACACTCCTCTCTCAGAAATAGATCATCGAAGCAGAAAATCAAGAAAGAAACAAGAGCATTGAATGACACATTGGACCAGATGGACCTCATAGATATATACAGAACATTCCACCCTAAAACAACAGAATACTCATTCTTCTCAAGTGCACATGGAACTTTCTCCAGAATAGACCACATACTGGGTCACAAATCAGGACTCAAACAATACCAAAAGACTGAGATGATTCCCTGAATATTCTCAGATCACAATGCTTTGAAACTGGAGCCCAATCACAAGGAAAAGTTCGGAAGTAACTCAAACACCTGGAAGCTAAAGACCACCCTGCTTAAGAATGCTTGGATCAACCAGGAGATCAAGGAAGAACTGAAACAATTCATGAAAACCAATTAGAATGAAGACACTTCGGTCCAAAACCTATGGGATACAGCAAAGGCGGTCCTAAGGGGGAAATACATAGCCATCTAAGCCTCTCTCAAAAAAATTGAAAAATCCAGAACACAGAAGCTGTCTCTACACCTTAAAGAAATGGAGAATCAACAACAAATCAAACCAACTCCACACATAAGAAGGGAAATAATCAAGATTAGAGCTGAGATCGATGAGGTAGAAACCAGAGATTCAGTAGAACATATCAATGAAACTAGAAGCTGGTTTTTTGAAAGAATCAGTAAGATCGATAAACCATTGGCGACACTAATCCAAAAGAAAAGAGGAAAGCTCAAATACATAAAATTATGAATGAAAAGGGAGATCACAACGAACATCAAGGAAGTAGATACAATCATCAGATGTTATTATCAACAGTTATATGCCAATAAGCTAAGCAACCTAGATGAAATGGATGCATTCCTGGAAAACTATAAACACCCAAAATTGAATCAGGAAGAAATCGACAACCGGAATAGACCAATATCTAGTAACTAGACTGAAGCAGTGATCAAAAACCTCCCAAAAAACGAGCCCAGGACCTGATGGATTCTCTGGGGAATTCTACCAAACTTTCAAAGAAGAAATAACACCTATTCTCCTGAAGCTGTTTCAAAAAATTGAAGCAGAAGGAAAACTTCCAGACTGTTTCTATGAAGCCAGCATTACCCTGATCCCTAAACCAGGCAAAGACGCTACCAAAAAGGAGAATTTCAGACCAATATCACTGATGAATATGGATGCTAAGATTCTCAAAAAGATCCTAGCAAACAGGATCCAACAGCACATTAAAAAGATTATCTACCAGGACCAAGTGGGATTCATCCCTGGGCTACAAGGATGGTTCCACATTCGCAAATCAATCAATGTGATAGAACAAATTAATAAGAGAAGAGAGAAGAACCACATGGTCCTCTCAATTGATGCAGAAAAAGCATTTGACAAAATCCAGCACCTGTTCCTGATTAAAACGCTTCAAATTATAGGGATAGAGGGAACATTCCTGAACTTCATCAAATCTAACTATGAAAGACCCACAGCAAATATCATCCTCAATGGGAAAAAGCTTGGGTCCTTCCCGTTGAGATCAGGAACACGACAAGAATGCCCACTCTCACCACTCTTGTTCAACATAGTATTAGAAATACTAGCAACAGGAATCAGACAACAAAGGGAAATAAAAGGTATACAAATTGGTAATGAATAAGTCAAACTCTCTCTCTTGGCAGATGACGTGATTCTTTATATGAAAAACCCAAAGACTCCACCCCCCTACTAGAACTCATACAGCAATTCAGCAACATTGCAGGATACAAAGTCAATGTACAGAATTCAGTGGCTTTCTTATACAGTAATAATGAAAATACAGAACGGGAAATTAGAGAATCTATTCCATTTACTATAGCACCAAGAACCATAAGATACCTGGGAATAAACCTAAACAAGAGGTAAATGATCTGTACTCAAGGAACTACAGAACACTCATGAAAGAAATTGAAGAAGATAAAAAGATGGAAGACCATTCCATGCTCTTGGATCAGAAGAATAAACATTGCTAAATGTCTATACTGCCTAGAGCAATCTATACTTTTAATGCTATTCCTATCAAAATTCCACCGGTATTCTTCACAGAGCTGGAGCAAATAATCCTAAAATTTGTATGGAATCAGAAGAGACCCCGAATCACTAAGTAAATGTTGAAAAACAAATATAAAACAGGGAGCATCATGTTACCTGATTTCAAGCTTTACTACAAAGCTGTGATCATCAAGACAGCATGGTACTGGCATAAAAACAGACACATAGACCAGTGGAACAGAATAGAGAGCCCAGATATGGACCCTCAAGTCTATGGTCAAATAAGAACTTCTCAAACCCAACACCCCTCCCCTCCCCCAAAAAAAAAGTCAAGAAATGGGCAGAAGTCATGAACAGACATTTCTTCAAAGAAGACATGCAAATGGCCAAAAGACACATGAAAATATGCTCAGCATCATTCAGCATCTGGAAAATATAAATCAAAACAATAATGAGATATAACCTCACAACACTCAGAATGGCTATAATGAACAAGTCAGGAAACAACAGATGTTGTCCATGATGTGAGAAAGGGGAACCCTCTTACACTGTTGGTAAGAATGCAAGCTGGTACAGTCACTCTGGAAAACAGTATGGAGGTTCCTCAAGATGCTGAAAATAAAGCTACCCTTCAACCTAGCAATTGCACTACTAGAAGGATACAAATATAGTGATCTGAAAGGGCACATGCACCACAATGTTTATAGCAGCAATGTCCATAATACCCAAACTGTGGAAAGAGCCAGGATGTCCATTGACAGATAAATGAATAAAGATGTGGTATATATAGAATAGAATATTATTCAGTCATCAGAAAGGATGAAATATTCTCATTTACACGGACATGGATAGAACAGGAGGGATTTTGCTGAGCGAAATAAGTCAATCAGAGAACGACCATTATCATATGGTTTCACTCATAAAAGAAATATAAGATACATCCCAGAGGATCATGGTTGAAGGGAGAGAAAACCTGAATGAGAAGACATCAGAGAGGGAGACAAACCATAACAGATTATGGGAAAGAAACTGAGGGCTGCTGGGGGGAAAGTGTGGGGAGAATGGGTAACTGGGTAATGGGCATTAATGAAGGCACATGATGTCAAGAGCACTGGGTAGTATTAAGCAACTGATGAATTACTGAACTCTACATCTGAAACTAATGAAATCCTATATGTTGGCTAATTGAATTTAACAACAACAACAAGAAAAAAAAGAAACCCATAAGATTACAAGAGAATATTATGAAAAATTAAATAAAAATAGTTCAGACAACCTATAAGAAATTAATAAATTTCTAGAAACTTATAATCTTCTAAAACTGAATCAGGAAAAAATAGAAAATTTGAAGAGAAAATCAGTAATCAAAAAATTCCCAAAAAACAAAACACCAGGACCAGTTGTCTTCAAAGGCAAATTCTTACCAAGGCAAATTCTACCAAACATTTAAAGAAGAGTTAAAAGCCATTCTTCTCAAATTACTTCAAAAAATATAAGAGGAGGGAGAGAGCTTTCAGATTCATTCTACAAGGCCAGCATTACCCTAATACCAAAATCAGATAAAAGCACTACAAAAAGAAAAGAAAACTGCGGGGCACCTGGGTGGCTCAGTGGGTTAAAGCCTCTGCCTTCGGCTCAGGTCATGATCTCAGGATCCTGGGATCGAGCCCCACATCGGGCTCTCTGCTCGGCAGGGAGCCTGCTTCTTCCTTTCTCTGCCTACTGTGATCTCTGTCTGTCAAATAAATAAATAAAATCTTTAAAAAAAAAAAAAAGAAAAGAAAACTGCAAGCTAATATCTCTGATGAAAGTAGATGCAAAAATCCTCAACAAAATATTAGCAAAAAAATTCCACTAATACATTAAAAAATCATTCACCATGATCAAGTGGGATTTATTCCAGGGATAAAGTGTTGTTCAATATTCACAAGTCAATCAATATGATGCATCATATTAACAAAAGAAAAGGTAAAAAGCAGATGATCATCTCATTAGATGCATAAAAAACTTTCAAAGAAGTACAGCATCCATTCATGATAGAAACTCTCAACAAAGTAGGTTAAGAAGGAACATACCTGTGGAAAGAACCAAGATGCCCTTCGAGGGATGAATGGATAAAAAAGATATGGTCCATATATACTATGGAGTACTATACCTTCATCAGAAAGATGAATACCTAAATTTTGTATCAACATGGTTGGGACTAGAAGAGATTAGGCTGAGTGAAATAAGTCAAACAGAGAAGGTCAATGATCATATGGTTTCACTTACTTGTGGAGCATAAGGAATATCACAGAGGACATGGGAAAATGGAAAGGAGAAGGGAGTTGGGGGAAATTGGAGGGGAAGATGAACCATGAGAGACTGTGGACTCTGAGGAACTAACTGAAGGTCTAGGCACCCTTGTACTCTACTTATATATTTCAGTGCTTGGCCTTGAAGCAACTTATGGCTAGTTCAGTGGCATAATTTCCTAGAATATCATAGTGGAAAAATCCATTAGCTTGATGACCCTCATTTGGCATTTTCAAAGAAATTTATTCCCAGTAGTGATAAGGTTGTAAACATTAAAAGCTGTCAGGCTGATGAAAATCCTATTTGAAAAAAAAAAATCTAAGCAGATTTCATATTGAGTTCCATGAAATACATTCACACATATGTACTGTTAATATGTATACCTTCTAAAAATGTACACCTAAGCCTGAGGATATCATGGACATTGAAAGTTTATTGAAATTATTCTTAATGCAGAATCCTACTATGTGCAAGGCATATACTAGGTGCTTAGGGGAGCACAAAGATGAATAATAGAATGGCTCCTACTTTCTTTTAAAAAAGATAAGACAAGAAGGCAAATAACAAAAACAGTATAAGTAAGTACTAAGTAGAGATACAAATGCCATATTGGAAAAGCTCAAGGAAAGAAATGATTGATTCTGACCAATAGGGATTAGGGGAGGCTTAATTGAAGTGAGATTTGACTCCAATTTGAAACCAAATTAAGCCATATCTTTTGTGGAATCAAACAATAATATGCATTCTTTAGCTGGATAATATGTGTTGGGAAACCTGCTCAGAGATTATGCATCCTACAAATGGAGAAATGTTATCAATGAAACAAAAGAGCTTTGGGCCATGTTGCAACATGATACAAAAGTATAAAATATTTAATTCAAGAAGAATAATGTCATGAATCTTAGTTGTAAAAAATAACATTTTGAACAGAGCCTAAAGGAGCAGAAAGATATAAATATTCTATAACATACTGAGGGATGATGGAGGGGTGGTGGGCAGGTCACAAGATAAATGGGTGGTGGGTATTAAGAGAGGCAGGTGTTGTGATAAGAACTGGTTTTTATATGTAAGTAATGAATCACTAAATTCTACTGCTGAAACCAATATTGCACTATGTGTTAAACAACTACAATTTAACTAAGAATCAGAAACAAACAAACAAACAAAAAGAAAGATGCATTATGGAGTAGAATAAGAGTAGTTTGCTTAGCTCAAATATGAGTAAGATGCACTCTTCTTCCAAGACTGCCAATTATTCTGCTCTTATTCCATAATTACCTTACAGTTTTTTGATTACTAATATAATCACACATATGAATCCCAGAAAAGAAGCAGGAAAAATCTCAAATAAACAACCTAAACTTACACCTAAAAAGCTAGAAAAAGCAACAACAAATGAAGCCAAAATCCAATAGAAGTAGAGAAATAAAGAAAAGAGAATAAATAACTATTATAGAAATAAGCAAACAAACAAACAAAAACAACAACAACAAAAAAACCCCAGAGCATATCAATGAAACCAGGAGCTGGTTTGTTGAAAAATATTGATAAAATTAATAAACCTCTAGCCAGACTTATTAAAAAGAAAATAAAAAGGACCAAATAAACAAAATCACAAATGAACAAATGAGAAAAGACAAATCACCACCAAAACCACAGGAATACAAACAGTTATAATTCAATGTTATGAAAAATTATATGCCACCAAATCAGACAATCTAGAAGAAATGGATAAATTACTAGAAGCATATAAACTATGAAAACTGAAACAGGAAGAAATAAAAAACTTGAACAGATTAATAGCCATCAAAAAAAATTGAATCAGTAATCAAAATTCTCCCAAAAAACAAAAGCACAGAGCTAGATGGCTTCATAAGAGAATTCTACTGAACATTGAAAGAACAGTTAATACCTATTCTTCTCAAACTATTACAAAACATAGAAATGGAAGGGAAACTTCCAAACCCATTCGATGAGGCCAGCATTATCCTGATTTCAAAACCAGATAAAGACTCCATTAACAAAGAAAACTACAGGCCAATATCCCAGATGAACATGGATGGAAAAGTTCTCAATAATATACTAGCAAATAAAATCCAGCTGTGTACTCAAAGAATCATTGTCCATGATCCAGGGGAATTTATTCCTCGGCTGAAAGTGTGGTTCAATATGCACCAATTAATCAATGTGATACAGCATATTAATAAAAGAAAAACCATGTGATCCTTTCAATGGATGTGAAAAAACTTTTGACAAAATACAACATCCATTCATAATGAAAATCTTCAACAAAGTAGGAACAGAAGGAAAATACCTCAAGATAATAAAGGCCATATCGGGGGAAAAAAATACAGCTAATATCATCCTCAATGGGGAAAATGTGGGAATTTTCCTCTATGGTAGGAACAAGACAGGGATCTCCACTCTCACCATTGTTATTTAACATAGTACTGAAAGTCCTAGTTTCAGCAATCAGACAACAAAAAGAAATAAATGGCATCCAAATCAGCAAATAAAGCAAATTTTCACTATTTGCAGATGACATTATATACTATATAGATAACCCAAAAGACTCCAGCAGAAAATTCCGAGAACTGACACACAAATTCGGTAAAGTTGCATCCTACCAAATCAGTGTATAGAAATCTCTTACATTTCTATACACTGATAATGATGCAGCAGCAGAAGAAATCAAGGAATCAATCTCCTTATAATTGCACCAAAAACCATAAAATACCTAGAAATAAACCTAAATAAAGAGGTAAATGATCTATACTCTGAAAACTGTAGAACACTTATGAAAGAAATTGAAGTGAACACAATGAAATAGAAAACATTCCATGCTCATGGATTATAAAAAACAAACATGGTTAAAATGTCTTACCAAATTAATCTTCACATTTAATGCAATCCCCATCAAAATACAACCAGCTTTTTTCACCAAGCTAGAACAAACAATCTTAAAATTGTTATGGAATGGCAAAAGACACCCAATAGCCAAATCTATCTTGAAAAAAAAAAAAAAAAAGTAAAGCTGGAGGCATCACAGTTCTGGACCTCAAGTTATATTACATAGCTGTACTGATCAAGACAGTATCATACTGGCACAAAACAGACACATAAATCAAAGGAACAGAATAGAAAAGACAGAAATGTACTCAAAGTTATATGGCCAATTAATTTTCAACAAAGCAGGAAAAAAAAACATCCAAAGGAAAAAAAGATGCTATCTTCAACGCATGGGTGTTAGGAAAAGTGGACAGCAATATGCAAAAGAATGAAACTGAGACAAGGGGCACAAAAGCAAAAATAAATTATTGGGGCTTCATCAAGATAAAAAGCTCCTGCACAGTGAAGGAAACAATCAACAAAACTGAAAGATAACCTATGGAATGGGAGAAAATATTTGCAAATGACATATCTGATAAATGGTTGATATTCAAAATCTATTAAGAACTTAACAAAATCAATGCCCTAAAATCAAATAACCCAACTAAAAAGTGGAAAGAAGACATAAATAGATATTTTTCCTAT
Organism: Mustela lutreola; assembly: GCF_030435805.1. NCBI lineage: Eukaryota > Metazoa > Chordata > Mammalia > Carnivora > Mustelidae > Mustela > Mustela lutreola. The sequence goes on from NC_081308.1 coordinate 80,273,706, forward strand.
GAAGACATACAGATGGCCAACAGACACATGAAAAGATGCTCAACATCACTCAACATTGGATAAATACAAATCAAAACAATGATGAGATATCACTCCATACCAGTCAGAATGGGTAAAATTAACAATAGGAGATACAGGTGTTGGGGGGGGTGAAGAAAGAAGAACCCTCTTACACTGTTGGGGAGAATGCAAACTGGTGCAGCCACTCTGGAAAACAGTGTGGATGTTCCTCATAAAATCAGAAATAGAACTACCCTTGATGGAGCAATTGCACTAACAGGTATTTACCCAAAAGATACCAAAAAAAAAAAAAAAAAAACTGTTTTAAAAGGATACATGCACTCTGATTGTGTATAGCAGCATTATCAACAATAGCTCAACTATGAAGAGGGCTCAAATGTTTATTGACTGATGGATAGATAAAGAAGTAGTGAGATTATATATATAATGGTAAAGTACTCACCTATCAAAATGAATGAAATCTTGCATTTGCAGTAACATGGATGGAGCTAGAGAGTATTATGCTAAGCAAAACAATTCAAAAACAAATACCATATGATTTCATTCATGTGTAATTTAAGAAAAAAACAATAAACATAGGGGAAAAGAGAAAGGATGGGCAAATCAGGAAAGAGACTCTTCATTATAGAGAGCAAACTGAGGATTCTTGGAGAGGAGGTGGATGGAGAGACAGGTTAAATGGGTGATGGGAATTAAGGAAGTCTCTTATGATGATCACTGGGTGTTGTATGTAGGTGATGAATCACTAAATTCTATGCCTGAAATTAGTATTACACTGTATGTTAACTAACTGGAATTTCAATAAAAGCTTAACAAGAAATACTGGCAAAAAATTTATTCTGATCCTGTATAGAGGCATGGAAAGCCTTTACGGAACAAAAGCCACACAGAGGACCAGCTTATACTGGACCATGCCTCCTGGCAAGGAGACAGTGCAAACCCACCCAGGCAAAGACACCTGAGAAGCAGCCAAGTGGGCCACTCCCCCAGAAACAAATAGAAGAACAGGTGAACAGCAAGTTTACAGAAAACACAAGACTATAAAACCCCAGCACTAGGGTAAAATAGTATATAGAATTCAAGGTTTGTTTGTTTGTTTTCTCATGATTCATTTATCTTTCAGTCTAAAATTTTCCATTTCTCTTTTTTCTTTTTTCCCATTTCATCTAGTTTCTTATTTTATCCACTCTTTGTTTTTTAAATTTATTAACTAGAATGTTTTTACATTTACATTTTATAGGTATATTCTTCATTTTTTGCATTCTTTCACTCTATTCAATTTTATTTTTATATATATAAGTTTTGTTTTCTTTGAAATTTTGGGATTTAGTATCTTCTAACACACAGAACAAAATATATTCAGGACCAACTGGATCACACTTTTGTCCATACTAAGATTATATTCTCTCTCCCCACTGCCCCCCCACACCTTCTCTCTCTCTCTCTCTCTCTTTTTTTTTTCTTTTGCTTTTTCCTTTGCTTTTCTCTTTTGGTTTCTGACCTCTTCAGATTTGTCTAGTGTGTATTTTGCTTGGGGTGAAGTTCATGGTTTTTGTTCTGCCCAGTTGCTTATCCATTTTTCTCTACGCAAAATGACTACAAGGAGGAATTCACAACAAAACACGGAACCAGAGGTAATACTCTCTAACTGATATGATTATAAGTAAAATGTCAGAGCTGGACTTCAGGATAACAATTGTAAAGTTACTAGCTGGACTGGGAAAATAAGTATAAAAGCTACTAGAGAATCCCTTAGTGCATAAATGAGATCTAGGGGCACCTGGGTGATTCAAAGGGTTAAAGCCTCTGCCTTTGGCTCAGGTCATGATCCCAGGGTCCTGGGATAGAGCCCTGTGTTGGGCTCTATGCTCAGTAGGGAGCCTGCTTCCCTTCCTTTATCTCTGCCTACCTCTCTGCCTACTTGTGATCTCTGTCAAATAAGTAAATAAAAATCTTTAAAAAAGAAAGAAATGAGATCTAATCAGGCCAAAATTTAAAATACCCTAACTGAGATGCAGTCTAAATTGGATGCTCTAACAGCTAAGGTAAATGAGGCAAAATAGAAAGTGACATAGAAGACAAATTGATGGAAAGGAAGGAAGTTGAGGAAAAGAAAAACAACTAATAGACCATAAGGAGAGGCTTCAAGAAATCAGTGATGTCATAAAATGAAACAACATCAGAATTGTTGGGGTGGTTGAGGGTGAAGGCAAAGAGAAAGGGCCAGAAGGTATATTTGAGTAAATCATAGCTGAGAACTTCACTACTCTGGGAAAAGAAACAGAAATTCCTCTCCAAGAGGTGGAAAAGACCCCTCCCAAAATCAATAAAAATAGATCAGCACCTGACATATAATAGTGAAGCTTGCAACTTTAAGAGAAAAAGAAAGAATCCTGAAAGCAGCTCAAGACAAGAGGCTCCTTACCTAAAGAGGGAGGAATAATAGACTGACATCAGACCTATCTACAAAGACATGACAGGCCAAAAAGGACCAGCATGATATATTCAGGGTACTAAATGAGAAGAATATGCAACCAAATATACTTTATCCAGTGAGTAAGTCATTCAGAGTGGAAGGAGAGATAAAGAGCTTCCAGGACAGACAAAAACTCAAAGAATATGTGACCACCAATCCAGCCCTACAAGAAATATTAAGGAGGCTCTTACAAATGAAGACTAACAAAAACCAGAAAGAAACAGACAATCTACAGAAACAGGGACTTTTACAGGCAATGCAATGGCACTAAATTCATATCTTTCAATAGTAATGCTGAATGTAAATGGACTAAATGCTCCAAACAAAAGACAGGGCATCAGACTGGATTTAGAAAATTAAAAAAAAAAAAAAAAAAAAAAAAGGACCCATCCATATGCTATCTACAAGAGACTCATTTTAGACCTAAACACACCTTCAGACTGAAAGTAAGCGGACAGAGAACCACTTATCATGTTAATGGACCTCAAAAGAAATCTAGGGTAGCAATTCTCATATCAGACAAGTTAGATTTTAAACCAAAGACTGTAGTAAGAGATAAAGAGGGAGACTATATCATACTTAAAGGGGCTAACCAACAAGAAGATATAACAATTATAAATATTTATGCTGCTAATTTGGGAGGAGCCAATGATATCAACCAATTAATAACCAAAGTAAAGAAACATACTTATAATACAGTCATAAGAAGGAACTTCAACACCCCACTCACAGCAATGGTCAGATCATCAAAGCAGAAGATCAACAAAGAAACAAGGGATTTGAATAAGACAATGGACCAGATAGACTTCACAAATATATACAGAGCATTCCATCCTAAAGTAACAGAATACACATTCTTCTCAAGTGCACATGGAACATTCTCCAAAATAGAGCACATACTGGGTCAAATATCAGGTTTCAACTGATAACAAAAGATGGGGATTATTCCCACCATATTTTCAAACCACAATGTTTTGAAACTTGAACTCAATCACAAGATGAAATTCAGAAGGAACACAAATACTTGGAGGTTAAAGACCATCATATTGAAGAATGAATTGGACAAGGAGGAAATTAAAGAGAAATTAGAAAAATTCATGGAAACAAAAGAAAATGAATAAAAATGTTCAAAACCATTGAGATACAGCAAATTCTGTCCTAAGAGGGAAGTACATTGCAATACAATCCTTTCTCAAAAAAAATTAGAAAAACCTCAAATACACAAGCTAACTTTACACCTAAAGGAGACAGAGAAAGAACAGCAAATAAACCCTAAACCAAGCAAGAGAAGAGAAATAAAGATTGGAATAGAAATTAATGAAATAGAAACCAGAGAAACAGTAGGACAAATCAATGAAATTAGAAGCTGGTTTTTTGAAAGAATGAATAAGATCAAAAAACCTCTAGCCAGACTTATACAAAATAAAAGAGAAAGGACTCAAATAAAATCATAAATGAAAGAGTAGAGATCATGACCAACACCAAGGAAATACAGTTTTTAGAACATATTATAAGCAAGTATATGTCAACAAAGTAGGCAATCTGGAAGAAATGGATGCATTCCTGGAAAGTATAAACTGCCAAAACTGAAAGAGGAAGTAGTAGAAAACCTAAACAGCCTATAACCTGCAAGGAAATTGAAGCAGAAATCAAAACCTCTAAGAAAACAATAGTCCAGGGCCACATGGCTTCCAAGGAGAATTCTACAAAATGATTAAAGAAGAAATCATACCTATTCTCCTGAAATTATTTCAAAAAATAGAAATGGAAAAAAAACTTCCATAACCTTTCTATGAGGCCAGCATTATCTTGATCCCAAAACCAGACAAAGACCCCATCAAAAAGAAGTATAGACCAATATCCCTGATGAACATGGATTCAAAAATTCTCACCAAGACACTAGGCAATAAAATCCAACAGTAGAGTAAAAGAATTATTCACCAAGACCAAGTGGGATTTATTCCTGGGATGCAAGAATGGTTCAACAGTCCTAAATTGATGTGATACATCACATTAATAAAAGAAAATACAAGAACCATAGTATCCTCTCAATTGATGTAGAAAAAGAATTTGACAAAATACATCATTCTTTCTTGATTAAAACTCTCCACAGTGTAGTGATAGCCAGAACATACCTCAATATCATAAAAACTATCTATGAAAAGCCCACAGTGACTGTCATTCTCAATGGGGAAAAACTGAGAGCTTTTCCCCTAAGGTCAGGAACATGACAGGAGTGCCCACTCTCACCATTGTTGTTCAACATAGTACTAGAAATCCTAGCCTCAGCAATCAGACAACAAAAAGAAATAAAAGTCATTCAAATTAAAAAAGAAATCAAACCCGCACTCTTCATAGATGACAGGATACTCTATGTGGATAACCCAAAAGACTCTGCCCCAAAATTGCTGGAATTCAGACAACAATTCAACATGGCAGGATATAAAATCAATGCAGAGAAATCAGTTGTATTTCTATACACTAACAAAGAGACAGAAGAAAGAGAAATTAAGGTATCAATCCTCTTATAATGGCACCCAAAACAATAAGATACCTAGGAATAAATCTAATCAAAGAGCTAAAGGATCTATACTCTACCAACTACAGAACACTTAAGAAAGAAATTGAGGAACACATAAAGACATGGAAAATGGAAAAACATTCTATGTTCATGGACTGGAAGTATAAATATTATTAAAATGTCTATGCTACCCAGAGCAATCTACACATTCACTGAAATCCCTACCAAAATACTATTGACATTTTTCAAAGAGCTGGAACAAGCAATCCTAAAATTTATATGAAAGCAGAAAAGACTCCAAATAGCCAGAGGAATGTTAAAAAAAAGAAAACCAAAGCTGGGGGCATCACAGTGACAGACTCCAAGCTCTATTACAAAGCTGTAATAATCAAGACAGCATATTACTGGCATTACAAAAGACACATAGACCAGTGGAACAGATTATAAAACACAGAAATGAACCCACAACTATATGGCCAACTAATATTTGACAAAGCAGGGAAGAATATCCGGTGAAAAAAAGTCTCTTCAGCACGTGGTGCTGGGAAAATTGGACAAACACATGCAGAAGAATGATACTGGACCACTCTCTCACACCATACACAAAGATAAACTCAAAATGGATGAAAGACCTAAATGTGAGAGAGGAATCCATCAAAATCGTGGAGAACACAGGCAGCAACCTCTTTGACCAGGCTACATAACTTCTTGCTAGACACCTCTCTAAAGGCAAGGGAAACAAAAGCAAAAATGAGCTTTTGGAACTTCACCAAAAATAAAAGCCTTATAACAGCAAAGGAAACAGCAAAATTAAAAGGCAAGCTATGGAATGGGAGAAGATGTAACAAATGATGTCACAGATAAAGGGCTGGTATGCAAGATCTATAAAGAAATTATCAAGGTCAACACTAAAATAAACAAACAAACAAACAAACAAAAACAAATAATCCAGTCAAGAAATGATCAGAAGACATGAACAGACATTTCTACAAAGAAGACACACTAAATCACAATTAACTAAAATTAACAAGACAGGAAACAACAAATGTTGGTGAGGATGCAGAGAAAAGGGAACACTTTTACACTGCTGGTGGGATGCAAGCTAGGACAGCCACTCTGGAAAACACTATGGAGGTTTCTCAAGATGTTAAAAATAGAGCTACCCTATGGCCCAGCAATTGCTCTACTAGCTATTTACCCCAAAGATACAAATATAGTAATATAGTGATTTGTAGGGGCACCTGTACCCCCAATGTTTATAGCAGCAATGTCCTCAGTAGCCAAACTGTGGAAAGACCCTAGATGTCCATTGACAGATTAATAGATAAGCATATGGTACACACACACACACACACACAGGAATATTACTCAACCATCAGAAAGGATGAACATTTGCCATTTACATCAACGTAGATGGAACTGGAGGTTATTATCCTGAGTGAAATAAGTCAACCAGAGAAAGAAAATTATCATATGGTTTCACTTATATGTGGAATATAAAAAACAGTGCCAAGGATTACAGGGTAAGGGAGGAGAGGGAAAGATATCATAGAGCAAGATAAACCATGGGAGACTCCTAACTATAGGAAACAAACTGAGGGTTGCTGGAGGAGAGGCAGGTAGGGGGGATGGGGTAACTGGGTGATGAGCATTTGTGGGTCATGTGATGTGATTAGCACAGGGTGTTATAAGCAAGTGTTAAATTATTGAACACTACATCTGAAACAAATGATGTATTATGTTGGCTAATAGAATTTAAATAAAAAATTAAAAATACATGTATTAACTATTACATTTCTTCTTCAGTATATTTTTTGTGTTCTTTGAAGATTTCTCAACTTGTTTTTTATCTGTTGCTTAGTGTTCTGGAAGAATGCTATATATTACGGATAGAAAACTTGTGCATCATATATGTTGCAAATATTTTTATTTTATCATTTTCCTTGATGTTTCATTTTTTTCCTGTGTGGTTTTGAACTACTACATAGTCAAATTTATTGTTCTTGTTTTATCACGTTGTCTACCTTTATATTACAAAAGCAGTTTCCAACCAAAATTGCACAAATTTATTATTTTAATACAATGTGATAAATGCCATAATAGAATGGTATATCCCATAACAACAGTGTGGAGGTACAAGGAATGGTCAATTAAAATGAGGAAAAGGGGGCAGACTGACATATTTATTTTTGTTGTTTATATCCTAAGTGCCTAGAAAAGTGCCTGGAACACAACAGTCTACAAATAAATATTCATTAAAGGATGAGTACATAAATAAGTCATATTTTATTGTTCATACAATTTCAGTTTATGAAATAATGTAAACTATTTATATTTACATTCTTTGTGAAATTAAGCAATGAGTAGAAGAGATCATACAATTTTGCTTTATTCCTAGTTTATCCCCTTCCAAGCTATGTCTCAATCTAACCAGGATCTCAAGCAATCCTAGGAATATGCATCAGGCTTAGGGTTGGTTCAGATGAAGTCAGAGATTACCATGCTTATCTAAATCCTCTTCTCAAACCAAAATGACCTTTTTTATTTTTGTTTTGAAAAGAAAAGATTATTCTCCCTTCCCCCCAGATACACACACATGCACACACACGTTTTAAGTAAAAGGTAAAAGTTCCTCTGGCTCCCATTGTCCTACACAGAGGCTTGATGTATTCTTCCATTTTGTTGTATTTGTGATAGTCAGGAATTTGTTTCTGACTGTTTGGGTACAATAAGTATTATATTTTGTTCCTGATATTTTTTAAATTAAATTAAATTTTGTTTTGTGCCCTCATATTTCTAGCTGATAGAGCATTTACTATTAGTTATTATTGGAGCTTCCTCCCCTATCAGATCCTTTAGGAATCTCAGAGCTTAGTGAGTCACAGGAAAATGAAAGAAGTGTCTACTCCTTAATATCTAGTGGTCACCATCATTACTTATTATTGTACTACCCAAAGATATTGGGTATCTTTGCCCTTGCCCTCTAGGGCAACTCCAGATATTACCAGAAAAGACTTGGATGTGTGTTATTGTTTGTATTTTTTTTTAGTGGTTTTGATATGTGTGTTTTTTCTCTAGGAATTTCCCTATTAGAAAGAAAGAGAAAAGGAAGGAAGGAAGGAAGGAAAAAGAAAGAAAGAAAAGAGAGAAGAAAGAAGGAAGGAAGGATGGAAAAAGAGAGAGAAGAAAGGAAAGAAGGGAGGAAAGATGGAAGGAAGGAAAGGAGGGAGAGATTGAGAGAGGGAGGGAAAAGGGTGGAGGGAGGAAGGAAGGAATGAAGAAAGGGAAGAGGAAAGGGAGAGAGTTAAATAAGGTAGAAAAATGAAAGGATAGAAGAATGAAGCAAAGAAAGAGAGAACCAGCTGTTACCTTTATTTACTCTTCCATCTCCCATTCCCAAGAAAGATATTGATTCCTAGAAACAGGTTGGCTTTGGGCCAAGTAAGTTAGATTTATGGCTCCAGGAGTCATACTTAATTTGAGAAATATCCTTTTTATTTTCTTCCAGAGAGAGAAAGAGCATGCATGCTGGAGGGGCAGAGGGAGAGGGAGAAAGAGAATCCCAAGTAGGCTCCATGCTCAGTGTGGAGCCCAAGGCAGGGCTTAATACCACCTGAGATCACTACCTTACCCAAAATCAAGGTTTGGATGCCCAGCTAACTGAGCCACCCAGGCACTCCAATTTGAGAAAGATCTTAGGAAGACTCTGAAATAAAGAGCATTTTTAATAATCTTCATGTAACACTTTCAAAATCTATTCAAAGAAAAGCACTCAGAAGGTAGCAAATATTTCCATATATCCACCAGTGCCTCTGCATATAAAGCTCACTAATTTTGACAGGACATCACATCCATTTCTCTTTCCTCCCTCAGATTGGCAATGACCCAAATGCTTTTGATTGATGAAAAACATAAGATTGTGTGATCTGCTAGGAGATTTTCAATCAATGAAAAATAAACATTGGTCACAAATGTCTGGAGTTTGTCAAATACTAGAGTAGCAACTTAAGATTTTGTTAGAAAAGATTTTCACTTAAAATGACAACATTAAGCTACTCTATTATTGGGAAACCATTACAAGTGAGGATGAACCAAAGTATGGACTACATCAGGAAAAGTGTACTTTAGAATCCTTTAGCAGCAAGTGGAAAAAGTGATAATGACTTCACAAAGCTTCACTTTTCTGAAAATACTCAGAGTTCTAGTCAACTTTAACATGAACTAAAATATTTTTCCAAGAATATTGTGACACTAATTTTTCATCAAGCTTATTGATATAGTTTTCAACCCCAGAATATCAGCTCAATAATCATACTGTCACTGAGATTGTCTACTGTTGATCCATTGCACCAAATTTTATGAGTAGAAATGCTATATGAAGTATTCTGCCACTAGAAAGGAGAAAATGGACTCATTTCAGGGAATTTAATCAATTACCCTATTTACATTAGTTGGCACATTACCATGATTGTGTAAAATAAATGATTAAACATTAGATAATGCCCTTATCTCTTTGAAGGAGCTAAAAGAATGTCTAAACACACACACAGACACACACACACACACTCAAATACCTCTGAAGAAGTACTTGTCAATAACCATACACAATCATAGCAACATTCTTTTCTCTGTGTAGAAGTGGGAACAGACCTCCTCAAGATCTATTCTAAGGGCATCTAGTGACTCATAGATGAGCTCTCTTTCCCACTCTCTCACTATATAGTATGTTTTAGTAAGTTAATATTGGTAAGTTAATTCATTGCTCTGAATTTTATCTCCTCATCTATAAAATGAAAATAATAAAAATCTGCTGTATCTCTTAGTCCATGAAGCTTATGAAGAGCTGAAATAAGATGATGTGCATTAGAGTTATTCCAAAAATATAAAACTATCACTTATCCAGGAAATGTACTAGGTCACAATATATAAAAATGAACTCAACAGGGCACCTGGATAGCTCAGTTGGTTAAGCAACTGCCTTTGGCTTAGGTCATGATCCTGGAGTCTCAGGATTGAGTCCCATATCAGGCTCACTGCTCAGCGTGGAGTCTGCTTCTCCCTCTGACCCTCCCTCTTCTCATGCTCTCTCTCTCAAATAAATTTTTAAAAAATGAACTCAACAGAATCACCATTCTCATTGGTCTTATAACACAGGATGTTCAGTAAATAAGCAGACCTATGTTCAGCACTTAATATTATGCTAGTCACTGTACTAAGTTAGGACTTATGCAGATGAACGACAAGGTCTTTACCCTCAAGAAGCACACAGTCAAAGCAAGAGGTATGCCCATAAACCATCAACCACAAAACCAACAACTACAACTATATGGCAGTAAATGCCATGATAGAAAAGACTACAAAAGAGGAAAAGCTCACATGCATTTTTGTTCATTTCTAATGTACTCTGCTTATAATTAGGAGACATTAATGCTATGTCAGGGGTACTGTCTTGGATATGCTCTTTTGATTTAAACAGTCATATTACCTATATGTGTGGTTAACTGAGAAAGAAATTAGCATACCTTCTCAATTATCCATCAATTGATAATTTAAATCTATTATGATTTTTAAAAACACAGAAATCTTTATAAGCACCAACATTAGAGAGTAAAACAAGTAGTCATCCAAGGCAGGTTTTTAAAAAGACATTAACTCTTAAGTATAATTTGTTATTTCCCTCACCTAGGCACCCTCACATATTTGTTATGGTTTAGGTCAGATCTGCGTTCTTTGCATGATAGTCCTCAGGAACAAAATATCTATTTATTGTTGGAAAAACATCTTGGAATAGAATTACTCTTATTAATTATATAATTTAATTTACTTAAAATACTTAAGTGAAATTTAATATTCCAACCACAAACATATAAGATTCACCAAAGGTATCTTCTACTAAAACCCTTAATGTGAGATATTGGTGTGCATGAGCTCTTTTAAAAAAAAAAAAAATGAAGTATCAACTTTTCTCAAGATAACATCCTATGGGAACTGGGAAATTTATTTTGAGTGTCTATTTTTTTTCCTTTAATATGCTACTGCAATTCTAGGACAGCAGTCTCTAGGGAGGAAAAAAAAGGCATTCACATGGTTGCCATCTGTATAGCCTCATTCCAAATAATAGGAATAAGCTGGTTCAGAGGCTGAATTACAAATATTATGAATTTCAAACAAATCTAAAATGGCCATTCTTTTCAACTGTGATGCTCAAGAAATCATTTAAAATAATTGGTAACCATGTCATAGAACACCTTGAGAGACAGTTTAATTTCAGGGACTACAATTACCTGAGAAACACAGAACCATTTGCCTTGCAGAAGCTATTTAGATTTCAAGACCCCTTCATCACAGCCCTGTACCTTTATCTTAAATCATCTCCCAACAAGAGCTGACTGTATTATGCTTGGAGCTGCTGTGAAAGCTGCAGCAGTACCATTAATGCAGGCTTGCTTTACTGACAAGTCTTGCAGGCAGCATTAGTATGATAGTCTGGCATATACAGAACTTTTGAAAAGAGATGTTAAATCCTAGAGAGAACAGAGTTTGGGGGAACAAGTGACTTATCAACAGAGAGAAATTAGCCAGCAAGGCAGCAGGTATTTAACTTTTTAGGGAAACAGCCATCCTATATATCAAGGTCAAAGAAAAGCATGAAGCATGAAATCAATTAGAGTAGATATTTACAGACACTTAATACTCAATTATGTGGATATTTAAAAATAAAGGACAAAGAATTCATCTTTTCTGTGTGCCATTAATTTATAAATATTCTACATTTAAAAATAAGTTTTTTTGACAGAAATTATATTCTTTTATCCTCTTGCTTTTTTGAAGTGTATTTCTTGTTTGATTTGTTTTCAGTAATTGAAATATATTAGAGTACATCATTTAAATTCTTCTTCATTTAACTCCAAAGTAATTAAATCCATAATAGGTATGCATAATTAGGAACTTTGTCAATCAATGTCAGAATTTCAAATGTTTGAAATTATACAGTAATATCCAAGATAACAACTTCAGAAATATAGGGGAGGCGTCATGATTCTTAATGTGTATTTTGACACTTATAAAATGTTAAGGAGATAAAAATGGGAAAGAAAAAGAAATCTATTAAAGGCACTCATGTCAGTTTCTTCAAGTGGCTCAAGATTAGCATTGTATTCAGGTTAGCTAATTTTATCATTACATTATAATCCTTAGACCAATAGACCAGTCTCCATTTCAAATATATTCAGATTACAGTTTTCTTTCTATTTTTAAAGATTGATTTATTTATTTGAGAGAGAGAGAAAAAATGAGTGAGGGGAGGGACAGGGAGAAGGAGAGAGAGAATCCCAAGCAGACTTCCCTAATGAGTGCAGAACATGACATGGGACTTGATCCCAAGATGCCAAGATCCCAACCTAAGCCAAAATCAATGGTCAGTCACCTAACCAACTGAGCCACCTAGGCACCAGCCAGATAAATTTTCTAATTTAAGGTTTCTCTGTTTAAAGTTTACCTATCTGAAAAATAATATTTGTAAAAATTATAAGTTTCATCTACTTTTAATAGCCTCAAAATATTCCCTTCAATAGCTTGATTGCTTCTTCTGACTTTAGTTATTAAAGTTTTGTAAAATGTTCTCTGGGAGATAAACCATCAGAGACTATGGACTCCAGGAAACACAATGAGGGTTTTAGAAGGGAGGGGGTGGGGGGATAGTGAGCCTGGTGATGTGTATTAAGGAGGGTACAGATTGCATGGAACACTGGGTGTTATATGCAAACAATGAATCATGGAAGACTATATCAAAAACTTATGATGTACTGTATGGTGACTAACATAACATAATAAAAAAATAATCAAATAAAATTGCTCTAAACATGGACAGGACTAGAAGAGATTATGCTGAGTGAAGTAAGTCAAGCAGAGAGAGTCAGTTATCATATGGTTTCACTTATTTGTGGAGCATAACAAATAGCATGGAGGACATGGGGAGTTAGAGAGGAGAAGGGAGTTGGGGGAAATTGGAGGGGGAGGTGAACCATGAGAGACGATGGACTCTGAAAAACAATCTGAGGGGTTTGAAGTGGCGGGGGGAGTGGGAGGTTGGGGTACCAGGTGGTGGGCACGGATTGCGTAGAGCACCGGGTGTGGTGCAAAAATAATGAATACTGTTATGCTGAAAATAAATCTAAATAAATAAAATTGCTCTATAACAAAACCAAAAAATAAATAAATAAACTTTTCTCTGGGATATGTAGGAATAATTAGATAATTGCCTCAAAATCTGCATTTAATGGCATTGATTTCATTTCAAGTTTTGCAAGAAGACAGCAGTTATTTCATTAGAAATTGATTGGATATGATTTCACTAAGAATTATTTGTTTCAGGAGTAATTTTATTTTTTATTAGAAGTCTAATGAATACAGGGACGCCTGGGTGGCTCAGTTGGTTAAGCAGCTGCCTTCAGCTCAGGTCATGATCCCAGCATCCTGGGATCGAGTCCCACATCGGGCTCCTTGCTCCGCAGGGAGCCTGCTTCTCCCTCTGACTACTGCCTGCCACTCTGTCTGCCTGTGCTCGCTCTCGCTCGCTCTCTCTCTGACAGATAAATAAATAAAATCTTTAAAAAAAAAAAAAAGAAGAAGAAGAAGAAGTCTAATGAATACATTTTAAAATCCTAAAAGCATAAATTCCCTTCCAAATTCTCAAATATACTTGTAAAAAAAAATGGTTTTTTACGTTGAATTGGTTTCAACTATTAAGGCCTTGTCTTAGAAAATTTCCTCCTCTGTCTTTTATATACAACTGCATATTCTAAAGATGATATAGGGGCATCTGGGTTGTTCAGTGGGTTAAGCCTCTGTCTTCAGCTCAGGTCATGACCTCAGGGTCCTGGGATCTGGCCCCACAAGGGGCTCTCTGCTTAGCAGAGAGCCTGCTTCCCATTCTCTCTCTGCCTGCCTCTCTGCCTACTTGTGATATCTCTTTCTCTCTGTCAAATAAATAAAATCTTTTTTTAAAGATTATATATATAGTCATCTTTATGTATATCTGTGTATCATCTTTGTGTACATTGTGTTGTTATTATGAACCTGGGACATCAAGGAAATTTTCAGTCTTTAAGATATTTTGTTGATCTCTTGAATAATAAAGTGAAACAGGTTTATATCATTTCAACATCACTTTCCTTTTTTATATTTCTGTATTCAGCTTAAATCATTTGTTCAATAATAATTTCTGCTAAACACTGTCGGTAACTCAAAAGAAGTTTAAAATATAGTCTTTGCTCTCAAAGACACACTCTTCTAGGAAGTCAAGATACACATACCATTTAGGAGAAAAAAATGATTAAGCACCAACATGTATAATACCACAGGAATTACAATAGAATTTTTTTAATGAGATTCATGTTCACTGAAATGTATATAGAAGTTTTCACAGAGATTTTTGGACTTGAACTGGATATTAAGGAATACTGGACTCAGTCAAAATGGGAGGAGGAGGGTGTGTACAAGGAAGAGTAAAGAAACAAAAGAATAAACATGCCTGAAGACAGTGAATAGAGAATTTTTTACAATAACTAGAAAGGCCCTGATGGGCTGCAGGGAAAAGAAATAAATTGGGGTCCCATTTTGGAGAAATTCAAATAATAGAGAATTTGGATTTGATATTATTTGGCTTATGCCAGACTCACAATGTAAATGAAATACAAAGAATGAATATAAAAGGCCTAGGGGAGGAAATATCAACAGGGCTTTTATCCATTCATTCTAGCAAGCATTTGTTCAGTACTGTTTAGTTGTTATAATACTATGGGGAGTGAAGAATCTTAGATGGCTTCAAGGCTTTGAGATTTCAAAACAAAGAATTATGGGAGGGTGGGGGTTTGGGTGAGCCTGGTGGTGGTTATTAAGGAGGGCACATATTGCATGGAGTACTGGGTGTGGTGCATAAACAATGAATTTTGGAAATACACAAAAAAATTAAATTAAATTTTTTAAAAAAGGAAATTTTACTATACCATCTGACCCCTTTAAAAATCAGAATCTAGCCCTGAAAAGGTGCTTGAGTCATGTAAGAAGGATGATGAAACAGGTTAACCAAGTTTGTGTAATTAGTTCCTAAAATGACCTTCAATTCCATTGTGCTTTCCTTTGCCTTTAAATCATTCAGTTCCCAAACATTTCTTTCTCCAGCTCCATTACTGCCTCCCTTTCCAATTAGAGTTCAGCTTATTACTTTCTTTCTAGATGTTGTTCCCTTTAGGAAGTTTGGTTACCTTAGGCAAAGCCTAAAACATCTTTCGTTTCCAGTTTACAATGGGAAAAATTGGCTTGGAGAAAAATTAGGTATTTAGGAAAGAAAACAATTGAGTAGAAGAAGGTGATCAATTTGGCTATGATTCTACCAATTTTGTAACGATAATGGAATTCACTATCATCTGCATGATTGCTGAAAGATAGTTGGAAATATCAAATTGGAAATTAAGGAAGGAAACAAGTTTGGATTGCAGATTTCAGAGTCTTCACCAGTGGTAATTTAAGGTCTCACAGAAGTACTGAAGAATACTCCCTTTTCCTCCCAAGAATAGCATTAGTGGCCAGGAGAGAAGTCTAAGGTATCATTCAAGGACAACTAGAATCAATGGGTTAAGTCTTATAAAGTCCTGGCAAAAAGTCTATGTAGTAGGGAAAGCAAGACAGATTATATTTAATTTCTTATTAGAATTTTTTTCCTTATTTGATTAAAAACTTGATTCATATTAAAATTTATAGACACAGTTATCCCAGACTGATTTCTTCTAAGGCCCTACACACATAAACCAATGCTTATTTTCATGACTTTTCTAATTATTCCTAAAATTAGCTGATTCTGCTGGCTTTCTGATCAGCAGTCTTGCTTTCACAAATAACTGTGATTAGAAAATTGCATATTTAAAAAAAGAAAAGACCAGCTTGAGGAAATTTAGTCTATAATACACAGATCCTCTATTAGCTAAAAAATGAAGCAAATCTGTAAAAGAAAGTATTAAAAAGCAAGAGGCTTGTTATTTTTTGAGGGATATGTTTTGAAACCATTGGTAACTATGCCTAGAACAACAATAGACTGTGAAAAAAAATCTGCCTGTTTATTTTCTATATACCAATTTTCCACTTAGCATACTACATTGTATTCAAGCTCTTTTTTTAAATCACTTTGTTATACATCATCAAGCATAGCAGTAAATATAAGTTCTAGAGGATGGCAGAACATTCAGTAACTGTAAGGCTTGTGGCAAATTAGAAACATAGAGGGCCTGGGGCGCCTGGGTGGCTCAGTGGGTTGAAACCTCTGCCTTTGGCTCAGGTCATGATCCCAGGGTCCTGGGATCGAGCCCCATGTCGGGTTCTCTGCTCAGCAGGAAGCCTGCTTCCCTCTCTCTCGGTCTCTGCCTACCTTTCTGCCTACTTGTGACCTCTGCCTGCCAAATAAATAAATAAATAATCTTAAAAAAAAAAAGAAAGAAACATAGAGGACTCATTTACTCCTTTGGATCATTGGATCTTAGAATTAAAAAGAATTTGAGAATAAAAACACTTAGTTTAGGCACCTTCATTTTTTTTCCACTTGTTTGTAGACACCTTCATTTTATAATTTTTATTTTTTTATTAACATATAATATATTATTAGCCCCAGGGGTAGAGGTCTATGAATCGCCAGGTTTACACACTTCATAGCACATACCTTCCCCAATGTCCATAACCCCACCATCCTCCATTTTAAAGAAGGAATTACACCTCAGAAAGATTGTGAAAAGCTTGAACTAGTAAATGGTAGAGCTCAGTCTCAAATCAAGTTCTAACTTCCAGTTCAATAATCATTCTACTGCAACACACTGCTTATGCTAAGCCCTATACCTTGATTAAATGAATGAATCCAAAAGAAGTTATTGAATTCCTACTATGTGCTTACCAGTGTGATATGATAAAGTTAAAAAAAAAAGGATTTTGGGCGCCTGGGTGGCTCAGTTGGTTGGACGACTGCCTTCAGCTCAGGTCATGATCCTGGAGTCCTGGTATCGAGTCCCACATCAGGCTCCCAGCTCCATGGGAAGTCTGCTTCTCCCTCTGACCTTCTCCTTGCTCATGTTCTCTCTCACTGTCTCTCTCTCAAATAAATAAATAAAATCTTTTAAAAAAATAAATAAATAAATAAATAAAAATAAAAAAAGGATTTTTAAATGTTAAGACATTGGCCCTGTTGCCAGGAGCTTTGAAATTTATGTGAAGTCAACATACAAGAAGTAGTTAACAAGTAGTATCAGAACTAACTTAAAATCAAATGTTCAATGACAGTAGGGTATTGACTAGGGAAGAGAAATTGGAATTGGATAGGGAGGGAATAAATAGAAAAGTATCTACTACGTTCCAAAGCTACTAGACAAGCTCTGAGGAGCCATTCTTTGACAAGGCCATGTGTCACCACCAATACTCCAAAAATAAAAAAGTCATTCTATATTCACCTTCATCACAGGGAAAATATAGAAAAGTTCTTGAGATTAAGAGTAACTAAAGAATTTTAAACCCCTCCCCACAAAATAAGCTATATTTACTCCCACTATGAAATTATCAAAACTCCTGCCAAAACATTAAAAAGTACTTTCTTTGACTTTAAAATACTAGATCTCACTAACATATGATATATATTGTTGTTTTCTTTCTATCAAAAATAGCACATAACTACAGAAAAATATAGAGTAAGTTTTGAGCAGAAATCCTCATTGAGGTAAAAGCACTATGTACCACAAATATCTTTTTTTAAATTTTTTAAATTAATAGTCATTACATAAAAGCTAAGACAAAAATGTATACTTAGCAAATGATTTGAGGCAACCAAAAGAAAAAAAGGAAAAATGGGCAAGAAATATTATTCTTTGATATTACTCATTTGAAATAAAATTATTATACTGCAGATATCAGGCCCACATATGTATATAAACTGTTTCAAAGAAAAAATACAACATCTATTGAGGAATTTTAAAATGCATTTTTCATCACTACTGAATCAGTTTTTAGTATAAATATACCTCACTTTAAAATTTTTTGTATGTTTTATTTACTTTATTTTTCCCCAGGGCCTATAAATATGTTGGCACATAGTGGGCACTCAATAAATACTTATTCAATTTTTCTAGGTCAGGCCCTTTTCTCTCTCTAAATGCATAAATATTTAATCTTGATTGCTACTTAGACCACAAGAACTACACAAAGAGACTAATGGAAACTGAAAACATTCTTTCAAAGTCATTGGACAAACAATGCTAAAATTAGATATAGTCCTGTAACAAAAAGCTATTTCTCTTCTTTCTGTGAAGAAATTTAGGAATTAAAACTGGTGAGACCTTTCAGAGTCTCAGTGTAAGTAAGACTAACCACCAAAAAAAGAAAAAGAAAGAAAGAATGAAAAAGGAAGTCAGTATGACATAGAACAAGAAGATCAAGAACTACACTTTTTTAAATCACTAACCACTACCCAAAAAGTGAATAAACAAGGCAAAATTGCATAAATACTATTCCCCAAGAATAGAAAACTGCAATTGTATGAGGCTGCTGCCAACTGCTATTCCTTACCTACTTGGCTTAAAACAAATTAGAGGCAAAGGAATTGAGTTAGGAGTGTTGATTTGGGGGTCAATTAAATCAGGATGTGCATTCCAGTACTGTACCTTAACAGATGTGAGAATTTTAGGGTCCCAGTGACATTAAAGACAATATCAATAAATAGCAGATATCAATAAGCATAGCCTTTTCAGCTTAAGTTATATTTAGTATTTAGATCTTATACAACCATGCTGTAATTAGTCCTAATAAGTCAATTTTTCTGCCTAAAACAAATAGCCAGAACATAGGTGCTATGAGCATGCCAGTAAAATCTTGTTAGAACACTTTCAAGCAAAACTTTTATCACACTAATGATATTCCTTAAGTCAGTACAAACAAAAATCACTGTAAAGTCCAATAAATTGTTCAAAAAAAAAAAAAACATGAAATGAGTGCCCGTTATTTGCCAAATGCTTTACAAGGCACTAATGGAACCACAAGGATTACACAACTAAGTGTAATCCTTGCCCTTAAGGAACTGGCTATTCAGGTTCTTTTCTAGTTCTATATAAATTTTAGGGCTCTTTGTTCCAGCTCTGTGAAAAATGCCAGTGGTATTTTGATAAGGATGGCATTTAGAGTGTAGATTGCTCTGGGCAGGATAGACATTTTAACAATATTTTTTCTTCCAATCCATGAGCATGAAATGTTTTTCCACTTCTTTGTGTCTTCTTCAATTTTTTTGTAAGTGTTCTGTAGTTTCTAGTGTATAGATCTTTCACCTCTTTGGTTAGGTTTATTCCTGGGTATCTTATGGTATTTGGTGCCATTATAAAAGGTATTGATCCCTTAATTTCTCTTTCTTCTGTCTCTTTGCTAGTGTACAGAAATGCAACTGATTTCTGTGCATTGATTTTTGTATCCTGCCACATGGCTGAATTCCTGTATGTGTTCTAGTAATTTGGGGGTGGAGTCCCTTGGGTTTTCAAAAAAAGTATTATATCATCTGTGAAGAGAGTTTGACTTCTTTGTCAATTTCAATGCCTTTTATTTCTTTTTGTTGCCCGATTGCTGAGGCTAGGACTTCTAGTACTATTATGAACAATATAATAATGAGATTGGGAATCATTGTTGTGTTCCTGACCTTAGGAGAAAGGCTCTCATTTTTCTCCATTGAGAATGTTATTTGCTCTGGGCTTTTCAAGATGACTTTCATGATATTGAAGTATATTCTATTTCTATATTTTGAAAGAGTTTTAATCAAGAAAAGAGGATGTATTTTGTCAAATGTTTTTTCTGCATCATTCTGGATCATATGGTTCTGGTCTTTCTTTTTATTAATGTGCTCCATCACATTGATTGAATTGAGAATTCAATGAACCACCCTTGCATCTCAGGAATAACCCACCTGGTCATGGTGGATAATCCTTTTAATGTTCAGTTGGATACTATTAGATAGGATCTCATTGAGTATTTTGGCATCTCATCAGAGATATGCATCTGTAATTCTTTTTTATGGGGTCTTTGCCTGGTTTGGAAATCAGGTTAATGCTGACCTCGTGAAAGAGTTTGGAAATTTTCCTTCTATTTCTATTTTTTGAAACAGCTTCAGAAGAATACATATGATTTCTTCTTTAAATATTTGGTAGAACTCCCCTGGGCAGGCATCTGGCCCTGGACTCTGGTTTTTGGAAGGTTTTTTATTACTGCTTCAATTTCCTTACTGGTTATTGGTCTATTCAGATGGTTGATTTCTTCTTGTTTCCATCTTGGTAGTTTATGAGTTCCCAGAATGCATTAATTTCTCTAATTGCTTAATTTGTTGGCATATAGCTGCTGGAAATAATTTCTAATAATTGTTTCTATTTTTTTGTGTTAGTCGTGATCTTTTCCCTTTCATTAATGATTTTATTTATTTGAGTCCTTCCCCTTTTCTTTTAGATAAGTTTGACCAGAGGTTTTTTGATATTACTTCTTTCAAAGAACCAGCTTCTAGTTTCGTTGATCTGTTCTACTGTTTTCCTGGTTTCTATTTCATTTATTTTTTACCTAATCTTTATTATTTCTCTTCTCCTGCTTGGTTTAGAGTATATTTTCTGTTCTTTCTCCAGGTCTTTTAGGTATAATGTTAGCATGTGCATTTGGGATTTTTCTAATTTTTTGAGAGAGGTTTGGATGCATTTCCACCTTAGGACCAACTTTGCAGTATACCATAGGTTTTGGATCAATGAGTTCTCATTCTCATTAGTTTCCATAAGTTGTTTGAGTTCATCTTGAATTTCCTGGTTGACCCAATCATTCTTTAGCAGGGTGATTTTTTAACCTCCAAGTGTTTGAATTCCTTCCAAATTTCTTCTTGTGATTGAGTTCCAGTTTCAGAGCATTGCAGTCTAAAAATATCCAGGGAATAAATCTCAGTCTTTTTGTATTGATTGAGACCTGATTTGTGACTCAGTGTGTAATTTATTCTGGAGAACGTTCCATGTGCACTTGAGAAGGATGGGTATTTGGTTGTTTTAGGATGGAATGTTTTGTATACGTCTATGAAGTCCACCTTGTCCAATGTGTAATTCAAAGCCCTTGTGTCCTTGTTAATCTGCTTAGATAATCTGTCCATTGCTGTGAGTGGAGTCTTGAGGTCTCCTACTATTAATGTATTATTAATATGTTTCTTTATTTTGGTTATTAATTTGTTTATACAATTGGCTGCTCCCATGTTGGGAGCATAGATATTTACAATTGTTAGATCTTCATCTTGGGTAGACCCTTTAGGTATAGTACAGTGTCCCTCTACAACTCTTTCTACATCTTTGGTTTAAAATCTGATTTGTCTAATATGAGGATTGCTACCCATATTTCTTTTGAAGTCCATTATTGTGATGGTTTTCTGGCCCCTCACAGCCCTTTTTAGCTTGGCATGTCTCTGGGAACAAGTCTTATATGATTCCTACGTTACTCCCTCCATATGTAAGGAACATCCTCTCCCTGGCTACTCTCAGGATTGTTTCCTCGGCTGTAAAATTTACAAGATTCACTCTGATATGTTGTGGTGTTGATCTATTTTTACTGATTTTGGGAGGGGTCCTCTCTGTCTTTCAGACTAGAATGCTTGTTTTCTTCCCCAGATTAGGGAAGTTCTCAATGATGATTTTCTCAAAGATATCTTTTAGTGCTCTCTCTCTCTGCCTTCTTGAGGATCCCATTAATTCTAACAGTGGAATGTTTTATGGCATCATTGATTTCTCTAAGTCTATTTTCATGGGCTACTAACCGCCTATCCCTATCTTCTTCAACTCCCTTCCCTTGTATCAGCTTATCTACTAGATCACTGGTTCATGCTTATGCCTCATTTACCCTGGCTTTTAGAGTATCCAGTTTAGACTGCATCTCATTCATAGCATTTTTTTTTAAAGATTTTATTTATTTATTTGTCAGAGAGCGAGCGAGCGAGAGCGAGCACAGGCAGACAGAGTGGAAAGCAGAGTCAGAGGGAGAAGCAGGCTCCCCGCGGAGCAAGGAGCCCGATGTGGGACTCGATCCCAGGACGCTGGGATCATGACCTGAGCCGAAGGCAGCTGCTTAACCAACTGAGCCACCCAGGCGTCCCTCATAGCATTTTTTTTAGTTTGGCCTGATTCGATCTCATTTCTGCTCTTAGAGATTCTATATTGTCACTAATGCTTTTTTCAAGCATAGCTATGATTCATTATTGCTATCCTGAATTCTTTATCTGCCATCTTGCTTACATCCAGATCCATTAATTCTGTGGAAGATGAAATTGTCTCTGCTTCCTTCCTTTGATGATATTTCCTCCTCCTAGTCATTTCTGTTGACAGATGGCTGAGCAAATAAGCAGAGTCCAAAATATCAACCATGACCCAAGCAAGATGCACCCTCATCCCTGGTTGTCAGGAGCCCTGGGGCCATATTCCTGGTCAGCTAAGTATCCTTCCTAGAGAAAAGTCAACTCAAGCATGCGAGGATGGTCACCAGCAACCAGGGACTCCAGCAGGCACTGAAAATATTACACACCTTATGACCAAGAAATTCCTTCTCATCAAATCTGGAAAAATGGCCATATTCAAATATATCCTACAGTAGTCTATATAGCAGAAAAAAAGGAAATGACCTAAATTTTCATCAACTGGGAGATAGATAAAGAACATATTATCATCCATACTTCTGCATACTAACTATGCAAAAGTTAAATAGAATGAGGTTGATCTCCATGTTTTGTCATGAAACAATAGCTAGGACAGATTGTTAAACAAACAAATCACATTACAGGATATACATTCTTATGTAAAGCACACACACAAACATACAAAACAAAAACGCCTGTTTTTACCACTCGCCAGCCTTATAATCTTGAACACACCTGATACTTAATTCAGAGCTACTTTTCTAACTTGTATAATTTGAATAGGATTGTAGGTAGGGTTAAATGGATTAATACTGTGAAATTCTTAAAACAGTGCCTGGTACAAAATATTTTGCACTCAATATTAGCCATTATTAGTTTAGGTTCAATTCAACAAATACTCATTAACTAGCCACCATGTATCAGGCACTCCACTAGCCATTGGTGTTACAGAGATCACTAACAATCCATCCTTGCCATTGAAAAAGCTTACACAGTGTGGAACAATTAGCCACATATGCCCACATTGGCAATACAATGATAAGCACTTTGAAGGAATAATTACAAGGTGCTCTGAGCGTATAGAGGAGGTCTGTTCAGCACAGGATCAGGCAGGAAGAGGTGTAAGATTGGGGCACTTTTGAAATGGAAAACTCTAATAACAACTTTCTCTCCATTCCCTTTCCTTAAAAGGAGAGAAAGTCCTTGGTAGATTATTTATGCCTTTCAAAACCTAAAAATGACTCATCAAAGTTTATGTTGGCATAAGATTTTCTGATTACCACTCAAGGTTGGGAACTGAGAGTAACCATTATGAGACGTAATGGTGTCATTCCACAGGACAAGTTGGGAAACAACTACAAATTGTGTTGTAAACCTCATGGGGTATCTACTTTATTCCACAAGGTGCCAGTATTTCATAACATAGTTTCCACATTCAGAGAACAGTTTATGGTAAGTTTCAAAAGATTGTGTTTCACAACTAATATCTAGATCCCCTGCCAAAGACTTAAGATTGTATAAACTCAAAATAAACATGAGTTAGCACCACATCTCTATTAAAAAAAAAAAAAAAAAGACACAACAATGGCTTGTATTAACTAGAATGTATTATCTAGGAACTGTTAGACAACTTTCCAATTATAGGTCACAATATTACAATATTCAGACTAAATATTCAAGAAATGGGTAAAAATAAAAATCTGATGTAGCTTAAAAGACCAATCTATAAATCTACAATGAGCTAAAGGAATAAGGAATGCTTTCCAACTAATTCAGTAAGAACTGCACACTCTGGAACAAACAAAAGAAAGAGATTTCCTGCCAATAGAGCTCATGGTCTAGTCAGAAAAGCAGAGCCACACACAGAAATTGGAATGATATCAAGTCTTTTACATAATGAAATTTAAGTATAAGCTTGAACAAGTGGGAAACCTAAACAAAGAGGTAAAATATTTATAGGTAAAAGGTCTATACTCCAAAAACTATAAAATACTGATGAAAGAAATTGAAGATAACACAAAGAAATGGAAAAATATCCCATGTTCATGGATTGGAAAAAAGAATATTGTTAAAATGTTTATACTACCCAAAGCAATCTACACATTTAATAAAATCTCTATCAAAATACCAACATATTTTTTGCACAGAGCTAGAACAAACAATCCTAAAATTTGGATTGAACCACAAAAGACCCCAAATAGCCAAATCTCTTATATAAGAAAAGGAAAGCTGGAGGCATCACAGTTCTGGACTTAAAGTTATATCACAAAACTATAGTGATCAAGACAGTATAGTACTAGCACAAAAATGGACACAGAGATCAATGGAACAGAATAGAAAACCCAGAAATGAACCCACAACTATATGGTCAACTAATCTTTGATAAAGCAGGAAAGAATATCCAAAGGAAAAAAGAAAGTCTCTTTTAAAAAATGATGTTGGGGAGACTGGATATCAACAAGGAAAATATTTTAGCTAGATTTTTAAGAAAGATTATACATCCATTATTAAAAATTTGTAATGGTTTCTCATTGTCAACAAGATAAATCTGTTTTTCTCACCTTATCCCACACACTGTATCTCAAAGGTAATCCTCTGGTCCAGCTAGAATGGCTTAAGCAGTATGTCTCAGGTTTGCCATCTGGAGAACTTTCTACAAATCCTAATCATGGGTAGTCATATTAATCCCATCTCTTCCAGTGAAAATTCACAGCTACAGCACCTAATGTCCACTGAATACTCTTACCACTCATCTATAGTCTACAGTTTGATATCTCTTGGCAATGTCCACCTCTACCATAAGAACCTGGTCACAAATGAGGAAATTTGACAAAACATATCAGAACAGAAAAAGGTGAAGTCACCTTACATAGGGAGAATGACTCACAGGCCTCCAACACTTGATCACATCCTAATTGAATTGGTCTATGTCTTGAGGATTGAGTATAAAAAGGATAATAAGTCCCAAAAGCTAGAGTGGCCTTTATCCAAACAGTACCTTCCGGAGAAGAGAGAGGGTTGGGTGCTGAACTTAAATATTTCTATTCCTTAAGGCAAAGTGAGAACAGTACAGGTGCTTCCAGTCAATAGATGTTGCATATAACTTCACTGGCACCAGCATACTCCACCCAATGAACAAAAAACTGCACTAGAGGATGACTCATGATCTGCATTTTTAGAAGTTACCTTTTTTGCAGAATAACCTATATAGTATAAAAACAAACCCATATAGAGGTATAGTTCTACGAATTTTGAAAAATACATAAGGATGTATAACCACCACCACAATTAAGATATAGAATATATGATTTAACATCTTATGTAGGTTTGCTGACTAGGGGGAAAATGTGCTATTTATGAAACTTGTTTGCAACAATTATTTTTTTTTAAAGATTTTATTTATTTATTTGACAGAGAAATCACAAGTAGATGGAGAGGCAGACAGAGAGAGAGAGAGAGGGAAGCAGGCTCCCTGCTGAGCAGAGAGCCCGATGCGGGACTCGATCCCAGGACTCTGAGATCATGACCTGAGCCGAAGGCAGCGGCTTAACCCACTGAGCCACCCAGGCGCCCCGCAACAATTATTTTTTACTAAAAAATAATACTGTCATAATAGTTTAGCTAGAATGAGCCCATTCTTTTTTTTTTTTTTTTTTTTTTTGGCTTTACGTATATATATATAATTTTTTAAGTGTTCCAAGACTCATTGCTTATGTACCACACCCAGTGCTCCTAACAATACATGGCCTCCTTAATACCCATCAGCAGGCTCACCCAACCCCCCAACCCCCTCCCCTCCAAAACCCTCAGTTTGTTTCTCAGAATCCACAATCTTTCATAGTTCATCTCCCCCTACTATCTCCCCCAATTCACTTCTCCTCTCCAACTCCCAATGTCCTCCGTGTTATTCCTTCCATTCCACAAGTAAGTGAAACCATATGATAATTGACTTTCTATGCTTAATTTATTTCACTTAGCATAATCTACTCCAGTCCCGTCCATGCTGATACAAAAGTTGGGCATTCATCCTTCCTGACGGAGGCATAATACTCTATTGTATATATGGACCATATCTTCTTTATCCGGTCATCCTTTGAAGGGCATCTTGGTCCTTACCACAGTTTAGCAACTGTGGCCATTGTTGCTATGAATATTGGGATACAGATGACCCTTCTTTTCACTACATCTATAGCTTTGGGGTAAGTACTCAGTAGTGCAATTGTAGGGTCACAGGGTAATTCTATTTTTAATTTCTTAAGGAAACTCCACAGTGTTCCACAACAGTGGTGAGAATGGACATCCTTGTCTTGTTCCTGATCTCAAAGGGATGACTGTCAGCTTTTTCCTATTGAGAATGATATTCTCTGTGGGTTATTCATAGTTAGATTTTATAAAGTTGAGGGATGTTCCCTCTATCTCTATACTTTGAAGCATTTTAATCAGGAACAGATGCTGCATTTTGTCAAATGCTTTTTCTGCATCAATTTAGAGGACCATGTGGTTCTTTTCTCTTCTCTTATTGATTTTTTTCTATCACAATGATTGATTTGTGAATGTTGAACCACAGTTTCATCCTATGGATAAATCCCACCTGGTTATGGTAGATAATCTTTTTAATGTACTGTTGGATCCTCTTAGCTAGGATCTTGTTGAGAATCATGACATCCATATTCATCAGGGATACTAATCTTAAATTCTCCTTTTCGGTGGAGTCTTTGCCTAATTTGGAGATCAGGATAATGCTGACTTCATTGAAAGAGTCTGAAAGTTTTCCTTCTGTTTCTATTTTCTGAAACAGCTTCAGGAGAATAGGTATTATTTCTTCTTTGAATGTTTGATAGAATTCCCCCCAAGGAATCCATCAAGTCTGGGGCTCTTGTTTTTTGGGAGGTTTTTAATCACTGCTTCAATCTCGTTACTAGACATTGGTCTATTCAGGTTGTCAATTTCTTCCTGATTCAGTCTTGGAAAGTAATAGGTTTCCAGGAATGCATTCATTGCTTCTAGGTTTCTTAACTTATTGGCATATAACTGTTGATAATAATTTCTGATGATTGTTTCTATTTCATTGGTGTTAGTTGTGATCCTTTCATTCATAGTTTTATTAATTTGGCCCCTCTCTCTATTCTTTTGGATTATTTTGGCCAGTGGTTTCTCAATCTTATTGATTGTTTTAAAAAGCCAGCTTCTAGATTCGTTGATGTGTTCTTCTGTATCTCTATTTTCTATCTCATTGATCTCTGCTCTAATCTTGATTATTTCCTTTCTTGTGTGTGGGTTGGCTTAATTTGTTGTTGATTTTCCAGTTCTTTTGGTATAAAGAGCGTTGGTGTGTTTGGGATTTTTCAATTTTAGATGGCCATGTATTTCTCCCTTAGGACTGCCTTTGCCATAATCCACAGATTTTGGTCTGATGTATCTTCATTCTCATTGGTGTCCATGAATTGTTTAAGTTCTTCTTTGATTTACTGGTTGATCCAAACATTCTTAAGCAGGTTGATCTTTAGCTTCCAAGTGTTTGAAGTCCTTCCAAACTTTTTCTTGTAGTTGAGTTCCAGTTTCAAAGAATTGTGGTCTGAGAATATGCAGGGAATAATCTCAATCTTTGTTATTGGTTGAGCTCTGACTTGTGAGCCAGTATGTGGTCTATTCTGGAGAAAGTTCCATGTGTACTCGAGAAGAATGAGTTTTCTGTTGTTTTGGGGTGGAATGTTCTGTGTATATCTTTGAGATCCATCTGGTCCAAAGTGTCATTCAAAGCTCTTGTTTCTTTATTGATTTTCTGCTTGGATGATCTGTTTATTACTGAGAGTGGCATGTTAAGATCCCCTATAATTAACGTACTCATATCAATAGGACTCTTTATTTTGATTAACAGTTGGCTGCTCCCATGTTGAAGGCATAAATATTTACGATTGTTACATCTTGGTGGATAAACTCTGTAAGAATGATGTAGTGTCCTTCTTTATCTCTGACTACAGTCTTTAGGTTAAAATCTAATTTATCTGATATAAGAGTCACTACCCAGGCTTTCTTTTGAGGCCTGTTGGCATAAAAGATGGTTCTCCATCCCTTCACCTTCAGTTTGGATGTATCATTAGATTCCAAATGGGTCTCTTCTAGACAGCATATGGACAGGTTCTGTTTTATCCAATCTGCAACCCCGTGCCATTTTATGAGAGCATTTAGGCCATTCTTGTTGGAAGTGATTATTGAAAGATACGTTTTTATTGACATCACGTTGCCTGTGAAGTCCTTTTTTAAATAGATTTTCTGTGTAAATTTCTGTTCTATGTCACTCTTGGTTTCATTCTTCTTTGATAGAACCCCCATAATATTTCTTGTAGTGCCGGCTTGGTGGTCACATACTCTTTTAAACCTTGCTGGTCTTGGAAGCTCTTTATCTCTCTATCCATTTTGAATGTCAACATTGCTGGATAAAGTATTCTTGGCTCATGTTCTTCTCATTTAGTGCCCTGAATATGTCTTGCCTGCTCTTCCTGGTTTGCCAGGTTTCTGTGGACAGGTCTGACATTTTTCTGATGGACCTTCCTCTGTATGTAAGGAATCTCGTCCCCCTAGCTGCCCTCAGAAGCTCTTTTCTAGAGTTATGATTCATCAGTTTCACAATCATGGCCCTTGAAGTCTTTGTAGATTCGTTGATCTTGGGGGGAGGAGGGATTTTTTTTCTGCCTCTAGCACAAGAACACTTGATCCATTCCCCAGACTGGGAAAGTGATCATCCAGAATTTGTTCAACTGTAGCTTCTAGTCTTCTCTCTTTCTCTACCCACCTCAGGGATCCCAATAACTCTGATGTTGGAACATTTCATGGTGTCATTTATTTACTTAATTCTGTTTTCTTGGATTCTAAGCTGTTTGTTACATGCCTCCTCCTGATCCTTTTTCTCTATCAGTTTGTCCTCTAGATCACTAATTCTATCTTCTGCCTCAGTTACACTATCTGTTAGGAGTATGTATATTAGATTGGATCTCACTGATAGCATTTTTAACTTCCACACAGGTGGCTTTCACTTCTTCCCTTGGAGATTATACGTTGTCACTAATGTTTTTCTCCAACCTAGCCATTTCCTGGATAATTGTTACCCTGAATTCCCTTTCTGACATACTGATACTGTTTATGTCCATATCCATTAGTTCTTTGGCAGAAGGTGCCGTCTCAATTTTTCCTCTGTTGGGTGTTCCTCCTCCTAGTCATTTTGGTGAGAGGTGGTTGAGGGGATGTATTGCTGAGTATGTCAACCACCATCCAGGCAAGGTGCACCCTGGAAATCTCTCCACTGTTGTCCTTTACTCCCGTAGAGATCCAGAAGTGTATAATCCTACATATCAGGCTGATTTAATGAGTGTTCAGTGTGTTCTGGTAGATATTTATCTCACTTTAGGGGACCAGTTGAAACAGGGTCTCCTACTTCTCCACCATCTCGCCCCTCCTCCCAAATTTTCTTTATATACTCATTCTTATAAGCTTTTGCTTCTATGCAGACAACCCTCACATCTATTATATCCATAACTTTTATCTGGAGCTACAGAGTGACATTTTCACCTACCGTGGATTATCTCCATTTAGATGTTTATGTGCACTGCACATTCAGCTTCATTAAGTAAGTCATTGTCTTCTGCATCAGACTTTTAACTGCAGCATATTTCTTCTCTTAAAACCTCAAATATGTAACCATGGGGTTAGTTTAGACTTTTTACATCATGTACCAAATGATTTTCCAAGTTCTGTATGATCAAATACTACATCTTTTATTCTTACTCTCATCTGCTCCTTTTCATTCCTTTTGCAACTAATTTTAGTCCATCATTACATATTATCAGGATTATTGTAACTCCCCTCTCTTCACCATCTTTTACCTGTTTCTAATCCATCTTCCACAACTCTGGAGAGTAATCTGAGACACTCTTCAGTGGTTCTTGTTAATCTCTTTCAGTGGGTCCTATTGCCCACTAGATAGAACATAGTTCAACAAGGCTTTTCATGATCTGGCTCTAAACAGTCTTGAATTTCACCACTTCACTGCAAATATGTTTCAATCATACTAAACTACTTGTAGTCCCTCTAATCTGCCATAAGCATGCTGTCTCTTGCTTACATATGTTGTTATCTCTTCTTGGAATACTCTTCATGCCTTCTTTTTCCATTTTTTTTCAGCTTTGCTAACTCCTATTTGGCCTTCCAAATAACTTGTTATCACCTCCTCCAGGAAGCCATCTTTAATATCCTTTGTGTTTTCATGACCCCTTTAACATAATACTTTTAAAACATATTCTATTACAATTATTGACTAATTTCTTTGTATCCTTCAGTAGACTGCAAGCTCCTTGAAGACAAGGATTTTGTCTCATTCATTTTTGCATCACATAACCTAAGAGAGTGTTTTGCACAGTTAAGTAAACAAATGGATGTGCACTTTATCATTAAAATTCTGTCCAGTGTACCATAGGGCAGAAATTGGAACATATGTACTCAAACACTGAGGTTTAGGTTAGGGAAGCACAGTAATTTTCTAGAATCAAAGTATTAGGGGTGACAAATCAGAAAGGAATACAGTATAGTCATCATTAAGGCCCAGGTGATGGGATTAATATACTAGGATCATGAACAAAAGCCAAAATCATTAACCAGAGTAAAAAATGTAATCAGGGCAATATTGAGATTGTGAGTACCAAAATACAGAAACAAAGCAGGGAAGCTGTTGGTGAATCAGTTAAGGCCCTCTGGCATAGGTGATAAGTCTTATGTGATAGACCAGCTCTTGAGTGGGAGTATGCAAAAAATGCACTATGCCTAGCTTCTGGGCTTTCATATGGCAAACATTAAGTTAGAAAATCTCAGTGACTCTGAGTTACATCTGAAGATCTGGCAGTTGCAAATGTACACTACACTGGATTAACCACATTTTCATGCAGCATTTCTATGTAAGGATCAGACTGAAGTGCTCCTATTTGTGAAAGCAGAGCATGATACAACATGTGGTTTAAAAAAAATCAAAATTTAAAAGCTCATTT
The DNA here is from genome assembly GCF_030435805.1 of Mustela lutreola. Taxonomy (NCBI): domain Eukaryota; kingdom Metazoa; phylum Chordata; class Mammalia; order Carnivora; family Mustelidae; genus Mustela; species Mustela lutreola. The sequence continues at coordinate 80,304,968 of NC_081308.1, forward strand.
TAATGTCAATTTTCATGATTAATAAAGCCATTAAGTACCCAAAAGAAGTGACTTTATGTACCTTACATTTTAGCTTTAACGTGTAAATCAATATACAATTGATTTAATTAAAGAAGCTGCAAATCATTTTTTTTACAAGACTCTCTTTACATTTGTAAATATTTCAACTCCCAAGAATTTTGCAATGAGTAGGGAGAGTTTTATGAACTTTAAATGATTTTAAAAAATAACTACGGACTGGGGTGCCTGGGTGGCTCAGTGGGTTAAAGCCTCTGCCTTTGGCTCAGGTCATGATCTCAGGGTCCTGGAATTGAGCCCTAAATTGGGTTCTCTGCTCGGTGGGGAGTCTGCTTCCTTCTCTCTCTCTGCCTGCCTCTCTGCCTATTTGTGATCTCTGTCTGTCAAATAAATAAATAAAATATTTTAAAAGATAACTAAATAAAATAAAATAACTGCGGACTGATTGTATATTAGTATAGAACAGAACATTCTGGAATATGTTTCTTATGTTTGAAACTTTTTCATTTTGTTCCTGTTAATTTTCTTTCACTGAACATGTTTTTAAGCAATCATACTAGCCTAATTAGCTTTCTGTTGCTTCTAAAGAGGTTCTTCTTTTCTGTGGCAAAGACAACAGCTCTTCTACCATGGGGAGACATAGTAACAGTAAAATGTATAAATTGTCGGAGGCAGGCCCCTGGCCAGGGCGGCCTCTGCCATTAAAAGATGGCGCCTGGCTAGTTGCCAGGTTAGGATTGCCTCATGAGACTAAGCGGAACGCCCAAAGAGGAAGTAAACAGCATTGGTTGCTAGCGAAGTTGTTCGTTTAGGTGCACAGCCTGATTCGCTCGCTCCTGTACCCTGCTCGCTGATTGGTCATGTAAGTGTATATAAGTGTGTAGACTTGCGAAAATAAAGAGAGAAAAGATGCATCCGAACTGGGGCTTCTTGTCATCCTTGCGGGGCGAGGGCGATAATAAATAAAGTTACTTGAATAGTTTTTGAAAGACTCATTTGATAGCTCTTGCAAAACACCAATATAAATCTATCAAATTGCAGTAATATTTGACTCATCTGTTGTAGTATTTTATTCATGTTTTGCACTTTCCCTAGAGTATAAGATCCTTGAAGGCAGGGGTTGTTTGGTTCATCCTATGCTTCATAATTCTTGGTACACAAATTGTACTCAATACATATTGACTAAATGAATGTGGCTTTACATAATATTTAACATTCTTCATACTCCACCTCCACAATATATATAACCTATTCTTCCTCTACCTCTTTAAGTATTACTGCCCAAATGGAAATTTATACGCTGAAAGTTAAAACCATCAAATTTGGATTAAATCTTAGTCATCCATTACAGTGAGTAGTTTTCTGAAAATTGTTATTTTAGGTAATTTGCTTTTACTAGACACAAAAATAAATATTTAGTATATATAACATAATTTAGCAATAACCTTTTAGTAAAACATTATGTTTCCTTTTTAGAACTTCTTTTTTAGTGGCATGGAGCTTCTTGGGGGAAAATGGGTCATCTGCTGAATTTATAGGCTTGAAAATAAAAGCAATCTTGAGGAATTATCCAGGACATTTCTTGGACACCCACAATAGTTTTTTCAAATAGTTCAGGACAATTCATATTAATGTTACTTTGAGAGAGTTCTCTTGCTGTGCAAGTTTCTTTAGTACCCCAGTCTAAAGTTTACTGAAGTTCTTGTTCATTTGTCATCTAAAATATTTCTGGGGAAATGTGAACTTGTATTTTATTTTCTATTCTCAAAAGAAATTGGCCAAGAATTGTTTTTAAACAATGCTTTATATCATTGAGGGCATTGAAATTATTCTCAGTCTTCTTGGCTTTGGTTAAATTAACTTTACTTGTGTTCCCTACCCCATGCCTTTGCTTTTTTTGTCCCCTTTATCTGGAATACTTTCTTCCTTCCTTCCAGTTTGTTTCTCAGCATTTCTTCATTCATTCTAAAGGTGATTATTGTAATTTGAAATCACTGTTTGAAAGGAGAGAAGAAAAAAAAAAGATAGGCCCCAGGTCTGCTATTGGTGAAGAGTTTACAATCTAATATGACAAAATTAAATGATAATATAAGGCAAGGATTGACAAATTTCAGCCCATTTAATTAGCCCGTCTCCAGTTAACAAAATAAAGTTTTATTGGGATACAGCCAAACTCATTTGTTTTCATCTTGTCTACGGTTACTTGTTGTTGGCTTACAACAACAAAGCAGAAGAATTGTGACTGAAACTGTTTGGCTTCCAAGGACAAAATGATTTAGTTTCTGACCAATTATAGAAAAAGTTTGCTAATCCATGACTAAGGTAGTAAACGATTAAGGGCTAACTGAGTGGTCAAGATTTAGTATGTACAAGCATGACATGGTAGGAGCATACAGTAGATTAGTGCTTTTTTTTTAAGATTTTTATTTATTTATTTGTCATAGAGAGAGAGCACAAGCATGCAAGCAGGCAGAGGCAGAGAGAGAAGAAGGCTCCCACTGAGTGGAGGGCTCGATGCAGGACTCGATCCCAGGACACCGGGATCATGACCCAAGCCAAAGGCAGTGGCTTAACCAACTGAGCCACCCAGTCATCCCAGATTAGTGCTTTTTAATCTATGTAAGAAAGGACCAGTACCTCTGTCCAATCTATAAAGAACCAATACCTTTTAAAAATACAATAAAAATAAATCAGTAGAAAAATGAAATGAAGACATACAAAATATAAGCCCAAAGCTTTTAGTATTAGATTAAATTAATATAAAATTAATCTTTCAAATTGCAATAAAAGTTTCTAATTGTTTACCTCTTAGTTTTTATACTTCTTTTATCATGACTCCATAACAAACAGTTTGCATATGGGCACTAGTTTAAGGATCATAGTTTGAGTAGCACTTGTCTAAAAAGTGTCTAACTAAATCAACCTCTGTTTTGTTTTATACAATTGGTTAAGGCAGAATTTGCAGTCAGGTTATGGTCAACAAGACTTGTAGGTCTGTGACATATAGTCTGTCTCTTTGAGGTAACTTTTTTGTAATTATGATCTCATACATAGGGTTGATGTAATTTAGATCTGAGATGATAATTTTGTTTTCTTACTTTCATGAGTTTTTTTCAGTATATAAGAATATCATTCTCAATGGGGAAAAGCTGACATCCTTCCCATTGAGATCAGAAACAAGACAAGGATGTCCACTCTCTCCACTGTTGTTCAACATAATACTGGAAGTTCTAACAATAGCAATCAGACAACACAAAAAAGTAAAAGGTATTCAAATTGGCAAAGAAGAAGTCAAACTCTCTCTCTTCACAAATGACATGATACTTCGTATGGAAAGCCCAAAAGACTGCAACCCCAAACTACTAGAACTCATAGAGCAATTCAGTAATGTGGCAGGATACAAAATCAATAAGAATAACAATAAAAATATAGAAAGGGAAATTAGAAAATTGATTCCATTTAATATAGCACCAAGAACCATAAGATACCTGGGAATAAACCTAACCAAAAAGGTAAAGGATCTGTACTCGAGGAACTACAGAGCACTCATGAAAGAAATTGAAGAAGACACAAAAAGATGGAAGACCATTCCATGCTCTTGGATCAGAAGAATAAACATTGTTAAAATGTCTATACTGCCTAAAGCCATCTATACTTTCAATGCCATCCCGATCAAAATTCCACCAGCATTTTTCGAAGTGCTGGAACAAACAATCCTAAGATTTGTATGGAACCAGAAGAGACCCCGAATTGCTAAGGAAATGTTGAAAAAGAAAAACAAAAGTGGGGGCATCACGTTGCCTGATTTCCAGCTTTACTACAAAGCTGTGATCACCAAGACAGCATGGTACAGACACACAGACCAGGGGAACAGAGTAGAGAGCCCAGATATGGACTGGCAACTCTTTGGTCAAATAATCCTTGACAAAGCGGGAAAAAATATCCAGCGGAATAAAGACAGTCTCGTCAATAAATGGGGCTGGGAAAATTGAACAGCTATGTATAGAGGAATGGAGCACGACCATTCTCTTACACCATACAAAAGATAAACCTGAAATGGATATAAGACCTCAACATGAGACAGGAATCTATCAAAATCCTAGAGGAGAACATAGGCAGGAACCTCTTTGACATTGGCCACAGCAACTTCTTTCAAGACAGGTCTCCAAAGGCAAAGGAAACAAAAGTGAAAATGAACTTTTGGGACTTCATCAAGATCAAAAGCTTCTGCACAGCAAAGGAAACAGTCAACAAAATAAAGAGGCAACCCACAGAATGGGAGAATATATTTGCAAATGATACTACAAAGGGCTGATATCCAAGATCTATAAAGAACTCCTCAAACTCAACACACACAAAACAGATAGTCATGCCAAAAAAATAGGCAGAAGACATGAGCAGACACTTCTCCAAGAAAGACATACAAATGGCTAACAGACACATGAAAAAATGTTCATCATCATTAGCCATCAGGGAGATTCAATTCAAAACCACATTGAGCTACCACCTTCCACCAGTCAGAAGAGCCAAAAGAAAAAAGACAGTAAACAACGGGTGTTGGAGAGGATGTGGAGAAAGGTGAATTCTCTTACACTGTTGGTAGGAATGCAAGTTGGTGCAGCCACTTTGGAAAACAGTGTGGAGATTCCCTAAGAAATTAAAAAATAGTGGGATGCCTGGGTGGCTCAGTGGGTTAAAGCCTCTTCTTTCAGCTCAGGTCATGATCCCAGGGTCCTGGGATTGAGACCCACATCAGGCTCTCTGCTCTGTGAGGAGCCTGCTTGCTCCTCTCTCTCTCTACCTGCCTCTCTGCCTACTTGTGATCTTTGTGTGTCAAATAAATAAGTAAATAAATCTTAATTTTATCTTAATTAAATCTTAAATCTTAATTCTTAAATTTCTTAAGAAAAATTAAAAATAGAGCTACCCTAGGACCCTGCAATTGCACTAGTGGTTATTTACCTGAAAGATACAGATGTAGTAAACAGAAGGGCCACCTGTACCCCAATGTTCTTAGCAACAATGGCCACAGTCATCAAACTGTATAAAGAGCCAAGATGCCCTTCAACAGATGAACGGATAAGGAAGATATGGTCCATATATACAATGAAATATTACACCTCCACCAGAAAGGATGAATACCCAACTTTCGTAGCAACATGGACTGGACTGGAAGAGATTATGCTGAGTGAAATAAGTCAATCAGAGAGAGTCAATTATCATATGGTTTGACTCACTTGTGAAGCATAAGGAATAACACAGAGGACACTGGGAGTGGCAGAGAAGTGAATTGGGTGAAATTGGAGGGGGAGATGAATCATGAGAGCCTGTGGACTCTGAGAAACAAACAGGATTTTGGAGGGGCAGGTGTTGGGGGGTTGGGTAAGCCTGGGTATGGCTATTAAGGAAGGTACATATTACATGGAGCACTGGGTGTGGTGCATAAACAATGAATCTTGGAACACTGGGAAAAATTTAAATTAAAAAATTTTAAAAAATAAAAAAAATCTGGAATGGTTTTCAAAGAAAAAATGAAATTCTAGATTAGGCTAGAGTTTTCAGTAGGTTTTGCATTTTTGATAAACAGCATGTACAGTGTCAGAAGGAAAGTCATTATCTTACCTCTTCCTTTATAAAAGGTTTCAATTAATTCTTTTTAAAGTACTTCTTATTCGGTTTCATGTGACCTTCTTCACAAGTGCCCTTTGAGTTGCATACGTGAAGTATTATTCCCCTTCAAAATTACTTCCTGGTAATCTTAGCACCTCCGTCCCTTCCCTAGGGCAGACTCCTTATCCCAGCTAAACTTAAAGACCTTTGTCCTACTGGCACCCATTCCCTAGCATGACACTCAGTTCATAAGTGTAAGGGCCAGGGCACTAAGTGTTCAAGTGTTTCCCAAAGGACACACACAAACCAGCACAAGAAGAAAATGACAGACAAATACCTCAGGACTGCAGACTTCCAGTCAAAGGCTGCTTGCACTACATTTTTTTTAATTTAAATTCAATTAGCCAACATATAGTATATCATTTGTTTCAGATATAGTGTTCAATGATTCATCAGTAGCATATAATACCCAGTGCTCCTCACAACATGAGACCTCCTTAATGCCCATTGCCCAATTACCCATACCCCCACCCACCTCCCCTCCACAGCATTTTATTTTCCAGAGTCAAGAATCTCTCATGGTTTGTCTTCCACTCTGATGTCTTCCCCTTCAGTTTTCCATCTCTTCCCCTATGATCCCCTATACTATTTCTTGTATTCCTATACTATTTCTTGTAAAACCATATGATAATTTTCTTTCTCTGATTGATTTGTTTCACCTAGCACAATACCATCCAGTTCCATCCACATCCATGTAAATGGTAGGTATTCATCCTTTCTGGTGGCTGAGTAATATTTCATTGTATATATAAACCACGTATTCTTTATCCATTCATCTGTTGAAAGACATCTCAACTCCTTCCATGGTTTGGCTATCATGGACATTGAAACTATGGACATTGGGGTACAGGTGCCCCTTCATTTCACTGCATTTGTATTTTGGGGGTGAATACTCAGTAATGCAATTGCTGGATTGTAAAGTAGCTCTATTTTTAACATCTTGAGGAAACTCCATACTGTTTTAAAAAGTGGTTGTACCCCCTTACATTTCACCAACAATATAAAAGGGTTCCCCTTTCTCTGCATCCTCACTAGCATTTGTCGTTTCTTGTCTTGCTAATTTTAGTTAATTATGGTTTAGTGTGTCTTCTTTGAAGAAATTTCTATTCATGTCTTCTGACCATATCTTGACTGGATTATTTGTTTATTCAGTGTTGACTTTGATAAGTTCTTTATAGATCTTCAATACCAGACCTTTATCTGAAATTTCACTTGCAAATATCTTCTCCCATTCTGTTGGTTGCCTTTTACGTTTGTTGACTGTTTCTTTTGCTGTACGGGAGCTTTTGTTCTTGGTTGCCTGGGTGGCTCAGCATGTTAAGCCTCTGCCTTCAGCTCAGGTCATGATCACAGGGTCCTGGGATCAAGCCCTACATCAGGCTCTCTGCTTGGTGGGGAGCCTGCTTCCTCCTCTTTCTCCCTCTGCCTGCCTCTCTGCCTACTTGTGATCTCTGTCTGTAAAATATATAAATAAAATCTTAAAAGAAAATAAAACAGTAGCTTTTGTTCTTGATGAAGTCCCCATATTTCATTTTTGGTCCTGTTTCCCTTGCCATTAGAGAGGTGTCTTGAAAGAAGTTGGTGTGGCCAATGTCAGAGAGATGATGCCTGTGTTCTCCTCTAGGATTCTCATGGATCCCTGTCTCACATTTAGGTCTTTCATCCACTTTGATTTTATCTCTGTGTATGGTGTAAGAGAATGGTCCAGTATCATTCTTTTGCATATGGCGTTCATTTTTCCAGCACCATTTACTGAAGAGATTGTCTTTTTTCCATTGGCTATCTTTCCCTACATTGTCAAAGATTAGTTGACCATAGTGTTGGGGATCCATTTCTAGGCTCTCCACTCTGTTCAGTTGATCTATGTGTCTGTTTTTGTGTCAGTACCATACTGTCTTGATGATCACAGCTTTGTAATAGAGCTTGAAGTCAAGCATCATGATGCCAACAGCTTTGGTTCTCTTTTCCAGATTTCTCCTGGCTATTCGGGATTTTTTTCCTAGTTCCATATAAATTTTAAGATTGTTTGTTCCAGCTCTGTGAAAAACATCAATGGTATTTTGATAGAGATGTATTGCATGAAGCGCTGTGTGTTATATGTAAACAATGAATCTAGGAGCACTACATCAAAAACTAATGATGGAGAGGAGAAGGGAGTTGGGGGAAATAGGAGGGGGAGATGAACCATGAGAGACTATGGACTCTGAAAAACAATCTGAGGGTTTTGAAGGGGTGGGGGGTGGGAAGTTGGGTGAGCCTGGTGGTGGGTATTAAGGAGGGCATGTATTGCATGGAGCACGGGGTGTGGTGCAAAATCAATGAATACTGTTATGCTGAAAAGAAATTTTTAAAAAATTAAAAATTATTTAAAAAAAAAACCTAATGATGTACTGTATGGTGACTAACATAACACAATAAAAATTTAAAAAAAAAAATAAAAAATAAATTAAACACTCCTGAAAGACAAAAAACAAAAACCAAAGAAAAAAGAAAGTTTAGATTGCTCTGGGCAGGATAGATATTTTAACAATGTTTATTCTTCCAAACCATGAGTATAGAATGTTTTTCCATTTCTATATGTATTCCTCAATTTCTTTCTTAAGTGTTTTGTAGTTGGTAGAGTATAGATCCTTTATCTCTTTGGTTAGATTTATTCCTAGGTATTCTATGGTATTTGGTCCTGTTATAAATTAGGTTGACCCTTTAATTTCTCTTTTTTCTCTTTGTTAGTGGTAGAAATGCAACTGATTTTTTTATGTATTGATTTTGTATTCTGTCACATTGCTGAATTGCTGTATGAGTTCTAGCAATTTTGGAATGACATTTTCTGGGTTTTCCATACAGAATATCATGTCATCTGTGAAGAGAGAGAGTTTCACTTCTTTCCCTATTTGAATGCCTTTTATTTCCTTTTGTTGTCTGATTGCTGAGGCTAGGACTTCTAGTACTATGTTGAACAGGAGTGCTGAAGGTGGGAATCCCTGTCATATTCCTGACCTGAGGAGAAAACTTAGTTTTTCCCATTAAGAATTATTCTTTCTGTGGGCTTTTCATAGATGCTTTTTTATATTAAGGTATGTCCTCTCTATCCCTACACTTCAAAGTGTTTCAGTCAAGAAAGGATGATATATTTGGGGCACCTGGCTGGCTCAGTGGGTTGGGCCTCTGCCTTTGGCTCAAGTTGTGATCTCAGGATTCTGGGATTGAGACATGCATCAGGCTCTCTGCTCAGTGAGGAGCCTGCTTCCCCCCTCCCTCTGCCTGCCTCTCTGCCTACTTGCGATCTCTCTCTGTGTCAAATAAATAAGTAAAATCTTAAAAAAAAAAAAAAGGATGATATATTTGGTCAAATGATTTTTCTGCATCAACTGAGAGGATCATATAGTTCTTTTCTCTTCTTTTATTATATGCTCTAACACATTGATTGAATTGTGAATGTTGAATCACCCTTGCAACCCAGGAATAAATCCCAATTGGTCATGGCGAATAACCCTTTAATGTACTGTTGGATCCTATTAGCTAATATCTTGGTGAATATTTTTGCATCCATATCCTTCAAGGATATTGGCCTATAATTCTTCTTTTTGGTGGGGTTTTTGTCTGGTATTGGCATCAATGTAATGCTGACTTTGTAGGATGAGTTTGGAAGTTTTCTTTCCATTTCTATTTTCTGAAAGAGCTTCATAAGCCTGATTTCTTCCTTAGACATAGTAGAATTCCCCTTGGAAGACATGTGGCCCTGGACTATTGTTTTTTGGGGGGGCACGGGGGATGGATTACTATTTCAATTTCCTTGCTGGTTATTCATTTATTCAGATTTTCTATTTCTTCCTGGTTCAGTTTTGTTAGTTTATAAATTTCCAGGAATGCATCCATTTCTTCTAGATTGCCTAATTTGTTGGCATATACTTGCTCATAATGTGCTCTTAAAACTATTTGTATTTCCTTGGTGCTGGTCATGATCTCTCCACATTCATTCATGATTTTATTAATTTGAGTCCTTTCTCTTTTCTTTTGGATAGGTCTAGTTAGAGGTTTATATATTTTATTAATTCTTTCAAAGAACCAACTTCTAGTTTCATTGATTTGTTCTACTGTTCTGGTTTCTATTTCATTGATTTCTGCTCTAATCTTTATTATTTCTCTTCTGCTGCTTGGCTTAGGGTTTATTTGCTGTTCTTTCCAGCTCCTTTAGGTGTAAGGCTAGTATGTCCTTTTGAGATTTTTCTAATTTTTTGATAGAGGCTTCTATTGCAGTGTACTTCTCTAGCAGGACAGTCTTTGTTGCATCCCAAAGGTTTTGGACAGATGTATTTTTATTCTCCTTAGTTTCCATGAATTTTTAAAATTCTTCTTTGGTTTCCTGGTTGACCCATGCACTCTTTAAAAGCATGCTCTTTAACCTCCAACTGCTTGGGTTCCTTCCAAATTTCCTCTTGAGTTCACGTTTCAAAGCACTGTGGCCTGAAAATATGCTGGGAATAATCTCAATCTTTTGTTATCAGTTGAAACCTGATTTGTGACCCAGTATGTGATCTATTCTGGAGAGTGTTCCATGTGCACTGGAAAAGAATGAGTATTCTGTTGTTTTAGGATGATCTTTATGTATCTGTGAAGTCCATCTGGCCTAGTATGTCATTCAAATCCCATTTCCTTGTTGATCTTCTGCTTAGATGATCTGTCCATTGCTATGAGTGGGGTGTTGAAGTCCCCTCCTCTGATTGTATTATTATTGGTATGTTTCTTTACTTTGGTTATTCGCTTTTTGATGTAATTGTCTGCTCCAATTTGGGGGGGCATAAATGTTTACAATTGTTAGACCTTCTCACTGGATAGACTCTAAATATGATATAGCATCCCTCTTCATCCCTTAATACAGTCTTTGGTTTAAAATCTAATTTCTCTGATATGAGGATTGCTACCCCAGCTTTCTTTTGAGGCCCATTAGACTGAAAATAGTTCTCTTCTCTTTCCCCTCTATTTGCAGTCTGGAGGTGTCTTTAGGTCTAAAATGAATCTCTAGTAGACAGCAAATGGATGGATCTTGGTTTTATATACCCTCTGTCTTTTGATTGGGGCATTCAGCCTATTTACATTCAGAGGAACTATTGAAGGATATGAATTTAGTACCATTGTATTGCCTGTAAAGTCCCTGTTTCTGTAGATTTTCTCTGGTTGTTTTTTTTTTTTTTTTTCTGGCCTATGTTACTTTTAGGTTCTCTCTTCACTTACAGGATCCCTTTTAATATTTCTCGCAGGGCTGGTTTGGTGGTCACATGTTCTTTGAATTTCTGTCTGTCCTGGAAGTTCTTTATCTCTCCTTCCATTCTGAATGTCACCCTAACTGAACAAAGTATTCTTGGCTGCATGTGCTTCTCATTTAGTACTCTGAATATATCATGTCAGCCTTTCTGACCTGCCAGTTCTCTGTAGATAGGTCTGATGTCAGTCTGATGTTCCTCCCTCTTTAGGTAAGGAGCCTCTTGTCTCAAGCTGCTTTCAGGATTTTCTTTTTCTCTAAAAGTTGTAAGCTTTACTATTATATGTCAGGTGCTGATCTATTTTTATTGATGTTGGGAGGAATACTCTCCACCTTTTGGAGATGAATGTCTGTTTTTTTTCTCAGAGTAGCAAAGTTCTCAGCTATGATTTGCTCAAATACCTTCTGGCTCTCTCTCTCCCTCTCTTTCTCTCTCTCTTCACCCTCAGGCACCCCAAAAATTCTGACACTGGTATTTTTTCTGGAATTATTAATTTCTTGAAGCCTTTCTTCATGGGCTCTTAGTTATTTCTCTTTTCTTCAACTTTTTTCCTTTCCATCAACCTGTGTTCTAAATCCCTTACTCTTTTTTACTAGCCTTTTAAAGCATTCAATTTAGACTGCATCTCAGTTATAGCATTTTTAAGTTTAGCACATCTGGATTGATTTCTGCACTAAGAGATTCTCTCGTGTCTTTTATGTTTTGTTCAAGCCCATATTTAATTTATAATTGTTATCCTGAATTCCATCTCTGATACCTTACCTATATCCATATTGATTAGATCTGTGGCAGGGAACATTACCTCTGGTTCTTTCTCTCATTGTGAATTCTTCCTTGTAGTCATCTTGTCCATAGAAGAATAGATGAGCAAGTGAGCAGAATAAAATATGAACCTCAACCCAAGCAAAATACATACTAGACAAATCCAAAGAGGTCAGAAACCAAAACAGAAAAACAAACAAAAACAAAAAAGAAGGGGTGAAGAGAATATAATCTCACAGGGTAGAAAAAGCAGGGTGATATACTTGGTCCTGGGTGAACCTTAGTCTGTATGTAGGAAGACACTAAATCGTAAATCCCAAAGTTGCAAAGAAAGTATATAATATATATTTGATTAGAATGAAAAAAGGCCAAAAATGAAGCATATATCTATAAAATGTAGATGTAAAAAATCAAAGTTAAAAAGCAATTTAAAAATGAAGAGTTGATAAAATAAGGAACTAGTAGAAATGGGAAAAAAGAAAAAAGAGATGTAAAATTTTAGACTGTAAGATAAATGAATTGTGAGAAAAAACCTTGAGTTCTATATACTATTTTCCAGTAGTACTGGAGTATTACAGTCTTGTGAGATCTGTAAACTAGTTGTCCACCTGTTCTTCCAGTTGGTCTTCTGGGGGAGGGACCTGATGTGCTGCTTCTTAGGTGTCTTTGCCTGGGTGGAGTAGCACCATCCTTGCCAGGAGGCTGGGCTCAGTGTAAGCTGGTCCTCTGTGTGACTTTTCTTCCCTGAAGGCTTTCCATGGCTCCTTAGAGGATCAATATAAAAATGGCTCTGCCTTGATCTCCAGCCTCAGAGTCAAAAGATTGCCATCCCTTCTCTTTAGTAAAACCTCTGGGACAAACAGTCTTGGCTTTTGTGTGTGCCAAACTCCACATACTTCTGTGGTGCATGCTCACAGTGATCCTCCTGGGAGTGAGGGGGTCCAAGGGTCCTGCACTGCTTCCCTTTGTATTGCGCTGGCACTGAAAGTGGTTGTGGGTTTATGCACTCCATCACTTCTGGGATATGGCTGAGTATTGCCTTACTGTCCTTAATGGTGCCACCACCCTGAGAGCTGTTGCCAGATCATGGGTGGACATGGTTTACCCATTGTAGTCTGCTGCTGGGTGTCCAGATGGAGAGAGCCATCCAATTAGCTGACTGGCAGTTTATGGCCACCTGAGCTTAGAATCCCTTCCCAGGCTCATTGACCATAACCAGTTTCCCCACTCCACTGCTTGGGCACCCTACTGGTTCAGGCTCCCCTGTTGGTTCTGTGATTGCAGGGATCCTGAGACCACACTGACCCATGTAGAACTCTGCCTTCTCTGTCCCCTGAGCCCCCTTAAGATAGGGATGTTTCTCACTAGAGCAGATTTCTAAGGTTCTGATTTTGTGCTCTGGGTCTATATCACCTTCTGGTAGCCAACTTATGGAGGCTTCCTCCCTGTTCCATTTATCTTCTGATATCTTCCCTCAGATTCACATCCCTGCACCACCTATCTTGTAAAAAGGAGTTGCTTTTCTGCTTGTAGAGCTCCAGATATTTTTTTCTTACATCTCAAGCTGAATTCATGGGTGTTCATAATGATTTGATAGTTATCTAGCTAAATTCAAACGATCAGATGAAACAAGGTCCCCCTACTCTACTATCATCTTGCCTCTGCACTACATTTTATGACGAACTCTCTGGGAATCCATCTATTTCACAAAGGAAAGCATACTTGCAATATTGAAATTGAGTATACATGTATAGATACAAAAATATGTTTTTCATATACATATGAGCAAAAAGTGGAAAACATTAATCATTTCATAACTATTTTTTTTTACTTTTTACTGACCACGTATTATTCTAAACTTGAAATCAACTCCCAAATGAAAATCTTTTTTTTTTCCCTCTCTCACATAAATAAAAATGTTCATTAAAAAAATATGTTAAAGGGCGCCTGGGTGGCTCAGTGGGTTAAGCCGCTGCCTTCGGCTCAGGTCATGATCTCAGGGTCCTGGGATCGAGTCCCGCATCAGGCTCTCTGCTCAGCGGGGAGCCTGCTTCCCTCTCTCTCTCTGCCTGCCTCTCCATCTACTTGTGATTTCTCTCTGTCAAATAAATAAATAAAATCTTTAAAAAAAAATAAAAAAAAATTAAAAAAAAATATGTTAAAGATCCTAGCATTAAAGGACTTTAAAATTTCTATTAAAGTGAAATCATATACTCCTAAAACCAGCCAGGGAGTTTTCACAAAAAACACAGAAGGCAAAAACTACTAAAGAGAGAACTTGTGTCTGATAAATAAAGAGGTGCTATAGAACATCCATGGAAGAAAAGGGGTAATGTGTATGGGCAATAGTAAGATATCTTCCAGTAACTTGAAAATTGTTTTACTCTCTAAGAGCTAAAACTAAAATCAAGGTCTAATCATTGGGTACAGAACAAAAGAAAAAAAGTCTAAACTAACCTCATGGTTACATATTTGAAGAATTAATCAAGAGAAAAAACTGTTCATAGTTTATGCTTTGCTGCAGAAGATGACTTCTTGAATGATGCTGGGTATGTGTCATAGATAGTCAAAGACAAACTAAAGAAAAAGCATGAGTCTCAGGCTAGAGCAAGACAAACAAAATATAGTCACATACCTAAACAAGGAAGGAGTACCTGAGAAAGGACACTGGCAGACAGGGATTTCAGAAAAGAATAGCAAAGGCATTGGCAATGCAGCAATATTCATCCTAGCATTGCTAAAGGGAAGAGAGTATCAGTGCCAGAGGGCACTTTAGGGCCTTTAGCAGATATATTCCTCTTTTTAAAATGGACACATTTGTCCTTCAGGGCTTATTGTCATTAGTTTCATCCCACTAACAGTCCTTGCTTGCTTCTCAAGCAATTCATTTTCTTTGGTAGGGCTTTCAATGGGGAGAGAACACTCTGATCATGTCAATATGAGCATTTCATTGACTAGGAGAGCTGTAGTTTTTTGTTGTCAATCAATTTTTCAGCATTCTGAATTGTTGGTTGTGAATTTAGTCAATATGAGTTTATCTTGGTCACAGAGTTCATCCCCAGGTGTAGACAAATCGTTTCTGGGGCTACCCTGTTAATTCATTGAGACCAATCTTGGAAAGTGCATTTTGTTCCCACTTGAAGGTGAAGAGGGGTACATAATCAATTCCTTAATGATTGTTATATGGTCTACATGAAAATTCCGGATAAATAATGGCATCCATGTGTGTCATTGATAGAAATGGGGTGCTAAGAAGTGAGAATGTTTTTACATAGTAAGTTAAAAAAAATATTCAGTGTTGGAACACAACCTGGATCCTCACCAGTGTGACTGGGGTCGTGTCGAATCCTGTGAGAAAATTCCAGGAGATGGAGGGCAAGAGTCTTCCTGGGCCGATGTCCAGAACAAACATGGGATGATCCCTGGAGTGTTTTCCTATCCTCTTTTAGATAGGTCTGATAAGTGTGAAGACTCCTTATCTTGCGCTTGTCATTTAAAGCTAAGAGATGATTTGTCATTTAAAGCTAAGAAATAATCATTGTTGTTCACTTGTCTCACTTGATTGACTGCACTAAATCCCATCTCACACATAGCCCTTGCCCTGCACATAAATCTATATCCTGTTTGTAATGGGGTCTTGTGGAAGGTATAAGAGAAGTGATTATAAGAAATAAAGATGTCTACTGATCATCAGTTGGTAGTCTCCCCATCATTCTGGCTCTGATAACCAGGAGCCCTGTCTCATGAAGGCAAAAAGTGGCATGACTGAACAGGGACCTGAAATTGATGAACAGTCATGCAGTGATCCGGAGACCCTCACACAAGGAGGTAAGTGAGAACAATAGAGCAGAATCAAAGTTGAACCCAGCCTTTTCTAGCATTAATACAACACCTTTTATCTCAGGAGGCACTCGAGTACCCAGATTTCAATTAAGAACTTGTCTGGATGTTATTTGCAAATATAAACCTTGGTTTCCAGATGAAGGAAACTTGGAAGAGACAATTTGGGAATGTGCACACCATAATGTGGAAAAAACTCATAGACAAGGTGAAAAAATTCCTGTGGAGTTTTGGATTACATGGACGTTGGTAAAAATGGTAATTTTAATTCTTGGAGGGGAATTTGAGGCAGAGAATCTTAAGGCTGAAACAGCCGACTCTCTGCATACATATGAGTTAGATGATGAAACAACCCAACAAATTCAAACCGAAAGTAAAAATTTATTTTTGGCAAAAAGGACAAACACCATGTTTCTCCTTTGGCCACCACACCTCCGATTCCCTCTGGGGATGAAGAAAAGGAAATAGCAGCAGATGTCTTTGGGGATGAGGGAAATGACACTGGGTTTTATTATAATTTACGCATGTTACAATTAGGACCAACAAAAACTAAAAAAAACAAAATTCTATTTCTACACCGTCTCATCCCCATAAGCTACACTTAGTTTTCCCTGTAACTTTTCATGCTAATGGGCCAAATACTTATGATGGGATGCCGATGGAGACTGAAAGAGAATTTATGTATGTTCCATGTATGAGCCTACTTCTCCTTATTGTTATTTATCCTGTTGGAGCAATAACACCTGCTGGATTTCCTATGATTTTCAACTCAGAGATAAAGTGGTATTAACCTATTCTGAATTTCTACAATGGAAGATGTGGCTTTCTGAGGAGGCACATGAAAATGTCAGGAGTTTAGGACAGAGAGGGAATGTAGCAGCTGTTATTTATGATGAGTAACTTAAGGGAACAGGAGCTTGGACGACTTCTTTTTTTTTTAAGATTTTATTTATTTATTTGACAGACAGAGACCACAAGTAGGCAGAAAGGCAGAAAGAGAGAGAGGAGGAAGCAGGCTCCCTGCTGAGCAGAGAGCCCGATGTGGGGCTCTATCCCAGGACCCTGGGATCATGACCTGAGCCGTTTAACCCACTGAGCCACCCAGGCCCCCCCTTGGACGACTTCTAATCATCAAACTCATAACATCCCTCCTGTAGCCCTTCCCCATGTACATGATGTAGCCTTACAAGCCTGGCAGAAAATTAGTTTGGGTTCTAATTATACTGCCAGTTATAAAAAAAATACAAGAAGGGCCTAAAGAGCCATACTTTGATTTTATCAGCAGGTTAAAAGAATCATTGGAAAAGTGGGTAAGAGGAGAACAAATTCAGGAAATACTCATAGGACAACTACCATGTGATAATGCTAATGGAGATTGCCAAGCCCTGATTCGAACTTTTAGAGACTCTAGTAATGTCAGATTATTTAAAACCTTGTCATAATGTAGGATCCTTTAAACAACAGGCCCGAGTAACAGTGTTAGAAACCATGGCTGTTCAAAAACAACTGCAAGCAAAATGTTTTAACTGTAGACAATCATGTCACATTAAAAAAAAAAAAAGAATGCTGTCTCCCTCCTTGTCTGGTTGCCCACTCTCCTGCCAATTGCCTGAATAAATCCAAGATTCAACCCCCGAAAAGAAACACTGGGCCAAGGAATCTAAGTCTAAAACTGATAAAGATGGAAATCCTTTGGGGAACCTTCATCAGGGAAACTATCTAAGGGGCAAACCCCAGGCCCCAACAAATATGGGATCACGGAAATACCTTATTCAGTTTGTACCCAACAGTGACTCTCAGTAATGGACTTAGTCCCTGCTACAAAGGGGAGCACTACTCTTGATACTCCTCTCCCTAGAGCTTGCTTTATACATCCATCTCAATGTCCTTATAAATTGTCAACAAACCTATACGGACCTACACCCCAAAATATGGTTGGTATCCTGCTTGGACAGAGTAGTTTAACTATAAAAGGAGTTACAGTACATACTGGAGTTATAGACTCCAATTATTATGGTGAGATCCAAATTATGGTTTCTGTCACTGTTCCTTGGACCTTTTCAGCAGGCAAATGAGTCGCCCAACTTCTGTTACTTCCCTATATTTTGCCTACTCAATCTTCAAATTTTAGGGAGGGAGGATTCAGCAACACTAATACAAATATTCATTTTTCTAAGAAACTGTTTGAAGGAAGTCGACCCCAAATGAAGCTTTCTATAAAGGGATGAATATTTGAAGGGCTTTTAGATTCTGGAGCAGATATCTCTATTATTTCTTGTCAATGTTGGCCACGCCAATGGCCTACAATGCCTGCTGATTATGCCCTTGAGGGTCTTGTCTGTGTAACTACTCAACAATTGAGACAAAGCAGCTGACCTCTGCCCTGTATGGGCCCAGAGGGATTACAGGGTCATACTCAACCTTACATTGCCCCCATACCTATTAATCTCTGGGGATGAGATTTAGTACAACAATGGGATGCTGAAATTGACATACCTACATCCTCACTTGTAAAAAACATGATGAAAAACATGGAGTATATTCCTGAGAAAGGCTTAGGTAAAAACTTACAAGGAGTGCATGAACCTCTAGGTCTTAACCCTAATGATACTCACACTGGGATGGGTTTTATATAAGGGCCATTGGGGTTGATAAAGCCCCTTTACCAATTCCAGTCACCTGGAAAAGTAACAAGCGTATATGGACCCTCCAATGGCCCCTCACATTAGAAAAACTAAAGTCTCTAAAAGGTGTAATTCAAGAACAATTGGAAAAGGGACATATTGGACCTTCTTTTTCTCCTTGGAATTCTCCAATTTTGTTGTAAAGAAAATGTCAGGCAAATGAAGATTATTAATAGATCCCCATAATATTAATGCTGCAATGGTGACTATGGGTGCACTACAATGAGGACTTCCTGCTCCCTCTTGTATACCCACTAAATGGCCTTTAGTAGTCTTAGATTTACAAGACTGCTTTTACACTATTCCTATCCACCTCTCAAACAAAGAGCATTTTGCGTTTTCAATTCCAACAGTACATCAACAGGAACCTTTACAAAGATTTCAATGGAAAATTCTCCCTCAAGGCATTACTAACTCTCCTACGATGTGCCAGTATTTTGTAGGAAAGATTTTTGAGCCCATTTGACAATTATATCCCACATGTTATGTTATCCATTACATGGATGATATTTTACCAGCAGCCCCAACCCTAGAGGTCTTACATCAATTGTTTTCAAATACACAACAATACCTACAACAGGCTGGTCTTATAATACCTCCCAAAAAGGTACAATTTACTCCACTTTTCTCCTATTTAGGTGGTATTATAGAACGTATCACAGTTCATCTTCAGAAGCATCCCATTCGTCAAGATACTTTAAGTACTCTAAATAATTTTCCAAAAATTATAAAGTTTTTCCAGCGAGATAAGCACAACACCAGGCAAAGTGGGTGCAAGGCAAGATTTATTAAAAGCACTCTCCGGCAAAGTTTCAGGGCTCAGGAGAAAGGGAGCCAGGAAAGTTGCGCTGGGAGGAGGTGGGCACCCTCGGTCGAGGTTCCGCGACTCTGGAAAGCAGAGTGGCAGAAGTCGCGCCCAAGGCAGGGAAAGGGAGCTTTTAAGGGGCCTCAAGGGGAGTTCAGGGGTCTTTTGGCAAGTTTCCCTTATTTGGATATTTCGCCTGCTCGTCGGGGTCCCATTGGTCCATGGGAGCCCAGGGTGGGAGGGTTTTCAGATTCCTGCTTGGGTCTTTGTTCTCCTGTCCCGAGCTCAGGTTTTGTGGCAGGGACTTTCACCATCTTAAGTAGCCCTTTCTTTCTGCCAGCCCAACATTCCAACCTTTTGCTTTATATAATGGTGCCAGGAGCGTTGACTCAGTTCTGGCTATTTCCTGCTGACGGGGACGGGGGGATCGTCATAGGGGTAGTCAGAAGTGGGCAGACAAGAGTAGGGCTGAAGGAAGAGTTGATTGACGGACACTCAGGCAAGTTCTTGTAGGCAACCCTGCAGGCATCAGAAAAGACAGGGAGCAACTGATACTAGAAGGAGGATTATGCATACAGGTCCAGCCAAAGGGAGCAGCCAGGTTACCCAGGTGTAGGGGTCCAGGCCCCAGGAAGACGTGTCTCGCCGTTGTGCTTGAATCCAATCCCTGAGTTCTTTAATCCTGGAGGTAACTATACCTGATTGGTTAACAAAGTAACAATATTCTTCATTTAAGTATAGGCAGGTCCCCCCTTTTTCTGCAGTCAGAAGTTCTAAGGGCCATTGGTTCTGCAGGGCTAAGGCTGCCAGGCTGGTAACTTGCATCTGTAGGGCTGTGAGGGAGTCAGTAATCCATTCCATTTCATCATTCAGGGCTTGGGAGAGTTTGTAATAAAAGTCTATGGAAGTTCCTATCCCCACTCTTCCGGTTGCCACTCCTGTGGCTATTCCTGCCCCTATTATGAATGGGAGGAAGGCAGCCCTTCCTCCACGGTGTTGGGAGAATAGGATAGATTGCAGCTGGGATTCAGAGTAGGTGGTGGTAGAAGGAGATAGTAGAATGAATGTACAGCCTAGGGAGTCATTAGTGGTCAGGTAGCGATAGGTTCCCTGAGGGCACGAGAGAAATATTCCTGAGGGAGTAGAGTACGGGAGGGAGGAGTTAGTGATGTTGGCAGCTGCAGTGGTAAAGGGGGAGGACACATTAATAAAAGGTATGTTTCCCCCGATGGGGCCGATATGGACCATATTATTTGTGGTCATGGAGTTGGGGAGTGGCCAGTCAATAGGGAAGGGTATCCCTACAATGTTGGAACGTGTTGAAAAAGGGAAACAGATCCAGCAGTCACTATCACCGTTCTTCGACACATTTTGCCAAAGGTTGTAACTAGAGTTCAGGAGGGCCACTGTCAATTGTTCGGTGGTAGGGAATTTTTGGATGCTACCAAGATTGATGCCCTTATAGACCGGGTCACTGGGGGGTTGGAGTCGTTTAGTCAGGTCCGTGACTGCTGTTTCATTTATTTATTTTTTTTAAGATTTTATTTATTTATTTGAAAGACAGAGATCACAAGTAGGCAGAGAGGCAGGCAGAGAGAGAGGGAAGAAAACAGGCTCCCCGCTGAGCAGAGAGCCCGATATGGGGCTCGATCCCAGGACCCTGAGATCATGACCTGAGCTAAAGGCAGAGGCTTAACCTACTGAGCCACCCAGGCACCCCGTGACTGCTGTTTTAATGCGTTCATGGCTAGCCTGGTCCTGGACCACTTCCCCCCCATCAGAGAGACCAACATGACCCAGATAGGTCCAGCAAACTTTTCCAGACCTGGAGTAGATGTTGCAGGGGGCAATACCGCGTTTGGCTGTCACGAGGTCAGAAACCCAATAGGTTTTCTGGTCATACGTACAGGTTGTTGGTTTCTTTCCCCAGTAGCAGGTTGCAGGCATATAAGTAAAGGCGAAAAATAGCAAGAGGTACCTGAACCCCTCATGCAGCTAGACTCACATGGATCCGCCTGGTTTGTCTGGATTAGAAGGAATATGAGAAGGGGCCCTAACCAAGCAGAGTTTGGTGGGGTCTGCCATCTGGGAAGTCCAATCAGTATCTGTGGGTGCCCGTTTGAGATTGCTGATATGTACCCATGCAGAATGCCCCAACAGTTTCGCAGCAGTTGGGGTGATAAGGACGACCATATGAGGCTCCGTCATCCAGGTTTGTAAGGAGCCTGGCTGCAAGCTTTTGAGGAGGACCTGGTCCCCAGGAGATAGATCTCATATATCCCCTTCGGAAGCATGGTCGCTTAGGGCTGGGATGACAGTGTCCACGTGGGCCCTTAAGAGAGCATGGAGGAAAGTGAGGTAAGGTAGACAGGATAAAAGAGGAGGGGAAATGGCCAGAAGGCTATGATTTATAAGAAAGGGCCAGCCGTATAGTAATTCAAATGGGCTTAAGCCCGAAGGCTCGCTGGGCGTAGCCTGGAGTCTGGTGAGAGCCAGGGGCAGAAGTGTGGGCCAGGAAAGGTGGGTCTCTAGGGTGTTTGGTTAATTGGGCTTTGAGCAGCCCGTTGGCCTTTTCTACCTTACCCGATGACTGTGGGTGGTATGGGATGTGAAGTTTCCAGGTTATGTTGAGGCTCTCAGCAACCTGTTGGGTTACACTGAAGATGAAGGCAGGTCCCTTGTCCGGGGCAATCTGAACCTCGGGATGATGTGCTCGATGAGTATTGTAGCCACCACATCCGCTGTTTCCTGGGCCGTGGGGTATGCCTCGATCCAGCCTGTGAATGTATCAACCAAGGTTAATAGGTAGCGAAAGGTTTTATGGCGAGGCATGTGAGTGAAGTCCAGTTGCCAGTCTTCCCCCGGCTGATGACCTCGGAGCTGATGGTTAGGCCCTGGTCTGCCGATTCCTTCTTGTGAATTCACAGCTGAACAGGTTTTACAAGCCCTGTGGACAACTTCAATTACCTTAGATAAGGAAGGAAGATAGAACAATGGCTGAAGAAATTGGTGGAGAGCCTTTGGGCCAATATGGAGGGATCGGTGGATGTCAGTAATTAAGGTGTGCACCAGATTGCCTGGCAGGGTGTCCTGAATGTAGATCCACCCCTTATCTCTAATCTTTCCTCCCCGTGCCTGGAGGGCTTGTGTTTCCTTTGTAGAGTAAGAAGGCTGGCGAAGGGTGTTAAGAAAGAGGATAGGAGATGCAGGGGTATTTAGGGCCATTTGTCTGGCCACTGAGTCTGCCCTGTTGTTACCTAGAGAGACCAGATCCTTGGCCGTTTGGTAGTCTCGACAGTGAACAACTGTTACCTCAGTGGACAGACTAAGGGCCTCAAGCAACTTGGCGATGAGGGGTTCATTAGCTATAGGGGTGCCCTTGGTCGTTAGGAACCCCTGTTCTTGCCAAAGAGTAGAGTGTGTGTGAGTTATGAGGTAGGCATATTTTGAGTCAGTGAAAATGGTGACTCGTTCTCCCTTTGACAAGTGTAATGCCCTAGTGAGAGCTACAAGTTCAGCCTTCTGGGAGGTGGTTCCGATTGGGAGGGGAGCCGTCTCTAATACCGCATCCATGGTGACCACAGCGTAAGCAGCGTGTCTTTGGCCATCTGAGGCCAGGAGGGAACTGCCGTCCACAAAGAGTACATGGTCAGGGTTGGACAGTGGTTGATCAGAGAGACTGGGATGGAGAGGAGTGAGGTCCTCTATAAGTTGTAGGCAGGAATGAACGGGTTCTGGGGTGGGCGAGGGTATAGGCAGTAAAGCTGTGGGGTTTAGGCGGGGGGAGGTAGACAGAGAGATATGCCGATTTTCTAGGAATAGCAGATGGAATAGCTGGAGACAAGAAGGAATCAGATGGGCCAGGGATTGGTGGCCAGGGATTGGTGGCGCTCTCTCACCATGAGTCGGTGAGGAGAGTAGACCGTGATGGGCTGCCCTAGGGTCAGTTTGAGGGCCTCCTTTGTAAGAGAAGCAGCTTTCACTAGGGCCCTGAAGCAGGGCTGCCATCCCTGGGCGGTGACATCCGGTTGCTTGGACAGGTAGGCTATAGCCCTATGCGTAGGCCCCACCAGTTGTGTTAGGAGGCTGGTGGCCGAGCCAGAGCGCTCATCAGTGTAGAGATGGAATGGTTTAGAGAAATCGAGGAGGGCTAAAACTGGCCCGGTGGTAAGGCAGTCCCTTAGTTTAGAGAATGAGTGGGAGATCGAAGTGGGATCAGTTAGGGGATCAGTTAGCTGACTGGTACAGATGATGGGCCAGGATAGAGAAACTTGGAATCCAATGTCTGAAGAACCCAACCAATCCAAGAAAAGAGAGTATTTCATCCGCCGTTTGGGGAAGTTGGAGTTCTTGGAGGAGTCGTATGCGGTCCCTGGTAAGAGACTTAGAAGTGGGAGTCAGAAGTATGCCCAGATAGGTAACCGAAGGGGCACACAATTGGGCCTTAGAGGGGGTGACTCAATATCCCTTGGCCCCCAGGAAGTTAAGTAGGGTGGAGGTGTCATCTTGGGAGACCGAGAGGGAGGAGCTACAGAGGAGGTCATCCACATACGGTAGTAGAGTACTGGCCTTAAGGACGCATTGCTGTAAGTCTGTAGTCAAGGCCTGGCCAAAAATATGAGGGCTGTCCCTGAACCCCTGGGGTAGGACAGTCCAAGTTAATTGTCCAGAAGCGTGCGTATCGGGATCCTCCCAGGTGAAGGCAAAAAGAAAATAGGAATCAGGGTCCAAAGGGATGGTGAAAAAGGCGTCCTTTAGGTCCAGTACTGAAAAGTGAGAGGTGTTTGGGAGAACGCAAGACAATAGGGTGTAGGGGTTAGGAATGACTGGGTGGAGGGGGACCATGGCCTCATTGATAAGCCTAAGGTCTTGTACCAGTTGATAAGCCCCTGAGGGCTTGCATACTGAGAGGATAGGGGTGTTACAGGGGGAACTGATGGGGATCAGGAGTCCCTGACATTTAAGCCGTTCTATGATAGGTTTCAGGCCCCAGTGGTGGGCTAAGGAAATAGGAAACTGAGCTCGAGAGGGAAACTTGGAGTTATCGTTAAGCTGTACTTTAACTGGAGTAAGGTGGGAAGCGATGATGGGCTCCGAGGTGCCCCACACCCGAGGATCTACAGTGGGTAAGTCATCTGGAGTGGAGGTCGAGGGAGTGGAGAGGTGTAGGGTGAGACAGGTTGAGGTGAAGGGAGGGGAGGAAGGGGAGAGGCAGATAGTTGCCCTCAGTTTCTGGATAATGTCCCTCCCCAGTAGAGGGATCGAGCAGGAAGGAATCACTAGGAACAAGTGGGAGAAGGGGAACCCATCAAGGCTACAGGTAAGGGGAAGGGTCACCCTAGGATTGGAGGAAGTCCCATTGATCCCCATAGCAGTAATTGGTAAGGTTCGAGTAAGTCCCGAATAGGAAGGCAGAACAGAGTAGGTAGCCCCTGTGTCCAGCAGAAAGGAGATGGACTTACCCGCTACCTGGAGCATGACCCTGGGCTCAGCCTGGGTGAGAGGGGTGGCCAAGTCTGGGCTTCATCAGTCGTCCCCCAAACTGAGCAGTTGAAAAGCCAGACTTACTGTCTCGGGGGCTCCCCCACATTGAGGCGCCAAAGATACCCCGAGATTAGGGCAGTGGGATTTCCAGTGGCCCATCAAATGGCATTGAGGGCAAGGCCGAGTTGGCGGCTTTGGATTGGGGCACTGGCGAGCCCAATGTCCCTCGGCCCCGCATTTGAAACAGGCCCCGGGGGGTTGCAATTGGTTGCCCCTCTCTGTTGGCTCCTGGAGCCAGCCGGCTGCAGGGCTGCTACCAAGGCTTGGGTCTGCAACTGAACCTTTTGCTGGAGTCTGGCTTGTCGTTTATGCTCAGCCACCTCCTCATGGGAATTAAAGACGTTAAATGCCATTTTCACCAAGTCTGAAATGGGGGTCTGAGGGCCCTCCTCAGCCTTCTTTAACTTTCTCCATATATCTGGTGCCGATTGAGAGATAAAATGAGTAGCCAGTACCATGGCCCCTGCAGGAGAGGCGGGGTCCAACCGAGTGTACTGGGTTAAGGCCTAGGTCAATCGGCTAAGAAACATGGCGGGGTTTTCGTCAGGGGCCTGGACAATCTCCCTAATCTTATCGTAATTAATGGCCTTATTAGAGGCTGCCTGCATGCTGGCTATGAGACGTTGGACCATGTGGTCGCGGCCCCAGCGGCCATCTTGGCCATCCTGATAACCCCACCTAGTTCTACAGCTGGGACTGCCTGGGCTCCAACTGGCATGGCAGCATCAGTGAGATGGACCTGATCTGCATGCTCCCGGGCAGCAGCCTGGATGCACTCCCTCTCCTCTGTGGTGAGGGTGGTGGTCTGGACCACATGTAAATCATGCCAGGTAAGGTCACAGGCTTGGGCCAGACATTGGAATTCTTTGATATAGTTATCAGGATTGGCCAAAAAGGATCCCAAACGTTTCTCAATTTGGGAAACGTCTTGTAGAGAGAAGGGCGCATGAACTCGAACAACTCCCTCAACTCCAAGAACTTCCCTTAGGGGGCAGACTAAATCAGGGGAGGGTTTTCAAGCCCTAGTATGGGTGGAGATGGGATGGGAGGCTGGAGGGGATGAGAGTGCCCGTTCAGAAATCCTGAACATAAGGAACCTTGGCCCATCTGCCTTGGCATCTGCCGAGGTTATTTAGGTCCATGAAAATCTGATAATTAAACATGCCTTCCAGAGGCCATTGAGACTGATTGTCTAATCAGTATTGTGGCCAAGCGACAGTACAGTAATGTTGTTTTCGCAGGTCCTGGTCCAGTTCCAGGGTTTTAAGATTGGCCTACAGGCCTAAAACACCCCCGGGATGTTTTAGTGTCGAATTTGGATTGGGAGGTCTTCACGATTCATTGCCGGGCAACCCGAGAGCTGGAGGAAGGTGTCCCCTTGTCCACCACTGGGTTGCAGAAAAACTGTGTCAACTGCCATAGAGGTTAGGACATATCCCAGCCTCTCGGAGTCACGGAGGTCACCTGGTAACTGGCAGGGTCCGCCCTGAAGTGGCCGCGATTAGGGCAGGGCTTTCCAGAAGGAGGCGCGGAATCGGGAGAAACTCACCACAGCTTCAGAAGTGGCATTCGGAAAGGCAGGCCCGGGTCCGGTTAGGGAAAGGAGAGAGCCTCCCCACTGGGGTGGGGGCTCAATCTCCTTCCCAGGTTTCGGCACAAAATGTAAAGTTTTCCGGCCATATAGACACAACACCAGGAAAAGTGGGTGCAAGGCAAGATTTATTAAAAGCACTCTCTGGCAAAGTTTCAGGGCTCAAGAGAAGGGGAGCCAGGAAAGTTGCGCCGGGAGGAGGTGGGCACCCTTGGTCGAGGTTCCGCGACTCTGGAAAGCAGAGTGGTGGAAGTCGCGCCCAGGGCAGGGAAAAGGGGGCTTTTAAGGGGCCTCGAGGGGAGTTCAGGGGTCCTTTGGCAAGTTTCCCTTATTTGGATATTTCGCCTGCTCATCAGGGTCCCATTGGTCCACTGGAGCCCGGGGCGGGGGTCTCAGATTCCCGTTTGTCAGGGTCCCATTGGTCCACAGGAGCCTGGGGTGGGAGGGTCTCAGATTCCCGCTTTTCAGGGTCCCATTGGTCCACGGAAGCCCCAGGGCGGGAGGGTTTTCAGATTCCTGCTTGGGTCTTTGTTCTCCTGTCCCAGCTCAGGTTTTGTGGTGGGGACTTTCGCCATCTTAAGTAGCCCTTTCTTTCTGCCAGCCCAACAAAAATTATTAGGAGATATTAATTGGTTATGCCCAATGTTAGGTATTCCTACACATCAACTTACAAATCTATTTGCCACTCTTGAGGGAGACCCTAACCTTGACAGTCCTCGAAGCTTAACACCACAGGCTGAACAGAAGCATCAGTTCCTTGAAGAACACCTTCATCAAGTGTTCTCTCATCAATATGAGCCTACATTACATTTACTGTTATTTCTATTCCCTACTCCCCATTCACCTACAGGGCTGAAGCTCAATAAGACTCTCCTTTAGAATGGATCTACTTGAAACTTGAAATGGATCTCCTTTAGAAATGGATCTCCTTTAGAATGGATCTACTTGGAGATCCTAAGGTTTTAACTGCATATGTTAACCTCCTTGCAGATCTCATTATCCTTGGCCAAACCAGATGTCTTTAAATATTGGGATACAACTCTCATGCTATCATTCTTCTTATTTCTGTAAAACATTTTTCTTCCCTATTTCCTTTGAATGATTATTTCCTTAATGCTTTAGCAGGATATTCTGGAACCATTGGAAACCATTACCCTGTGAATAAATTATGGGATTTCCTAAAGAAGACATCATTTGTAATTTCTAATATCTGTAAAACTAGTCCAATTCCAGGTACTCCTGTATATTTTATTGACAGCTCCTCGACTAGAAAAGGAAGCATACATGGACCTGGCTTAAACCTCTCAATTCAAAGTGAGGGTGCATCAGCACAACAAACAGAAATATTCGTTCTTACTGCTCTGTTAACTTAAGTATCTTCTGCACTTAACATAGTTTCTGATTCGGCTTATGTAGTTGGTCTCTTTCCCACCATTGAAACAGCTTAGCTATCTACAACCCAAAAAACCATGTTACACCTTCTCACAAAACTACAGTCCCTTGTGTAATCATGTTCCCATCCTCTCTATGTCACCCATATTAGGGCCCATTCTTCTCTCCCAGGACCCATGGTAGAAGGTAACCGTCAAGCACATAACTTGACATGTCCTATCACCTGCAGATGAACACTCAGTTTTGCATACTAATGCTAACCAACTGCACAACTGTTACCACATTCCACTTTGAAAGACGCATAACATTGTTCAATCCTGTCCTATTTGTGCACCTTTGCACTGTCACCTACACCCTTCATGAGCCAATCTTCATGGCTCCCAAGTCAACAAACTATGGCAAATGGATGTAACTCATTTCGGTCTCTTTCCTTGTCAATCTTATTTACATGTTATTGAAACATTTTCTAAATTTCTTTGGGCAGTTCCTCAATCCTCCAAGTCCTTTACTGCCATCTGCTCTACTCTATTGCAATTTTTAGTGTTATGGGGGTCCCTAGTACCATAAAAACTAATAATGTGCCAGCTTACACAAGCCACAAATGTACTGCCTTTTGTTCTTATTGGCAGATTCATCATATTACAGGTATACCTTATAATCCACAAGGAAAAGATATAATTGAATGAGCTCATTGTACACTAGGACAGCAATTATTTAAAAACAAAACAAAACAAAAAAAGGGGGGCAACCCCCAAGGATGTTTTAGCACTCTTTATTTACTCTTAATTTTTCAAATTTACCCAAGGTGACATTCAGACAGAAAAACACTTCTCACAATCACAGCAACCCCTTGAGGCATCTATTCCTATTTGGTTCAAATCTTTTAATGAATGATTCCCTGGCTTCCTATTAAGGAAAGGCAGAGGGTCTGCTCTTATTCCCTCAGATTCCAGTGATGGACCCTCCGAAACACTATGGCTTCCTCTTCGGCTCATCAGGCCCTGGGAAACTGATGACACTGCTGATAACCACTTCACCCCTGATCTCCAAGAAAGATCTGGAAATACAAGAGACACAGGAAGTCACTCACAAAATGCACGTGCTGTCCCTTCATAAGAAGAGCCCCCAACCATATCAGCATAGGGCCAATCCAACCACATGGGGTCAGATTAAGGCCCTGTCAGCTAAGGGAGAAGGAGTTTTAGGATCTACCTGAAGCCCACAGACCCCTGAGAACTTGTTTTTGGTTATGGTTGCTCTTCTGACCTTTACATCAGTGGGTTTCTCCTCAAATGATGAGTGAACAAACAACAGGCATCTAGCTTGGAACTGGCTCATAAGATGTTGCAATTAATAAACAAAAAAGGGGGAATTTTTGGAACACAACCTGGATCCTTGCCAATGTGACTGGGGTCATGTCAAATCCTGTGAGCAAACTCCAGGAGATGGAGGGCAAGAGTCTCCCTTGGCCAATGCCCGAATTAACATGGGAGGATCCCCAGAGTGTTCTCCTGTCCTCTTTTAGATAGATCTGATAAGTGTGAAGAATCATTAGCTTGCTCTTGTCATTTAAAGCTAAGAGATAATCATTATTGTTCACTTGTCTCACTTGATTGACTGCACGTAAATCACATCTCACATGTAGCCCACGCCCTGCACATAAATCTATATCCTTTTGTAATGGGATCTTGTGGAAGATATAAAAGAAGTGGTTGTTTTTTTGAAATTAGTATACTAATTTCAAAGCAACTGGGGTGCCTGGGTGGCTCAGTGGGTTAAAGCCTCTGCCTTCAACCCAGGTCATGATCTCAGGGCCCTGGGACCGAGCCCTGCATTGGGCCCTCTGCTCACCAGGGAAACTGCTTCTTCCTCTCTCTCTGCCTGCCTCTCTGCCTACTTGTGATCTCTGTCTGTCAAATAAGTAAATAAAATCTTTTTTAAAAATAAATAAAAGAAGTCATTGTAAGAAATAAAGATGCCTACTGATCATCAGTTGGTAGTCCCTCCATCATTTTGGCTCCGATCACCAGGATCCCCACCTCGTGAAAGTGACAGTTCAGATATTAATTTTATCTTTGCACTGAATCAAATCCCTAGATGTAGGACTTTGCCTCAGATATACATGTAGTCATAGTGTATTGATATTTTGGGATTAATCCCTAATATCCATACGTAGCACCATATGGATTATGTATGTGCATACATTCTTCTTTTCTCCTCATTTTTTTCCTAAAAACTAAATTAATGGAACAAACAGAATTTTACAGTTATATCCAGGTTTGAATCTCAGTTCCACTACTCAGTTTCTTACTACTTTCTCTGTGTCTCAGCTTCTTCATCTCTAAAATGTAGATAATAATAAGTATCTCATAGAATTGTGTGAAAATTAAATGAAATAATTTGCATGTGAGCACTTAAGTTTTGGTTCCATTACTGTTTCTCTCCATGCCTTTCAATTTAAAAATCCGCACATGCGTACATACACACAAACATTCACACAAACACAGACACATGCAAGAGTTATATTCAACATGACTATAAGCTTCATGAGAGCAGAAATCACAGGGATACAGTGTTTACCACTCTATCCCTAGTGTATGGTTATTAGGGGATCCTCAAATATATTTGGAGTTATAAAACAAGATTAGTTAAGAAATTGAGCCTTTGTTCAACTAAATTTCTCAGTCAGTTTAGAGATCTTAGTTAAACTAAAAACCTACCATATACACTAAAGGCCTTAACAGGTGTCACTTCTGTAGACTCTATTTTATGATCTTCAGTTAATCAATATGAAGTCTATTTAAGTGACTTTTTAAAGTATTTGGTTTTTGTCTGAAACTCCAAATAGGCAAGTATACTAATTTGATAGGACTGTTGTACCATAAACTGAGTGGCTTGAACAACAGAAATATATCATTCTAGAGGCTAGAAATTCAGGATCAGGATATCAGCAGGATTGGTTTTTTCTGAAGGCTATGAATAAAGGATCTGTTTCAGGCCTCTCTCCTTGGCTCATCAATTACTGTTTTCTCCCTCTATATGTTCACAGTGTCTCATCTTTATGCATACCTATCTCTATGTCCAAATTTCCCCTTTTTATAAGGATACCAGTCATTTTAGAGACTACTGTAATGATCTCATCTTATCTAATTCTAACTGCAATGACCTTATTTCCAAGTAAGGTAATATTTTGAGATACTGGGGGTTAAGACTTCAACACATGATTTATTGAGGGATCATAATTTAACCCATAACAGCAATTTCTAAGGGATTATCTTTAAGGCTTCTGGGTATAACCTATCCCTGGAGTATTTCTTACTATTGCATATAGAAGAAAACACTTGACATTTACTGAATTAACATTTTGGGATGTTTTGACTATTCTCAAATAACCTTAAAACACATAGTAGAGTGAGCCACTTAACTTGTGAGGGTAACTAGCTATCTATAGGCATCTGTATTTTAACTGACTTTGTTATTAACTATTATTGAGAATGTTTCACATGTTGGAGGGAGAGGACAGGAGGGATAAAATTCTAGTGAATTTTGAAAAACCAGTATATGGGGATATGTCAAATAAGCTGAAATATAATGTAAGAGAAATGTGGGGGACTGCAAAAACATGAAACCATGTTTGTGAATAAGTGCAAATAGGTGTATTTTGGAGGAATATCAAGGACCTTTTGGATATAGGACAAGATTAAGCCTCAGTCGTGATTATATATGTCCACTAAAATGAATCAAAATGTAGTCATTCCAATCATTTCAGTCATATTCACAATGGATATAAATGCAGGTGAATTGAACCAAATAGTGATCTTTAAAATAGTTAAATCAATTCCTTTCTTAAAATTGGCCAATTATTTTATTGACTAAAATTTTTAAAGTTTCATTGAACATATGTCATGTTTCCCAACAGATCATCCAGGTCAAAATAAAGAGTTTGCTTCAAATTATTTTGGGGAATAAAGGTGAATTGATGCAATGGTCTTATGAAGGATAGATTTTTTTTTTTTTTTAAATCATGCTTCGAAAGGATTAATACCCACCTTTTGTAGCAACATGGACAGGACTGGAAGAGATTATGCTGAGTGAAATAAATCAAGCAGAGACAGTCAATTATCATATGGTTTCACTTATTTGTGGAGCATAAGAAATAACATGGAGGACATGGGGAGATGGAGAGAAGAAGGGAGTTGAGGGGAATTGGAGGGGGAGATGAGACTATGGACTCTGAAAAACAATCTGAGGGTTTTGAAGGGGCCGGGGATGGGAAGTTGGGTGAGCCTGGTGGTGGGTATTATGGAGGGCACATATTGCATGGAGCACTGGGTGTGGTGCATAAACAATGAATTCTGGTACACTGAAGAGAAATTTTAAAAAATAATAAAAATTTTTTAAAAATCATACTTCATTGCCTATCAGTGTAAGGCGAGTACTTATATGTTTGGCATTCTGGAAACTGTCATCTATATGTTTAATTTGATTTCTAAAAATCTTGAGTGCTTTGTAAAATTGCACTTTTTTCTCAAATGTAAAGCAATATGTTACAGAAGAATGAGTTTTGGACCAGGAGAAAGAAAAAAAATCTGAATTCCAGTCCCAGATCTGCCCTGTGGCCTTGGAAAAGTCAAACAGAGCTCCTGCTTTGCCTCAGCAAACTAAAGGTTTCAATCAGATGATATGCAAGTTCCCTGAACCTAGAGAGTCTATAATTCTGTTATATATAATTATTATATCGCTAGTGAAATATTTTCATTCAAATGCAAAATATATTAACATAAAAGAGAACTTTTTGCTCTGCTGGGTTTAAGGTATGGTAATAGAGGCTAATCATTTGAAGAACCTTCACCATCAACTTTTCAGTCTGATCATCTTCATATTGTATGTCATAAGGTACCCACATAAAATATTACATGCTTTTAAATATTTTTGTCTTTTACTCCAAAAGACTAAACTCTTTATTCTGTCAACATTACAATACAACTAAATACCATGCAATTTTATTTTACATAAATCCTGGCAGGAGTTACCTTGGTGCTTTTGTCTTGCCTAAGAACCAGCTACATTTCTACTGTATATATACCAAATGTTCTTTTCATTTTTAAAATTTTACATGGGAGATCTTATAAAATTGATTTTCCCACCTCTCTAACCACCCTTGATGATATTGTAATTCTTTCAAGTAATTAACTATGTTATGACTAATTTTATTTTTTTAAAGATTTTTATTTATTTATTTGACAGAGAGAGAAATCACAAGTAGGGAAGAGAGGCAGGCAGAGAGAGAGGAGGAAGCAGGCTCCCCGCTGAGCAGAGAGCCCAATGTGGGGCTCGATCCCAGGACCCTGAGATCATGACCTGAGCTGAAGGCAGGGGCTTAACCCACTGAGTCACCCAGGAGCTCCTATGCTATGACTAATTTTAATAATGATAACATTTTAACTCAATCCCACAATTTTAATGTTGACAATGTGATACTTGGAATGTAAATGTATTTAGCCCACATTCCAAATGTTTTATTTTTTGACACTTACATTGAATAAGAAAGTGTTTGATATAATACATGTCCTTTAATGAACATGGGGGTCATATATTGATCAATTTATGAGTAGAGTTTAATTTTTGAGACACGGTATTTAAAACTGGTAACTGAACTTCTGTATTTCAATTCATGAGGAGGTCAGTTCTACCTTTTGTTTTGTTTTGAACTTTAAAAAAAATACACTTTTTAGAAAATGACCTGAAGATTGGCAGAACAGACTTTCCACAGCTAAACATAGAGAAGAGGTCAGGCCACCTAGAAGAGGGTAGGAATAGCAGAGAAGGAGAAGCAGTTGGATGCTAAACAGATTCATGTCCTTGGGAGTGTGGGAGTGAGGGAGCTCTGGGCAAGGATTGGAAAGAGAAACAGACCCTCACATCAGAGAATTCTACCCGGGGAAGATGAATCTCCGTAACATTTGGCTTTGAAGACCAGAGGGGCTGAATTTCCCGAGTTCTTAAAAGAAGTAGAACTTAAAACTTGGAATTTTAAAAATCTGGAGAACCAGAAAGATGAGAAGCTGAGTCTCCACCCTTAAAGACACAGCAGGACAAACAGCCTGCAGAGATAAAGCCATCAGTTTGAAAAAGCACCTGGGGAAGGAGAGTTGTTTATTCATTTTAGAGTAAGTCCTGGAGGGATAGATATTGGTGGGGGATTCCTCAAGGAAAAAAGGACTTGATGGGCACCACTTTCTCCCCCTCCCCAGCCTAGATACCCAGCTACCTGGGGAAACCAATACTGACAGTCATCTCCTACCATGCTTGCACCAGCACCCTGACACCCCCAACTCTTGTGTTGTGCTTCTGTGAATCCATCTCCTAGGACACCCCCAACTCTTGTGTTGTGCTTCTGTGAATCCATCTCCTAGTCTCCTCCTGTAGGAGACTACCAGCCGACAAAACTTGCTACCCTGCCTCTCCAGCCCTGTGCATGTTGCAGTTCCACCCCCTCCAGTATGTTCTTGACCCAAGCCCATCCAAAGCAATACTACAAGCCTAGCAGTGTGCAAGCAGCCTGGGTAGAAACCAGCACCACTCTAAAGGGACTCCTGCCCCAGGGAGAGGGGAAGATAACCACACACATTGGTCTTACTAGGAACCCAATAGTGGGCTGGGGGCAGACAGCTGGCCTGACTGCAGGCCCCATTAACCAACAAAACCTTCTCAGAGGACAACACAGGAAAATGTCATGCAGTTTGGTGCTACTTAATCTCTGGTAAATGCCTGGTCTGACTCAATTCAAGCCCAAGGCAGTCCTCAACTGGCTCACTAACAACACAGGAACCAGACCCTGAAGCTAAATAAGGACAGAACGGGGAATGAACTCATCTTGGGACTGATCTCTGCAGAAGAACCAGGCAATCAACTGCAGTATTTACAAGCAGATAACTCTGAGGAAGTCTACTAACAAATGGATCACAGCAACTAGACTCTAAGTCACAATAGTATTTCAAGTTGGTAACGTAGTCCTATGATGGTTCTGCGCAATCAAGATAACAGGACACTGCCAAAAATCTTTTGTCCCTGCTATAAAACAGATTCAGGTATCACTTCCTCCAGGATATCTTTTCTAATCATCACCCAGGCTATGTGTAAGCCATTCTTCTCTGCTTCTTTACTTTGTGTTAATCTATGATACACACTATAATTGTTCAGCCATTCATTCAACAGATATTTATTAAGCATCCACTGTACGCCAGACATTTTACTAAGAGTGGGAACAAACTAGTGAACAAAATAAAGTCCCTGCCCTCATTGAGCTTATATTTGTGGAGGCTGAGAAAAATCAAGGCCATCCCACCTCACGTTTAGCCTTAGCATAGGTACAGCCATCTCAGCTCTGGCAGCCATCTCAGATTCCTGTGCCCAAGGGCTGAACTTTCCCCTACCCTGCTTTGGTTCCAGGAAGCCCCATCCTGCTTTGGTTCCAGAGACCCCCACCCTGCTTTGGTTCCAGGAATTCCCACCCTGCTTTAGTAACAGGAACCCATAAATGCCCCTGCCTTAACTAAGCTCGGGGTCTGAGTCCCTACTCCGCTGTGTCGGGTATACTTGGGCCCAAGCTTAAGCTTGTCAAATAAACCCTTGTGTGACTGCATCGGTGCTTGGCTCCTTGGTGGTCTCTCAGATGCAAAAACTTGGGTACAACATATTCTAATGAGGGGAAAGAACACATACACTAAAAATAAACATGTAAATATAGACTGTGTCATGGTGATAAGTACTATTAGAGAGAATAATGCAGATAATGGGAATACAGTGTGGAGAAATTTTTACTTTTTAATGTATTATACATTTTTGTGTAATCTCCTTTTTAAAGTTAGCTTTACCTTTGTTAATAAATATTCTTCTAAAATATTTTTTATGTTTGCATATATTTTCCCTTATATAGATGTATGTATGTACTGTACCTATGTAACTATTCCTTCATTGTTGGGCATTTAGCTTTCCTCTTTATCATAAACAATATTGAGAAGAACATATTTAAAGTTATCCTTTGGGAGCATATCCTTGGTTATTTCCATAGGATAAGTTTCTAGAAATGAAAGGGTTGTAACTTGGCTGTTGCCATGATGAACAAATCTCAGTCATCTCCAATCCTTTGGACACTGGCATTGGCATCAATAGCCACTTTCTGTAGGAGTCAGTTCCATAGCTTAGTTATTCTCCATGATCCTGGACCCACACGTCCACCTTTCTCTTTCTTTTCCCAATGACTCTCAAAAAAGGAGCAACAAACTTAGTGGCAGAAGCCTTGAAAGTATGATACTACCAGATGAAACGCCTCAAAACTTGCTTAGCGAAATAAGTCAAGCAGAGAAAGACAACTATCATATGATCTCCCTGATATGAGGAAGTGGTGATGCAACATGGAGGCTTAAGTGGGTAGAAGAATAAATGAAACAAGATGGGATTGGGAGGGAGACAAACCATAAGTGACTCTTAATCTCACAAAACAAACTGAGGGTTGCCGGGGGGAGGGGGTTGGGGAGAAGGGGGTGGGATTATGGACATTGGGGAGGGTATGTGATTTGGTGAGTGCTGTGAAGTGTGTAAACCTGGTGATTCACAGACCTGGGGATAAAAATATATGTATATAAAAAATATATGTTTATAAAAAATAAAAAAAAAAAAAAAAAAAAAAAAACTTAAGGAGCCTTTGTTTAAATCTAAAGGTATTGCTGTTTTAAATCCAAAAATTTCTACTGTAGGTATGGATGGTGACAACCATAAAGCTAACTATAAAATCTCCAGCTTTACTTCAACTCCATCTTTAGCTCCTTGTAGAACAAACCAAAATTTTGAATCTATTCCTTGACCTTAACCTCCCAGAATGTGTGACTTCCCTTTCACCTCAACTTTTCTCAACTCTAGTCTCCTGGCTAACAAGATATATATATTTTTTTAAGATTTTTATTTATTTGTCAGAGAGAGCGAGCCCAGGCAGACAGAATGGCAGGCAAGGGCAGAAGGAGAAGCAGGCTCCCCGCCAAGCAAGGAGCCCGATGTGGGACTCGATCCCAGGACGCTGGGATCATGACCTGAGCAGAAGGTAGCCGCCCAACCAACTGAGCCACCCAGGCGTCCCAGCAAGATGTATTTTGACCATACTTTTCTTTTTATCTACCATTATCAAGTGAATCACCAAAATATTGTTCCAGTCATGATGAATATAGACCTGGCCTTGGTGTTGGAACCCAGAATAGGCTAATACATTATTATCCTTTTTCTCTTCATTTATTACCACCTCCTTGTTATTTATCAATATTGTGCGAAAGAGCTGTAGGAGATTTAGAACATCTCAATGCACTGTGTATTTGCCCCCAAAGCCCAAAGAAATGGCTGGGATATGGTGTACAGATTAACTAATAAAACAGTTTCACTTTTTATCAGCAGCTTTTTTTAAAGAGTAAACAATTTGATTATTAGGGAGGTCAAGCTAATGTGTAAAATAGTTTTAAGAGTTTGCGTTTTTCATTTGTCCTTGACTTTACTTTCTCTTATAAATAGAAATGATTATAAATTGTCTCTAAATAAACTAATATGTTTTCTTTTTCTTGTTTAAATTAATGAATACACAAAGCTTGGTTTTCTCAAGGTGATAATGGGCAAACTGGAAGCCGTAGAGACACCCATAGGTGTGGCTTTCCTACATCCCTTCATCACTGTTTTCATCAGGGAATGGTCTTCAAACAACAAGACCATGCTACACAAGCAAGCTCACATTTTCACTTTCAGCCTCTCAGATTGAGAAAAAGAGTTACTGGCCCATGAGTTTTCTTGTACACATGCTTTATTACTTACCTACTTTTACAGATATACAAAGGAAATAAGCAACTTTAATAGGGATGTGAGATTTACCTTACCTGGAAAACAATATACTACACAACATGAACAAAGCCAGTAGGTGTAAGAGATCCTCTTAGAGGTGATTAAGTGGTATCCTCCTGCCTATAAATCATAGCTCATACTATCCAATCTCCTCTATTCCTTAAATGATGGATTTCACAGGGTGTTGTTAATCATATAATCTATATATTACTATATACTACTATTTCTTTTACTTTCACCTGAAAATGGAGCTGGCAAGACTATCTAAATTTGATTTTGAGATGAATATAGAAAATATACTGAGAGACTCAAGTTGTTGCATTACATTAGTTGAGAAGCATTTAGAGTCTGCCTTGAAGTGATTGTTACATACTCACTCTAACTTTGATCAAATGGGAGAAGTTTTTGTTCAAGGTAAGACAGATCAAACTGGAGATGACCAAAGATCAGGAGACAGCACTGATTCACAAGGAAATAACATATCCAAATACCAAGCCACAGAAGGTAATGCAGATAGATGGCCAGGTAGTGTAAGAAAGAGCCAGAGGGTGATAATAGATAGGGTTCCTAAAAATATGGAAGTATGACATTAGAAATATATGACCCTGAGATCACCACCTGAGCTGAAACCAAGAGCTGATGCTCAATCAAGGCACCCACCCAGGCACCCTCAAAATAAAAGACTTTTAAAATCAGTTGCCAACTATCAGGATATAACAGTGACATAGACTGAATCTTATGAGACTTAGTGCTTTAGTAATCCTTTCCTACCCACAGGTAAGGCCACAGATGCTTCACAGAATGTTGCTACCTCTATAGTCTAACACCTAAAGGTATTATTTCCTGAAACCCTTTTCCTGCCTCTCAACATACTTCTTCCACCTTGGCAGCCTTCTGATAGCAGTTATACTGCTTAACTCCTGCTTTTTTACCTCTCTTCCCTGTTCCTTTGAGTAGGCTCTTTATGAATTATTTGATTCTCCATACCAGCTTTGTTCTCATGCCTTCATGCTCTGTAGACCATAGGCCATATCTAACTTTCCCCCATGTCCAGCAAAGCTTAAAGGAATCTCCTTGAACATCTATGATCTTTAGTGTAAAGATTATCTGAGACAGCAAAAACTCTGAAGTTTATAAGTTTGTAAGAGATTTGGAAAGGAAATAACCATGTCCCTCCTCTTCTTCAGTCCAGGCAGGACTAATACTATGCCACTAGACTAAAGTACAAAATGGTCCCTCCACAACTTGAAACCTAGAACACAAGAGATTTCAGGTTCAGCCATTCTCAGTACTATTCCTGAACTTCTCCACCTTTTGGATACTATTTTGTAATTTGTGGGTAAGTGTGGCTCCTTCACTAGGCTGAAGATGCCTGTGTCTTATTCACCTTTGTATTTTCTACATGGCCTAGTAGAGTACTTTATATGTATAGGCACTCAATAATTGTGTAAAATAAATAACAAAACAAACTATGGGGAAAAAGCGAATCAATAATGGGGGAAAGATGACTATTTGAGAATTGTGTTTACATAAAATTGGGATGCTTATCCATTAAACGAGGCTTTGTCTAGTTGGTTGGTTTGGGTAGTGACAGAAAAATAATCATAAATAACTATAATATGTTTGTAACCTTATTTTCTTTACAGTCTACTAATGAAGCTGGGGAGGAGAGGGTCCAATAATAGTAAAATTTAGTCAATCTCTCAGCCTCCAATAGCTGTGTATCTGGAATACATTCTCCCTTCCAGTTTGGAGGCTGGAGCAGCATCAAGGAGTGGCTCACATGGTTTATGTGAGCTAGTGATGGCTTTCCTCCTTTTTATAGCATTCATCATCTCTGCCTCTGCTGCTCCAGACCTGGGCCCTGGCCATAACTATCACATTTGTCATACTTCTGGATGTTAGCCATGATGTTGTAGCCTTAGTAGCTTTTCCATTCCTTTCCAAGGGTCATTTCTACCCTTATTTGTGCAACAGTGTATTACTAAGCCACAAAGAGCATTGCCTTGTGCTTTTAAGTTCTTAGGATGACTCTAATGCTAGAGCTCTTTTATTTGACTTATTATCTACCAGAGCCAGAACCACCCCAGACCCTGAGCCTCCAGCACCAGGAATTTCCACATGTACTATACTCATGTGCTTGCTTCTTTCCCTCTAACAAAAATCTTTCTTTCTCTGATTAAACCAGTTTACCTCAATGACAACTCCTCTTTGAATTTGTTCCTTCCTATCTGTTAAAGTGAATTTCAGTTCAAAGGAGGGCTCTTATACTCCCAAAACTCAGGTTGGGCTATTAGTGCTTGGGCAGATATCACTTTCAACTTACTCACTTATTACAACTCATATCAAAGTCCTTAAACCCTCATATAGATAAATCCCTGATGGGTCTGTCCTCCTGGGCATCTAGATGTGCCTGGTCATGTTTGAATCCACAATGGTACTTTTATAACTTAGTCTCTCACTCTAGGACTCCTGCTACACTTGAGTAGATTTTATAACTAAAAAACAACAAAATTGTGAGAATAAAATAAGACCAAGCATGTGAAAATTCTTTGCATATTGCAGTGCTTTGCAAAGGCAATATATTATAATTAGTTCCTTATTGTTTGTCTAGTGGAAATCCAAGTCCATGGGAGAACTGAAGGCATCAAACAGGGAAAGTAAAAAATAAAATACGGGACCTGGCTGGCTTAGTCAGTAGAGCATGTGTCTCTCGATCTTGAGGTTGTGAATTCAAGCCCCATGTTGGATGTAGAGGCTATTTAAAAATACAATCTTAAAAAATCACAATTAAAAAAATAAAAGATAGGAATGATTGATGGAGAAATCAAGTTGATACACAAATGAACTATGCACTAAGTAGAATTAAATAGAATTTCTGTGGGCCTATTTGAATGCAATAGATACATGCCAAATGAATAGAGATAAAAGTTGGAAGATGGGGGGGGGTATCTGGGTGGTGATGGTTGGGCATCTGCCTTCAGCTCAGGTTGTGATCTCCAGGTCCTGGGATTGAGCCCCATGTTCAGCTCCCAGCCCAGCATGGAGTCTGCCTCTCCCTCTGCTTGTGCTCTTTTTGTCTCTCTCTCTCTCAAATTAATACATAAAATCTTTAATAATAAAAAAAGAACTTCTAAAAAAAAGTTGGAAGATGGTCCCAGAGTACCTAAAAAGTAGTCATACTCAGCCTACATACTTTAGGCAACAAAAAAATAAGTGAAGCTATACAGCATGGAGAATTACAAAGCTTGACTGCAGAGGCAAGTTACTAAGGTTTATATCTGAGCCTTATCATTTATGAGCTCTAGTGAATTTTGACAATAATCTAGTCTCCCCTCTATATATAATAGTACTGCTTCTCCCATGGGTTTTTGAAAGTATTACATGAGTCAATACACATAAAGCACTACTATCAGATCAGGCACATTAACAAATGCCCAGTATGAGTAAATTTTACAATTCATCTACTCATGCCATTGTATTTCACAAAAGCAAGTTGAATAGGGTTAGTGTTTATCCAAATTTTCACTAAAAACACTTTTTTTAAAAGATTTTATTTATGTATTTGACAGAGATCACAAGTAGGCAGAGAGGCAGGCAGAGAGAGAGGGGGAAGCAGGCTCCCTGCTGAGCAGAGAGCCCCATTTGGGGCTCTATCCAAAGACCCTAAGATCATGACCTCAGCCGAAGGCAGAGGTTTAACTCTCTGAGCCACCCAGGTGCCCCTAAAAACACTTTTTTTAAAAGACTATTCATTTATTTGACAGATATCACAAGTAGGCAGAAAGGCAGGCAGAGAGGAGGAAGCAGACTCCCCCCAGAGCAGAGAGCCCAATGCGGGGCTCGATCACAGGACCCTGGGATCATGACCTGAGCCAAAGATAGAGGCTCTAACCCACTGAGCCACCCAGGAACCCCCCAAATTTTCACTAAAGCAGAAATTCAGAGACTTTTTTCAGTTAGGTAGAATTTAGTGAATGTTACCTGAAATTGGACTGAAAATTGCTTCTTTAGTTTTAAGCAAATGTTAGGAAGTAGTCTAGAATATTCAAGTGATGTAACTCTTATCATATTAAACTAGCTCATTTGCTCTTTTCCTTACAATACAGGCACAGGGACACACTCATTTTAGGATAAGATCAAGAAATAATTTGATATTAAAATGATTAAAAATCTCATTTATTCAAAATGACTGCTATAAATGGAGATTAATCTCAAAATTGCTATAGAAAACATAATTTATATTCATGTGTAGATACAGTTTTATTTACAAATATCAGAGTTTACAGTGTACTTTGTTTCAAACTACTGCCATAAGTGGAAATTACTTCTCTACTATTATAGAGAACTACATTAATAATCATATATAGATATAGTTGAAGCTCTGAATGTTAGTGTATCAAGTAATTTGTCTTGAAGTACAGCCTTATAAAAGGAAATTACTTCATTAACTTTGAGAGCTTAATTACAAATCACACATAGATACAATTTAAGTTACAAATATTTGAGTTTATTGTGTAGTACTTGGAAATAATTGCACTCTAAAAACATTTTCAACAATTCTTGAAAACCAAATGCTTAACAAAGACCATAAAATGTTCACCATAACAATACTTTAAAAATTCTGTTTACTTACTAAAACAGGAATTTGAAACAATAATAAAAAAATTATGTGGGTGTCAGCATTGCTTATATTCTCTCCCAGAAAGGCACAGGAGTGTCAATAATATTCCCATTGGTCTAAAAGCAGGGCTCTCTGCCAGAGTCCTGACTCATAAGCAGCCTGCTGGCCATATTAAGCAGAGGAGCTGGCAGTTGATTAGCTGTGCTCTGAAAATAAATATCCTATTATTGTTGACAATGAAAATCACCACAGTTTAGAGAATCTCTAAGACTATACCATAATTCACATTAAGTAAGATAGACTATGCATTTGTGAAAACCCTTAATATAAACATACAGTGTCATGACATACGTCCTCATGGAATTTAGTTAAGCAGGTATTTAATAGCTGATCCTCATTGTAGTCAGCTCAACCATTTGAAGCTGATTATCCAGTTTCTGGGTTAGCCATGTCTTGCTTTTTCTCCTAGTGCTTCCTCTGGCTGAAAGCCTTTTGACCATTTCACTACTCATTAGCACCTGAAAAGGATAACTGAAAGCAGATGAACTCAAATCACTCAATTCTGCTTCTCATCAGCAGCTCTACTGAAGGGTTCTGTCTAGCAGGTGGTTTCAAGTATTAGATAAAATTACAGTCTGGATTATCAGTGGATTTCAATATCCATGTTGTTTCTGTCCCTCCTGACCTTGCATAATCTAGAGTTAGCCATATATACATTATTTGCCTTACCATATGAAGAAAAAAGTGGATTTTAAAGGGAAAATTAAAGATACTGGGTATCTGTTCTCCTGTTAAGGATTTTGCCTAGTTCCTTTATTGCATAGCTAACTAACAGGCACATAAGGTTCTGTGGGAATTCATACTAATTGTTATTTTTTAAAATTTTTATTTTAATTGGTAAAACCCTGAGAGTAATTTTATGGACATGTGGGTATTTAGACACGTTTCTCATATTTGAAAGGCTTTTTGAGAACATTTTAAACTCATAATTTGTCAACTCATTGCCTACACTAATCTCAATCAGAAATACTGTAGTCAGGGAGTGCCAGTAATAATATGCAGTTAAAGGTATATCCTAGGATGCATGAAGAAGAGTATGTCTCCAGTGAAAACAAGAAATCCATATCTTTCTAAATCATGAAATACTTCAATCTACTTTAATCATTGTTGTTCTGTGCATTTGAACATTTTAATTACAAAAGAATTACATGTTATTTTAGAAAATAGAGATAAACGTGAAAATTGCCCATAATCTCACCAGTGATAACCAGTTGCGATTTTGTGGTAAATGCTTATAGAACTTTTCTGTTCATAAGTCGATTAACTCACTATCCTCCAAGTGAAGTCATATGTAATTTTGTTTTCTAACTTGTTTTTTCACTTAATATGTTGGGCAGTTTTTTTCTATGTTGGTAAATAAACTTTTATAATACTCTTTGAATCGGATACACAGTATTCCATTATATGAGCATGTCATAATTCATTTAAATATTCTAGGTTTAGATATTCAAATGGTCTCCAGTTTTTGTTATAGTAACAAAAGCCATAAGAAACACTCCAGGATATAAATTTTGTGTGCATTCTCAATATTACCTCAAAAGAAAAGAAGAAATGAAATGCTAGATCAAAAGATATGTGTGTGTCCAAATATTTTTTGCTAAACAAATGCCCAAATAGTAGCCATACTAAGATTGCACAGATTTTTCACAAGAGCGATATCAGTAATATACTCCTTAGGATTTAATATATGGAAAGTAGTGTAACTTTCGAGGTGTGTGTGTGTTTGTGAATGTCTGTGTGTGTAACCTTTTAGTTTAATATGATGTGGCTGACTGTCACATTGATCTTTTTTGTTAGAGGTTTCCACTTAATGCAC
The DNA here is from genome assembly GCF_030435805.1 of Mustela lutreola. Taxonomy (NCBI): domain Eukaryota; kingdom Metazoa; phylum Chordata; class Mammalia; order Carnivora; family Mustelidae; genus Mustela; species Mustela lutreola. Next base: position 80,348,914 of record NC_081308.1, read on the forward strand.
ATATATATATTTAAATCTTATAGTTTACTGGTATCAATCAATTTAAAAGAATAGGTAGGCACCAAAAATACTTAATTTCTCTTGATGAATTATTATAATGAAACAGTAAATGAACTTATCTTCATGTGCTCAAATAATCTACTGTAATAAAATCTATTTTTCCCTTGATAAATATTCTGAATTTCCTTTGTACTACATTATATTCAATCTCAAATTAAAAACAACAAAAACAATCCAAAAAATATCTACTTATAGTTTTTTTTTTAACTAACAACCAACATTGAAGTAATTAATATCCATTACTACCACCACTCCATACCCCCTAAGGGAGAAACATATTATCTGAAAACATACAACATATTTTTTAACATCTGCAATCTTCCTACATACCAAGTCTTTTCCATCTCAGTAAATGATATCTCATTCCCTCCATCTGCTTAGGTTAAACACTTTGTTGTCATTCTTGACTCATTCCCCTTCTCTCACATGCTATATCCAATCCATCAAGAAATCCCATTGGCTATCCATTCAAATTATACCCTCAGTTTGACCAGTTCTCAAAACCTCCACTACTACCACCCAGGTTCAAGTCACCATCATCTATCTTCTCAATTACTATAGTAGTCTCTTAACTGATCTTCCTTCTTTGACCTCTGTACTCCTACAGTTAATTTTTCACATATCCCAAGAGATTCCATTAAAAATATGTGTCAGATCAAATCATTCCTCTCCTTAAAACCTTTTAATGGCATCCCACCTCACTTTGAGTCAAAGCCAAAATCCTTACAATAAACAGCACGACCCTATGGAACACCCTCACCTTTCAGCATTCTTTTAACCCCTCTGCTGTTTCTCCTCTCACTTTTCATTTCATGTCAGGTGCAATGGTTTCCATTTTATTTGTCTAATAAGTAGCAGCTATAAAGAAATTGCACTTTAAAAAAAAAAGAACTTGTATTTAAAGTTAGTTTCTACATGGCTACAGAAGTAATAGTTAATAAACAATCCATTGAAATGAGCTCAGTGTGTTTTGTGCCCTTCACTCACCCACTGTGGAACATCTCATAGTCATTTCTTAAATTTCACTCGACAAATTCATTCAGATAGTAAATACTTATTGAGCCAATTATATTCCAGGCTAGGCATATATCAATAAACAAAACAGACGAAAGCTTCTACCTTAGCAGAATTTTAATTCTATAGGGGTGGAAGAGAGATCACATACTAAGTAAATTGTGAGGTATGTCAGAAAGTAATAATGTAGTGAAACAATATAGAACAGGGATATGGAATTAGGAACTTGCACATGTACATATGTGTAAGTGTTGTGTTATGGACAGTTGTACTGTTGTTCCTTGCCACGGTAGCATAGATTTGACATATTTTTTGCATTGTACTTTGTATAGGTCATAGGGTCTGGCGATGTGCAATATCCTGGTTTCTGACATGATTCCCCCATAAACTGGCTATTATATGAGGTAATCTTCCTGTACTTTCCAGCATGACCTGTTCCTTAAATTTACTTTTACTCATTTTATTGCTTTAATAGCTAACACATTTATCTCCCTGCCCTCTGGGCCACAGATAGTAATTATGGCTGGCATCTTAAGAACTTGTTGGTGATCTTCTACTACAACCACTTCTTCCATTCTATTTGGTCTTCTCCTTGTTTATGCCTCAGGCCTGCCTGTGGCAGTCAGTGATACCCACATGCATTCCTTTACCCCACAAGTTTGACTGAAACTGCCACAGTCAGAAATGAATTATTGACTTGCAAAGAATTAGATATGGTGAGTCAGCTGGTTATTTTTTTTAGCAATGTGTCTAATTCTGGTGAGAACCAGTGTATTTATGTTTATTATAAGTCCATTACTGACCCTGAAGATGTGCAAATATCCAGGATAGTTCTGGGCTTCCATGATTTTTTAATCCTGAGATTTTGGCCAACTGTGAGAGAAAGCTTTGAGATGTTCCCAAGGGTTTCTGGAAAAACTGAATTTTTTAAATCTACTGAAGAGTCTGACTGTTTAGAAAAGAGAAATTTAATTGACATCTATTTAGGAGATTCTGCCTGGAGACAAGCTATGGAAAAATACAGCTCCACTAAAAACTGTTCCCTTTTCTCTCCTCAGAACTCTGATTCTCTCCTAGTTGAGCCATGTTCACAAGAGTTTTAAGTGGATTAATTAGTGCTTGAGAAGCATGTTTATAAATGAAAAGTAGCTAAGTACTAATATAATCTTTTAAACTCTGGATGTTTACCCTTTTTTATTCATATTACAGTTCTAATTTCATACTTTTTTCCATAGTGTCACCAGACTGTAGGTGAGCTCCTAAAATAGACAGCTACTAGGACTAAAACTGTTATATAACTGACTATGCAAAATAGCTCTGGGAAAGAAAGACTGAAACTGACTTGATAGTAATGATGACCTATTCTTTTAAAAGGATTCTTGTTCATTCAATGTCATCACACATAGTTTTTCAGAGATTTGGAAATAAAAGTATTTTGTATTTGGCATAGTATAAAAATAGTCATCGAAGATAGCTACAATGCCATAGAAAGTTTGTTTCAAAACTCAGATTTGGAATTAGAGTTTAGCAATAGGGCACATTAATTTTCACGAAAATCTTGGTATTTTAACTCTATTCCTCTGTCCTTAAAATTTTCATTATGTTTTTACAAATAAAGCTTAACAGGTTGTTATGAGATATTTCTCTTCCAAGACTGATTTAAAACTATTCATTTGAATTTATGACCAAGAGTCTTTGAGGGATGGGGCACCTGGGTGGCTCAGTGGGTTATAGCCTCTGCCTTCTGTTCAGGTCACGACCCCAGGATCCTGGGATCGAGCCCTGCATCGGGCGCTCTGCTTGGCAGAGAGCTTGCTTCCTCCTCTTTCTCTGCCTGCCTCTCTGCCTACTTGTGATCTCTGTCTGTCAAATAAATAAATAAAATCTTTAAAAAAAAAAAAGAATCTTTGAGGGAAACAAGTCAAAGTATTAAACCTACAGGCAATGAAAAAATACCATTGAACTGTAATGATTTCTTATCTGATTTCACCTTTTCCAAGTATCTTGGGAAAAAAATGTAAAAGCTAATAATATGAGCTGAAGCTACCAAGTTTTAAAACAGGAAAGTTACTGAAAGGTGGCTGAAAAAGTATGTGGGTGTATCATTGTTTCTAACTTTGAACAAGTTTAAACTTTGGTAGCTGCTCCATAATTAGTATCTAGATACCATAATACAGAAAGATTTGTTAGTTTGCTGTATCTAAACTGAGCAGAATGAGGATCTACTGTTCTTCTTAATATAAATAACAATCATTTAATGGTCTTCTGTGCTAGCTGTATGCATTACAATGTTAAGGAAACCAAAAATTTAACCACCCTGTCATATTAATTTTAAAACCTCCTTTAGGAAATAACACTTTATTTGTTTTTGCCTATATTGGAATTCTGTAGAATAGTTTGTGAAAAATTAAGTGAAGAAAATTGGTATACTGTGTCACAAAGATGTATACATTAAATTCCAATGGAGACTTCTAAATTATTGCTACCTGAAAAAAATGAATTGAACATTTGTGCTATAAAGTGTCTTACAAATACATGGTTTCAATGATAAATATATCAGATGCATTTAGTCAGCTGAAGCAATTACAAATGCCTACATAAGCAGAGATGGAACACTGGACAACTATTTTTAATGGAAAAAAGTCAGAAAATAATCATCCAATAACCAATAGACAAACTAAATGGCTAATCTCTAGGGGGAAAAAGTTCATCTATGAAAACAATATTATCCTCACTTTCTTTAGTACTTGCATATTTAATTCAGTAACTAAAGGGAGGCCATGTACTACTTTAACTATATAAGTATAAAGTATTTAAGAGGTGGAAAGCCTATAGTAAGAAAGTATGACCAAATTTCAGTTTGTATAAAAGGTTAATTGGGAGATGATAGTCCTATGTATGACTGGTGGGGTTACATTTTCATCAATTTATTAAGAGCTAGAAGAAGGATGAATATTAAAGCTAGTCCATATAAAGGGACTATTATAAAATACTCTTGGGGAACTAAGCAAAAGTTATCATTGGGTAACAGATGAACAGTGACAGATACAATTTAATATTCTGTGTATAAGTCAATGCACATTGGAAAAAACTATACTGCCTCCATAGTATGAAAGATTCTGAATTAGTAAATCTTGAGGAGGAAAAAAAACTTAAATGTCCAACAGAGACAGTTCAGTGAGATTGTCTGCTCAGTACCCAGCTGTGGTCAAATGCTGAATAAAATTTTAAAAGTGTTTTGAAACAAATGAAGAATTATTCAGAAGATATAATGATAAACCACATGCATATACCTAAATGTTGTGATCACAATACATACACAAAATATGTATGCATACATACATACCCAGATACATACAATACTTACTTGGCCTTGTTTACAGCAAATGGATATCTTTTAGCTTTTTTTTTTCTTTTGGTATTATGAAACACAAATAAGATGTGCTTAGTATTTTACTGTCCCTTATTGTCATAAAATAAGATAGGAAAATAAAATATACAGAGCCACAGATGGTTAGCTTTAAAGTAGGTAAGGGAAGGGGAGTGAAGATGGCAGAGTAGTAGGAGGACCCTATGCTTGCCTCATCCCTCCAACACAGATAAATATTAAATCATTTTGAATACCCAAGAAATTGATCTGAGGACTGACAGAAAAAACTACACAACTAGAGGAAGAGAAGAGGCCATATCATGAAAGGTAGGAGGTACAGAGACACGGTTTGGAAGAGAATAGGATCATGGGTGCTACAGAGGGGAGGGAGCCCTGTTTGCAGAAAAAGGCAAGATAAAGGAACTTACAGGGGAAGGCACAAGAACACATCCCCAAAGCCTTTGACTAGGAAAATGAAAGGGGCTGATTTTCTGGAGTTTTTACAACCACTGGGGCTCAGTCTAGAGTTATAGAGGTCTGTGGTTTGGCAGGTGTGGAGCCCAGAGGGCGCTGCAGTGTTCTTGTGGAAAAAAGGAGGGCAGATAGCTTGGGAACAGATAGTACAATCTGAGAATCCCCTGGGATGCACTGGGAGAGGTTGTTCCCCCTTTTTAGATCGCATCCAGGAGAGGTGGCATTTATGTCCAGGAGTAAAAAGAGCCAGGGGGTGACATTTTCCTCCCCCACTCCTTAGCATAAACTAACTTCAGTAAGCAGCACAGTGTCTACACTGGCAGCCGAGAAACTGCTTACACCAAATCCTGGTTCCCTGTGCTCTGCTGGTGCTGCTTTCCTCCAGCAAGTATGCCTGAACCACAGCATTGGGCCCCTCCCACAGAAGACCAGCAACCTCCCCCTCCACCACATGCACCATGTCAACAGACCATAGAGTTCTACAAAGCATCTGCTCTAGCGGAAATAACATAAGGTCTCTATTAACAAGCAGACCAGAGCACACCTAGCTAAAATTCACCGCACTCTGGCCAAGGTACAAACATTCCCCACTGCAGTCAAGGAGAAACTCTGCAGAACACTGACCTGAGGGAAAGAACAGCGGAAACACAGCAGCAGAGTGCACACAGCACACACCAGAGATACTTTTGAAAGAGCCAGGCCCTGGTCGGTATATGACTTCTTCATAAAGCCATTATCTCAGGAACAAGAAACTTAACAGGCTTTCCTTACACAGAGAAGACAGAGAGTGCAACAAAAGGCCAAGATGGAGAAATTTATCCCAAAAGAAAGAACAAGAAAAGGTTAGGGCCAGGGATCTAACTGAAACAGATGTAAGTAATATGCTTAATCCAGAATTAAAAACAACAACCATAAGGATACTAGTTGGACTTGCGAAAAGCATAGAAGACACCACAGAGACAAAAGACCTAAAAACTAGTCAGGACAAGAAGAAAAATGCAATAACCAAGATTCTAAACTGACTGGATGTAATGACCACAAAGATGAAGAGGCAGAGAAATGAAATAAGTGACATAGAAGATAAAATCATGGAAAATAATGAAACTGAAGATCACAGTGAATTCTACCAAACCTTTAAAGAAGAGTTAATACCTATTCTCAAACTGTTAAAAAAAAAATAGTAATGAATGGAAAACTTCCAAACGCATTCTAGGAAGCCAGCATTACCTCCATTCCAAAACCAAACCCACTAAAAAAGAAAATTACAGGCCAATATCCCTGATGAACTTGGATGCAAAAATTCTCAACAAAATACTAACAAACTCAATCCAACAGTACATTTAGAGAATCATTCACCATGATCAAGTGGGATTTATTCCTGGGTTGCAAGGGTGGCTCAGTATTCACATATCAATCAACATAAAACACCACATAAGTAAAAGAAAGAATAAGAATTATTTGATCCTTTCAATAGATGCAGAAAAAACATTTGATAAAGTACAATATTCATTCTTGATAAAAACCCTCAACAAGGGCACCTGGGTGGCTCAGTGGGTTAAAGTCGCTGCCTTCGGCTCAGGTCATGGTCTCAGGGTTCTGGGATGGAGTCCCACATCGGGCTCTCTGCTCAGCAGGGAACCTGCTTCCTCCTCTCTCCTTCTCTCTCTCTCTCTCTCTCTCTCTCTCCGCCTGCCTCTCCATCTACTTGTGATCTCTCTCTGTCAAATAAATAAATAAATTCTTAAAAAAAAAAAAAACCCTCAACAATGTAGGGATAGAGGGAACATACCTCAACATCATAAAGGCCCACGTATGAAAGACCCACAGCTAATATCATTCTCAATGGGACAAACTGAGAGCTTTTCCTCTATGACCAGGAACAAGACCAGGATAGCACTCTTGCCACTCTTATTTAACACACTGCTGGAATTCCTAGCTCAGCAATCAAACAAAAAGGAATAAAAGGTATCCAAATCAGCAAGGAAGAAGTCAAACTTACACTATTTGCAGACAACATACTCTATGTAGAAAACCCAAAAGAATCCACCAAATATTTGCTAGAACTGATCCACCAATTCAAGAAAGCTGCAGGATACAAAAATCAACATACAAAAATCAGTTGCATTTCTATATACCAATAATGAAGCAGCAGAAAAAGAAATTAAGGAATTGATTTTTTTTTTACAATTGCAACAAAAACTGTAAGATACCTAGGAATAAACCTAACCAAAGAGGTAAAAGATCTATACTCTGAAAACTATGGAACACTTAAGAAAGAAATTGAGGAAGACACAAAGAAATGGATAAATGGAAATGGACTGGAAAAACAAATAATGTCAAAATATCTATATTACCTAAAACAAGCTACACGTTTAATGTAATCCTTATCAAAATACCACCAGCATTTTTCACAGAGTGAAAGCAAAAGAATCCTATAATTTGTATGGAAACACACACACACAAAAAAAACACCAAATAGTAAAAGCAATCTTGAAAAAGCAAAGCAAAGTTGGCAGTGTCATAATTCCAAACTTCAAGTTATATTATTACAAAACTGTAGAGATCAAGACAGTATCATACTGGCACAAAAACAGACACTTAGCTCAATGGAACAGAATAGAGAACCCAGAAAGGGACCCACAGCTATATGTTCAACTAATCTTTGACAAAGCAGAAAAGAATATCAAATGGAAGAAAGACAGTCTCTTCAACAAATGGTATTGGAAAACTGAACAGCTACATGTAAAACAATGAAACTGGACCACTTTCTTATACTATACAGAAAAATAAATTAAAAAATGGATGAAAGACCCAAATATGAGACAGGAAACTATCAAAATCTTGGAGCAGAATACAAGCAGTAACCTCCCTGATACTGGGCATAGCAACTTCTTACGAGATATATCTTCAGAAGCAAGAGAAACGAAAGCAAACATGAACTATTGGGACTTCATCAAGACAAAAAGCTTCTGCACAGTGAAGGAAACAACAAAACTTAAAGACAACCTTCAGAATGGGAGAAGATATTTGCAAAGGACACATCTGATAAAGGGTTAGTATCCAAAATCTATAAAGAACTTATAAAACTTAACACCCCAAAAAACAAATAACTCAGTTAAAACATGGGCAGAAGACATGAATAGATATTTTTCCAAAGAAGACATACAGATGGCTAGCAGGCACATGAAGAAATGCTCAACATCACTTATCCTCATGGAAACGCAAATCAAAACTGCAATGAGAGGGCGCCTGGGTGGCTCAGTGGGTTAAGCCGCTGCCTTCGGCTCAGGTCATGATCTCGGGATCCTGGGATCGAGTCCCGCATCGGGCTCTCTGCTCAGCAGGGAACCTGCTTCCTCCTCTCTCTCTGCCTGCCTCTCTGCCTACTTGTAATCTCTCTCTGTCAAATAAATAAATAAAATCTTAAAAAAAAAAAAAAAAACTGCAATGAGATATCACCTCCCACCTGTCAGAATGGCTAAAACCAATAACACAAGAAACAACATGTGTTGGTGAGGATATGAAGAAAGAGAAACCCTCTTACACTGTTGGTGGGAACAGAAACTTGTGCAGCCACTCTGGAAAACAGTATGGATGTTCCTCAAAAACTTAAAAATAGATTGCCATGTGACCCACCAATTGCACTACTAGGTTTTTACCCAACATATACAAAAATACTGATTTGAAGGGATACATGCACCCTGATATTTATGGCAGCATTATCAACAATAGCCAAATTATGTAAAGATCCCAAATGTCCATTGACTGATGAAAAGATAAAGAAGATGTGATATTTATTATATACAATGGAGTATTATTCAGCAATAAAAAAGAATGAAATATTGCCATTTGCAATGATGTAAATGAAGTTAGAGAGTATTATGCCAAATGAAATAAGTCAGTCAGAGAAAAATGAATACCATGTGATTTCACTCATCTGTGGAATCTAAGAAACAAAACAGATGGACCTACGGGGAAGAAGAGAGTCAAACCATAATACAGACTCTTAACTAGAGAGAACAAACTGAGGGTTGATGGAGGGGAGGTGGGCAGGGGAATAGGTTAAATGGCTGATGGGTATTAAGGAGGGCACGTACTGTGACGAGCAGTGGGTATTATATGTAAGTTACGAATCACTAAATTCTACTCCCGAAACTAATATACTATATGTTAACTAAGTAGAATTTAAATAAAAACTTGAAAATACAAAAAAAAAGTAGGTAAGGAAGAGAATATCTAAACTCAAGAAATAGAAATTACACAAACTCAAAATTTCTCTTTCATTTCCCTTCCCACTCATTATTCTCTTCTCTTTAAGACTAATCACTATTTATTAATATAGATTAGGTTTGTGCTTTTGAATCTTATATATTTTTAATGAAAGAGTATATAATCTTATGTGTCTTACAGCCATTGCCTAACATTATGTTTGTGAGATTCATTCATGCTATTGCTTATGGTAGCTGTTCATTTTCAAAACTTGAAGCACTGAATTGTCTGAATATACCTTAGTTTGGTTGGCAGTCGTCCAACCAACTGAGCCACCCAGGCGTCCCGGAATGTACCTTTTAAATATTTATATTCTGCCTCTAATATAATGCTGCTGTGAAATTTCTTGTACATTCTTCTGATGACTGTATGCTTGCATTTATATTGGGTGTGGAATTTTAGTGTCATAAGGTAAGCATATATTCTACTTTATTCAAGACACAGAAGCAGTTTTCCAAAGTAGTTATACCAATTTATACTTCCACCAAGAGTGTATGGGAATTCCAGTTGCTCCACATCCCAGCCAACATTTAATTTTGAAAGCTTTTTTTAACTTTAGTAATGCTGGTGGGTATTATCATTGCTATTAAAACATGTTCCTGGGCGCCTGGGTGGCTCAGTGGGTTAAGCCGCTGCCTTCAGCTCAAGTCATGATCTCAGGGTCCTGGGATCGAGTCCCGCATCGGGCTCTCTGCACAGCGGGGAGCCTGCTTCCCTCTCTCTCTCTCTCTCTGGCTGCCTCTCCGTCTACTTGTGATTTCTCTCTGTCAAATTAATAAATAAAATCTTAAAAAAAAAAAAAAAAACATGTTCCTGGCCTTACATAGGAAAAAAATAATTGTGGGAATATTTGATTTCCAGATAAAGCAAAATTAGGCATGTTGAGTAGGATTACTTAGAGATATTCCTACTGCCCATTCTATTTCTCAGACTCAAGTCTCAAAATGGAAAGTTTTAAAAGGAAGGAAAATCCTAGGAAGTTATTTTGTAGATATCAGTAAACTGATTCTAAAGTTTATATAAACTTTTATTCTAAAGTTTATATGCATAAGACCCAGAATAGCCAACAATATTTATGAAGAAGAAGGCAGAGGACTGACACTACCTTATTTCAAGATTTACCATAAGGTTATATTAATCAAGACAGTATAGTTTTGCTGAAATAATAGACAAATACGTCAGTGAAACAGAATAGAGAGCTCAGAAATAGATCCATGCAAATATAGTTAACTGATCTTTGACAAAGGATCAAAAGCAATACAATGAAGAAAAGATAGTCTTTCAATAAATCGTGTTGAAACAAATGGACATCTGCATATAACAAATGAATCTAAAAAGACCTTACATTCTGTACAAAAATTACTTCAAAATGAATCATATACATAAATGTAAAACTCAAAACTATAAAACTTTTAAGAGATAACTTAGAAAATCTAGATGACTTTGGGTTTGGCAATGACTTTTTAGATACAATACCAAAGGCATGATCCATGAAAGAAATTATTGATATTAAAATAAACAACTTCTGTTCTGCAAAAGATACTGTTGAGAGAATAAGAAGACAATCCAGAGACTGGGAGAAAATATTTGCAAAACACATATTTGATAAAAGACTGTCATCCAAAATAAACAAAGAACTCTTAAAACTCAACAATAAGAAAATGAACAACACAATTAATGGAATGGGCAAAAGATCTGAACATACATCTCACCAAAGCAGATATGTAGATGGAAAATAAGCATATGAAAATATACTCCTCTCTCCCTTACAAATAAATAAATAAAAATCTTAAAAAAAAAAAAAAAAGAATACTAAAAGGTCAAGGATTACAGGAATTTTTAAGCATGTAAGCTTTTATTCAGACTCATCAACTTCTCAATTAACATGCTATTTTTTTTAAAGATTTTATTTATTTATCTGACAGAGAGAGATCACAGGTAGGTAGAGAGGCTGGCAGAGAGAGAGAGAGAGAGAGAGAGAGAGAAGGAAGCAGGCTCCCCGCTGAGCAGAAGCCCGACGCGGAACTCGATCCCAGGACCCTGAGATCACGACCCGAGCTGAAGGCAGCGGCTTAACCCACTGAACCACCCAGGCACCCCAACATGCTATTTTTGTTGTCTTCATTATCTAATAATGGGAGGCAAAAATTGGAAATACATTTCTAGGCCTCTATTTTCCACCATGTGGGGTAGAACTGGTCTTTATGGAGGTAGTTGTCTACCTGGTAGGATGTATGAGATGCCTGAAGGCTACATTTGACCTAAAGTATCACCTACTATTCTGCCTTAGTATCTCTTTATTCCTCTCCTGGATTAAAATGTATCCTGCCTGCTTCTCATTTTTAACATATCTGGTATGTGGCCGATAAGAAATGACACATATAAGGTGTTCAATAATTGTTGAATAAAATAGCTATTGATTCAGATCTTTCAAGAACAGAATAACATTCCTGCACCATGTTTTTTTTTTTTAAAAGGTTGAGTATTCTCTTTTTACTTTTCAAACTTGTCAAAGTCAAATTATTAAAATGTTGACATCTTATAACTTTTTTTTTAAACTACTGTGTTTATTTTCCTTCTTACAAGCACAAATAACATAACTTTGAAATCAACAGACCCTTTCAAAGTAGACTGACAGTCCAGTTGATTTTGAATTCATTGATGTTACAGTTTGGCATGCTCATTCTCAAATGGGCTGATTTCCATATTTGGAGTATAAAGTACATATAAATAAAAATTACTCATACCTTTTGCTTACTGTTTCTCCTAATAAAAATGTCAGTTGGCACTCTAAAGCCTTTAAATAAAATGAAAAGTAAATTAGAAGCTATTTCCATAAGTTCAACTTTATTTCTTGTTCTCTTTTCCTTTCCTTTTCTTTTCCAGTGCTAGGACTTTTAATGTGAGTACTCTTAGGCTAGATTGAAAGAGCACAGACTTTGTGAAAATATTTTAATAGAAGTATCAAGGAAAACTCAACATTGTATCATTACTTAGTAATGCCTGGAATCTACATCTCCCTGTCACCTTTATCACAATAAATTCATAAAGGTGTAAAACTACACAGAGCTATGCTAGACATGTTAAAATAATGTCTGTTAAAAGTCTCCTATGGCACATTTTTATCCTTCTTTTCCATTCATCATTTTCTCCTTCCAGAGTTTTGAACTGGGATGAAATAGGAAACAAAAACCAAAAATCATTACTATGGTTCCTGTACTGTAGCTGTTTTGTTCTTGTTATTTTTGCTTTTACTGTTTTGTTTGTTTTTTTTTTTTTTTTTTTTAAAGATTTTATTTATTTATTCGACAGAGAGAAATCACAAGTAGGCAGAGAGGCAGGCAGAGAGAGAGAGAGGAGGAAGCAGGCTCCCTGCTGAGCAGAGAGCCCGATGCGGGACTCGATCCCAGGACCCCGAGACCATGACCCGAGCCGAAGGCAGCGGCTTAACCACTGAGCCACCCAGGCGCCCCTACTGTTTTGTTTTTTTAACAGTGTTCTAAGAAATATTAGAGGACAGCATAAATATGGTATTATGTGAAGATAAAATACTACTATCTCTATCTCAATCTACTTAGGACCTTTCAAAAAATAGTAAGTTTATATAAATGTCATCTTTAAGAGTTAAGACTGTATTCTCACTACTTCTGAGAGATACTTTCACAATTGGCAAAACATACATAAAATTTCCTTGGTTATCAGAGATATCTAAGTTTGGACGATTACTTAGCCATCATCTCCTTTTGTATTGACTATCTTGGTGAACCATCTGGTCACCCCAGAAAGAAACTTGAGAATCATACTCGAGATGTTTTTCCTTTCAAATTCACACACTAATCCATATTGATTCTACCTCATTGATATATTTATAATATTTTCTAGAGACCTATAATTATTAACTCCAATCTTGTCTGTCAATTTCCATTTCTACTACCTTAGTTTTGGTTTTTCATCAACTGGATGATTATAAATCTCCTACTTATTCTGCCTGCTATCAGTCACTCTTCTTAACAGACCTAAATATAAACATTCTCTCTAAAATGCAAATAGTAGGTAATTTAAAAATCCATAAGAGACTATTCACTGCTTTTACAAGAAAGCTCACACTCCTTAATATGGATTACAAGGAATTGGTCTTCATTTACCTCTCCAACTTTATCTCTGGCCACTTTCCCTTCATAACTCCAACCAGTTTGGTTTCCTTACAGTTTCTTCATCTTGGAGGCTTCTTACCCCATACCTTTGTACTAAATATCATTGTTTCCTATGCTTGAGAAGTTTCTCTTGAACTCTCTACTACCATACCCCAATATCTTTTTATTACTTTGAATTGTGTTTAATAGAACATAATAAAAATGTGACTACAATGGCTTGAACAGAAGTCCAAAGGAAACAAAAGTTGCAAGATATCAGCAGGGACTTCAGCTATAAGATGATCCATCTTGTAAATATGATAGAGATAATCCATCTCTAAGATTCATATCTGCTTTCTAAGCATTAAGATACTCATTAGTTAAGCTCATTTTCATTGGGGAAAAAATTGGTTTTCAACAAAGCCCCATCCAAAAGGCTCTTACCCACATGGTTATTCATACCGAGAATGGTGTAATAAAGGAGTACATAGTTTGTAACTAGACACAATGCTGTCTCAAAAAAATTCAAGGTTCTGTTTGTACATAAGAAGGGAAGAATGGATACCATCTACCATATCCTTTTACCTGCTTACTTCTTAAAAGATTCAGATCAAGTTTTACCTTCTCTTGGAAGATCTTCTTAACACCACAAGTCCAGGTCTTCTGTGTTCCAGACTTGTACCCCAAAAATAGAAGGCACTCAATGCATTTGTTTGAATAAATGAATGAATGAAAGTTACCTCTATTTCTTGTGCTTTTTGCATACTGTAATTTAATCATCAGTTTAGATGCCTGCTGTTTCATGAACCAATGGCCAATGGCTGTGTTTTTTTCATCTCATTATTATGAAGTATCTGATATATAGTAATCATTTAATAAATGTTTGTTGAGTGAATATGTAACAAAACACTTTTTTAAAAATTTTTTATTTTTTAAATTTCTTTTCAGTGTACCAGAATTTATTGTTTATGCACTACATCCAGTGCTCCATGCAATACGTGTCCTCCACAATGCCCACCACCAGGCTCACCCAACCTCCCAACCCCTGCCCCTTCAAAACCCTCAGATTGTTTTTCAGAGTCCATAGTCTCTCATGGTTCGTCTTCCCTTCCAATTTCCCCCAACTTTCTTCTCCTCTCCATCTCCCCATGTCCTCCATGTTATTTCTTATGTTCCACAAATAAGTGAAACCATATGATAATTGACTCTCTCTGCTTGACTTATTTCACTCAGCATAATCTCTTCCAGTCCTGTCCATATTGCTACAAAAGTTGGGTATTCATCCTTTCTGATGGAGGCATAATACTCCATAGTGTATATGGACCATATCTTCCTTATCCATTTGTCCGTTGAAGGGCATCTTGGTTCTTTCCACAGTTTGGCAACCATGGCCGTGGCTGCTATGAACATTGGGGTACAGATGGCCCTCCTTTTCACTACATATGTATCTTTGGGGTAAATACCCAGTAGTGCAATGCAGAGCCATAGGGAAGCTCTATTTTTTAAAAAATATTATTTATTTATTTATTTATTTATTTATTTATTTATTTGACAGACAGAGATCACAAGTAGGCAGAGAGGCAGGCAGGGAGAGAGAGGAGGAAGCAGGCTCTCTGCGGAGCAGAGAGCCAGCAGTGGGGCTTGATCCCAGGACCCTGGGATCATGACCCAAGCTGAAGGCAGAGACTTTAACCCCCTGAGCCACCCAGGGGCCCCAGGAAGGTCTATTTTTAATTTCTTCAGGAATATCCACACTGTTTTCCAAAGTGGCTGCACCAACTTGCATTCTCACCAACAGTGTAAGAGGCGTCCCCTTTCTCCTCATCCTCTCCAACACATGTTGTTTCCTGTCTTGCTAATTTTGGGCATTCTAACTGGTGTAAGGTGGTATCTCAATGCGGTTTTAATTTTAAACTCCTTGATGGCTAGTGATGATGAACATTTTTTCATGTGTCTGATAGCCATAACAAAACACATTTTAAGATGAGACTATATAATAAAGTTGCAATATTCATTCAAAATAAATTTTCCTCTATGTTGGGGAATGGCAACAAGCATCCATCTAAAAGTTCATACAGAAATGCACTAATCTTACTGTCTAGCTTAGAAATCCAACAGCTAATTGATCTCACTAGCTAAAGTCATTGTATTTCTGTCCATGGGTTCAACTTTATCCCAAATCTGGACCATAATCTTAATGATGAGAACTACTGTCTTTACTTTAGATCTCATTCTGACATTCTTCCTTATTATTACCAGTCTTAGCTACTTGTCTAACCTAGAATCCCTTCCTAGAGTTTATCTTTGTGATTAGGTTATGTCTGCTTTGAACATTATCTTCATGATTTATTCCTTGCCAGCTGTTTCAAGACCCCTTTTATACCAAATATTTATACCTGTCTGGACCTCAACATATCAACTGGGCTCTGTTTAAGTGTCTGGGCCTTTTCCTACAGCCTGCTGTTGGAAACTTGCCAGATTGCTGGCCTTCCTATCTGCCTGACACCTTTAAGCTGTCTAGGTTCTCAGCACTATCCTCACTCTCTCTGGCCCATTCTGTTAGTGCAACCAAAGCCTGGTTCTGATATTTGTGAGTAGGGTTGGGTTCACCTGAGAAGCACAATACCAGAATAACTGAAATCAAAGAGAGAAGCAAATATTTGATAAGAATTCTAGGAAATATTCAGATGGTTAAATGATACAAAAGTATTAAATATATACCTGTCTAATTTGCATAATGCTTCCTGTTTTTTATAAGTTTTAGGAAGCCAACAACTGCATTTTTCTTTTTCACACAAGTGGCTATCATCAAACTTTGTATTTCAGATTCATGGTTGTAGCTGCAGGAAAATATAAATTTATTGCTTTTCACAATAGTGAGAGTTACGTTGTTTACTTTAGTGACAGTTATTAGTAAGTGGAAGCATCAATAAGACCAAAAAAATCTAACATATCTTCTTTTTATGAAATACTATTATATGTCAAGTCAAATCCTTTCCTTTATATACGAATGGCTCTAGTTCTATGCCCAGTAGTCTGTATAGAGAATAATTCCTCCCTACTTTCCTAGTATGCTTATATACAGATTCATCTGAAATAACCTTCATAAAAGTAGGTAGCAGATAATTCATATCTACACAAATATTGTGGAAGTTGGCAGACATTCAAATTTCTATGACTCATACATTAAAGCCCATAGATATTAGTTTCATTATTATAAAGCATAAGGATGATTCCTTCTCTTTAACTCTTATGAATAAGGCCTGTTAATTTTCTTAGTTCCTTGTCCATTTTTCTAATAATGATTGAGCTATAATCAACTCTAAAATCACAGCTTAACTGTGCATAATATAATATAACATAAAAATTAGCAACTGTCAGGGCAGATTTGCCAAAATACCATCCCTTATCCCATGGTGCTCTATGTCTTAGAACTACTTAGAACTACAGGTGGAATAGACAGGAGCAACCCTTTCATTCTTATCTCATTACTGTCATGTAAGTTAAATTTTTATTGAAAACCTACTATGTGTATAGTCCTATACTAGATAAAGGACTATCAAGAAGGCTGAAACAAGGTGCCTGCCCTCCGGAAGGTTACCATCAATTGACTGAAAGAGGATACTGTACTTTCAGTAATAATTAGGAGTAAAAGACCTAAATAAAAGTAGAAAACCACAGTATATATGATATCTCAAACTCAGTTTAAGTTCCAGGAGGAGCTATGTCCTCTGGCTCCCCTGTTAATAGAAAAGCAACCAGCCCCATTGGCTTTTCACAGTTGAAGGACACTTCACTGTATATAAAATAATGAGATGGTTTCATTAGGTACATAGTATGACACATGGAAACATTTCCTTCATTTTTCAAATATCATTGAAAAAATATTTCCCCCTCACTTAAAAAAAAGTCTAAGTGCCTTTTCAAATAGTGTCTACATTGTACCACTTGTTCTTGCATTTCAAATGCATTCTTAACATAGTTTAACAATGAATAATAATTCAGAAGTCAATTCTGTCACTATTCCAGAGAAAACTACTTAAGATCTGAGAGAAATAAATAAGAACAGAGGTTTGAGAACTCAACAGAAAAGTTCTAATATTTCAGATCTTTCCTATTCCCCTCATCCATATTCTCCAACTAAAAAAAGAAACTGCCTGCCAGTTGGTGGCCTGACTTCAGACCAAATTTAATTAATTAGCAGTTTCTTCAGCTGTCATCTGGCCTCATTTGCCTAGCTTATAACCACAGCTCAGTACATTACTTAAGCTGAGACTCCAATAATGACCTTTTTGGTCAACTGAACTACAGGGACTAAATAGCTGATCAGATCTACTTCTTCTTTCCACTATATCCCAAACTGCACTGCTGTTGGCCACTGAGACCAATTTTAACTTCCCAGACTTACAGCATTATTTCTAAATGTGTTGTTTACAAACTTGTATACTACAAATAACTGTGGTGTTTGTAAAAATGCAGAATACAAGGTCCTGTTCTCAGAGATCCTGATAGAGTAGTTGTAGGATAGGGCCTGAGAATATGCATTTACCATGCTCCCCTTTGTGAATCTCATGTTTACTAAATTGATTGATGATGCTAATAGAATTAGGGAATACAACCTAAGGTATATAGGGCCCAACTAGTGTAATAAAAGGGCAAGATGGAAATAATTCCATTTGCTGCTAACACATTTAATGTGAATAAGAATTAAGCAAGAAGTTTGTAAATATACATTTTCCTGGGATGCCTAGGTAGCTCAGTTGGTTGGGCATCTGCCTTCAGCTCAGGTCATGATCCCAGCATCCTGGGATCAAGTCCTGCATCAGGCTCCCCGCTCAGTGGGGAGTCTGCTTCTCCTTCTGCTTCTGCCTGCTACTCTCTCTGCTTATGTTCTCTGACAAATAAATAAAAATTTTTAAAAAATATATATTCCTCCAAAACCAAAGGAGAAATACATATGTTTGGAGGTTCCACCTCCAAAACCAAAGGAATTATAATCATAGGATAGGCCTGGGCATCTCTATGTTTAAAAGGCTACCCTAGGTTATTCTGGTATATTTTAACAAATCCCCTGCACTTGATCAATTGCTTCAAGGTATCCAATAGCTGGCAGAATGAAAGAGGTTACTTGCAGAAGACCCAGACACTGTTCCCCATTATTGGAGTCTACATATTTTGAAGGACAAAGCTACATATATTTTTATGTGCTTAAGGGATACTTTATACTGAGTATGATTGGAGTAAACACTCTATAGGTTTTGTGGGTGGAGGGAAGCAAACATTTGCAACAGAAGAAAGGAAGAGGAAAATAAAAGATACTACAGTGAAAGGTAGGTAATGACAGGTCCTTAGATGGCCAAGTATTTCTGCATCTAGCCTCACCCCCTCTATATTCACAGTAAATCACCCACCCACTCCACATTGTAAAGGGCTGAGCGCTAAGGAGCCCTTAAGGCAGAAACATGTGGACATTCTGTCCTTAGCCATTTTAACTAGTCCTGTCAAAATCAGCAGAATATCCTTCTCCTAGCTCCAGGAACAAAGTAGGACAGCAATGAATAGATACAAAGCCATCTCACATTGCCACATGTACTCTTACACCATCTGCTATTACTCTGCACTCATCAGTTGGAGTAACACATCTAGGCATGCTGTCCTGGAAAAAGAGAACATTTCCATTCTATCACTGCTGATAGCTCATGACTGTTTATTAATTCCATTTTTTCCTTTCCCTCTGGGTCTAGAAGGGTGTCTTAGAGGTGACAATTAAGTAGAAAGGTGAAACTAATATAAATCTATTATTGAGAGTCATGATACCTTAATATACAGTTCCAGAGACTGACCCAAAAGGAACTCAGGCCTAAAAGGAAGTATATAAGATCTTTTGTTGTAGAGCCAATTTCAGTGGCTCTCTGGGAACACACCATAATCCATCTCCAGGCTTTACAGCTCCAAACTCTCCAAATGTCCAGATCCACAATCCTATCCCCTCCTAGACATCACCTAAATGTTACACTAGCATCTCTAACACTATATATCAAAAGCTAAACTTTTCTTCTCCAAACGAATTTCTGTTAATGACATTACCGTCCTTCCAGTTAGAAACCTAAAAGTTGTCTTTAATCTCTCCCTTGACTTTACCCTCTACTTGCAGTCAAGACTTCAGATCATTGCTGATCTGAGCAGCAATGACTGGGATGCTAGAGAACATAGAGGAAGGGATGTTCAGGAGTCAGCTGATAGGACTCACCTCCCTGAATATATAATACCAATAGTCTCCTTCACAGCTTCACTTCCAGTGTTCCAGTAGCCCTCGTCCTAATTCTTCCTACTCATGGACTTGTTACTCCCCTATCCAAAAACCCTCACTTGTTCTTCAATCTTACCTTCAACCCCTCCTCCTGTGCATAAATTTTTTTTAAAGATTTCTTCTACTATTCCGCTACTTAAAACCTTTAGCCAAATTTTACCATTCCTTCTTTTCTGAGCAAGTCCTTTGTTTTTCTTTCTTGAACTTTTCACTAATGTCCTTCCTTTCCTTCCCCTATATATGTTAAATCCTTATTTATCCCCCAGGGACCAGATCCAATGCTACTTCCTCCGTACTTCAATTAAATGCATTCTTTCCTTCTTTGGACTGAGAAGCACTGCATTTTAAAGTTGTTTATCACAGTCTGCCTATATCACACTTTTCTCTCTGCAAGGGGATGGGAGGCTTGTATTTCCACGTGATGCCTAACTGTGTCTTTTCTATAGTAATTATTCTTAAATTGTGTTGGATGAATGAATTTCGTCTTCCTCATCATCTTGATAGAAATTCCCTAAATGAAGCCTACTTTTATTAATAAGAGAGAAGCTGTCATTCCAGCACATGCCTTGGTCTCTTTCTGTCTGTGCTTGACTGTCTCTATCTCTACATCTTAACTCCCTCTGAATCTATTTGTCTCTCTGTATCTGTTCACCCTTTCCCTTCCTTTAGATGTCACTGCCAGTCTTTCTGTTTCTTTTTTCATGGTATTTTCCTTTTTATTGTCAGTATTTTCCCTGCATTGTCTTTCTGTCTATTTCTGTTTCTCTGACACCCTGCCCCCTTCTTATCTGGAAGTCAATCTCTGAATCTCTTTCAAAGCCTCCCTTACACTATAACTTCAAAAGTGCAGTGTTATTGGGCCTTTTCAAGTTGAAACTCAAAGTCTGAAGTCTAAAAACCTTATAGCTTAGGAGAAAATTAACTTTCCAGGGATAGGTGACATCAGTGCCCATGGTGAAGTATCTGAATAGAAATTGACAGACACTCTGAATTCTTAATTTAGGTGATAAGACATAAAAATATAAAAGGTGACCCACAACAGCCAATCACAATAACAATGCTAATTTCTTTAATTGACTTCAATGATAATAACCTGTTAGAAAGCAAACAAAAAGTTCTAGAAAATCATGGACCACTTGGCACCTTGCCCAGGAAACTCTAAGGGTTCATATATAAATATAAATGAATTCAAACTAAAGACAATAATAATAATACCCACTATTTTTTCAGTATCTATTGTGAGACAGATGTCTTGTACCCATTAATTCATTTAATCCTCAAACATTTCACGGAGATGGAGGTTGAGGGCGGTTAAGTTCATGTTCAGTCATCCTTGAGGAGGGGAGCTATGATTTAAACCCAAGTATTATTTGATTACAAAGCCTGGGCTCCTAAACTGTCCAGCTTTTTTCAGATTTGTCAGGTTGAAATGCCAATTGAATATTACCCCCACCTTAAAAGACCACCAGAGACGTGAGTCAAAGCCAATCAGCAAGGGTCGTTTATTGCAGGTTCGAACCTGGACCTCTGCGCCGCTCGTTGCCGATAACGCGGAGAGGTCCAGACTGGGTTGGTGCAGGATTTTTATAGACAGATACAAACAAGTTTCGGGTGGGGCTGAGCTGATTGATTGATAGTTTGAACAGGCATACTTGGCGTCAGTGGATTGGGTCAGGGGACTCCACGTGAAAGCAGACAAAGCAATTTTACAGAAGCAGAACTGGCCCGGTTAGCCCACGCATGTGAAAAAAGCACTACCAGGACAATAAAGACCTGGTTACTTATCAAGTAAAGACAATTGGGAGTCTCCTGGTGGAATGTTACATTCCTGCTATCAAGCATCCTTGTTAATGAGATTTAGGTTTAGAAGAAATTTAACTTTATTTACTTTTCCTTCTACCTCCGCCTCCTGCGGTGTTTTATGGAGGGGAGGGTGACATTAGGGCTTGAGGAACTGAGTTTTGTGTCCCTGGAAATTGGGCTATTGATAAGGTAACTTCTTTGTTTGTAGATCTCTAGAACATTTGCAAACCAAGAGAGACTCCTGTCTTGCAGGATTGTGATCTCAGCAAGTTAACTATTTATCTTTTATGGCAGTTAGGGGTGCCTGAGGAATGCTACACATATGGAGGGGAGCGGGTGAAGGGGGGGGTGCAAGGCGCCAGCTTTTGCTTTGTCCTCAGCCAGCCTCCTGCTCCTTCAAGGTCTTAATGATGAGGGAGCAGGAGGCTGGCTGAGGACAAAGCAAAAGCTGGCACCTTGCACCCCCTCTCCACTGGCTCCCCTCAGTAATGTGTGTGACATTCCTCAGGCACCCCTTTCCCTTTCCTTCCTTCCAAAAGCGAGAAACAAATAGTTAACTTGCAGAAATCACAATCCTACAAGACAGGAGTCTCCCTTGGTTTACAAATGTTCTAGAGATCTACAAACAAAGAAGTTACCTTATCAATAGCACAATTTCCAGAGGCATATAACTCAGTCCCTCAAACCCTAATGTCACCCTCCCCTCTATAAACAAAAGTGAAGGAGGCTGAGGTAGAAGGAAATGTAAATATAGCTAAATCTCTTCTGAACCTAAATCTCACTAACAAAGAGGATTGATAGCAGGATTGTGACATCCCACCAGGAATCTCCCAACTATCTTGATGTTAATGGATGGCCAAAAGACAACATTGATCACTTGTAGGCCCTCTTTAGCATATGAAAGCTCCGTTGAAACCTCCCTTCCCCTCACCTTCCCCCAGCCTCAAGGTACCTAACCTGCCATCTTTCACAACCTGGGGCAGTAGATCTTCCTGCCCATGGGTCCTGTCCCCATGCTTTAATAAACCACCATTTTGCACCAAAGATGTCTCAAGAATTCTTTCTTGGTCATCAGCTCCGGACCTCAGCCCACCAAACCTCACCTAGGTTCTAGAACTTCATCATTAAGATTACCAGGTTACTCATTAACCCTTCAGAATCCTTAACCCCTACCCCAGGGTTACCAAATCCCAGGGCAAGGGAGTCCATTTGTTTAAAAAATGACTGAGGCGGGGGGTGCCTGGGTGGCTCAGCGGGTTGAGCCGCTGCCTTCTGCTCAGGTCATGATCTCAGGGTCCTGGGATCGAGTCCCGCATTGGGCTCTCTGCTCAGTGGGGAGCCTGCTTCCTCCTCTCTCTCTCTCTCTCTCTGCCTGCCTCTGCCTACTTGTGATCTCTCTGTGTCAAGTAAATAAATAAAATCTTTAAAAAAAAATGACTGAGGCGATACTTAACAGCCTGCCTATTTGGGAAACAGAGCACCCCAGCAAATAGTTTCCCCAGCTGTGATATAAAGGAGGAAAGAGTTCCATTTCCCTGAAAGTTATTGTACTTCCTGCTCCACTCTCCTCTATTCAGTGCCTTTCCACTCCTCTCCTCCCCAGAGAATCAAAATTAGCCTTAGACTCTTTCAATCTATTGGTTAAATGTCCAGAAGTATCTACCTTAGCAACATGTCAATTTTGAATTGAATTTTGACCAAAGTCAATAAAGAAATTAAGCTTTACTGGTGGAATAAAGTTAGTAGAAGAATATGCTGTATTTATGTGAGGGGAGGGGAATAGGGGTGTTGGATTATTCTGATATTCTTAAAATCATGCCATATGGGTGATTGACTCACCTTTTTTAAATCTCAGCTTTTATTTTTAAAAAAATTCTTTAAATTAATAGAATGTACCTAATACTAATGGGAAATGGTGAAGTTCTAGAACCTAGGTGAGGTTCGGTGGGCTGAGGTCTGGAGCGGATGACCAAAAAAGAATTCTTGAGCAAAATGGTGGTTTATTAAAGCACAGGGACAGGACCTGCAGGCAGGAAGAGCTGCTGCCCCGGGTTGTGAGGGATGGCAGGTTATGTACCCTGTGCTTGGGGGAAGGTGAGGGGAAGGAAGGGTTCAATGGAGTTTTCATATGCTAAAGAGGGCCTACAAGGTGCCAGGATGTCGGAGGCCTACCTGAGGCCTTGCCCTTGCGGTTTGATCAATGTTGTCTTTAGACCAGCCATTAACATTAAGATAGTTGGAAGACTTTTTGGTGGGATGTCACAATCCTGCTATCAGTCCTCTTTGTTAGTGAGATTTAGGACATTTGTAAACCAAGGGAGACTCCTGTCCTGCAGGATTGTGATCCCTGCAAGTTAATTGTTTGCTTATTGTTCTTGGCCATCAGGGCTGCCTGAGGAATGCTACACGTATGACTGAGGGGGAGCGGCTGGAGAGGGAGGTGCAAGGCGCCAGCTTTTGCTTTGTCTTCAGCCAGCCTCATGCTCCCTCATCAGGAAACACCAAGAAAATGTACAGGCTGAAAATACAATATAACAATGACTTACTATGTACTGATTGACAGGCCCTATGCTTAATGATTTACATGAATCTCCTCATTGAATACTTAAAATAAACCTGTGAAGTAGGTACTTTAGTTATCCACATTTTACAGATAATAAGGAGGATCAGAGAAATTACTTGTCCAAAATCTAAGATTCCAACCCAAGTTTGTTTGACTGCAGTTTATGCCCTGAACACCACAGCACAGACTCTACTACGAACAGATCAAAGAAAGATTTAGGAAAATTCACTGATTGTAGAATCCCTAATGAGATTACAAGAAAAAAAAGGATGTTATAGGATATCCAGGTGTTTTTGTAAAATATTTTGAGATTATTACTTTGAAGGAAAGCATAGCTACTTCCAATCAAAATATTCCTTGCTAGTTTGGAGTCACTGTTTGATCCAATATGGCATTCCTGTGTTCTTACTTTGCTAGGTTTATCAGAACTAATTCCTTTAGTTGGTTAGGGTACAACCTGGAGTAATTGCTTCAAACTCACTATGAATTCAGAACCCTTTTACTGAATCCTCAGAACCCCAAATTTCCAAAATTTATAGACTTTAAGATGAATATTCTTAAAAACTTTCCTTTATGGTCAATAAAGATTCCCCAAAATACAATGACAAGAAAAGGAAGCATGGGAACTGGGTGTGGTACATAAACAATGAATCTAGGAACATGAAAAAAAATAAAATTAAATTAAGATGTTAAAAAAAAGAAAATAAACTAGAACAATATTGACATTAATTTTATTCCTTACTCCTTACTAGTATTATCGTAATTTTTATGTTTTCTATGTATAGAGATGTTTGTGAAGTTTGTACTTCTGGCTTGCTGGCCACCTGGAAGAAGGGCAGAACTATTTCTAAGGGACAAATTAAGTCCCCATGTTTCTGCAGTGACTGACTGTGATTCTTAGACTTACTTTTGGTAAGAATGAATGAAATAGATTTGAACTGTATTTATACTACTATATTTTTTATAGGCAATTTTCTGTATATGTATCTTTTACCTCTTTCAGCCTCTGTCTAACTCACCTTTGAATCTTTACCAATGTTTAGTCCTTTGTCTATTAAAAGAGGAACCTCAATAAAATTGAATTAAAAAAAAGGGAAGCATGAAGATCTTGAATTCTCCCATTTCTAAAATTTTTCTTCCCATAATGCCAGAAAGGATAATACTGATGTAAAATTTAATTAAAAAAAAAAAAAAACTCTCAACTGGAAGTAGAAGATATTTGACAAATACGTATAAGTAGTTTCTCAACACGGCTTTTCATCAAATAAAGCTCTACCAAAATTATATATTAAATAAAAGCCTAACAATTTTCAAATATCTGAGTACTTAGAATCCTTTTCTTCTACCAAAACTATACAAATAAGAATAAATCACAATTTTTAAAAACTACAGCTTTTAAAAATTAAGTGATTTATCAAAGTAGCTGAATTTGCTATGTGAATCATGAACTGATTTAGACACTCTCTGGAGATGATATGATACTATATGTATCTATATACTATATACTATATATGGTAAATACCCAGTAGTGCAATTACGGGGTCAAAGGGTAGCTCTATTTTCAACTTTTTGAGAAATGTCCATGCTGTTTTCCAGAGTGGATGTACCAGATTGCATTACCACCAACAGTGTAGGTGGGTGCCCCTTTCTCCACATCTTCACCAGCATCTGTCATATCCTGACTTGTTAGCTTTAGCCATTCTGACTGGTGTGAGGTGGCTTCTCATTGTGGTTTTGATTTGTATTTGCCTGATGCTGAGTGGAGCACTTTTTCATGTATCTGTTGGCCATCTGGATGTCTTCTTTGCAGAAATGTCTGTTCATGACTTCTGCCCATTTCTTGATTGGATTATTTGTTCTTTAGGTGTTGAGTTTGATAAATTCTTTATAGACTTTGGATACTAGCCCTTTATCTGATATGTCATTTGCAAATATCTTCTCCCATTCTGTCAGTTTTGTTTTGGATTGTTAACTGTTTCCTTTGCTTTGCAAAAGCTTTTGATGTTAAGATCTTGATGATCTTGATGAAGTCCCAATAGTTCCTTTTTGCCCTTGCTTCCCTTGCCTTTTGAGTTGTTCCTAGGAAGAAGTTGCTGCGGCTTAGGTTGAAGAGGTTGCTGCCTGTATTCTCCTCAAGGATTTTGATGGATTCCTTTCTCACATTGAGGTCCTTCATCCATTTTGAGTCTATTTTCGAGTGTGGTGTAAGGAAATGGTCCAGTTTCATTTTTCTGCATGCGGCTGTCCAATTTCCCAACACCATTTGTTAAAGAGGCTGTGTTTTTTCCACTGGACATTCTTTCCTGCTTTGTCGAAGATTAGTTGACCATGGAGTTCAGGGCCTATTTCTGGGCTCTTTATACTGTTCCATTGATCTGTGTCTGTTTTTGTGCCAGTACCATACTGTCTTGATGATGACAGCTTTGTAATAGAGCTCGAAGTCGGGCGCCTGGGTTGGGCCGCTGCCTTCGGCTTGGGTCATGATCTCAGGGTCCTGGGATCGAGACCCGCATCGGGCTCTCTGCTCAGCGGGGGGCCTGCTTCCCTTCCCCTCTCTCTGCCTGCCTCTCTGACTGCTGTGATCTCTCTCTGTCAAATAAATAAATAAAATCTTTTTAAAAAAATAGAGCTCAAAGTCTGGAATTGTGATGCCATCAAATTTGGGTTTCTTTTTCAATATTCCTTTGACTATTCGAGGTCTTTTCTGGTTCCATATACATTTTAGGATTATTTGTTCCATTTCTTTGAAAAAAAAAAATGGATGGGATTTTGATAGGGATTGCATTAAACGTGTAGATAACTTTAGGTAGCATAGACATTTTCACTGTATTTGTTCTTCCAATCCATGAGCATGGAACATTTTTCCATTTTTTTGTGTCTTCTTCAATTTCTTTCGTGAGTACCTTATAGATTTCTGAGTACAGATTCTTTGCCTCTTTGATGAGGTTTATTCCGAGGTATCTCATGGTTTTGGGTGCAATTGTAAATGGGATTGACTCCTTAATTTCTCTTTCTTCTGTTGTGTTGCTGGTGTAAAGAAATGCAACTGCTTTCTGTACATTGACTTTATATCCTGACACTTCACTGAATTCCTGTACAAGTTCTAGCATATTTCGAGTCTTTTGGGTTTTCCATGTATTGTATCATATCATCTGCAAAGAGTGATAGTTTGACTTCTTCTTTGCCAATTTGGATGCCTTTAATTTCTTTTTGTTGTCTGATTGCTGAGACTAGGACTTCTAGTACTATGTTGAATAGCAGTGGTGATAATGGACATCCCTGCTGTGTTCCTGACCTTTGTGGAAAAGCTCTCAGGATTCTCCTTTGAGAATGATATTTGCGGTGGGTTTTTCATAGATGGCTTTGATGCTATTGAGGTATGTGCCCTCTATCCCTACACTTTAAAGAGTTTTTTTTTTTTTTAAGATTTTATTTACTTACTTGACTGACAGAGATCACAAGTAGGCAGAGAGGCAGGCTGAGCAGAGAGCCCAATGTGGGGCTCCATCCCAGGACACTGGGATCATGACATGAGGCAGAGGATTTAACCCACTGAGCCACCCAGGCGCCCCAACACTTTGAAGAGTTTTGATCAGGAAGGGATGCTGCACTTTGTCAAATGCTTTGTCAGCATCTATTGAGAGTATCATATGGTTCTTGTTCTTTCTTTTATTAATGTATTGTATCACATTGATTGATTTGTGGATGTCGAACCAATCTTGCAGCCCTATAAATCCCACTTGGTCATGGTGAATAATCCTTTTAATGTACTGTTGGATCCTATTGGCTAGTATTTTGGTGAGAATTTTCGCATCTGTGTTTATCAAGGATATTGGTCTATAGCTCTCTTTTTTGATGGGATCCTTGTCTGGCTTTGGGATCAAGGTGATGCTGGCCTCATAAAATGAGTTTGGAAGTTTTCCTTCCATTTCTATTTTTTGGAACAGTTTCAGGAGAATAGGAATTAGTTTTTCTTTAAATGTTTGGTAGAATTCCCCTGGGAAGCCGTCTGGCCCTGAGCTTTTGTTTGTTTGGAGATTTTTGACGACTGTGTCAATCTCCTTACTGGTTATGGGTCTGTTCAGGCTTTCTATTTCTTCCTGGTTCAGTTGTGGTAGTTTATATGTCTCTAGGAATGCATCCATTTCTTCCAGATCGTCAAATTTGCTGGTGTATAGTTGCTCATAATATGTTTTTATAATTATTTGCATTTCTTTGGTGTTGGTTGTGATCTCTCCTCTTTCATTCATGATTTTATTTATTTGGGTCCTTTCTCTTTTCATTTTGATAAGTCTGGCCAGGGGTTTATCAATCTTATTAATTTTTTCAAAGAGCCAGCTCCTAGTTTCATTGATTTCTTCTATTATTTTTGTTGTTGTTGTTTCTATTTCATTGATTTCTGTCCTGATCTTTATTTCTCTTCTCCTGCTGAGTTTAGGCTTTCTTTGTTGTTCTTTCTCCAGTTCCTTTAGGTGTAGTGCTAGGTTGTATATTTGAGACCTTTCTTGTTACTTGAGAAAGGCTTGTATCGGTATATATTTTCTTCTCAGGACTGTCTTTGCTGTGTCCCACAGATTTTGAACAACTGTATTTTCATTATCGTTTGTTTCCATGAATTTTTTTCAATTCTTCTTTAACCTCCTAGTTGACCCATTCATTCCTTAGAAGGATGCTCTTTAGTCTCCATGTATTTGGGTTTTCCCAAATTTCCTCTTGTGATTGAGTTCTAGCTTCAGAGCATTGTGGTCTGAAAATATGCAGGGAATGATCCCAATCTTTTGATACCAGTTGAGACCTGATTTATGAACTAGGATGTGATCTATTCTGGAAAATGTTCCATGTGCACTAGAGATGAATGTGTATTCTGTTGCTTTTGGATGGAATGTTCTGAATATATCTGTCATGTCCACCTGTTCCAGTGTGTCATTTAAGGCCTGTATTTTATTCTTGATCTTTTGTTTGGATGATCTATCCATTTCAGTGAGGGGGGTGTTAAACTCCTCTACTATTGTTCTATTACTATTGATGTGTTTCTTTGATTTTGTTATTAATTGGCTTATATAGTTGGATGCTCCAATATTAGGGGCATAGACATTTAAAATTGTTAGGTCTTCTTCTTTGGACAGACCCTTTGAGTATGACATAGTGTCCTTCCTCATCTCCTATTATAGTCTTTGGCTTAAAATCTAATTGATCTGAGATAAGGATTGCCACCCTAGCTTTCTTTTGATGTCCATTAGCATGATAAACTGTTTTTCAACCTCTCACTTTAAATCTGGATGTGTCTTTGGGTCTAAAATGAGTCTCTTGTAGACAGCATATTGATGGGTTTTGCTTTTTTATCCATTCTGATACCCTGTGTCTTTTGATTGGGACATTTACATTCAGGGTAACTACTGAAAGACATCAATTTGGTGCCGTTGTATTGCCTATAAGGTGACTATTACTGTATATTGTCTCTGTTCCTTTCTGGACTACTACTTTTAAGCTCTCTCTTTGCTTAGAGGACACCTTCAATATTTTCTGTATGGCTGGTTTGGTGTTTGAAAGTTCTTTTATTTTTTGTTTGTCCTGGAAGCTTTTTATCTCTCCATTTTCAATGATAGCTTAGCTGGATATAGTATTCTTGGCTGCATGTTTTATTCATTTAGTGGTCTGACTGTATCATGCCAGTTCTTTCTGGCCTGCCAGGTCTCTGTGGATAAGTCTACTGCCAATATAATGTTTTTACCATTGTATGTTACAGACTTCTTTTCCCGAGCTGCTTTCAGGATTTTCTCTTTGTGACTGAGATTTATAAGTTTTACTATTAGATGACAGGGTGTGGTCCTATTCTTATTGATTTTGAGGGGGGTTCTCCGTGCCTCCTGGATTTTGATGCTTGTTCCTTTTGCCTTATCAGGGAGATTCTCTCCAATAATTCTCTCAAATGTACCTTCTGCTCCCCTCTCTCTTTCTTCTTCTTCTGGAATCCAATTTATTCTAATGTTTCATCTTATGGTATCACCTATCTTTCGAATTCTCCCTTCGTGGTCCAGTAGTTGTCTCTTTTGCTCAGCTTCTTTATTGTCTGTCATTTGGTCTTCTATATCACTAATTCTCTCTTCTGCCTCATTTATCCTAGCAGTAAGAGCCTCCATTTTTGAATGCACCTCATTAATAGCTTTTTTGATTTCAGCTTGGTCAAATTTTAGTTCCTTTATTCCTCCAGAAAGGGCTTTTATTTCTTCAGACAGCGTTTCTCTAATATCTTCCATGCCTTTTTTGAGCTCAGCTATCACCTTGAGAATTGTCATTCTGAACTCTAGATCTGACATACTACTAATGTCCATATTGATTAGGTCTCTAACCTTCAGTACTGCCTCTTGTTTTTGTTTTTGTTTGGTTGTTTTTTTGTTTTTGTTTTTGTTTTTTTTTGGTGAGTCTTTCCGCCTAGTCATTTTATCCAGATAAGAATATATGAAAGAGAGAATAAAATACTAAATGGGTGGCAAAGACCCCAGGAAAATGTGTTAACCAAATCGGAAGAGACCCTAAATCATGGGGGTGGAAGAAAGGGGGTAAAAAGAAGTTCAGGGGAAAAAAAAGAAAAAAAAACACAAAAAAGAAAAAAAATATATAAGACTGGTGAATAGAACAGAGTCACCCACTTAATTTTAAGAGTATTTTGGTCTCTTAGAAGAAACTACCTCCCCAAATTTTAAAGAATGAAAAAAAGATATATATATATATATATATAATATATATATATATATATATATATATACGTATATATATACGTATATATATATATATATATGTATATATATATATATATATATATATATACATACGTACACACACACACAAAATAAGGGTAAACATGATGAAGGAATGGAATATGAATATAAAGAGGAAATTTTTTAAAAAAAATTCTAAAAAAGGACTTGATAAGATAAGTTGGTTGGGAGAATAAAGAAAAAGAAAGTGGAGAGAATTTGCTCAGGCTGGAGAGTAGAACAAAGCCCTGTGCTAGATTTAGGGTATATTTTGGTCTATTAGAAGAAGTTGTATTCCAAGATTTTTTAGAAGAAAAAACCCTATAAACTTACAAAAAATAAAGTTAGATACAATGAAGGATAAAATATAATAATGAAGGTTCAAAAAGATTTTTTTAATGAATGGTATTGTTTTTTTTTTTTAAAGGTTTTATTTATTTATTTGACAGACAGAGATCACAAGCAGGCAGACAGGCAGGCAGAGAGAGGGAGAGGAGGAAGCAGTTCACTTTGGGGAGCTTTTGTTCCTTGAATGCTTTCTGTAGAGTTTGGAGGATGGGAATGGAAATGGTGGTCTCCCAATCTCTGGTCCCGAGGAGCCAAGAGCTCATGGCCCCACCCCTTAGTGCACCCTCAGAGAAAAGCGCTCAATCACTCCTGTCTCCCTGGCCTCCAGCTGTGCTTTGAGCTCACCCAGCCTATGACCAAGCGTCTCTGTCTCTGGCACACAGCCCCACCTGGTCTCCAAACCTAGCAGATTCCTGTGCTTTTCCAGGAAGGTCTCCTCAGATCTTGTGGGGTCCCTGCTCAAAGAGCAGTGGTCTGACTATGCCATGGATCACAATTTCAGGTAATCGCGGGTTGAGAGCTCACTCCTTGGCTCCATCTCTGTAGCCAGCTTCCCTGCTCTAATACTTGCGAGCTCTGTGACACTCAGACACCCCTGATCCTTCTGTGACCCCACAGGACCTGAGACCACACTGTCCCAGCATGGCCTTCACCCTGGCTTTGCCTCTGGAGGGATATCCCTCAGTGGAGCATACTTTTAAAAGTTCTGATTTTGTGCTCCATTGCTCTGCCACTTGCTGGGAGCTGGCCCCTCCCCCCATGGTCTATCTTCTGTGGCTTCTGTGGCTTTGGATTCACTTCACCGCAGGTCCTACCTTTCAGAAAGTGGTCGATTTGCTGTTTTTAGAATTGCTGCTCTTCTTCTCTTCAATCTCCTGTTGGATTTGTAGGTGTTTGGAATGGTTTGATACACTGTCTAGCTGATCTCCTGCTACCTGATGTTATCTCAGCCTGCTACTCTTCCCTATTCATTCATTTTTGCATTCAACAAATACATGTTGAATGCCTACTCCCTCCAGACAGTCTTCTAGGTACTCCTTTTTTTTGTTTTTTTCTGTAAGGTTTTATTTATATATTTGGCAGAGAGAGAGCACAGACTAGGGGGATGGCAGAGGGAGAGGAAGAAGTAAGCTCTCCACTGAGCAGGGAGCCCAACATGAGGGGTCAGATCTCAGGACTCTGGGATTATGACCTGAGCTGAAGGCTGACGCTTAACTGATTGAGCCACCCAGAAGCAACCCTAGAGTTTCTTATTTCAGGTTTTATCTTCCCAGCTGACCACTCCGTGGTACAGGAATCAAGGGTAACTTTTAGCTCCAAAATCCAGCTTTTCTGTGTCTGCTCAACCTTTGGAAACTCTATTCCTTTGCTCTATTGTTTGCGAAGGAAACAAGGTTGCTGGGAACACAGGAGATAAGGTGGAATCTGTACCTATGTGCCACTTTTTTCATACATGGCATTTATTAGTTTTTCACATTTTTATTTAAATTCTAGTCAACAAAATGTAACATTGTTTCTGAATTTAGTGATTCATCAGTTACATATAACACCCAGTGCTCACCATAACAAATGCCCTCTTTAATACCCATCACTCATTTAGCCCATCCCTCACCCACTTCCCTCCATCAACCCTTATTTTGTTCTCTATCATTAACAGTCTCTTAGGATTTGCTTCCTCTTTCTTTATTTTCCCTTCCCATATATTCATCTCTTTTGTTTCCTATATATTTTTTTTAAGATTTTATTTATTTATTTGACAGAGAGAGATCACAAGTAGGCAGAGAGGCAGGCAGAGAGAGAGGGAGAAGCAGGCTCCCTACCGAGCAGAGAGCCTGATGTGGGGCTCGTTGCAGGGCTCGATGCGGGGCTCGATCCCAGGACCCTGAGATCAGGACCCGAGCCTAAGGCAGAGGCCTAGCCCACTGAGCCATCCAGGTGCCCCTCCTATATTTCATATATGAGTGAAATCATATGGTATTTGTCCTTCTCTGACTTATTTTGCTTAGCATAATACACTCTTGCTTTATCCATGTCATTGCAAATGGCAAGATTTAATTCTTTTTTATGGCTGAGTAATATTCTGTTGTAAATATATACCACAGTTCCTTTATGTATTCATCAGTTGATGGATATTTGGGCTATCTCCATAATGTGGCTACTGTAGATAATGCTATATAAATATCAGGTGCATGTACCCCTTCAAATATGTATTTTTTATCCTGTGGGTAAATAGCTAGTAGTATAATTGCTGGATCATTGGGTAGTTCTATTTTTAACTTTTTTGGGTCCCTCCACACTATCTTCCAGAGTGGCCGTACCAGTTTGCATTGTCACCAACAGTGTAAGAGGGTTCCCCTTTCTCTGCATCCTCACCACATCTGTTGTTTCCTGTGTTGTTAATTTTGATTAACATTGCTTTGTATGATTAACATACAATGTATTACATGTACATTTTGATGTTTCAAAATACATATATACCCATGAAACCATCATTACAATCAAAGTAATGAACACATTACTTACTCCAAAATGTTTTCTCATATTATCCTGCATTTCCCTGTACCCCTTCCCCAATCCAGAAGCCAATGATTGGCTTTTGATACAACAGGTTAGTTGACATTTTCTAGATTTCCAAATAAATGGAAATATAATATGTGATTGTCTGGCTATTTTACCTAGTATAATTATTTTAAAATTTATCCATATTGTTGTGTAGATGCTTAGTTCTTTCATTTGGGTTGCTGAGTGGTTGTCCATTGAATGGATATATAATAATTAGTTTATCCATTCATCTCTTGATGAACCCTTGGATTGCTTCCAGTTTTTAGCTATTATAAATAAAGCTGTCATGAACATTCATGTATAAATCTTTGTATGAGCACATTTTCTATTCACTTTGGTAAATACGTGGAAGTGGAATAGCTGAATTGTAATGGTAGATATCTCTATAACTTCTTAAGACAGTGACAAACTATTTTTCCAAAGTGATTGTACCCTTTTATATTTATACATGCAGGATAGGAATTTTAATTCCTCCACATTCTTGCAGTTAGTATAATCAATATAATTTATTTCTTCTAAGATTTTATTTAAACTCAAGTTAGTTAACATATAGTATAGTATTGGTTTCAGGAGTAGAATTTAGTGGTTCATCACTTATGTATAACACCCAGTACTCATCACAAGTGCCCTCCTTAATGCCCATTAGCCATTTAACCCCCTCCAGCAACCCTGTTTGTTCTTTATAGTTAAGAGTTTTTTATGGTTTGCCTCCCTCTCTGTTTTTATCTTATTTTATTTTTCCTTCCCTTCCTCTATGTTCATTTGTTTTGTTTCTTAAATTCCACATATGAATGAAATCATATATATGTCTCTGAGTGGTGCATATGCTCCTTTGAATCACTATTTTTGTATCCCATATATAAATAGTAGCGCAATTGCTGGGTTATAAGGTAGTTCTATTTTTAACTTTTTGAGGCCTCTCCATACTGTTTTCCAGAGTGGCTGCACCAAATTGAAATTCACCAGCCGTGTAAGAGGATTCCCCTTTCTCCCCATCCTCGCCAACATCTATTGTTTCCCGAGTTAATTTTAGCCATTCTAAAAGGTGTGAGGTGGTAGCTCATTGTGGTTTAAATTTATATTTCCGGGCGCCTGGGTGGCTCAGTGGGTTAAGCCGCTGCCT
Source organism: Mustela lutreola (assembly GCF_030435805.1). NCBI lineage: Eukaryota > Metazoa > Chordata > Mammalia > Carnivora > Mustelidae > Mustela > Mustela lutreola. The sequence continues at coordinate 80,383,701 of NC_081308.1, forward strand.
TCGGCTCAGGTCATGATCTCAGGGTCCTGGGATCGAGTCCCGCATCGGGCTCTCTGCTCAGCGGGGAGCCTGCTTCTCTCTCTCTCTCTCTGCCTGCCTCTCTATCTACTTGTGATTTCTCTCTGTCAAATAAATAAATAAAATCTTTAAAAAAAAATAAATTTATATTTCCCTGATGATGAGTGATGTTGAGTATATTTTCACGTGTCTGTTACCCATTTGTATATCTTCTTGGAGATACTGTACATTTTTTGACTGGGTACATTTTTTTGTGGATTTTTTGGATGTTTTTTGGGTTTTGGGGGGTGTTTGATAAGTTCTTTATAGATTTCATATAATAGCCTGACTAGACTTATCTAATAAGTCATTTGCAAATATTTTCACCCATTCCATTGTTTGCCTTTTTGTTTTGTTGATTGTTTAATTTACTGTGAAGAAGCTTTATATCTTGATGAAGTCCCAATAGTTCATTTTTATACAATTCTTTTTAAGATTTTATTTATTTATTTGACAGAGAGAAATCACAAGTAGACGGAGAGGCAGGCAGAGAGAGAGAGAGGGAAGCAGGGTCCCCGCTGAGCAGAGAGCCCAATGCGGGACTCGATCCCAGGACCCTGAGATCATGACCTGAGCCGAAGGCAGCGGCTTAACCCACTGAGCCACCCAGGTGCCCCCCCAATAGTTCATTTTTGCTTTTGTTTCCCTTGTATCTGGATATAAGACTGTAAGAAGTTGCTATGGCCGATGTCAAAGAGGTTGCTACTTGTGTTCTCCTCTAGGATTTTTACAGTTTCCTATATTACATTTAGGTCTTTCATCCATTATGAGTTTATTTTGTGTACGGTATAAGGAAGAGGTCCAGTTTCATTCTTCTACATATTGTTGCCCAGTTTTCCCAACACCACTTGTTGAAGAGACTGTCTTTTTTCCATTAGATATTCTTTCCTACTTTGTCAAAGATTAGCTGTCCATAAAGTTGTGAGTCTATTTCTGAGTTGTCTATTCTGTTCCTTTGATCTATGTGTCTGTTCCTGTGCTAGTAACTTACTGTCTTGATGATTACAGCTTTGTCATACTGCTTGAAGTCCAAAGTGATAATGCCTCCAGCTTTGGTTTCCTTTTTCAACATTACTTTGGCTATTCAGGGTCTTTTCTGGTTCCATACATATTTTAGAATTGTTTGCTCCAGCTTTGTGAAAGATATTACTATTATTTTGATAGGTATTGCATTGAATGTATAGATTGCTTTGGGTATTATAGACATTTTAACAATGTTTGGTCTTGTCATCAGCCTGGAATGTTTTTCCATTTCTTTGGGCCTTCCTCAATTTCTCTCATAAGTGTTCTATAGTTTTCATCATACAGATCTTTTACCTCTTTGGTTCGGTATATTCCAGGGTATCTTATGGTTTTGGTGCAATTGTAAATAGGATCAATTCCTTGATTTCTCTTTTTGCTGCTTCATGATTGGTATATGGAAATGAAACAGATTTCTGTATGTTGATTTTTATATCCCATGACTTTGTTGAACTCATGTACCAGTTCTAGCAATGTTTTGGTGGAGTCTTTCAGGTTTTCTACATAGAGTATCATGTCATCAACAAAGAGTAAAAGTTTGACTTCTTTGCCAATTTGGATGCCTTTTATTTCTTTTTGTTGTCTAATTGCTGAGACTAGGAGACTTCTAGTACTATGTTGATGTGATAAGAGTGGACATCCCTGTTGTGTTCCTGACATTAGGGAAAAGCTCTCAGTTTTTCTCCATTGAGGATGATATTAGCTGTTGGTGTTTTGTATATGGCCTTTGTAATGTTGATATATATTCTTTTTTAAAAAAGATTTTATTTATTTGACAGAGAGAAATCACAAGTAGGCAGAGAGGCAGGCAGAGAGAGAGAGAGGGAAGCAGGCTCCCCGCCGAGCAGAGAGCCTGATGTGGGACTCGATCCCAGAATCCTGAGATCATAACCTGAGCTGAAAGCAATGGCTTAACCCACTGAGCCATCCAGGCGCCCCATGTAATGTTGATATATATTCTTAATATCCCTCTTTCCTTGAGGGTTTTTTTTTTTTTAATCAAGAAAGGTATTTTGTCAAATGCTTTTTCTGCATCTAGTATAATCAGTCTTTAATTGTAATCATTCTAATAGGTACCAAATGGTATCTCATTGTGGTTTATTTAGTATTTACCAGATGAGTAATGTCATTAAGAAAAAAATTTAATTTAATTTAATAAAAGAGAAACTTCATGTACTTATTAGCCACCTTATATGTTCTTGAGTGAAATTTCTGTTCAAATTCTTTTCCTATTTTCTCAAGGGTCTTTAGGCCACCTTCGAGTATGCTAATTTAACGGAAGGATTCAGAAGACTCACAACAGGTTTTACTCATAGCTAACATTTCTTAGAGCAAGAGAAACAGGAACAAGATATCCATTGGGTGGAGTCCAGAGTTATTTCCACAACCCTTCCCACATAGAGTCACACAGGATATACTTTTTCTCTGGCTACGAAGTACAAGGACATATGTGAAGACTCTTTGTACAGGGAAGCACATTCAAGTCAGAGTTCAAGGCTTTTATGGAGGGCTGCATACACAGATATACCCTGATATGTAACTAGCTATGGTAACCAAAACTCATAACCCCAACAATGAAATCGTGTGCACATCATCAGTCTTAATGTTTGTGAAAAGCAATTCTTACAAGACAGTATAACATGGTCCTTTGCTCCAGGTGTATACAATAAAATCTTCAATCGTTAACAGAAAGAAACATCAAATACAAATTCCCACAGGTTGTACAATGATTAGATGGCTCTGAGCTCTCTTGGAGATGTGTGAGGAGTGAGCAATAAGACCTGCTGTGTTAACTCTTTCCTCACACCCATTTTATTATTGGTTGTTAGTTTATTATTGAATTCTAGGAGTTTATAATATATTCTATAAATAATCCTTTATTAAATATATGGTTTATAAAGATTTTTCCCAGTTTTTGGTTTGTCCTTTTATTCTCCTAACACTATCTTTTGAATAGCAGAAATTTTTAATATTGATTAAGTTCAATTTACCAATTTGCTGTTTTATGTATTGTGTTTTAGGTATCATTTCTAAGAAATCTGTGCAAAACCCAAGATTTTAAATATTGTTTTCCTGTTTCCTTCTAGCATTTTTATAGTTTCAGGTTTTTAGGTCTATGAACATACAGAAATCTGTTTCATTTCCATATACCAGACATTTAGGTCTATGAATCATTTTGAGTTAATTTTTTTATATGATTCAACCTTTAGTATTTTAAAGCAAATCTTTGATATCAGATCTTTTCACCCATAAATATTTGGTACATATCTCAAGCAGATGAGGAAAATTTCGAAAACATAATCCCAATACCTTTGTCATAATTACTTACTAGCATATGGTACTCAATCTGTGTTCAAATTTCCCCAAATTATCTTTTTGTTTGTTTAAGATCCAAACAAAATAAGCATATTGCATTATGTTGGCATGTTTCTTAAATCTCCAGTAATCTCTAACAGTTGCCTTATCCAATTTTCCTACATCATTTTTTGTAGTAATAATCCAGGTCACTTATGCTAAGAAATTTCCACATTCTGGATTTGGTGGTTTTAAACATATTGCTCTGCCATTTCTTGATTTATCAATTTCTGGGATTACATATTATTAGACATTATATATTTACTTTGTGCTATGAAAGATGAGGATCTGGCTTAAATAACTACTTTCTACTTACCTCTCTTTCATTATCCATTTAACATCTTTAACAATGAAATAAACATAGAAGATTTTTGAAGAATTAATATGTGTGGCTATTTGCTTCTTCCCAGAAATATCTCAGAAGATCTGATAGTATTGAATGAAAGAAGGGAAGGCCTATTGAATTACTGTTCAGTTGTGGCTTCAACTTAGTACATTGTGGTGCCACTTAGAAGAAGATGAATAGGTTTACAGAAGGGACTGGGGATACAGGAGAAAATAAATTCAGTTTTTGACACTGAGACATGGGGTACTTTAAACAATCAAGTAGACATGTCTAATTGGACATCCAGATGTCCACTAGAATTATGGATCTGGAGATTAGGAGAGAGATGTGGGCTTGAGGTACAGATTTGAAAGTCATCAGTTTTATGGGTGATACCTGAAGCCATGGCATGGATTATATTGCCCAGGGAATGTGTAAAGAGTAAGGAAAGAGGATGACAAAAAACCCTCAGGAACACCAAGATTTAAGGAGACAAATAGTTGTTACAATATGTGATGAATACCATAATAAAAACATGCATGAGATACCTTAGTGACTCAAAATAAGATTGATCAACTGGGTGAGGGAAAGTTAACATAAAAATTTTTACTTTGGTTTAGATACTGAAGAATATATCAAAGTGTGCCAGTGGGATGAGAGGCAGGAAAATGAACAAACTCATCTACTTTACAAGGAAAGCAGAGGATTTTAAACGAGAAGTCTTTCAACTATTCTCTACCCTGACACACCTATGTCTAAAGCAGTGTTCCTCAAAATGTGGTAAACAATTCACTTGGAAGAGAATCACACAGGGGCTTTGTAAAAATGCATATTATTGGGTTTTAGGCCTACTGAATCAGATTTATTGGGGAGGAAGGCACTGAGGAATCTGCACTTCATTTATTTATTTATTTTTTTTTTAAAAGATTTTATTTATTAATTTGACAGAGAGAAATCACAAGTAGACGGAGAGGCAGCCGGAGAGAGAGAGAGAGGGAAGCAGGCTCTCTGCTGAGCAGAAAGCCCGATGCGGAACTCGATCCCAGGACTCTGAGATCATGACCTGAGCAGAAGGCAGCGGCTTAACCCACTGAGCCACCCAGGCGCCCCAAGAATCTGCACTTTAAACAAGTACCCTAAATGATTCTGAAGCAGATGGTTTGTATACAACATTTTGTACAGTGTGACCAAGAGAACTTACAGCTAAAGTAGGATGGATGAGGCCAAAGAATTGTGATCAAGTTGCTCTCTTCTTGCTAGTTTTAGCAGGAAGGCCCTAGTGGGAAAATGGGGAACTTGGAGGTTTTGTAAGAGTATAATTGACTCAATCTGTTTTTCTATATTTAGAAGGAAAAATGAACCAGGTAAGACTGAGAGCAGAGGAGTTTTCCTCTGAGCTGGTTCCAAGTCAACCAGGAAGAACATACAGGCACCTTGATGAAAAAGAAACCAAGAACTGATTTTGTTGATTGAATGTAGTCATTAAAACAACAACCAGCAACACACCCATGAATTCCCCTAATTTTGTTTTCACTTTTTAGCTGGCTATCTGGAATTTTATACTCAGCTCCTCCTAGTGAATTCATCTTACCTGAAGTCAGTAAATGTTTAGTTTCTCATTTAGCCAATAATTCCAGGGATAAAAATTCCATATTTCCTATAATTTTTATCCTAAAAAGAGGGAATTATTGTTCAATCATAAAATGTTTCTGTGTCTTCATAAAAAGATAACTATATGTTTGGGAATATATTATTTGAAGTACACAGTGAAATAGATTACTCTTGAGAATTCATTTGTGCCTTTAAGGAATCCCAGGGATGTACTTTCAAACTCTGATTGCTTATGAATATTCTACTATCACTAGAAATACTATTCTTCCGAGAAATCGGCAAATTAATTTCATTACTCTGCCAAAGTCGCTATCTACATGGCTCTCCAGAACTGGGAATATCTTGCTAGAAATACACTAAGTTCAAAAGATTTTAACATATTACTTTGTTTTGAGAAAAGGTGTATTTCTATTTTTCTCTGAAATATTTCTAGAAAAAATCAGATCATAAACCCAATTGCTTCATTTAAAAAGACACTATGATAAAATTAAGTCAATTCTGATTCCAAAATTAAACATGAAGAATAAGATTTCATAAGAGAATAATTCTTCTCTTTGTATATTTATCAATGCTATTTATCATTCATAACTTTCTAAGATACAGCTCCTGGCTCATATATTATGCTAGTAAGTTTGTAACGTAAGAGAAACAGATGATAGTTTTATCTAGTTCATTTAGTGATGTGTGTGGTATGATAAATATGGTATCTATTTGATACTCACACTTATGTTAGAAGATGCTTTAGAAAGTATAGGATGTGATGAGGGAATAAACTGTCACTTCTACTGTGACTCTACCCAAGAGCTGAGGAATTACGTTTTATAAAAAAGAACCATGAGACCTAGAGAGAGGAGAGACAGAATATAGAATTGTTGGTGTGCATGTAAATATTTATGAAGGAAAGACACTAGAGAAATATAAATACTGGACCACCATAAAATTATATTTTCTGTACAAAAGAGCCTCTAATATAGTGTATATAAATATTCCCATAGGACTATGAGAGCTTTTTAAAATTCCATACTTACCAAACAATCTTTCAGTTACTATATTAGTTGTTATGAACAGACTGCGTGGCTTAAATGAAAATTTATTTTCTTGCATTTCTGGTGGTTGGAAGTCTCAGACTTGGCAGGGTTGATTTCTTGTCAGGTCTCTGTCCCTGTCCTCAACTTGCAGATGGCCATCTTTTCCTTGTATCTTCACATGGTCTTCCTCTGTGTGTCTTTGTCCTAGATTTTTCTTAGAAGAACATGAGTCATATTGGATTAAGGGATATCCTACTGACCTCATTTCACATTTTTTAAGACACTATCAACAAAAAAGTCATATTCTGAGATACTAGGGACTTCAGCATATAAATTTTATGAGGATACAATTCAGCACATAGCAATAAATAATAAATTAATACAAAGAAAGGTTGCTCATAATTTTGCACATAATTTTAAACTCATATTTTTGGCAAAATCTTGCTGACTGTGAGTTACCTTTCTAAAGTCTGATCTGCAAGGGAAATCAGCAACTATTCCTGAATATCTGTTCTGGGCACTGGCATAGGTGCTAGGGCTAGAAGACCAAGGAAACACATTCCTTGTTCTTTTTTTTTTTTTAAAGGATCCTTTTTTTTTTTTTTTTTAAAGATTTTATTTATTTGACAGACAGAGATCACAAGTAGGCAGAGAGGCAGGCAGAGAGAGAGATAGGGAAGCAGGCTTCCCGCTGAGCAGAGAGCCAGATGCAGGCCAATCCCAGGACCCTGGGATCATGACCTGAGCTGAAGGCAGAGGCTTTAACCCACTGAGCCACCCAGGTGCCCCCACATTTCTTGTTCTTGAGGAACTTTCAGTCTAAAGGATGGAACACAATATAAACAAGCAAGTATAACAAAATGTGTTGAATATTACTACAGAGGAAATGCTATAGTGAAGGAGCAAATTAGCTATACCCATGGTGACTCAATCAAGGTAAAAGAAAATATTAAGCTCCAGAATATTGCCTAATTAATACTACTGCATAAGGTATTGGAGCTTATTATTTTTAGGACTTAAATTACTTATCTATTTAGTGTTTTGCTAAACTCTTAAAACTTGATTGACCTATTTTTTCTAGAAAACTTATAAAATGCTGTTTTTATCTGTAGAAAAAATCATCTTAAATATGTTCATTTTTGTATTAATGTGATGGTCATGACTGCAGTGTGATCCAAATTAAAAACCAGTCTTGACTGGCTTTCATAAGTTAAGCCATCATTGAACTCAAGGCTATATATAAGAACTCTGAAATCCAATGACAGTTAAAACAATGTATACCTGAATTGTTTGCTAAGACTAGAATAATCCCTAATGATATACAAGAACTGGGATACAAAAGTAGAAAGATAACCCAACTCATTATCAAGTACTTTATCACTTAGCAGATACCTATCTTATAAAAGTTATCCTACAAATCTATAAATATACTAGTGAATCTTCATTATAGATCTTCTTTTTAGTCTTTCAAAGATGTTATTAGAAGTAGAAGAAGACTTTTGGTTAGCAGGTGTCACAAAGAAAAGGACAAAAATCCTCTTTTGAGTTGTATATTTAAAATGATATGAGTCTAACAAAAAGATATATAGCATGACAAATGCTAATTTAAGGACAAAATTGTTAAGGGTTGATAAATCCATTCCATAAAGAAACCAATGGTTTCTTCCTATTGATGTCTTCTTCTTCAGCTTTCTTGAAATAAAATGCATAGCTATATGACTGAGATTTGAAAAAATAAAATGAGAAAGTTCAACTAAATTAATTTTATGGTCCTTGTCAAGAACTGAAGAGTCTGAAATTTTACTCTAGGTACAAGTTAACAAATTCATAGATGCTGGCAGAAGACACAAAACTCTAGGGTCACAGTCAAAGAATAGTTTATTAACACCAGCAATAGCAGTTGCTGGAATATCAGTATTTGTACCATTTCCCTGGGCCCCAATTCCCACAGCATTACTGACTAGAAGATTCCATGCAGTAAGGTACATTATGGGGGGGGGGGGTCTTGAGTTTGTCATTTATAATGGACAGCAATCTCTGGAGGAAAACAGTATCTCTGTTTTCTATGGCTGTTCACCATATAAAATTAATTCTAAACTGAGATATAATTCACATACCATAACCCTTTCCAAGTAAACAATGCAGTGGTTATTGGTATATTCACAAAATTGTGCAGCCATCACCATTTTATAATGCCTGAACATTTTCTATCATCTGAAAATTAAACCTAATGCACATTAGTCATTTCTCAGTCCCCCTCCTCCAAACCCCTGGGAACTACTAACTTACTTTTGTCTCTCTAGATTTGTCTATTCCAGACATTTCATGTAAATGGAGTCACACAATATGTGACCCTTCTGTGACAGGCTTCCTTCACTTACCATAATGTTTTCAAGGTTCATCCATGTTGTAACATGAATCAGTTATTTTTTTATAGCTGAATAATAGCTGTTGTATGGATATAACACATTTTATTCATCTATTCATAAGTTGATGGACATTTGCGTTGTTTATATCTTTTGATTATTGTGAATAATGGTGGCACAAATATTCATATATAAGTTTTTGTGAGGACATACAGTTTCTATACACTTGGTTACCCAACTAAGAGTAAAATTCCTGAGTCATATGGCAACTCTATGTTTAACTTTTAAAAAAACTGCCAAACAGCTTTCACCTCTGGGGCTAGAGATTGGAGTGTTGTCATTTTAATCCCTTACCCCCCAGTGCTGAAAGCCTTCAGGGAGCAAAAGAGTGCCATGCAGTGCAGTCTGGAGCTGCTTACACTGAGCCCAGCTACCTGGCAAAAGGGATGCAACTCCATCTGGGCAAAGACACATGAGAATCAGGGCAAGAGGGCCCTCCCCCAGAAGACCAGCCGGAACATCTGGCTAATACCAAGTTTATGGATGATAGAGAATTACAAAACCTCAGCTATTATGGAAAACTGTATATAGCATTCATATTTTTGAAGAGTGATAGTTTGACTTCTTCTTTGCTGATCTGGATGCCTTTAATTTCCTTTTGTTGTCTGATTGCTGAGGCTAGGACTTCTAGTACTATGTTGAAAAGCAGTGGTGATAATGAACATCCCTGCTGTGTTCCTGACCTTAGTGGAAAAGCTTTCAGTTTTTCTCCATTGAGAATGATATCTGCAGTGGGTTTCTCAAAAATAGCTTTGATAATATTGAGGTATGTGCCCTCTATCCCTACACTTTGAAGAGTTTTAATCAGGAAGGGATGCTGTACTTTGTCAAATGCTTTGTCAGCATCTATTGAGAGTATCCAATGGTTCTTGTTCTTTCTTTTATTGATGTGTTGTATCACATTGATTGACTTGCGGATGTTGAGCCAACCTTGCAGCCCTGGAATAAATCCACTTGGTCATGGTGAATACTCCTTTTAATGTACTGTTGAATCCTATTGGCTAGTATTTTGGAGAGAATTTTCGCATCTGTGTTCATCAAGGATATTGGTCTATAGCTCTCTTTTTTGATGGGATCCTTGTCTGGTTTTGGGATCAAGGTGATGCTGGCCTCATAAAATGAGTTTGGAAATTTTCCTTCCATTTCTATTTTTTGGAACAGTTTCAGGAGAATAGGAATTAGTTTTTCCTTAAACATTTTGTTGAGGGGCGCCTGGGTGGCTCAGTGGTTTGGGCCTCTACATTCAGCTCGGGTCATGATCTCGGGGTCTGGCATCGAGCCCCGCGTCGGGCTATCTTCTTGGCGGGGAGCCTGCTTCCCCCTCTCTCTCTGCCTGCCTCTCTGCCTACTTGTGATCTCTGTCTATCAAAAAAAAAAAATGTTTGGTAGAATTCCCCCAGAAATCCATCTGGACCTGGGGTTTTGTTTGCTTGGAGATTTTTTTTTAAAAGATTTTATTTATTTTTTTGACAGAGATCACAAGTAGGCAGAGAGGCTGGCAGAGAGAGAGAGAAAGGGAAGCAGGCCCCCTGCTGAGCAGGGAGCCCGATGCGGGACTCAATCCCAGGACCCTGAAATCATGACCTGAACCGAAGGCAGCGGCTTAACCCACTGAGCCACACAGGTGCCCTGTTTGGAGGATTTTAATGACTGGTTCAATCTCCTTACTGGTTATGGGTCTGTTCAGGCTTTCTATTTCTTATGGGTTCAGTTGTGGTAGTTTATATGTTTCTAGGAATGCATCCATTCCTTCCAGATTGTCCAATTTGTTGGCATAGAGTTGCTCATAGTATGTTCTTATAATTGTTTGTATTTCTTTGGTGTTAGTTGTGATCTCTCCTCTTTCATTCATGATTTTATTTATTTGGGTCCTTTCTCCTTTCTTTTTGATAAGTTTGGCCAGGGGTTTATCAATTTTATTAATTCTTTCAAAGAACCAGCTCCTAGTTTCCTAGATTTGTTCTAATTTTCTTTTTTTTTTTTTTTTTGGTTTCTATTTCATTGATTTCTGCTCTGATCTTTATGATTTCTCTTCTCCTGCTGAGTTTAGGGTTTCTTTCTTGTTCTTTCTCCAGCTCCTTTAGGTGTAGGGTTAGGTTGTGTACCTGAGACCTTTCTTGTTTCTTGAGAAAGGCTTGTACCGCTATATATTTTCCTCTCAGGACTGCCTTTATTGTGTCCCACAGATTTTGAACCATTGTGTTTTCATTATCATTTGTTTCCATAATTTTTTTTTTAAGATTTTATTTATTTATTTGTCAGAGAGAGAGTGAGTGAGAGCGAGCACAGGCAGACAGAGTGGAAGGAAGAGTCAGAGGGAGAAGCAGGCTCCCTGCTGAGCAAGGAGCCCGATGTGGGACTCGATCCCAGGACGCTGGGATCATGACCTGAGCCGAAGGCAGCTGCTTAACCAACTGAGCCACCCAGGCGTCCCATGTTTCCATAATTTTTTTCAATACTTCTTTAATTTCCTGGTTCACCCATTCATCCTTTAGAAGGATGCTGTATAGTCTCCATGTATTTGGGTTCTTTCCAAACTTCCTCTTGTAGTTGAGTTCTAGCATCAGAGCATTGTAGTCTGAAAATATGCAGGGAATGATCCCATCTTTTGATACCAGTTGAGTCCTGATTTAGGACTGAGGATGTGATCTATTCTGGAGAATGTTCCATGTGCACTAGAGAAGAATGTGTATTCTGTTGCTTTGGGATGAGATATTCTGAATACATCTGTGATGTCCATCTGGTCCAGTGTGTCATTTAAGGTCTTTATTTCCTTGTGGATCTTTTGCTTGGATGATCTGTCCATTTCAGAGAGGGGAGTGTTAAAGTCCCCTACTATTATTGTATTATTGTTGATGTGTTTCTTTGATTTTGTTATTAATTGGTTTATATAGTTGGCTGCTCCCACATTGGGGCATAGATATTAAAAATTGTTAGATCCTCTTGTTGGACAGATCCTTTGAGTATGATATAGTGTCCTTCCTCATCTCTTATTAAAGTCTTTGGCTTAAAATCTAATTTATCTGATATAAGGATTGCCACCCCAGCATTCTTTTGTTGTCCATTAGCACAGTAAATTCTTTTCCACCCCCTTACTTTAAATCTGGAGGTGTCTTCGCGCTTAAAATGAGTTTCTTTTAGGCAACATATAGATGGGTTTTGTTTTTTTATTCATTCTGATACCCTGTGTCTTTGATTGAAGCATTTAGCCCATTAACATTCAGGGTAACTATTGAGAGATATAAATTTAGTGCCATTGTATTGCCTGTAAGGTGACTGTTCCTATATATTGTCTCTGTTCCTTTCTGATCTACCACTTCTAGGCTCTCTCTTTGCTTAGAGGACCCCTTTCAAGATTTCCTATAGAGCTGGTTTGGTGTTTGTAAACACTTTCAGTTTTTGTTTGTCCTGGAAGCTTTTAATCTCTCCTTCTATTTTCAATGATAGCCTTGCTGGCTATAGTATTCTTGGCTGCATGTTTTTCTCGTTTAGTGCTCTGAATATATCATGCCGGCTCTTTCTTGCCTTCCAGGTCTCTGTGGATAAATCTGCTGCCAATCTAATATTTTTACCATTGTATGTTACAGACTTCTTTTCCCGGGCTGCTTTCAGGATTTTCTCTTTGTCACTAAGACTCGTAAATTTTACTATTAGGTGACGGGGTGTGGACCTATACTTATTGATTTTGAGGGGCGTTCTCTGCACCTCCTGAATTTTGCTGCTTGTTTCCATCGTCATATTGGGGAAATTCTCCCCAATAATTCTCTCCAGTATAACTTCTCCCCTCTTTCTTTCTTCTTCTTCTGGAATCCCAATTATTCTAATGTTGTTTCATCTTATGGTGTCACTTATCTCTCGAATTCTCCCCTCGTGGTCCAGTAGCTGTTTGTCCCTCTTTTGTTCAGCTTCTTTCTTCTCTGTCATTTGGTCTTCTATATCACTAATTTTTTCTTCTGCCACATTTATCCTAGCAGTGAGAGCCTCCTTTTTTTTTTTTTTTTTAAGATTTTATTTATTTATTTGACACAGAGAGATCACAAGTAGGCAGAGAAGCAGGCAGAGAGAGAGGAAGGGAAGCAGGCTCCCTGCTCTCAGCAGGGAGCCCGATGCGGGACTCGATCCCAGGACCCTGAGATCATGACCTGAGCTGAAGGCAGCGGCTTAACCCACTGAGCCACCCAGGCGCCCCGAGAGCCTCCATTTTTGATTGCACCTCATTAATAGCTTTTTTGATTTCAACTTGGTTAGATTTTAGTTCTTTTATTTCTCCAGAAAGGGCTTTTATATCTCCCGAGAGGGTTTCTCTAATATCTTCCATTCCTTTTTCGAGCCCGGCTAGAACCTTGAGAATTGTCATTCTAAATTCTAGATCTGACATATTACCAATGTCTGTATTGATTAGGTCCCTAGCCTTCGGTACTGTCTCTTGTTCTTTCCTTTGTGGTGAATTTTTCTGCCTTGTCATTTTGTCCAGATAAGAGTATATGAAGGAGCAAGTAAAATACTACAAGGGTGGCAACAACCCCAGGAAAATATGCTTTAACCAAATCAGAAGAGATCCCAGATCATGAGTGGGGAGAAAGGGGATAAAAAGAGGTTCAGAAAGAAAGAAAGAAAAAAAAAGAAAAAAGAATTTAAAAAAGAAAATGAATAAAGAAAAGTATAAAAAAGAAATATATATATATATTAGATAAACTAGTTAAAAAATTTAAAAAAGAAAAGGGTAAAAGGTAAAAAAATTTTAGCAGAAGAAGAGAAAAAAAAATTAAATTAACTGCAAGACTAAAGGATCATAGGGAGAAAGCCACGAGTTCCGTGCTTTGCTTTCTCTTTCTCTGGAATTCTGCTGCGCTCCTTGGTATTGAAACTGCACTCCTTGGTAGGTGGACTTGGTCTTGGCTGGATTTTTTGTTGATCTTCTGGGGAGGGGCCTGTTGTAGTGATTCTCAAGTGTCTTTGCCCCAGGGGGAATTGCACTGCCCTTACCAGGGGCTGGGCTGAGTAATCCGCTCGGGTTTGCTTTCAGGAGCTTCTGTTCCCTGAGCGCTTTCCGTAGAGTTCCCGAGGACGGGAATACAAATGGCGGCCTCCTAGTCTCCAGCCCCGAAGAGCCGAGAGCCCGGGTCCCCACTCCTCAGTACCCCCTCAGAGAACAGTGCCCAGTAACTCCCGTCTGCCTGACCTCTGGCCGCGCTCCGAGCTCACCAAGCCTGCGACCAGTTCAAGGTAACCCCAAGCTGTGAGCTCACTGTTGGCTCTGTCTCTGTAGCCGGCTTCCCCGTTCTAATAACTGTAAGCTCTGCGACACTCAGACACCCCTGATCCTTCTGTGGCCCTGCGGGACCTGAGGCCACTCTGATCCCGCATGGGCTTCACCCTGGTTTGGCCTCTGAAGTGATGTCCCTCAGCGGAATAGACTTTTAAAAGTCCTGATTTTGTGCTCTGTTTCTCCACTGCTTGCCGGGAGCTAGCCCCTCCCCCTGGGGTCTATTTTCCCATCACTTTGAATTCAGTTCTCTGCCAGTCCTACCTTTCAGAAAGTGGTTGTTTTTCTGTTTCTAGAATTGCTGTTCTTCTTCTCTTCAATCTGCCGATGGATTTGCAGGTGTTTGCAATCTTTAGATAAGCTATGTAGCTGATCTCCTGCTAGCTGAAGTAGTCTTAGCCTGCTACATCTCTGCCATCTTGACTCCTCCCCCACAGACAAACTAGATTTTAAACGAAAGACTGTAATAAGAGATAATGAAGGACATTTTATCATAATAAAAGGGTCAACTAAAAAAAAATCTAACAGTTGTAAATGTCTATGCCCCTAACTGGTAAATAGCCAATTATAGAAACCAATCAATAACAAAATTAAAGAAACACATTGATAATACAAATAATAGGAGGGTAATTTAACACCTCACTCACACCAACGAACAGATATTTTACGAAGAAGATCAACAAGGAAACAATGGTTTTAAATGACACACTGGATCAGATGGACATCACAGATCTATTCAGAGCATTCCACCCTAAAGGAACAGAATACACATTCTTCTCTAGTTCACATGGAACATTCTCCAGAATAGATCACATATTGGGTCACAAATCAGGTCTCAACCGATACCAAAAGACTGCGATTATTCTCTGCATATTTTCTGAACACAATGCTTTGAAACTTGAACCCAATCACAAGAGAAAATTTAGAAAGAACATAAATACATTGAGGTTAAAAAGTATCCTAATAAGGAATGAATGGGTCAACCAGGAAATTAAAGAAGAATTTTAAAAATTCATGGAAAAAAATCAAAATGAAAATATGATAGCTCAGAACCTTTGGGATGCAGCAAAGGCAGTCAGTTCTAAGAGGGAACTATGTACCAATATAAGCCTTTCTCAGGAAACAAGAAAAGTCTCAAATACACAACCTAATCTTACACCTAAAAGAGCCTGAAAAAGAAGAGCAAATAAAGCCTAAATCCAGTAGGAAAAGAGAAATAGTAAGGATTAGAGCAGAAATCAATGAAAGAGATATCAGGAGATCATTAGAACAGATCAGTGAAATTAGGAGCAGTTTCTTTGAAAGACTTAATAAGATCAATAAACCCCTAGCCAGTCTTATCAAAAAGGGAAAGGACCCAAATAAATAAAATCATGAATGAAAGATGAGATATTACAACCAACACTGAAGAAATACAAACAAGTATAAGAGCATATGATGAGCAGTTATATGCCAAAGAATTAGGCAATCTGGAAAAAATGGATGCATTCCTAGAAATATTTAAACTTTCAAAACTAAAACAGGAATAGAAAACATGAACAGACCCATAATCAGCAAAGAAATTGAAGTAGTTAATAAAAAAATCTCCCAACAAAAAAGAGTCCAGGCCCAGATGTCCTCCCAGCAGAATTCTACCAAACATTTAAAGAAGGATCAATACCTATTCTTCTGAAACTGTTTCAAAAAATAGAAATAGAAGGAAAACTTCTAAACTTGTTCTGTGAGGCCATCATTACCTTGATCCCAAAACCAGACAAAGACCCCTTCAAAAAGGAGACTTATAGACCAATATCCCTAATGAACATGGATGCCAAAATACTCACCAAGATACTAGCCCATAAATAGGATCCAACAGTACATTAAAACGATTATTCACCATGACCAAGTAGGATTTATTCCTGGGCTGCAAGGGCAGTTTAACATTCACAAATTGATCAATGTGATAGACCACATTAATAAAAGGACAAGAACCATGTCATCCTCTCAATAGATATAGAAAAAGCATTTGACAAGATACAGCATCCTTTCTTGATTAAAACTCTCTGCAGTGTTGGGACAGTGGGAACATAACACAATGTCATAAAAGCCATATATGAAAAACCCACATTGAATATCATCCTGATGGGGGAAAAATCGACTTTTCCCCTAAGATCAGGAACATGACAGTGATGTTCATTCTCACCACACTATGTTCAACATAGTACTGCAAGTTTTAGCCTCAGCAATCAGACAACAAAAAGAAATAAAAGACATCTAAGTTAGCAAAGAAGTAAAACTTTTACTCTTTGCAGATGATATGATACTCTATATTGAAATCTCAAAAGACTCTACTTCAAAACTGCTAGAACTCATACAGGAATTCAGCAATGTGGCATGATATAAAAGCAACGCAGAGAAGTCAGCTGCATTTCTATACACTAACAATGAGACAGAAGAAAGAGAAAGAGAGAAGAGAAGACAATCAAGGAATTGATTCCATTTAGAATTATACCAAAAGCCAGAAAATAACTAGGAATAAACCTAACAAAAGAGGTAAAAAATCTGTACTCTGAAAACTATAGAACACTTATGAAAGAAATTGAGGAAGACACAAAGAAATGGAAAAATATCCCATCCTCATGGATTAGAAGAAAAATACTGTTAAAATGTCTGTGTAACCCAAATCAATCTACATATTCAATGCAATCCCCTTTAAAATACCTTGAATATTTTTCACAGAGTTGGAACAAATCAGCCTAAAATTTGCATGGAACCAGAGAAGATCTCAAATAACTAAAGGCAGGTTGAAAAAGAAAAGAAAAGCTGGTGGCAAAAAGAAAAGAAAAGCTGGTGGCATCACAATTCCAGACTTTAAGCTCCATTACGAAGCTGTAATCATTAAGATAGAATGGTACTGACACAAAAACAGGCACATAATAACAGGAACAGAATAGAGAATCCAGAAACAGACCTTCAATGCTATGGTCAACTAATCTTGGACAAAGCAGGAAAGAATATCCAATAGAAAAAAAGGCAGTGTCTTCAACAAATGGTGTTGGGAAAATTGGACAGCCACATGCAGAAAATGAACCTGGACTATTTTATTACACTATACATAAAATAAATTCAAAATGGATGAAAGACCTAAATACGAGACAGGAATACATCAAAATCCTGCAGGACAACACAGGAAACAAACTCTTTGACTTCGGCTGGAACAACTTCTCCTAGACACACCTTCAAAGGCAAGAGATATAAAAGCAAAAAATAACTACTGGTACTTCATCAACATAAAAAAGCTTTTATACAGCAAAGGAATCAACAAAACTAAAAGGCAACCTATGGTATGGGAGAGGATATTTACAAATGTCTTATCATGTAAAGGGCTATTATCCAAAATCTCTAAAGAACTTACCAAATTCAACACTCAAATAATCCATCCAAGAAATAGGCAGAAGCCATGAACAGACATTTCTCCAAGAAGACATACAAATGGCCAATAGATAAATGAAAAAATGCTCAGCATCACTCAGCATCAGGGAAATACAAATCAAAACCACAATGAGATACCACCTCACACCATTCAGAATGGCTAAAATTAACAAGTCAGGAAAGAACAGATGTTGGCAAGGTTGTGGAGAAAGGAGGCCCCTCTTACACTGTTGGTGGGAATGCAAGCTGGGGCATCCACTCTGGCAAACAGTATAGAGTTTCCTCAAAAAGGTAAAAATAGAGGTACCTTACCACCCAGCAATTGCACTATTAGGTATTTATCCAAAGGATACAAACATAGTGATTTGAAGGGGCACATGCACCCCAGTGTTTATCACAGCAATGTCCACAATAGCCAAAGTATGAACAGAGCCCAGATGTCCACTGACAGATAAATGGATAAAGATGTGGTGTAATATACAGAATGGAATGTTACTTAGCCATCAAAAAAAGAAGAAATTGTACCATCTGCAATGACTTGGATGGAACTAGATGATATTATGGTAAGTGAAGTAAGTCAGAGAAAGACAAATATCATATGCTTTCATACAAATGTGGAATTTAAGAAACAAAATAGATGAACATAGGGGAAGGGAGGGAAAAGTAAGCTAAGATAAAATCAGAGAGGGAGATAAATCATAGGAGAGTCTTAACTACAGGAAGCAATCTGAGAGTTGTTGGAAGGGAGGTGGGTTGGGAATGGGGTAACTGTGACAGGTATTAAGGAGGGCACTTGATGGAATGAACACTGGGTGTTATATGCAATGACAAATCACTAAACTACCTCTGAAACTTATAATACACTGTATGTTAATTGAGTTTAAATTTTTTTTTAAAAAGTAAAAAAAAAGTTGTTAATACCAAGCCACAACAATATTTATTACAAAGTGTTCCTCTTTCAAGTGACAGGTTTTATCAGTTAGGTCCTTAAATGATGTTAAGATAGAAATGGAGGCCAGGCTTGAAAATTGCCTGGGCAGATAAAACTAATTTACTCATACAAGCAAAGCCTAATTTAGCTTTTTTTGGCAATATAACTTGATAAAGGTCATTTCTTTCCCATGCCTCTGGAAATCATAAGCAAAACTGGGACTGTTTCCCAAGATTCATTTGAGACAATCACTGATCAAGTCCTTATCTTTGATGAAAGTTCTAATATTAAAACCAATCACTATGAAAAATAGTCACTGCTTTCTCACTATATAAGCTGCTTTATAACAATATACCTGTCCCCCGAACCTCATTCCATGTTTTGGTTTCATTCCATGTTTTGGTTTGAATGCTCCCAGTTTGCAAACTGTTTTTTTGGTGTGTGCAGAATAAATAAATTGTTCCTAATCACTAAAAAGTAAACAAACAAAACAAAGAAACAAACCAGCATAGTATTGACCTGTGATGGACAAATAGATGAATAAAACAAGATATAAATAGTCCAGAAATAAACCCATGTATATATGGGCAACTGACTTTTTACAAAGGATGGAGAAAAGTACAAGGTGCATAGAAGATTTTTTTTTTTTCATTTATTTGGAGTGGAGCAATCAGCTATCAAATCACAAAAACAAATGAACAAAAACCCTGATTTTCAATCCATAGCTTTTATCATTGCAAAATTTAACTTAAAGGAGATCACAGGCCTAAATGTAACACCTAAAACTATACAAGAAGAAAACATAGGAGAAAAATTTTGTAAACCTGGGTTAGGAAAAGATTTCTTAGATGCTATACCATGTATAGTCTATAAAATAAAAATCAGTAAACTGAATTTCAGTAAAGTTAAAAACCTTTGCTTTTCAAAAGACACTGCTAGGACAATGAGAAAAGAAATCACAGACTGGGAAAGATATTTGCAAAGCATGTATTTGATAAAGGACTTGCATTCAGAATACAAGAATCTCAAAACTCAAAAGTGAGAAAACTATCAACCCAATTAAAAGTAAATATTTGAGCAGACACTTCCCAAAAGATATTTGGATAGGAAACAAACCTGTGAAAAAATGCTCATCATTTATTGCTAGGGAAATACAGATTAAAACCTTCAACTACTACCACACGCCCATTAGAATGGCTAAAGGATGCCAAGGATGTAGGACTACTGGAATTCTAATATATTGCTGCTGGCAGTGTGATACAACTTATCTGGAAAATACTTTGGCATTTTTTTTATTATCTACAAGGCATTTCTTCATGACATATTTTAACAGCTCTATTAAGGCATCACTGATATAAAATAAATTGTATATATTTAAAAGTACAATTTGAGACCTATGACATGTTCATATACTGTGAAACCATCACCAAAATCAAGATAATTAACAAATACTTCAGCCTCAGAAGATTCCTTAGTCCCTCTCTAATCCCACCTTCTTGCCCCTACATTCAGTCTCCCCTGATGCCCAGGTACCTATTGATTCCTTTTTGTCACTACAGATTATTTTGTATTCCCAAGAATATTTTGAAAATGGAATCAATATACCTTGTACTATTTCTTTTTTTAAAGATTTTATTTATTTTTTTTTAAGATTTTGTTTATTTATTTGATAGAGAGATCACAAGAAGCAGAGAGGCAGGCAGAAAGAGAGAGCAGGGAGGCTCAGCAGAGAGTTCTCCCAGGTCCTTGACCCCAAATATTTGGGTCTCCACCATTCCTAGTTTCCTCTCCTTAAAGGCTTTGTGTTACTAACAACCATAAAGGCCCCTAGCAGAGTGTATATAAAATATGACAAAGGCCAGTTCACAAACGATCTTGTTTGGATTTAAATATATCCACTTCCTCATAGACCGATTGATTTATGTTGGCATTAGAAATTCTATGCACAGTTGAGAGTTGTGAATGTGGAATAAAGCAGTTTTGTAAACCATACTCCCTGCTGAAATATCAAGGGCCTGGATTACATTAAATGTCTTGGTTCTTTGAAGCACCCACTCAGATAATTTTGGAACATAAATATATCCCCTTCCCTTGACCCCATTCCCAGCCTTGGAGCTACTTGTTCTCTCTGGTAGCACAGTACTGAGTGATAGGGCATCAGAGTTTCCTTAAACCATCAGAAGCAACCAATTTACCTTTCTGTTCATTTACCACTGTTGTGTTTTGTTCCACTCCTGATAGCTTCTGCTGGTTTGGATTTGATCCATCTCATATGCCATTTACCCCTGACTCCGTTCTTGCCCTTCAGTCAACTTCTGGTTTACCATTCCATTCCATTTCTTGCTACATTTAAAATATGTAGTTTAGCACTTTTAAAATATCTGAATGGACAAGTTGTTCTTGAGAAGGCAGTTGGAGTGATACAATTCAATGTACTCCTCCTTCAGTATTCCTCTCCTTCATTCAATGCCATTTCCCTTGCGGGTGCCTTGTTTTTCTCTTTCCTCTGTCTTATAACCCTCCTGCTCATGACTTATTTTATTCTACCTCAGTGGTTCTCAAACTTTTGCATGCATCAAAATCACTTAGAGGGCTTGTTAAAACACAGATTGCTGGATTGCAAACCCAGAGTTTCTGATGCAGTAGGTGTGAATTGCTACTTGAGAATTTTTAGTACTAAGAAGTTTCCAGGTGATGCTGATGTTATTGGTCTGGGGACAATACTTTAAGAACCACTGCTCTAGCTCAACACTGTTTATATTAATCACTGGTCTATCTCCCAACTTGTCCTCTAAGCCCTTTTTTTGTAAATTGTGTTGATGTGCAAAGCTGGCAGGTGTGGCTACGGATCCTGATTTGCCATAATTATTCAGGATCAAGTCTTTAAACTAGAGCCAATGATCTTGGGTTACCCTAAAGGTAGAAATGCACTGTGCTCTTTAGGGGTAAGAACTCAGAATCAAGATGCAGGATTTAGAGCTACCTGAAACACAGAGCTCTTGAAACATATTTCCAAAGAGTAGTTCACTGTCCAAATTAAGCTAGTTCAGCATTTTAGAAGTAACAGTGAGGAAGAATAAATTTAGAGAGTGAATGTAATTTACTCCTGAATAACCAAAATAAATGTGAGAAACATTCATATTCATACTCATTTCTTTTTTTTTTTTAAGATTTTATTTATTTATTTGACAGACTGAGATCACAAGTAGGCAGAAAGGCATGCAGAGAGAGAGGAGGAAGCAGGCTCCTTGCTGAGCAGAGAACCCGATGCAGAGCTCTATCCCAGGACGCTGGGATCATGACCTGAGCCAAAGGCAGAGGCTTTAACCCACTGAGCCACCCAGGCGCCCCCATACTCATTTTCTGTGTGTGTGTCATTATTAATATGGACAGTTTCTATATGTATATATTAACATGATAAATAAAAGATTTATCTATGTGTTATCTAGTTGTGTGGTTTATGTATGCTTTTTAGTATATAAGGGCATACCTAAGCAATCTTTAACTTACTGTAATTTTCAGGTCATAAACCTCTCACATTTAGGGTAGGCTTCTAGCACACAAATAAAATTATGGAAGTCAGTCTACTTTCTGATACATTCTGAGTACTGCTCCCCGTTCTTAGTTTCAACTGGCACCTTGTACTTAGTCTCAGACCTTATATAGACCCTCTACTCTATATCTGGTCACAGGTCAATATCAGCAGAGACTGACATGGAACAGGGACTGAAGGGTTACTACATCTGGCAGAATGGGAAGGATAATGAACTGGGAAAGGAGAGGAGAAAGAAGAAAGACAAGTAAAAGAGAGAAAGAAGCTGGCAGAGACACATGTACATGTCAAGAGCAAGTACTCTCGGGGCACCTGGTGGTTTAGTGGGTTAAAGCCTTTGCCTTTAGCTCAGATCATGATCCCAGGGTCCTGGGATCGAGCCCCACATTGGGCTCTCTGCTCAGCAGGGAACCTGCTTCCCTCTCTCTCTATGCCTGCCTCTCTGCCTACTTGTGATCTCTGTCAAATAAATAAATAAAATCTTAAAAAAAAAAAAAAAGCAAGTACACTCTATGAAAAAACTAGACTGGTTTTCTTGTTTGGCTGGTGACCTGTTTCTGAAAGCAATCTCAGAAGTGGAGTTCTGACCAATGTCAGCTTTATTTTAATGTATCTATAGTCTTTCAAATGTGTGTTTCCAAAAAGAAATCTGCTCATTGGTTTCCTGATTTGTCTTTAATGTCACCAAAGACCTCATCCTTTCTGATATTTCTGCTGGCTACCATGTCTTCAAAATTAATGAATGGTCTCTGTGTTACTGCACTTTCCTGGATCCCATCCTACCTGTCCGATATTTTTTCTTAGCATCCAGCCATCCTGCATAAAAAATATTTCTCCTTTCAGATTCCCAATCTGCATTCTAGTATGATGGCATCATCACCAACCCTGTCACACTGAACTGAAATCTCAGAACCTACCATTAGTAATAAACTGCTAAGCTATATCCTTGGATGACTACTTTTCCCTTGTCCACACTTAAAACGAGCTTTCAATAAACTTCTTTCTTTGGTTTTCATAACCCTCCCCACTCTCTTCCTTAGTGATCCCACCTACTATATGTTCAACTAATATTGCTATATAAATGACTAAATCATCTATTGTCAAACTTTTTCAGAAACACAAGACTTAATCCTTAATGATGTCTTCACTGCATATTTGGCAGGCACCTAAAATGTGGCATCTTTTTTTTAAAGATTTTATTTATTTATTTCACAGACAGAGATCACAAGTAGGCAGAGAGGCAGCCGGAGGCGGGGGGGTGGGAGCAGGCACCCCACTGAGCAGAGAGCAGGATGCAGGGCTCCATCCCAGGACCCTGAGACCATGACCTGAGCTGAAGGCAGAGGCCCAACTCACTGAGCCACCCAGGTGCCCCTAAAATGTGGCATCTTTCATACATAACTCAGCATCGTATTTTTCAAAATATATTTCTCCTCTTTGATTCCTAATCTGCATTGCAAAATTATCACTCTCCTAGTAACTCAGGTTTGAAACCTCAGAATTATCTTCTACTTTTCCCATTCCCTTATTTCCTATATCAGGTCATTAGATCCTACAAATATGATCTGTGAAGTCTGTTCCCATCTTTTCATTCCTTCTTCTACTCTTCTAAATGATAGTCTTATTATTGTATGTCTATCACTGAAATATTTTATTTATTGCCTTGTGTATTGTGAAAAAGCCCAACTCAATTATGCATCTCCTATCCACCAACCAGTAAGTTAAGTTATGGATGCCTCCAGGTTGTTTACCATTGATTTTCCTTCCTCCTGTAAGACATCCAGTTATGATCCTGACTGTAACTTGAAAACTCTTCGATCTATAAGGCAAATCTAACAGGGACTTTAAACCTTTGCACTATGTTTATTTTGGTTTTTCTTAGCAGACTTTTGCCTTGGCTCACCTTTCTAACTTTTCCTTTTCTGGACTATTTTGGGTATCTGCACTAGGTCAGGTTTCTGTAACTGGCAGTCAGATGGAGCCAAAGTACTTATTCTCCAATAAGAGAATGGCTTTTGAAAGTGTTGCCCTAATTTATCTCCTTGTCTCCAGTTTCTTATCTTATAAACCATTCTACATACCAATGCCAGATAATTGTTTCTAAAATACAGGTCTAGGGACGCTTGGGTGGCTCAGTGGGTTAAAGCCTCTGCCTTCGGTTCAGGTCATGATCCCAGGGTCCTGGGATCGAGCCCCTCATCGGGCTCTCTGCTCGGCGGGGAACCTGCTTCCTCCAGTCTCTCTCTCTGCCTACTTGTGATTTCTGTCTGTCAAATAAATAGATGAAAATCTTAAAATAAAATAAAATAAAATACAGGTCTCATCATGTGTTTTTCCTTTTCATATATTTCTGGCAACTCTCCACAGTTATAGAATAAATTCAGAATGGCATTCAAGGTCTTCCTGATTTGGCCCCTCTTTCTCAGTTTTATCTCCCACCATACAATCATAAAACCTACCTTCTAGCTCCATTAGATGACTAAACAATTTCCAGGAGCAGCCCTCATTTTCCTTTCTCTAAGCTTTTGCTCATGTTGTTCCCTCTCCCTCAAAAGCCCTTTTCCTCTAATTTCTAGCTTTTGGGGTCCTACTTATATTTAAAGATAGAGATTTTCCATAAAATTTTCCCCATTCTGCGGACATCTGGGCAGCTCAGTTGGTTAAGCATCTGCCTTACACTCAGATCATGATCTCAGGGTCCTAGGATAGAGCCCCACATCAGGCTTCCTGCTGAGCAGGGAGTCTGCTTCTCCTTTCTCCTCTGCCTCCTTCCTCCTGCTCATTATCTCTCTCTCTCTCTCAAATAAATAAAACCTTTATTTTAAAAACCTTGTAAAAAAAAAAAAAAACCTTCCCCATTCTCTTCTTCCTATACATTTCTGTAATATTCTTTTGCCGTCAGATGAGCTCTTGTCAGTTACCTTGACAATATTCTAAGCCAAATGAGATCATTAATGCTGTTATCACTCACCTATTCTTAGCACCATGCCCTGGACATATTTACTACTCAATGTTTGTTAATATAATTAAAATGATATGTGTAAGTTCTACTATGCTAGCTAAAATATAATCATATTACTTTATGTCCTATATCATATTTAATCATCAAAAATAATGTAAAAAGGAAAAGTAATCTAATGACAGTTATATATTATTGGAGGATCACATATAGAGATTAACCTGCAATGGAAAAGTATTATTCTGTATATTTGGGATTAAACTCAGCCTTGCATATTTTAATTTAGCCACTATTAAAGCCAAGGCTTTGAGGTATTCTGATGGTATAAAATAACAACATGATGAAAGATTAAAGGATGAAAATTCTGATGAAAAGCAGGGTTGGTTCATAGGATTTAGAGGTGGGTCTGTCCTTATATAGTATCAGGGTGTCAGGTGAAGCTGCTAGTACTGATGAGAATGGTAGTTCACATTAGTCATTGTTTTGGAGGCAGCAGAAAGCCAGTGTTACAGGGCTATTTGTTAAAAAAAAAAAAAAATACAATTAAAAGCAGCAGCAAAACCGATGTCCTTACATCTAGTACTCAGGGAATCACCCAGTGATTAAAAGTCTTTCCCAAAAATTGTCTTAAAAATTCATGTGCAGGGGGGCCTGGGTGGCTCAGTGGGTTGAGCCTCAGCCTTCTGCTCAGGTCATGATCCCAGGGTCCTGGGATCAAGCCCCGCATCCAGCTCTCTGCTCAGCAGGGAGCCTGCTTCCTCCTCTCTCTCTGCCTGCCTCTCTGCCTACTTATGATCTCTGTCTGTGAAATAAATAATTTATTTTATTTTTAATAAAATTTTAAAAATTTTATTTTAAAACTTAAAATTTATTATGCTGAGTGAAATAAGTCAAGCAGAAAGAGTCAGTTATCATATGGTTTCACTTATTTGTGGAGCATAACAAATATCATGGAGGACAAGGGGTATTAGAGAGGAGAAGGGAGTTGGGGTAAATTGGAAGGGGAGGTGAATCATGAGAGACTATGGACTCTGAAAAACAATCTGAGGGGTTTGAAGTGGCGGGGGGGGTGGGAGGTTGGGGTACCAGGTGGTGGGTATTATAGAGGGCACGGATTGCATGGAGCACTGGATGTGGTGAAAAAATAATGAATACTGTTTTTCTGAAAATAAGTAAATTAATTAAAAAAATTTTTTTAAAATTTAAATTAAATTAAATTAAATTTAAATTTAGATTAATTCAAATTTATTTTTATAAAAATTTTAATAAAATTTTAGTAAATTTTAAATAAAATCTTAATAAATTAATTAATTTAAACTAATTTAAATTTAATTAATAAAAATTAATTTAAATTTAAAATAATTTAAATAATTTAATTTTAATAAAATAATTTAATTTAAAAATTAAATCATTTTATTTTATTTCATTTTATTTAAAAATTTAAAAATTTTAAATTTTAAAATAAAATTTTAAAATCTTTTTTAAAAATTAATGTGCATATCTTAAAGAAGGCTTTCTGAGTGAATCTGATGTCAATGTAGATGCACATTTTGGCTTCTAATATGTTGAATTGAAAGACTTAAAAATAAGTAGGATAGGGGTGTGTCTGTGGCTCAGTCTCTTAGGGGTCTGCCTTTGGCTCAGGTCAGGATCCTAGGGTCCTGGGATGGAGCCCCACATCAGGCTCCCTGCTCTGTGGGGATCCTACTTTTTCCTCTCCCTCTGCCCCTCCCCCTGTTTATGCTCTCTCTTGCTATCTCTGTTACTGTCTCTCTCTTTCAAATAAATAAATAAGATCTTTAAAAAAATAAGTAGGATAAGAACTACATGTTCTCCACTACGGTATGAGGTAATATACAATTTAATGTAATCGGTTTCTGGGTTGTCCTGTTTAATTAGTTTATATAAACTTCTAGGAGTTGTTCTGGCACATAATGTATACTTCACTAAATGTGGTGTTTGTGGTCATTTCCATACATCAGGCCCTGGGTCAGAAAGAAATTCTTCTATTATATCATTGTATAGGAAAATCAAACCCTGATTTCCTGCTTTTGCCAGGAGAAGAAGGACAAGATTGGTATTCACATGAGAATATCAACTCTTTGCAACTATAAGAAGGTATATCTTGTCATTGTGTGTATAGCAGGGTAGGTGGCTTAAACAACTGATTTGTATTTATGTCTGAGGAACTAATAGGTAATAATAATGAACAAATAAAAACTGATGTGGAATGGATGAACCTTGAAAATATTCTCAGTGAAAGATTCCAGTTAATAAAACACCATACATTGGGGTGCCTGGGTGGCTCAGTCGTTAAGCATCTATCTTCAGCTCAGATCATGATCCCAGGGTCCTGGTATTGAACCCCGTATCGGGCTCCCTGCTCAGCGGGAAGGCTGCTTCTCCCTCTCCCATTCCCTCTGCTTCTGTTTCCTCTCTCGTTCTGTCTCTGTCTGTCAAATAAATAAATAAAAATCTTTAAAAAGCAAAACCATTATACATTGTAAGATTCTATTTATGTGAATGCCTAGAATAGGGAAATCTAGAGACATAAAGTGGATTAGTGGTTGCCTTGTATTGGGAGGGGGTGTGGTTTTGGAGGACTGAGGAGGGGTTATGGTTAAAGACAAGATTCTTTCTGGTGTGATGAAAATGTTTTAAAATTGATTGCAGTGATGGTTATACAACTCTGAATATATTAACTGATGAACTGTACTCTTTAAAAGGGCAAAATGTATGATTTGTGAATTATGTGTCAATAAAACTTAAAATCTGTGTGGGAGAATATATAGAACAAAATAGTGCATTCACATGTGTAGGGTGGTGGGGGAGATGAAGAAGGGGAGGGGCAGTGGGGGGAGGGAAAGAGAGAGAGAAGAAGGGCTTGATCTCACAACCCTGAGATCATGACCTGAGCCAAAATCAACAGTCAGACACTTAACCGACTGAGCCATCCAGTTGCCCCTAAATAACCTATTTGTAAGACCTGTCTAACTACTGATGCCTAGATATGAAAACAAGTTATTATTTACAGATGTCAGATATGTCTTCTTTAATTTTCATAATTAATTATATTTTGAAAAGGTCAGAAAACAAACCACAAAGTAAGAGAGACAATAGATTTTAGTTACATAATTTTAGTCTCATATTTGAATTACATTTATCTCCAAGAGACTGTTTCTACATACTATTTTTTTCTAAAAAAAAACCCCTCAACTTCTTAAATAGCATCCCTATTAACACCAATGTGTGTTTCTCTGATCCACATAGTTTAGCAAGCAAATTGAAAATTTTTCCCTCACTGTTATAACTATGTCTTACTAACTTATAGATAGGACAATTACCATTTATGACCTGTTAAGCTACTCTTAAAAATTGCTTTGGGGGGGCGCCTGGGTGGCTCAGTGGGTTAAAGCCTCTGCCTTCGGCTCGGGTCATGATCCCAGGGTCCTGGGATCGAGTCCCACATTGGGCTCTCTGCTCGGCGGGGAGCCTGCTTCCCCCCACCCCCTGCCTGCCTCTCTGTCTACTTGTGATCTCTGTCTGTCAAATAAATAAATAAACTCTTTTAAAAAAAATTGCTTTGGGGTTTTGGGACTTTGGTTGACAGGGAGGTCTGGTCTTTGTTAGAAGCATATTCTCCATATAAAATTCAAAGGGTTGTTTTTTAGAATACTATATAATAAACCATAGGTGGCATGAATCTGGGAATTCTCAGTTTCTATTAGTCTCAGCACTTTCTTTTTTCTTTCTTTTTTTTTTTTTTAAGATTTTATTTATTTATTTGTCAGAGATAGAGAGCAAGAGAGCACAAGCAGGGGGAGTGGCAGGTAGAGGGAGAAGCAGGCTTACCCCCAGCAAGGAACCCGATGTGGGACTAGATCCCAGGACCCTGGGATCATGACCAGAGCCGAAGGGAGACACTTGACTGAGCCACTCAGGCATCCCACAGCACCTTCCCCAAAAGAAGAAAGTGGCACCATAGTCTTGGACTAATTTTTGTAGGGCTATGTTTTAGCTGCCTGGCTTCCAGTCCTAATCCCTGTAATCATTACAATGACATTAACCCTTACTTAGGTAAGTGACCACTATTGGTCATTGTTTTTTCCAGGCCTTTTCTTGTTGTCTACTTTTCCTGCACTGGGACCTATCTTAAGAGTTCCTAGTCAGAGAGGATTCAAGGAGAAGTATTTCAATAGTTTGTGGCTTAGCATCAAGTGGACCTATTGCTTCTAGTCCTACTGTGATCTCACAGAGAAACAAACTGGGTGTCTTTGTTGCAACCTTTTATTCACCTCTGTTTACCTCTCTTTGTAGATTTCATCTATCACGCCCAAATCACGCCAATTTCTTTAGGCCTGATGCCCTGCCTTATTTAGCAGTGTCTTGCCAGACTCTTAAGAGATTACTAATTTGTTTCTTAATCCCAATCCCCATCAGTGGATTCCTGCTTATCTGCTTATTGCTTGCCACCAGACCGGGTTCTATTCTCTGTCTGCCTACCTCCCAGGACATCCAGTGCTAGACTTCTAGAGTCTAGCTGTCTGCCTGCTTACTGCCTTCTGTTATACAACTTTTCTTTCTGCTTTACCAGCCTGCCCAGTCTTTTCCTGTTGGTGACTACAGGAAGCTTCTTAGCTTTCCTGTCCTGCTGTAATTAGTCTCTTTAGTTTTTGGGTACCAGGCTCCTTGGCATGACTCTGTCTGCAAATGCCAAATACCTTAGATACTATCTTCCAGTTTGCTACTAGGTTTTTATTTCCTTGGGCCAACATTTTAGTAATTCTTGTTTACTCTTTCTTTTCCTTTGTTTCCTGTATGTAATCTGTGAAGAGGAACAGTTTGTTCCTTTATTTTTTTTAAGTTTTTATTTAAATTCCTGTTAGTTAACACAATGTAATATTAGTTTCAGGTGTACAATACAGTGATTCAACAGTTCCAAACAACACCTCGTGCTCATCACAACAACCACACTCCTCAATTCGCATCACCTATTTAACCCATCCCTCCACCCACTTCCCTTCTGGTAACAGTTTGTTCTTTCTAGTTAATCATCTACCTTTCCAGTTCATCTATATTCTGTTTCTTGATTTGCCTCTCTTTTTTCCCCTGTTGCTCCTTTCTTTTGTTTCTTAGATTCCACATATGAGCAAAATCATATGGTATTTGTTTTTCTCTGACTTATTTATTTCTTCAAAATAAAAAGTTTCTGCACAGTGCAGTAAAAAAATCAACAAAACTAAAGGGCAACATATGGAATGGGAGAAGATAATTGCAAATGACATATCTGATAAAGTGTTAGTATCCAAAATATAGAAAGAACTTAGCAAACTCAACACCCATTGTGAATTCAAGCCTCATGTGTGGCATGAAGTTTACTTAAAATAAAAACAAACAAACAAAAAAACAACCCAACACCCCCAAAATGAATAATCCATTTAAAAATGGGCAGAAGGCATGAACAGACATTTATCCAAAGACATATAGATGGCCAACAGACACATGAAAAGATGCTCAGCATCACTGATCATCAGGGTAATACGAATCCAAACTACAGTGAGATATCACCTTATACCTGTCAGAATGGCTAAAATCAACAACACAAAGAACAACAGGTATTGGCAAGGATGCAGAGAAAGGGGAACCATCTTACATTGTTGGTAGGAATGCAAACTGGTGCAGCCACTCTGGAAAACAGTATGGGGATTCCTCAAAAAGTCAAAAATAGAGCTACCCAGTGATCCAGCAACTGTACGCAAAAACACTAATTCAATGGGATACATGCACTCCAATGTTTATGGCAGCATTATTAACAACAGCCAAATTATGGGAACAGCCCATTTGTCCACTGAAAAATGGATAAAGTTGTGGTACACACACACACACACAGGAAAATTATTCAGCCATAAAAAAGAATGACATCTTAACATTTGCTATGACATGGATGGAACTAGAGTGCATTATGTTAATTGAAATAAGTCAGTCAGAGAAAGTCATCATACCATAAGGATTTCATTCATATGAGGAATTTAAGAAACAAAACAGATGAACATAGGGGAAGGGAGGAAAAAATAAAATAAAGTTAAAAACAGAGAGGGAGGCAAACCATAAGAGACTCTTAGCTATAGAGAACAAACTGAAGGTAGCTGGAGGGGTGGTGGGTAGAGGGATGTGATAGATGGGTGATGGGCATTAAGGAGGGCATTTGTTCAGATAAGCACTAGGTGTTATATGTAAGTGATGAATCACTAAATTTTCCTCCTGAAACCAATACTGTATTACATGTTAACTAAATTGAATTTAAATTTTTAAAAAAAGAAAAAAATTTATTCTGCATGCCACTGCCAGACCAGCTCCTTACTTTTTTCTAACATTCCTGCTAAAGAACTTTACCTGTTACTACCACTGTGTCTTACAATCAAATCTGTTTATATTATGGGAAAATGCTAGGGGGATAACCATGTTTCCTACTATTATTCAACATCTATGTTCTCAGCGTTCTCCTCAAGCCCCAGTAGCCACTCAACATCATTGGTCAGTATTGTTTCCAGACCATTCTACATGTTGTCTTTTCCTTACTTCCTTTCTTAGTTTTGCCTATTCATGTCTGATTTCTGCTTTATACCTTAGCAGCTCAAGTTCTACCTTCTCCTTGAGAACTTCTTCATCTATTCTAGGTCCAACCAAGCTCACACCTTTACCACGTTATGTTGAATTTAGAGTCAGTATCTCCAATTTAGGCAGCTACTCTTCTCTCACTGTTTCACAAATTAGTCGTTTGTTTTCTCAAGTAGATTTTATAGCTACTGAGGGCAAAGATTTTCTATTTTACAGTCTGTTTCATTACATTTGTGCACCATGAATAAGCATATTAGCAATTGATAAATAGAAGAATTATGTCAAAATAAGGTGGAAGTCCAGTTGGTTCACATGTGAATTTTCTTAGCTCTTGAAGTTCTGAGATGATGATGAGGAAGCTTTCTCACAATTAAGCATAAATTCTAGCAATGTATGAAGACTTTAAGGAAAAAAGAATAATCTTGTACCTGACTCTGCCCCTTCAGTATAACTACTTTAATGCTTTAAACCACCTCTTAAGTTCCTTACATTAAACTATTTGGTGAAGCTGTGACTACTGAGAACAAAGCTGTGAAGACATTTCACCACAGGTTTTTAAAAGTTGCATACTCTTTAATTAGATTTTTAAAAAAGATTTATTAATTTTTTTGGGAGAGAGAGAGAGCGAGTGCGCACAGCTGGGGGTGGTGGGAGGTGGGGAGAGAATCTCCAGCAGACTCCCTGCTGAGCCCAACAAATGGCTGGACCTCAGGACCCTGAGATTTAGGCCTGAGCTGAAACCAAGAGCCAGAGACTTAACTGACTGCCAACAAGGCGTTCCCAATTATATTTTTAATTTTATTCAAAGTGAATGATGCCCTTGTGGAGCCACAACAGGAAGGAAGAAGCATGAAGGCTACCAAGCATTGAAGGTTGTGATGCTGGAGCAAATGCCAATGGAGATTTAATCTTGTTAGAATGGTTATTATTTTCATTACTGCTCTGATTATAAAGTTGTACTGGATTTAAATATCTTCCCTAACCATGTTTCCCATTATCCATTTTTCCTCAGTGTGCAATTCTATAGAACAGGAGATTCTTCAGGAAGACATATATAACATTACAGGAGAATGTCTGGCATTTTTTTTTTTTTGGCATAACATCTATTTTGGTGTTGGCACATAGTATATGCTTAATAAATACTTGTTTACTCTTAGGCAAACTTTATATCACAAATGTTTTTCCATGACCCTAAAGGGGGTTATTTCTCATTTTTGCCTAATCCATGTTTCCTATCATTTCTTTATTAATGACCCAGATTATTTAAAAGAGAACATTCAGCAGAAGGGAGACACAGAAAGCAAGAGGGATACTATGAGGCTCATCAGAAACCTCTGGGGGTAACAAAGAACTCTACAGTCAGTTTGAAGAAATATAGATCTTAGCCGCTTTTATCTTTCTTTTCTCTTAGGGCTCAGTTTTTAAAGTTAACTGGATGCTAAAATCATGAAAAGCCAGAGGAAGAGACCACAGGTCAGTATGTCTAACATAAACTTTTGATATCCCAACTAATGTTAGAGCCTCCTTTTTTCAGCATGAGAGGAAAGAGGTCTCTCCCTCCACCAAGCTATCTGTGTGTCCCAGGAAGGTAAAAACAAAGGAATGCAGGAGCAGTGAGATCAGTCCTAGGACTGTATACTTGGTGAGGCGCCTGTTTCATAATCAGTGGGCAAATCCTTGTAGGACAGTAGTGGTTTCTTTCACATGTTAACTTCCAAGAGAGACCAATGACCCTGATGTAGGACGGGAGGTGTTTGTTTGATTACTGTTTACATTAACTGAAGCAAAATGCTTAAAAACAAACTTTGAGAATAAAGATGGGGCGGGGCTGAGATAATGACAGTAAAGTCGGATGTAAGCCATATCAGGAAGAGACTTTTTCACTTTTTGCAGTAAGATTATGCATCTTTTACACATACCTCTAATTGGATTTCAAATGTAGCTTCACTTGCCTGAGGACAGTGAAACCCAACCTTATTCAAAATAATGCCAATCTATTTTCAAGTTTATTTACACACTCTAAACAGAGGTCATTTGTATTACAACTGTCTTCTCCCTTTTAAATCCACACCAATGAGACCTACAAGTCCTTCATGATCTGGGAACTGCTTATCTATTCTACTTTTTCTCTTGGCCACAGAAGCCTTCTCCCCCAGATGCCCCCAATTTCTTAACCATACGGTCTTTCCACATGCCATTGTCATTTCCTTTGCCTGAAATGCTCTTCACCCTCTTTCTTTGCCTTGTAATTGCTCAAAACAGTTTTGTTTAATATGCTTTCCAATAGCCTGAAAGCCCTTAGAGCAAGTCATATCTATCCTGCTCACTATTGTATCCACAATGGCTAGCACAGTACCTAATAGTAGGCTGTCAAAAAAACTTATTAACTTTAATTATACCCTTAAGACTTAGCTCAAGCATCATTCTCTTTGGGAAGGTGTCTTGGAACCTTGACATTCTGGTGCTTTACTGCTCTGATGTGCTCTATGAGTTCCCTGTTCATATCTGTTCTGAATCTGAAATGCAGTTCAGTCTGTCTCTCCCAGCACAGGTACTAAAGGGCAGAAAGTGTGTCCATTCCTTCTTCTAACCTAGAACACTCTGCATAGCACTTGGTATACCCTAAGGAGTTTAATAAATACCCATTGAGCATATTATTGAGCCACGTTTGAGCTTGGAGGATTCTCATCCATATCCATATCCCTTAAACAGAAATTGGAAGAAAGTCTTGGATAAAGATATGCAAGGCATGTCTTTCTGTAGCATGTATTTTTACTCAGTTTTTCAGAGGGGAAACATTTAAGTAATTTATCACGTATGTGTTTGTATGCATATAGTGAGTCGAATTCAAAATATACATCAAATTTTAAGATAGAAACTTAGACAAATCAAATTTACCTTAGGGCTCCTTATCCACCCTGTCTGGAAGGATGTATTTCTTCTTCTGTGCTGTTTTTGGGTAGTTTATCACCTGTGTGATTAAAAAGAAAGTTAATAAAAATGAAGAAGACAGGATTTAAACTGTTTTTAGATATATTATGTTTTTTTCACTCTACTGTCCTAATTAATTGCTTCCTCACATCTATAGCATGGACAAATTTATTGTAACACTCTCTCAATAAATATGCTCATAAACCAATTGGATTCAGCATAGTTGAATTTAGGTTGAAGGGGAGGGCAAAAGAAGTCATAGTTTGAAGATATGTGAATAACAGGCATATGGACATGTTAATAGACTTCATATCTGAGGTTACATTTCAGGCTTCTCTATCATATGTGCTCTTAGTCTATGGTTGTGGTTCATTCAAATCCTGCTCTACCCCTGCAATGTTCTCAGTGTGTACACTTTTTTTAGGCGGCCCTGTTTTAAAAAAAAAAAAAAAAGATGTTAGAAATATAGCTTAGGCCTCTTCCTGACAACACAAGCACCAAAGACTAACAATATTTACAGTACGGTGCTACTGCTCCACAAAAACACCCAGCATTTGTCTAGAGATTTATGTTTTAAACAAAGCTGTGACACACATGTCTTACTCCTCACAATAACCCTAAACCTAAGCTAGTCCCCCAAACTGAAAATCACTTAATCCAACTGCTAGCTCTCTATAGGTACTTTGGTTAAAGAGACTTAACTGCTCCTGCTCCCTCTTCCCCCAAAATTAAGTAGTGGATGTGTGCTGCTTCTACTACCCAGCAGCATGGAAATAAAGGAACGACCCTATTTCTTTGATCGCAAAGTAATCATGGCAATATAAAGCACCCCATCTGTCCACTTTGACCCATACCGTCCGTCTAGGCAATTAATTAGCACTTCCAGCGGTGGTTTTCCTATAGGATGCCAGCTGTCTTCCAATCCACCCCTCCCTTGGAGCCTAGCAGGACCACACCCCCAGCAAGGCCTCTGTGGGGAAGGTGCTCCGGCCTACAACAGTGGAAGCTGATACTTAGGTAGACCTGCCAGTTAAACTCACACTTGAATCATTCCGGGCCTCAGGTTCCCTGTCTCTAAAATGGGCTATACCTCTTTTCTCTTCACTAGTTCCCTTTCATTTCACTCTAGGCCCCTGGGAAGTGAAATCAGTGCTTAACCGCAGCTTAAAGTCCTCGGCTATCCTCTGGCTCCCGTCGCTGCTCTGGGCATGCTCAGTAGCTAAGGCCCGCTCCGCACTGGGAGTAGGAAGCAGCTTTCCGCGCCCTGTCGGCTGACTGCGGGTACTTTGATGAATCACGTGTGTCAAGGCCCTCTTAAAGAGATAGGCACCTACTTTCCCTCCACCCTAAACACCGCCCTAAGGGCGGCGGCGCCGGCGACCGCGGTAACTGCAGCTGTTCAGGGGCAGGGCTTGCCCTGGCGCCGAGTTAGTGGCAACGGCGTGTTGCGTCGAGGGTGCTTGGGAGCCGGGAGCCTGAAATCAGCCGCTTTCCAGGCATACACATTCTCACACAGGAAGAGGTGATACCGAATCAGCTGGGGGCAGCGGGACCACCTAGTGGGGCTTCCCCAAGTTGAGGAGAGGTCGGGTTACAGGTCACAGGTGATAGGGCCGGAGAAAGATGGAGCAGCCCGGGGCGGCGGCAACGGGAGCGGGAGGCGGCAGCGAGGAACCCGGTGGGGGCCGGAGCAACAAGCGGAGCGCGGGGAACCGGGCCGCCAACGAAGAGGAAACGAAAAACAAACCTAAATTGGTGAGTGCGCCCGCAGCCCCCGCCGGCTTTGGGGACAGCGAGAGCCCCAGGATCCTCCCGCAGTTGCGGCAGTTGCGGCAGTTGCGCATAGGGGGATCCGGGGCCCCTCCCAAGGCTACCCGCGATCTCGCTGTGCTACTCGGGGAGCCGCGGAGACTGCGTGGGGGCGGAAGAGCACCCCCTTCTTCATTTAACCCCTTTCTCACTCGTATCATTCTGGGAGGCAGTGTGGAAAAGAGAAGGGCCCCACCCCAACTTGGGGAGACTCGGAGTACTGGCTAGGGTCTGTTGATTATCTAACTTGTGGGCATGAATTTTCCCGCGATTCCTTTCCTTTCCACCGCAGTCTGTTGCTAGGTTTTGACTCTTAATGCTTACTGTCCGGTAAGGGGAACGTTTCTTCTTTTCAATCCAAATACTTGGGAGCCCACCCACAGACTTGCCAACCAGCCCCACCCTTAAAAAAACCACACAGCGTAGGCTCCTAGTCTTTCTGCTTTACCAGAAATGTAAGGAAGAATCGCCTACGTGCGCCTTTTCCCGTTGCCTCTTCCATGTGCTTGCCCAAGAAACATTTCTGTGTAAGAGTCGGGGGGAGCGTGGGAGTTTGAGGTTGGGTGAGGTACCCCCAATTGTTGTTTATATAATAGAGTCATTACAGTACTTCCACGTAGTTGATTAAGAATGGTCAAAAGCAGTAAGACTGCACAAGTTTCATAGCCCTGAAAGTGTGTGAACCAGTGGTAGCAGTCCATTTCCTGCCACTGACTTAATGTGCAGAGGAATGTAATCTATGGGGCCTGGTATTAGGTTGGGAAATACTGGAGTTTCTTCAACTCATCAGTTAAAAAGCTTCCTCTTTTTTTTTTTTTTTTTTTTTAGTTTATATGAAAATGATTTAATAGTGAAACTTAAAAACTAGTAGCATTAACAAAATATATTGGCTACAGTCTTTTTTTCCCGGTCATGGCAAATATGCAGACATTTATCAATAAAGTTTATAATTTCATAATTTTATGAGGGAAAATAGTTTTCCTGCACAAGTTCAGCAAATAAATCTTGTTTGAAGTTTCTTCCTCTAACTCAGAAGGACAAGCACATGTTGCACATTTAGTTTTCAGTTTTCACCAGCAACTTGTTTATAATAGCAGAGGAGACAGTGACATTACTAATAACTATTTTCTTATGGCATCTGATCGTTTGGTATGTACCTGTTGCACTTCTCTTTTACTTCCAGTTTGCCTTTCAATGATGAATTGTCCATGCTGGAAGACAATGATCAAACTATTATTTCAGAAAGTATATAGATTTCCATTGTGTGGGAAGAAGGGACGTAGTGGGTTAGAATAAAATGAACAGTTTAAAGTCTCATCAATTCCACGCTAACTTGAGGCAAACTGATAACTTGCTTACTTGATATATCCTGTTAACCCAGTATTCACAAATGAAGAAACTTTTTTTTGTGAATTGTCTATGCTGGTAGAGGGCTAATTGGTTTAATAATAGGTGCGCACAGCTTTATGAAACTTAGGAAAGTTTTGTGAGTGTATCACCAACATTTAATATATTTAAAAATTCTGATGCAGCTTTGAAATTTATCAGTTTGTGGTAAAAGAGTGGTCATGTTTCCTTTTTTTTTTTGACCCAGTACAAAAGTGTGATTTAAACAGTGATTAAAAGTTCAAGCAAAAATAAACGTCAGCTTAGTGTCCACGAATAGTTTGGTATATCCAGCAAGAAGCTTCTACTTTTAGGAACTACACTTTCAAGAAAGCACTTATCTCTTTTAGTAATAACACCTTGATTATATTCTTCCTTTCCGTTTGGTATTTGTTCTGTTTCATCTTTTATGTTTTACTTGCTTTGATGAGGTAACTAGATCGTTAAGAGATGGTATCACTTTCACTCACTGGCTACAGTATTCAGTGTTGAACATAGCTTGATATTGTAGAATGGGTATTTGAATCCAAGAATTAATAGCAGTTGGAACTTTACTTTTTGCACAAATTAAGTTTTGAGACTTACATGATTTTAGAAGCAGATATGTCAGAGTTAATAAAAACAAATTTAGGAAGACATTTCAGCCATTTTAAAGCAAGCAAGTTGATCAAACAACAAGACTTGATAAGACATTTTTTTTAATTAATGCCTTACTCATTATTTTGAGTTGTCTTATTGAAGTGCTCAACATGTTCTAAGGCCTTTTAGGGTGGAGTTCATCTGGGGGTTCTTAAAATATTGCCAGTAAGATAAAACTTTACTTAATTTTATTATTTTGAGTATTATTAATCATTGTAAAGTTCTTAATTGTGTATGTATATAAAGGAGTTGTGTGAGATTATAGAAGAGAGCTATATGGTCATAAAAATTACTTGTGTAGGTAACTGTGGGGGGTAATTCCTGAAGTTGTATGAAAAAAATTGAGTGTAATAGGTACATTCATTTTTCTGGGTTTCATAGTTTTCATCAGTTTCTCAAAGGCGCCTGTTAACTATAGAAGGCTAAGAACTATTGGGTTACCAAAGAGAGAGGGTAAAGGTATGCCAGTTGATTCCACTCCCAAGTTTAACAGGGAGAGGAGGAGGTCAGTAATGAAGGCAGAAGGGAAATAGTACTGATCACACAAATGATTGGTATTGAAGATTTCTGGGAGTAAAAAGAAGTTAATTAGATAATGTCTATATATAGTATTAGTTAAGATGAAAATTTCCATTACGTTGAAAAAGTAACAATAGTTATAGTGGATTCATTAAAGTATAAGGGTTGTGATTCATTTGTTTTCATTTAGTTTCTCATTGTTCTGGAAAACTGGAGAAGGAAGGTATGTTTTCTGTTGAGAGGAACTACTTTATATCTCAACTTTTTGATGGGTATTAGAATTTTTTGGGGGGTGGGGGCACCTGGGTGGCTCAGACCTTGAGCATCTGCCTTCCGCTCAGGTCATGATCCCAGGGTCTTGGGATCCAGTCCCACATCAGGCTCTCTGTTTAGCGAGAAGCCGCCTTCTCCCTCTCCTACTTCCCCTGCTTGTGTTCCCTCTTTCATTCTCTCTCTCTCTCTTTCTCTCTGTCAAATAAATAAATAAAATCTTTTTAAAGAAAAAAAAATTTTTCTTTTTAAGATTAAATACAAATTTAACAGAACTTAGTTTAATTTTCTTCATCTGTGAATCCTCATAATGACCCTATTTGATTTTTTTTTACTGAAGGCATTCATCTCTTGGACTTAGCACCTTTTGAATAATGTATTATTATTAAAGCTTTGTATTTTATGTCGCTCTTTGGTTAGGCCCAGATTGTAGCATGTTATCAAGCAGCATGAATCTTAGATTAATTACTAATTTAGTGTCAGTCATGGAGTATGTTTTGTCAAACCTAATAGAACTCTAGAAGTATTATGAAGGAGCTGCATCTTGAATTCCACATATTTAAGGTAATGGCTTGATTATTAAAAGAGGCTATTGTTAAGGTAGAACTGACAGCCCTCACACACACACACAGTGGTGAAGAAGGGCTTAACAGTCTTAGATTTTTTGCTTTTTGGCTTTGTGTTTCTGTATCATTTCTGAAGCCTTTGGTCTTTACATAGGGGAGTCAAATTAGTAACTTGGTGTAATAGAAGTTAATTTTTTGGTTATTGTATAACTTCCTGAATATTTGGTTTGTTTTTTTAATTGGATAAATCATGTTTTGATTTAATTGAAAAGTTGAGCACAATGAGTTCATTCATGCAACAAACATATACTGAGCACCTACTGGATGTTAGGCATGCTGATGGTTGGTGATACAAAGATGCACCTAGTCTAGTGGGGGAGACAGGGAAGTTAATGATTAAAGAGCTGTGTGATAAAGAAGCATAGGGATATGCATAGGAGGGTGATACATTGTGGAGAGGCATCTAAATCTAATTGGATGGTTGAGTGTAACAAGGAAAGCCTTAACCATAGTAGGTGACATTTACACCAAAGCTTGAAGAATAAGGTATTAATTGAAGAAGGGGAAGGAAAGGCATTTTTAGGTTGAAAGAACAACATATACAAAGGTAGAGAGATATGGTAACATGCCTATTAAAGGAACTGTGTGTAGATTTTAATGGCTGAAACAAAGGGTACCTATGGTGGACCTGCTAGAAAAGAGAGAGTCCAGATCATGATGGATATTTGTATGCTATTTTACAGTTTCAAATTCTTTCTGTAAGCCACAGTAGGCCATTGAAGAGATTTAAGCAGGGGACTGGCCTGATCAGAATTAAAGAAACTTAATACAGTGGTGAGTTTCTTGGAGAAGGGGGCAGAGTGGAGGCAAGAAGACTAGTTAAGAGGAACAGAGTGACCAAAGAGTTTGATGTTTAGAGACCTGGATTTCAGTTGCAACTCATCTACTCATTGATTTACTAGTTCATCTCTTTACTAGGCATATATATCTCTGCATTTCAGTTTCTTCCTGCTACTCCATTGTCTCACCTTCTTGGAACCCATACTGAAAATTATCACCAGATTTGAAATATCTACCTTATTTCTCCTTTATAAATCTCACCTGACTTTCACAGCTCAGCTTGTGTCTCAAAATTCCCTCATACTTTTATTAAAACTTCACTGATTCCTCAGCTTACCAAAGGCTGAATTATAACTATTGTGAGTCTTAATGTTACATGCTGATCTTGTATCTACAGAGATTTTTAAAATGCTTCTGGGCTGTGGTCCCACTTTATGCCTATTCTTGAAAACCTTGTAACCTGGTGCTTGAGTACAGAACTACTCAGTAAATGATTATTAGCTGGGAATTCTTTCCCTATAGGCCAGACATTTTGAGAGTGTAAATTGTTGAAAATAGGCTTTTAAAAAATACTCCATCAAATGAACCTATCTGTACATCCCTCTGTGTCCTTCGTCTATTTTGAAATTCAAGAAACTTCTTGTCTGGGAGAACTTCTCTATCCCCCTTTTTGTTTGGATTCTTGTGATGGCAGAACCTGAACTTAATGCAGACAAAAAGTATTAAAACTTATGACCCAAGAAACACTTTATTGTTATTAGTAGGAGGACCAAAGGACCTGGGTCCAGTGTCTTGTCTTTTAGTTGCTTGTGATTTCTTTCTTTCTTTGC
Source organism: Mustela lutreola (assembly GCF_030435805.1). Taxonomy (NCBI): domain Eukaryota; kingdom Metazoa; phylum Chordata; class Mammalia; order Carnivora; family Mustelidae; genus Mustela; species Mustela lutreola. The sequence goes on from NC_081308.1 coordinate 80,425,051, forward strand.
TTCCTTTTTTTTTTTTTTTTTTTTTTTTTTAAAGATTTTACTTATGTATTTTTCAGAGAGAAAGACAGCGAGAGCAGGAATACAAGCAGGGGAAGTGGGAGAGGGAAACCAGGCTTCCGCCAAGCGGGGAGCCTGTTGCGAGACTGGGATCATGACCCAGAGAGGAAGGCAGAGGCCAAAGGACTGAGCCACCCAGGTGCCCTTTGCTTGTGATTTCTGATGAACTGTTTAACAGCAGGAGTTTGAGCCCTTTCATTAACATCTGGGGGTTGGAGATAATGTCTGCCTGACTGGCTTTACAAGATCATGTAGATAAAACACAGAAATGAATGAGATAGCATTTAGAAATTTTGTATTGCTATACAATAATATAGCATTACGATTAACCCCCTGTACTACCTGAATTGAATGTGATTGTGGTTGGATGGTTTAATGGCTTTCTTGCAATTTGATAGCTCTAATATTATTGTATAAAGTACCATAATATGGTTATATGTTGATTGATTCCCTATTCCATTTGTCCATTTGGAGGAGTATACATTCTGACCTTTTACTAATAATTCTGTTGGATGAATATAAGATGTGAATTTAACATTTTTTTTTACTGTAGTATTTTTTTAAGAACCAGGCTACCATTTTCTTTTAATTTATCAATTTGACACATTTAAAATTTTTGTTAAAAAATATTTATTAGAGGGATACCTGGTTGGCTTAGTCAGTTAAGGGTCTGCCTTTGTCTCAGGTCATAATCCCAGGGTCTTAAAATGGATTTGAGTCCTGCATTAGGCTCCTTGCTTAGCGAGGAGCCTGCTTCTCCCTCTGCCTGCTGCTCCCCCAGCTTGTGTGTACTCTCTCTCTCTCTCTGACAAGTAAATAAAAATCTTAAAACAAAAACATTTTTAAATTAGATATCTTTTATTATTTTTGGCATCATTTATTAGATATCTTTGGCATTCTGCCTTGCCAGGTAGCTTAACTGCTGTTGTACAAATAAGGAAACTGAGTCCCTATATGTTAAGGGGACTAGCCTAGAGATAAGTTTAAAATATTGCAAGAAGTGCTTATAGCACTGAGTTATTATGCTTCAAGGTCTCTGAAGGTGAAAAATTACTCAATCTCTCATTTTGTTCCTTTTTGGAACCATCAGAATTATAATCCACCTAGAGTTTACTCCAGGTACGAGGAGCTCTAGCTCTGGCAGTAGCAGTATGTCATTGAAGTGAAATCCTATTCTTTGCCAGTGTGATCCCAAAGAACACTTTAAATGACAGGATACTCTGAAAATTATACACACATAATATATGCTAATTTCCCTGAATCAGCACATTTGGTTAAAAATTACTGGTTATCACTAGCACCATATGGATTGTTATTGAAGACCCAACTTCCCCCTATTCCTGTATCTAGTCTGCCATGCCGAGACCAATTCCTTCTGTCAGATTTGGGATGTTTGATATGCTGCTCTTTTGTCTCAAGACTGAAGAAACTAAGATGATGGCCAGGTGACTTGAAATAATAGTTACATACTTGATATCCAAGTGGGCATCTTGTAGGAGATACCCATTGTCTTCTTGTAGAAAGACAGCTCAAAATTGATCTGTATAAAGGAAGGTTGAGATGTATTTTTACATAGCTATTTATTATGACTGTAAGTAATAAATGTGAACTCATACTAATTTAAAACTTATTTATCTGATTAGGTTGAATCTGTTTCAGCCTGATTGATTTACTCTGGCTATAGCTTAAGCAGACATTTGAGTGAATTCTGATTTTTGCTTGCTTTATGTAAGGCGTCCTGGGGAAAGGGTATTGGTGCTTTCTCATGAAAAAATGTGGCAAACAAAATTCTTACTAATCACCACTTACACAAGCTTTTGTTTAATGAAGGCTTTTCTGCGTTGTTTTCGGGATAGTAAGCTACCAAACACTGTCAAATTGTCCACCAGTCTTTCTTTCTGTTAAGGCTCTCTATAGCAGTGCCTACTTCAGTTGAGAAGCTTCTGTGTCGCTATTCATGCAGGTTGGTGTAGGAATCCGAGACTTCATTAGTAATGTATTGCTTCCCAAAGGCTGTTGATTCTATCACCTGGTAATTCTGGGAGTCACCCAGGGGAGAAAATAGGTACAGTTCTAAATCTGTCATTCTGGGATAGATATCCACATGCTTTGGTAAAGATTTGGTCAAAATTATGAGGAATTTTATCCTTAATTTATTGGTCTCTCACCTAGCTCAAAGTAAAAAAAGATAGAAATATAGTTTTCACTTTATGTATAATAAAGGCTAGTTAATGTGGCCTTTTTGTAAAACATAAAAATTTGCAAATGTACTAACAAGTGGAGAGGTTAGTATAACGAATTACCGTATCTCCATTACCCCCAATCTAGCAGTTATCTAGATTTTCAGCATTTGCTTTATCCATCCTTATTTTTTCTTTGCTAAAGTATTTTAATGCAAATCCCAGATATCATGTCATTTTTTCCCTACATACTTCAGTAGGAAGATATAAGGCATATAATAAATATAATAAAAAGTAAAAATTACCTTTTTTTAATGTAACCATATACCACTGTTGCCACTTAAAAAATAATATATTGCTTGGTATCATCTAATACTTAATTCATATTCAAATATCCCTAATTGACTCAAAAGATAGAGTTTTAATTTAATGTGTGCCTAACTAGTATACATGTCACTGAGTTCCTTAACCAAATACAACTTGAAGTTAATAGTACAATTTTTTTCTTTTTTCTTTTTTTTTTTTACAGCTCAAAGGCCTCATGTTTATTACCAAACCAACCCACTGGTGCAGAGCTATAGTAACAGAAAAATCTTTCGCTGATAAATGGTATCTATTGGCCAGGCAGAAAGGTGGTTAACAGGGTGATGGAATAGAACACATGATCCTCAAGTAGCTTAATTAAATACATGGTGCCAATTAGGTGTGTCATCGCGTGAGGTGGGACGCCTTAGAGACCCGCTTGGTTCTCCTCCAGTGCCTCCTCTTGGAGTTGTACCTGATTTTATTACCAGTTTTCATCCGAATCCACTGGGGAATGGGACGATTCTGCTTTTGTTTCTTGGCCAGGAATCGCTTGATCCTAAAAGTCTTGTGAGAAGACATGGTCAATTAACAGCGTGCAGCACACAGCAGGATGGCGGCCAATGGTACAATTTTTTTTTTAAAGATTTTATTTATTTATTTGACAGAGAGAAAGATCACAGGTAGGCAGAGAGGCAGGCAGAGAGAGAGGGGGAAGCAGGCTCCCCGCTGAGCAGAGAGCCCGATGCGGGGCTTGATCCCAGGACCCCGAGATCATGACCTGAGCCGAAAGCAGAGGCGCAGAGGCTTAACCCACTGAGCCACCCAGGTGCCCCAATGGTACAATTTTTTAAAGATTTATTTTGAAAGACAGAGTGTGCATGTGCAAATGGGGGGAGGGGCAGAGGAAGAGACTCTTAAGCAGACTCTGAGCGCGGAGTCTGAAGTGGGGTTTGATCTCATACTCATGAGATCATAACCTGAGCCAAAACTAAGTGTCAGATGCTTAACGTGCTGAGCCACCCAGGTGCCCCAAAGTTAATGGTAAAATTTCATTTAAAGTTATTCCACATAAAGTGCTATCATGAAGTATCAGTTCCAATTAAGTTCACTTCTATCTTCAGTTCCTTTTTTAAAGATTTATTTATTTTAGAGGGCAAGAGTGTATACCTGCCAGCAGGGGGAGGGGCAGAGGGAGAAAGGGAGAGAAGAATCTCTTAAGCAAACTCTGCACTGAGCATGGAACCCAGTGTGGGGCTTAGTGCCAGGACCCTAAGATCATGACCTGAGCAAAAATCAAGAGTGGGGTACTTAACTGACTGAACCATCCAGCTGCCCCTCTGTCTTTAATTCTGTAGAAATATCTGAAAGGTTGTCTAGACAAACGTGGAGAGTTAGAACAGCTACTATGTGCCATAGAAAAGAGACCAAATAAGACTTTTGGCTCCACTCACTGGTTGGGTAATCACTCATTCTTCATTTTGCAATTTGTGAAGTGGGGTGGGGTTTATGTGTAAGTATTTTCTTTATAGGGAAATGTAGATAGTTGGGTAAAGGAAATGTGTTCTTGAGTTCTGGGCTAAAGGGTTCATATAACTCTTTTGATACACACAACTATATATATGTTACTAGCTCTAGTTTTTATTTCAATACAAATGCCAATTTGATAATTGAGGTGTCTGTCATTGATTTTTAGCCACTTTAATATACTCTAGGTTGCTGAATATGGATAATTGGGTGAGTAAACCTTTACAAAGAACTTGGAACTATTAAGTTTTCTTATTTGGATATTTGTGGGGTTAAAATTGAAAATCAGGCTATACTAATGTGGTGATGGAGCTGGGGATGGGTGGAGTGGGTAAGTATGAGAAATCTACTTGGGCAAAAAGCCTGGACTCCACACAAATTTACTAAAGAAGTTGTGTAACCACTACTTTACAGATAGCAATTTAGTGCTGAGTGCTGTTATTATACTGGGAGGCAGTAGGCATATCATTTCTTGAACTTTGGATTCAAGTAGATTTAGACTAGTAATCCATTTCCAGTCTTCAACTTCTAGTCTATTTACTGATCCAGTCAGGTGGTAATTTTCCTCAAAATAGGAGATGATTGATAATTGTTGGGGCTGGATCATTGTGGCACATGTTTCTTTTGTTTCGCTGAGGGGAGAAAAATCTGTGGAGGTATTGTTTTATGTGCTTTGCAATCTACCAGTGATAAAATTTCAAATGCTTAATAGCGTATCATGCTGGCTGAAGCTGTTTAGGAAGATTCTATATGTAGAAAGCAAGACCTTGTATAGACTGTACACTTACATTTTGAAGTTGTATGTATAATAGAGACTTGGTCAGCGACACTCAAGGATGTGAGACCATGAGGTCACATCACTTACCAAATCATGTGCTCAATCACAAGACTGTATCTTCTGGGGACTATTTTTTGTAATTCACACAGAGTGTGTAATATGGGCTAGTGACTGCATTTAAACTACTTTTATTGTATTCCTTTTATCTTTATTTTGTGGATTTTATTCTCATACCTGATAGGAGATTCAGCAAGGCACAGGACTTAGATAATGTCTCACTTAGAAAAGGTATTTTCCACTTGTCATTAATTCTGACAAAAAGAACATAAGGTGTATATCTATATAATGTGTTATCCTAAGCCTGACTACCTTTAGCCTTTATTTTTTTTTCTAAAGATTTTATTTATTTATTCAACAGAGAAAGATCACAAGTAGGCAGAGAGGCAGGCAGAGAGAGAGATAGGGAAGCAGGCTCCCTGCTGAGCAGAGAGCCTGATGTGGGGCTCGATCCCAAGACCCTGAGATCATGACCTGAGCTGAAGGCAGAGGCTTTAACCCACTGAGCCACCAGGTGCCCTACCTTTGCCTTTAAATGATTGCATTCCTCAATTGTAGAGGGCTGTGTTCTGGAGGACCTAGCCTCCAGGTTCATTATGTTGATTGCTTTTTCTAACTTAAGGTTCCTCCCTTTCTGCACTGTCTCCAGTGATTTTCTTGATGTTATTGTTCTACAGTTCTTCGCATGGTTACAGACTGTCGGGTAAAACTGCATTTTTTTAAAAGTTTGTGTCATAACATCTATTTTCACTTATGTTACCTATGCAAGAACCTGTAGAAATTTAAGATGGGTTGAAATAAATTTGGCAGAAGTATATCCTCTAATGTGCCTTGCAGCCTAGTACCTCACATTACAAAATCAATGTTTTCCAGAAGAGTCAGTGTGTACATAAAACATTTGTGAGTGGAAATAATCTTTTCTTAGGCTGACTTCACAACTTGTTCTTCATTGGCAGTGCATTAGCTTACATTTTTCCTCCCCTTTGGTTGAATAGCTAATGGTCTTTAAACAAGCTGTTAAAGGGAGGGAAGATTTTACAGCACACAAAAAAAAAAAAAATGGCCTGGATTTTTTCCATGCCAGTGGTTTGGCTTTTCATGTGTTTGCTTTACTAAAGCAGGGCTAACCCATGTTTTCTTACCTCTGAATTCTTAGGTTTCCTTTGTATAGCCTATACTTGCTTAATCAAGATGGTCTTATAAATTTCTGTGAGATCCAAATCCTCCATATTTATATGGCTGAATAGGTCTGAGTCCAAATACTAAATTTTAAGGGGCTATATATCTCACTATAATGGAATTGAAGCATTAGTTATACTTTAAAGTAGGAGTTAAGCAGGGCTCTGTGCCCAGTTTATCACACTCCTCCTATAAAATCTTTTGTGGCTAGTTGTGGATCAAGATAGGTTATGTTACATATCTCTGCTTTCAACCACCTCCGTTTAACTAACCTATTAACCCTTGCATGTTTCTAACTCTGATCATCTTTTTTTAAAAAATATTTTATTTATTTATTTGACAGACAGAGATCACAAGTAGGCAGAGAGGCAGGCAGAGAGAGAGAGAGAGAGAGGAGGAAGCAGGCTTCCTGCTGAGCAGAGAGCCCAATGCGGGGCTCGATCCCAGGACCCTGGGATCATGACCTGAGCCGAAAGCGGAGGCTTTAACCAACTGAGCCACCTAGGCGCCCCTAACTTGGATCATCTTACTCCTTGCTTTTACTGGTTTCTGTGAATATTATTAGTGGTGTATCCTATTGCCTGGCCACAGAAATAACATGCAAGAAGGATGGCCATTGGATGTGAAATCAATTACTGAATGTGACAGATTTATTTAAAAGTATTTCCCATCCACACACATCATCAGTCATGCTGCCATAAACTAATTGAAATTGCATTTTGATTCTAGTATCACCACTTTGTGTTTTCATGACTCCATATTTTATAGAATCTTAAGAGTTTCATAAGCTATATAGAGTTGAAATAAGCTAAATAGGGTGTTTAACTGATCTTATTAAGTTTTATTTTAAGAGTTAATTTCTCACAATTTGAAGAGGTTATATAGAAGGTAAGCTGACTGCTTTTAAAAATATAACTCTGGGCAAGTCATCTATCTTTTCTCTAGGTGTCCGTTTATTCTGTAAAATCCAGGAGTTGAAATAAACCATCTTTAAGGTTCCATTCAGCTCTGATGTACAGGAAGTCAGAGGTTATTGACAGTTGTAATGACTCTTCTGTAACATAAATACATGACATGTAGGTTCTAGTTAGATGAAAAGTTGGCAGTTATAAAAGATGACAGTTGAAGTCTGAGTGCTAATGGGTGAAAATACCAATTAATTTTACTGTTTCCAGGGTCTGAGTTAGCCTAGTTCAGTGAAGGTCACATCAGCATTGTTTTAACCATGCATTGTATAAAGGGCCCTAAAGAATGCTGGCTCTATCCTAGGTCATTCTAATACTTGGGTGGTTCCCTCGGTTTACTGACCAAGTATAGTACTTGGGCCTGCCCAGAGGAGTTTCTCAGTAATGAAAGATATTGTATGTGCCAGTTGCTATTCTAAATGCCTTGCATATTTTTGTCAAGAACTGTTACAGGTCTGGGATTTTATCCTCCTTATATACCTGTTGCTGTTTCGTGAAGGATTGCAGAAAACTTAAGACTCGTGGGTCAGCAATAAAAGATGGTTTATTATTCATTGCAAAAGCAGTAGACAGAATGTCACTGTGACCTGCTGGTTCACTGTGGTCCTAATTTTTACAGGTAGACCAGTATGGATGCCTACATGGGTAGTCAGTTGTGTCACAGGAGAGGAACAGTGAGTTTGGAGGATTTACCACTTTTATGATAAGCAGAAGCAAGCATGTTCTTTGGGGAGGGGTGGTATTACCTCATGATCAGGGCCACTTGCTTTATTTTCACTTATTTATTTATTTGAGAGAGAGACAGAGAGGAGGCACAGAGGGAGAGAGAGACTCTGGAGCTGATTTCTTTCTGAGCATGGAGCCCAATGTGGGACTTAATCCCATGACCCTGAGATCATGACCTGAGCCAAAGTCAAGAGCTGGATGCTTAACCAAGTGTGCCACCCAGGTGTCCCTAGGGTCACGTGCTTTAAACATAGCCCTCAGAAATGGCCTGGCTAAATTGTTGTCAGGGCCCTTCAGTCTCAGGGCCTTTCTACCTAGTAAGAATGTGCAGGGTTGCTTAGGGATTGATGGCAGATACCTCCCCCATCAACAGTGACTCATTTGGTTCTCACATCAGTTATTTTGTGGGTGAGGAAGAGAGCTCAGAAAAGGTTGGGCGCCTGGGTGGCTCAGTGGGTTGAAGCCTCTGCCTTCGACTCAGGTCGTGATCCCAGGGTCCTGGGATGGAGTCCTGTGTCGGGCTCTCTGCTCGGCAGGGAGCCTGCTTCCCTTCCTCTCTCTCTGCCTGCCTCTCTGCCTACTTGTGATCTCTGTCTGTCAAATAAATAAATACAATCTTAAAAAAAAAAGAAAAGGATAAGTAACTTGCCCAATGAAATAGTGGTGAATTTGAAATTCAAGACCAGTGTGACTAAGGAAATCCATGTTTTTAGCCATTGTTTTTATACTGTCTAAGACCCTAAATTTTAGACTGGCTCTAAATTGACTTGAAGACCTAGTGGTTCTCTAGATGGTGATGGTTGGACCTGACCTACATTTGCACTATGCTTATGTAAAATTTAGTAGACTAAGTTCAAGGGCCATTCATTTTAGTGCCACTGATAATTAGTAGTTAAAATTCTTTGAATCACTGCCATGAAGTAGTAGGCCAGATACGTCACCACTTGATGGGAAATAGCTATGAGGATAAAAGTGATATGGCTGTCGATTTTAAGGATATATGAACATAATTCTTAAAAATATCAGTCTGGCCTCTTAAATAATTTCGTGGTCAACACAAGGCCTACTGTACTTTACAACTATTGAATATTGCATATGATTCTCTCTCTCTCTCATTTATTTATTTTTTTTGTCTTTGTATGTTAGCCATGAAGAGAGTAGCTTCTGAACAGGTTATACTGCCAAGCCAAACTGCCTGTTTCATCTTTTAGTTTCTATCTCTCCTCCTCTGCCCATTCCCCTTGTTTGTTTGTGAAATTTTGTGTGAAGTAAAACTGCTTTGGAAAAACTAATGCTATCTCCTAGTATATAAGTACATGATATGCATTGTTTCTTGTTTAGGGGAGTGCCAAGAATCACCTACCTTCTCCTGCTGCTGCTTGTGTCTGCTTTGCTTAAAGATTGGGGGCTATAAAAGTGTGGCATATTCAGCCAAGTGTTACCTTTTTAATTAGGCTTCTGAGAGTGTTGTGACACTATTTTTGTCACACAACTATTTTTGTGTTGTTGTGTGACAAGTAATAGAGTCTTAAACTATGGGTTTACATGCCAGATAATATGGAAATGTGTTTGTGATTTGAGTTCTAGCCCTTCAGTCTTAATCATCATCCTCCCAAGAATAGAAGGGAGCTTTTAATTAACAAATGTGATGAATGAAACAGGTCATGATTATACCAGTATATGCTTGGAAGTTGGGCTGTTCCATACTTATGATCACTAACTTGAATGAGTTAAAATTTCTGTGCTTTTTTTTTTTTTCATGGAACTATGTACAATAAGTATGAAACCAGGAGGAAAAGGACATCTAAAGCTCATATAATGATATAAACATAGCTGGGAAAGCTGGTAATTAAGCCAACTAAGTATTTTTTTAATTTGTTTTTCAAAGAGCCCTCTTATCTATTCTTACAAATTTGTATTTCCTCCAAATATGGTCTTGGCTATTGATGTCCTTTTGTTTTTGACCTCACCTAGAGCTCTAAAGCTTTAGCCTTGTGTTTTAGAAAAGTATGTAATTCCTTACATATGTCACATTCTTGTTCCCAAAAGTGTATTCTTCTTTTTCTTTATACCAGTGGTTCTCAGCAGGGCATAATTTTGTCTTCCAGGAGAAATATGGTAGTACCTGGAGACATTTTTGGTTGTCATAAATTGGGGGGGCGGTGCTACTGGTATCAAGTGAGTAGAGGCCAGGCATGCTGCTGAACATCCTCTCAGTGTGCAAGACAGCTCCCCATGACAAAGAATTATCCTGCCCAAAATGTCAGTAGTGCCAAGGTTGAGAAATCCTGCTTTGGTTTCTGTGAGTTTGTGTTTATTTAATGTGAAAAATTACTGGCTCCTTAGCCATTTATTCATTATTCCATTATATTATCGTTCCCTCTGTATTGAGACGGCCAGGTCATCCCTATTTTCAAGGAAGCATTGTTTGTCTCCTACCAATTTTATTTTCATTTCCTTCCTTTCCACTACAGGAAATCTGAACTGGACTGTTCACAACTTTGTTGTTGTAAACTTATACCTCTTATCACTAATTTCTGACCTCTGAGAAAAATACTCACTCTCATCCTAATGAGTTTAAAAGGCAATTTTTCCATCTGCTGTTTCCTTGACACCTAAACAGCTTTTGATGCTGGTCACTTTAACTCATCATCTATATGGATTTTACATTCCATGGTATAGTTTTCTCTAGCAGCTTCTGTCACTGGATTTGTTGACTTGCAAAGGTAATGGCTTCCTTTGCCCTTCATCTCAAAAATTGTTTCTTTATCTGCTCTTCTCTATGTACAGTTGCAGGCAATCACATGCCTCTTCAAATACTACCTGAATGCAGTTGGTGGCAAACTTTTCTAGCTACTCTGACATTGAAGTTCAATACCATATCATTGTTTGCTGAAAGACATTTCCTAATTATGATGCGGTTCTAACAAAAACAGCATAAAGTTGTTGATTCTTTTCTGTGAGACATTTGTGAAACCTGGAGTACTTTATGGCAGTGGTTGTTTTAATATTCTCTTTGCAGGGAGAATAAAAATTAACTTGATATGTAGACACATGTACATATGGTGTTTATCAAGTTTACTTATTCAGGATAAGTTCTCTCCTTGCTTATCACCAGACTGTATTACTGTAATATTAGTCACTGAGTGACCTTTATGATTTCTGGTCCACTTTAATTGAGGTTAACTTCCCTATTTGACTAATGAAAGCCAGTGACTAATTTTTTTTTAAATTTTCTTAACATGTAGTGCAGTATTGGTTTCTGGAGTAGAATTCAGTGATTCATTACTTACATACAACACCTAGTGCCTATCACAACAGGTGCCCTCTTTAATATCCATCAGCCATTCAGCCCATCCCCCACCCATGTTCCTCCAGCAACCTCTCAGTTCATTTTCTGTCGTTGAGAGTCACTTTGGGCTTGTTTTCCTCTTTCCTTTTTTTTCTTTTCCGCCTTCCCGTATGTTGATCTGTTTTTTTCCCCTTAGATTCTACATGAGTGTGATCATATGGTATTTTGTCTTTCTCTGACTGACTTATTTCACTTAGCATGATACATTCTTGCACTATCCACAGCATTGCAAATGGCAAGATTCTGTTTATTTTGATGGCTGAGTGATATTATACACACACACACACACACACACACCCCGATATCTTCTTTATCCATTCGTCAGTCTGTGGATATTTGGGCTCTTTACATAGTTTGGCTATTGTTGATAATGCTACTGTAAACATAAGGGTGCATGTACCTCTTTGAATCTGTATTTTTGTATCCTTTGTGCAGAAACCTAATAGTGCAATTGCTGGGTTATGGGGTAGTTCCATTTTTAACTTTTAGAGCAACCTCCGTACTGTTCTCCAGAGTGGTGGCACCAGCACAGGTATTCTCACCAATACCTGTTGTTCCTTGTGTTGTTAATTTTTGCCATTCTGACTAGTGTGAGGTGGTATCTCATCATAGTTTTGATTTGAATTTCCCTGATCATGGGTGATGTTGAACGTCTTTTCATGTGTCTGTTAGTTATCTGGATAACCTCTTTGGAAAAGTATTTATTCATGTCTTCTCCCCATTTCTTAACTGGGGTATTTGTTTTTTAGATGTTGAGCTTGTTCTTTATAGATATTGGACATTATCCCTTTATCACATATGTCATTTGCATATATCTTCCATTGCGAAGGCTGTCTTTTAATTTTGTTGATTGTTTCCTTACTGTGCAGAAGCTTTTTTTTTTTTTTAAGATTTTACTTATTTATTTGACAGAGAGGGAGAGAGAGATCACAAGTAGGCAGAGAGGCAGGCAGAGAGAGCTCTCTGCTGAGCTCTCTGAGAGCCTGATGTGGGGCTCGAACCCAGGACCCTGAGATCATGACCTGAGCCGAAGGCAGAGGCTTAACCCACTGAGCCACCCAGGTGCCCCTGTACAGAAGCTTTCATCTTGATGAAACCCCAGTAGTTCATTTTAGTACTGGAAGTCTCAGTCTCAGCAGTTAGACAAGAAAAAGACATAAAAGTCATCCAGATTGGCAAGGAAGAAATCAAACTTCCACTATTTGCAGAAGACATGATACTCTATGTAGAAAACCTGAAAGACTCCACCAAAAAAGTGCTAGAACTCTGGTGAGTTCAGCAAAGATGCAGGATATCAAATCAATGTGCAGAAATCTGTTACATTTCTATATACCAATAATGAAGCAGTAGAAAAAGAATTCAAGGAATCAATTCCTTTTGCAATTGCACTTAACACAATGAGATCCCTAGGAATAAACCTAACTAAAGAAGTAAAAGATCGGTACTCTGAAGACTGTAGAACACTTTTGAAAGAAATTGTAGAGGACACAAAGAAATGGAAAAACATTCCATGCTCCTGGAACAAATGTTGTTAAAATGTGTATACAACCCAAAGCAGTCTACACATTCAGTGCTATCTGTATCAAAATACCACCAGCATTTTTCACAGAGCTAGAACAAACAATCCTAAGATTTATATGAAACCACAAAAGACCCCAAATAACCAAAGCAATTCTGAAAAAGAAAAACAAAACTGGAGTCGTCACAATTGCAGATTTCAAGCAATATTACAAAGCTGTAGTCATTAGGATGGTATGGTACTGGCACAAAAACAGACACTTAGAACAGTGGAACAGAACAGGGAACCCAGAAATGGACCCTCAGCTGTATGGTCAACTAGTCTTTGACAAAGCAGGAAAGAATATCCAAAGGAAAAATAGAGACTCTTTTCAACAAATGGTATTTGGAAAACTGGACAGCAACATACCGAAAGATGAAACTGGACCCATAAACAAAATTAAGTTCAGAATGGATGAAAGACCTAAATGTGAGGCAGGAAACCATCAAAATCCTACAGGAAAACAGAGGCAGAAGCCTCTTTGACCTTATTAGACATGTCTCTGGAAGACAGGGAAGCAAAAGCAAAAGTGACTACTTATCCAATTCATGAGGACAAATCTTATTTTTATATATACAGTTACTGTTAAGCTACCTAATTTTATCTTCTTATATTCTTTCTTCTGTTTGCCCCTTTAAGTGAAGCTATTTTCTAAATTCTTCCATCTACCTGAAATAACCTTTTATCCTTTTATTCTTCTCAGACGATTCTAAGTACTTTCCTTCCATTTCTTCATGTAACTTCTTAAAGTCTTTGTCCTCTGAAAGTGACATGATCAACTCATTCCCCTTCAACCTTCAGTTTCCTATAGAGAGCCAGTGTATTCTGTGTATTTTGCATGGTTGTATTTACAGTTGTACTTATTATAGATGTATGTTATAGAGTATAATCATTCCACACATATTGAAACAACTATACATGGGTTTTACTCTTGAGGAACCCATATCCTAGTGAGAAAAGGGGAATATGCAAGTCTAAAGTAGTAAGTTCTGTAATACATAGGTGTGAGCAGAGTATTCTTTGGAATGCCACATATCGTTGCTGGTAGGGAGAGGAGAGACTTCACAGAGGCCACATCTGATCTGGGTCTTGGAGAATGAAAGTTTATTTTAAAAAAATTTCAAAAAGATTATATTTATTAGAGCATCAGTGGTAGGGAGGGGCAGAGGAGAGGAAGAAACAGGCAGGCTCCCTGCTTAACAGGGAGCCTGATATAGGGCTCTATCCCAGGACCCTGGGATCATGACCTGAGCTGGAGGCAGATGCTTAACTGACTGAGCCACAAGGCGCCCCTGAAAGCCACTTTAGTAAGGTTAAATGAGGGTGTTCTCAATAGAGAGATCATCACATATATAAATTAAAAGTTATATAAAGACAGGTTTTTTTAAGTGTTACGATTTTATTTGTAATTGTTTTAAGATTTATTTATTTTTAGAGAGTGAGAGTGTGAGTTGGGGGAGGGGCAGAGGGAGAGAGGGAGAGGATCTCAAGCAGACTCTCCTGAGTATGGAGTCCTATGTGGGGCTTGATCTCGGGACTCTGAGAGCATGACCAGAGCTGAAATCAAGAGTTGGGCATTTAACTAACTGAGCTACCCAGGTGCCCCTAAGTGACATTGATTTTACAAGTGTTAAGATCTTGGGGGGACGTCTATGACCAAACTTGCTCTGTAATTGAATATGGGTGATCATATGAAGCGTTTTTTACCAACTCAGAAGTGAGGTGGAGAAAGGGAATTAACATTTACTAATTGTTTCAGACATTGTTCTGGGGGCTCACCAACTTCCTTCATTGTTACCAGAAATGTGTGGTAAATGTAGTTATTTTCCACATTTTATAAATAAGGAAATGAGTCTCAGGTTAACTGATTCTGTCCAAAATATATGCTATTTTATGATAGCATGCTACTTTTTTAGGAGTAACAGACTGTAATTAAAACATAGAAATGAACTATGATTTTTTTCTACTTTATTAACATGTACTTCATATTTTTTATTTTTGCGTTTTTTTTTCCTATCACAGATGTTACTAAGTTTGATAATGCATCTTAACACATTTTATCATTGTTGGATTAAGTTAGCTGAGGAAATAATAGTTTGAGAGGTTAGCTAGGAGTTGTCCACAAATAATTTAAAGCTATATATGGTTAAATTTTATTACAGAGGATTTGGGTAAGCTGCTCAGTTGGAAAAGTTCTACCTCTGAAATTCTTAAGTATTTAATAAAATCTAATAAGCATTTTGGAGAAACCTACCCCGGTATTGTGCTAAGCATTTTGAAAGTGCTAAAGTAAATAGTCCTTGCCCACTCAGAACACAGGGTTGGAGAGTCTGATGTGTATGAACCTATGGTGCAAGGTGGAATGTGGTTAAGTGCTACTGTAGAGGTAAAAAGTACTCGGGAGTATTAGGGCTGACTTCATGGAAAGATAGGCAACAGAAGATACTCGAAGTACAGGGAGTTTTTTCTTAAACAGTGATAGAGAGTGGAGAGGGGACATTTTGTACAGCTGCAAGGGAGTTAAGAAGTTGTAGCAAGTTTGAAGAATTAAGAGTCTAGTGAGGCCCAGTTGTACATATGGGAGTGGTAGAGGTCAGTCTGGAGGGAGATTAAAGCTTCATCATGGTGAGCACTGAATGTTCCTCTGAAGAATTTAGACTTCATTCTGTACAGTATCTGAGTAGGGGAGTGATGTGATCAGACCTTACTACAGTCAGACTTTACCTAATTTAGACTTTTTATAATTGGAAATATTATGAAGTCTAGAATCTTTTGTCAAAACTCTGTGATAATTGGCCTATCTGTAGTATAAATATAGAGGCATCTATTTTGATACCTTTTGGCATGCTTTAATTTGACAACTTAGAAAATTTGTGAAATGAGGCATGCATGTATTGTGAATAGTGTGTACTTTGATAACTTACACAGTTTTGTAGTGACTTACTTGATCCTTGGTCCCAACTTCCTCTTCTGTAAATCTATCCCTCTAAGCCTAAATTTTTTTTGTTGTTTGTTTGTTTTTACAAATAGGTATTGCTTAAAGGTCAGGCAGCTTAGCATACAAGACTGCTGCTGTCAAACTGAATGTGTTTTGTCTAGGCTGAGTTAGTTTCCAGAATATTCTGAGAGAAGCTGCAAGATTTATGATATAAAAAACTGGGTAAAGTTATCCTCACTGAAGTGTTATAATACTTCGGTTGTGGGGTTTGTTTTTTTTTTTTGAAGATTTTATTTATTTATTTGTCAGAGAGAGAGTGAGTGAGCACAGGCAGGCAGAGCAAGGAGCCTGATGCGGGACTCTATCCCAGGATGCTGGGATCATGACCTGAGCCGAAGGCAGCCATTTAACCAACTGAGCCACCCAGGCGTCCTGATACTTTGGTTGTTTATTACCATTTTTACACATGAATCTCTTATGACAAAGCAAAGCTACATTGCTTACAACTATGGCAAAGTAATCTCAGGGCTGTGATTTGAACTCCAGCCCCTCTTAGGAGAATTCACTGAAAAATGAAATTGGTATTAAGAGACACTGTCAGGGGAACCTGGGTGGCTTAGCCGGTTAAAACCTCTGCCTTCGGCTCGGGTCATGATCTCAGGGTACTGGGATGGAGCCCCACATCAGGATCCCTCCACAGCGGGGAGCCTGCTTCCTCCTCTCTCTCTGCCTGTCTCTCTGCCTGCTTGCGATCTCTGTCTGTCAAGTAAATAAAATCTTAAAAAAAAAAAAAGAGAGACACTGTCCGCTTAGTTTTATTACTACATATTTTAAATTTTTTCTTATTATAGGCATCCAAATGAAATTGAGACAAGAGCCAAAGGAATGAAAATTTGTCCATATACAGAAGATTACAAATATGCTATAATTTTATTCAAATCTAGTTATTGCACAAAACCTAACTTGTAACATGAATGAAATAGTATCTGTTACTGTTATTGCTAATGATTATTTGATCTGAACATAAAACTTTAAGGATGCATACAGAGTTTTAAAGTTTTAGCAACTCCTTAAAAGTAAACTCCCTTTCTGTTATGATATATGAATGTTACTCAGTGTTTTAGTTTAGTTGAGGCCAAAATTGAATGTTTTGTGGTTATTTTCTATTTTTTTGAGTTCAGAGGTATTGCCTATCATGTGTTCTACTGAAAGTGAATTATTTTTAATTCTTTTATTTTTTGGTATGTGTGCAGTGGTTTGTAGCTCTAGAAATGGGACATTGTTTTGCAGAGTATCAGTTGGGGAAACTTTCAGGCTCCTTGTTGGAGTACAAAATTATTTGAAAAAGAAATAGATTTTTAGGACATGAATGAATCATCCTTTGCTAGGCAGCTTTCTCATGAGAGATTTGTGATTCTTTCAAAAATCCCTTTTGGGCTTTTGAAACACGAAGAGTATTACTACTGAAGCAGAGGACAGGAACTTGCTAAGTTATAAATACATGACCATAATGAAAGACCCTAGGTCAGGGGCTCCCCTAGTAGGTTAAAGTAGGTTAAAAATTTTGCCTGGCCTTTTCCCTCCCTTTCCCATAGATGTTACCTTGGAACTTAGCGGCCCAGTCCCAAGTAGGAGTGTCTCTGTTCTGTTTCTTTCTGAGTGACCTCCCGAAATGTGGTGTGTTGGAAACTGTTTACTTCTCTCCCACTTGCCCTACCTTCTGACTTTATTGCCTGTAAGTTGGGTCTGATGATTAGGCGTAAACTTCCCTCTGCTACTGGCCCCTCCTCCTTTTGCTTAAGAATATGGGGCACATTTTCCTATAGATACTATTCCTTTACTTGATAAACATTGTAGAGCAATTCTGTTTAATATTCTGTTTAGTGCTGAAGGATAAAGAGTTGTGAAATATAGGTGCTTCTTATCAAGGAATATACAGTATTTTAAGGAGAATGAGATTTATATACACATCAGTATTTGATTAGTGCTGTATGAATAGGTGGGATTTAGAGATAGGGGAGATTAATAATTTGGACTAAAATAAGCCAGGAAGTGAGTCACTAGGTACTCCTCCTTCTTGCCCTCTCCACATTCCCCGTCTGAAAAATCCATTTGGAATTTAGAACAGAAGACTTAACTATGAATTCATGGATCATGGATTATACTCAGTTTCTGGCTTTTCATGTAGACTGGATCACTTAAAATATTCCAAAAAAAATAACACTTTAAAAGTAGATTTCTTGGGGCGCCTGGGTGGCTGAGTGGGTTAAAGCCTCTGTCTTTAGCTTAGCTCATGATCTCAGGGTCCTGTGATCGAGCCCCGCATTGGGATCTCTGCTCTGGGGGGAGTCTGCTTCCTCCTCTCTCTGTCTACTTGTGATCTCAGGGTCCTGTGATCGAGCCCCGCATTGGGCTCTCTGCTCTGGGGGGAGTCTGCTTCCTCCTCTCTCTGTCTCTTGTGATCTCTGTCTGTCAAATAAATAAATAAATAATCTTTTTAAAAAAGTAGATTTCTCAGTAAAGATAAAATATTCCTCATTTTTTAGAAGACCATCATATATATATATATATATATATATATATATATTTCTTTTTTTTTTTGAAGATTTTGTTTATTTATTTGACAGAGATCACAAGTAGGCAGAGAAGCAGGCAGAGAGAGAGGGGGAAGCAGGCTCTATCCCAGGACCCTGGGATCATGACCTGAGCTTAAGGCAGAGGCTTTAACCCACTGAGCCACCCCAGGTGCTCCAAGACCATCTTATATTTTAATGCTAATTATAACCATTGTATTACTATTAATCTGAGATGTCCAGTGCACTGAAAAAAATAATCTTTTAATAATTCTCACTGGTTTCATATAGTACTTGAAAATATGTTTATGAATGAACACAATTGTGCAAAACTGAAGCAAGTATATACTAGGTTGTATTTCCCTATGACAGCAAATGAGAATATTTAAGATATTTTAAATGCATTAGAAGTATATTTTCCATTTTTTTCATTCCCTTTAATTCTCTAGATTTCCTTTTATACAGATTTGTTTAAAAAAAAAAAAAAAGAAGTGGTTTAGGACCACTTACCTCAAGGCCACCAGGAAAGCTTCCTAACAGACAGATTCTGGAACCCCATTGGCCTACAGAATGAGAATCCTTTTGATGTGGGTCTGGGAATCTATGTAGATAACTCTAAAGTTGGAGAACCACTATTTTTGTGCAGTTTGCAGAATGGCAGCCTTACAAGTCATATCTGGCCCACAGATTTGTTTTGTTAAGCTTGCAGCATTGGCATGGTTTTACAAATTTGACTTGTCAGCTCTTAAAAATTGGGAGTTTACATATGTAAGTCCAAATTTCTGGTTTCTCTTGAAACAGCAGAATAACTTTGCAATACTGAGCCCATGTTCCCACATGGCTGTCAGCATTCTGCTGTACCTGAACAAGATCTGTCTCATCTTAATGGGCCATGTGCTCTGGGATATGCCAGTGCTCTGAAATCTTTTTTCACCCTGGGGTCAAGTGTTAGTTGACATTTCTTTTTCTTTAGTTGACCTGCATCACTCAATTTTATCACCTTCTTAGAGTCCATATGGAATTTAATTCTTTACTCCAGATCCAAAAGTTTAAAAAAGTGAGGAGAAATGATTGGAAAGAGGTCAGATTGGAGGCTGGGAGACTAGAGAATTTATTATAATAGTAGAAATAGGAAATGAACTGCTGAACTAGGACAGTGGTGTAATAGGGATAGAGTAAAGAGGAAGATAAGGATTTAGAAGCTATCAACTTTGGTGATTGAATTGAGGTGGGATCTGGGTGGGAGGAAGAAGAATAAGCATGGAGAAGTAGGGACAGAGATAGTTGGTGGGAAGATGAGTTTATATTTAGACATGTAACTTTAGGTGATTATGGGACATTATTGCTAGGTACTGAGGTATATATGAAGCTTGTTGGGTAGTGTAGACCCTCCCTACTATGTTGGAGGAGAAGATGACTCCTAGAGGAAGGAGCATATCCTGGGTATATGTTTAAACTTTTTTTTAAAAATAGATTTTATTTATTTGATAGAGACACAGTGAGAAAGGGAACACAAGCAGGGGGAGTGGGAAAGGGAGAAGCAAGCTTCCTGCTGAGCAGGGAGCCCGATGTGGGGCTCAATCCCAGAACCCTGGGATCGTGACCTGAGCCGAAGGCAGACGCTTAACGACTGAGCCACCCACGTGCCCCTGGGTATATGTTTAGATTGAAAAAGCATATTCAAATCAAAACTATGATGAGATACAACCTCACACCTGTCAGAATGGTTCAAATTAACAACACAACAAATAAGAGATGTTGGTAAGGATGTGGAGAAAGGGGGAACCCTCTTACATTATTGGTGGGAATGCAAACTGGTGCGGCCATTCTGGAAAACAGTATGGAGATTCCTCAGAAACTTAGAAATAGAACTACCCTATGACCCAGCAATTGCACTGCAGGGTATTAACTCAAGATACAAAAAGACTGATTGGATGGGGCACATGCACCCCAGTGTTTATAGCAACGTTAGTAACAATAGTCAAAGAAAGAGCCCAAATGTCCATTGACTGATGAAAGGATAAAGAAGATGTGGTATTTATTATATACAATAGAGTATTATTCAGCAATAAAAAAGAATGAAATCTTGCCATTTGCAATGACATGGGTGGAGTTAGAGTGTATTATGCTAAGTGAAATAAGTCATGTCAGAGAGAGACAAATAGGCGATTCCACTCATATGTGGAATTTAAGAAACAAAACATGAACATAGGGAAAGGAAGAAAAAAAGAGAGGCAAAACACAAGATACTAAACTATAGAGTACAAACTTGAGGATTGTTGGAGGGGGAGGTGGTTGGAGAATGGGCTAAATGTGCAATGGTTATTAAGAAGGGCACTTGTGATGAGCACTGGATGTTGTACGTGATGAATCACTAAATAAAATTCCTGACACCAATATTAACACTATATGTTAACGAATTGGAATTTAAATAAAAACTTCAAACAAACAAAAAAAAAGAAATATTGAGAAAGCTACCTGTTTTTTCTGATGCAAATTGAAAAAAATCTACAAAACTGTGAATAACAGAAATAGGCAGAATATAACATATCCTCACCTTAATCTTATCTGGATGGAAGTGTTGCATACCAAATCCCTGGGTGGAGAAGTATCAGATCCTTACAGTGTGTGACTTTTATCCCAAGGGGTCAAAGGTTAGCAAAGGTGGATGTTTTGCTGTAGGATATTATAATGCTAGTGTTATTTATGGACAACTGTTTCTTTCTTGAAAGTGGTAGCTTTGGTTTCTTTGTTCCTTTATCTCCTACGTTTTAAATTTTGCTCTTTGAGTATTCTTTAGTACTGTGGATACTAAGAACATGTTGTATTCCAAAAAGTGTTTGTAAGACATTTTTCTTTCTTTTTCGTATCTCTGAGAATATTGTTTCTTTGGGAACATGTTATATAGGGAGTCCAGTTTCCCAGGGTAGCTCCCCTTTTTCAAATCCTACTTAATCTACATTGTAGATGAGCTACTTATGCACAGTATGAGTCTGGGCTTTGGTAGCAGTTATGTGCCATATAGTGGGAATAGTGAAGAAAAAGTTCTTTTCTAGGTATGGGGCTGACCCTAGGCAATATTTTGAAGGTGGTAAATTTTATCTTTGGGATTCCCCAGGCTCCTTTCTGTACCCTTTTCCCACATAATGGCGGTCTCCCTTTAGGTGACACCCTTCTTCTGTGATTCCCCCCTTCCCACATCTTCCTGTTCTTCACTTTTTCCAAGTACCTACCTCCTCTTTTCTGAGTCTTCATTTCTGTCAAAGAACTTATTTTTCCTAAGTATAAGAAAGAACTATGTTACGATAATTTCTGGAGTTGTGCTGTATTCTCGTAATTGTAAAATGATGAGTGTTAATAAAAGTTCATTGCTTGTAAATTATCAAGCAGGTATCACAAGAAAGAGCATGAAGTCTGACAGTGAAAGGAGAATGTTTTGGGGAACAGATAATCCTGTAAGCAGCCTTGATTTAAAAGTTCTCCCTTAGGAATAATTGGCACTGAGCTGTTTCTACTTTTCAAGTCTTGCCTTTATTCACATAAGAGTGTATCTTAAAGCTTTTTTTAAATTCATAACTGCTTCCATGTGAGCACTAGTGAAGCTTCTGGAGTTGAGGGTAGGCAAACAAATAGGGTGAGAAGAGTGATTCTTCTAAGACTGGGATTGTTCATATGGCCTTTTAAGTGAAGGGTATATTCCAAAATGGCTTTATATAAGCAGGAATAAATAAAAAAGATCCTTTCATGTTTCTTATCTGCAAATGACATATGTAGTGAGTACGAACCTATAATAAATAAAGTGTAATACATATATGAATAAATAAATAATATATAGTAAGAGCAAACTCCTACTAAATGAACAACAGAAACAAGTTGCAAACTAACCACATAGCAAGTGAGCCTAAACCATGTGCGTGTAGTGATAACAAACTAACCTCGTAGTATAGCAAGTAAGCCTAGACCTTATGCGTGTAGTGATAACAAACTAGCCTTGCAGCAAATACCACATAGCAAGTAAGCCTAAACCATATGCGTGCAGTGATAAGATTAACGTGGAGCAAAAAGTTGTAAACATTTTTACTTATACGAAATATCGTAAAGACCGAAAAATGTTTTTGACATGTGTGTGTTTTTGATGTGCAAGCATGAGAAAAATAAGTGATGTAATGTGTTTTCGAAGGAGACCTAGCACAGTATATAAAAGAGGCATCGGGTTGGACTGAGGTGAAGCGAGTTCCCTGTTGGGAGGACATCATCGCCGGTGATACCGACGCCCCGACAGCTTTGTTGCCAACCACTCGCTGGCTCTCAGTCTCAACTTCTGCGGTGACCTCTCTGTCTAGATTGTGAGGCGACGTCTCCTTCTCCGTGACAATTTCAGCGGACCGTGACCGGACCACGATAGTGGTGCGGACCTCGTCCCAATAAAGATCAAGTGAGTTACATCTTATCCATCTCTGTATCTCTTCTTTACACGTCGCGACCTCCTGGCGGGACGCAGGGGTTTTGCTCGCGTCAACATACAATTTAAGCTTAGACAATTTGATCATTGAGACAAATGATAAATATTAAAAGCAGTGGTTTCTAATAATTTACAAACTACCTTCTGTTCCTATCTGTTGAGTTGTATGCTTACCAGTGAGTCTGTTGTATTTGTTTCCATACCTTTGATATGGTTTGAAGTAGGGGCCATGAGCCAGTGGCCAAGAATTCTTGAGACATCTTCGGTACAAAAAGGTGTCTTTATTATAGCACCCATTTATTATAGCACCCAGACAAGACCTCTGGGTAGAAAGAGCTGTACTTGGGTTGTGAGGGGGGGTGACTGATTTATATGCTTTCAAGTTGTGGGAAGTAAAGATGAGGGATGTTTCCAAAAGGTCTTTCATATGTTAAAGACTTACCAGATCATGAAGGCCTGGCTTTTGTTAAGCTAAGGTTGTTTTTCCCTCTACTAGGCATTAACAAAAAGATTGGGAGTTCCTGGAGGAATGTCACACCCTGCTGCTGCAAGTATTTGTCAGTGGACTGAGAGTTATAAGGAGATTTCATTTTATCTACATTTCCTTTTTGCCTTTGTTCTCCACACCTATAATGCCAAGTGTAATTACTATTGTAATGATAGGAATTAGTAAGAAGAAAAAGATCTTTCCATGAAAATTAACTAGAAGTCCTTTGTATGAGTTCATGAAGCAGCTAAAAAGCTTGCCATTGAATTAAGCATAGGTGAGGCAAGTGAAAAGCCTAGGAAAAATAACAATCTAGGATTCCTGTGGCTTTGCAGGTATCTTTAAGTTCTTTTTTCCAAGGAAAATGCTAATAGTAGAGAATGCACTAAGGATGTGGTTTATGAAAGGGGCGTTGCTCTGAATTCCCGCTAAGGAGCCTATATTAAAAGGCCTTAGCTCTACATCAAAAAAGTGGTGAACGAATGTGTATTTCCAGGTTGTGAGTTACAACAAAATGTTGAAGACAATTTCTACTTTTAATAATTTCTCACTTTAACCAGTTTTTAAAAAGTTGCTGATATAGGAAATATGTTAGGGGTTTGAAGCTGACGGCCAAGAAAGAATTCTTGAGACCTCTCTGGTGCAAAAAGGTGATTTTATTAAATCATGGAGACAGGACCCATGCTCAGAAAGAGATGCATTGAGGTCATGAGGAGTGGCCCGTTATATACTTGCAAAGTTGCGAGGGGGTTAGGGATAGGTAGGGTAAGTGTGTAAGGAATTTTGGAAGCAAGGTTTCCAGAACTTTTAAGGGGCTAGCTATTGTTGGGGAAAGGTCATTTATTGCTGTTCAAGAAAAACTCAGTCATGAGACTCTTCAGATGTATGTAGGTGGGTCATATGTGTGGAAGATGATTGCCAACATGTATCTTGTAGGGGGGTAGAGATAAAAGGAAGTTTCCAAAGGAATTTTTATATGTTAAAGTAGGCTTACAGGATCTTGGAGGGTCCGGCTAAGATTGCCTTTTGCCCATAGCAAAGTAGTAACACTGAAGCAGCTGAGTCCCTAGAGGAATGTCACTTTGCCTGTTTCAAGGACTTGGCAGTGGACTGTAGGTAGTAAGGAAATTTAATACTTTTGCTTCTGCCTTTGTTTCCCACAACAGTAACCACCTCCTGGACCTTATTATGTCTGTATAATGCTGTATGGTAAAGGCTCATTTTCTGTGCTGTAAAATGAAATTCTAGTTAGAACATCCTTTCTTTGTCGCTTCTGGGTATCTGAGGAACCAGCATGCTCCAAATTGTTTGTCGAATAACCATGGTAGTCAAGCAGATTGTATTCTCATTCTTTAAAACTTACTAATCACATATTAATATATGGTTACCTTGTCTCCATGACAGATAAAGGCATCTATTGGGTGTCGACATTTTATGTTGTAGACCTAAAATAAAAATAAAGTAGGGGATGATTTCAGTATGAGGCCTTGTAATCACAGATCTTTTTAAGAATTATATCCAAGGATATGCTTTCTGGAACATTTGTGGTTTTGTTAGGTAATCCTGAGGGATTCTGTATATTTATTTGTGCCTTAACGTTTGTCTTTGTATTTCTCATTTTTAGTAGGATTTTTAGTAGGGAGGTTGCTAAGTATTATTTACCAGTGAAGTCTGATAGGGAGATTTGTGGAACCATTCCAGTATTGCAATAGTTCTATTCAAATGTAGATGAACTGCTATTCAACTACCTAGGTTTATTCAGATTTGGCTCAGACTTCAGGGTAGGATGAATAAAGCAATTTGTTCATAGGGAGTTTGCTGGACGAACTTTTTGTCCCTGCTCTACTCAAAAAATAACATATTTAATCACTAACCCTTTACGTCTTTTTATGATCATTTGTAGAACAGTCAGGTGGTTGCTGTTCATTTGAGGAGGTGTGTATCGTACCACAATTCTTACTGAAAGTTACTGCTCCACTGTCCTGTTTGCCATGTTCTTCCTGATGATTTTAAATTTAAGTTGATTGCTTATGATGCTTAAAGCAGAATTTCCATTTTTATCTCATTCTATTGTGTGAATTAATGCCTTGATTTTAGAGGCTAGTGTTAGTAAATATTTGAATAACATACACACACACACACACACACACACACACACACACTTACCCATGCTCCCTCCTCTCAATAGCTTGCTGTAGGGTAAGAGGGAAAGTTAGCAACTGGTAAGGATAATAGTTTTAGAATTTGTGTATATGGTAAATATTTTGCTGATAACAAAATGATTGAATGTGTGTTACTGTGCTAGCTGAACATTTAAATGGGTGCATTATCAGAGACTAGTGTGTATAAAGGTGGAACGCAATGTGTCTTATCTTTTAAAAGATGAGACATCTTTTTCCCCCTTTCAGAAATAACTTGTTTTTTTCTTTTAGTTCCTTGACTGCTGTGTTTATTTAGATTAGTTTTAGACTTAATAGTCTATTCAAATGTCATTGTAATATTTACTAACATTTTCTCTTTTTTTAAGGAAGGGGAGAAGAGTAGACTTTCTTTTTCTCTCCCCCTCCTTTTTTAAAAAAATGAATTTATTTATTTATTTGAGAGAGAGAACATGAGGTGGGGGAAGGGGCAGAGGGAGAGGGAGAAACAGACCCCCCCCTGAGCAGAGAACCTAGACACAGGGCTGGATCCCAGGACCCTGAGATCATGACATGAGTGGAAGACATATACAACCTATTGAGACACCCAGGCACCCCCAGCATTTTCTCTTCTTGCACATAATCAAGGTAGCCTTTTATGGAGAACAGGTCTGCAGTAAAAACAAAACAAAACAAAAAAACCCCTGAAACCTCTAACGGACAGTATTCTTGGCAAACTGAAGTGATTATCTGGCTAGATATTAAATCCTTAGAATTTTGAACTCTGCTAAATAAGGAGGTTTATTACAAAGAGATTATAAAATGGATGGTAGAAGTGGGTACAAATCTTGACTCGTTGGGGAGTTTGGCCATATCACCTCCCTAATCTGGCTCTCCCATGTTTGCCATGTGTCATCATTTCTATAATCATTATATATTGTTTGTTGCAATTTTGTTTCATTTGACTTATTCAAGACTACCAACCATGTCTCCAGCCTTGTTTTTCAGATGTTTTGTTCTTTGTATTATTGTTGCTGCTTTTGTGGATTTTATTTATATATTTTTTCATCCTTTACTTTTCAGAATTCCGCTAGCTTGGTTTTAACTTACTTTTCTTTGATCATTTTTTTACTCAAAATACTCAAAGTACTCAAAATATGTACTATATATGTACATATTTAAAGTCAGTGATACAGAAGGGCTTGTTTAAAGAGTAATCTTCCCCTACTCCATGTATTTCTATCACCAGTGTTGTTGTTTACCAGTGCCAACCCATTTTAACTCTTTTTACTGTTTTGTAGTTTTCTCCTTATCTCTAAATAATATGCTTGAAGTACCATGTCTTACCTTATTTGTTTTAGATATTATCTGTTGCCTACCCCACAATTATCTTAACCTCAATCTGGCAGTTTCCCTTTCTTTTTGGTCAGTAGTTACTTGGCACTTCCTTCCTTTACCAAACTTGGTTAGTTCATAAAAATCAGTGTACATCTAGTTTCTCCCAGTTTCCTGAAATTTTTCCTCCTAACTGTTCTCCCGGTTATGTGATATATCTTTTCCTTTGTGGTGTTTAATAACATCACATCTCTAGCCTTTGTCAAAATTTCATCCTTCTGAGGTGGGTTGGGGGAATAGGTGAAAGAGGTGTTGATTAAGGAGTACACTTGTTCTGCTGAGTACTGGCGGTTGAATGGAAGTGTTGAATCACTATATTGTACACCTGAAACTAATACTACACTGTATGTTAACTAACTGGAATTTAAATAAAAATTTAAAAGAAAATTTCATCCTTCTATGTTCACGTGTCAAAGTCTCCAGGTTAAGCATATATTTTTACTAGAAATATACCAAAGGGGGGGGAAATTTAGTCACTTGTTTTTGAAGAGATTGAGAGCACACTTCTCAGTCTCTTTATTAAACACCCACCTAGGTTTAACCTTGTCACAAAATATTTAAGATATTTATTTCTATCATTGATCGTTGTAAAACTTCAGATAAACCATTTTAGGATATTTAAATACATAATATAATTTAAGGATTATTTTAGTAGTATAACCTCCAGTGTTCTTTAAGTTGGAACATTCTCATTGGTCTTGGTGGCAGGGAAAGGAGAAGGCAGAAGAAAATCCAATGAACTATTCACTAAGAGCAGATGTTGTATTTGGGCTGTATGGTCACATCAATACGGATATCGGCAGAAAACAAAAATTTGACAGATTTTACTCATGATAAATATACTTCTAGAGGGCTTATAAAAAACTACTAGTTATAAATGTATATTTTTGCAGTAATCCTTTCTGATTTCCTTTTTTTTTTTTTAAAAGATTTTATTTATTTCACAGACAGATCACAAGTAGACAGAGAGGCAGGCAGAGAGAGAGAGGGAGAAGTAGGCTCCCCGCTGAGCAGAGAGCTCGATGCGGGGCTCAATCGCAAGACCCCAACTTCATGACCTGAGCTGAAGGCAGAGGCTTAACCCACTGAGCCACCCAGGTATCCTTCCTTTCTGATTTCAGCTTAGGTTTTTTTTATTTTTTTCTTCTCTTGAAGCTACCTTTTAATGATTTAGTTAAAACATATTGGATGTAGAGACTAGTAATATTTTACAGAATGACCTAATTTTATACTGGTTTTCCCCCTCCTGATTGCATTTAGTAAGGCTGTTTGTGGCTCTACCTTTGTGGAATTCAATGAAAGCTTCTGTTTGACAAAGCTAGGACAAAAAGAATGAATTCTTCATTGTTGGCTGGCTCAGAAAACTTAAGTTGAAATCATAAAGTCCTTTAAGGATTAAATTAAAATACTGATTTTGTGTGTTACTATAACTAAGGTAGATGAAAGCAGAAACTGGGAAGGTTTTTAATCTTTTTTGGTGGGGGGAGTTTTTAATCTTTGTCATAGAATTTATTCTGTAAGATGAGAGTGCTTAATTTTTTAATGCAATTTATATAAAGAGAATAAATATTTTTAGGGCAAATCCAGAATTCATTTACAGAGTTTCATTTACAGAATTCATTTTACAGAGTTTATTGACATTTATTTGATGGCATTTTCCTTCTGTATTTTAAAAATACAAATATCATGGGAAAATCTAGTATATGCTCTTGAGAGTATGTTTTGTCACTTACGATTTTGTATTTTATAGTTGGTCGGGTACCTGGAAAGATCTGTGTGTTATTGGTGTCAGAAAATTAATTCAGTAGCTTTTATAGACAAGTTCATGTGAGTGATCTGGGAGGTACATGACCTTTGAGCTCTATAGCTCTTACTCTAACTCTGAAAGTAAGCTATGTAAATGGTCTAAGATGTCAGGTTGAAACTTTTCTTGGTTTTCAAGCAAGGGAATTATTGAATATGTTGAGATGCCTCTGTTTGTGCTATTGATGGGTCATATCATATCACAGTCCTGTCTTTGCTAATAACTTTGTGAAAGTATATTTTTAGCTGGCATGGTGATACTGCATACCGGTCAGAGAGTATTATAAAATGGTTTTATTTAACCTCTGTGTCCCTCATTTTTCTTATCAGTAAAATGGGGATAATAATAATAACTACAGTATAGGTTTGTTGTGGGGATTAATTTGAAGTCATTTTTGCCTACCATAATCATGCTTTGCTTGAGCTTTTCAGTGTTAAATATTTGTTAATTAATTAATTAATTATAGGGAGGAAGGGGCAGAGCGGGGAAAGAGAATCCCAGGCAGGCTCCACACCCCGCACAGCGCCTCTCCATCTCATGACCCTGTGAACATGACCTGAGCCAAAATCAGCAGTAAGACGTTTAACTGACTGAGCCACCCAGGTGTGCCCCAATATTTAGTTATTTAAACAAGTTCTTCCTGTATGAGTTTAAACAAGCTGTTTTTGTTTTCCATGGGGAGATGGTTGTCTGCTTTTACTTTGGAAACCATTTTTACTGGTTGCATATTTGGGAACGTGTTCCAGGAGCTAAATAACTGCTATATAAATGTACTTTTAGACTCCAACTCTTCCGTGGATTGGTCATTATTTGCAAATTCAAGAATAGCAGTTAAAAGTACTAATAGTGAAATTAAATCATTGGTTGATTTTTTTTATATATACCTTTTTCTACCAAAAATGTGTTATAATAATACCTTATTCACAACTCAGGAATAATTTTCAGTTTTAGGTGATTAATACTCTTAAATCTTTAAAGGAGTGAATCATTTTGTTTTGTCAGATTAATTTTACAGCTACATCAGAAAACTAAATGATGTGGTTATTTAAGTCATTGTGTGGTGAGGTATCTCCAGAATAATAATCATAGCCATTTAGAGGTTATTTTTGTGTTATAAAGATGGTAAGCACAGGGGCACCTGGGTGGCTCAGTGGGTTAAGCCACTGCCTTGGGCTCAGGTTATGATCTCAGGGTCCCAGGATTGAGCCCCGCATCAGGCTCTCTGCTCAGCGGGGAGCCTGCTTCCCCCTGCCTCTTGGCCTACTTGTGATCTCTCTCTCTCTGTCAAATAAATAAATAAAATCTTAAAAAAAAAAGATGGTAAGCACAACAATAGATATTAAATCACCCTATTTAATACAAACAACAGGCACATGTCTGGGTACATTGTTTCAATAATAAGCATAATTTTAAATAAAATTATATATAGCAACTGCCTTCTCTATTTCTGTTGCTACCATCCTAGTTAGCTCTTATCACCTCACAACTGGATCTCGCTCTTGGTGTCTGTCTCTCTCCTACTATCTCCAATTCAATCAATCATGACAAGTTAGAGTGCTAACTGTGTGCTGGAAGTAGTACACAAAACTGAGAACACAGTTCGGACCAAGAGAGACTAATCTTTACTACAGTGAATGTACAGTATAACAAAGAAGACTGTCATTGAGAAGAAATTATAATTTAATAATTGAAATGTGTTACAAAAGGAGAAGTTAGGAACCATGGGAGACTATCACAGGATCGACTGTAATCTGATCTGAGCCGAGATGGCTAGGTGAACAAGGGGGCATGGGGTGAGTACTTTCAGTAGAGCAAAGTGTACATAGAAAGGCTGAGATTGAAAAAGAACTTGAGCGCTAACTAGTATTGTTATATGGATGAAGACTCTTGTGGACTGACTTCAGCATGTAGATAGATGTTTTAGAGCTTGGATTCTACTCAGATCTAAATACTAATCCTAACTGTGTAATATATTATCTTTGTGACTTTAGGCAAATGACTTAATGACTGTGAAACTTGATTACTTAGCCTGTAAAATGGGACAGTAAATTCCTATATAGTAGGATTGCTGTGAGGGTTTAAATGAGGCAATGCATATAAAGCTCTTAGCATAGTGCCTGGCACATAATAAATGCTTATTGAATTGTAACTAGTATTTAGGTAGAATAGACCCAACTTGCTTATCTCTGCAAGCTACGTTTTTAGCCTTTGATTCTTGCTCTCTTCTATTCTGAATATTACAGCTTACAACCTTGCTCTGAAATTCAAAAATCTGAAAGCTCTGGAAACAGAATTTTCTCATTTAGCCACAAAACTTGACCCAACTTGAAGCTATATGTAGTCTTTGTCTGTCCTGTTTGTGGAATATTCACGTTTCACTGTTAACCATGAATGCATTTGATTTAGGGTGCTACACTAGATCCTGCTGGCTGTATTTTGTTATATTATGGAACACATATTGTATTCCTTTCTACAATTTTACTCTAAATTCCAAAACACATCTGGTTTTAAGGGTTTCAGATAGCAGATTGTGGACTTACACTACCTAAAGTCATCTTTCTGAAATACTGCCTTCTCCATGTCTATCTC
Source organism: Mustela lutreola (assembly GCF_030435805.1). Lineage (NCBI taxonomy): Eukaryota > Metazoa > Chordata > Mammalia > Carnivora > Mustelidae > Mustela > Mustela lutreola. The sequence goes on from NC_081308.1 coordinate 80,456,119, forward strand.
TGAATCAGGAAATCATAAGAAGTCTCAGTAGTTGTGAGACTTAAGGCCATACTACTCCCTTGGGTTTTCAAGATTATCTTTAATCCATCCCCACCATACATGTTCAGAATTTAATACCCTTCAACGTCAACCCTGTGTTTCATAAGGCTGCTTACCTAAGGTAAAATAAAATGCTAATGCTCCTTCTTCTTCCTAACTTCCTTCTTGTCCCCTTACTGGCTATTTAAATCCTACCCAACAATTAGGGTACAGTTCTGTATAGTTTCTAAATGAAGCTACATTTATGTATTTCTTCTCTGAATTCCTATTACTCAATTTATTCACCAAATATTTGAGTAGGTGTTACATGCCAGCTACTGCTCTAAGTGTTAGAGATCCAAAAGTGAGTAAGACAGGTAAATTAAGGTCCCTGCTGTTAGGGATTTGTTTCCTAGAAAATAAGACACAAATAAGTGTACAAGATATTTCACATATTGGTTAATGCTGTGAAGATAATAGGATAGGACATGTGATAGTGCTTGGGGTGGGGGGGTGACATACCTTAGAATCTCACAATTTAGCATTTGTTTATATGTGTTTAGATTTCATTCTTATTAGACAGTAGAGGACTTAAGGGCAGAATCATATCTTATACTTGTATGTGCATACATTGCTGGGCCTATAATGGGTACTCAAATATATTAATGTTTGGTTGAGGCATTTCTATTTTTTAAACAGAAGGTAAAAATTAAATGTTGAGTCCTACTTGGCTAACTCATTGCCATCAGAGTATCTACTATGTATAAGGTGCTATGCTGTGTTTTGAAATACTTATATTTGTGTAAAACTAGCTTTCATCTGCTGCTTTTTATTCATAGACTAAAAGATGAATTTTCATGCTAAACAAATTTCCCATTTGAAATAGTTTAGTATAAAACAAAAAAAATATTTCTATACCTACAGAAGAAGTTACTAGTCTTAGAAACCTAGATTATTCCTACAGTTGTTTCTAATTAATTCAAGTACTAAATGATTTCCTCCAATTCATTTATATGATTTTTTTTAAGACCTAAGTGGCAAACATGTATTTCCTGAATGCTTCACCCTTAGTCGTGAAGCTAGGTATGGTTGTTACATGGAAGAGATTGCTGGATTCTTATATCATAGTCACTCCTCTTGGCAGTTAAAGATTGAAGTTCATAGCAAAACAGTTTAATACTGAGCATATTTTGTTATGACAGCTTTATGAAATTTATCCAGTGAAGTAACATGGTCTTTTGCTTAATGGAGAAAACTGAAGTCCAATGCTGCAGTGTCCTATTTGATTTCCGGTAGATACACATTTTGTTCATTATAAATTGAAAGAGCATCTTAAGAAGAAAATCCCTAAAGGAATTTTTTCTTGTCATAAAAGATTGTAGAAAGAATTTTATTTTGTAATAGTTAAGAATTCTCGTGGGTTAAAATTTAATGCTTTTGATTTGACAGTACTTCTCAGATGATGTCCCTATGGTTGCAAAAATATAAAAGCATTGCTTTATTGAAATGATGAAAGGGACAGTTTGAGATGCTAACAACAGCAAAGTAAAGTGAATAGAAGCTTAATGACTGTTACTTATTCATCTCAACTACTACTAGGCTTTTGTCCTGCAGGGCCACGGCTCTTTAAATCCTCTTTAAACCTAGTACACTGCCAAATGACCTGTCATCTAATTCCTAAGTGCTAATGATGGTGAAAGACTACAATACCTAAGATGACATGTATGCATCTGAAAATGACAGTGTTAGAAAGATGAAATAATATTTTGGATTAATTTTAAATAGAAGCAGTAATCAGTTATTTTTGAAAGCCAAAGTTTGTTTTCCTCTTATCTTCTTAGCATTAAAACTTCTACATTGATCTCAGTTCTAAAAATCAGAATAGATTTAGCTTTCTTGGTAAAATAAATACAACTGAAAGGTACTCTACTAAAAAAAAAGCTTTTTAAAAGATTTTTAATTTATGAGAGAGAGAGCAGGGGGAGGAGCAGAGGGAGAGGGATAAGTAGGCTCCACAGTGAGCTCAGAGAGAGAGAGAGAGAGAGTGCGAGCGCAAGCGAGCAGGGGGAGGAGCAGAGGTAGAGGGACAAACTCCACAGTGAGCTCAGAGGCTGACCTCAGAGCTGGATCTCAGGATCATTGAGATCATGACTTCAACAGAAATCAAGAATTGGACACTAAACTGATTAACCACCTAGACACCTCTCCAAAAAAAGTCTTTGTAATAAAGTATTTGATGCCTGAACTAAATGTTCATTTTGGTTTAGAGATGGTTTAATGGCCTTGAATTACCTTGATTGGTCTTAACTGGTTTATAAAAGTTTAGAGTGAGTACAGGATCTGAAAAATAAAAGGCAGGCCTTTGACAAGTACGTCCTTCTGTTACTGCTACTGATCTGAATAGGTATTTGGCAGAAATTTCGTCTAGAGAAATCAAACCCTGATTGATACAGATGGCCTAACTTAAGGGCCCTACTACTCTGAAAAGTAAATGGAGGTTATTTTAGGGTACTGCCCTGTTAGAGCTCTCAGAATTTCTCTTTTATGATCTTTCATGGATCTCATCTTCAACTAGATTACAAGGTCCATGAAGGAATAATGCATGTTTATCTTGTTCATGATTGTATTACTAGTGCTCAGCACTGAATAGGTGCATAGAAAAAGCTCAAATATTCATTCAGTTGAACCAAATATGGTTTTCTGTGTCGTATTGCCCTTCTAAGCAAGAAACTTAAAGCCAGGTAAATAACTGATCCTTCATTTTTTATTGCGATGTCTGACTTATTTATTTAAAAGAGAAGAAAGTAGTCAATTTGTGTGACTAAGTTTTTTAGTTGGTGGTGAGACTTTTGAATTATACACAGTTTAGTTTTCCTCTTTCTGTGGGAGTAATTGTGCAGTGTTTATATAACATTGTATTACCATGTAACAACCATAAGAGTTGAATCTTTACATATTGCTATCTTTGTTAATTTCTGTTTGATTAAGAAAATTAAAACTTAATTTTCTTGCAATAATGAATTTTGCATTTCAATCAGAACTTCAGCATTAGGGCTTATAAGTAAATCGGCCATTTCTCTTTCGGGGTTGAGACTCTGGAGTGATAATTTTATAATTATACAATACTCATAATACTGTAGTAAGTTATATTTAACATAACTGATCACAAGTGAAGTTTAATAAACTCTAATTGTTTGACTAAGTGCAAGCTTACTGCTTTTCTAGAGTTGATTTTAATGGAAATATATGGTCACCATACTTATTTGTGCAGTATTCCCTCATCCTAATGACTATTACCATTTGATTTGCACAATAAAAGCTTACTAAAATGACTTCAATCAGTGCTTTTAATTCGGGGGTGTGACTCTAATAAAGGTTTATTTTGGGCCATTTTTGTTTAAAAATTTTTTAACTGTATAATAGCTCTATAGTTTGTACACAGGGTTAAAATCTATAATGTCTGCTTACATGTCATGTGTGAGAGATGGATGTACCTATATAAATCACATTCAGATAAAATTTGAGAGCTTGTCCTTATAGAACATCATTATGAATGAAAAAAAATTTTCAGATAATCTTTTTTTTTTTTCCTTAAGACTTATTTATTTGACAGAAAGGGAGGGAGAGAGAGAGAGGGAGGGAGAGAGAGCACAAGCAAGGGCAATGGCAGGCAGAGGGTAGAGGGAGAAGCAGGCTCGTAGCTGAGCAAGGAGCCTGACGCGGGGCTTGATCCCAGGACCCTTGGGATCATGATCTGAGCTGAAGGCATGGTTTAAACCCCTTAGCTGAGCCACCCAGGTGCCCTAGATAATCTTTAAAAAATATTTTTAGCTGAGCATAGTTGACATATAATATTTTCAGGTGTACAACATAGTGATTCAGTTTCTTTGTTATGTTAGGCTCACCACAAGTATAGATGAAAATGCACTTTAATACAACCATTTAAAAATATGTTTTAAGTTTAGTTTACATAAAAATGCCTGTTTACATAAGTTTACATAAAATGTTTACATAGTTTACATAAAAATGTTAAACAGCTCTTTATAGTTCCCTGAAATGTTTCTTTTGCTGGTGGTTTTTGCTATTCTCAACTCCTTTTGTATGTTTCTTTTTTGACTAATTTGTAAAGACAGTTGTGAGGTGGAAATAATTTTTTCTATTGAAGATAATTTAATTGTAACTTACCCAATAATTTATTTTATTATCTAATGTATTCTGAAGGAGGGTTTTATATATATATATATATTTTTTTGTGAATCAAATTATTTTGTCATTTTTACAAATGTGTCTTTTTAAAATTCAAGTATAGTTAATGTACAATGTTACATTCATTTTAGGTGTACAGGATAGTGATTCACCAATTCTATATACTGCTCAGTGCTCATCATAAGCGTATTTTTAATCCCCTTCACTTATTTTACCCACCTCCCCCCACCTCCCCTCTGGTAACCATCAATTTGTTCTCTATAGTTAAGAGTCTGTTTCTTGGTTTGTCTCTCTCTCTCTCTCTCTTTTCCTTTGCTTATTTGCTTTGTTTCTTAAGTTACATTTATGTGTGAAATAATATGGTGTTTGTCTTTCTCTGACTTCTTTGCTTAGCATTATACTCCCTAGCTCCATCCATGTCATTGTAAATGGCAAGATTTCTTTGTTAAATGGCAAGATTTCTTTGTTTTTATGGCTGAGTAGTATTCCATTGTGTGTGTGTGTGTGTGTGTGTGTGTGTATCACAACTCCTTTGTCCACTCATCTATTATTGGACACTGGGATGCTTCCATAATTTAGCTGTTGTAAATAATGCCACTGTAAACATCAGGGTGCATGTATCCTTTTTTAAAAAAAGATTTTATTTATTTATTTGTTAGAGCAGAGAGAGAGCACATGTGTGCATGTGCACAAGCAGGGGGTGGGGCAGAGGCAGAGGGAGAACCAGGCTCCCTGCTGGGCAATGAGCCCCATGCAGGACTTGATCCCAGGACTCTGGCATCATGACCTAACCAACTGAGCCACCTGGGTGTCCTGCTTTTATCCCTTTGAATTAACATTTTTGTGTCCTTTGGGTAAAACTGTAGTAGTTTAATTGCTGGATGGGAAGGCAGTTCTATTTTTAACTTTTTGAGGAACTTCCATACTGTTTTCCACAGTGTCTACCCCAGTTTGCACTCCCACCAGCAGTGTAAGAGGGTTCTACTTTCTCCACATTCTTGCCAAATCTGTTGTTTCCTGTGGTGTTAATTGGAGCCATTCTCACAGGTGTGAGGTGATATCTCATTGGAGTTTTGATTTGCATTTCCCTGATGATGAGTTGATGGTGAGCATCTTTTCATGTGTGTGTTGGCCATCTGGATGTCATTCTTGGAGAAATGTCTGTTATATGACTTTTGCCCATTTTTAAATTGGATTGTTTGTTTTTTGAGTGTTGATTTGTATCAGTTCTTTATATAGTTTGGATATTCACCCCTTACTGGATATATCATTTGCAAATACCTTCTCCCATTAGTAGGTTGTCTTTTAGTTTTGTTGCTTTAGGAAAGTCAACTAAATCTCTTGTTCTTGTGGGTAATGGCCTTATGAAGAAGAGGTTCTATAGTGTCCTGCTGTGTGGTTTCCCTTATTTCCCATAGCCTTACATTTCTGGCATTGGCTATCTTCAATGTGTGCTACATATACTGTGCTATTTTGTGATGGTCACTTTATCTTTTGGGCCAGTTGTCTACAGAGACTGTCTTGGTCTGTTTTGAATAGTGTTTGGTCCCTGGACTGAATGTGGGCATTTGACTAGGTGTGCCTTGGTTTGAGACCAGTGAAACTGGCACTTCCGTAAGTGTGATTCTGCCGGGGTATGTTGGGCTGGGTTTGGTGTAGGTAAGTTAGTGAGTGAGTGTTGCCACTGTGCTGGTGCCCACAGGTGGTCATGTGCTTATGAAGTTAGGCAGTGGAGGGATATAGCATCTGGCAGTTTTTTGTTCCTAAAGGGTCCCTTTGTGAATGCTGCCTCTCTGGGATGCATTCTAAAATGAACCCATAACCTCCCCACCATGTGCTCTAGTTGGTCTTCAGATTGCTGTTTCCATGCTGTGTGTCTCTAGGTCTTTTGTCTGCTTTCTCTCCCAAGAGCAACCCCAGTGCCCTTGGAGCTCTATCTCAGCTAAGCCCACTGACATTTAAAACTCCAGGCTTTAAGCACTATTGCTTGTCAGAAGTCATGAAATTGAAGTTTGGCTCCTCTCACATTCCAAGCCAGTTGTTAGAGGGAATTGTTTTCCCCATGTGCTCTCCTACATGTGAGTCTGTCTCCTGCCTTTCTCTGCGAACACAGCTCCCTTGCCACTGCAGTGGTTAAGATCTTTTTCTCTCCCAAACTTTGTTTCTGCACTTCCTATTTTCTTTGATGTGGCCTCCTGTCTTCCTTTAGTTGTATTTTATTCTGCCAGTTTGGAGTCAATTTCTGGGGTATTGAGATGATTTGATAGTTATCTAGTGGTGTTAATTGGACAAGGCAAGCCTAGGGTCCTCTACTCCACTGCCACCTTCTAATCTCGTTGTTTCCACTTGAATAGGATGGACAGATTGGGTCTCACTAAGCAAAAATTCCAAAGGAGAGATTATGGAAGAAAGAATATGGAAATAGAAAAGGTCATTGCCAGCAGAGGGAAGAGTCAGTGCACGTGACTGATTACATTATTGAAGAACAGTGAGGTGGTCACTGTGACTGAACTGAAGGAATTAAAGGGGCAGATGAGGTCAGAGGGATCTGGAGGGAGTACAGATCGGGAGCACCTGGTACACCATTGTAAGGATTTTGACTTACACTCGTAGTGAAATTAGAGAGCTGTTGGAAAGTTTTTTTATTTTCATTTTTTTCTTTTTTATTTTGTATTTGGAAATTATGTTAGCCACCATACAATATATCATTAGTTTTTGACGTAGTGTTCCAAGATTCACTGTTTGCGTATAGCACCCAGTGCTCCATGCAGTACATGCTCTCCTTAATACTCATCACCGGGCTAACCCATCCCTCTAGCCTCCCACCCCTCTAAAACCCACAGTTTAATTCCCAGTATCCATAGTGTCTCATGGTTTGTCTCCCCCTCCGATCCCCCCCCTTCATTTTTCCCTTCTTTCTAGTGTCCTCCATGCTACTGCTTATGTTTCACAAATAAGTGAAACCATATAATAATTGACTTTCTCTGCATGACTTACTTAGCATAATCTCCTCCAGTCCCATCCATGTTGATGCAAAAGTTGGGTATTCATCCTTTCTGATGGCTGAGTAATACTCTGTTGTAGATATGGACTACATCTTCTTTATCAGTTTTTCTGTTGAAGGGCATCTCTGGTCTTCCCACAGTTTGGCTTTTGTGGCCATTGCTGCTATGAACATTAGGGTGCATATGGCCCTTCTTTTCATGACATCTGTATCTTTGGGGTAAATACCCAGTAGTGCAATCTCCAGGTCATAGGGTAGCTCCATTTTTAATTTTTTGAGGAACCTCCACATCGTTTTCTAAAGTGGCTGCACCTGCCAACAGTGTAAGAGGGTTCCCCTTTCTCCACATCCTCGCCAACATTTGTTGTTTCTTGCCTTGTCAATTTTTTGCCATTCTAACTGGTGTAAGGTGGTGGTATCTAAATGTGGTTTTGATTTGAATCTCCCTGATGGCTAATGATGATGAATATTTTTTCATGTTTCTATTAGCCATTTGTATGTCTTCTTTGGAGAAGTGTCTGTTCATGTCTTCTGCCAATTTTTTGACTAGATTGTTTGCTTTTGAGGTGTTGAGTTTGGGAAGTTCTTTATAAATCTTGGATAGTTGTGTCATTTGCAAATATCTTCTCCCATTCCTTGCATTGCCTCTTTGTTTTGTTGACTGTTTCCTTTGCTGTACAGAAGTCTTTTATCTTGCTGAAGTCCCAAAGTTCATTTTTGCTTTTGTTTTCTTGACTTTGGAGACCTGTCTTGAAAGAAGTTGGTGTGGCTGATGTTGAAGAGGTTACTACCTATGTTCTCCTCTAGGATTTTGATGGATTCCTGTTTTCACATTGAGGTCATTCATCCTTTTTGAGTTTATCCTCATGTATGGTGTAAGAGGATGGTCGAGTTTCATTCTTCTGTATATAGCTCACCAGTTTTCCCAGCACCATTTATTAAGAGACTGTCTTTTTCCATCAGATATTTTTTTCCTGCTTTGTTGACGATTATTTGACCATAGAGTTGTGGGTCCATATCTGGACTCTGTATTCTGTTCCTTTGATCTGTGTGTCTGTTTTTGTGCCAGTATCAGGCTGTCTTGGTGATCACAGTTTTATAATATAGCTTGAAATCAGGCAACACGAGGCCCCCAGCTTTGTTTTTCTTTTTCAACAATTCTTTGGTGATTAGGGGTCTTTTCTGGTTCCATACAAATTTTAGGATTGTTTGTTCCAGCGCTTTGAAAAATGCTGATGGTATTTTGATTGGGATGGTGTTGAAAGTACAGATAGCTCTGGGCCGCATAGACATTTTAACAATGTTTATTCTTCTGATCCATGAGCATGGAGAGTTTTTCCATCTTTTTGTGTCGTCTTCAATTTATTTCATGAATGTTCCATAGTCCTTGAGTATAGATCCTTCACCTCTTTGGTTAGGTTTATTCCAAGGTATCTTAGAGTTTTTGATGCTGTTGTAAATGGAATCATTTCTCTAATTTCTCTTTTTACATTTTCATTGTTAGTGTAGAAGAAAGCAACGGATGCCTAGTGTATAAGAAAGCAACAGATGCATTTCTCTGCACTGATTTTGTATCATGCCACATTACTGAATTGCTGTATGAGTTCTAATAATTTGGGGGTGGAGTTTTTTGGGTTTTCCCCATGAAGTATCATGCCATTAGCGAAGAGAAAGAGTTTGACTTTTTCTTTGCCAATTTGAATACCGTTTATTTCTTTGTTGTCTCATTGCTGTTGGTAGGACTTCTAGTACTATGTTGAGTAATAGTCATGAGAGTAGGCATCCTTGTCGTGTTCCTGATTTTAAGGAAAAGACTCAGCTTTTCCCCATTGAGAATGATACTCACTGTGGGTTTTTCATAGATAGATTTTATGAAATTGAGGAAATTCCCCTCTTTCCCTATACTCTGAAGAGTTTTAACCATGAAAGGCGGGAAAGGATGCTGTATTCTGTTAAATGCTTTTTCTGTATCAGTTGAGAGGACCATGTAGTTCTTCTCTCTTCTGAATTTGTTCTATCACATTGAGTGATTTGCAAATGTTGAATCATCTTTGCATCCCCGGGATAAATCCCACCTGGTTGTGGTGGATAATCCTTTAAATGTATTGTTGGATCCTGTTAGGTAGGTATTGGTAAGAATTTTGGCATCGTATTGGTCTGAAGTTCTCCTTTTAGATGGGGTCTTTGCCTGGTTTGGGGATCAAGGTAATGCTGGCAGCATAGAAAGAGTCTGGAAGTTTTCCGTCTGTTTCTGTTTCTTGAAACAGCTTCAGGAGAATAGTGTTATTTCTTCTTTGAATGTTTGGTAGAATTTCCCAGGGAATCCATCCGGTTGTGGACTCTTGTTTTTTGGGAGGTTTTTGATCACTGCTTCAATCTCGTTACTGGTTATTGGTCTGTTCAGGTTGTCAGTTTCTTCCTTTTTCTGTCTTGGAAGTTTATAGATTTCCAGGAATGTATCCATTTCTTTTAGGTTGCTTAACTTATTGGCATATTGCTGTTGATAATAATTTCTGATGACTTTTTCTATTTCCTTGGTGTTAGTTGTGATCTCCCCCCTTTCATTCATAATTTTATTAATTTGGATCCTTTCTTTTTTCTTTTGGATAAGTCTGGCCAGTGGTTTATCAATCTTATTGACTGTTTCAAAGAACCAGCTTCTAGATTCGTTGATGTGTTCTAATGTATTTCTGGTATATAATTCATTGATCTCTCTAATTTTAATTATTTCTCTTCTTGTGCATGGGTTTGGTTTAATTTGTTATTGATTTCTCCAGATCTTGAAGGTATGAAGATAGTTTGTATATTTGGAATTTTTCTGTTTTTTTGGGTGAGGCTTGGATGGCTATGTATTAGGACCGCCTTTGCCATATCCCATAGATTTTGGCCTGATGTGTCTTCGTTCTCATTGGTTTCAGTGGATTGATTAAGTTCTTCGATTTCCTGGTTGACCAAAACATTCTTTTTTTTAAAGATTTTATTTATTTATTTGACAGAGATCACAAGTAGGCAGAGAGGCAGGCAGAGAGAGAGAGGAGGAAGCAGGCTCCCTGCCGAGCAGAGAGCCCGATGCGGGACTCGATCCCAGGACCCTGAGATCATGACCTGAGCCGAAGGCAGCGGCTCAACCCACTGAGCCACCCAGGCGCCCCAACCAAAACATTCTTGATGAGGATGGTCTTTAGCTTGAACTATTTCAGTTTCTTTCAAACGTTTTCTTGTGATTGAGTTCCAGTTTCATAGTATTGCGGTCTGAGAATGCGCAGGGAATAATCTGTCTTTTGGTATCGGTTGAAACCTGATTTGTGACCGAGCATGTGGTCTATTTTGGACAAAGTTCCATGTGTGCTTGAGCAGAATGAGTATTCTGCTATTTTTTGGGTGGACTGTTCTGTATTTATCTATGAGGTCCATCTGGTCCAATGTGTCATTCAAAGCTCTTGTTTAGTTGTTGATTTTCTGCTTAGATGATCTGTCTTTTGCTGAGAGTGGAATGTTAAGGTCCCTTACAATTAATGTATTATTATCAATATGTCTGTATTTTGATTAATAGTTTGCTTATGTAGTTGGCTGTTCCCATGTTGGGGGTATAGATATTTATAGTTGTTAGATCCTCTTGTTGAATAGAAGCTTTAAGAATGATAAAGTGTCCTTCTGTATCTGACTACAGTCTTTATGTTAATATCTAATTTGTCTGATATGAGCATTGCTACCTCGGTTTTCTTTTGCGGTCCTTTGGCTTGAAAAATGATTCTGCATCCTTTTACTTCCAGTCTGGATGTATCCCTAGGTTCACAATGAATCTCTTGTAGACCTCATATGGATCGGTCCTGTCTTTTAATCCAGTCTGCAACCGTGTGCCATTTTATGGGAGCATTTAGGCTGTTCACGTTGAAAGTGATTATTGAAAGATGGGATTTTATTGTCATCATGTTGTCTGTGAAGTCTTGTTTCTGTGGTTCACCTTTGTATATTTCTGTTTTATATCACCCATGGGGTTCTTTCTCCTTTTATAGAACCCCCCCTTAATATTTCTTGCAGGACCGTGTTAGTGGTCACATATTCTGTTAATCTCTGCTGGTCCTGGAAGCTCTTTATCACTCCATCCATTGTGAATGACAGCCTTGCCGGATAAAGAATTTTGGGTTCTTCTCATTTAGTATCCTGAATATGTCTTCCTAGCCCTTTCTGGCTTGCCAGATCTCGCTGGACAGGTCTGAGGTTGTTCTGATGTTCCTCGCTTTGTAGATAAGGAATCTCTTTCTCCTACCTGCCCTTAAGATGGTTTCCCTGGTATTAAGATTCACAAGGTTCACTATTACATGCCCAGGCATTGGTCTGTTCTCCTTCATCTTGGGGATTGTTCTTTCTGACTCTAGGACATGAATTGTTTCCTTTCCCAAATTTGGGAAGTACTCGGCTACAAGTACTAATATGCCTTTTAGTAAAAAGGGATGTGAGCAAGCTTGACTAAGTTGGTGTACATCATTCAGCTTCTGTTACTTTTTTAAAAGATTTTATTTACTTATTTGACAGAGATCACAAATAGGCAGAGAGGCAGGCAGAGAGAGAGATAGGGAAGCAGGCTCCCTGCTGAGCAGAGAGCCTGATGCGGGGCTCGATCCCAGGACCCTGGGATCATGACCTGAGCCGAAGGCAGAGGCTAAACCCACTGAGCCACCCAGGCGCCCCTCAGCTTCTGTTATAAGACATAAATGTGTAGGATGTGGCAGAAAGTTTACTTTTAAATCTCAACTGGTGATTTTTAAAAATCTCTTTCCTCCCTAACCACAATTTTTATTATTTTATTATTTTTTAAAGATTTTATTCATTTATTTGACACAGAGAGAGAGAGAGAGACAGCGAGAAAGGGAATACAAGTAGAGGGGAGTGGGAGAAGGAGAAGCAGGCTTCCCGCTGAGTAGTTAGCAAGATGTGGGGCTCGATCCTGAGCTGAAGGCAGATGCTTAACAACTGTGCCCCCAAATAACAATTTTTAATTAGAATTTCAGCGTACTTATAATAATTGCCCTTCATGCTGATCATAAGTTATTGTAAGATCTTGAATTACCTTCTCAATCATGGAAGATTACTAAATTATTATTACTTTGTTTACTTTACTGTAATACTGCTTTATTACTTTAGCATTGCTGTACCCTAATTCTTCAAATAGTGGTGCCCATTTTGTTGTATGGTAGCTTTTATTAGCCACTTTCTTTTACTAACTAGGATATACCATTTTAAGTGCTTTTCAGCAGAAGTAGAAAACCACATGGAAAAAACATGTTTTGGAATTTTTTGAGAAATGGACATAGATTAACAGAATCTGTTAATTCAGTTTTCTCTAGTATATTTTGAAGATGTCCTTTAATTATCAGATGTAACTGGATTTTAGACACAGCTGTTTCATTTATTTCATTTATATTAAATGTGACATTTTTTCCATTTTTAAAAATTTATTTATTTCATATATATGATTCATTCTAAAACTTTGAAAATACTTGAAAGGACTTAACACTTTGCAATTTCTTTTATCATGTTTGAGCACTATGGTAATGATGTCTGATCCAGATCTGACTTTGGGACTCTGCAGGTCATCTTTAAAAACAAGTACACACCCCCATCCAAATCTTCATTTTTAATCCTTAAAGAGTGTTTTTTTTTCCTTTTGTAAAAAATGTATTTGGTTATATATTCAAAGTTGCTAGTTCTTTTTGATTAGTTATAATTAATAAAATCAATGGGGTATCATTCAATTATTAATTTGTTTGATCTATGAATTCTCTTATCTGACAGGTTTTTTTTTTTTTCCCTTTTGGTTTTAATAGAACATTCAAATAAAAACTTTGGCAGATGATGTGGTAAGGTGGTCTTAGTAGCATGTTATGTTACTTGTGCATGTTGCCTTTTTTAACTAAAGTGGGTGGACATTAAAGCATTCATGTATGTAAGATATATATAGATGTTTAAAAGTACAGTAGAATGGAAGACTTCTTAAGAGATTCTTTTGTTTTTTTGGATCTTAAAGTAAAGAATTATCAGAGAACTCAGTAAAATTTTGATTTTATCCTACTATATACCTTAACCAGAATTTTTTTGTCTGTATATAAATCTAACTCTGGAAAATACAGACGTTTTTCTCCTATGATAGCCAAGGAAACTGTGAATAAGTAAAAGATTAATATCAATATTGGGGAAAATTAATGTAGAAAGGAAAGTAAGTTAATCATGTCAGATATATGCTGTTAAATTTAAAATTCTTAAATATTTTGAGCTAAGGCTATCATAGTAAATCTTATTAAAAGTTATGGGCTTAACTTTTAAGTGTGCCCTTTTATAGCTAAACTTTTAAAATACAGTATTTTAAGCAATGTCCATTTTTTTTCTTTGTGAAATTACAAATAATGTAAAACATTAGTGATTCAAGAAGATAAAATTGTGTAGCTTAACTTTGTTTTCTTATTAGAGTATAGCCGAAAGCAGTATTATCTAGATAGAAATGAAGGGCATAATAGAAGATCAAGTATATATGTAAATAATGCTACTCAGCACTACAAAAGTGACATGAAGTAACAGGAACATAAAAACATTGATTTAATGGTAAATTACATATTTAAATGCTTTTATGTCCACCATATTTTTTTAGTGAAATTTGACTGTTGAATATGTACTCACCTCTCAAGCTTATTTGGGATTACTTAATAGAGTTGTTTGAAAATGTAATACATACCTAAACCAACTTTATTTTCCTCTAAGAGTTAAAAGAAAATTAGAATATAGTTCAGGATAATTTGAAGAAATAAATCTTAATGTGAACATTGGGATTGGAACCAGGACTTACAAATTTAGTGAGTCACTTTTTCTGTGAAATGAGAGGGTCTAGATGATTTTTCAAATTTTTTCCCAGCTCTAAAACACTATGATTTATAGAATCTCGTTGTATGAAACCATGTACTGAAATCATTTTTGTAATCCTAAATAAGCTGCATAAAACTGCTCATATTTCTTTAAAAATACAGCTTTTAATTAAAAAAAAAAAGGGTTCCTGGAATCAAAATTAAAAGTGTATTCTTTTTATGGGGGGAGTCAACAGAAAATTAAGTAGTTGTAATAACTTCTGTGATGCAGTTTGTAATAATTGTAATATTTGAAATAATTTATAAGGACTCAGTAACATGGCAGGAAGATATACTGTTCTCACATCTAACATGTGTGCTTGTTTAACATGAGTTGATGGTATGCATGTGCTTTCTAACAGAAACCAGAATAAAACTGAGTTGCGTTCAGTTTTATGGACATTACTAATTTTTGAGGTCTAGTGTTTTGTGGTTTAAAACAGATTGGGATGTTCATATGTACCTAGACTCCTTAATATACTTTATGTGAAATAGCAAGCTAATTATTAGAGATTGTGCATGGAACCAAAGTTTCAGAGTCAATATCCTGAAGTTCTTGCATAATAGTAGTTGTAGGAATAAGATAATTCTGTATGCATTAACATTGCCATTAAATAGAAAAGGTGATGTCTTGTTATTCTCTATTTTCAGGGAAAAAAAGGGCAGTCATAGTAACAGCAACAATTATAATAAATAGAGAAGTACATTAAACATATCAACTTATTTTAATCTCAGTATAACTGTGGTATAGGTACTTGTTATCTGTATTTTAAAGACTTTATGTATTTATTTTAGAGAAAGAGAAAATCTCAAGCAGATTCCCCACTGCGCATAGAGCCCTCTGTGGGTGGGGCTTGATCTCATGATCCCTACTAGATGATGACCTGAGCCGAAATGAAGTCAGACACTTACCTGAAAGAACCACCCAGATGCCACTTGTTACACATATTTTAGAGATTAGGAAACATAATTTACACAGGGTTCCTCAGTTAGTAAAGGGCACATTCAAACCCAGTCTGGCTTCAGAATCTAAGTCCTTAACTATTACACCCAACCGCTATGCTGACAAAGTATCCATAGATACTTGTCACAATTTTTGGCACTTCGAAGAGAGAAATGTTGTAATTTACCTCTTAGAATTGAACATTGGGGCTCTTTATATTTCCTTTCTTTATTTCTCATAGTTCAAAGCTATATTCTCCCCTAAACAACCACGTGACCTTAATGCAGAATTTTTTTTCTTTTTTAACCTACTTACTGTGTGAAACAGAAATAAGGGACTAAGGTTTACTTTTGAGAAATGCTTTTCACACCTCAGACTTCTGAGACTGAAGAACTACTACAAATTTTCAAAATTGTACAATCTCTAACTGGAGCTTGTTGCTTAAGAGTTTGTCAAAAGACACTAATGATACATATTATACTAAGTGCTATTTTGATGTTTCTTGTATTAAGTGCTATTTTGATGTTTCTTGTATTAAGTGCTATTTTGATGTTTCAGTACTTTGTATTTGTGATTCTGGGTTTCTTTCTTAGAGTTTCTTATGTTTTTCTTTGTAGCGTGACCGGATTACAAGTTTTAGAAAATCTACTGTCAAAAAAGAAAAACCTCTTATTCAACATCCTATTGATTCTCAAGTTACAATGAGTGAGTTT
Organism: Mustela lutreola; assembly: GCF_030435805.1. NCBI lineage: Eukaryota > Metazoa > Chordata > Mammalia > Carnivora > Mustelidae > Mustela > Mustela lutreola. The sequence continues at coordinate 80,471,899 of NC_081308.1, forward strand.
CCAGCAGCTCAGCCATTGTATGATGAACGATCTTTGAATTTGTCAGAAAAGGAAGTACTGGATCTCTTTGAAAAAATGATGGTAAGTTAGACCCCTGTTTTTGTTGTGATTTTAAAATTTGTGTGTCCAAGATAGCATGGTGTTTCAAGTAGGTATGTTTGTATGGATTGTGTTTGTAATGTAAAATAGAGACCAGAAACCTGTTGATAACACAGAACTATTTTCAGAAGTATCTGTGTTTTTGAACTAAAACATCCTCACTTATTACTTCTACAGTGAGCTCCAGAAAGCAGGGCCTCTCTTTTTTATTTGTGTTCTCTAGTATTTTGTAGTCTCAGGCACATTGAATCCAGTTTTTTAATTAACTGATTTGTGTTTCTGTTTCTGTAAAGTAAAACAGGCCAAATTATACTTTGCTGGAAACAACACAAGGTATCTTGTTAGGTATATGAAATAGAGTGGGGAAGATGGAGGGTAAAACAACAATGGAGGGCACCTGGGTGGCCTAGTGGGTTAAGCTGCTGCCTTTGGCTCAGGTCATGATCTCAAGGTCCTGGGATCGAGTTTTGCATCGGGCTCTCTGCTCAGCGTGGTGCCTGCTTCCCTCTCTCTCTCTCCCTCTCTGCCTGCCTCTCTGTCTACTTGTGATCTCTGTCAAGTAAATAAATAAAATCTTAAAACAACAACAACAACAACAATGGAAAACATAGAGGAGAAACAGTGCCTCAGAGAAGGAGGAGGATGGCAGTAGAGTAGGAAGACACTAGGCTCAACTCATCTCGTGAACACAGGTAGATAGCTATCAAATCAGTCTAAATACCTCAGAAATCAACCGGGAGACTGAAAGAATAAACTCTACAAATGAAGGGAGAGAAGAGACCACATCAAAGAAGGTAGGAAGTGCAGAGATGTGGTTTAAGGGAAGAATGGATCAAAGCTACTGAGGAGGGGAGGGAGCTCTGGTCTGGAGAAGGGCTAGAGAGAGACAGAGAGAGAAAGAGAAGCACATGGGGGGGGGGGTGTACATGGAGATTGTTTCACCAAAGCCCTTGGCTTTGGAAAACAAGAAGGGCAGAGTTTCATGAGTTCTTGAAACCAGTAGGGTTTAAAGCCTGAAATTTTGAACGTCAGCAAGATTGGCTGGGATAGAGCCCTGAGGGCACCACCCTGCTCCTGGAGAGAAGGCAGGCAGCAACCCAAGGACAGATTGCTTGGTAAAAGCAATATGAAGAGCATCTGGAATGAATGGGGATTATTTGCTATCCTCTGAGCTTTCCCCTGAGAGGCAGCATTCACTGAGATACCTCTCTGGGAACAAAGGAGTTGGCTGGAGCCCTTCCCCTCCCCCACACATAACAACATAAACTGTGAGCCAGCTGCTTGAAGCAGCCCAGCAGCAACACTGCCTGCATAATTTGCTTACACCAAGCCCCACCCCCTGTGCTTCACTGGAGGTACCCTTCTCAGGCCTGCTTCAGGACCAGCACAAGTGGGCCTAACCTTCAGAAGACCAGCATAAAGCTCTGACTTCACCACATCTCCTGACCAGAGAGTTTTGAAGGGAGTTCCAGTGGAGATGGAGATAGGACTTGTTCTGTAAGGAGACCAGAGTATACCTGGTTAAACTCACCACATTCAGCTCAGGGACCAAACACTGGCCACAGCAGGTAAGGAGGGCCTCTGCAGAGTACTGGTCTAAAGGATATAGCACCCCATAGCAACAGCAGAGTACATGCAGCAAACACCAGAGACACTCCCTGAAGCTCCAGGCCTTGGGCAGTACATGACCTCTTCTTCATAAGGACATTACTTGCAGGAAGCAGGAAACATAACTGGATTTTCTAACACAGGGAAAGACACTTAGAGAAAATGCAAAGGTGAAGGAATTTATGCCAAATGAAAGAACAAGCTAAGGCCTTGGCTATAAATCTAAGTGAAAAAGATGTAAATAACATGCCTGATGGAGAATTTAAAGCAAGGATCATATCATAAGGATACTCACTGGGATTGGGAAAAGAATAGAAAACATCAGTGACAGCCTTACGATAGAGATAAAACATCTTAATTGACCTTGCAGGAGCATTTGATACAGTTGATCATTCTCTCCAATTTGAAATGCTTCCTCCCTTCCATACCCCCAACATTGATTTGGTTTTCCTTCTGCTTTTTTGGCAGCTTCTTTTCAGTATTCTTTGCTGATTCCTTTTCATGTTCTCAGCCTTTAAAGTAGAGGCCTAGGACATCTTTTCCTCTTCATATTATCTTCTTTGGTAATTAACAACCAATACTGAGCTTTTAAATCCCATTTGTGTGCTCACAGTTCTCAAATTTACCTCCAGCTTAGTCCTCATGTCTATACTCTAGACATATATCAACTTCAAAATCAGTGTTTCACCTTGGATGATCAGTAGAGTTCTCCAAAGTAATATATTCAAAACTGAACTGCTGATATTCTACTCCAAACCTGCTCCTCCCAGTGTCTTCCCCTTCTTAGCTGGTGGTATATCTGTTTACCTAGTTACTAAGGCCAAAAACGTTTGAATTGTCTTTTACTATTTTTTTCCTTACCTTTAATTCATTTCGTAACCCATTAACTCTTCATTCAAAGTACGGTACTTGGAATAGCTGACCATTTCTTATCACCTTTACTGACCCCACACTAATTGAAATCTTACCTGGGCTGCCATAGTAGTGGTAGGACTATAGGACTACTACAACTTTTAATTGGTCTCCATGTTTCACCATGACCCTCTACAGGATATTTTCAATACAGAAATATTATCCATTTAAATCCTGAAGAGTATTCTATCAGTTGGCTCATCAGGTCTCTCCATGGCTCCCATTTCACTTGGTATACAAAAGTCAGTACACTTAAATGTCTTATAAGGCCCTATATGATCTGATCCTCACCTTCCCTCCTTTGATAACTTCCTATGCTACTCTTCCCACTGGCTCACTCTGTTTCAGACATGCACCTGCCTTTATCATACTTGTAGCCTTAGGCAAAAATGATTCTTACTAGTTTCTAAGTTTTTGTGTACAGTGTTGACAGTGTTTTAAAAACTTTTTATAACATTTCTGTTTTGTGACTTGAATATTCTAATGTTTAATGAGAATATTACCACTATTAAATGAGTTTTTAAATATAATTAAAAAAATTTTTTTAAAACATATAATATATTTTTATCCCCAGGGGTACAGGTCTGTGAATCGCCAGGTTTACACACTTCACAGCACTCACCATAGCACATACCCTTCTCAGTGTCCATAACCTCACCCCCCTTCTCCCAACCCCCCTCCCCCCAACAACCCTCAGTTTGTTTTGTGAGATTAAGAGTCACTTATTAAGAGTCTCCCTCCCAATCCCATCTTGTATATTTATTCTTCTCCTACCCACTTAACCCCCCATGTTGCATCTCCACTTCCTCATATCAGGGAGATCATATGATAGTTGTCTTTCTCCGCTTGACTTATTTTCGCTAAGCATGATACCCTCTAGTTCCATTCACGATGAGTGATGTTTTTAACAAAGATTTGCTTGTGGGTTCATCAATGTGATTTAAAGAAAGGTACAATTGAGAGCCACATTTTCTCTATTGGCAATTTTTCTTTCCATTGGAAATTTCAGAGTAGGAAGTTAGGTAAATATGGTTTGATTAAAAGTAACCAAAAAAATCAATAAATATATTTTAAAGATTATCTCTCTTTGAGAGAAGTGTACTTGTACATTGGACATTATGTGTTTTCTATGTTCTCTTCAGTTTGACTGTAATTAGCTTACAGTGAAGAAGTTATTTTATGAATTATCATAGCTTTCATTTACTGTGCACTTATTAGCCAGGCTTGTAACTAAATAGTTTATACGTATTATTTCAGTTGATCCTTATGAAAATGCCACAAAGTAGGTGACATAGTTTTACTCCATTTTTAGATGAGGAAATTGAAGCTAAGAGAGAGTGAAGAAATTGGTTCTGTAACTTGTCTTAGCTAGTAAGTGGGTGAGCTGGAACATAAATTTAGATACATAAAAATGTAAAAAAAAATGGCCTTTTTGTAGCATCTGTCTTTTTTTTTTTTTTAAAGATTTTATTTATTTATTTGAGAGAGGGAGAGAGCACAAGCAGGAGGAATCGCAAAGGAAGAGGGAGAAACAAGCTCTGAGCAGGGAGCCTGACACAGTGCTTGGTCCCAGGACCCTAGGATCATGACCTGAGCTGAAGGAATATGCTTAATCAGCCTGAGCCATGCAAATGCGCCTAGTAGCATCTGTCTTTAATAATGTTTCGTTTAAGCTAAATATAAGTTAATACATTTTCCTTGCATACATACTCTGGCAATAGAAGGCAATTCAAAAGTATATTGGTTAGTAGGCAAAGCCAGTTTGGGATGGATTATTTCCTACTGATGATGTAAAGTTGTCTGTAATCTCTTTTTACAAAGCATCAGTTGAAAGAGACTGAAAATTTATAATGGAAAACTGTTAAAATGCCATTATCTAAATCGATAGGGAAAAGACACTTAGGTGGATCTGTTTCTAAAACACAAGTAGACTTCCCAGCGTCAAAGTTCTTTTATTTCACTCTTCCTAGGTGTCCTTCCTTGTAAAAATAAAGTAATAGATGTTTGGGTTCTATTTGATGGCCACTATGTAGGATACTCTTGTTTTTCATGATTATCATCTTTTATTGTGCTAGTTCTGTTGATTGGCTTTTTTTCACTTTAGTGAACTACAAACAAAATTTAGGCCATTTGACCTAAACACTCAGTATGTGTTTTGGGATACATACTGAGGTGTAAAAAATTCTAAATAATTGTACAAAATAGCACAACGTTATACACAGTAATTTATATGAGATGCTTGACCAGAAATAAGTTACTTTAAAACTGCTAATAAAATTTATTATTTGGAATTTCTGGGTAATGATATATTTTGGTAGGACTTTTGGTGAAAAGCTTAAATGATCAAAGGCAGTATTCAAATATAATCCTATCTTCCTCTGATAATTGAAACTCTTGCTATGCTTGAGGATCATATCTTATCAACAGGAGTTCTCAGTGTACAGGCTTATAGATACTAGGGGATTTTGGGTTAAATATGAAATTAGTATTAGACATAATTTTTTTTTAAAGATTTTATTTATATGACAGAGAGAGAGAGAGAGATCATAAGTAGGCAGAGAGGCAGGCAGAGAGAGAGGGGGAAGCAGGCTCCCTGCTGAGCAGAGAGCCCAATGCGGGGCTCAATCTCAGGACTCTGACTTCATGACCTGAGCCGAAGGCAGAGGCTTAACCCACTGAGCCACCCAGGTGCCCCAGTATAGACACAGTTTTTTATTTTTTAAAAATATTTTATTCATTTATTTGACAGAGATCACAAATAGGCAGAGAGGCAGGCAAGGAGAGAGGAGGAAGCAGGCTCCCCGCAGAGCAGAGAGCCCAGTGTGGGTCTCGATCCCGGGACCCTGGGATCACGACCTAAGTGGAAGGCAGAGGATTTAACCCATTGAGCCACCCAGGCACCCCTAGACATAATTTTTTAAGTATTAACTCTGATTACTATAGCTTTTATTTCATTATTAATAACTTATTTTAAAAATCACTTGACCATTGCTAAGTAAAATCATGCAACCAGTTAAGTTAACTGAAAAATTTGAGTGGTTAGGTTTCCTTTACTAGTGTATTTGTAAATTAGTAATGTTCTATTGATTCTGACTTATATTTTCTGCATTGGTATGTGACTTTTCAAATTGTAGTTATTTAGTAAAACAATTTTAGACAGATCTTTTGCACAATGTATCAATGGCTATTGCTGACAGATTTTAAAGCTCCAAATTTGAAAGTTATAGATGATTCTTTAATGAAGCACATTCTCTTTATATAGCAGCATGTCTTCAGTAGTTTCTAAGACTGAATTTTTTTACATATAGTCACCGAGTATTAATTGAAAATAAGGAAGACTTTCTTTTTTTTTTTTAAAGATTTTATTTATTTACTTGACAGAGAGAAATCACAAGTAGGCAGAGAAGCAGGCAGAGAGAGAGAGGGAAGCAGGCTCCCTGCTGAGCAGAGTGCCCGATGCGGGACTTGATCCCAGGACCCTGAGATCATGACCTGAGCCGAAGGCAGCGGCTTAACCCACTGAGCCACCCAGGTGCCCCTAAGGAAGACTTTCTATTAAAACTTTCAAGAATGAAAAACAACTTGCTTTTATATGAATTTTATAATTAGCAGCAGGAATAAATGATACTTGCTCTTTAAGATTCTTGTGCCCCTCCTCCCCAGAGTCATGTTTTCAAATGTTTCTCAAGTGGGTAAAGATAGTAGGACCAAAACAGCAATACTGCTTTTACATTTTTTTTTTAACTATAAAAGGTGATTGTAATAACTGTAGTTACTATAGTCTGTACTTACTACTAAAAGGTGACTGTAGTATTACATATCATCTTTAACCAAAAATTCAAATTTGAATGAGATTCTATTTGTACCGTTTCTCATGTTAATGAGATGCAGTTAGTATTGCTTCTAATTAGATTGGTGAAATATCTCCTCCACTTTATAAGTAAATTGATATTGGTATAATTGGATAGTTATTCAATATTGTAAGTTTCATGACATTTGAGCTTACATGGCCTTTGAGTTTCATGGTCTTTGAGAATAACTGAACTGGTTTTTGCACACTTGAGTATACTGCCTAAGGACTATTAAATATTTAGTAGTGATAATTTGTTTTTATATGAACTGAATTAATACAGCTAGAACAAGTAGAGAGATAATGTCTGGACACTTGTGTTTCCTTTTGAGTATTATTACTTTTTTGTATGCAGTTGTTCTTTCTTGGGGACTAGAGAGAGAGGGTTTCCATTTTAAGCTTAAAAAATAGAGACTTCTTGCGTACTCAAGTTGGAATTGATTTCTTTCTTTTATTTAAAAATGATTTTATTTATTTATTTGACAAGTAGAGATTACAAGTAGAGAGGCAGGCAGAGAGAGAGGGAGAAGTAGGCTCCCTGCTGAGCAGAGAGCCTGATTTGGGGCTTGGGGCTTGATCCCAGGACCCTGAGACCATGACCTGAACCAAAGGCAGGGGCTTAAACTGCTGAGCCACCAGGTGCCCTGAAATTTGATTTCTTATGTTAGCTATCAGAAAGATCTGTTGAGTGGAGATCCAGCTTACATTGGTGACATTGGATTTGTATAGATATGTTCTAACATAGGCAGTTAAATAGTTTTTGTCATATGCAAAACATGAGGCTAGTGATGATATTTTGATTAATTTGTAAGTATATTTCATTTCAACCTCATTTTAATATATGATTCCATGTGTAAATATGTTTTGCACTTTGTTTCTATTCAGCAATTTATATTAATGTATTTTGCATTTGGGGCTTATTTTAATGACAGTATAGCTATATGCAATAAATACTAAATTATCTAGCCCATGTTCTGTCTGCTAGGACTGCCATAAATAATCCCAAAGCTTTTTAGTTTTTGTGTTCTCTCTCTTTTGGCTTTCACCAATTTAGAGAGAATTTGTGACTTTGGACCCCAGGTGTTACACTTTAACCCAGATATACTTCTCTCCCCTGACTCACTCCTGGGTTTCTTTTTTATACAACATTGGTGTTTTAGGAGTTGGTTAGCTTGTATGAGAACCTTTTACTGCTGTCATCATTAGTAATTTGAATTGATAGTTAAATTACCATAAAATATAGGTAAAATAAATCTTAAAATTTATTATAAGCCACAGAAATAGTCAGAAATTATTACAGCCTTAGAAATTGTCTAGATCACATAATTTCCATTGGTTACCTTTACATTTCCAGTGTCTTTACTGTACATTATTAGACTGAGATACATAGATTACATAGATTCTAAGAATAGCTTGTAAGTGGAGCAAAACCTACTGAGTAAATAGGTCTAAAAGGTAACTGAGGGGTGCTTGGGTGGCTCAGTAAGTTAAGTGTCCGACTCTTGATTTCGGATCAGGACATGAATGATCTCAGGCTTGAGATTGAGCCCTGCATCAGGCTCCGTGCTCAGCGCAAGGTTTGCTTGAGATTCTCTCTCTCCCCTTTTCCCTCTGTCTATCCCCCTACTCTTTATTTATGAACAAATAAAATCTTCTTTAAAAAAGGTAACTAAATATGAGTCACTTTTAAATTCACTTAACAAATAAAATTTTCACCAATGTTTGCAAGAAGAATTAAAGGAACTAGGTTTTTCAAATTTACCTGGTTGTAGCTGGTAAACTTAACAATTTACTGCCTCTGTTCTTGGTTTGTACATAGAATTGCTTTCCAAAATATATTTTTTATACATTCATTGCTATGAATGTATTTCCATAGCAGTTTTTTTGGGAAGGATTTTATTTATTTATTTGAGAGAGAGAGACTGAACAGGAGAGAGAACATGAGTTGGGGGAGGGACAGAAGGAGAGGAAGAAGCAGACTCCCAGCTGAGCAGGGAGTCCGATGGGGCTTGATCCCCGAAACCTGGGATCATGATGTGAGCTGAAGGCAGACACAACCAACTGAGCCAGCCAGGCGCCTACACAACTGTTTTTTTTTTTTTTTTTTTAAAATATGTGCAGTATTCCAGGTTGCTGTATGGCTGTATGTTGGAGGTACAAAGATGAATGCAATACCTCCACTGTCATCATAGAACTCAGAGTTTGGTCAAGGAGAGAAGAATGTACAAACCTGGTTTCAATAGTAGTAGGATACCTGTGAATAGGCTACTGTGGGTGCTTAACCCAGTGCAGGAGCTCAGGGAGGAAACAGGAAAGACCCGAATATACTATGAAACCCCATGTCACTTAACGAATTTTCAGTATTTTTTGGCATTAACGCATTCTCAGAGCTTAAACAATTAAGTTTATCAAGATTGAGTGCCTTCTGTATGCCAGGTACTGTTCTAAGCTCTGAGGAAAAAAGAGCAGAGAAGAGCTCAAGGGAATCTCCTGCTGTCAAGAAGCTTATGTTCTGGGGCACCTGGGTGGCTCAGTGGGTTAAGCCTCTGCCTTCGGCTCAGGTCATGACCTCAGGGTCCTGGGATCAAGCCCCATATTGGGCTCTCTGCTCGGCAGGAAGCCTGCTTCCCCCTCTCTCTCTGCCTGTCTCTCTGCCTACTTGTTATCTCTCTGTCAAATAAATAAATAAAATATTTAAAAAAAGAAGCTTATGTTCTGATAGGCGTGATATAGTAGGACATAATGATGCCTGGGTGGCTCAGTTGGTTAGGCTGCTGCCTTCAGCTCAGGTCATGATCCCAGCATCCTGGAATCGAGTCCCGCATCCTGCTTCTTGCTCAGCAGGGAGCCTGCTTCTCTCTCAGCCTCTGCCTGCTTGTGTATACTCTCTCTCTCTCTTTTCTCTCTGATAAATAAATAAAATCTTAAAGAAAAATAAAAGAAAATGGAAAAGTTTATTTGACATCTCTCTGTTGAATGCCAGTTTCTTCGTTAGGTCCAGGGGAACATAAAGATGACAAATACACTATCTTTGCCTCTAGGATTTTATTTTTTATGGCTCAAAAAGTAAGAATAATTTGAAAAAATGTTTTAACCTTACATTTTTTAAATTGCTGGAAAAAAATCAAAAGAAGTCTTTCAGGACACATGAAAAATATATGAAATTCAGTGTTTATAAGTACTTTTGAATGCAGCCATAGCCATTTGTTTATATATCATTTGTGGCTCCTTTTGTGTTACAACTGCAGGTTGAATAATGGTGATAAAGACCCTGTGACCCACAAAGCCTAAAACATTTACTATCTGGTCCTATGTAGAAAGTTTGTCAAGCTCTGCACTAATAGTCTCTCAACTTCTTGATTTATTATCTTGTTAGAAAAAATAGTGTGTGTTTGAGCAAGTAACCCCAATGTATTTTATTTAAAAATTTTATGCATATACGTATGTACTATGTCTGTTGTAAAATACAGACATAATAAAGAATGAGAAAAACATGAACAAGATTTTAAAATGACTTAAAATTTTATTTTTTTTTTATTTAAAAATTTTTTCTATTATTTTTACTAACATATAATGTATTATTTGCCCCAGGAGTACAGGTCTGTGAATCATTATTAGGCTTACACAGTTCACAGCACTCACCATATTACATACCCTATATGCATATCCATAATGCTACCAATGCTACCACCCTCCCCATACTCCTCTTCCCCTTGGCAACCCTCAGTTTGTTTTGTGAGATTAAGAGTTTCTTATGGTTTCTCTCTCCCCGCATCCAATCTTGTTTCAATTTTTCCTTCCGTAACCCCCACATTCTCCACTCTGCCTCTCCAATTCCTCATATCAAGGACATAATATGGTTATTGTCTTTCTCTGATTGACTTACTTTGCTCAGCATAATACCCTCTAGTTCCATCCATGTCATTGCAAATGGAAGATTTTGTCTTTTTGATGACTGCATAGTATTCCATTGTATATATACACACCACATTTTCTTTATCCATTTATCTATTGATGGACATCTAAGGCTCTTTCCATAGTTTGGCTATTGTGGGCATTGCTGCTATACACATTCGGGTGCACATGCCTGTTCAGATTCCCACATTTGTATATTTAGGGTAAATACTCAGTAGTGTGATTGCTGGGTCAGAGGGTAGCTTTATTTTCAACTTTTTGAGGAATCTCCAGGCTGTTTTCCAGAGTGGTTGCACAAGCTTGCATTCCCACCAACAGTGTAGAAGGGTTCCCCTTTCTCCGCATCCTCACCAGCATCTGTCATTTCCTAACTTATTAATTTTAGCCATTCTGGCTGGTGTGAGATGGTGTCTCATTGTGGTTTTGATTTATATTTCCCTGATGCCGAGTGTGATGGTGGAGCATTTCTTCACGTGTCTGTTGGCCATCTGGATGTCTTTGCAGAAACGTCTGTTCATATCCTCTGCTCATTTCTTGATTGGATTCTTTGTTCTTTGGGTGTTGAGTTTGACAAGTTCTTTATAGATTTTGGATATTATCCCTTTATTTGATATGTTTTCTGTGAATATCTTCTCCCATTCCGTCAGTTGTCTTTTGGTTTTATTGACTGTTTTCTTTGCTGTGCAAAAGCTTTTTTTTTTTTTTTTTTAAAGATTTTATTTATTTATTTGAGAGAGAGACAGTGAGAGAGAACATGAGTGAGGAGAAGGTCAGAGGGAGAAGCAGACTCCCCATGGAGCTGGGAGCCCGATGTGGGACTCGATCCCGGGACTCCAGGATCATGACCTGAGCCGAAGGCAGTCGTCCAACCAACTGAGCCACCCAGGCGCCCCTGTGCAAAAGCTTTTGATCTTGATGAAATCCCAATAGTTCATTTTTGCCCTTGCTTCTGTTGCCTTTGGCGATGTTCCTAGGAAGAAGTTGCTGCGGCTGAGGTCAAAGAGGTTGCTGCCTGTGTTCTCCTCAAGGATTTGGATGGATTCCTTTCTCACATTGAGGTCCTTCATCCATTTTGGGTCTATTTTCATGTGTGGTGTAAGGAAATGGTCCAGTTTCATTTTTCTGCATGTGGCTGTCCAGTTTTCCCAGCACCATTTGTTGAAGAGACTCTTTGCCGTTGGGCATTCTTTCCTCCTTTGTTGAAGATTAGTTGTCCATAGAGTGGAGGGTCCACTTCTGGGCTCTCTATTCTGTTCCATTGATCTATGTGTTTGTTTTTGTGCCAGTACCATATTGTCTTGATGATGACAGCTTTGTAATAGAGCTTGAAGTCTGAAATTGTGATGCCACCAATTCGGCTTTCTTCTTCAACATTCCTCTCACTATTCGGGGTCTTTTCTGGTTCCATATAAATAATAGGGATATTTGTTCCATTTCTTTGAAAAAAAAAAGATGGTGTTTTGATAGGGATTGCATTAAATGTGTAGATTGCTTTAGGTAATAAAGACATTGTCACAATATTTGTTCTTCCAATCCATGGGCATGGAACGTTTTTCCATTTCTTTTTGTCTTCCTCAATTTCTTTCATGAGCACTTTATATTTCTCTGAGTATAGATTCTTTGCCTCTTTGCTTAGGTTTGTTCCTAGGCCTCTTATGATTTTGGGTGCAATTGTCAATGGGATGGACTCCTTAATTTCTCTTTCTTCTGTCGTGTCATTGGTGTATAGAAATGCAGCTGATTTCTGTGCATTGATTTTATATCCTGACACTTTCTTGAATTCCTGTACAAGTTCTAGCAGTTTTGGAGTGGAGTCATTTGGGTTTTCCACATAATGTATGATATCATCTTCAGAGTGAGCGTTTGACTTCTTTGCCGACTTGTATGCTTTTAATTTCTTTTTCTTGGCTGATTGCTGAGGCTAGGACGTCTAGTACTGTGTTGAATAGCAGTGGTGATAGTGGACATCGCTGCCATGTTCCTGATCTTAGGGGAAAAGCTCTCAGTTTTTCCCCATTGAGATGATATTCGCTGTGGGTTTTTCATAAATGGCTTTGATGATATTGAGGAATGTACCCTCTCTCCCTACACTTTTTAAAGAGTTTTGATCAGGAAGGGATGCTGTACTTTGTCAAATGCTTTTTCAGCATCTATTGAGAGTATTTTATGGTTCTTATTCTTTTATTAATGTATTGTATCACATTGATTGATTTGCAGATGTTGAACCAACCTTGCAGCCCTGGAATAAATCCCACTATGTCATGGCGAATAATACTTTTAATGTTCTGTTGGATCCCATTGGCTAGTACTTTGATGAGAATTTTCACCTCTGTGTTCATCAAGGATGTTGGTCTAGATTTCTCATTTTTGATGGGATCTTTGTCTGGTTTTGATATCAACTTAATGCTGGCCTCATAAAATGAGTTTTGGAATTTTTCCTTCCATTTCTATTTTTTTGGGACAGTTTCAGGAGAACAGGTATTAATTTTTTAGATGTTTGGTAGAATTTCCCTGGGAAGCCGTCTGGTTTTTGGCTGTTGTTTGTTGGGATATCTTTGATGACTGCTTCTATCTCCTTACTGGTTATGGGTCTGTTTAGGTTTTCTGTTTCTTCCTGATTCAGTTTTGGCAGTTTTTATTATCTCTAGGAATGCATCCATTTCTTCCAGATTGTCAAATTTGCTGGCGTATGGTTGCTCATAATATGTTCTTATAATTATTGGTATTTCTTTGGTGTTGGTTGTGATCTCTCCTCTATCATTCATGATTTTATTTATTTGGGTCCTTTCTCTTTTGGATAAGTCTGGCCAGGTTTTATCAATCTTATTAGTTATTTGAAAGAACGATCTCCTAGTTTTGTTGATTTGTTCTACTGTTCTTTTGGTTTTGATTTCATTGATTTGTGTTCTGATAGTTCTGATTTCTTTTCTCTTGCTGGGTTTAGGTTTTCTTTGCTGTTTTCCAGCTCCTTTAGGTTTAGGGTTAGGTTGCATACTTGAGACCTTTCTTGTTCATTTGGAAAGGCTTGTATGGCTATATACTTTCCTCTCAGGACTGCCTTTGCTCTGTCCACAGATTTTGAACAGTTGTGTTCTCATTATCATTGGTTTCCATGATTTTTTACAGTTCTTCTTTAATTTTCTGGTGGACCCATTCATTCTTTAGTAGGATGCCCTTTAGCCCCCATGTATTTGAGTTCCTTCCAGTTTTCCTCTAGTAATTGAGTTCTAGATTCAGAGCATAGTGGTCTGAAAATATGCAGGGAATGATCCCAATCTTTTGGTACTGGTTGAAATCTGATTTGTGACCCAGGATGTGATCTGTTCTGGAGAATGTTCCATGTGCCGTAGAGAAGAATGTCTATTCTGTTGCTTTGGGATTGAATGTTCTGAATATATCTGTGATGTCCATCTGGTCTAGTGTGTCACTTAAAGCCTTTATTTTCTTGTTGATCTTTTGCTTAGAGGATTTGTCTATTTCAGTGAGGTTGGTGTTGAACTCCTCTGCTATTATTTTATTACTATTGATGTGTTTCTTTGATTTTGTTAGTTAATTTGTTTATATACTTGGTTGCTCCAATATTAGTAGTATAGACATTTAAAATTGTTAGATCTTCTTGTTGGACAGACCCTTTGAGTATGATATAGTGTCCTTCTTCATCTCTTATTATAGTCTTTTGCTTAAAATCTAATTGATCTGAGGTAAGGATTGCCACCCCCGGTTTCTTTTGATGTCCATTAGCATGTTGAATTGTTTTTCACCCCCTCACTTTAAATCTGGAGGTGTCTTTGGGTATAAAATGAGTTTCTTGTAGACAGCATATTGATAAGTTTTGTTATTTTATCCATTCTGATACCCTGTGTCTTTTGATTGGGACTTTTAGCCCATTTACATTTAGGGTAACTATCAAAAGGTATGAATTTAGTGCCACCGTGTTGCCTGTAGGGTGACTGTTACTGTATATTGTCTCTGTTCCTTTCCTCGTCTCCTCCTAGGCTCTCTCTTTGCTTAGAGGACCTCTTTCAATATTTTCTGTATGGCTGGTTTGGTGTTTGAAAGTTCTTTTAATTTTTATTTGTCCTGGAAGGTTTTTATCTCTCTTATTTTCTATGACAGCCTAGGTGGATTTAATATTCTTGGCTGCATATGTTTCACATTTAGTGTCTCAATATGTCATGCCAGTTCTTTGTGGCCTGCCAAATCTCTTTGGATAAGTCTGATGCCAGTCTTTATTTCTACCATTGGATGTTACAGACTTCTTGTCCCGAACTGCTTTCAGGATTTTCTCGTTGTCACTAAGACTTGGAAGTTTTACTATTAGATGCTGGGGTGTGGATTTATTTTTATTGATTTTGAGGGGGGTTCTCTATGCCGTCTGTATTTTGATGCTTGTTCCCATTGCCATATTAGAGAAATTGTTTGTTATAATTTGCTCCAGTATACCTTCTGCCCCCTCTCTCTTTTACTTCTCCTGGAATCCCCGTTATCTCATAATGTTTCGTCTTATGGATTATCAGTTATCTCTCCAATTCTCCCCTTGTGGTCCACTGGTTGTTTGTCTCTCTTTTGCTCAGCTTCTTTATTCCCTGTCATTTGGTCTTCTATATCACTAATATTGTCTTCTGCTTCCTTTTTCTTACCAGTAAGAAACTCCATTTTTGATTGCACCTCATTAGTAACTTTTTTGATTTCAGCTTGGTTAGATTTTAGTTCTTTTATTTCTCCAGAAAGGGGTTTTATTTTTCCAGACAGGGTTTCTCTAATATCCTCCATGCCTCTTTCAAGCCCAGCTAGCACCTTGTGAATTGTCATTCTGAACTCTCCATCTGACATGTTACCAATGTCTGTACTGATTAGGTGCCTAACTAACCGTTGGTACTGCCTCTTCTTTTTTTTTTATGTGGTGAGCTTTTCCGCCATGTCATTTTATCTAGATAAGAATGTATGAACAAGAAAATAAAATACGGAAAGTGTGGCAAGGACCCCAGAAAAATGTACGCAAACCAAATCAAAAGAAACCCAAAACGGGGGTGAGAACAAAGAGGGTAAATAGAAATAAAAAAATATATATGTATGTATGTTAGAGTGGTGAATAGGATAGAGCCACCCACTTGATTTTGGGTCTATTTTGATCTCTTAGAAGAAACTACTTACCAGGGTGCCTGGGTGGCTCAGTGGGTTGAAGCCTCTGCTTTTGGCTCAGGTCATGATCCCGGTGTCTTGGGTTTGAGCCCCGCCCGCATCAGGCTCTCTGTTCAGCATGGATCCTGTTTCCTCTCTGTCTGCTTGCCTCTCTGCCTACTTGTGATCTCTGTAAATAAAAAAAATCTTCAAAAAAAAAGAAAAAGAAACTACTTCCCAAAATTTTAAATAAAGAAAAACATACATATAGAAAAATTAGCTTAAAAATGATGAAGGGATGGAATATGAGTATAAAGATGAAAATTTAAAAAATAATTTAAAAAAGGAATTGGTAAGTTAGTTGGAAAAAGAAAGTGGCGAGAATTTGCTCATGCTGGAGACTAGAATAGAGCCCTGTGGTATATTTAGGGTATATTTTTATCTATTAGAAGAAATTGTGTGCCAAAATTTTTTAGAGGAAAAACCCTATGTGTATACAAAAATAAAGTTCTATCCAATGATGGATATAATATGTGTATAATAATGAATGTTTAAAAAGATTTTTTTAGGAAAGGTTTTGCTAAGATAAATCATTTAAAAAATGTTAAAAGAGGAAAGAAGAAATGTTAAAAAATTAGAATAAGAAAAAATTAAAATTAAAAAAATTTAATTAACTTTGAAGACTAAAGAATCTTGGGGAGAAAGCTATGAATTCCATTCTTTTCTTTTCCCCCTCTTCTGGAATTCCGCTGTTTTCCTTGATCAGTGAGTTTGGTCTTGGCTGGATGGTCTTGCTGATCTACTGGGGGAGGGGCATCTGTACTGATTCTCGACTGTCTTTGCTCAAGATGGAATTTCATTCCCCTTGCTAGGGGCCAGTCTAAGAAATCTGAGTTCGCTATCGGGTGGTTTTTTCCCCTGAATGCTTTTTGTAGAGCTCTGGAGGATGGGAGTGAAAATCACAGCCTATTCCAGCCCCGAGGAGCCGGGAGTTCAGGGCCCCACTCCTCAGTGTGTCCTCAGAGAATAGGTGTCAATCACTCTTGTCTCCCTGGTGTCCGGCTGTTCTTTGGGCTCATTCGGTCTGTGACTGAGTGTTTCTGTCTCTGGTGCACATCCCAGTGGAGTCTCCAAACCCAGCAGATTCCTGCCTCCAGAGGAGGAATGTGAGTCTCCCTGGATCTGCCACTTGTGGAGTCCCTGCTCAAAGAGCAGTGGTCCAACTGTGCTGCGCATCATGGTTTAAGGTAGTCCCAAGCTGAGAGGTCAATCCTTGGATCTGTCTCTGTAGTCACCTTCCCCTCTCTGATACGTGGGAGCTCCTTCACACTCAGACCCCCTCGTTCTTTCAGTGATCTCCTGCGTCCTGAGACCCCATTGTCACTGTGAGGACTCCACCTACGCTTAGCCTCTGGAGTGATATCCCTCAGTGGAGCAGACTTTTTTTTTTTTTTTTTTTAAGATTTTATTTATTTATTTGAGAGAGAATGAGTGAGAGAGAGCATGAGAGAGGAGAAGGTCGGAGGGAGAAGCAGACTCCCCAAGGAGCTGGGAGCCCGATGCGGGACTTGATCCTGGGAGTCCGGGATCATGACCTGAGCTGAAGGCAGCTGCTCAACCAACTGAGCCACCCAGGCGCCCCAGTGGAGCGGACTTTTAAAAGTTCTGATTTTGTGTTCCACTGCTTGCCCGGAGCCAGCCGCTCTGTCCTGGTCTTTCTTCCCATTGCTTTGGATTCAGTTCTCCGCACGTCCTGTCTTTCAGAAAGTGGTTGATTTTCTGTATTTAGAATTGCTGCTCTTCTTCTCTTTGATCTCCTGTTGAGTTTGTATGTGTTCAGAATGATTTGATAACTATCTAGCTGAACTTTTGTGACCTGATGTTCTTTCAGTCCACTACTCCTCTGCCATCTTGTCTCTCCTTTCTAAAGTTTTAGTAATGGTATAAAATCCTTTGCTGTTATGATTAACTTTTTAGTGAGAGCAATGCCAGTGTGTCATTATTTTTTGTGTATTATTTAGAAAAGTAAGTAATTAGAAGGTTTAGTTCCAAGTTCATTTCATTTGGTTATTTGGTTTAATGTGTATTAAATTGAAACAAAGATCTGACAGATATATGTAGGTTCCAGTGGAACAGCAACATCATTAGCAACACTTATTAAATAATAGTACTAACTTTTCTCAGTGCAGTCTGTGAATCAAGCAGAGGTTTTCTGCTGAATCATTACTTGTAAATTTTCATCTTCCTTGATGACAGTTATTCTTATAATTAATTTGGAGTGTTACAGTTTTATATTTTTAAATGAATGGATTAAAATTTGCTTTAAAAAAATGGGCTTCTACTAATTTATAAGTGTCTTGGTCTCTGCATTTTTACTTTTACATTTGTGATGTAGAGAACCTCACCTCCATATTTGGGTGCTCATGTCTGCTATAAATGTTGATCTAATGCTGCCAGGAAGAAGGAGAAAGAAGTGAGTCATGCAGTGGTGATGGAAACTGATCAGGCAGTTGGGTCTGCCAATGTGTTTCTTTTTTAAATGACATTTATTTGAAAAGCAGTTACTTTCTTACTAATTGTTAAAGTTTTAAGGAATTTTTGGGTTTTGATGAATAAAAAATGCCTGTCATGCTAAATTTCAGCAGTTTTTAAGTATTTTGTTGAGATAACCAGAAATATCTGTGAGGTACAGTATGGTTTCATGCTCACCTACTATCTCATTTCAAGTTGTTACAGATATTCTACATTATTTGAAATATCTTGCTTTAATTAAAAAGAACTACCTTTTTGACTGTAGCACTTTGTGGACTTTGTTTTCAGTTTTCTTTCTTGGATTGGCTTAAATTTTACATGTGGGGTAACCTTTTTTAGGAATCGTTCTCACAGTTTTTTTCATAAAATATCTTTTTTTAAGTAAATCATTTATATCTGTAATATGTATTTTTGTTCCATTACTAACTCAAAGAAAAGTATTTTCTATATTTCATTATTGAAATAATCTAGCAAATATTTTAAGCTGAGTTGTTTAAAAAAACTATTTTAATTCAACTTCGTGATAAATTTCCTGCACTGAGTTATTTTTCTACTTGTTTTAGCAATGATTTCTGTGGGTCTTCTGACAGTATTTGCTGACAAAGGAACATGTTTTAGTTTAATGCTCTGTTGTTTTGCATATTTTTCTTCAGCTTCTACCAAGATTTTCCCCAATGTCACTGGACTTTCGTCTTTTGCTATTAATGAAAGAAAAAGTTCAAAAGAAGCTTCTAAACGTATGTCTTTTAAGTCTAGAAAACTGCACTAAAGTGCTGAATTGAGTATCACATGATTTTAATTATTGCTGAGAAAATTGAAAAAGCTCTCTTCATGCTCTGAATGGTTGGCTTTTAAGTCGTCTGCTACTTTGAGGTGGCTTTGTACTATCATTACCTAATATTTTAAGCTACAGTATGCACATAAAATGGGAGTCATCATTTTTTTTTTTTAAAGATTTTATTTATTTATTTGACAGAAATCACAAGTGGGCAGAGAGAGAGAGGAGGAAGCAGGCTCCCTGCTGAGCAGAGAGAGCCCGATGCGGGACTCGATCCCGGGACCCCGGGATCATGACCTGAGTCGAAGGCAGCGGCTTAACCCACTGAGCCACCCAGGCGCCCCGGGAGTCATCATTGAAAACGATATATATCCATATTTCAAATGGCTACATATAATTTTTAATCTTGTGGTATTAGGTTATTAGCCTTAGATTTTCATTATTTTTATCATATGATATGATGCATGGAAGGTTCAGACTTAGGAGTAGGTTATGTAACAGTCTAGCATTTTCTTGTTTCCTTGTGCTTACATTTTTGCTATTATCTTCAGTCTTTTGTCTTTGTAAGATTCTTTGAATACCACTTTTCCATTTTTGTTATTTTTGATGGTTGGTTTAGTCAAAGCTAGATAAAATAACGCATAAATCCATTTTGCCAAGTACATAGAAGCTGCACTATGGTGCAGTACACTGACAGTGTACAGATGTGCATTGTGACTATCTCACTCTTGCCCTAAGATACCTCCTGTACCATTTGGGCCTGTGGATCCATTGATTCTTTCAATGTTACCATGTTAAATAGTAGACCTTCTTTCTTGTATTTTTAAAATAAAATGTTTATATCTTTCACAAATTGCAGTGGATCCATTATGTTGTCTCTGGACTGTGGAAACCACTGTTGCAGAATTAAGGATTATGGGAAAGTAAAAATAATGTTTATATTTTCTAATATCCAGCATATATTCTGAATTAACCATCTTGATAGTAAAGTGGTGTATGTAAGTATTAAAATTACATTTTTCCAATAAGATCTGAAAGCAGAAATAGATGAAGAGTTCTTGTGCCATACTCAACAACATTCATTCAATATAATGCTTTTTTCTTGCTTTTGACTTTATACTATTTGCAGAGACAATAGAGTTAGGTAATTTTTTTCCTTTAACTTTGTTTTCCATCTGAGCTTTGTATGTTATATGACTGCAGTCTGTATAGATAAAGTTAACTGGATCTTTTGAAAACATGAGGTAGTTATTTAATGTCAGGTAGAATTGGCTGACTTTAATTGTGGAGCAAATTCTTGAAAATTTTATTAGAGTTTTAGAAATGTTTAATCCTTTCTAGTTCATAGAAGGTAGAGGAATTATGGAATGTTTAGAAAAGATAATTAAACAAATGCTATAAAATCAAAACTATAATCATTATTTATGCTAGGGTATATTTTTAGGTACTAGCATATCTTTGGTTCATTCCATTCAGGGGCACAGTTTCCCTCAACATGGAAGTGAAAGAGTATTTGAATAATTTCTAAGAAGCACAAGGAGGAAGGCAACCATTTGATGGTGAAGGCAAGTTCAGATTTTAAAAGAGCACGTGGAAAATGCAGCTTTAAACTGGGATTAAGACATATTACAGAAATAGAATCAGTATAGAACATACATAGAAATTTATAACAAATTTATAGAAAGAAAGAAGAAGTAGTCTCTCTTGAAGGGAAGAACAAATGTAAAAATGTAAAAGGTTGACATTTACTTCTTAAAATGCACAATAGGAAAAATAGTGGAAAAGTTAAAAAATGATTTTGGAATATAAGAAAGTTTTCAAAATTACAGTGTCACATTTAAAAATTTATGAGTGAAGAGAGGAAAAATGAGAGGGGAAGGGAAAAGGTGAGTGAGAGAGAGAATGAATTAATGAATGAATATGAAAATGAATAGGCAGCTGGTAGGACTTTTAGTCTCATTTGACTCTATTCTCATATGGCTCCTCTGTAATAACTTTAAGAATATGATGTTTATTTGATGAAGAAGTGAATTTATCTTTTTTTTTTTTTTTATTCTAAAGAGGCAGGCAGAGAGAGAGAGAGAGAGAGAGGAAAGCGGGCTCTCTCTGCTCAGCAGAGAGCCCGATGTGGGACTCGATCCCAGGACCCTGGGATCATGACCTGAGCCGAAGGCAGCGGCTTAACCCACTGAGTCACCCAGGCGCCCTAGAAGTGAATTTATCTTTAATGGGGACACTGCATCATGGCTTGTATGGAAGGAGAAAAAAATGGTTTTGTGTTTACAAATATGGCTTTGAAAATACAAGTGGTCAGTTATTTAGACTTTAGACAACATTTTTTGAAACTACAAAATACTATATTCTTCTCATGTATTGTAGAAGTAGTTACACTGAAAGCTTGCTTTTGTGTTTTGAGTACTGTAAGAACTAGAGAGTTTAGAAGAGTTTCATATTGTTACATTGTATTGAATTAATATTGAGTTATGAGTATTGCTCTGTTTAGTTTAATGATTATATTATAAGGTTGGAGTTAATGATTTGGAAATATTAGCTGCTTAATTAGAAGTATGCATATTATTTCTATAAGAATAAAATGAGTCATTATGGTCTCTTTTATTCATATGAATGGTATCTATTCCCGGTCAACCTATATGGCAAATTTATAAGAGTAAAAAATGTCAGTAGCTGTAAAACAAATTAAAATATTTAGAGAAAAGCTCCTAAACACCACATTGGTTCAACAAATATTTATTAAATGCTTAGTCATTCCAGGAAATATGATCTTTGCTGGGAGTATGGAGAAAAAAAAAAAAAGACCCAGTTTTTGCCTTCAAGTTAGCTTAGAGTTTAGGGGAGATGGATTTATCAGATAGTTTTAGTTTAAGTGCTGTAATATATGAATTAATATGGAAGAATAGAATGCAGATAGTAATTTCTAAGTAAGATATTTCAGGGGGGATCTCTGAAGTTAAATTGGAAGGATTAAGAGTTGACAAGATAAGGATTTGGGTGGGCTTAGTGGAATAAGACGGGGTGAGAGTTATTAGAGGGAGAGGGTGGTGAAGATGATAGCATTCTAGGCAGAGAGAACAGCATTATGAATAAAGTAATGGAAATGTGTAATAGCATAGAGTATGCTAGAAACAATCTTGCATTATTATTATTATTTATTAAAGCATTCTTTGAAGGCTAGTTAATATATACCAGGCTTAATGTGCATGATCACACTTAAAACTGAGAGCATTCTTTTGAGGTTTATAATCTCATATTCTTATTCTGCCTGCTTCCATGATTCTTCTCTGATGGCTTGATCTTAGCAGTGTATCATCAAAAATTGAATGGAGGCTCATTACAGTGTAGACATATCATGGGGAGGAGAGTCAACTCTACCTAGAGACACTACCACACTCTTAGGCCTGGCTATGAGGTGTACAGATACAGACTCTGAATCTTGTTAGCATTTCAGAGTTGATTCTCCTTGGAGGGGGGGGTGCAGATTCATGCTTACCACATTCGTAGGAGACTATAATTTAACCAGAATATTTTGAGGCTCTAGAAACCTGGCTTAGCATATGTGAGCAGTGCTTGGGGATCTTGATTGAAACAAACACTATGAATCAGCAGAATGATGCACTGGCCAGTAAGGTCATAAAATCAGAGGCTGAATTAAAAGAGGTGAAGTATTTCAAGAGGATGGAAGTGGTAGTCCTTTCCTTGCTTGCATTTATCAAACCTCCGAGTATTTTAGGAAAATAAATATGGACACTGTGCCATGTCAAATGAAACTAAGGTAGGCTTACTTTAGCCTGAAGGAGAGAATGATGCCTTCAGATAACATTTATATGGTTCTTGAGCTTGTTAACCTCTGTCCAGTCTGACTACCATCTCCCTTAGTTCATTCAGGCTTTTATCACTAGTCACTGGAATTACTTCAGTAGCCAAATTATTGAACATGGAGAATCTGTTCTGGCTAGTTATATATAACTGTTATTTAGAGATACTAGGTAGCTCTTGAATCAGGAGGGTTTGCAGAAACAAGCTTCAGATAATACTATGAGAATAATTTTCACAACCACACAACTGAAATTTAGTCCAGTGTAGGAGCTGTTGCCATCCCAGAACTACTTGGTCAAACCGTCATGGTGAAAAACATGCAGCTGCTGCCAACTATTCCATAACCATATTTCCTATGTATTGCCACCCATCTCAGCAGAATGGATCGCTTACTTGTGGCTTGCTTCTTTATATAGTTCATTTCTTAATCTATACATCCTATAAGTATATTTCATTGGTGGAAACTAAATCACATGTCTGTACTCTAGTTATAAGGGAGTCTGACAGATACAGTTTTTATGGATTCTTCCTTGGTTAGGTGGAACTGGTACTGTGAGAATGTATTAAAATGTAGAGAGCATGTTTAAATGCTGTTGAGCAACCAAATATGACAGAAGACACAGTGGTTACCTTGCTAGTCTCCTTGACTTCACTAAGCTTTTTCTCAGACTGTAAGACCCAGATCCTGATAAAGACATCATTGATCTTTACATCTTCTCTGTGTTCCCACAGCATCATATACATGCCTCTGTTACAGTGGTTTGAATGTATCTTTTCCCTACTAGACCATGAATTATTTATTTATATTTATTTAAAAACGATAGTATTTACTAAGTATCAGGCATTGTCTAAATGCTTCATAAAGAATTCATTTGAGTTGTGGGTACAAGCTTTCTTTCAGTTTGCATTCCCCTAGCCAGCCTAGCATAGTCCTTGGTGCATGGCACATGTCCAGTAAATAAGTGAGTCAGTATTTAGAAAGTAGGGAAGAAAAAATAATGACACAGTCCTGCTACTTTAATTTCGCTGTTATGTTCTGTTGTATATTTAGTCTTTCAAAGAAAAACTTGGGAAAAATTAAACTTCCCTAATATGGGATGGACTGCCTGAGAGGTAGTAGGTTTTCTGTTAGTTGAAATCAACTCTGAGCATAGACAAGCATCTGTGGACTACATTAAAAGTGCTATCCAGCCTAGTTTTTCTGATCTGCTTTGACTCAACAGTGCTGGATCTAGCCTATGAGAGAGAGAGGGAAAAAGGTCTTCTGTCTTCAGGTCAGAAGGCTGATATTTAAATGAGAAATAAGGAAATAAGGAAATAAGATAGGAAAGATAGGGGTGACCCAGTGACCCAGGTGGTTAGTAAGGAGGATTCTTTGTATATATAAGCGGAAATTATAGTTGTTGACTGAACAGATCATAGGAGTTACTACATTGCATGCAAATATAGATCAAGCGATTCTTGCTGTCAGTGAAGTTGGTATTCTATAGATAGATGCAGCTTGATTTCTTTTCATGGCTCCTTTTCCCCCCTTGTGTTCTTACATATGAGTTAATTTTTTTTTTTTTTGCTCATAACTTTCCTAGAATTATGAAGAGAATAAAAGGATAAAAAATACTGGTTTTTAAAAAATTGAAATACAACTCACATACTATAAAATTCACTATTAAAATTTAAATTTCAGTGTGTTTTTTAGTATATTCAGTGTGATGAAGCTATCACAACAATCAATGTAGAACATTGTTACCACTCCAAAAAAAACCCACCCATACCTATCAGCAGGCACACTGCAATCCTCCCATTCCCCCTCCCTTGCCCCTGGCAGCCACTAATCTATTTTCTGTCTCTATAGGTTTCCAATTCTGGGCAATTAGTATAAATAGAATCATATAATATATTATCTTTTGTGACTGGTTTCTTTCACTTAGCATGATGTGATTTCAAGTTTCATTCATGCAATGGTATTTATCAGTACTTCATTCTTTATGACTGAATATTCCATTGTCTGGACATACCACATTTGTTTATCCATTCATCACTTCATGGGCATTTAGGATTATTTCTACTCTTTGATGTTACTGCTATCAGCGTTCATGTACAAATTTTTGTGTGGACTTATGTCTTCATTATTTTTGACTGTAAGCTGGGTCATGTGGCTACTTTGTAACTTTTTTTTTTAAAGATATTATTTATTTATTTGACAGAGAGAGATTACAAGTAGGCAGAGAGGCAGGCAGAGAGAGAGAGAGGAGGAAGCAGGCTCCCTGCTGAGCAGAGAGCCCGATGCGGGACTCGATCCCAGGACCCTGAGATCATGACCTGAGCCGAAGGCAGCGGCTTAACCCACTGAGCCACCCAGGCGCCCCTACTTTGTAACTTTTTGAGGAACTGCTAGACTGTTTTCTGGAGTGGCTGTATCATTTCACATTCTCATCAGCAATGTGTGAGGGTTCCAGTTTCTCTATAACCTCACCAATGTTTGTTATCATTTTTTTGTATCCGAGCCATCCTAATGGGAGTGAGATGTGGTATCTCATTGTGGTTTTGATTTGCATTTCTCTAATGAATAATGATGTCGAACATCATGTGCTTACCAGTCATTTGTATATCTTCTTTAGAGAAATATCTGTTCAAATCATTTGTCCATTAGTATTTGGGTATTTTTTAAATTATTGATTTGTGAGAGTTCTTTATATATGCTGGATATAAGTCCTTTATCAGATGTGATTTGGAAACATTTTCACCCATTCTGTACGTTGTCTTTTCATTTGGTGTAACTTTTTTTAAGATTTATTTGAGAATGAGCGTGAGTCAGGGGAGGGACAGAGGGAAAGAGAATCTCAAGCAGACTCCCTGCTGAGTGCAGAGCCTAATGTGGGGCTTGATCTCATGACTCTGAGATCATGACCTGAGCTGAAATTGAGGAGTTGGACGCTCAGTGACTGAGCTACCCAGTGCTCCTAATTTTGCTTTTTGAGTCATCGTCACTTCCAGCTTGGTTTTGTGACCCCTCATGAGTGTCTTAATGTGTTGTAAGGGTTAATATGAGGTTAAAAATGAAGAAAAATAATTGGTCTAGTGAAAATTTACATGTGTGTATATTACATAATAAAAGATTCACAGTCAAATTAAAACTTACTGAATCTCAAAACTGTATTCTTGTAACTCAATATTTTTTCCTCCAGTGAGTAGTTTTTTGTCATCTCAACACAGCTGCTTGTATTTTTGATTTTTTTTTTTTTGCTTCCCAAATCCAACAACTTCTCAATAATTTTTCTTCAGTGATATATTATAGGTATGTATTTCCTGTTAGTTTAAAAAATCAGATTTGTTCTTCTAGATAATAGTGATCCCGAGGGAGAATATGCCAAACATTAAATTATTCATTTTTGCTGTCACGGTAAATTAATATCTGTGCTAATGTTATCTAGTGTATGCTACAAAACTGCCAATTTATTCTGTGGAATAGCTTAAAAATATTTTTTCTTTCTGCTCATTAGTTGATCAGGTAGAGATATGAACCATGAATACATGGTAAAACTTATACAATGTTATGGTACCTGGAGTGAAAAATAATAGTGAAGGATCGACCAAAATGATCATTGTCGTTAGTTACAGCATGACTGAATATTTTAAAAGAGAATATTAATATTTATTAATAACCTTTGAAACTGAAGCAGAAATTTGTAAATCCTCACAATAGATTTTCTTTCTAACAGGAAGACATGAACCTTAATGAAGACCGTAAAGCTCCTTTACGAAATAAAGATTTTACCACCAAGCGTGAGATGGTTGTCCAGTACATATCTGCTACTGCCAAATCTGTAAGTAGTGACACTTTCCCGGCACTACCATAATGAGTTCAGCATTACCTGCTCAAAAATAAACAAACCTCAGATCTTCAAGTTCTTGCCTCACTGTACTCATGGCCTATTCAGAAAAAACTTATACATGTGTTTTTTACACATTTAGTATGTATTTAAAAACTGCTTATAATTATAGAGACTTCCATTATTTTAAGTAATACAGACAAAGGATAGAAGGCTCTGAGTTAATCCATTGAGTTTTGGGGCAGTGGTTTTTGTGTTTCTTAAAAATTCACAGCAATTTATAGGTATTCCACTAAATATACTGTTTATTATATGAAAATTTTGAATTTTGAGGGAGAACACAAGAACATATGCTAGTCACAAGTTTAGTTTCCATTAAAGCTTTATGTCTGGTTTCTCCTTGCATGAAATTTTTAGCAATATTTTTAATATGCTGCTTTAGTTTTTTTTCATTGTTTTATGTGATACTAACTGTATAAACTACCTCATAATTGGTATTATACAGCTTAATAAAAAAGAGGGTGCTTAATAAGAAGGAGTTTAATGAAATCTCTGTGTTTCAAAAGACTTGAAAGTAGAGTTCTGTGGAAAGACTTGTTTTCAGCGGGAAAAACTTCAGTGTTTTAATGGGATATATGGCTTTGCTTATTACTTCCTAAGCTGCTTCCAAAAATAAACTTCAGGTTTGATTTCTTTTTGCAAGAAAAGAAATGTAATTTTGAAATGATGAAATGTATTTTTTAGATTTCTGTAAGGAAAAAGCTTTATATAACTAGACTTCATAAAATCAGTATGTATATATATTTGTGTGTAGACACATGCACACATACCATACATACACACACACACACACACAAACACATTGATTTTATGTGTATGGTATGTATATTATCTGCATGTATATAAATAATAAACACACATGAATTTACATGTAAAAAATTCATACTTTAAATTTAAAAAGTTGACCAGTAAAGAAAATAGTTCCTCTTTGGAAAATATATTCTAAAATTATTTGGCTATCCTATTACTGCTGCTTCAATACAGTAATTACTGCAATTACTGATGCACTTTGCCCCAAATTCTACAGTTGTATTGATTTTATATTGTAGTTTAAACAAGCTAACTCTGAATGCTGAACTATTTAAACATAACACATTCCAGCTCTGCCAGAGCAGAGCAACAGCATGTTTTTTAATTTGCTTCTGGTATCCAAGGGCAGGAATATGTTTCAAGTGATAGGTGAAATTTGCCATGAGTGTTGTTTTCAATAGAATTTGGTGATGCATGGGGTTTTACTTTGAAATTGTGATGAATCTCTTCTCATTTTTGCACTCAAGTTACTGTTAATAGTAAAATGCTTTAGGAAATATAGGGTATACATTTAGTATTATTTTTCAAATGCCTAAAGGAAAATACACTAGTAAATCTATATAACTAAATCTGAATACAAAGTACAGATAATATATGAGTAATCATATGGTGTTTTTTAATGATAAGATTTTATTAGTGTTTCTGGCTCATTTGTTTTTGTTTATGCAATTGGGACTGCATATAATGAGGATTATACAAAGCTCTTATTCTTTAACCTTTTGATTTTTACTCTGTGTAGAACTTGCTTTTATTTATTCTCATATTGTTTTCTCTTCAGCTGACCAGATACATACATTTATGTTATATACTCATTTTTCACATTATAATGCTAAAATTTATGTAAATGTTGGATGAGCTCTCATGAATTGCTTTATTTGAAAGATGGGAATTGAATGTTTCTCAAAAGACATGGAAATTCTGTTTCAGGTATTAGCCTCAAAATCAGTACTATAACTATTTAGTATATGACCCTTGTTTGTTTCATTCAGCATACGCATGAGCACCTGACATGTATGGCACCTATAGCTCTTTCATTAGAGTTTTAAGATTATACATTTTATTTGATAATATTTTTTCATGGACCAGATGTTACAATGAAAGAAAACCTGTTGATAAATATGTTTTAAAGCTTTCTTACCTTGGGGAGACCTTAATTAGTACTGTGTTTTCTGTTGTTAAAACCAAGAAAATTCATTATGTACTTTCCTTTTGAAGGTGAGAGGGATTCCATTCAGTGACAAGCAGTCTACTTATCTTTGACCTCTTCATGATCATTATAATGATATTTGTTTAATATATGGCTGTTTACTTACGTGTAACAAGGTTTCCATCCTGTTATCTTTCAGTAGGGTTTAGACATGCTTTGTATATCTTCTGCTCTTTTGCTTACTTTTTCATTATATTTATCACTAATTAAAAATGCTCCTTTGTTGGGGCGCCTGGGTGGCTCAGTCCGTTAAACCTCGGACTCTTTGTTGTGGTTGAGGTCATGATACCAGGGTGGTGAGACTGAACCTGGCATCCAGCTCCACACTCAGTGTGGAGTCTGCTTGAGAGTCTCTCTTCTCATCCCCTCCCCTGACTCGCTCATGCATGTGCTCTCTTTGAAATAAATAAATCTTAAAAAAATGTTTCTTGTATGGTGACTAACATAACATTAATTTAAAAAAAGTTTCTTCATTTAAAGTGGATAATGATTGTATCACTTTATGAAAATGCTTTATAAGTAGTCAAAACTTTAATCTTGAAGTAAAAACAAAGTTAAGAGCTAGTGTTCCTGATGGATAATGTTTTATAGTCACGTATAAAACATATGAGAAGTATAGTTTGTTTAAACGTAAGTTGTACATTTCTCCCTTTAACACCTGTATTAGTCATTTTGCATAGAATTGAAAACAAAATATGAACTCAAGAGAAAATGTCCATCATTCTTCTGGGTTCCTGGGTAAAGACAATAAAGCAGGATGAAACTGATATGTAGGTATTTGCTCAAAACCTTTTTTTAAAACAGACAAGTCTTTTGTTATATAATTAACTTGGCTAAAATAATCATGGAATAAAAATATATAGGAAATTTAAAGATAATGATGAAAAACTATTGCTTAGTTTTTTCTTGTTGAAGTTCCATAATAGAGAATATTAAATTGTGTGAACATTAAAGGAAAAAGTGGCTTGAATAACTCTGTCAGTGATGAATGAGTTTTAAATAAGGGAGTGGAGAAGAGTCATTTGCTCATTACAGCAAGTGTGGTTATGGATCTGACCTATAGTAGTTGGTACATGTGAATAATTTGGCCACAAATAATCTGTAAGAATTTATATTTTCAAAACATCGGGATATATTTTGAGTAATGGAAAACCAAGATTTGTTAATATTGCAGACATTGTCATATCCATTCATAATCCTCAAAGAGGCACAGTGTATCAGTGATTTAGCAGATCATATATGTTCTAGCTTAACAGCCTATATAGACATTCATGAGGATAAATTAGTCACTGAAATCCTAATGGTTTGCCAAAAGCCAATGTCTTTATTAGAATATTATGAAACTAGTTTATTTCTAACTTAGATCACAATCTTTGAGGTTGAGATTTTAAAATATGTAAAGTTAACGTTTTTAAGACAAATGACACATTGATAGGTATCATTGATTTTAAAAAATCTCAATAGGAAATAATTTAAAATAGTGACAACAAATACATCTATAAAGTTTTTAGATTGTCCCCTGTAATAAGCAGTTGAAAGTTAGAGTATGTCTTTCTCTGTGTATACATATATTACAGTTTTGCTTTTGACATCAGCAGATATTTTCTTTTCTCAGGTGAAACAACTGAATTCAAACATGACCAGACCTGTTCCTTTTAGCTTCCCTTGGCCAATCTAATCTGTTCATTGTATGAGTTTTAGCTAAATGGAATCATTTTGCAATCATAATGAATTAATAATGGGCTATATTTTGGTTGTTTCACTGAGTATAGAACTGCCTTAATTAAGACAGGCTTGTGTTCTTGTTTTAGTCTCATGTCTGTGCTAAATAAACAAGGGACAAATAAGACCTCTGTCTTTTTGGTTGAGAAATAATTTAGGTCGATAGCATATCTTTCAATTCAGAAGACTGTTAATGGCACCAAAGAGCCTTTTATTCAACTAAATAATCACTGCCTACAAATAGTCTGTTGAATCAATATTTAAGAAAGCTGCTTCTCTGTTTGGAGATTCATGGATTCCTCTGAAATAATTTGCTTGGCAACTGTCAATATCTTTTTGTGTCTTGTATCCTGTTTAATTTAGGATTCTTCCTGGCATTTCAGTATTTTCTTTTCCTTTTTAAAGTACTAGCTGGAAAAAAAAGTACTAACTGGAAAATAGAACACATACTGATAATAATGGCTGTCAGTTATTATCTAACTAACTGCATTAATTCTTTTTTGGACATTGCTTGATATTTAACTGCAAGAATTTAATAAGAACAATTTGATTTATAATTGGGTTTTGGCATTACATTATCTTAGAACTGTGATTTCACTTCTTGCTTTCTTAAACACAATTCAGCTTCTCAAATTCTGTTATCTCTTACTATTAGGAAAGCTCAATCAAAGTTTTAGGTTTTGAACTGTTTCCTCCCTGTGAATATATGCATGTTTATACATATAACTGCTTCTTTGTCTTCATGTTATATTATATTAACTCATCTTATAATACAAATGGTAGGATAACCTAGAAAACTAGAATCACAAGCAAGCTATCTTCTTTATAGTTTTCAAGTACAATATAAAACTATTAAAAACCTTAAAATAATAATGTAAAATATTCCAGTTTTCAACTTGTAATTCATAATGTATATGACTTTAAATGCACCATTTATATTCTAAGATGCCTTATTTCATTCTTAATATTGTATTTGTTATAATGAGGAAAGAAAAACATTGGAAAAAATTCAGTTTTCTACTAATTTTTTTGAGTGTCTGTGAGGCTGATAAAATATCTGATGCCTGGTTACACTTAATTTTACAGTACTTAAGATTTAGATCATAGTATATAAGCCCATGACAGTACATTAAAAAAAAAAAATCCTCAAACAGTAATACTCTTTTATTTGATAATTCTTATTCTGCAGACTTTACATGTTTTGAATATGCTAGAAATTAATACTGGTATATTTGTTTAGCCTCTAGATCTAAAGTGTTGAAAGTATACATAGGTTTAGCTATTTACTAATTTACTAAACACTTAACTTCTTTGAAAACTTCAGAGTACTAATACTGTTGCTGTTCTTTTTTTTTACACCATAACCACTCTCCGTTGACCACTGCATGCAGATAGTTGGAAGTAAAGTTATGGTGAGTACAAAAGATGTGTTTTACCCTTAGGTATGAATTTGTGCTTTTGGGAATTGAGTGATTTTGCTTATATTATTTTTTATATGTTTGGTTTTGCTTTTGGAGTATATTCTACCAAAGTAGCAAGATGATTAAGATCAGTTGATGTATATTTAGCTATGGTAACTATTTTTCCTGTGGTTTTTCGAAATGTTTAGAATTGGAATATGCTTGTATATTTTGTTTTTGAAAGTTTAACTTATTTTTTTGGAGTTGTACCTGTGTTTATGATTTTATGATTCAGTTCCTATGATTCTGATGAAATTGGATGTTTTTACCTCAGTGTCTTACGATGGCAGGGAGAGACTCTAATAGGTTGGTTTATATTGGCAGTGATTCTTATTAATGTATCTTACTTGGATTTTAGTGTCATTGAGCACATAGTTTAATGAAAACAGCCTTTGAAGTGCAGTCACGAGATCTAGGTCTTTGTCTTTGTTAGATGGTACTAATTGGCTGTATGACTTTGGACAAGTCCTGTAATTTCTTTGAGGTTCAGATATTAAATTGATAAATTGAAGTGATTGGTGTACATTATTTTTTAAGGTTCTTTCTTTTGCTGCCTTTTAGAGATTTTTTTTAAGATTATGTATTTTAGATAGTTTTTTTAAAGATTATTTATTTTAGAGAGAGAGTACATTAGTGGAAGAAGGGGCAGAGGGAGAGGGAGAGAAAGAAACCTAAGCAGACATTGCGCTGACTGCAGAGTCCGGTGCTGGGCTTGATCCCAGGACGTTGGGATCATGACCTGAGGCCTGTGTAATTGAGACGTATTTGTGAATACCTTGTCTTCATGACTAAACAGTCTGTATTTAGAGAACAGGGAAGAAAATACTACCTTTAACATTATTAAATACCACAGTATTCAGAATAGTGAATGTGTATAATACTTGTTTTGCTTTTAAAAGTTGAGTTAGTCTTTTTTTTCCCCTCTTTTAATTTATGTGACATCCATGGACAAAAAGCCATCAATCTTTTGGGGATAATTTCAAACATCAGCAAGTATTTCTTTAGTGCTTATTATGTGCCAAGGACAGTGTTAGGTTCATTGATGACTGGAAAATAGGATAAGATCTTACAGTACTAATATATGAGGAAAGAATCAGTCCTTAAGTTGTGCATGCTGATTGTGTTTTAGGAATTCATAAGCAGGAGAGAGAAGTAGGCTTAGAGTAATTAGAGAGAACTCTATGCAAGTTTTTGGACTTAAACTGGGCTTTTAAGAATCCTTAATTTTGATGGCTGGGATTTGATAAGGGAGATGAGACAACAAAGAAGCTTTAAGATTGTGAAAATAATACTCAATCCAAAGGCCTACAGAAAGATCCAAACTGTGTGGGTAGGGGGCTGAGAAAAGGCAAGCAAGAGATGAGGTTGATTGTTGTTGGAACAAAGAGTGTATATTGGAAAGCTTGAAAAATCAAATTGAAAGAGGATCTTGGAAGTCCAGTTAGAAGAGTAGAAGTTAGTTTGAACAGGAAAGTAACTTGAAGAAAACAGAGTTTAACACCCCCCCCCCAAAAAAAATCTGGCTCTCTGCTCAGCAGGGAGCCTGCTTCTTCTCTCTCTGCCTGCCTCTCTGCCTCCTTGTGGTCTCTCTCTGTCCAATAAATAAATAAATAAAAATCCTTAAAAAAAAAAAAAGAACAACCCCAAATTTGATACTAGTATAGGTAGGCTGGATTAGGCCAATGGTTCTCAAGTTAGAAAGTCTATAAAAATGCGAGTTTTGTCTCTCATGGGGTCTAGGATAGGGCCAAGATATCTGCATATTTATCAATCACCACAGGAGATCCTCAGGAGGTAGGCTGAAGAGCATACTAGAGGAGTAATGGATTAGGATGAAGAGAGATTTGTTTCCAGGGCTACCTAGGAGACTTTTGTGTGAATCAGAGAGGACCTGTACTAAACTGGGGCTAGATGTGGGAGGGTGGGGTTAAATAGGGTTTTGACCTATAAGGGAATCTTGAGCTTATTTTAATGTGAGCTGAAGCTAGCCTGGTTTCTGCATGGCTTTTGCCAGAGCTGGTCAAATAGTATGATTTCTCCATATTCTGAAGTTCTCTTCTCATTTCTCTTAGATAACACTCAACTCTGTCCCCTGATTACTCATACTGTTGCTTCTTTAGTTTAGAGTCATCATTAAACACATCTGTAATTGCCGTAGCCCCCTAAGTAGTCTCCTGGTATCCACTCTCTCACCCTGGCCATGCATGTTCTACACTGTTAAACAGATCATGCTGATTTCCCCGCTTAAAACTTTCAAATGGCTTCCTATTGCCCTTTGCAATCTCTTCCCTGCTCCTTTTTCTAATTTCATCTCCATCTCCATTCTTACATGTGCCTGTCCTCTAATTGTACAGGAACACTTGACAATTCCTTAACATCCTACTCTTTTAAGTACCTCTATCTAAATCAAGCACATTCTCTTTCTTTGAGCTAGAATGCCCTTTTCTTCTTTAAGGTGCCTAGAAAGCTCCTAAATATCCATCAGGATTAAGCATCATGTCAATCTTAGAGGAGAATTTGTCTTAGATAACTCCTTCCTTTCCATAACACCACCATATAGCCCTAGTATAATATTGAACGTATTATAATAATAAATCATTACATGTCTTTCTTCCCCAGTAGCTCATTTACATAAAATACTAGGTCTAATGTAAGAGAGAGGTAAACATTTGGCCATATAGGTACAAGTGGCAGGCTAACGGGCTATATATGGTTCATGGAAAAGTTTCATCTTGTCTGAGAGTGTTTTTGAAAGACAATGTAATTAGATGGATATTATGATTGATCTTCAGTATAAACTGTTTTACACCAATGTTTTATCAATGATCTGCTTCTCACACTGGAATTTGCATCACATAGCCTGTGATAAAGGGAGGTAACTATGGGTATCAGGTTCTAGAGGAAATGAGGGATTAGTTCTAGAGTTTAGGTGGGAGGGGTGTCTTCAGGGGGAAGATTTTTCTTTGTTGTTTTTTGAGACTAGAGTGAGGAGTGAGAAAACAGTCATTAAAATCACTCTGATGGAAAGTCAGGTACAAAAGGGCTTATTTTTCATGGTCTCATTAGTCTTCAAAAGATGAGAAGTGTGTGTTCATTGATAAAAATGGCAGATAAGAATTTCATAAAAGTGTTCCAGAGAGAATGCATTGTAGAAATAACCACTTTAATTATTATAGTTGCCTAGATATTATATATGTTGGTCAAAAATAAGTCATATAAAAACCAGGTTGAAATTAGAAAAATGGAATATGTAATAAACTAAGTCTGTATGACCCTATCTTTTCTTTTGCCTCTCTAATGTTGATTAGAAGCAGAAATGAATTGAAGCCCTCCCAGTCTTTAACTACTGTCAACCTTACTTTTCATTATTTTCCTTTATAAATTTGCTTTAAAAATCAGACTGGAAAACTGCCTGTTGTTACCTGAACATAACCACCCCCTCAGCCTCATGCAGTCTTTCTTCTGACTTTGTTCATTCTAGGATCTCTTTTTGGCATAGAATTTTTTTTTTTTTTTTTTTTTTGGTCACCATTCTGCCCATTCTTTATAGCCCTCCCTGAAGCCTGTCCTGATTGCCATCCCTGAGTCATTCCCCTCAATTTCTACCTAGTAATTTATATGAACGTATAAATAAAGTGCTTATGTATCACTTCATTTTTAACTTTCTTAAAGAATCACTTTCTGCTTTATCTTATACTTTCTATTATGTGTTTGTTAAGGGCTTCTGTTATAATACTCCTAGATTATTTTAGTTTATAGTAATGTATATCCTTGAATAATACTGTCACCCAGTGGGTCTGTCTTTTTATGTCAACAATATAGAGCTTATGAAGGGATGTAAATTTCCATAGAGGTCATGGGTTTAGAGGTAGATAGACCTGGGTTCAGATTTCTGCTCTGCTATATGCTATATAGCTGTGTGTCCTTAGATGATTACTTAACCTCTCTGATCCCCAGTCTCCCCATCTAAACAAGAGGATAAAAATACTAAATTCAGGGAGATTTTGAAGTTTATGTTTATATTTAATGCATTTAATGTGCAAAGAAGCTTGCAAGTAGTAGGCCTAAATTCCATTTTTTTGCTAAATGTATTCAGTTCTATTAAATACTTGGTATGAAGAACATAAAAACATGAAGATTACATGGTAAAATGAGATAAAACTATGAGCAGCCTTTTTTGTTTTGGTAAGTATTCAAGATGTGTGCTATTTGATAGGATTCATTCTGGATCAAGAATGTTGAGTTAGATCTGGATTAAGAATGATTCAGTTAGATGGAAAAAGGAGAATGCTTTGCTGTTTATTGGAAGCTATGTGCTATGTAGTATAGATTATTATTGGGCTTTTAGAAAAAAATAAACTCATGTGTGGTCTCAATATAATATTGACAAGATACAGAAAATGGCTAAAATGATGGATGTGATTTCATTGTAAGCCAGGAATAATTTACCCACAGGTGGAAAAATCACTATTCTGTGGGGAAAAAAAAGTAAGAATGACATGATTATGTATGATAATTGGAAAACAGAATTATAATGACCAGAGCTTATAATGTTAAATATTAGTAAATTTAGTAACATAAATAGTTGAGTGCTTAGGGCAATAGTAGGGTGTTTATGCAACAGTGTCTGTTTAGGGATGAGAAAGACCTGAATTTGAACCCATGATTCACCACTCATTCATTCCCTGTGATCTTGTTAACCTCTGTAACCTCAGTTTCATTTTTTTCTTTTTAACGAAAAGTTACTGGACTCCTATTACATGCCAGGTGCTTGAATGATGAACCATACAGATATATTCCTCATGGAGCTTACTTACATTCTAGCTGGGAGACAGACAATGATACATCAGATTTAATGGCAAGTGGTGGTTAAGTGCCGTGGGAAAAAAAAAAAAGTAAAATGAGAAAGTTGAGAGTGATCAGGGATGTGCCATTTTATTTTATTTTATTTATTTATTTTTTTCTTTTTCCCTTCAAAGATTTAATTTATCTATTCGACAGAGAGAAATCACAAGTAGACAGAGAGGCAGGCAGAGAGAGAGACAAGGAAGCAGGCTCCCTGCTGAGCAGAGAGCCCAATGCGGGACTCGATCCTAGAACCCTGAGATCATGACCCAAGCCGAAGGCAGCGGCTCAACCCACTGAGCCACCTAGGCGCCCTGGGATGTGCCATTTTAGATAGGTGACCTCTCTGTGCAATGACAAATGAGCAGAGACATTAATGAAATTGGGGAGAGCTATGTAAATATTTAGGGAAGAACTTTACAGGCAGAGAGAACATAGAGTGTCATGGCTTAGAGGCAGGAGAGTGCATTCAGTATGTGAAGAATAGTGAAGAGGCTAGTGTGGTTGGAGTGGGGTTCAATAAGGGGAGGTATGAGCATATTTAATGACCAACCACAAGAGCTAGTTAAAGTCACTAAAAACATAGGTTAAGGGTAGTAGTGGGTTGCTCATTTGGAAAGGTAGGTTAAGGTCATTTTAGGAGAGATATGCTAAAGAGTTACACTTTAATAGAGAGGGATCCTGAAAAGTTTTGAGCAATGGAATGGCAAAATCTGAGCTGTATTTGGGGAAGATTAATTGAGCAGTATAAATAAGAGAGATTAGAAACTAGGTCAGGGAGATGAAGTTGGGGGTTGTTGTAGTAGTTTAAATAATAGAACCCTTAACTGGAGAATGGTTAAGAGGAACTAAATGGAGAGTATAGATGAGTGATTGTGGAAGTAAAATTAATTGGTTTCAGCAAATGATTGAAAAGGGCAGAGAAGATATTTGCAACAATAATGACTGAAATTTTAAGCATGGGTGACTGAAATGGTAGTAATTTGAGATCATAGAGAAATTAGGAGCAAGACTATTTGGAGTAAAAAATGATGAGTTCAGTTAGATATGTTAAGGAGAAACTAGTAAGATCACAAAAACAGGAATAAAATTATCAACACACAGGAACATTTCTTTAGCACTTGTAGAACTAAGAGTAGAATTTTATAATTTGGTTCATAGTTTTAAACTCCTGCTTTTACTATTTTAAATGTACCCTCTGCACTTTGCTGCTGAACATATGTTTATCATCCTAACAACATTTACCTGTTTATAAACTGAAGCCTCAATAACTGTATTAGGCAGTTAAAGCATACTTCTAGGTGACTCAATGTACCCAGATAGAATAGAGCTAATCATTTTAGTGGCTTGTAGTATTGCTTACCAGATAAGCCATTTTACATAATTAATATGTTACTTTTGTACCTTTTGGGATGTTTCTGAATAATCTGAATCAAAAGGACAACCTCATCATAGGTGAAGGTTAGGAACAGTTGTATCTTTGTTTGCCTGAATTGGGGCATGGAGGCCCTGACTGAATGAATATTGTAAGACCTTTTTCACAAAATAGAGCCAAATAAATTTGTTTCCTCATGCTAGTGAGGAAGGTACTGAATGAAAGTTCCTGTTAAAGTACAAACTTATGGTCAGGCTCAAAGTAAAATATTCATAATGCTTTTGATGTATTCCTTACTATAATTCCTAATACTAGAATTCCTAGTAATCATAATATCCATAAAATACCACTAACCCTGACAGTATGTACTTGGGGGCTAGCTTTTAAGTTGCTATTGAATTATTAAATTGAAATTTTGTTTACTAGTTGAATAGTGTCTTAATGATTACTTCATGTAATGTTGTACTTGTGTCAGGCTGATTATTTGAATGTATCCTATGAGAAAGATAAAATCTTTGTGGGTTTTTAAAAATAATAGTATAGTCCAGAAGGGGGAGACAAAACATTAATTATTGGAGTTTGAAGTAGCTGCTTCATGATAAAAAACGTGGCTTTTTTATACTCCAATTTGATTTATTTTTCTTATGGACTTAGAAATCTTAGGGAAGTTGCCACTATAAAACATTTAGTTTAATGGGGGTGACGATTTTGTTAAAAATCAATTCAATCGGAGTAAAAATAATCAATGCAATTATTTTTAACTAGTGTATATAAAGTAGAAAAACTCATTTGGTAATCAGATGAAAATAAGACCTGAGACTGTTTAATGATGGTATATTATAAGCAATCTTTTCAGAATAGCATGAGCACTATTAAAGTTTCAATTTAAGTCTCTTCTAATTTCATAATCATTGTTATGTTCAGTGAATAGCTATTTTCCCATTTCCTTATGTTTTAACACTGCAAGCCAGCTTGTGTCTTATACTTATTTTGAATAGGGATATCCATATATGTTTTGAAAAGTTTATTATTAAAATCTCCATTCATTTTTAGAACAGTTTTCATCAATCCCTTCCCTTCTACTGCATTGTCACAAATTATATTATCTCATCATGTCAGATTAAATTTGTTTAAGGAATACTAAGATAACATAGATTATAAAATATTAGTAAGTCATTATGCCTTGGGCACTTGGAAATATCTAAGTGTGAATATTGACTTTATGTTTAGACATACATTTTGTAAGTTGATTACATTAATATTTGTGAGTATGTGGTGGTTATATTTTATAATATATCCTGATACTGGAAACAAGAACATAAACTTTTCTTTTAGGATTCTGCACTGCAAATTTATTTTCTGTGTATTTTAATTGCAATCATGGTAGAAATTTCTGTTGATGACATTTCTTTGTGTATATAGTCAGGTAAAATAATATATTTCGGGGCACCTGGGTGGCTAAGTGGGTTAAGCCTCTGCCTTCGGCTCAGGTCATGATCTTAGGGTCCTGGGATCGAGCCTTGCATCAGGCTCTCTGCTCAGCAGGGAGCCTGCTTTCCTCCTCTCTCTCTGCCTGCCTCTCTGACTACTTGTGATCTCTGTCTGTCAAATAAATAAAATCTTTAAAAATAAAATAAAATAATACATTTAAAATATGATGCTTGATATGACATTTTAAATGCCTATAGTGATTGAGGGGACAGTACAATATGGCAGTATAAGAAGATCCTGAACTCAGTCTCTTCCCATGTACCACATCGAAAGCTACAAAAAGAACAGTTCCCTCAGAAAAAGACATAAAAACTAGCAGAAAGCTCCTTCAAAACACAGCAGACTGAAACACACCATGAGTCATTCTGTGAAAAAGTCCTATTTACTTGTGTTGGAGCTTTAGTTTGAGGGTCAGACTTTAGGTTTGCCACATGTCTACAGGCTGTGGAACTGCTCTCAGGGAACAAAGTCTGGGGGAAGCCATCTTTCCACTCTCCTTTAGCCTCACTATAGCTCACTGGTACCTCCCAGAAAAGTGCGTATACATGCCTCTCAAGCCCGGGCTTTTGCAACTGTTACCCTAGGGGACACCTCCAAATTGCCTGGTCTGGAGGTCAGCAGAGCTTATGATTATGGTCCTAGAGGACTGTATATTATTTATACACTTTAAAAGCTGCTATCTGATGGTCTGGATACCAGGTAGTCTGATTCTAGGTGCTGACTGAGATCACTTCTGGAATGCTGACAGGTACTGGCGCATCCTCAGCACTGAGACCTATTAAGAATAAATCAGGCTACTGAGACAACCACAAAGGTTCAGTAAACAACCAAGAACTATGGCAAGGTTTAAAGATTGGATTAATCTCTTATATGGGGACCTCCTCAAGACTGGAAGACTGCTGCAAGTAAGAGAACAGATAAAACCTTAGGAAAAAAAGTCTTAATGAAAGGTAATGAGTAACTTACCTGATGAAGAGTTCATAGAAAAGGTCATACATCTGAATAGCTAGTTTAGGAAAAATTTATTCCTAGACAGGAGCCAACCATTTTTACCTACTGCCTCATACCAAAATTCTTGCCATGATGCTAATCTAGGTATGTAGACTGAGGTGTGAGATTCACATTTTTCTACATGTAAAGCAATTTCATAGGCAAATATTACTGATGATGATGTTGAGTAAGAAAAGTGACATGTTAGCCAATATTTTTTCCCATTTTTTAAGTAAATTTGAAACTTCTTGGGAAAAAATTATTT
Organism: Mustela lutreola; assembly: GCF_030435805.1. Taxonomy (NCBI): domain Eukaryota; kingdom Metazoa; phylum Chordata; class Mammalia; order Carnivora; family Mustelidae; genus Mustela; species Mustela lutreola. The sequence continues at coordinate 80,512,603 of NC_081308.1, forward strand.
TGGAGGGATATTGTTATGCACACACATCTTGAAACTATTTGATTAGCTACTGTATGTTCTCTACTTTGTTGCTATTAATTGAGGGAATATTGTTATTAAAGGGAATTGGAACAAAAACTTACTAAAACATCAAAGTAAAGGGCATAAAGATGCTCATCAAACTTGGGAGAAGTTGAGATGAACACCATGAGAACTTTAACCAACAGACACAATATATAAGAAAGTACCAAACAGAAGTCACAGGGCTGAAGAATATAATAGCTAAACTGAAAAATACACTGGAGGGGTTCAACAGCAGACTAGATGAAGCAGAAGAAAGGACCAGTGATCTAGAAGACAGAGTGGAACTAATTCAAACAGAATAGCAAAAATAAAATAAATAATTTTAAAAAGCAAAGATAGCTTACTGGACCAGTAGAACAACATCAAGTGGAATATCATTTGCGTTATGCGGTCCCAGGAGGAGAAGAGAGAGAAAGGGCAGAAAACTTTTTTGAATAAATAATGACTGCAAATATCCCTAACTGGAGGAGAAAACAGGCATTCAGATCCAGGAACCTTAGTGTTCCAAATAAGAAACTAGATAGATCCATGCGAAGGGACAGTACAATTAAAATGCCAAAAGTTAAAGAGAGAATCTTAAAGCAAGAGAAAAACAAATTGTCTAATATAAGAGAAATCCCCTGAGAGTAGCAGAACATTTTTCTTGCAGTCCACAAGGGAGTGGAATGGTATATTCAAAGTGCTGAAAGGGAAGAATTTCCAACCAAGTAATACCGTGTCTGACAAAGTGTTACAATTTAGATTATCTATGCAAAACCTAAAGGTTTTAACCACCAAACCAGCTTTATAAGAAATGTTAAAGAGACTTCTGTAAATTGGAAGGAAAGGGCATGAATTACTAATAAGAAAACATATGAAAGTACAAATCTCATTGACAAAGGTAAATATATAGTAAAGTTAGTATATTAGTCCCTTATAAAATTAGTATGGAGGTTGAAAGACAAAAGTAAAAATAACTGGTAGAACTATAGTAATAAATTACGGATACACAAAACAAAAAAGATGTAAAATGTGACGTGAGAAACATAAAATGGGGAGGGGCGGATTAAAAATGTAGAGTTTTAGGGTGCCTGGGTAGCTCAGTGGGTTGGGCCTCTGCCTTCCGCTCAGGTCATGATCTCAGTTTCCTGGGATTGAGGCCGCATCAGGCTCTCTGCTCAGTGGGGAGCTTGCTTTCTGCCCTCTCTCTGCCTGCCTTTCTTCCTACTTGTGATCTCTCTCTCTCTGTCAAATAAATAAAATATTTTAAAAACATGTAGAGTTTTAGAATGCATTAAAACGTATGTTTCTGTCATCTTAAAATAGACTGTTACATATATGGGCTTTTATAAGTGGCTCTCATTCTAACCACAAAGTAAATATCTAGAGGAGATACACAGAAGTACATAAAAAAGGAATCTAAGCATAACACTAAAGAAAGTAATCAAACCATAAGGGAAGAGAACCAGAAACAGTGAACAAAATAGCAGTAAGTGTGTACTTATCAATAATAACTTTAAATGTAAATGATCTACATTCTCCAATAGAAAGACGTAGAATGGCTGAATGGATAAAAATATAAGACCCATCTGTATCTTGCCTACAGGAGACTCACTTCAAATACAAAGACTTACACAGGTGAAAGTGAAGGGATGGGAAACGATGTTTCAGGCAAGTGGAAACGGAAAGAAAACTGGAGTAGCTGTACTTTTTTTAGGCAAAATAAACTTTAAAACAGAGACTGCAGTAAAATACAAAGAAGAGCACTACGTAATGATTAAGGAATCAATCACACAAAAGGATATGATATTTGTAAATATTTATGTACCCAACATAGGATCACCTAAATATGTAAAGGAGATATTAACAAAGGGAGAAATTGGCAGCAATACAATGATAGTAGGGATATTAATACCCTATTTATGTGAACAGATAGATCATCTAGACAGAAAATTGATAAGGAAGTATTGGCCTTATTGACAGACAGATGAGCTTAATAGATATAAACAGAATGTTTGATCCAAAAACAGAATATACATTTTTTTTTAATGCACATGGAAAATTCTCCTGGATGGATCTTAAGTTAGGCCATAAAACACATCTAAATAAATTTAATAAGATTGAAATATATCAACTGTCTTTATTGACCACCATGATAGTATGAAGTTTAGAGATCAATTACAAGAAGAAGACTGGAAAAAATCACAAAAATACGTAGATTAAACAGTATTCTACTGAACAACCAGTGGGTAAATAAAAGAATTCAAAGGAGAAAAAAAAATACCTTGGTGACAAATGAAAATAAAAATACAACTTACTTTGGGATTCAGCAAAAAGCGTTTCTAAGAGGAAAGTTCCTAGAGATACTGTTGTACCTCAAAAAACAAGAAAATCTCAACTTTCCATATAAAATCCATATAAAATCTGACTTTCCATATAAAAGAACTAGAGAAAGAACAGTGTTACTAGAAAGAACGAAATAGAAAAAAATCAGAGTGTACACAAAACAAACTGAGGAATTCTGGGGGGTAGGGAGGTATGGAAAAGGTGTTTGGGTTATGGACTTTAGGGAAGGTATGTGCTATGGTGAGTGCTGTAAAATGTAAACCTGGAGATTCACAGACCTGTACCTCTGGGGCTAATAATACATTATATGTTAATAAAAAATTAAAAAAAAAACAAAATCAGAGTGTAAATTAATGAAATAATGACTAAAATGAAAATAGAGCAATTAGATCAATGAAACTAATAGCTGGTTCTTTGAAAAGATAAACTAAATTGGCCAATATTTAGAATGATTCACCCATTGAAAAAGAAAGGACTTCAATAAATAAAATCAGAAATGAAAGTTGTTATAGCTGATACTACAGAAATACAATGGATCATAGGAAACTATCATGAACAATTATATGTAAACAAACTAGATAACCTAGAAGAAATGCAATGTACAGTCTTCTAGAAACTGACTTATAAAGAAATAGAAAATCTGAATAGATCAATTACTAGCAAGGAGATTGAATCAGTAATCAAAAACCTGCGAACAAAGAAGTCTAGGACCAGGTGGCTTCATAGGTGAGTTCTTCCAAACATGTAAAGAAGATTTAATACCTATCCTTCTCAAGCTCTTCCATAGAATTGAAGAGAAGGGAAAGCTTCCTAACTAATTTTAATGAGGCTAGCAATATCCAGTTACCAAAACCACTCAAAAGGATACCATAAAGAAAGAAAATTACAGTCCAGTATCCCCAATGAACATAGATGGAAAAATCCTCAACCGAATACTAGCAAACAAAATTCAACAATACATCAAAAAGATAATATACTATGATCAAGTGGTATTTATTTCAGGGATGGAAAGATGATTCATCATCCTCAAACCAATGTGTGATATACCGAATTAACAAAGTGAAGGATAAAAATCACATGATCAAAGCATTTAACATCCATTTATGATAAAAAAACTCATACCAAAATGGGTATATAGGGAAGTACCTTAACATAATAAAGACTCTATATGACAGGTCCACAGCTAATTTCATACTTAATGGTGAAAAGGAAGACTTTCCTCTAACATATTGAATAAGACAAGGATGCCCACTCTATCAGCTTTTATTCAGTATAGCATTGGAAATTCTGGCAAGAGCAATTTGGCAAGAAACAGAAAAAGCATCCACATTGGAAAGGTAGAAATAAAACTGCAAATGACTTGCAATACTTTGAAAATGACGTGATTTTTATATTGAAAACCTAAACACTCTACCAAAAAACTGTTAGAGAAGAAATAAATGAATTCAGTAACTGCTGGCTGTAAAGTTAATATACAAAAATGTTGCATTTCTATACATTAACAACTAACTGTCAGAAAGAGAATTGAGAATACATTCTTATTTACAGTTGCATCAAAAAGACTAAAATACCGGGGGCGCCTGGGTGGCTCAGTGGGTTAAAGCCTCTGCCTTCGGCTTGGGTCATGATCCCAGGGTCCTGGAATCGAGCCCACATCGAGCTCTCTTGCTCAGCGGGGAGCCTGCTTCCCCCTCTCTCTCTGCCTGCCTCTCTGCGTACTTGTGATCTCTGTCTGTCAAATAAATAAATAAAATCTTAAAAAAAAAAAAAAGACTAAAATACCTAGGAATAAATTTAACCAGGAGGTGAAAGACCTGTTCACTGAATACTATAAGACATTTATGAAATAAATTGAAGACACAGCTAAATGGAAATATATTCCATGTTCCTGGATTGAAAGAATATTGTTAAAATGTCCATCTTACCCAAAGGAATCTACAGAGTCAGTATAATGACTCTGACTACAGAGTCAGAAAAATAACAGTGGTATTTTTCACAGAAATAGAACAAACAGTCCTAAAATTTGTATTGAATCACAAAATACCCCAAATAACCAAAGCACTTCTGAGAAAGAACAAAGCTGGAAAGCATCACACTACCTGATTTCAAACTTAACTACTAAAGCTATAGTAATCAAAGCAGTATGGCACTGGCATAAAAATAGGCACAAAGATCAATGGAACAGATAGAATTCTCAAATTCATGCATCTGTGGTGAATTATTTTATGACAAAGGAGGCAAGAATATACAATGGGGAAAGGGCAGTCACTTTAATAAATGGTGTTGGGTAAACCGGAGAGCCACATGCAAAGGAATCAGATTACTGTCTTACACTATACACAAAAATTAATTCAAAATGGTTTAAAGATTAAAGATCTGAAGCTGTGAAACTCCTAGAAGAAGGCAGACTTGGTAAACTCCATGACATTGGTCCTGGTGATGATTTTTTGGATCTCACTCTTAAAAGCAAAGACAGTAAAAGTGAAATAAGTGGAACTACATCAAACTACAAAGCTTCTGCACAACAAAGGAAACCATCAACAAAATGAAAAGGCAACCTAGATTTGGAGAAGATATTTGGAAATTATATATCTGATAAGGGATTAATATTCAAAGTATATAAAGAACTTGGGCACCTGCGTGGCTCAGTGGGTTAAAGCCTCTGCCTTCGGCTCAGGTCATGATCCCAGGGGCCTGAGATCTAGCCCTGTGTGGGCTCTCTGCTCAGCAGGGAGCCTGCTTCCTCTTCTCTCCCTGCCTGCTTCTCTGCCTACTAGTGATCTCTGTCTGTCAAATAAATAAAATCTTAAAAAAAAAAAAACCCCACAAAATATATAAAGAACTCATACAACTTAATAACAGAAAACAATCCTATTTAAAAAGTGGGTATAGAATCTGAATAGATATTTTCCAAAGAAGAGATAGAGATAGTGAGTAAGAATGTGAAAAGATGTTCAGCATCACTAATCATCAGGGAAATGCAATCAGAACTACAATGGGATATCATCTCATCTCATACCTGTTAGAATAGCTGAAAGACAAGAAATAACAAGTGTTGGTGGAGGTGTGGAAAGAGGGAAACTGTTATGCATTGGTGGATATGTAAATTGGTACATACACTATGGAAAATATTAAGGATGTTCCTAAAAAATCAAAAAGAGAACCACCATATGCTTCTATAATTCCATTTCTATGTATTTATTTGAAGAAAATAAAACCACTGACTTGAAAAGATATATTATTGATATATTATTGAAAAATTGTTATTATTGCAAAATAACATCTATGTTATTTGCAACTTTATTTATAATAAGCATGATATGGAAATAACCCAAATGTCCATTGAAGGATGAGTGGATAAATAAGATGGGGGTGTGTGTGTGTGTGTTTGTGTGTGTGTGTGTATAAATAAAATGAATGTTACTCAGCCATAAAAAAGAGATCTTGCCATTTGTGACAATCTGGATGGACCTTGAAGGTGTTATGCTAAGTGAAATAAGTCAGAGAAAGAAAAAACTCTATAATCTTACTTACATATGGAATAAAAACCTAAATAGTTGAACAAAACAAAACTCAGAGCAGAATGGTAGTTAACAGTGGGAATAGGTTTGGGGGTGGGCAAAATGGGTAAAGGGGTCAACAGGTATAAATTCCTAGTTATAAAATAAATAATCCATGGGGACATCATATATAATATGGTGACTGTAGTTAGTAATGTTGTGCATATTTGGATGTTGCTAGGAGAGTAAATATTAAAAATTCTCATTGTCAAAAAAAGAGAGAACCCTGTAACTTTGTATAATGACAGATGGTAACTAGCTTTATTGTGGTTATTATTTCCCAGTTTATACAAATACCAAATTATTATGTTGTATACCTGAAACTGACAAAAAATTATATGTCATTTATGTCTCAAAACAGAGAGTAGCCGTTATTTCACATTGCTTTGATTTTTTTTTGACTGCTAACTATGCCAAAACTTTTGACTGTCCATATAGCATGAGGTAATTATTTAATAAGTGTTCTTCTGTGTTTGTTTTTGTCACTAAGCAATTTATTCCATATATTATATATCCTTTAAAAGGTATGTTTAAAATTTGCTGTTGCCATTAAATATTTACAGTGGCATGACATAGATAATTTTTATGAGCCAATACTTTCTTAATCCAGGTAACCTTGTCAGGGGAAAAAGTGGAAACGATAAGATTATGATTAATATTAAGGATTTAACTTAGTGTGTATCAGATTTTGGACTTTTCTCATATATTTGGTTCCATTTCCCATTTTAGTTAGTTTCTTTTATCTGCTTATCTGTTAGGAAAGACTGGTTGAACCAAAATTAGCTCTTCTGAATGGGATGAGGACAGTATAGGATCATCTTAAAAAATGCCATTTTGGGTATAAAGTACTTAAGAGTTTTTAAACCCTTTAACACAGTTTCTCATTTGAACTATGCATTATATATACTTTTGTAGGTTTGTGCATCAATTTTTAAGGAAGAAAATCCTCACATTCTTGGGATCTGGCCTTGTCCCTTGGAATCTTTTGAGTACTATGTAGTAGACAGTGTATTTCGTATTAGTCATCAATAGATACTCATAATGTGAATTAGTATCCAGTTTAAATGCTTGTATAAAATGCGTTGTGGGCCTGCATCTCTAAATAGACTGGTAATATGTAAGGTAAGTTTTTGTTTTTTTTTTTTTACTGTGATCATTATAATTCAGTTACCTAGGTTCCTACATTAATTGCATGTATTATTGTATTTGTAACCACAGTTACCTATCAAAACAATATAGAAAAGTAAAATGAATTTTAAGACCATCAATCAAAGACACCAAAAGCTTTCTGTATTCAGTTATGCTGATGTGTTTATAAATTTTTACTAACCTATCATGGTTTCTTTCGTGAAGGAACTTGTGATCTAAGGAGAAAATAATTGCTTGTGTAATGTAATTATGGTGCACTGAATACAGTAACTATTTTGTACACTTTAGGTAAATCATTTATTTCATTGATGATGATGCTTTTTTGGTAGAGTGGTTTTGCATTCAGAGAGCTGTTTTTTTTTTTTTTTTTTAAAGATTTTATTTATTTATTTGACAGAGAGAGACCACAAGTAGGCAGAGAGAGAGGGAGGAAGCAGGCTCCCTGTTGAGCAGCGATTCCCAATGCGGGGCTCGATCCCAGGACCCTGAGATCATGACCTGAGCCGAAGGCAGAGGCTTTAACCCACTGAGCCACCCAGGCGCCCCACAGAGAGCTGTTTTATAATGTGATTGGGAACTCCGTACTAGAGACATTGTGTGTGTGCGTGTGTATATGTGTGTATGTGAGCACTTACAGAAGATATGGCTTTCTGTCCGTATCTTTCTCTCTGCCTCTTAAATGAGTTCATATAGGTTCCCTCTGTGTTTGAAAGCTGAGATGTTATAAGAGAACTGAGACTTTTCTTCAGAATTATTTCATGTTTTCTTACTATGTGGAATGTTTTTGTTTCCTACCTAGTAACAGAGAAGGTATATACTATGGGCTGAATTGTGTCCCCCCAAACTTGTATGTTGTGGTTCTAACCTCTGGTACCTCAGAATGTGATTCTATTTGGAGATAGGGCCTTTAAATAGGCTGTTATGTTAAAATGATATGATTAAGGTATGCCCTAATGCAATGTAACTGGTATCCTTATAAGAGGAAATGGGGACAAAGAAACACCAGGGGCATGTACAGAGGAAAGACCATGTGTTGTAATGAGCACTGGGTATTATATAGGACTGATGAATTACACACCTGTACACCTGAAACAATCATTATATGTTAATTAATTGAATTTAAAATAAAAAAAAAGACCACGTAGACATTGAGAGAAGGTAGCCATTTGCAAGCCAAGGATAGAGGTCTCAGATGAAACCAACTCTGCTGGTACCTTGGTCTTGGACTTCTAGCCTCGAGAACTGTTGGAAAATAAGTATTGGTTATTGAAACCACCACTCTGTGGTGTTTTGCAGCCCTTGCCAACAAATGCAATATGTACTATTCATTCTGTTCTATTTGCTAACTTTTAGAGACATCAAATTCCAGGAACTGTGCAAGTTCTAAGTAAAAACTAACTCTCATAATAACTATCATTCCTGTTTCATAGATGAGGAAAGTGAGGCTTAGAAAAGCAAGTACATTGGGTTGCACAGTAAGTAAGTGGGGGAGTTAGGACTTGAACCCAGTCAGACTGACTTCAGAGCTGGCTTATTTAACCAAACTTAAGTAAGAATTTGGTGAATTCCAGGTAGTTGTGGATAATGAGCATCACCGTAGGTGCTTACCTTCTCTAACAGTGTTATTTAGTTCTTCACCTATTACTAATAGATGATTTTTTTCCCACTAGCTGAAGAATGCTTATAGACAAACCACAAACATATTGAGAACCCTGCCTATAGGAAAGCTACTCTATCAGAGAGAATTAAATACCTCTACCCAAATGTTGCTCTGTGGGCCAAAAATGACTGAGCCAGATATCATACTTGTGCTTGCACAATTAGGTAACTTCAACTCAGATAAGGAGAACATATTGAGCAACGTAAATGTGAGGAATGATACACCGCTTATTTACAAACCAACATAAATATTGGAAGTAATCCCATTTTTAGCAATGGCCTTTAATTTTTTAAGCCATTTTCACTGTGCCAAAAATTTGATCCAACATTGTGACTCCTCAAGTTTTGTTATCAATGTTCATCTTTCATATACACCCTTCCATTTTTATGATTAATTTCAGTTAAATGATAGTTTTGTTTAATTAACATGGTGTAATTAAAATGCTTATAAATTCTTAAAGGGCAAGGACTATGTCTTAATATACCTTAGACATTTGAAATACATTAGGCTATAATAGCAATAAAATAATTAAACATTCTTTTTAAAAATTAATTTAGTTTTATTTTTTCAGTGTTCCAAAATTCATTGTTTATGCACCACACCCAGTGCTCCATGCAATATGTGCCATCCTTAATACCCACCACCAGGCTCACCCAACCCCCTCCCCGCAAAACCCTCAGTTTGTTTCTCAGAGTCCACAGTCTCTCATGGTTCGTCTCCCCCTCCCGATTTCTCCCAACTCACTTCTCCTCTCCCACTCGCAATGTCCTCCGTGTTACTCCTTATGCTTCATAAATAAGTGAAACCATATGGTAATTGACTCTCTCTGCTTGACTTATTTCACTCAGCATAATCTATTCTCATCCTGTCCATGTTGATACAAAAGTTGGGTATAAAAGATACTTTTTGATGGAGGCATAATACTCCATTGTATACACGGACCATACCTTCTTTATCCATTCGTCCTTTGAAGGGCATCCTTGCTCTTTCCACACCAACTTGCATTCCCACCAACAGTGTAAGAGGGTTCCCCTTTCTCCACATCCTCTCCAACATGTGTTGTTTCCTGTCTTGCTAATTTGGGCCATTCTAACTGGTGTAAGGTGATATGTCAATGTGGTTTTAATTTGAATCTCCCTAATGGCTAGTGATGATGAACATTTTTTCATGTATCTGATAGCCATTTGTATATTTTCACTGGAGTTGTGCCTGTTCATGTCTTCTGCCCATTTTTTGATATGATTGTCTGTTTTGTATGGGTTGAGTTTGAGGAGTTCTTTAAAGATCCTGGATATCAGCCTTTTGTCTGTACTGTCATTTGCAAATATCTTCTCCCATTCCGTGGGTTGCCTCTTTGTTTTCTTGATTGTTTCCTTTGCTGTGCAGAAGCTTTTGATCTTGATGAAGTCCCAAAGGTTCATTTTTGCTTTTGTATCCTTTGCCTTGGGAGATATATCATGAAAGAAGTTGCTGTGGCTGATATCGAAGAGGTTACTGCCTATGTTCTCCTCTAGGATTCTGATGGATTCCTGTCTCACATTGAGGTCTTTTATCCATTTTGAGTTTATCTTTGTGTACGGTGTAAGAGAATGGTCGAGTTTCCTTCTTCTACATATAGCTGTCTAGTTTTCCCAGCTCCCTGTATTGAAGAGACTGTCTTTTTTCCACTGTATATTTTTTCCTGTTTATCGAAGATTATTTGCCCATAGAATTCACGGTCCATATCTGGGCTCTCTACTCTGTTCCACTGGTCTATGTGTCTGTTTTTATGCCAGTACCATGCTGTCTTGGTGATCACAGCTTTGTAGTAAAGCTTAAAATCAGGTAACGTGATGCAGCCAGTTTTGTTTTTCTTTTTCAATGTTTCTTTAGCGATTCGGGGTCTCTTCTAATTCCATACAAATTTTAGGATTATTTGCTCCAGCTCTTTGAAAAATACCGGTGGAATTTTGATCGGAATGGCATTAAAGATATAGATCACTCTAGGCAGTAAAGACATTTTAACAGTGTTTATTCTTCTGATCCAAGAGCATGGAATGGTCTTCCATCTTTTCGTGTCTTCTTCAATTTCTTTCATGAGTGTTCTCTAGTTCCTCGAGTACAGATCCTTAACCATCCTTGTAGCCCAGGGATAAATCCCACCTGGTCATAGTTGATAATCTTTTTAATGTGCTGTTGGATACTGTTTGCTAGGATCTTGCTGAGAATCTTAGCATCCATATTCATCAGTGATATTGGTCTGAAATTCTCCTTTTTGGTAGGGTCTTTGCCTTGTTTGGGGATTAGGGTAATGCTGGCTTCATAGATAGAGTCTGCAAATTTTCCTTCTGCTTAAATTTTTTGAAACAGCTTCAGGAGAATAGGTGTTATTTCTTCTTTTGAAAGTTTGGTAGAATTTTCCAGGGAATCTGTCAGGTCCTGGGCTCTTGTTTTTGGGAGGTTTTGATCACTGCTTCAATCTCGTTACTAGATATCGGTCTATTCAGGTTGTCTGTTTCAGTTTTGGGATTTTATAATTTTCAAAGAATGCATCCATTTCATCTTGGTTGCTTATCTTATTGGCATATAATTGTTGCTAATAACTTCTGATGATTGTTTCTACTTCTTTGGTGTTAGTTGTGATCTCTACCTTTTCATCCATAATTTTATGAATTTGGGCTTTCCCTCTTTTCTTTCAGATTAGTGTGGCCAGTGGTTAATGATCTTATTGATTCTCTCAAAAAACCAGCTTGTAGTTTCATTGATACGTTCTACTGTATCTCTGGTTTCTACCTCATTGATCTCTGCTCTAATCTTCATTATTTCCCTTCTTATGTGTGGAGTTGGTTTTATTTGTTGTTGATTCTCCATTTTTTTAAATGTTTTTATTTTTTTTATTTCTTTTCAGCATAACAGTATTCATTGATTTTGCACCACACCCAGTGCTCCATGCAATACGAGCCCTCCCTAATACCTACCACCTTGTTCCCCCAACCTCCCTCGCCCTGCCCCTTCAAGACCCTCAGGTTGTTTTTCAGAGTCCATAGTCTCTCATGGTTTACCTCCCCTTCCAATTTCCCTCAACTCCCTTCTCTCCATCTCCCCATGTCCTCCATGTTATTTGTTATGCTACACAAATAAGTGAGACTATATGATTATTGACTCTCTCTGCTGGACTGTTTAACTCAGCATAATCTCTTCCAGTCCCGTCCATGTTGCTACAAAAGTTGGGTATTCATCCTTTCTGATAGAGGCATAATACTCCATAGTCTATATGGACCACATCTTCCTTATCCATTCATCCGTTGAAGGGCATCTTGAAAAAAGAAAAAAGAAAAAGAAAAATAAAGAGAGAGAGAGAGAGGAAAAAACGGAAGATCAAAGAGAAGTTTCAGCCCAAATGGGCCCCAAGGTAAGATTTATGATGTATACAAACTGAAACAAAGAAAAAGAGTGATAAAAGTATATGACAAGAGAAATATATATATATATATATATATATATATATATATATATATGCAAATAAAGGAAGAACCTCGTCAAGAAGAACCCCAAGTATAAGATTTATATACTATCGGGACAAACACAAAAACACAGAAACACTGGCAGAAGAAATAGATGGGAGAGTGGTTATAAATTCTCAGTTTGGGCGAGGAGGGTTGTTTTGATTCTTCCTGGATCTATCTTGATATCTTTCTTAAAGGACTCAAGTTCTAAGATAAAGGGGATTTAACAATTTTTTTACCTATAGCGGTAGCATTGATTGGGGAAAGTTTCACTCTATATGAATATTAGAAAATAAAAATAAAAAAGGAATAAACTAGACTAAACTAAAATAAAATTAAAAAAATTAAAAAAATAGAAATACAAAAGAAACACACAGGTGTATGTATCAAAAAGTTCATGTTAGAAGGTTATTATGGAATTTGATGTACTGGACATCTCATTGTGATGGTAAATAGGTTAAAATATTATCTATATAAACAAAAAATGAACCAGAATAGTGGGAACGAGTTAAAAATAAAAGTTTTCCTATGAAGTAGTAGTGGTTGTTCTATTGCCATTTTTTTTTTTCCTTTTCTGGGTGGTTTTCTGGTGGAGGGGCTTGCCACGGGGGTTTTCAGACAGTGATGTTCCCTGAGTTATATTCTCCTGCCCCCGTCAAGGGGATGGGCTCAGAGGAAACCAGTTTTTTCAGGCTTTTGTTTTCTGGAGGTTTATATGTTTGTTCACTTTTTTTTCTCTTGCCTTGACCGCTTTTGATGGTTTTTGTAGGTTTAGAGGAAAGCAGTCTGCACCCTGACCCTCATTCTGGTCCCCTGTGGGTGTTGCAGAGCCCATATAAATTACCCCCTGTCCGCTGTCAAGAGTGTCAAGAGCAGGTTCCAAGTCGCTGTCCCTGGGGAATGCAGGATCTTTTGATTGTTCCTAAAACCTGGCAGTGGAGGCTGTCTGGGTAGCTCTAGACTGCCAGAGAGGTTCCTAGCAGTGATCACACACTGAGATTTTCCTGCTGGCCCGGGATTGGTGTGCCTAGTCTTTCTGGGTCTATGAGCGTGGGGCTTGCGCGCACCTGTCTCAGAGGAAGGTGTGGGGCGCGTGCGTCTCAGGCTCTATTAGCATTTCTTGGCATTCTGCCGTCTGACGAGGCTCCCAGCCCCTCACAGGAGCCGGATCCCTTGCGGGTGTGCTGCTGGCTCAGGGACTGAGACCTGGTTTCTCTGCCGCACTCTCTCTGGCTCAGCGCCAGGGGAGGCTGTCCTGGGTCCAGGGACTTAAGCCCCTGTCCCTAGCCACCCCGATTCCCACAATTTCTCCCCCATGATCCTTTGCTCTTTTTGAGTGCTTTCAACCCGTCTCCAAGTTAATGCTGGTCCCTAGATCTAGGGCACTCTCGTATTGGGGTATTACTTTCCAATCGGTCTCCTCTGGTGGCTCCCTCCCCCTTTTGTTTATCTTCAGATATCAGTCTGACTTTCACACTCCGCTTTACCTGTCCACTGGCATCTTCTGCCCCTGTAGAGATCCAGACGTGTATAATTTTGATCTCAGGCTGGTTTCATGGGTGATCAGAGTTCTTTGGTAGGTAATCAGCTCCCTTTAGGGTACAGGTTGAAATGGCGCCTCCTCCTACTTCCCCACTGTCTTGTCTCCCATTTCTTCTCTTCTAATTGTACTTTGAATAATTAGGATAAATCATTTCTGAAATTTCATTATATAAGCATCACTTGCTATCTTTTAGGGAAAAAAAAAATTCTTGTCACATTTTCCTAATTGCCAAAATTACTCTTTTGTTCTACACTCAGACTGTTTTCCTAAAATTATATAAAGACTGCATAAATATGGATAAGCATTGTATGGATTAAATTAGAACATGAGATAATTTCCTTACATAGGAAACAACTTTTAAGTTCTTTAAGATTCTGTTGATATAGCTCTCTTGTGCCAGGAAAATAGCTTTCATAAAACAGTGTATGCAGATAACTGTCACATGGAAATAGACTGAATTAACACTAATGTAAGTGTTTAAACACATATATTTATAAAGTTAAGCATCTTCACTAACTTATAGACTTCAATTTTAAGAAATAAAATTAACACTATGGAAAATAGAGGTATAAAAATGATCCTATAGTGCTTTTTAATGTACAAAACTTTACGGTAGTGTAAATATAAGCATCCATGATTAAATGAGTGAAATCAAGCTCATCTTATGGATTATCGGGGTTTAAAAAAAGTGTGCAGTTTGATAAAATTAATGTGGCAGTGGTCAAAGCCAAACAATTTAAACATATCTCTCTTTACTAATATCCTTGTGCTACATACAGGACTTAATTAGGCAGGGGAAGATGTGATGGTATGTGGTTCATGAGTGTAGAGAGCAGTGAGTGGCTTCAGGGCCTGGATGATAAAACTGGCCTTCAGTTAGTCTGTTTGAACTATGTGGATAGTAGATTATTGTGGAGGAAATCTATGCAGAATGGAGACCTTGGAAACATTGACTGTAGTTTAGAGAATAGCTATTTATGTAATGTTGACTAATCATAGTCACGTGATCTTTAATAGGTGAATAGCAGGGGTTAAGAAGAAAACCTCTAGAGTCAGTAGGCCCGGGTTTCAATCCTGGCAGGTTGTATAATCTTTATTTTCTCATCTGTAAAATGGTGATGAAAGAAAATAACATCTAATTCTAAGGTTTGTTGTGAGGATTAAGTGTTAACTCTTGTGATTGTTGTCATTACTAGGGGAATGAATTGGGTTTAGTTTTAGACACACACACAAAATGAATTTGGTGTGTTGCAGTAGTAAAATCTAAGTGGAAATATCTTCTCTTTGAGAAGCTGAATCAAAATTATGAAAGGTCAGAGCAAGAGTTGCTTTGTGAGTCCTCATAGAGGAGCCATCGTTCAAACCTTAGAAAATTGGGGGCTCCCTGAGAGGGAGAGAGTGAATAGAAAAGAATAGGAACAAAGACTGTATACAGGGGAATGCTCGTATTTTGAGAGTGGAAGGATGAACTGGAGCTAATGGCCCAAACAAGAGCAGAGGAGAATGTTCTTGAGGAATTGAGGGAGCAGGGAGGTGAGCAATCTCAAGTGACACTCTCAAAAGTTGAGTTAACCATGTTTGATGAAACCAAGGGAGTTAATGCAAAATATGATTATACCCACAGGCCCTTTTCCACAGAAAGATAATGAAAGTCTCTTTATCATTGAAACTTTAAACCATTATGTAGTATAAAAGTTTAGTGCATTGGTAATCAAGATTTTGGCACCTGAAATGAACTAAATGGCCCCTTGACAACCTCTGAAGAAGTTAGTATCCTAATGTAAGTGCTCACCTGATTACCAGGGAGTAATTAAGGTACTGTGGTGAATGGGGCTTCAGGTAATTAGAACTTGGTATTAGTCCCGCCTGTTGTAAATAGGTGTGATTGGAAGCAGATTATGTGAGAGTATCAAGACTGGTAACAAATATAATTTAGTTACTCTAAATATAATTCCTACTACAGAAAAGATAACAGATGTTTTTAGATCAATTTCTGCTTGTGTTAAAAATATACACCAACTATTGGTTCCAATTTGATGAACACGAACAATGTTCCCTGTATAACTATTTATTTAACAGAGGAAAGAAATAGTTACAGAAGTAAATGAGAGAGTCCCAAACTGCAGCACCTCATGCTTTACTTTCAGTCATGATGACATTAATTCTTTTACTTTATTCCAATAATTAATGTTTTGTTTTACGGACTCTTTATAGTATTAGGAAGAATTCGACAGCTTAAGGATAGCCCTGGTCAATATTTTATACGTTACTGTTAGTAAATTTTCTTTTAATATAGCCTGTCCCAAATTTTAGATAATATAATAATTGAAGCTAGTATGTAAGTAGTAGCTTCTGTAATAAAATAATTTTATATTATGTACCATGATGTGAACCTTACTGGTTTCCCTGATTTATATGCAAATATGTCTTTTTCATATACTTTACACTGATTTCAGCTATTAACTTAGTTTTTGTGCTCTAAGCTACTTCTATTTTTTCTATGATTATCATAATATGGTATGCAGGCAGGAAAAATTATGACCACTTCCGTCTCATTTTGTGTATGTGTTTTGATAGCAGTACCAATCCTTAAGACGACCAGTGTTGTTGATGTCATGAATTTACAGTAAACCTGGGGAATTTACACATATAAAACATAGATGTCATGCTGGTGAATTCAACTTAGAAGCCATGGAATATATAACTCTTGCAGTGAGGCTATTAGATTCAGGTAATTTAAATCTCAGTGGGAATCAAGAAATGGATTTTGAACTAACATTTTTGAAGTCTTCAAAGATAGGAGATTGTAATATTATGTGCGAAGAAAATAATGGTTGGTGACTTTTTTTAAGTTAAAGAGGTTTAAATTTAATGAAGTAATTAAAAGTAATTTCAAGATTTATTTCTCCTTTATAAAAATTGTTTTTTTTTTGTTTAAAGGAAATTGGTTAGAAAATTAGGTTCCTTTTCAACATCATGCCAAATAGAACTAAAAATACTTTTTGACATTAGGAACTTTTTCTGATAAGAAGAATGCAAAATTGTTTTTGTGTGGACCTACACCGGTCCTAATGTAATTTATTCACCAATAGTACTGTTCATTGGATGGTAGACATCACTCTTAAGGGGTATTTTATGCTAGCTTTTAAAAAAAAGACTTATTTATTTTTGAGAGAGTGAGAGAGAGTAAGAAACCATGAGTGTGAGGGGCAGAGGGAGAGAGAATCTCAAGCTGACTCTGTGCTGAGCATAGAGCCTGATGTGGGGCTTGTTCTCACAACCCTGAAGTCATGTCCTGAGCCAAAACCAAGAGACGGACATAACTGACTGCGCCACCCAGGTGCCCTTTTATCAGCTTTTGTATCAGGTAAAATTATATTTTGGTAAAATATTCTTCTAATTTTAGAATTTGAAGGAAAATGTATAACTACCTTAAAATTAGGTAGTAGTAATACTATTCTGGCAAATTTTAAGCCTCTGCCATTCAGGTGTTGTAATTGTTAGCTCCTTTTCACACATTTGTTTTCTACCATTGATGATGTCTAATGGTCTAGATCAGCAGTTACGAGCTTCTCATTTGCATTGTCATCTTACTTTATGCAAATTTCTCACAAGTCTTCCCTGAAATTCTAGTGATTTGTTTACTGCTCCCTTGCAGGAGACTTGTGGGATCCTTGGAGATTGGGACTGTGTTATATTTCCATTCTAAGCAAGTCTTGCATAGTCCTTGATATTTAGTTGTTAGTTGATAAATTCTATGAAGGCTGCTGTAACATATATTTAAAGGGTTTGGCAGGACTTTGGGCCCATCATCCTGCCCTTTTGGTACATTTTTAGGAAAATTAACTAATACTCTTAGTATTACCCAAGGAAGCATGCAAATTGCACAAATCAGATTACAGGCCTTAGAAAATTGTGATTCTGTAATGAAATAGTTAACATGTTTATGTTTCTAGTGTTTCAGGCAATGTGAATCCTAAGAGGAACTTCTGTTACTGTGTACTAGTCCTGTTAGTACTGTAAGCCCCTTATTCAAAGGCTGTGTTTAATTTTTATGTTTCTGTTAATGCCTGTTACCTAACTTCGCCAGGAATGCAATAGATACTCATTAACATTTTGAATGAATGATCAGTGTTTACTGGTTTACTGCCAGAATACCTTTTTAACTCTCCCACTAGATAACTAGCAATTTGGGAGTGGGACTAAAGTATCTTTCATTTTTTAATTCTTCTCTCTCCAGCATTCAGAACAGCTCCATGTGTATACTAGGGAACATTTGGAGATTGTTAGAAGGACCAACAGGACTCAAAACATAGTTCTAATAGCTAAGATTTATTATACTGACACATTGTAGGATATGCAGTCAGATCATATGGGGAAAAGTATAGGTGGATTGTGTAGGAATCCATGGGCAGGCTTCTCTATGCTGTCTCTCTCCCATGGGGGATCACATACAGTGCTCTCTTCCCATGTGGTGAAAATGAACCAGTATATCTAATTTCTTGCCCAGAAAAGCCCATTAAGGAGTCAGTGCCCAAGGGCTTTATTGGGAGTGGTTGTGCTCCCTCCCAGCCTGCAGAGATGACGCAACACCAACACACACAGGTCAATGCACAAGCTCTTGTTTATTCCCTGGTCGATCTTTTTTCCTCTCTGCGGGGAAGTTCCCTTGCCTTATATGGGGCATAACAGCCAATCACAGAGGTGTTCACGTGAACAGGAGGTATACAGCCAATCACAGAGGTGTTCACGTGAACAGGAGGTATCTGGGGCTCGTAGGCAGTGGTGGCATGCGGTGTTCATGTGACAAGCACAAGGTCATGTGTGGCCAGGGCGGATGTTTTCCAGGCTGTCCATGTTGCTTGGGCTATGTAGCCGATGCCGTCTTAGGGGTGCGACCCCGACAGCTCCCCCTTTATTTATTTGTATGGATAAGGGACCGTGCCTGTCTTAGGTTGGGACTATCAACTTGCGCCCTTACCCGTCATCAAATACTGCAGAGCATGCTGCAGCTTCTGTCTTAGGTTGGTACGCCGTTATCGTCCTCATTACCCTTCATTGACTACTGGTCCAGCATGCTAAGCCATACTTGGGGTGAGCTACCATGCTCTGTGGCTACCAAGGCTTGATGTACAGCCTGCCGTTCTCTGGCTAATGTGCGTTGGAGGGCCCTTATCCAACGCAGCGCCGGGAGGAGGACGAAGAGCACAATACAGCCGAGTGCAATAGTCCCAAACCAGGATTTCCCAAAAGCCACCACTGCCTGCATAGTTTGTAGGAATTGGGAGGCCGTGAGAGGGTTGACTCTCATGGCATTGATCTGCAGAATCTCCATCCAGAGGGAGGCTGTCAGATTGTGGAATTTGGCTGACCAGGTGCCGTTGAGCATCTGAGATAATTCTCAGGAGAGGTTTGCTGCTCGGGAGAGATTAGAATACAAGTTAGATGTGATGCATATGCCCGATAAGGGCTAGATACAACTGGTGGAGAGAATTTGCGACATTAGGTTCATTTGTTCCTGCAGGAGATCTACCCTTTGATTGAGGATCATTACGAGTGTTATACAAGGGGGTTGAAAGGAAGAAGAATAGTTAAAATGAACAAAGAAGCAAAGGCTCCCGGGAAGGAGTAAGGAAGTGATTTTGTAAGCTGCTTCGGTGTTCTCGTATGGTAGAGATGGAAAGCCGGTACTTGCATTGATAGAGAAAAACAAAGGAAAAACTGTCGAGTCTTTAGAGAGGGGCAGAGGAGCGGGCCAGGCTTGCACCATGGCCCATAATTGTACTTCTCTATTCCGCCATGGTTGAGTCAAAACACTGAAGGGTAGGATGAGTATCCACAGTAGGCATAGGGGGTCCATCATTGTCAGTTGCCGAATTCAGGGATGTGTGTAATATCCATTTGCCACACATGATTGGGTAGTATTCCACGTGGGTTTACTCCAAAGGAGGGTGCTGGGATAAGAGGGGCACAACTTGCCAAATACAGAAATGTTCTAAGTTGGCCTATTTCAAAGGCCACAAATGTAGCTCTGAATCTAAATGACCATTTTTAAGATTAGGACATAACACGTATCAAGAATGTTCAAGGTCATTTAGATTTAATTCCTCAGTAGTCCTTAAAGTTTAGTCCTGATATTAATGATTCCCCAAAGTGGATACAGGATTTAGATCCAAATCCTCACATCTCAGGATTCAAGTAAATAATCTATGTCAATTACTTTTGAAATTACTGCCAAAAGATTAGTTTTAAAAACCATCTGATAATGCTTGCTTCCTTTTAACCTTTATTCTGATCATGACCACTCATTACAAAATCCATTCACTTTATCTCTAGCAGAAGCAAATTACTTGATTATAACCCTCCATTACCTCAATAAACTTCTCATCCCTAGACCTGCAAAGTTAGCAAAGTCAAGTACAGAATACCTAAGACGGTAGAAGAGGTAAAAAGGCATAGAGATGTTGGGTAGTCCCTCAGTTCTGGATACTGCTTAGCAGCGCAATATCAAATGAGCAATGACAGACAGCAACTATCCTAATCTAGGTCAGTACAACAGCCAAAATACTTTGTAAACTCTTTCTTTGGTTCCTTCTGGAGATCAAATCAACACCCTTCTGATTAAAAAGCATGTGAGGAGCTTAAGAGCAACTGAAGTGTTTAACAATATTTACTTATTTAACATCTTTTACCAAAAAATTGTACTAAAAATAAAACTAATCATAACTCATAACTGAGAAAAGTACTAACATGAACTGGTACTAACATAAACTGCAAAGGCCAAGATCAGAAATTAGGAGTTGTGTGATACTGAATAGTATATGTGAACTGAAGACTCTGCTGCCTTGTATAGCACCAAGTATACTTTCCTTTGATAAGCCCAAACTTGGGCACAAGAACTCAGTGTTAACAGGATTTCACCTTTTCTTACTATGTTTTATTTGTATTTGTACCTAATTTTTACTGAAACTTAATTTATTGAAATTTAATTTTTAAAAGATACTATTTAGAAAATGGTCTTACCCAGAGAAAATGATAGTGACACATATTTTAGATATTACATTATTATGTTTAATTTAAATATTAGATTAAAAGTCTATAGTATCACATATACCATTTAAGCTGTCTTTCCATTTGAGATGAAAGGCTTATGCTAAGCTATACTCCTCACCTTCCCTGTGACTAAGAGCTGAATTGCAAGATATATACCTATAAGAAGTGGCAATCTGTAGCTATGAAGAGTTCTGTGTAAGTGTGTAAAGTTAAGGGACCTATAAAAGGATTGAACTCCCATCCTTAGCCACATTAGCACCATGCTCCAACTGAGTTAACTGGTTCAAAGTGTTAGATAAGACAGTGATAAATTAAAAAATAGGAACAAAGAAAGGTTCTATTTCATCATCTTAAGGTTTCACAGAGATGACGCAGGTTTACTATTCAAATTCCCACCTCCTGAAAAACAACTTCTTAAATAACTCTCAAGAGGGGTTCTGTTAGCTTTCAAAAGTGCCTGCAAGGGGCTCTCCATTCGGAGTCTAGAAATTTCTGACCCCATTATCTTTACTTTTACAGTCACGATCTGCGAACATACAGCTGCTGTCCCTTTGTGATTGCTCTTCAGCAAATTTCTAACACCTTTACAGTCACGATCCGCGAACATACAGCTGCTGTCCCTTTGTGGTTGCTCTTCAGCAAACTTCTAACCTTTCCTTTGTGGTCGTCCTAGTGACGAACATGCAATCCCTTTGTGGTTGCTCTTCAGCAAACTTTTAACCTTTCCTTTGTGGTCGTCCTAGTGACGAACGTGCAATATGACGAGGGGGAAAAAGTACTCATGTATTGCCTTCTCTCTAAAACACTAAGTTTAAAAAGCTGCACAACTTCTATTCCATGAAATCTTCCTGTTAGAACTACCACTTCTAAAAATCAAGTAAATAAAATGGAAACATTGTATTTCACTTTGACAAAACTATTCAATGTGAGATCAATGCACATAAAATTAAAAAGTTAAATATACCTCAATATTATGAGTAAATCAGAACATATCTCAACCAGTATCAGAATTTCTACCTTTACTGTATCTTTGCTATTTTTAAATATACTCACAGTTCCAGAGTTTTGGCACCAAATGTCACGCCCTCTCTGCCTGCAGAGATGACGCAGCACCAACACACACACAGGTTGATGCACAAGCTCTTGTTTATTCCCTGGTCGATCTTTTTTCCTTTCTGAGGGGAAGTTCCCTTGCCTTATATAGGGCATAACAGCCAATCACAGAGGTGTTCACGTGAACAGGAGGTATACAGCCAATCACAGAGGTGTTCACGTGAACAGGAGGTATCTGGGGCTCATAGGCAGTGGTGGCATGCCGTGTTCATGTGACGAGCACGAGGTCACGTGTGGCCAGGGCGGATGTTTTTCAGGCTGTCCATGCTGCTCGGGCTATGTAGCCGGCGCCATCTTAGGAGCGCGACCGGCACCATCTTAGGGCATGACCCCGACAAGTGGTTATATAAGCATTTTGTTTAGCATGTAGCAAAATTCCAGATGCTCAAAAGTAAGGCAAGTATTCAGTATAATCCACATTATTTGTATAAACAGGCACAGGGAGCCATCTTTTTAAGTTAGGGAGTAGTGGGAATGCTCCCAAACCAAGTTTCCAGACACGAGCCAAATATGAACCTTGCTAGCAAGCCTCAGTCTTAGACCTGTTATGTTAATGCTTTTCTGCACAGCATGGTTTGTATGAATACCACTTTTGGTAGGAAAAGGAAACTGTATGGTATTTGTTTTAGTACTTCAAACTCAGGTGATTGTGAATTTGTCGGATAGGGAGATAAAGGCTATTTTTATTAGGGGTGCTTCTTTAAAAAAAATTTTTTTATTAACATATAATGTATTATTTGTTTCAGGGTACAGGGGTACAGGTCTGTAATTCATCAGTCCTACATAATTCACAGCACTCACCATAGCACATACCCACCCCAATGTCTGTCTCCCAGCCACCCATCCTTCCTTCAGCAGCCCTCAGTTTGTTTCCTGAGGAAGAGTCTCTTATGATTTGTCTTCCTCTCTGGTTTCATCTTACTTCATTTTTTCCCTCCCTTCCCCTCTGATCTTCTGTCTTGTTTCTCAAATTCCTCATATCATTGAGATAATATGATAATAGTCTTTCTCTGATTGATTTATTTCGCTTAGCATAATACCCTCTAGTTCCATCCACGTTGTTGCAAATGGAAAGATTTCGTTTTTTTTGATGGCTGCATAGTATTCCATTGTATATATACACACCACATCTTCTTTATCTATATTCTTTCATCTCTTGATGGACATCTAGGCTTTTCCCATACTTTGGCTATTGTGGACATTGCTGCTATAAACATTCGGGTGCACATGCTGCTTCGGATCACTACATTTGTATCTTTGGAGTAAATACCCAGTAGTGCAATTGCTGGGTCTTAGGGTAGCTCTATTTTCAACTTTTTGAGGAACCTCCATGCTGTTTTCTGGAGTGGTTGTACCATTCTACATTTCCACCAACAGTGTAGGAGGGTTTCTCTTTCTCTGCCTCCTCATCAACACCTGTTGTTTCCTGCCTGATTAATTTTAGTCAGAATGGCTAAAATTGTATTTCACTGTGGTTTTGATTTGTATTTCCATGATGCCTAGTGATGATGAACACTTTTGCATGTGTCTGTTGGCCATTTGGATGTCTTTTCTGCAGAAATGTTTGTTCATGTTCTGCCTATTTGATTGGATTATTTGTTCTTTGGGTGTTGAGTTTGATAAGTTCTTTATAGATTTTGGATATTAGCCCTTTATCTGATATGTCATTTGCAAAGATCTTTTCCCATTCTGTTGGTTGTCTTTTGGTTTTGTTGACTGTTTCCTTTGCTGTGCAAAAGCTTTTTTTTTTTTTTTTTTTTTTTTTTGCCAGTACCATACTGTCTTTATGATGAAGCTTTGTAATAGAGCTTGAAGTCTGGAATTGTATTGCCACCAATTTTGGCTTTCTTTTTCAACATTCCTCTGGCTATTCAGAGTCTTTTCTGGTTCCATATTATGTTTTTTTTCCCCTAAAACTTTTGCTATATTAATTTTATTAAATAAACATTTAATGTTTCTTTTGTTATGACTATGCAAATGTAGTTCACCGCTGAGCCATGCTTGTTACAAAATTATTTTTTTCCTCTGCAGTTAAAACTTGCTATTTAAAAAAATCATTCTGTCGTATTCTTCATAGCAGTCATAAACTGAAACCCAGACTCCCCCCCCCCCCCCAGTGCAATTAATCACGTCATGTAATTTCCCAGTTCTATTTATTTTTCTTGGAGTTATCTTTCCTGGAGTCCTCCATCCCCTGTTGTGATTGATTTTAAGGTTCATGTTCCATCTTGAGCTTTATAAATGTACCAAACATACCTGTCCTTACTCTTTCCTCCCACTGAGCTTGAAAGCTTGCTACAAGTACAAGCATATGCTCCATGTCCTCTTGCAAATACAGCCAACTAGGTTGTACTTTGCTGATTTCTGGTTATAGGTAGTTGTTAGAGACCCACATAATATTATATCAGCTTTTATTTATAGTGTTTAATTTTCTTTATTTTTGGTTGAGGGGTTGGAGTATTGATAGGACAAGAACTAAGAAAGCAATTAAATAAGGAAAAAGGTGGGAATTTCAGAAAATTTGGGCATATTATTGTAGTATCACATGTCCTAACATGTTCATAACTTAATTTCTGAGCTATTTAATGAATCTCTGATAGATGGCATCTTCATGTTGAATGATGGAAAATTACCTTCAGTTACTATTTTATATAGTTTTGTTGTGATAACTTGTTTTCTGATTTTAAGAGTTTCTCTCAACTGGGCTTTATCATCCTGTTATGGCAGTTTTATCTTCAGCAGAGTTCCTGTTATCAGGAACTCAGTATTCTGACTGATCTCAGCAATTTGCAGTATTGTCCACATGTCTGCAAATGGAGGAGAAAAAAGACTCTTTTTTTAAAAGAAGATTTTATTATTTGAGAGAGAGACAGATGGCAACAGAGAGAGCAAGAGAGAGCAGGAGTGGAGTGGGGAGGAGAGGAAGAAGCAGGCTCTTTGCTGAGTGGGGATCACCCCCGCCCAAATCCTGACAATTGAGGACATGGGGCTCAATTCTAGGATCTGGGATCATGATCTGAGGTAAAGGCAGACACTTCAGTGACTGAGCCATCCAGGTGCCCCAGGAAAAAGACTTGTGTATTTCAGAGAATCATGGATATTGACTCAGGCCCTCACCCAGTAAATCATGTGTTTTGAAAAGAAGGGGAAAGAAAAAGCTGCTACTGACAGTAAGGTGTGATAGCTAACAGTGGAAGGAAGAAATATAAAAATAGAGTAGTCTTTGGTTATTTTATAGAGGGAAAAACAACCCAATGCTCTTCAGTGGTTTGGGGGGCATTACTATATCATTGCACAGAATAGAATTGATCTTGATGAGGGCTCATCAAAGTAGGATTCACTGTGCTTCATAGAGCAGCCTAGGCATAATGTATTTTTTAAAAGTTTCCATTAGGAATGATTAGCCTTTTTTTTTCCTTTTACTGATATACATAAAGAAACATATATCCTTTAGGTACATAGCCAACATTCATATATCACTGATTATACTGGCTGAAGGATTGTGTTTAGCTTTTAAGAAAAGCTCATGGGAAAAATATATGTCTATGACTTGTTAGACATTTAATTAAAAATGTCATGGATGTAACTTCAGAAGAACTGCATCAAGTGTAAGAGGGAAGTTTCCAGAAATATTTGGTAAAATTTCAGATGCATTTTGTATGTTTCCCCTTTTGCTTTATATGGATTTTTTAAAAAAATATTTTATTTATTTATTTATTTGAGGGAGAGAGAGAGTAAAAGAGAACATAAGAGGGGAGAAGGTCAGAGGGAGAACCAGATTACCTCTGGAGCTGGGAGCCCGATGCCGGACTCAGTCCCGGTACTCCCAGATCATGACCTGAGCTGAAGGTAGTCACTTAATCATCTTTTGTGTTATTATCATCATATATGATAGTTTAGATATGTATAGGTCTGACAGTGCTTTGTATTCTTTATTTTACTTTAAATGATCAAGTATATATTAAGGAAAATAAACTAAAAACAGTGTGCTATTTTCATAGTTTATTTTTTTTTTATTTTTTTATTTTTTTTTATTTTTATTTTTTTTTTTTTTATTTTTTATAAACATATATTTTTATCCCCAGGGGTACAGGTCTGTGAATCACCAGGTTTACACACTTCACAGCACTCACCAAATCACATACCCTCCCCAATGTCCATAATCCCACCCCCTTCTCCCAAACCCCCTCCCCCCGGCAACCCTCAGTTTGTTTCGTGAGATTAAGAGTCACTTATGGTTTGTCTCCCTCCCAATCCCATCAAAATGTTGAAAATAGAACTGCCCTATGACCCAGCAATTGCACTATTGGGTATTTACCCTAAAGATACAAATGTAGTGATCCAAAGGGGCACATGCACCCGAATGTTTATAGCAGCAATGTCCACAATAGCCAAACTATGGAAAGAACCTAGATGTCCATCAACAGATGAATGGATCAAGAAGATGTGGTATATATACACAATGGAATACTATGCAGCCATCAAAAGAAATGAAATCTTGCCATTTGCAACAACATGGATGGAACTAGAGCGTATCATGCTTAGCGAAATAAGTCAAGCAGAGAAAGACAACTATCATATGATCTCCCTGATATGAGGAAGTGGCATAGTTTATTTTGCATACAGTTCTGGCACTCTATTCCTTTATGTATATCTGAATTTCTATCTCATTTCAATTTCCTTTAGCCTGAAGAGTTACCTTAAACATTTCTTATAGTACAGGTTTTCTTCAATTGATTATTTCAGATTGTTTGTCTGTGTTTTTAATCTTCACTATTTATTTATTTATTTATCTTCATTTTTGAAGGGTATTTTATGTGATGCAGAATTCTAAAATGATAGTTTTTTCCCTGATTTCCTTTTCACAGTTTAAATATTCTCTTATGGCTTCCATTTTTTCTGATAAGAAGTCAACAATCATTTTAAACTCTGTTTCCCTTTGGGTTCCTGGGTGGTGCAGTTGGTTAAACGTCTGACTCTTGGTTTTGGCTTAGGTCCTGATCTCAGGGATCGAGCCCTGCACTGTGCTCTGTGCTTAGTCCAGAGTCTGCTTGGTATTCTCCCTCTCTCTGCCCCTTCCTGCTCATGTGTGCTCTCTTTCTCTCTCTAAAAATAAACTAAAATAAAATCTTTAATAAACTCTGTTCCTCTTTGTGTAACCTATCTTTTTCTCTGGCTACTATTAGGATTTAATTCTTTATCACTGGTTTTCAACAATGTAATTATGATGTACCTCAGGGTTATTTTATGTTCATCTTGTTTGGGGTTCATTATGATTCTTACATTTATAAATCAATATTTTTTCATCAAATTTTGGAAATTGTGGATCATCATTTATTGAAATATTTCTTTTGATTTCTCTCTTCACCTTTTTGGAAATTTCTTCTATATTAGATCAACTTTTTATTGTCCCATATGTCATTAAAATTCTCTGATAATTTTTTAAACCATTTTTTCCCTTCTGTGCTTCAGATTTAGTTCCTATTGCCATTATTTCTCTTTCACTTTTTTTTTTCTTTTTATCAGTTTCTAATCTGTTAACACCATACAATGAAAATTTCATTTCATGTATAGTATTTTTCAGCTTGAGAGCTCTATTTTTTTCTTTAATAGTTCTATTTCTTTTATTGTGTTCATGTTTTCTTTAAATGTTGAATATCCTAATAATATCTGTTTTAAAATCTTTGCCTGCTATTTCCACCATTTCCATCACTTCTGGATTTGTTTCAAATGGTTAGTTTTTCTCTTGTTCATAATCATATTTCCTTGCTTCTTTGATTCACTAGTAACTTTTGACTGATGGTAGATATTGAATGTGACATTAGTGAATATTGTAATATGGTTATTTAAAAAACCTTAGGCTTTTTTCTGGTAGTTAATTTATATGTAGATCAGCTTGATCAATTCTATACTTGTATTTAAGCATTTTTGTATGACTTTAAAGTAGCATTTCTTCCAGCGCTAGTCTAGTCCTATTTCTAAAGTGTGGCCTTTTTCTGGTCTGAATACTCAATGAAGTCTCTCTACCTTAGCTGATTTTTTTGGTGTGTTTCACTTAAAAAGTAACCTTTCTTAATTGAAGGACAAAAATTATATCATAGTAAATTATACATTATTATAAAATACGTGTATGTGTGTGTGTGTGTGTGTGTGTGTGTGTGTGTATAACAATGAGGTAATCCTGTAAGTTTAATCAGTCATACAGAGGTCTTTGTGGGTTGTTTTTTAAATTATTGTATGTAGTTTGTTTTAACTAAAGAAAATCATTACAATTGTGACCTACTTTTTCTTGGTTGGATTTTATTCATTAATAGCCAAGTGTTTTGGTAGAGCATAAAGCAATGTTTCATTACTTTGCCAAATCCCTTGCTAAGCTCTTTTGCAGAATGAAATTTTTCACTATTTATGTCATCGTGTAGAATATAGGATATGAAAATAGAATTGTCCACTTAACTGCAGTTATAATTTGAATTGTCTTGCAAGATATATTTCTTTTCCCCCAGACACAAGTGAAGCCTCTTTTGAGTTTAGAGCTAAAATTAAGGACTATTTTAGATTGAGTCCTCAGGACACTTGTTTTTTCATTGTAGGTAGCACTATCTCATTTTTACATCTCCTGTGTGATCTCCGTAGATGGTTAGAAAAGCAATATTTCATCAGAACGATGGGTTACTGCCAGCACCCCTCTGTGAGTTGGTTATTAAAACCATGTCCTTTCCTTTCCAATTCAGAGTGCAAGCTTTTGACTAATGTTATATACTTGAGCTCTTCTGACATAAGGGGAGAAGATAGCTAAAACAGCTCTCAAACCTGGGTTTATAGCCTTTGGTATCTTTTGGTATTTCAGTGAACTAGTTGAGGTGGTTCTTAATCTTTTTCAACCTTCTATCCTTAACATGGTTGATAGCCAGTGAGAGCTGCATTCAAACAGAAATGGAAACTTTTAATTTATGTATAGCTTTTAAAAGGCAAAGAAATGAAGGTTTATTGCAGTTGGCGCAGTCTCTGATTCAATTAATATCAAATGCGTATAAATCCTATTAGAGATCTGTCATCAGTGAAAAAAGAATATGAAAAATGCGTGACCTATCTTTACTGGATTCAGTTAGAGAGAGACCATAGAGCTAAGGAGCTTTATGAACTGCATATTAATCATAACTGGTCTTCTGAGATAAACCTATTTCTGGTAACTTATCAAAGCTGTACAGAAGATTAGTCACTCCCTTTGGTAAAGGAATGTTTTACATATTGTTCTGAGTTTTGAACATTGTAGCTTTAAAAACTGATTAACAGATACTTTAATATTAAAATATATCTCTTTGAATTGTGTAGCTTAGGCAGCTATTATCCTGTAGTGCCACCTCAATAGGGAGATGGGCTCTTTGTCCAAAACTACATCATTGTTTTGTTGCATATTGAACAAGACAGTGTATTGTATTAGAGACCAGACAAAAGAACTTTGCTACAGCAAACAGTCATTAAGTCATGCAGAAATATTTCTTTTCTTAAATCTTTACTTTAAGCAACAATTAGGTATTTCCTAGGAGCATTTTTAAATATCACTTTCAGTGCCTGAAGTCTTTTTTATCTCTTTGAAAAGGAAGAGAATTAGCTTAAGGGGCCAGTTAAGACCATCATATTAAATGGATAGTATTACTAAAGATAAGGGAGCAGTTTATAATCTGACAAAATAATTAAGATCATATTTTTAAAATATGTGAGAAGGTTTCACAAGATTATGAAACTCCTAGATAAAGCATAAGTTGTTAACAGGTATAAAATATATTTTGTATTAGTAGTTTACAAAACAGAGATGTTGAGTGATATAAGCATTTAGTTCTGACCTCCTATTACTACTTGAGTGGCCACAGTATATTAAATCCTGTTGATAAAAATATAGAACCATGACATGGTGAAGATATTTAATAATACATATCATTTTATTACTTTGTTTTCATATTTTTAAAGTATCAGGTCATGATCCCAGGGTCCTGGGATTGGGTCCTGTATCAGGCTCCCTGCTCAGTGGAGAGTCTGCTTCTCTCTCTTCCCCTCCCCCTGCTTGCGATCTCTCTCTCATTCTCTCTTTTGTTTTCTGGAATAAATAAATAAAATGTTTAAAAAAAGGTCAAAAGATATGGAAGTACATACATTATAATATCTCATTCTTTCCATCCTATACTCTAAGGGTAACTACTATTAATAAATTGGCATATAATCCTTCTACTTTTAAAAATGCATTCATTGAAGGAATATGTAACACAGAAAAATGCACAAATCATGAACATACAGTTCAACGAATTAGTGAATTCTCCCATGTAACGAACACTCAATTCAAAAAATAAAACATTACCCGTTCTTCCCAATTCATATTGCCTTCCTCCTCCCCAAAGGCAACTGCTATTATAACTGGGAACACTATAGTTCAGTATTGCCTGGTTTTAAACTTTGTATGAATTAGGGTATCTACTTTTCTGTATCTGTCCTCTCTTCTTCAGCTCCATGTTTGTGAGAGTCACTCACAATTTTTTTTAAAGATGTATTTATTTATTTGAGAGAGAGTATAGATGGAGAGGGAGAGGGAAAAGCAGACTCCCCAATGAGCAAGGGAGCCTGACACAGGGCTCCATTCCAGGACCCTGGGATCATAACCTGAGCCAAAGGCAAATGCTTACCTGACGGAGCCACCCAGGTTTCCCAGTCATTTATAATTTTGAATGTAAATGTAGTTTGTCATTTTATTCTATAGCTAGGGTCAGCAACAATTACTGTAGAGGGGCAGAGTAAATATTTTAGGCTTTGCCCATTTTACATAACCTGTCACAGCCACTCATTTTGACATTTATAATGTGAAAGCAACCATAGAAAATCTGTAAATAAGTGAGTATGCTTGTATTCAGACAAAACTTTATTTGTAAAAATAGGCTGCTGGCTAGATTTGGCCCATGGCCATAGTTTGCCAACCCCTGCTCTATAGTATTCCATTATATGAATATATCAAAATTAACTTACTTAATTCAGATTTTGCCAGACATTTGTGGTTTTGTTATGAATACTGTTGTATGTTTGTTTTTGTATACTTATGCATGCATTTCTATTTGGTATATGGAATTACCACATCATAGTTTACATACATAGGTTCCCCTACAGCAATAACGCCAAATGGTTTTGTAAAGTAATGGTTAATTTATACCTCTAACAGTAGTTAAACTCATCATCAATTATCAGTCTTTTTAAGAGATATTTTCTTTACTAATTTAAGTTAAACATAATATGTAATATTTTCATTTTAAGAATTAAAATATTAGAGACTTCATATATCAATTTATATTTAATCAAAAACTCCCTATAGAAAATTTGATACGTTAGCCTCTAACTTCACTAATTATATTTTCCTTAATTCTAATATGCTAACAGAGCTCCACAGCATACATTATTTATTTTATGTATTGGACTGTCAACCAATGTCTATGTTGCCATACTTTGGCCAAGGAGGGTAGGTGTTGACCAAGCAAGACCAAAGAAATTACCTGGAGACAGAGATCGAGGGATAGTTTCATTGAGGGAACTTTCTTACAGGGTGTTCAGGAGTGGTAGAACAAAGCATCTACTGCTGGAATCTACATGTGGCAAGCTTTTATAGTACAGCAAACAGCCTAGCAACGGTCTGCAGCCTTTTCCCTCCTGTGTGGCCAATGTTCCAAGGAGATCAAGGCCTGCCTTCCAGACATTTGCCACACCCAGAGCCCTTGACCCTGAACATTGAACAACATGTTTCTTTTAATATCCTATTGAATGGGAATATAGAGGGAGGATAGGATCTGTGTATTCTCAAGATAGTGATTAACAGGGACATTCAGGGTGTGCTTGCACAAACCAGTCATCTAGCACGTACCATATAATGTCTAATAATATTATCATTATAGCCATGTAGAACAAAGGAAAATACTTCAATACTAGATAACATAATTTCTGCACATGTACTCTAATTAATAACCTTTTCCAAGGGTATCTTTTACCTTTATCTTAGAGTCCAAATGTGTAGAACTTTTTTCAGATGTCATCTTCTTCAAACTCCTTGGCATTTGAGACCACCCTCTACTCATTCTTTGAAACTCTTGTGCTTTTTACTTATCTGTACCCAGCTTCTATTTCCTAGTTTTCCATCTTCCTGCCCCAATAATTTTGCCTAAGTCTGAGTTTTCATTTGAGGCCATTTTTCTGCTAAAATTTGCTTGCCATGTTGAATTCATATTATCACCCTTATGTAAGTGCTCTTAAATATATATCTTTGATCTAGATTTCTCATCTCCTTCTGGTCTTATTTTCCAGATACCTAGAAAGTATCACTGTTTCATCTCATCTTTTCAAATTTAATTATCTAAAGTGAAACTCATAATATTTACACTTTATTCTCTCTTCTTTCCAACCCCCCAAATCTCATATTCTTTCATATCCATTTAGCAAATACATACAGTGGAAAGAAGTGTTTAGTTAAGCTTTGATAAATAGCAAGTAATAGAGTAATTTCTCTTCTTGGTTAAATGGAAGGTAAGGGAAGGAATAAAAGTTTTATAAAACTTGTTAGGAATGAATTTATAACTGTATTCAAAATAAT
This sequence comes from Mustela lutreola, assembly GCF_030435805.1. Lineage (NCBI taxonomy): Eukaryota > Metazoa > Chordata > Mammalia > Carnivora > Mustelidae > Mustela > Mustela lutreola. The sequence continues at coordinate 80,545,172 of NC_081308.1, forward strand.
ATGAAATATTGTTAATATTTGTAGACCAAATAAATCATTTTTCAGTCATAATTTGGGATAGTGAAGCAAGTTAATTTTGGAAAACAGTACAGAAGTAGTGCTTTATCATTCTAATTGAACAATGATCATAGTTCACTTCTTTCTGGTGTCTTAGAAATAAAGCTATAAATATACGCTAAAATTTGAAAATAATTTATTCAGCATCAATAAATGATAACTATCATCTTGAAAAAGGAATTGCTTCTGGGTAGTAAGAAAAAGCATGTCTTTGCAGGGAAGCACTGACATCTTCTGAATCTAAATGGGATTAATTTAAAACTTTGGAGAAAAGCATATAATTTATCAGAGTGTCATTTTCAAATGTGGAAACCCTTAATCTTATAGGAAATGAGGAGAGTCACTGAAATTCTTTAATAACCCTGACATACTGCCAAAATGTAGATAACACTGAAGTAGATTCCTTGATGTTAATCATGGGAACATATTAGAGTTGAGTATAGTTAAAATAACATATATTTGGGTGTCTTCTTTGTTCCAGGCCTTGTTGTAGCAGCTTAGCATACAGTATAGTGAAGAAAGAAAAAAATACATTCATATATATCCATATCCACACACACATACACACACACACACACACATATACACATACATACACATCACTAGCTAGCTAGATGAAATCTCAGGTATAAATGCTATGGTGAAAATAACTGTAGTATGGTAGGGAGTACCAGGGATGAGAGTTGCAATTTGAAATAGGGTGCTCAGAATGGGCCTTGTAGTGACATTTGAGTACAGACAGAAATAAGGTAAGGAAATTAGGCAAATATACATCTTGTATCGTGTTTATTTTTTGGGTTTTTATTTCTCACTTCATTCCTGAAGGGATTTGGTACCTGAATTACTTAGTAGATCAAAGCTTAAGAAAAACATGGTACATTGATATATTCTGCCTTTGGTAACATCAGAGAACCCTACTAGGGAAAACAGTCCATGCCGAGGAAATGTTCTGCCTGGGCTTGTTTTATTGCCAGTGCTGTCACTGGAGTTCCATGTTGCCTATAGTAATTGAGGGTGGAGTATTTTTTTTGAAAGATTTTATTTATTTATTTGACAGAGCCAGAGATCACAAGTAGGCAGAGAGGCAGGCAGAGAGAGGAGGAAGCAGGCTCCCTGTTGAGCTGAGAGCATGATGCGGGGCTCGATCCCAGGATCCTGAGATCATGACCCAAGCTGATGGCAGAGGTTTTTTTTTTGTTTGTTTGTGTTTTTGTTTTTAAAATTATAATTTACAACTATTCATTGATAGTATATTGAAAATCAATTTGTTTGGGGCCATCCTCTTTTTTTTCCCTTTCCTTTCAGCGTAACAGTATTCATTGTTTTTGCACCACACCCAGTGCTCCATGCAATCCGTGCCCTCTCTAACACCCACCACCTGCTTCCTCCAACCTCCCACACGCCCGTCCCTTCAAAACCCTCAGGTTGTTTTTCAGAGTCCATAGTCTCTCATGGTTCACCTACACTTCCAATTTCCCTCAACTCCCTTTTCCTCTCCATCTCTCCTTGTTCTCCATGCTATTTGTTATGCTCCACAAATAAGTGAAACCATATGATAATTGACTCTCTCTGCTTGACTAGTTTCACTCAGCATAATCTCTTCCAGTCCCATCCATGTTGCTACAAAAGTTGGGAATTCATCCTTTCTGATGGAGGCATAATACTCCATAGTGTATGTGGACCTCATCTTCCTTATCCATTCGTCCGTTGAAGGGCATCTTGGTTCTTAGCACAGTGTGGTGACCGTGGCTATTGCTGCTATAAACATTGGGGTACATATGGCCCTTCTTTTCACAACATCTGTATCTTTGGGGTAAATACCCAGTAGTGCAATGGCAGGGTTATAGGGAAGCTCTATTTTTAATTTCTTAAGGAATCTCCACACTGTTTTCCAATGTGGCTGCACCAACTTGCATTCCCACCAACAGTGCAAGAGGGTTCTCCTTTCTCCACATCCTCCCGAACACATGTTGTTTCCTGTCTTGCTAATTTTGGCCATTCTAACTGGTGTAAGGTTGTATCTCAGTGTGGTTTTAATTTGAATCTCCCTAATGGCTAGTGATGATGAACATTTTTTCATGTGTCTGATAGCCATTTGTATGTCTTGATTGGAGAAGTGTCTGTTCATATCTTCTGCCCATTTTTTGATAGGATTATCTGTTTTGTGTGTGTTGAGTTTGAGGAGTTCTTTATAGATCCTGGTTATCAACCTTTTGTCTGTACTGTCATTTGCAAATATCTTCTCCCATTCCGTGGGTTGCATCTTTGTTTTGTTGACTGTTTCCTTTGCTGTGCAGAAGCTTTTGATCTTGATGAAGTCCCAAAAGTTCATTTTCGCTTTTGTTTCTTTTGTGAATGCAGAGGTTTTAACCCACTGAGCCACCCTGGCGCCCCAAGGGTGGAGTATTTTACTATAATATTTCCACACCTGATGAAATTCACTTAGATGAAAATAATCTTTCAGGTCAGACCCTTAACCTGCTTGTTTTTGAGTGCAGATTTACTCGTCTAAGAATCAAATGAGGAGCACCTGGGTGGCTCACATCATGATTCCAGGCTCCTGGAACTGAGCTCTGAGTCTCTGTCAGGCTCCTTGCTTAGCAGGGAGTCTGCTTCTCTCTCTCCTTCTGTCCCTCCCTCAGCTTGTGTCCCCTCTGTCAAATAGGTAAGATCTTAAAAAATCAAATGAGAAGAAATGTGAGATGGTTTACTGGAAAAGCCTAGGCAGTGTGAAAATATTGTAACAGTGATTTTCTGGAGATAATTCTTCTGATGTTATTAACTAGGTAAAGGTAAAGGTAGGTAGCACCTTAGAGTAGTAGTCAGATCACAGAGTATAGGAAATTATCGATTGCAGTTATGTAGCATCTGTCCTAGTTGCTGATTTTCCCCATTATTTACTGTTGTTGTAATTGAGAAAACTGGAAAATGAAATTTGAATACAGAGCTCTTAGTTTGTTATATTCCTGCTAAGTATTATTGGAATAAATGCAGATGAAATTTTACAGGCTGCTTAGTGATTATTCTATACAGAAACCTAATAGTTGTATCATGGATTTTCATTTCAGTATTAAGAATTCTAAAATCTATTTGGGGAATTTTCCTTTCACTTTTAAGAAATTTTACAGATAAATCCTCAGTTTTCCAGTATGGCAGTGTATCACTGATATCCAAGCAAGAGCATACAGGGCTTATAATGTAAAGAATTAAAAGTTAAAAATTACATTATATAGGTTCTGACTATGTATGTATGATCCAATATGTTTTTGCTTAGTTTTCTGACTTCTGGTGTCTTTTAATCTGGACTTGCTACTTTAACATTAAATGCATTCATATTTTTGGTTAGCCAATACAATGTGCCTGTGTATGCGTGCATGTGCATGTGCACACGCACATGTACACACACACACACACATAATTTTTGCAATTAGAAAGGAGAAGAAACGTATGGGATGCCTGCCCAAGAGCATATTAGCACAGTAAGGACACTTAGAAGAATCTGGTCCATGATGCTCAGATTCGGTTGCTCCTACATCTGCTGTCCATCACAAAGTGAGATTTGGTGTTGTAGAAAAACAATAATTAAAAATCTCCTGAGGACTCATTGAATGCAGGTCTAGATCTTTGGACAGCTGTGTTCTTCTCAAGCCGAGCCAGGCCCGCACACAAGCAACCATGTCTAAGGGACCTGCAGTTGTCTTTGATCTTGGCACCAGCTACTCCTGCATGGGTGTCTTCTAGCCTGGGAAAGTGGAAATAATTGCCAGTGACCAGGGAATCCAAACCACCCCAAGTTATGTCGCCTCCTCAGACACCAAACAATTGATTGGTAATGCTGCAAGGAATCAAGTTGCGATGAACCCCACCAACACAGTTTTTGATGCCAAACACTTGATTAGATGGAGATTTGATGGTGCTGTTGTCCAATCTGATACTAAGCATTGGCCTTTCATGGTGGTGAATGATGCTGGCAGGCCCAAGGTCCAAGTACAATATAAGGAAGAGACAAAAAGCTTCTATCCAGAGGAGGTGTCCTGTATGTTTTGGACGAAAATGAAGGAAATCACAGAGGCTTATCTTGGGAAGACGGTTACCAATGTAGTTGCCACAGTACCTGCGTACTTCAGTGATTCTCAGCATCAGGCTACCAAAGATGCTGGAACTATTGCTGGTCTCAGTGTACTTCGAATCATCAGTGAATCAACTGCTGCTGCTATTGCTTATGGCTTAGACAAAAAAGTTGGAGCTGAAAGGAATGTCCTGATCTTTGACTTAGGAGGTGGCAGTTTTGATGTGTCAGTACTTACTATTGAAGATGGGATCTTTTAAGTTAAGTCCACATCTGGAGACACCCACTTAGGTGGAGAATATTTTGACAATTGAATGGTCAGCCATTTTATTGCACAGTACAAGCACAAAGATAAGAAGGATATCAGTGAAAACAAGAGGGCAGTTCATTGTCTCCATACTGCTTGTGAACATGCTAAGCGTACACTTTCTTCCAGCACCCAGGCCAGTATTGAGATTGATTCTCAGTATGAAGGAATCGACTTCTATACCTCTGTTACTCATGCCCGGTTTGAAGAATTAAATGCTGACCTGTTCCGTGGCACCCTGGACCCTATAGAGAAAGCCCTTTGGGTTGCCAAATTAGACAAGTCTCAGATCCATGATACTGTCCTGGTGGGTGGTTCTACCCATATACCCACGATTCAGAAACTTCTCCAAGATTTCTTCAGTGGAAAAGAACTGAGTAAGAGCATCAGCCCTGATGAGGCTGTTGCTTATGGTGCAGCTGTTCAGGCAGCCATCCTTTCTGGAGACAGATCTGAAAATGTTCAAAATTTACTGCTGTTGGATGTTACTCCACTTTCTCTTGGCATTGGAACTGCTGGAGGAGTCATGACTGTTCTCATCAAGCATGATACTGCCATTCCTACCGAACAGACACAGACCTTCACTAACTACTCCAACAACCAGCCTGGTGTGCTTATTCAGGTGTGTGAAGGTGAGTGTGCCATGACCAAGGACAACAACCTACTTGGAAAGTTTGAACTCACAAACATACCTCCTACCCCTTTTGGTATCCCTCAATCTGAGAGGATATGCTGCTAATGGTATCCTCAGTGTCTCTGCTGTGGATAAGAGCACAGGAAAAGGGAGCTAGATTACCATCACTAATGACAAGGGTCGCTTGAGCAAGGAAGATACTGAGTGCATGGTCCAGGAAGCTGAGAAGTACAAAGGTGAAGATGAGAAATAGCAGGACAAGAATTCACTTGAGTCTTACGCATTCAGCATGAAAGCAGCTGTTGAAGATGAAAACCTTCAGGGCAAGATAAATGATGAAGACAAACAGAAGATTCTTGACAAGTGCAATGAAATCATCAGCTGGCTTGATACGAACCAGACTGCAGAGAAGGAAGAATTTGAACACCAGCAGAAGGAGCTGGAGAGTCTGCAACCCCATCATCACCAAGCTGTACCACAGTGGAGGGGGCATGCCAGGAGGAATGCCTGAAGGCTTCCCTGGTGGTGGAGCTCCTTCCTCTGGTGGTGCCTCCTCTGGGTCCACCATTGAAGAGGTTGATTAAACCAACCTGAGAATAAATAGGTCTAGCATTGTTCCACACACAATATTCAAAGGACCCAAATTGGTAGCAAATTCCATGGCAGTTGTAACATTGTGTAGCTGTAGCAAAAAAAACTGGACATTCTTCATAGTTGAATATGAAATATGTGCACAGGGAAAGGACATAAACATTTGCACTTTATAAGCACTGTAAAGTGGAAAATGCAATGTCTTAAATAAAACTGTATTTAAAATTGGCAAAAAAAAAAAAAAATCTCCTGGGGCCTTAAAAAAAATGTCAGCTTTTTTTGAGGTCTGTTTTTCATGTAAATAAAAAACAGCCAATTATATCTCAGAGAAAAATTGGTATAAAAATAGTGTAATTTTTGGCCCACTCATAATTGGGACCATTTAGTTTCATGATCCTTCGTATGACACATTGCACTAGTTCCTAGATACTTTAATAAAGGTGTTATCCTTCCTGCTCTCTTACATCTTCATAATAGGGCTGACTTAACAAATACTTAGTAGATTGACAGAATTCTACCCAACATTGATTATTAACTCAAATGAGGTATACATGTAGAATAAAGAATGTAATAATAAAATTTATAAAATGGTATCAATTCCTCTGGTACCTGTATCACTCGAAGGGCTAATCATTATTCTAAAATAAAACAAAAGATTTTTTATTAGAGGAAAAAAATTCTGTGCATTTTCCCCCCATCCTGCCTCCTATTTTGAATTTTTCTGCAAGTCTGGTTTAAATCCTACTTAAAAGTTTACATTCAGAAACGTATGGGATGCCTGGGTGGCTCAGTTGGTTAAGCGGCTGCCTTCGGCTCAGGTCATGATCCCAGCATCCTGGGATCGAGTCCCACATCGGGCTCCTTGCTCGGCGGGGGACCTGCTTCTCCCTCTGCCTCTGCCTGCCATTCTGACTGCCTGTGCTCTCTCTCTCTCTCTCTCTCTGACAAATCAATAAATAAAATCTTAAACAAAAATAAAAAAATAACGTATGCACTTTACATAGATGTGGTGATGCTTAATTATCCATTAAAGAAGACATTTCACATTTTCAACATGAATGGTTTCTTACTCTAAACTTTTCTTTTAAAAACATTAATTCAACAAGGGAAGGCCAGCAGTGCAAGCAATAGTTGTAGATGTTTTTCAACTATAGCTGTCAGGAACGTATGTTGAAATACATATGAAATACCACATTGTGGGTTGTGGGAGTACCTTTAACGGAAATCCAGATAACACCAAAAAAGGGGGGAAAAAAAAAAAGAAGTTCATTGCCATTGGACTATAAGATTAGCCTAGATTTTGATTTTATGTATTTTTAAGGGTATCATCATATAGATACCGCATCATTTTCTCTTAAAATTTCTTCTATTGATGATTGTTTTAAGATACATAATGTCAGGGATCTTTACCCTCTTTCTTCATTCAAAAGTGGCTTCTTATGCTACCTTGAACAGCACTGTTTTTATGTATTTTAAAAGTATTTTAAGGGCACGTGGGTGGCTCAATTAGTTAAGTGACTACCTTCGGTCCTGGTCATGATCCCAGAGTCCTAGGATCAAGTCCCGCATCCGACTTCCTGCTCAGCAGAAAGTCGGATGCGGGACTTGATCCTAGGACTCTGGGAAGCAGGAGTCGGCTTCTCCCTCTTACCCTCATCCCTCTCATGCTCTCTCTCTCTCTCTCAAATAAATAAAATCTTTAAAAGACAATAAAGGTATTTTAAAGATGTTCTTAATTGCCTATGCATGTTTTATTGATTGACATATAAAATGAACTAGTAAATTATTTTTAAAGATTTTATTATTTATTTATTAATTATTATTATTTATTATTACTTATTTGTTATTATTTATTTATTATTATTTTATTTATTATTTATTTGACAGATAGAGATCACAAGTAGGCAGAGAGGCAGGCAGAGAAAGAGGAAGGGAAGCAGGCTCCCCCCTGAGCAGAGAGCCTGATGTGGGGCTTGATCCCAGGAACCTGGGATCATGACCTGAGCCAAAGGCAGAGGCTTTAATCCACTGGTTTAGCCACCCAGGCATCCCTAAAATAGTAAATTATTATTAAATTTTTTGACACCCATCCACAAATGTTTTCTGATATTCCATGGTGATTTTGCATGCTGCTCAAATACTCCAGAGTATTTGATGTAAACAGGATCTCATCTCTCTGTGTCTTTCTCTGTCTCTCTTGATTCCACCTTTTCCTTTTTTAAAAGAGTTTATTTATTTATTTAACAGAGGGGGGAGAGAGAGTAAGAGAAAGCACAAGCAGGGGGAGCAGCAGAGGGAGTGGGAGAAGCAGGCTCCTCACTGAGCAGGGAGCCTGATGTGGAGCTTGATCCCAGGGCCCTGGGGTCATGACCTGGGCTGAAGACAGAATACTTAACTGACCAAGCCACCTAGGCACTCCTGATTCCACCTTTTCTAAAGACTTGGATATAATCTCTTTTCTCTAAATAAAGCAAGATGGGATCACGAGGGAGACAAACCATAAGAGACTCTTAATCTCACAAAACAGAGGGTTGCTGGGAGGAGAGGGCTCGGGAGAGGGTTGGCTGGGTGATGGACATTGGGAAGGGTATGTGCTATGGTGAGTGCTGTGAAGTGTGTAGACCTGGCGATTCACAGACCTGTACCCCTGGGGCAAATAATACATTATATGTTTAAAAAAATAAATTATAAAAATAACTCTTTTCTCTGTAGTAGCTGGAAGAGAATAATAATAATAATAATAATAATTTCTCTATTCAAAGTAGGAATGAATCAATATGCTTGCAGAGAGGCCTGTTCTGTTCTATATGGTTATCTTAAAAAATATTATGGTAAAAACATATAACATGAGATCTCACCTCTTAATAAACAGATTTTAAGTGTATAGTACAGTATTAACTCCAAGTACAATGTTGATTTCTGGCACTTTTCATCTTGTATGAATGAAATTTTATAGCCATGAAGCAACTCCGGATTTCCCTCTCATCTTAGCACCGAGGAACCACCATTCATTTTATCTTTTGATGAGTACAGAGATCTTTTCAAGATACTGATTTCACTTATTTTCTTTTCTGGATCATATGGTAGTTCTAATTTTAATTATTTGAGAAATTTCCATACTGTTTTCCATAGTGGCTACATTATTACGTCCACATTATAAGTGTTCCAGGGTTCTAATATTTCCATATTCTTGCCAACACTTTTATATTTTGTTTATGAAACATATTTTTTGTATTTATAGTGGCCATCCTAACAGATGTGAGGTGATATCTCATTGTAATTTTGATTTTAATTTCCCTGATAAGTGATGTTGATATCTTCTCATGTACCTGTTAATCATTTGGATTCTTTGGAATAAATATTCAAGTACTTTGCCCATTTCTTAATGCATATTTGGTTTTCCACTATTGAATTATAGGAGTTGCTTACATATTTTGGATTTTAATCCCTTATTTATTTTTTTATTTGTTCCCATTGACATTGGAGTCATATAAAAAAAAATACTGCATGAGTGCCTGACTGGCTCAGTCAGTAGAGCATGTCGTGAGTTTGAGTCCCACATTGTATGTAGAGATTACTTAAATACAGAAATCTTTAAAAAAAATATACTGCCAACAACAATGTCAAGGAGTTTACCTCCTATGTTTTATTCTAGGAGTTTTATGGTCCTGGTCTTCTATTCAAGTCTTTAATTCATTTTGAGTTAATTTTTTTTTTTAAAGATTTTATTTATTCATTTATTTGAGAGAGAGAGAGACAATGAGAGCATGAGTGAGGAGAAGGTCAGAGAGCGAAGCAGACTCCCCATGGAGCTGGGAGCCTGATGCGGGACTCGATCCCGGGACTCCGGGATCATGACCTGAGCCGAAGGCAGTCGTCCAACCATCTGAGCCACCCAGGCGTCCCCATTTTGAGTTAATTTTTGTATATAGTGTCAGGTAGTGGTCTAGTTTCATTCTTTTTCCTTTTTCTGTCCAGTTTTCCCAACACCATTTATTGAAAAGACTGTCCTTTCCCCATTGTATATTCTTGCCTCCTTTGTCATAAATTAATTGATCATATATGTATGGCTTTATTTCTGGGCTCTCTTTTCTGTTCAGTTGATCTGTTGGTCTTAGTTTATGCCAATACCATACTGTTTTGATTACTAGAGCTTTGTAGTGTAGTCTTCAATCAGGGAGCATGATACCTCTGGCTTTGTTCTTTCTCAGCATTGCTTTGGGTATTCTGAGTCTTTTGTGGTTCCATACACATTTTAGGATTCTTTGTTCTATTTCTGTGAGAAATGCCATCAGAATTTTGGTAGGGATTGCATTGAATTTGTAGATTTCTTTGGATAGTAGGGACTTTTTTTTATTATTAATCCTTTCAGTCCATGAGCACTGGATACCTTTCCATTTATTTTTGTCTTCTTCAGTTTATTCATCAGTGTTTTACAGTTTTTAGTATATAGGTCTTCCATTGCCTTGGTTAAATTTAGTCCTAGGTCTTTTATTCTTTTTGATGCCATTGTAAATGGGATTTTCTTAACTTCTCTTTCTGATAGTTCCTTATTACTATATAGAAATGGAATCAATTTCTGTATATTGATTTTGTATTTTGCCACTTTACTCAGTCTTTTGCTAATTTCTAAGAGTATTTTGTGGAGTCTCTAGGGTTTTCTATATATATAATAATTTCATCTGCAGATGGTGACACTTTTGTATCTTCCTTTTGTATTTGGATGCTTTCTGTTTATTTTTCTTGTCTAATTGTCATAGCTAGGATTGCCGAAACTATGTTGAATAGAAGTGGCGAGAGTGAGCATTCCTGTCTTGTTCTCGATCCTGGAGGAAACACTGAGCTTTTCCCATTGACTATGACGTGTTCTGTGTGTTTTTTTGTATATAACCTTTATTATGTTGAGGTGTGTTCTGTCTATAGCTACTTTTTTGGGAATTTTAAAAATCATAAATGGAAGTTGAATTTTTTGTCAAATGCTTTTTCTGCATCTGTCAAGATGATCATAAGATTTTTATCCTTCATTTTGTTAATACAGTATATCACATCGATTTATAGATGTTGAACCATCCTTTCATGCCTGGAATAAATCCCACTTGATCGTGGTGAATGATCTTTTAATGTATTGTTGAATTTGGTTTGCTAATATTTTGTTAAAGATTTTTGTATCTATATTTATCAGGGATACTGGAGTATAATTGACATAATCATCTGCTGTTGCTTCTGCCTTTTTTTTTAATTTTTATTATTATTATTATTATTATTATTATTATTTTGTAGTGTTCTTGTCTGGTTTCAGTACCAAGGTAATGCTGGCTTCATAAGATGAGTTTGGAACTGTTCCCTCATTTTCTGGTTTTTTTTTTTTTTTTTTTGGAAGAGTTTGGGAAGGATAAGTATTAAATCCTTGATTGGAAGAATTCACCAGTAGAGCTGTTTGGTTTTGGACTTTCATTCGCTGGGAAGTTTTTTTTATTAGATTCAGTTTCCTTGCTAGTAATTAATCTATTCAGATTTTCTATTCATGATTCAGTTTTTAGATGATTGTTTTCTGGGAATTTATCCATTTCTTCTGTTTTATGCAGTTTGTTGGCATTTAAGTGTTCATAATATTTTAGATCTTTACTATTTCTGTGGTATCAGTTGTAAATACTCTTTCATTTCTGATTTCATTTATTTTAAGCCTTTTTCTTTCTGAGTCTAGTTATGATTTGTCAGTTTTGTTTATCTTTTCAAAGAAACAGCTCTTAGTTTCACTGATATTTTCTATTATTTTTTAAACCTTTATTTCATTTATTTCCACTCTGATCTTTAGTATATCTTTTTTATTTTCTACTAACTTTGGCCTTTGTTCTTTTTTTCCTAGTTCTTTTAGTTGTAAAATTAAATCCTTTACTTGGATTTTTCTTGTTTCTTGAGGTAGGTTTGTATTACTATGAACTGCTTTTGCTGCATCTCATAAATTTTAGGTTCTTGCCTTTTCATTTTCATTTGTCTCAGTATTTTTTTATTTTCTCTTTGAATTCTTGAATCCTTGGTTGCAGTAGCATGCTGTTTAATCTCTGCATTTTTGTGATTTTTTTTTCCAGTTTCATTCTTCTGATTGATTTCTAGTTTCATAACATTGTGGTTGGAAAGATGCTTGATATGACTTCAGTCTTCTTAAGTTTATTGAAATTTGTTTTGTGAGTTAACGTGTGGTCTGTTCTGGAGAATGTTCTATGTGCACGTGACAAGATTATACTATGACTATATATTTGCCAAAATACAAGACTGTATTTTGTGGCTTTTGGATGGAATGTTCTGTGTATATTAAGTCCATCTGGTCTAATGTGATGTGTAAGGCTGATAACTTCCTTTATTTTTTGTGTGGATGATTTATTCATTAATCCAAGTGGGGAGTAAAATCTCTTAGTATTATATTAGTATCAATTTCTCCCTTTAAGTCTGTTAAGATTTGCTTTATATATTCAGGTACCTCCTATTGGGGGTGAATATTTATGAATGTTATATCCCATTAGATTGACCTGTATAGCATTATGTAATACCCTACTTTGTCTTTTTATTACAGTCTTTGTTTTAAAGTCTGTCTTGTCTGTTAAATGTACAGCTACTGCAGCTTTTTTTCGTTTCCATTTGCATTGAAAATCTTTTTCTTTTCCTTCCACTCATACTCTGTATCCTTAGATCTAAAATGAGTCTTTTGTAAGCAATATATAGATGTCTTTTTAAAAAATTCTTTCACCCATTCTGGGTCTTTTGATTAGAAAATTCAGTTCAATTACATTTTAAGTAATTATTGACAGGCATGGACTAATTGACATTTTGTTAATTGCATTTTGGCTCTTTTTGTAGTTTTTCTGTTCCCGTCTTTGCTCTCTTCCCTTGTGTTTCGATGAATGAATTTAATGTTATGTTTGGATTCCTTTCTCATCTTTTGTATAACTGTTGTAGATTTTCTTTTGTGGTTAGGATGAGGTTCACATATAAGTTTGTGTGTGTGTGTTTGTGCATGTATGTAAATGTATGTGTATGTATGTGTATGTATATGTGTATATATAGAGAGAGACTCTCTCATCTCACTTTCTCTCTTTCAAATTTGAATGCATTCTAACAACCACATTGTTTTCCCCACTATGTATGTTTTTTGTCATACTTCATATTTTTATTTTGTGTTTCCCTTAACTTATTGTAGTAATTGTTAATTTTACTACTATTTCTCCTTTAACCTTTAACTAGCTTTATAACTGGTTAATCTGCTACCATTACTATGTATTTGCCTTACCAGCAAGATTTTACCTTTTTTTTTTTTTTAAAGATTTATTTATTTATTTGACAGAGATCACAAGGAGGCAGACAGGCAGGCAGAGAGAGAGGAGGAAGCAGGCTCCCTGCTGAGCAGAGAGCCCAATGCGGGGCTTGATCCCAGGATGCTGGGATCATGACCTGAGCTGAAGGCAGAGGCTTATCCCTCTGAGCCACCCAGGTGTCCCAAGATTTTACTTTATATGTTTTATATGTTAATGTCTTTTTTCCAGATTAAAGACGACCCTTTAATATATGTTATAAGGCTGGTTTAGTGTTGATCAACTCCTTTGGCTTTTGCTTGTCTTGAAAAAAATGTATTTCTCCTTCAGTTCTGCTTAGTAGCTTTGCCAGGTAGTATATGCTTAGTTGGAAGTTCTTTCCCTTCAGCACTTTGAATATATCATTGCTACTTCTTTCTGGCCTATAGAGTTTCTGCTGAAGAGTTGACTCATCATCTTATGTGGTTCCATTGTAGGTACCAACTTGTCTTCCTTTTGCTGCTTTTAAGATTCTCTTTTTATCTTCGTCGTTTGACATTTTCATTATAATGTTCTTGCTGTGGATATCTTTGAGTTCATCTTATTTGGAACTCTTTGTGCATCCTGGACCTAGAAATCTCTTTCCTTCTCCACATTAGGTATGTTTTCAGCCATTGTTTCTTCAAATAACTTGTCTGCTCCTTTTTTGTTCTCTTTTCTTTCTGGTACCCCTATAATTAAAATGTTATTCTGCTTGAGCTGTCCCATAGGCTTCTTATAACTTTTTTTTTTTTTTAAGATTTTATTTATTTATTTGACAGAGAGAGACCACAAGTAGGCAGAGAGGCAGGCAGAGAGAGAGAGGAGGAAGCAGGCTCCCTGCCGAGCAGAGAGCCCGATGTGGGACTCGATCCCAGGACCCTGAGATCATGACCTGAGCCGAAGGCAGCGGCGTAACCCACTGAGCCACCCAGGCACCCCATGTCCCATAGGCTTCTTAAGCTATTTTCATTTTTTTAAAATTCTCTTTTCTTCCTGTTGTTCTACCCAGGTAAGTTCTACTGCCTTATCTTCCAGGTCACTGATGCATTCTTCTGTATCATCTAGTCTGCTGGTGAGCCCTTCCAGTGTATTTTTCATTTCAGTTATTGTATTCTTCAACTTTTTTGTTTGGTACTTTTAAAATATTTTCTGTCTTTTTGAGGAAGTTCTCACTGTGTTCTTTTACTCTGTTCCTCAATTTTGTGAGTATGTTATGTCCCTTAATTTTAACTTCTATTAAGGAAATTATTTATCTTTGGTTTTGTTTTGTTTTGTTTTTTCCAGTATGGCCCTGTTTATTTTTAAATAAGTCAGGCTAGAATGAACTGTAGAGTTTTTAAGAATATATTGAGTGACAGACAGCAATTACATCAAGTGATCTGAACAAACATGCATAGGTAACAAAACACTTTTCAAAGTAGAATATGTTATCACTAACCCATTTGATTCCTTGTTTCATTAAGACTACTTGATTTTCCAGAGGAGGAAGAGGTGGCTTTCTCAGCTTGTTAGTGGTCCAAATTCTACTGAAGTTTGTGGGAGAACTACCTCCAATCAGGTAAATGCTTCTGTCTAGAAGAGGATTCCAGTTCTATCAGCAGAGGGAACTTGACGTTAAAAATCTAGGTCAAGAATTTATAGGATGAGTCACTGGAAAACTGAACTGTACAGAGATAGGTAAAAATCATTTGAAAGAATCTGTGAGCTTTAAGGTTAGTAACATTTTCAGGGATGTGGCTTGTGAGGAAAACCACCAACACTACATAGATAGTGAACAAAGCAGAAGAATCTTTTGACTAAAGTGGGGAAGACAGTGGAAAAAAATATTTACACTAAAGAAAGGGTTCAGAATAAAATACTGTTTATAGGATGTTAAAAAGTTAATCTTCAGCCATAATGAGGCCCCTCCGAGCTCCTAAAACCTTTGCTTTCTTTTTTCGTCTTTGCTCATGCTGTTTCCGTTGTTCCTCCCTAGTCTGGAGAGGAGGTTGTTTGTAAGTTTTCTTGTGGAAGCTAACTGTTTACATGTTCCTTCAGAGAATTATTTTCTTTAGATTGACCCCATGGTTTCAGTTTGCCTTTGTGTGCCTCATAGTTGAGGGGACGAGACAGACTTGCTTTGAGATCAAACACTGGCTTCTTACTGGAGACTGGAGTCTGCTGCCTGAGTTGTCAGCTTGAGTGATGTAATGACAGAAGCAGAATTCCCAGTTGTGGTCTTTATCTTGTATATCCCGATCACAGCCTGGCCTTTCGAGGTATTCCCAGATATGGTCACATGTGGAGACTTTCTGGCTGGAGTCTTGGTCAGTGAACGCTTATGCTCATTATCTTTGGTAGTAGCTGAAAACCTGACGTTCATTTTAGTTGCCGAGAGCACAGAACGCTTGGCAGAGCCCTTCCCACACAAGGTGCTCCTGCCCGCAGCATCCAGTGGCTGGCCCTGTGAGCGGCGCTGGCTGGTAGGAGTACAAGCCAAGGGGAGCCTTCCCCAGAGAGGAACTGGAGTCACCACTGCGCCCTTGGTGGCTGGCTGCTTCTTCAGTTCATGAAATGTATTGTGTTCTTCAAAATTTTTCTTTTTTCTCTCAATATATTGATCGATGGACTCCATTTTCTTAAAACGAGCCTCATGAAGCTTCTTAAAGTTTGGAGTTGTGCTTATAATTCTTTTGCTTTTTCCAGGTTTGGAAAACCCATCTGTGTAGAGAGACTTTTTTCCTTCTGAAGGTACCTTCGAATCTTCATTACCATTTCTTCTTCTTTTTCCTGAGGAAACGGCATTCTCCTCTCCTTGGCTCTCATCTGGTGGTGAAGACATTTCTGCAACTGTTCTGAGACCCTGGTGTTCCTGCTTCTCCTGATTCTGGAATTCAGTGTGATCACTCACTTTTATCTCTGAATGATCCTGGGTGTCAGGGTTCCTGAGGACTGTCCTGCACCTTCTGGTTTTGGTGCCATGACCAAGAGGCTCCCTCTCAGTTTGTTCCTGGCCATGGCTCTGAAGCTCAGCCTCCTCACAGGATGATGCAGAGGTCTGACTTCCATCGTGGAAAGAAAGACATTCATCTGTCACGTCCTGATTCTCATTTTCTTTTTTTGCCTCAAGCTTAAGGTGGGCTTTCAAGGCTTTTAACAACTTGTCTGCCCTCAGGTTAGCCTGGAGGCCCAGATTCTTGGCTAGGATATGAAGGTCGCTGTACTTGAAGGAGTCCAGCTCCTCAAGGGAGGGCACGGTCCTGGCAAGCTGCATCCAGGGGACCACAGTGAGGACTTGTACTCCACCTTCTGCAGCACAGCTCAAAACTCTGGTGCCACTGTCTCTGTTTTTTAAATGTCTTTTTCTGAGGTTTTGTTTTGTCCTTTATTTGGGATCACATTCTTTTGTCTCATTTTGCTTTAGTCTCTGTTTCTGTGTATTAGGTAAAACAGCTATACCTCTCCCAGTGTTGAAGGAGTAGTCCTGTATAGGAAATGGATCTTACTGTTCAACCTTGCCCTAACTCTTAGTTGTCTGTTGAACTTTTGTGATTGTCTAAGTAGCCCAATTTATTCTATTTATTTATTTATTTCTATTTCTGTTTATTATTTATATAGATACCAGTTTTTGAGGGCATGCCAGGACCTGTCAGTGTTCCAAAGGGAATGAACTCAGTCAGTACATAGATTTAGATTGATTGGACACCAGACCCTTAGGCAGTAGCTTTTAAAGTATGCAAAAATATACATTCTTGTGGGGCTGCAATCATGGACCCTGATGACCTTCAGATTAGATTAGGAAGTGTCCCCTGGGTGACAGCAGCATGAATCAGAGCTTCAGGTGAGAATATAAAGTCCTTTCTGAGAGGTACCAGTAAGTTGTTGAGAGGCCAAGGTAGGGTATGCAGTTGGTGTCCTCCTGAGTTTTTCTCTAGATTTGAGATGTGTGGCAAACCTGAAGCCTGTCCCTTTGAATGGTGCTCCAGGGCAAATAAATAGACCTCTTTCACATGGAGACTGCGGAGGTGGGGGGTGTTTTAGTTCCATGTCTGGGTAGTGCCTGTGTGTGGTATCCTGCTGAGAACTGTTCTTAAGATGTTACAGTTCCATGAGGCCCAGGATTGTAAGCCCTTCTGGCCACTACAGATAGGCACTCAAGGAATATTTCCTGTCCACACAGGGCTTGCCCACTTGTTTCAGTGAGACTGTTAGAGAGTGTTGGGAATGGGACATGCTGGCAGGCTTAATAAGGACAGGAAAGGGTTCTGGGGCCAGGGCACACCACACCTGTGGCTTTAGTGAGAATTGGAACAAAGTGCACATCAGTTGCTTTAGCAAGGCGGGGAAAGAGTTTGGGGAAGGGCATGCTTATAGTGTTAGCAAATTTGTGCCCACATGTGCCCATCTCCACTAGTGAGGCTGAGGAATAGTATAATAAATGGTGCTCTGCAGTATCTATTCATGGGGAAAATCCTAACTCATCCTGGCTCCCCTGGCAGATGCTTTAATATTAGCAACTGAATATTTACATATAATCTGTTTACCTCTCAAACTGCTGCTTTGTTTGAACTCCGGTAAAGTTGTATCTCAGATCCCCAGCGATCCCCTAATTTAAGCCATGTGGGTTTTTCAAAGCCAGATGTTTTTGGGGCCTCATATCTCTGGTTTTGTTTCCAAGGTTTGGGGTGCCCCTTAGGGATAGGCTCTGCTTGTGAAATTCCTCCTTCTTGTGTGTTGCCATGCTGAGGGTGGAGTTTTTGGAAAAATTTTGCCTCTGTATCTTTTACCATCTTGCTTATGGCCCTTTTATCCTTTGTTGTGAAAGATGCTGTTCAGCTAATTTTCAGTGGTTTTTTTCAGTGGGAATTACTCCATATGTAGTTGTTGATTTAGTGTTTCTATGGGAGGAAGTGAGATAAAGGGCTTCTTACACTAAAATTTGATGATATGTTTTAAAAACAGACAGAAATGAAAACCACTTAAATGTGTTTGCTGAAAAAAGTATTAAACACTTTTTAAATGATGGTGTTTTAGGTGCTGGCTGTAATGCACTGAATGAAATAAAAATTCTTGCCCTACTGGAGCTTGCAGTGAAGAGTAGAAACCAAGTGAAGAAGTAATTGACTAAGAAAATAAGTGAGACAGAAAATTAAGGAGATATGATAGTGACAGAGCGACTCCTTTAACTTGATAATAAGAAAAGGCTTTTCTGAAGTAGTAATTTGTAATCTGAATCCTGAATGATGAGGCCAGCCATGGGAAGATCAGGAAATAAACTCTGATGCTGAGGGAACAGCTAATACAAAGGTCTTAGTGTTGAAAAGAACTTGATATGGTGGAAAAACAGAAAGTAAGTTTGTATGTGAAGTCTTATGAGAGCCCAGTGATAGGGAAGGCCTCAGAGAGTAAGGCAGGGGCAGTTCAAGTAGAGTTGTTCATTTATGTCAACTGGGTAAAAACTTCTATCTGTTTTTAGAATAAAACCATTTCCTGAGGATCCCTGAGAAATTAAAGCTGTTTTTAAGGCAGAAGGAAGTCATAATAATTTAGGCTTCATTTAGAAATGAACACAAAAACTCATGTTCCAGTCTTTCAAGACACTTGTTTTATATTCTCCTTTGCTCTTTTCCTCTTGGATAAATAGCAGAACTCATTGACCTTTTGCTTTACTCTAGATTTCAATCTCTGACTTCCTTGTATGTGTGGAGACTGAGGAGGATGTAATAGTCCTTAATTCAGGGCAGTCAGGGGATAGGAGTATAATGTTTTTGAATTGGCTAGATGTGTATGTGACTAATAATGAACACACTGATGTCTCCCAGGTGAGTGAATCACCTATTTAACATTTTTTTTAAAACTTTTAGATTTTTTTTTTTTTAAGAGATTTTATTTATTAGACAGAGAGACAGTGAGAACAAGAACACAAGCGGGGGGAGTGGGACAGGGAGAAACAGAAAATTGGCTTCCTGCCAATCAGGGAGCCTGATGTTGGGCTCAGTCCCAGGACCCTGGGATCATGACCTGAGCCGAAGGCAGGCACTTAACGACTGAGCAACCCAGGTGCCCCAAGGATTTTGTTTTTAAAGTAGACTCCATACCCAGCGTGGAGCCCAATTCAGGGCTTGAACTCACAGCCCTGAGATTAAGATCTCAGCTGAGATCAAGAGTTGGACGCTTAACCTGCTGAGCCACCCAGGTGCCCCTTGGATGGATTTTTTTTTTTTTTTAAGATTTTTTATTTATTTGTCAGAGCACAAGCAGGGAAAGCGGCAGGCAGAGGGAGAAGCAGGCTTCCTCTCAAGCAAGGAGCCGGATGCGGGACTCAATCCTAGGACCCCGGGATCATTACCTGAGTTGAAAGGAGACACGTAATTAACTGAGCCACCCAGGTGTCTCCCTTGGATGGATTTTTTAAGTGCACTCCTAAAAAATGAAGTAGTGATAGATAAAATTTACATAAAACTTATATGCAAGGTATTTTTTTTTAAAGATTTATTTATTTATTTATTTGACAGACAGATCACAAGTAGACACAGAGGCAGGCAGAGAGAGAGGAGGAAGCAGGATCCCTGCTGAGCAGAGAGCCTGATGCGGGGCTCGCTCGATCCCAGGACCCTGGGATCATGACCTGAGCTGAAGGCAGAGGCTTTAAACCACTGAGCCACCCAGGTGCCCCTGCAAGGTATTGTTTTAAGAGCTTTCCAAAATTAACTTCCTTTGAAGTTATGAAAACAGTTAGGATTAAAATAAATTCTCTGAAGAATATACTAATAGCTTTTAAAATAATAATTGTTTGGTCCCTTTAAGTTATGTTTTAGAGAAAGTGCATTTTTTCAGCCTTAAATCTGACATCAGTCACCTTCATAAAACATTAAGACCAGAGTATTTGGTTCTATTATATAGCTTTTACTGCCTTTGAAAGTGAGAGGCTGAATGTAACTCTGATAGTTTGCTGTCAGTAATACTGGTATCAGGGCTGACTTTTAGCTCTTAAAAAAGTTATTTTTTACTTTGGAAAAATTTTAAAGAATTGAACTTTTTTTTTCCTAAAGCATTGAACTTTTTTTTTTTCTAAAGCTTTATAATCCATTTATATTCGTAAGACAGGGTGGCAGAAGTCTGCCACATACAAGGTTCACAACAGGCAAAATTCTATATATGTGCTTTAGATTTTCCTAAAGAATACATTGTTTTGGCTGCTTTTAAAACAACAAAGACATTCCTGCTAGGTTGTGGCTTTTTCGTCTCAACTTTTTTTTTTTTTTTTTGTCTCAACTCCTTGAAAGTTTCTTTGGTACTCTTTCTTAGGTTACATGTAGATTATAAAGTATAGTTAAATGTTACACACAGTGATACTTTAGACATTCTGAGCATTAGAAGCCATTACATTTATGTTAAACTCTACTCCCATTTATTATCAGTTTTTTTCAGTAATATCAAAATAATCAGTAGGTAGTCATATAACATTAAAACAAGGGAATATTGGATTTACTTTCTGGAGTAGTGTGTTCCTTTCTTTCCTGCCTTCCTGTTATATACTGGCTTGCTGTTGTATTGTGCATTAGCTTAAAGGGAGCTTGAATACATAAATGGTATTGTTTGAATGAAAGGGATTGTTTTGATTTACTTGTGCACATATTGTAAAATTTTTCATCAGTACATAGGTGGCTAGTATTCACAGCTGCTGCTATTGATACATTTTCAAGAATGAAATGTGCCAGATAGAGGAAGAGTCTTGAGTCTTGGCAAGAACATTTTTCTGATATTAAAAATTATGTTAAAGATATTTCAAATCAGTAGGGAAAAGTGTTTTTGGAACAATTGACAAATTATTGAAGGGAAAATATAAATTGACTTCCTACCTTTCATTATACATTAGAATAACTATGACAATTGGAGAGTTAGATGTAATAATAAAATAGTTTTGACTTTATAACTGGAGGGAACTTCTATTAATAAAGAACACAGCATGTACTATTAAAAGGCAAGTGATGGGCGCCTGGGTGGCTCAGTGGTTAAGCCGCTGCCTTTGGCTCAGGTCATGATCTCAGGGTCCTGGGATCGAGTCCCGCATCGGGCTCTCTGCTCAGCAGGGAGCCTGCTTCCTCCTCTCTCTCTCTCTGTCTGCCTCTCTGCCTACTTGTGATTTCTCTCTGTCAAATAAATAAATAAAATCTTTAAAAAAAAATAAAAAAAATAAAAGGCAAGTGATGAATTTTGAAGTTTTTAAAGTTTTGGTAATGGGTTAATATTTTTATAAGTGTTCTTACACAGAAAGAAGAAAAGTATCCTGATATATATATACATGTATATGTATGTGTATATATATGCACACACACATATATATATGCACATATGTATACACATATATATGAGCAAGCATAAATGAACATAATATGTGCATAGTATAAATCATATATATGATGCATGGTGTGTATGGTATGTATAGATGGCCTTATGTGGGTAAATGTGAGCGTGTATGGGTGTGAACAGCTGTACATACATTCAGCCTTAGTATTAGTAAAAAAAAAAAAAAAATTGCAAAAGAATGGTGTAGTATAATAGAGAAAAAAGATCTAAAATAGGGGAGCCTGGGTGGTTCAGTCAGTTAAGTGTCTGTCTCTTGATTTTGGGTCAGGTCATGATCTCGTGGTTGTGGGATTAAGCCCCAAGTTGGGCTGTACTTAGTTTGGAGTCTGCTTCAGATTCTTTCTTCCCCTCCCTTTCATTCCCTCTTGTTCTCTCTCAAATAAATAAATAAATTCTTAAAAAAAAATAGCGATCCGATTAGTGAAGGTGCTGAGAAGCATGTACTCTAATTTCCTGAAGGTTGATTTCTAAAATGGTACAAAATTTCCAGAAGACAGGGAGAATGAAACACAGGCAACAAAAATATTTATACCTCTATCCAGCTATATTATTATTAGAAAAATTTGCTAATGAAGCTAATGTATAAAAATTATATTTGTACACTGATAATCACTTTAGCGTTATTTCTAATAAAAAATTAAACCACAGATGCCCTCAAATTGCAATTTAAGTAATTATTACATAATAATCAAAACTAATCTTTTATGTATTTAATTATATGAAAGATGTTCATAATATATTAAATGTTAGAAACAGAACGTGAAATGTGTATACAACATAGAGTATGATGTCAGTTTTGTTTAAGAACATACTGTGCATAGGAAAATAGCTATATGCTATAATATTCGCAATGTTTCTCAGTAAATGAGAAATTAATGGTGATTTTTTTTGTTAACTCTATTTTCCACATTTCCAATAATGAGAAATTAATGGTGTTTTTTTTTTTTTTTTTTTTTTTTTGTTAACTCTGTTTTCCACATTTCCAATAATGAACTTGTCTTAGTTTTGGAATAAATGATCAAGAACAGGTTGGATTTAAATTGTATTTTGTTCATAAAGAATGAAAGTATGTTTTCTGTCTTTTTACATTGTGAGGGCAGAGGGTGAAGAAACAGTAGTTCTTTATTTACTGTTTCTTATAGATATTAAAAATATATGTTGTGTATGCTGTTGATTTGACTAAGGGGAAATGAGAACATAGATACATAATATCTCTGCTTCTCCTCTCTATACTTGGGGTTTTGTATTTGGGGAGATTATAATCTTAATGGATTTAGTGGGAATTAATATTTACAAATAGATTTGTAGGTGAGTTTTGTGTTTCCTTAATAGTCCGGGAAACTAAAAAATGCCTTTTAAGGGAAGAAATTGCAAAAAGATGAAATTTGTGCACCAGACATTCAAATTTGAAGAGCACACATGGGGAAAATTGTATGTCCCTAAATTATCAACTTATTGGAACTGAAGTGCTTTGGTACAGATGTGAAGAGTAAAACGAAAGTAAGTCTCATAGTTAGTAACATCTTCCCATCTGCTCTCCTACGTATTACAAGTAGAAGTCCCAGTGTCCACACGTAATGGCAATAAGCTATTGCAAAACAAAGAAATATGTGCTTCACAATTTCAGTTTTAGATAATGTATTCAGAAAGATGATAACATCATGCACAGTTGTAAGGAACAAATATACTGGTTTAATTTACCTACAGATGTTCATCAGGATCCTTTTCCCTTGAAGTGTTTTCCATTTTCTCAGAAAAGTGGTATTGTGAGCTATTTAAGAAAATGTCAACTTACTTGCATATGTCAACAATTGGGTCCATGGATTATATGATTTTATTCCCATATTATTTATGTAAACATTTAAATTAAACACACACCACATGTTATAAATCTGTGCTGCATGTAAGCAAGGACAATTGCTTTGCTTGGATTTATCTCTTAAAGTGAGACACTTAATGCTTTGGTAAGTGGATGTTTATATGTAACGGAAATAAGCTTTTCACTGCCTCTTAAGTATTAAATACTTTTCTAGTCAGATAAAACTTGTTTTTTTTATTTTTAAAGATTTTATTTATTTGAGAGAGCGTATGTAAGGAGAGGAGCAGAGGGAGAGGGAGGGAGAAGCAGACTCTTTGCTGAGCAGGGAGCCCTGTGTCGGTCTTAGTCCCAGGACCTTGGGATCATGATCTGAGCTGAAGGCAGATGCTTAACCAAGTGACCCAGGCACCCTGATAAAATTTTATTTTTTCAAAAATTAAGATTTTGATGTCAGTTGTTTTCATTACTTTTCTTTTTTTTCCTTATGTTGTTTTGCTGAAAATATTATCAGTTAGACATTGGTAGCATGTATATCTTCCTGGAGATTTTTAAATGGATTTTTTATTGACCCTGTTTGTATGGGTAGAAAATTTTGCTATATCACAAAACTAGAAACAAGATCTGTTTCTTTCTATGTAAGGAGTTTTATTAGAATTAATCTGTATAGCTGTGATAGTCTCTTAGATTACATTTCTTTGATTATTATAGTTTTCTTATTATATAAGAATGTGCTGTATTAATTAACCTGTAATTGTTACTTTAAGCTATATTTCAGTGGCATCTTATGCTTCATGTATCGAATACAGACTCTGTCATTTTCCTTATTACCCACTCTAGTCTCCCCTAATCTATTTTTTGTCCATGATCCTTGTCATGGTTAGTGGTATCACCTTTCACTCCATCAGCCACACCTGAGTTAACCTTCACTCATTCCTCTCCATGTGTTGTCCAGAGTCAGCCTCTCCCCAGAATCTATCAGTTCCTGACTGATTCTTATCATCTTCATCTTCTTTACATCTCATCTCTGAGTTCATGCTTCAGACAGTCTTCAGAATAATTTTTATAAAACTTGGTCTCCTTTTTAGCACTTACTTTATAAATATAAAGAATATTTAAAGAAACATCTTTAGGGCGCCTAGGTGGCTAAGTTGCCTGAGCATTTGCCTTTAGCTCTGGTCATGGTCCCAGGATCCTGGGGTTGAATCCTGTATAAGGCTCCCTGCTCAGTGGAAAAGCCTGCTTTTCTCTGTCTGTCTCTGCTGCGTCCCCTGCTTGTGTATTCTCTCTCTGTGAGATAAATAAAATCTTTATTAAAAAAAAATACTTTCATACATATTTCTTTAAAAAATTTTCAATGTTTAAACTATTCCTAAAAAGAGTATTGCTTTCTGAAATACTTTTCTCCATATCACTATTGAATTTTATTTTCATTGAAGTTTTATATTAAAGTCCCCTTAAAAGTTAAAGTAAATTTAATATATGGCAGTTTTAATGGTTAAAGGCCATTAGAAATCCCTAATGGTGAAAAGTGAGTAATAATTATAATTTGAGTAACATAGAAAGGTGCACTTTACTATCAGTTCCCTATATATAGATTGCCACCATTTCACATTATTTGTGAGAGTCAGATACTGCCATTAAATTGCACATGAATAAATTTTGTTTTGGGATGGAATTTTGGTGCTGACCTAGCTGAATGGTAAGGAGCATGTATAATTTGCAAAGTCAGAAATGGTTGGGGATGAAAGATATCGTTTATTCCAGTGCCTTTCTTTGAAAGAGGGACAGGGAAGTGACTTAACAAAGGTAGTATAGGTAGTTACAGAGCAAAGTAGCTAGTAGTAGACTAATTGAACTTAGTATGTGAAAGAGTTATTTGGATTATTTGGAAAAATTATTACTTAAGCATTTGAAATAGACTTATTTTTTAACAAAGTAAAAACTGTATTAAAAGTTTAAAATATTTTTTAAAACAAAATACTTGGTCATGCATTCATCTTAAATATTGGTAAAAAGCATAGAATGTTTGATTAAAATGAAATGTACTTAGAAACTAAAACTAAGTAGTCAGTAGTCTATATCAGTAGTTGAAGACTAGACTAGGTCATAATTTTAATGCATTGATTTAATATTCCAATGTCTATCTATTATTTTTTATCTATATAACATTTAAAAAAAGATCTAAATTTGTTATTTAACAGGAAGAGGAAAAAATTAACATGAAATTTAAAGAGAAAAACCAAACAGAAAGTTTGAAAAGGATTCTCTGAATGGTAAATTGGCAGAGTTAAGGTGGCAAAGAAAAAGATGTTTATGTATCTGTTAAACTGGAGTTCAAGTGAAAAGAGCATGTTAAAAACAATTTAGGGAGTAAGTTGGCAGCATAGTAGAAGGATCTTAGGTTCTCCTCATCTTCAAAACATGACTAGATAACTGTCAAATCAACCTAAATACCTCAGAACTAGACCTGAAGATTGACAGAACAAACGCTACAACAAAAGAGATAGAAGAGACTACAGTGAAGAAGGTGAAAAGTGTGGAAATGGGGTTTAAGGGAGAAAAGGATCTCAAGTGCTACCAAGGGGAGGGTGTTCTCAGAGAAGGGAGAGAGAGAAAGAGGTGCACAGGGGAATGCATAAGGAGAACATTTCCTCAAAGCTATTGGCCTGGAAAAAGAGGGGCTAAAGTCTGGAGTTTTAAAGTTCAGCTGGTTTGGCTTGTGTAGAGCCCTGAGGTCATTGTCCTATTCCTAGAGTGAAGGCAGGCAAACAACCTAGGGGTAGACAGCATGGAAACAGCAATTTAAAGAATGCCTGGGGCAAATACTGGGGGATTATTTGCTCTTTTCAGAGTGTATACCTAAGAGGTAACTTTCAGAGAGACACATCTCCAGGAACAAAGAACCTGGCTGGCAACCATTTTCCTAAGTATAAAAACAGAGCCACCTGTGGGAAGCATCTCATTGCTGACAGTGACAACCAAACTGGCTTCATAACAAGCCCCATACTCTGCATTTCTGTGAAACTGCCCTTCTTAGGATTGTCTCAGTCTCAGCATGGAAGGCCTTTCTCCCCAAGACCAGCACAGACTCCTACCCATACCCCGTCTCCCGACAACAGACTTCTTTGGGTCCTCCATTTTGGTAGAGGTGGTAGAAGGTCTCATTTGACAAGCAGACCAGAGCACACATATTTAAAACTTAACAGTCAGGCCAGGTACCAAACACTGCTAATAGGCAGGATAGCCTCTGCAGATCACTGCTCTGAAGGATAAAGCAGACAAAACATATCAGCAGAGCACATGCAACACAAACCAGAGACACTCCCTGAAACACTAGGCCCTGGGCACTACATGATCTCTTCTTCATAAGGCAGTTACTCTCAGGAGCAGGAGACATAATTGGCTTTTCTTTTCTTTTCTTTTCTTTTCTTTTTTTTTTTTTTTTAAGATTTTATTTATTCATTTGACAGACAGAGATCACAAGTAGGCAGAGAGGCAGGCAGAGAGAGAGGAGGAAGCGAGAGAGGAGGAAGCAGGCTCCCCGCTGAGCAGAGAGCCCGATGCGGGGCTCGATCCCAGGACCCTGAGATCATGACCTGAGCCGAAGGCAGAGGCTTTAACCCACTGAGCCACCCAGGCGCCCCCATAATTGGCTTTTCTAACACACAGGAGTCAGCAGAAACTTAAAGAAAATGAGAAGACAGAGGATTTTATTCCAAATGAAAGAACAAGATAAGGCCATGGCCAGAGATCTCAGCCAAACAGGTATAAGAAATATCAAAGGGGACTCTTTGAGTGCAAAGGAGAGACCCAAAGTGACAAAAATAAGAAAGGATCAGAGAAAATCTCTGGAACAACAGCAACAACAACAACAACAAAAAGGAATAAGTGGGAATAAATACATATCCATCAATAATTGCTTTGAATGTAAATTCAAATTTTACTGAATGCTCCAATAAAAACACATAGGGTAACATAGTGGATAAAATAAGAAGAACCATCTATATGCTGTCTCTAAGAGACTCATTTTAGACCTAAAGACACCTGCAGATTAAAAGTGAGGGGATGGGGAAACATTTATCACCCACATAGATGTCAAAAGAAAGCTAGAGTTGTAATACATCTGACAAACTAATATATATATTTAAATTCAATTAGTCAACACATAGTACATAATTAGCTTCAGATGTAGTGTTCAGCAGTTCATCAGTCGCATATAACTAACACTCAGTGCTCATCACATCATGTGCCCTCTTTAATACCCATTACCTAGTTGCCCCATACTCCTGCCCCCCTCCCTTTCCACAGCCCTCAGTTTGTTTCCCAGAGTCAAGAGTCTCTCATGGTTTATCTTCCTCTCTGATGACTTCCCATTCAGTTTTACCTCCCTTCCCTTATGGTCCTCTGCACTGTTTTTTGTATTCCAGATATGAGTGAAATCATATAATTGTCTTTCTCCAGTTGACTTATTTCCTTTAAAATAATACCCTCTAGTTCCATCCACATCAATGTCAGTGGTAAGTATACATCATTTCTGATGGCTGAGTAATATTCTGTTGTGTGTGTATACATACACACACGCACACATACATGCATACTGTATCTTCTTTATACATTCATTTGTCAAAGGACATCTAGGCTCCTTCCACAGTAACAAAGTAGACTTTAAAACAAAGACTGTACAAGGGACAGGGATGCTATCTTTTAATAAGTGGGACAGTCAACAAGAAGATACAACAATTTTAAATGTTTATGCACCGGACATAAGAGAACCCAAATGTATAAAACAAACATAAAGGGACTTAATGATAGTAGTACAGTAATATTAGGGGATGTTAACACTCCACTTACATGAATGGACAGAGCATCTAAACAAAATTAAGAAAGAAACAATGGCTTTGATTGGCACAGTGGAATAGATGAACTTAGCAAATATATTCAGAACATTCCATCCTAAAACATCAGAACACACAGTCTTTTCAAGTGCACGTGGTACATTGTCCATAATAGATCACATACTAGGTCACAAATCAGGCCTCAACAAATTCAAGAAAATTGAAATCATCATATCAGGTATCCTTTCTGACCACAATGTTATGAAACCGGTAATCCCTCAGAAGAAATAATCTGGAAAGAACACAAATATGTGGAGGATAAACAATATGCTACTAAACAATGAATGGGTCAGCTTGGAAATCAAAGAATAAATAATATATGGAAACAAATGAAAATGAAAGCACAACACCCCAAAACCTTTAGGATGCAGCAAAATGGTCCTAAGAGGGAAGTGTATAGAAGAATAGGCCTACTTCAAGAAGCAAGAGAAAACTCAAATACACAACCTAACCTTACAGCATAATGAGCTAGAAAAAGAATAACAAAGGCTAAAACCAGTAGAAGGAAGGAAATAATGAAAATTAGAGCAGAAATAAATGATAAAGAAATTTAAAAAACAGATCAATGAAACCAGGAGCTGATTCTTTGAAAAAATTAATAATATTGATAGAACCCTAGCCAGACTTATCAAAAAGAAAAGAGAAAAGACCCAAACTAATAAAATCACAAATGAAAG
The DNA here is from genome assembly GCF_030435805.1 of Mustela lutreola. Classification (NCBI taxonomy): domain Eukaryota; kingdom Metazoa; phylum Chordata; class Mammalia; order Carnivora; family Mustelidae; genus Mustela; species Mustela lutreola. The sequence continues at coordinate 80,573,898 of NC_081308.1, forward strand.
AGAAACAGTAACACCACTGGAATTTCAGCAATTACAAGAGAATATGAAAACCTGTGTTAACAAAATGGACAATCTTGAAGAAAGGGATAGATTCCTAGAAACCTGTAACATAACCAAAAATGAGACAGGAAGAAATAGAACATTTGAATAAACTGATAACTGACAAACAGAATTAATAATCAAATGCCCAACATGTCCAGGACAAGATGACTTTACAGGTTAATTCTATCAAAAATTTGAAGAGTTAAGACCTATTCCTTTCAAATTATTCCAGAATATGGAAAAGGCAGGAAAACTTTCAAATTCATTTTATGAAAAAAGTACAGGCCTATATTCCTGATGAACATATATGCAGAGATTCTCAATAAAATACTAGGAAATTGAATACAGCAATACATTAAAATAATATTTACCACAATCCACTTTGATTTATTCATGGTTTTCAAGGATGGTTCAATAATTGCAAATCTATCAATGTGATATATACCATATTAATACGTGAAAGAATTAGAATCATATCATCCTTTCAATAGATGCAGAAAAAGCATCTGACAAAGTTTAACATCCATTCCCGATAAAATCTCTCAACAAGATAGATTTTACAGGGAACATAATTCAACATAATAAAGGGCATACATTAAAAAAACACATAGCTTATATGCCAAATAGGGAAAAACTGAGAGCTATTCCTGAATAGTCAGCAACAGGACAAGGATGTCCAGTTTTCCTGTTGTCATTTATCATAGTACTGGTAGTCCTGGCCACAGTAATACACAACAAGAAATAAAAAGCATCCAAATTGTCAAGGAATAAGTCAAATTTTCACTGTTATCGGATGATATGGCACTATATATACATAGAAACTGAATGATCCTACCAAAAACTGCTATTGCTGATACATGAATTCAGTGAAATTGTAGGATAAAAAATCAATGTGCAGAAATGTGTTACATTTCTGTACACCAGTAATGGTTCAGCAGGAAGAGAATCCATTTCATTTACAATTGAACAAAAAATAATAAAATAGCTAGGAATAAACCTAACCAAAAAGGTGAAAGACCTGTACTCCGTAAACTGTAAAAAACTGATGAAAGAAATTAACGACAACATAAAGACATTTTGTGCTCATGGATTGGAAGAATAAATACTGTTAAAATGGCTGTGCTACCCAGAGCAATCTACACATTCAGTGCAACCCCTATCAAAATACCAACAGTATTTTTCACAGAGCTAGAACAAACTGAAAATTTGTATGAAACCATAAAAGATCCCAAATAGCCACAGCAACCTTGAAAATGAAAAGCAAGGCTGGAGGTGTTACCATGCTGTCCTTCAAGTCTTTCAAGCTGTTATGATCAAAAGAGTATGGTAGTGGTACAAAAGTACACATAGGAATCAGTGAAAGAGAAGAAAAAAAAACAAGGATTGAACCCACAGCTATAAGGTCAATTAATGTTCAACCAAGCAAGATAGACTATTAAGTGGGAAAATGATAGTATCTTCAAAAAATGGTGTTTGGGAAACTGGACAGCAACATGCAAAAGAATGAAATTTTGCCACTGTCTTGTATTATTGAGAAAAATAAATTCAAAATGGATTAAATACCTAAAAGTGAGACCTGAAACCATAAAATTCCTAGAAGAGAATGCAGGCAGTAACTTCTTTGACGTTGACCCTAGGAACTTTTTTTCTAGATGTCTTGAGGCAAGTTAAACAAAAGCAAAAATAAACTATTGTGTCTTCATCAAAATTAAAAGGTTCTGCATCAGCAAGGCAACAATCAACAAGACTTAAAAGGCAACCTAAGGAATAAGGGCAGATATTTCAAATAATATAGCTGATGAAGGGTATATCCAAAATATATAAGAAACTTACAAAATTTGAAATGTAAAAAAGAAATAATCCATTTAAGAAACGGACAGAAGACATTAATAGAAACTTTTCCAAGGAAGACTTATAGATAGCCATCTGACACAGGAAAAGATTCTCAATATTAGTTATCATCAGGGACATGTAAATCAGAAGTATAATGAGATACCATTTCACACCTGTCAGAATGGCTAAAATCAGCAGAGGAAAGAACAGGTATTGGCAAAGATGTGGAGAAATGGGTACCCTGTTGCCCTCTGGTAGCAATGCAAACTTGTGCAGCCACTACAGAAGACAGTATGGAGGTTCCTCATAAAGTTAAAAATAGAAGTGCCCTATCATCTAGCATTGCACTATTAGGTATTTATTCAGACAATACAGAAATACTGATCAAAAGATACATGTGCACTCTGATGTTTCTAGAGGCATTATTTATAATAGCCAAATTATGGAGATAGCCAAAGTGTCCATTGACTGGTGAATGGATAAAAAAGTGAGATACACACATGCAGACACACACAGATACATAGATACACAATGAATATTACTCCGCCATAAAAATTAATGAAATCATGCTATTTGCATTGAAATGGATCAAGCTAGAGGGTATTATACGAAGAGAAACAAGTCAGAGAAAGACAAATACCATATGATTTTACTCATGTGAAATTTAAGACAAAGCAAACAAGAATATGGGAGAAAAAGAGAGAGACCAGCTAAGAAACAGTCTTAACTATGAAGAAAGCTGTTATTGGGAAGTGGGTGAAGGGATGTATTAAATAGGTGATAGGGATTAAGGAGTGCAGTTGTTGTGATGAGCATTGAGTGTTTTTTTTTAAGATTTTATTTATTTGAGAGAGAGAGAGAGAGAGAATGAGCTGGGGAGTGGGAGCAGAGGGAGAGGGAGAGGGAAGAGGAGACTTCCTGCTAAGCAGGGAGCCCAGCGTGGGACTGGATCCCGGGACCCCAAGATGATGACCTGAGCTGAAGGCAGATGCTCAACCAACTGAGTGTCAGTTGCCCAAACAGTGAGTGTTGTAATGAAATTGAGTATCTACTGTGAAATTAATATTACACCCAAAACTAATAATATCATGCTCTCTGTTAGCTCTGAGAATTATTATTGTTTTTTAAAATGATTTTATTTATTTTAGAGGGAGAGAGAGAGAGAGAGTATGAATGGGGGTTGGGGAGAGAGGGAGAAGCAGACTTCCTTCTTGGCAGGGAATCTCACATGGCGCTCTGTCCCAGGACCCTGGGATCATGACCTGAGCCAAAGGCAGACACTTAACTGACTGAGTCACCCAGGCACCCAACTAAGAGAAATTATTATAAAAAGTTACAGAAAAACACCTTATACAGTGAATCACACACGAAACACAAACACACCACACACAACATACACACAGCACATGTGCATTACAAAGAGCAACATTAACCACACACAGAGAACATACAACAAAGACATATCAAACATATACCACAAAATCACATACACAGCTCACACACCACACATACTTCACACAGTCATCTCACATGCCATGGGTACAAAACATACACACCACTCTTGAACAAATATTAAAAGAAAGAAAACAGTTTATACTCTAAATGATCTGGAGGGTATTTTGAAGAGATGACGAAGCTATTGTGTTAGGGGGACAAAGACTCCTTCAACCACTAATTTATAATGTATTTCACACTTTTTGGCTTTAGAGCCCTTTTCTACTCTTAAAATTATTGAACAGACTGAAGAACTTTAAAAATGTTGGTTATATCTATTACTAATTTTTTATTAGATTTAAAACTGAGAAAAAATTAAAACACAAGTATACATAAACATACATTCCCTTTGCCATTAGAGTGATAATTCATTCCATGTCATGTAGCTCCTGGAAAACTGCACCATATGTTTGTGAGACAGTATGCTTTAAAAAGTTGAGTAACATATTAGTATTATTTTCAAAGTAATTTTGTCCTTGCACACACCCCTGAAAGTAACCTTGTAATGCCCAGGAGCCCTTTGAGCACACTTTGAAAATTGCTGTTTTTTAATAGTAGTCTGTATGTATGGGACTATTAAGGTTAGAAGCAAAGGTTGAGAGAAATAGAGATGACAATGGTACTGGAATTCTGTCTTACTTTCATCTCTTCTTCCCTGAGTGCATTAGTGTACTTTTTGCATGTTGTAGTGAGGTATCTTGATTTGGTGGGAATCTTGGTTATCAGCAGGAATAAGAGCAGTCAGATTGGACAGTTCTCCAAATATGTATGTTTGAATACAGGGCCTACTGAGATGGTATTTATTGTACATAGATGTGGGAGGTGTCCTGGCCAAATAATTTAGGGAAATTTTGCGTACTGTGCACTTCTCCCTTCCTTTGAAGAATTACAGTACATGTTAACATAGTAAAGGATCGAAAGTGTCCCATAGTAGAAAAATTAATTTTGGTTAATTAGGTTATTCCAGGGCATTTATTGTCATCTCATGGATTAGTAGTGTCCTTGAAAAGATTGGGAAGTCTTGGTTTGTATGATATAAAATTCTTACTCATTTTTTACACGTAGTGTTCACTACTCCAGTTTTATACTAGGGAAGTTGGTGGTATTCTTATTAATGAGGAAGCAACCAGAGAAATTTATGTAGATATGCATCATTTGGTGGGAAGGCAGCATACTATTGCCAACAAAAAGTGTGTCAAAATAAGACAAATTTTTGTTTGGGAAGTGTAAATATATAGATAAATGAAATCTCATGAATGCATTCTACTTAGACTTTTAAAATGCCACAGTGAGAGGGCCACATGCATGGGTGGCTCAGTTACTTGAACATCTGCCTTAGGCTCTGGTCACCATCTCGGGGTCCTGGGATCAAGCCCCGTGTGGGACTCCTTACTCAGCAGGGAGTCTGCTTCTCCCTTCCCTCTTCTCCTCCATCCTTGTGCTCACACACTCTCTCTCTCTCAAATAAATTAAAAAAAAATCTTTAAAGTGCCACAGTAAAAGAAAAAAATAATTTTAGTATGTATTAAAATGTCTGATGAAATCAGCATGCTTTCTCATTTTAAAGAAAGTTCATGACAGTAGAGAAAGTTACTTATTTCCTTAATGTGATAAAGTATATGTTTCAAACCAAGTATTTCTGCTATGTTTAATTATAAACTACTTGGAAATTTCTAATTAAACTCAGGAACAACATAAGGATGTTCACAACCACCAGTAATTTGTAGCCCTTCTTATTTTTGGGGGGTTAGGAAGACATTGTGTATTAGCCAGTACAATGAGACAAGAGAAAAAAAATAAAGATTAGAAAGGAATATATTAATTTTTGTACATTATATAAATATCTGATAACAGAATAAATATATCAAAATTAAAATCAATTCAACATACAAATAATGACTTAAATGGTATTAATTTGGAAAAAAGTCCTATTTATTATAGCAGTAGGAAACCTTGAGTGAGATACCAAGAATTTCAAAATCATTGGGGCCCCTGGGTGGCTTAATGGGTTAAGCCTCTGCCTTCGGCTCAGGTCATGATCCCAGGGTTCTGGCATCGAGCCCTGCATCGGGCTCTCTGCTCAGCAGGGAGCCTGCTTTCTCTGCTTACTTGTGATCTCTTTCTCTCTGTCAAATAAATAAATAAAATCTAAAAAACCAGAATTTCAAAATTATTTTTTGTAAATACTGATTTTGTCCTGCCATGTTACTGAATTGCTCTATGAGTTCTAGTAGTTTGGGGTTGGAGTCTTTGGGGCTTTCCATATGAAGTATCATGTCATCTGTGAAGAGAGAGAGTTTGACTTCTTCTTTGCCAATTTGAATACCTTTTATTTCTTTTTGTTGTCTGATAGCTGTTGCTAGGACTTCTAGTACTATGTTGAATATTAGTGGTGAGAGTGTTCCTTGTCCTGTTCCTGATCTCAGAGGGAAGGCTGTCAGCTTTTCCCCTTTGAAGATGATATTTGCTTTGGGTTTTTCATAGATAGATTTTATGAAGTTGTGAAATGTTCCTCTATACCTCTACTTTGAAGGGTTTTAATCAAGAACGGATGCTGTATTTTGTCAAATGCTTTTTCTGCATCAGTTGGGAGGACCATGTGGTTCTTCTCTCTTCTCTTATTGATTTTTTCTTTCACATTGATTTGTGAACATTGAACCACCCTTGCATCCCATGGATAAATTCCACCTGGTCATGCTGGATAATCTCCTTAGCTAGGATCTTCTTGAGAATCTTGGCATCCATATTCATCAGTGATATTGGTCTGAAATTCTCCTTTTTGGTAGGGTCTTTGCCTGGTTTGGTGATCAGGGTAATGCTGGCTTCACAGAAAGAGTGGAAGTTTTCCTTCTGTTTCTATTTTTTGAAACAGCTTCAGGAGAATAGGCATTTCTTCTTTGAATGTTTGGTAGAATTCTCCAGGGAATGCATCAGGTCCTGGGCTCTTGTCTTTTGGGAGGTTTTTGATCACTGCTTTACAATCTCTTTAGTAGATATTGGTCTATTGAGGTTGTCCATTACTCCCTCATTCAGTCTTGGAAGTTTATAGGTTTCCAGGAATGCATCCATTTCATTTAGATTGCTTAGTTTATTGGCATATACCTATTGATAATCATTTCTGGTGATTGTTTCTATTTCCTTGGTGTTAGTTGTGATCTCTTCCCTTTCATTCATCATTTCATTAAACTGGGTCCTCACTCTTTTCTTTTGGATTAGTTTGCCCAGTGGTTTATCAGTCTTTTAATTAATTAATTAATTAATTTTATTTGACAGACAGAGACTACAAGTAGGCAGAGAGAGAGGAGGAAGCAGGCTCTCTGAGGAGCAGAGAGCCTGATGCAGGGCTCGATCCCAGGACCCTGAGATCATGACCTGAGCCAAAGGCAGAGGCTTTAACCCACTGAGCCACCCAGGTGCCCCTGGTTTTTCAATCTTTCTTGTTTGTTTCAAACAACCAGCTACTAGTTTCGTTGATGTGTTATACTGTATCTCTAGTTTCTAACTCATTGATATATGCTCTAATCTTATTTCCCATCTTGTGGATAGGGTTGGCTTAATATATTGTTGATTTTCCAGTTTTTTAAGGGGTATGGAGAGCTGGTGTATTCTGGATTTTTAAATTTTTCTGAGTTAGGCTTGGATGGCTATGGTATTTCCCCATTTTGACCTCCTTTGCTGTAACTCATAGGTTTTGGACTGATTTATCTTCATTGTCTTTGGTTTCCATGAATTATTTAAGTTCTTCTTTGATTTCCTGGTGGATCCAAACATTCTTGAGTGGGATGCTCCTTAGCTTTCAAGTGTTTGACTTTATTCCAAACTTCCTCTTGTTGTTAAGTTTCAGTTTCATAATGTTGTGGTCTGAGAAATATGCAGGGAATAAACTCATTCTTTTGGTATTTCCTGAGACCTGATTTTTGGCTCAGTATGTGGTCTCGTCTGGAGAATGTTCCATGTGTACTCAAGAAGAATGAGTGTTCTCTTGTTTTAGGGTGGAATGTATATGGATACATTCCATATATACATATATGGATATATATTTGAGGTCCATCTTGTCTAATGTGTCATTCAAAGCTCTTGTTTCTTTATTTTCTGCTTAGATGATCTCTATTTCTGAGAGTGGTGTATTCAGATCCCCTACAATTGTTGTATTCATATCAATAGGAGGTTTTTTTGTTTTGTTTTGTTTTGTTTTTAAAAACAGTTGCCTTGGGTAGTTTGCTGCTCCCATGTTGAGGGCATAAATATTTTTAACTTTTAGGTCTTGGTGGTTAAGCCCTTTAAGAGTGTTGTAGTGTCTTTCTGTATGTTCGACTACAGCCTTTAGGTTCAAATCTAATTTATCTCATATGAGAATCACTTCTCCCACTTTGAGGCCCATTGCCATGAACGATGCTCCTCATTCCCTTCACTTTCAGTTTGGGTGTATCTTTAGGTTCAAAATATATCTCTTGTAGATAGCATATGGACAGGTCCTGTGGTTTTTCCCAGCCTTTAACCCTGTGCTTTTTTATGGGAGCATTTAGGCCATTCATGTTGAGAGTGATTATTGAAGGATATGTTTTTATTGACATCATGTTGCCTGTAAGTCCTTGTTTCTATACATTTTCTCTGTTACTTTCTGTTCTGTGTTACTGTTGGGTTCTTTCCTCTTTTATAGAACCCCCGCCACCCCTGCCTTTAGTATTTCTTGTAGTGCTGGCTTTGTGTTTACATCATCTTTTAGATCTTGCTGGTCTTGGAAGCTCTTTATCTCTCTATACATTTTTGAATCTCAGCCTTGCTGGATAAAGTATTCTTGGCTGCATGGTCTTCTCATTTAGTGTATTGAATATGTTTTGCCAGCCCTTTTGGCTTGCCTGGTTTCTTTGCACAGGTCTGATGTTATTCTGATAGTCCTTCCTCTGTATATAAGGAATCTCTTTCCCCCCGCTGCCTTTAGGACCTCTTGTCTAAAATTACAATTTGTGAAGTTCACAATTAAGTGTCTGGATGTCTTTATAGACTTGTTGATCTGGGTGGTATTCTTTCTGCCTCTAGGACAGGAATACTTTTCATTCCCCAGACAGAGGGATTTTTCTTCCAGAATTTGTTCACCTATATCTTCTAGTCTTCTCTAATTTGCCACGCCCCTCAGGGTTCCCAGTAATTCTTATGTTGGAACGTTTCATGGCATCATTTATTTCCCTATTTCTGCTTTCATGGCTTCTAAGCTGTTTTTTTTCCAGGCCTTTTCCTAATCTCTCTTTTGTATCAATTTGTCTTTGATCACTGATTTGATCTTTTGCCTTGGTTACCCTACCTGTTAAAGTATTTATATTAGATTGGATCTCATTGATAGCATTTTTAACTTCTACCAGGTTGGCTCTTACTTGCACACTTAGAGATTCTATGTTGTCACTAATGGTTTTCTCCAGCCTAGCCATTGTCTGGATAATTGTTACCCTGAATTCCCCTTCTGTCATACTGTTTATGTCCATCTCCATTAGTTCTGTGGCAGAGGGCACAGTCTCTGAATTTTTCCTCTTTTGGATGTTCCTCCCCCTAGTCACTTTTGTGAGAAGTGGTTGAGGGGATGTATAGCTGAATATATCGAGCACTATCCAGGTACGGTGCACCCTGGAGTGTTTCAGAGGAATTGGAAGTCACCACCAAGAGGAATGAAAAAAGGAAAAAGAGAGAAAACAACAACAAAAAAAGAGAAAACCTAGCCAAAATGAGCCCCAAAAGGAAGATTTATAAAGTACATAAACAAAAACGAAGAAACCAAAAGACTAAGAAATGTATAAGAGAAAAAAAGGAAAAACCCAGCCAAATTGAACCCCAAGAATAAGATTTGTATAGTCCAAAACAAAAACAAATGCACAGAAACACTTACAGAAGAATAAGATGGAAAGGTGATTATAAATGCTTGTTATTTTGGTTCTTCTTGGTTGTATTTTGTTATCTTTGTTAAAGGACTCACTTTTCTAGGGATACAGGGAAATTAAAACTGATGTGTGTGTACAGGGGTAGTATTCAGTAGTGAAAAAGGATTACTTTGAATCATATATATGTATATATACCAATAAAGAAGGAAAATATAAAGAAGGAAACACAGGTATATGTATGAAAAAAGTTAAAGCGTTATTATGTAATATGTTGTATTGAACATCTAGTTGTAGTGGTAGGTAGGTTAAAAAATTTAAAAAAAAATCAAATGTGAGAACGAATTAAAAAAAGTTGTATTTATGAAATATACAGTTTTTGGTTTAATATTGGAGGTTAATATATTGTCTTCCCCTGATGTTGGGGTTTTATAGTTTTATGGCGACCCTTTGGCTGTTGTCTTCTTGTTCTTTTGGCTTGTCTTCTGGGGGAGTGGCCTGCCCTGGTGTTTTTAAATTAGTTTTGCTGGGGCGGAGTCGTCCTGCCCCCTGTAAAGGGGCTGGGCTTTGTGGAAACCCATGTTTCAGGCTTTTGTTCTCTGGAGGTTTTTGTTCTTTGGCCCCTTTCTGCGGTGTTTCAGAGGTTTAGTGGAAAACAAACTTTCCACACCAAGAATTTCTCCTCAGAGAGAAGTGTCAGTCTGCTCCTCTCTGGGCGGCCCAGAACACACAGACTCCACTGAACCCCACAACCTTCCACAGATGGTGAACACCCCTACCCACTGAGTCAGTGGTCGCCCAAGGCTCCACTTGTCTCTGTACCCCTATGCCACAAAAACTGCAAACAATATTGGTTTGGAGAGCCTGATTCCTGTGGCTTCCATTGCTGGGACTGCTCTCTCAAGTCCAGGTCCACGCGACGTGTGCTCACACCTGGCTGCACTGCAGGTTTGGAAGGCTGTGGGTCCAGGGACCTTGGGCAGGACCCTGCGCTGGAGTCTCTCAGGCAAGTGCGGGGGTTCATCTAGCCCCAGAGGTGGTGCAAGCAGCGGATAGCCATGGGCTCTGGGAGCATGGACTGGGGTCCTTGCCTGATTTTCCCAGGTACAGGTGGGTGCAGGCTGTGACAGTCTTGGGACCGTGGGCTTAATTAGGGCCATGCCTGTGGCTGCTCGATTCCATCAGTTGCCCCTTAAGATCTTTTGTACTTTTTGAGTGTTTTTAACCAGGCTCCACGTTAATTCCAGTCCCAAGCACAGGGCACTTTCATATTGGGGTATTACTTTCCAATGGGTTGCTTCTGGTGGCTCTCTCCCTGTTCTTTTTATCCTCTAATATCAATCTGAGAAGTCCCATTCTGCTTTACCTCTCCACCTCTGCCACCGTAGAGATCCAAAAGTGTATAATCTTACATCATAGGCTGATTTCATGGGTGTTCAGAGTGTTCTGGTAGATATTTAACTCACTTCAGGGGACCAGTTGAAACAAGGTCTCATACTTGTCCTCCATCTTGTCCCTCCTCTTATAAACTTTAAATATTCAGTCCCTTGGAAGTATGTCTAATCAAGTTTTGTTTTAGATTTTATGTTTAAAAGATTTTTTAAATTTAGGAGATACTTGCTTTCATCCCAGCAAATGTTACTTTGTTATAAATGCTGTTTTCTATATATAAAATAACTTTTTTTCTGTTGTACTTGCAGGGTAGTCTCTGAGTATCACTCTTGAACTCAAGCTAGTTTTTGCAGTGTGCTACTATGGTTAAGAATGGTGTCTTAGGGGCGCCTGGGTGGCTCAGTGGGTTAAGCCGCTGCCTTCGGCTCGGGTCATGATCTCAGGGTCTTGGGATCGAGTCCCGCATCGGGCTCTCTGCTCAGCGGGGAGCCTGCTTCCCTCTCTCTCTCTCTGCCTGCCTCTCCAACTACTTGTGATTTCTCTCTGTCAAATAAATAAAATCTTTAAAAAAAAAAAAGAATGGTGTCTTAACATCACAGGATATTATGACATTGAACCTGTGCTAGTTGGATCAGAGGAAAATGGTTTGGAGAACTGAGTTCATGAGAAAGTTCATAAGCATACACTAATTTAGGATCAAAAAAGTCAATAGAACCTACATTTAGCACAGGGAATTGCAGACTGTAGGTACTTCACAAAATAAGAAGGGACAGAAGGGGGAAGTATAATTACTAGGATGTGAACAGTGATTATGTTGTGTGGTGGGACTAATTAAAAATTACTTTTTCAACTTATCCCTTCTAACAGGGCTTAAATTTTCTTTAATAATCATGTCCTTTTTAAAATAAAAATTATATTTAAAAAATCAATGAAAAAATAAAAGAATGGATTCCTAATTACTACAGTGATATTAAGGGCCTTGAAAAATAGGCAGGAGTTTATGCCCAAAGTCCGTCGTTACGGGATTTCATAATCTAATGATGTAGAGAACTTTCAGTATCTAAAATTTAAAATGCTCATAAAATACTGTTTGGTTATGGAATTTTTCTGTTGATAAATGACTGCTCTCACAGTCATGTTAATTTCCATATAATCATTTAGCTAGTTATACTCCAGTTTATTAGCAAAACAGTCTTGAATTTTGCATTACTTAAGGATTTTAATTAATGACTTACTATTCTTTCCTCTGATAGCTTGAGTAATTAGGCTGACCTAGACTGATTATTCATACTCATTAGAGAATTAAGAATAGCTGCAAAATAGTATTTTGCATGATAGTTCTATTTTTCTCAACTTTCAATCTTAGGCATTTGATTAATTTCATTTTAAAGTACAGGGATACTTTCTATAAGGAATAGATACATTCCGGTCAAAAGAGTGGTAAAGTAAAATTTATATGTAATCACTTTCCTATGTGCTTCAAAGTAAAATGATGTTACTGGAAAGACAGGCGCTAGTATTTTAGATATTTGTTGTTTTATCATTTAGTTATTAAAGGCATTTTATTTTGTGCGGTATTGATATAAAAATTTGAACTATAACTCAGTTCCCAGAGGAATATTATAAATAGCTTCATGGATAAACATTTTTATATCTTATCTTATGCAGCTTACTTTGTAATTGTGTGTATGTGTCTGTGTATGTAGCTGAGAGAGCAGCTAATGAACTTCATGGTGAGGTAGTTAGTGAAGCCTCCTGGTTGATCAGGTCAAAGTACGGCAACTATTTAGTCAATTTTTCTTCTTAAAAGCAAAAACTGTATTTCCTTTTTCTATTTCAATACCTAGAATAGTATCTGAAAGTAGTTGGTGCTCAAAAATTTTGATTTTATTATGTAAGTAAAAGCATTAACATTTATAAAAATGTTAATGCTACCTTCAGGAATGTATATACTGTATGAAATAAAATAATTCTGTAATTAAAGTGGAGAAGGACTTTCTGTACCAGTGTTAACATATCGGAACATTTTACTAAGATTTTTCCATTTGTGGTTTCTGAAATTCATTCCCCACAATGTAAATACAGTGTATCCATCTACTGATCCCTTCCATCTTCATTAGGCACCATGCTGGTACTTTTATAGATGTCTTCTTATTTACTGGATATCCTTCTTATATGCCTGCAAAAACATACTATAATTTCCATTTTTCAAATAGTTACATTGTGATTCAGAATTTAAGTAAGCTGTCCAGAAAGTTGCTTGGCAGTAAGTGCTGGAGCTTTTATTCAGACACAAGACAAGCACTGCCTCTCTTGAATATCCTTGCTGGTAGTAAAGCTTCATCTCATCTTTTGAGTAGAAATAGTCTTCCTTAGAAGTAGCCAAATTTTTCTGCCTTAAATTTGATGAAAAGATAGGTAACTAAATCAAATCCTAGTCATAAAATATGAAGTAGTGAGACCTGTTTTATTGTTTGGGTGGTAAACTGTCCTAAAGGTAATTAATTCATCCATAAAAGATGTTCAGAAACATTTTCAGCAATGGCAGCATAAATGTAGTATGTATATAGCTCCTGAGATAGCTGTGATAGACCATGCACATTTGGAAGATTTAAGTTCTCTTTGTTAAAAAAGCAAAACAGGATAGCTATTTTATAGTCACACTTTGTGATGCCAGAGTACATCACTTTCATGCTATTATCTAATTGTATATATTGTTTTAAGAGATGTAAAGAAATATTATATTAGAATACAAAATTACCTCATTTATGTTAGCATGGAACATTTGATCATTTCTAAGGGAAAATTTCAAAACTGTTTAGCTCATCTCAGTTTCTGTAGTGTAGCCTCTAAAGTCTCGTTTCTTTTAACAGGACCTTGTGGGTGTTCTAAAGGAATGATTGAAATGAAATAAAATGAGAGAGCCAAACAGCGTACCATAATAGATGAAATGGAAAGTAATTATGTTAATGTTGACTCGTTATGGAGCTCCAACCATTTTTACCTGCTAATTTCTGTTTGGAAACCTGTGCAATTGAGATGCTGAATAAGAAATTCTTGTACAAATGAGCCTAGAGGCATGTTTCTAATATTGGAGCCAAGCCTATGCAGAATTGTAATGGATTTCCCTAAGTCAGTATTTAATTGTGCTATCAGAGAAGGTAGTTCTTCCGCTAGTAAATTTGGATTTTAATGTTTGTCATCAAAGTTTTAGCTATACAGATCCTCATAGCTGTATATGATTCTCCTTTGTTAGTTATGAAGGAAAAACCTAAATCCCATACTACATCTATGTCGATATAGTGTTAGATTTTATAAGTTATATAGGAGAAGTATTTCAGAAGATTTGGAACGAAGGTATTTATAGGGAAGGAATGTTAGGGCCAAATAATACAGATAAATTCATATTGGCAAAGATGTGCTCAGGAATATTTTGTAAGGAAGGAGTTATCAATTATTCATTCTAGAAGTTTGGCCAAGGGGTTGAGTTTGTTTATTTGTTTATAAGCAGGTTCATATGTGTGTGTGTTTATGAAGATAGATGAAATACTTAAGAACATGGGATTTGGAATCAGGCTGAACATATTTTAACCAAGTCTGTCTCACTCCCAAACTGAAGCTTTTATTCATGAGAAATTTAAAAGAGTCATTCCCCTAAATGCTTACATTGCATCTCCCATTTTATATATCCTTTTTGCCCATATTTTTTTCCTATAATGCTCATCTGTTAGTCTTCGTGTATAATACAATTTAATATTCTTACCTCCTAAAACTGAAATGTCTTGCTTGGGTTGAGGAAATAAAATACCGTATAGAGTTTCTCTATTAAATTTGGCCAACTTTGGTTTAATTACTTCTTAGAGAAATTTGTGTATTATCATTTTTAATTTAAATAGATGTGATTTTTCCTAGGTCAGTGAGTGGCTTCCGAAACAAATTACTAAAACAGTTAGATATCTAATTTTTATCAAATTATGTTAAACATAAGTGTTTAACTGAAACAAGAATACAAGAAAAAAATATTTTATCTTGGCTGTGAGTGTTTCCTTTTTAATGTCAGAGTGTCAGTTTTCTTAAGTAATATACTTAAATTTTTTTCTTTTTTTGTTTTTATTTTATTTTTTAAAAAGATTTTATTTATTTATTTATTTGACAGGCAGAGATCACAAGGAGGCAGAGGCATGCAGAGAGAGAGAGAGAGAGAGGGAAGCATGCTCCCTGCTGAGCAGAGAACCCGATGTGGGACTCGATCCCAGGACCCTGAAATCATAACCTGAGCCGAAGGCAGCGGCTTAACGCACTGAGCCACCCAGGCACCCCTTGATTTTAATTCCAGTATTATTAACATACAGTGTTGGATTCAGGTGTACAATATGGCGACTCAGCAGTTCCATGTATCACTTAGCGCTCATCACAAGTGCCCTTCTTAATCCACACCACCTATTTCACCCATCCATCCATCCATCCAACCATCCACATCCTCTCTGCTAACCACCAGTTTGTTCTCTATAGTTAAGAGTATGTTTCTTCATTGGTCTCTTTTTATTCCTTTGCTCATTTATTTTGTTTCTTAAAATTCCCCAGATGAGAGAAATCATATGGTATTTATCTTTCTCTATTTCACTTAGCATTCTACTCTCTAGCTCCACTCAGGTCCTTGCACATGGCAAGATTTCATTCTTTTTTTATAGCAGAATAATATTCCCTCTATCTATCTGTATATCTGTCTGTCTATCTATTCCTACCTCACATCTTCTTTATCCATTCGTCTGTCAGTGGACACTTAAGCTGTTTCCAAAGTTTGGCTATTATAAATAATGCTGCTGTAAACATAGTGGTGCATGTATCTCTTTTAATTAATATTTTTGTATTTTGGGTTAGTATAATTATTGGGTAATAGGATAGTTCTATTTTTAACTTTATGAGGAATATCTTTGTTATTTTCCAGACTGGCTGCACAAATTTGTATTCTCACCAACAGTGCATGAGGGTTTCCTTTTCTTTACATCCTCACCAACACTTTTGTTTTTTTGTGTTTTTAATTTTAGCCATTCTGATTGGTATTAGGTGATTAAACTTCATTTTATTATAATTTATGTTGGTGCTTATGATGTTCTTTTGTATGTGGTGGTATTTAGTTTCAGTCTTTTATTTTTGGAAGGTTTTAAAACATTTTTATGGTATTCTCCACAAAGAGGCAAAAACTAGTTATACTTTATTTTATCCTTTTATCATTGGAGTCATGATAGCATATAGTTACTATACCAGAAGGGATGTAAAAATGTCATCTAGAGCAGAACTCTCTAAAAGAAATATAATGGGACACATGTATGTAATTTTAAACATTCTACTTGTCACATTTAAGAAGTAAAAAGGAACAGGTGAAATTCACTCAGTGCTTTATTTAATCCATTATATTCAGATCATTATTATTATAATACATAATAAAATCATTAATAACATATTTTTTGTTTCTTTTTAAAATCTGGTATGTATTTTATATGTACAGCACATTTCAGTTCTAACTAGCCACATTTCAAGTGATCAGTTGCTACAGATGACTAGTGGCTACAATGATACAAGAATGAATATAGATCTAGAACCTCAACTTCTTTATCATCCAAATGTCCCTGTTAGGAGGGGGGTAGATGGCAGCAGAGTAGTGGCACCCTACTCGCCTTGTCCCATGAATACAACTAATAACTATCAACTAATAACTATCAAATACAACTAAATACCCTAGAAATTGCCCTGGATACTGATAGAACAAACTCCACAACTGAAGGTAGAAAAGAGGCTACATCAAAGAAGTTAGAGGTGAAAAATGGATACTGGCTGCTACGGAGAGAGCCATAGTTGTGGAGAAGGTTGAGAGAAAGAGATGAGCACATGGGAATGCACAAGGAGAACCGTTTCCTTAAAGCCATTTGGCTTTGAAATTGAGAAGGGCTGAATTTCATGATTTCTTGCAACCAGAGGATCTTAAAGCCTAAATTTTTAACTATCAGTGGACTGGGCTCTAGGAGAGTCTAGAGGCATTGGCACTTCTCCGAGAAAAGGCAGGAGAACAATACTGGGAAATACAGCATGGAAACAGCAATCAGTAAAACTCCTTGGGCACACAGTGGGGAGATTGTTTGCTCTTCTCATAGTAGTGTGTCCCTGAGAGGCAGTGTTCATAGAGAGACCTCTGTAGGAACAAAGGATATGGCCTGCACCATTCCCCTACACCAACCCCCAGAACAAACACAGAGCAACCTGCAGCAACCAGCATAGTAGACTGTGGCTGCCTAACTTGTTTGCAATAAGCCCAAGACCACTGTGCTCTGGTGGAACTGCCCTTCTCAGTCTCCGTGCATTGGGCTCCCTTCCCCAGAAGAGCAGCAAAAGCCAGTGCCCATAGAATATTTCCCAAACAGAGGTTTCTAGGGCCTTGGTTCTGGTGGAAGTAATGAGAGGTTTCATTTCACAAGCAGACCAGAGCACATATATTTAAAATGCACCACAATCAGGCCAGGGATCAAACATTGCTTACAGCAGATAAGGAGAGCCTCCGCAGAAGACTCATAGGAAGGATAGAGCAGCTAGAATACAATAGCAGAGTGCTCGCAGCACATACCAGAGATACTCCCTAAAGCACAGGGCCCTGGGTACTACGTGATCTTTTCTTTATAAGGCCATTACTTTCAGGAGCAGGAGACATAATTCGCTTTTCTAACACACAGAAGAAGTCATAGACTTAGGCAAAATGCAAAGACATGAATTTATTCTAAAATGAAAGACCAAGATAAGGCCACAGCCAGAGATCTAAGTGAATCAGGTGTAAGTAACATGCCTGAATGGAGAATTTAAAGCAATAATCATGAGGATACTCACTGTACTTGAGAAAAGAATGGAAGGATCAGTGATACCCTTACCACAGAGATAAAAGGTTAAAAAAGAACCAGAGATGAAGAGCATAATAAATGAGATTAGAAATGCCTTACATACAGTGACTATCCAACTGCAAGAAGCAGATTAATGAATTAGTGGTATAGAACACAAAGTAGTTAAATGAAGTTGAACAAAAGAGAGAAAGAAGAATTATATGGCATGAGAATAGACTTAATGAACTCTGTGACTCCATCAAACACAATAATATTCATATTATAGGAGTTCTAGCAGAAGGGAGAGAAAAGGGGGAAGAAAATTTATTTGATGAAATAATAGTTGAAAACTTCCCTAATATTGGGAAGGAAACAGATATATAGATCCAGGAAATATAGGGAACCCCCCAAAAAATCAACAGAAAAGATCCACACCAAGACATATTTTAAGTAAGCTGGCAAAGCATAGTGATAAGGAAAAAAATCTTTAAAGACAAGACAGTTACTTAGAAGGGAAAACTCATAAGGCTCTCAACAGATTTATCAGCAGAAGCTCTCCATGCCAGAAGGAAAAGACATAATATATTAAAAATGCTGAGTGGGAAAAAAATCTGCGGCCAGGTATACTCTATCCAGCAATGTTAACATTCAGAATAGAAGGCAAAATAGTCTCACAGAGAAACAAAAATTAAAGCAGTTCATGACCACTAAGGCAGCCTTGCAAGAAATACTAAAGGGGACACTGTGAGTGAAAAGAAGGACCCAAAGTGACAGTGTAAAGTTCTGAAACACAAAGGCAGTTAAAATGAATATTTCTATTAAAAAACCATTGACAGAACTCAGAAAATAAAAGGAAGCAGTATAGGACAACATATACCTTAAACATGGGGAGAACAGTTGTAAAGAATAGGTTCAGACTTAAATGACCGTCAACATAATAATGACTGGTACAAGCAGGAGATGTTATATACAAATCAAATGGTAACCAAATATCAAAAAGTACTAATATAGTATATAATAGTATATAATAAAGAGAAAGAAATCCAAATTTATCACTCAAGAAAATCAGTAAACCTCAATAGAAAAATAGGGAAGGATCAGAGAAAATTTCCAGAAACAACCAAAAAGAAGTAATAAATGGATATAAATACATATATAAATACATACCCATCAATAATTTTTGAATGTAAATGGACTGAATGCACCATTAAAAACACATAGGGTGACAGAATGATTAAAATAACAAAAGCCATCTATCTGCTGCCTAAAAGAGACTCATATTAGACCTAAAGACACCTGTAAATTGAAAGCAAGGGAATTGAGAAACATTTATCACACAAATGGATGTCAAATGAAAAGTAGAGTAGCAGTACTTATACATGGAACAAACTAGGCTTCAAACCAAAAACGATAAAGAGATAAAGAAGGGCACTAGGTAATAATGAAGGGGACAATTCAATAAGAATATGTAACAATTGTAAATATTTACACACTGAGCATTGGAAGGCCCAAATATATAAAACCATTAATAACAAATATGAATGAATTAATTGATAGTAATACAATCATAGTAGGGGACTTTAGCACTCCATTTACAGGAATAGACAGATCAGCTAAACAGAAAATAACAAGGAGAGAGTGGGTTTGAATGATGTACTGGAACAGATGTACTTTACAGATAGATTTAGAACATTCTATCCTGAAAAAGCAGAATGCACATTCTTTTGAAGGGCACAGCAGTCTTCAGAGTAGATCATATATAGGTCATGATATAGTCCTCAACTAATTCAGGAAAATAAGAGTCATACCATGCACCCTTCTGACCACAATGCTATGAAGCTAAAAGCGAACCATAAGAAAAATTCTGGGAAGACCACAAATACATCAAGGTTTAACTACATGCTACTAAGCATGGGTTAACTAGGAAATAAAAGAAATAAAAATGTCTGTGGAAATAAATGAAAATGGAAATCTCAAAACCTTTGGGATGCAGCAAAAGGTGTTCTAAGAAGGACATATATGGCCACACAGGACTACCTCAGAAAGGATGAAAAATGGGGCGCCTGGGTGGCTCAGAGGGTTAAGCCTCTGCCTTCGGCTCAGGTCATGATCTCATGGTCCTGGGATGGAGTCCTGCATCAGGCTTTCTACTCAGCAGGGAACCTGCTCCCCCCCCCCCCACCTGCCTCTCTGCCTACTTGTGATCTCTGTCAGATAAATAAAATCGTTTAAAAGAAAAAAAGGATGAAAAATCCCAAATAAGTAAACCAATCTACACTTAAAGGAACTAGAAGAAGAACAATAAATGAAGCTTAACACCAGTAGAAGGAAGTAAATAATAAAGATTTAGAGCAGAAATTAATGATATAGAACCAATATAGATATAGAACCAGATGATATAGAACCAACCTAACGAAACCACTAAAACAGATAAGTGAAACTAGGATCTTGTTTTTTCAAAGAATTAATACTATTGATAAACCTCTAGTCAGATTCACCAAAAGTAAAAGAGAAAGATCCAATAAATAAAATCAATAATGAGAATGGAGAGGAAACAATTGACACTGCAGAAATACAAAAAATTATGAGGAATTATTATGAAAAACTGTTTGCCAATAAATTGGATAATTTTGAAATAATAGGTTAATTCCTGGAATTATCTAATTAATTAATCATTAAATCATCAGTATTAAATAATTAATTAATTGATGCCTGGAATTAATTAATTATTTCCTGGAATTAATTAATTCCTGGAAACATATAAATTACCAAAACTGATACAGGAAGAAATAGAAAATTTGAACAGATTGATAACCAGTAAAAAACATGAACCAGTAATAAAAATACTCCCAACAAACAAAAGCCCAGTACCACGTGGTTCAAACATTTAAAGAAATGTTAATACCCATTCTTCTTAAACTATTCCAGAAAAACAGGAAAGGAAGGAAAACTTCAGAATTCATTTTATGAGGCTGGCCTTACTCTGATACTGAAAGCAGATAGAGTCAGTACAAAGAAAACTACAGGTCAATATCTCTGATGAACATGAATGCAAAAATCCTCAATAAAATAATACTTTATTTACTGTTACTTTAAAATTTATATTTATATTTAAATCATTCACCATGATCAACTGTGATTTATTGCTGGGCTGTAAGGATGGTTCAGTAATCAGAAGTCAATATGATATATCACTTTGGTAGAGAAAGATAATGATCATTTCAGTAGATGCAGAAACAGCATTTGACAAAGTACAATATCTATTCATGATAAAAAAAAAAAAAGAAACCCTCAGAAAAATAGGTTTAGAGGGAACATACCTCAACATACTAAAGGCCATATACTAAAAAACTGCAGCTAACATCATCTAAAATGATGAAATACTGGAGAGCTTTTCCTCTATGGTTAGGAACAAGACAAGAATATCCACTCTTACTAGTTTTATTCAACATAGTACTGAAAGTCCTGGCCAGAGCAATCAGGCAACAGAATTAAATAAAAGTCATCCAAATTGTCAAGGAAGAAGTAAAATTAAATTGTTTGCAGATGATATGATATTATGTATGGAAAACCCAAAATACTCCACAAAAAAAACCCCCAAGGGACGCCTGGGTGGCTCAGTTGGTTAAGCAGCTGCCTCAGGTCATGATCCCAGCGTCCTGGGATCGAGTCCCACATCGGGCTCCTTGCTCTGCGGGGAGCCTGCTTCTCCCTCTGACTCTGCCTTCCACTGTGTCTGCCTGTGCTCGCTCTCGCTTGCTCTCTCTCTGACAAATAAATAAATCTTTAAAAAAAAAAAAAACAACCCAAAAAACAAAACAAAACAAAAACACCCCTCAAACTGATAAATGAATTCAGTAAAGTTGCGGGATAGAAAATCAACGTGCAGAAATCAGTTGCATTTCTATATGCCAATATTGAAGCAGCAGAAAGAGAAATTAAGGATTCAATCTCATTTACAGCTAAACCAAAAATAATAATATACCTAGGAATAAACTTAATCAAAGAGACAAAAGACTCGTACTCTGAAAACTATAAAACCCAGATGAAAGAAAAGTGATTCCTTGCCCATGGATTGGAAGAACAAATAGTGCTAAAATATCTATATTACCCAAAGAAATCTACACATTTAATGCAATCCCTGTCAAAATACCAAACAATATTTTTACAGAGCTAGAACAAAGAATCCTAGTATTTGCATGGAATTGCAAGTCTTTGAATAACTGAGGCAATGTTGAAAAAGAAAAAAATCTAGAGGCATCACAATTCCAAATTATATTATATATATATTATATATTCCAGTTATATTACAAAGCTGTAGTATTCAAAACAGTATGGTACTGGCATAAACATAGACACATAGATCAGTTGAGAAGCATAGAAAATCCAAAAATGAACCCACAACTCTGTGGTCAGTTAATGTTCAACAGCGCAGGAAACAATATTCAGTGGGGGAATGGACAGTCTCTTCAAAAGATGGTGTTGGGAAAACTGCACAGCAACATGCAAAAGAATGAAACTGGACCATTCTCTTTCACTGTACACAGAAGTAAATTCAAAATGGAATGAAAACCTAAATGTGAGACAAAACCATAAAACTCCCTGAAGAAAGCACAGGCAGTAATCCTCTGACATTGGTCTTAGGAACTTTTATTCTAGGTATCTCTCCTGAGGCAAGGGAAACAAAAATATAAACTGTCGGGGTTTCATCAAATGGGAAAGCGCCTGTGTATTGAAGGAAACAACCCACAAAAGTAAAAGGCAATATTCTGAATGGGAGAAGATATTTGCAAATGACATAACTGTTAGAGAGTTATTATCCAAAATAACCAAAATATATAAAGAACTCTAAAAGTATCTAAAATATAATCCAGTTTAGAGATGGGAAGAGGACATGGATAGACATTTTTTGAAAGAAGACATACAGATGGACAATAGAAACATGAAAAGATGGTCAACATCACTTACCAGGGAAAAGCAGATAAGACATACAATGAGTTACCACCTCATTCTTACAGAATGGCTAAAATCAACAAGACAGCATAGAACATGTGTTGGTGAGAATATAGTGAAATGGCAACCTTGTGCACTGTTGGTGGGAATACAAACTGATAAAGCCAGTCTAGAAAACAGTACAGAGGGTCCTTTTAACTTTAAAAAAATAACTAGCCTTTGATCCAGGAATCATACAAGAGATACTTACCCAACGACTACAAAAATACTAATTGAAATCGATACATGCATCCTAATGTATCTGGCAGTATTATTTATAGTAGCCAAATTGTGGAAACTGTCAAAATGTCCTTTGATTGATAAATGAATAAAGAAAATGTTTTACATATATACAATGGAATATTATTGCAGTGATAAAAAGAAATGAAATTGTGCTGTTTGTAACATCATGGAGGGAGCTAGAGATTTGAATCCTTAGCAAAATAAGTCAGAGAACGATAACCTATTTCACTCATACGTATGATTTTTTTTGTAAGTGTATTATTCTTTTTGTTTTAAGATTTTATTTTTATTTGTCAGAGAGAGGGAGAGAGAGCGTGCACAGCAGTCAGAATGGCAGCTAGAGACAGAGGGAGAAGCAGGCTCACTGCCGAGCAAGGAGCCCGATGTGGGACTCCATCCCAGGATGCTGGAATCATGACCTGAACCGAAGGCAGCTGCTTAACCAACTGAGCCACCCAGGCATCCCCATACATATGATTTAAGTGAGAAAACAAAGGAGCAGAGGAGAAAAAAAGAGAGAGTGAGAGGCAAACCAAGAAACAGACTCCTAAGTATAAAGAACAAATTGATGGTACCCCAGAGGGTAGATGAGGGGCGATGGGTTAAATAGGTGATTGGGATTAAGGGTTGCATTTGTTATAATGAGCACTGGGTGATGTGTGGAAGTGTTGAATTACTGTATTGTATACCTGGAACTTATATTACACTGTGTGTTAACTAATTAGAATTTAAATAAAAACTTTAGATAAGGCCCACAGATGTACCTGGTGATAATGTTACTGGAGAATAGTGTTAGTGGCTTACCAATAGGGCATACCTCTCTCAGAAGGCATCATCAGAAAATCCAGGTGAGAGAAGCTGTCTTCTAGTTTTCTGGGGGGTGGCGCAATGCATTACAAATTACTCTGTGCTGACCCCACCTGAAATAGAGGAGCTTATTTTGTTCCCTAATAATAAGTGATCTTATTTGACCTTCTGATTTTATCGATGAGGAAACAAAGCCCTGATTCATTCCTTGGGCCTATGTTCTGCAATATAATTGGCAGTCTCAGGTCTTTTTCTGTCCTTTAGTTTCTTTTCACCATATTTGTTTGTTCATTTTTTAAGTTTTTGGTATAAATCAGTTTTCCTCACGTTCCAGTCTGGATTCATGTTATGAATCTGAACAATTCATATAATCTTTGCAACAACAGAAAAAGATGGCTTCTATTGTTACCTCTCTTTTCTAAAATGCAGAAATTTAATCTTAGGGAGTTTAAATGACTTGCTCAACTTTCTACCACCACTTAGTGATGAGGGCAGTACTTATATCCAGGAAATCAGACTCTCATGTCATGCTTATTACATCCAGGATATCAGACTCTAATATCATGCTTAACCATTATTTGTACAACCCCCCTTGTTCCTCATTCCTTCGCATTTTTTGTGTGCCATCTTAAAGGAATTGACCTATGTGTATAGATGGACTTGTACTCTCCGTGGTTTATCCTCTATCAAAAGGGGGAAAAAAATACCCCTTACCTCTTCGCATAGTTCTTTGGTCTGTAAGTATTTGTGGCGTCCTCTTCTATTTGTCTTCATGCTTGTAGTACCTTCTTACCAAATAATGCAATGTAAAGTCCATTATGTGAGTGCTTGGGAATGAAGCAATTTAGAATTGAGAAAAGAAAGGGAAGCAGAAAAAGAACTCAGGAAGTGAATGAAGCTTGCTCACTGTGTTTCATTAATCCATATGTCACATTTTCATCAGTGAAATTTCTTTTGAAATAGTTGCCTTCTTTCCATTTCCTACTCACTTCCATATTTCTAGGCCAGGACTTTTAGAAGAGCATCCCAGATAATTCCTCTTATCTCTTGAAAGTGCTTTCGGAGTTAATCATTCTAAAAATAAATCTAACCATGTTATTCATTGTTTTCTAGCAGTGCTTTACTGTAGCACGACATATAGGGTATGTAGCCACTAAGCTTTCTACCTCCAGTACCTGTCATTTCCTTCATCTCTCCTCCCCGTTTCCTGACAAAGCTGAACATCCAGCACTCCAGTCTAATTCCGTTACTCATGATTTCCCATAGTGTGTTGGAAAATTTCCTGCCTCTGTTTCTGATGTTCCTCATTCACAGAATGCCCTCCTTTCTCAAGCCATCCTAAAGGTTCAGTGTCATTACTGTTTTCCATAATGTCCCTCCTGTCATTGAAATTAGTCTTTTCTTTATATTCTCATGACACTTTTTCATTTGCAGGCTTCTTTCATTTTTTTATGGTAGTTTTATGTCCCTTGTTTGTTGTTATATAGTAAATTTGTTGAGCTGAAAACAAACACAAGTATCATTTGTTGAGCATCTGGGTGGTAGGCCTTATGCTAGGTATGTTTAACTATACTGCAACCCCCTCATCAGAGTAGGATATAGTAGTTATGTTGTAAGTATTTGTGGAGTTGTACATTGTTCACAGCTTTTAAAATCCATTGGAACTCCTTTGGGATCCTTAGCAGTTCCATATGGAGAGGAAACTAACATGTATTAAATGTCTAGTAGGTACTTTATATACATTAGCTGTATATATATATAATATGTTCTATATATATATGTATCATTGAATACTGGCAATATCCCTGTCTAGTTGGTAACCCCATGCAATTTCCCCATTTAAAAATGAGGAAATTAAGTTTAGTGAAGTCTGCTCATTACCGAAATCACTCACCTGTTATGGCATAGCTGGGTTCTGAACCCAGGTGTGACTGAACTTCCTTATATTTGAAAGTACAGACTCAGGATAAAGAAGTAAACTCTTTTGGAGATAGAAGGTAACAGTCTTGGCTAACTAGTTCAACTGAGTCAGCCATGATGAGTATTCTGGTACAGGCATCTTAACCTGATTGATAGCTCTCACTGCCCCAAGTTGCACTACTTTAGTCATGTTCGGTATATTCCCATTTCCCTATGTTTGTGTATATTAAACTTTGGAAAGGTTATCATTTGTAGTGTACTTGTGTGAAATGTGAGTTAGTAAAACATCACTGTAGAAAGAAACATCTCTCTATGAGCAAAAAGTCTAGATTACAGAATTTTTCTTTGAAAGAGATATGATGCTTGAATGTAGGCTAAGAGCACTGCCTAGTAGAGAACCTTAGGAGACCAGTTTCATGAATGTAATAAAGCTTTTAGTGATTATATTATCATTTATTTGTCAGTAATAAGGGGCTTCAGGGGTTTTTGAGCAAGTGGTAGGAAGCTAGCATTAGTTCTGTGGCATAATTTATGAAATCCTCACATTGCCATGTGATGTAGGTAATTAGAGATTAATAAATTGAGAACTGGAAAGGTTAAATCACTTTCCTAAATTACCCAGTAGATAAATGTTAGAATAGTATTCATTTTTAATTTATTCTTTCTTTCTTTTTATGAGAGAGAGAGAGAGAGAGAGAGAGAGAGAGGGGCAGAGAAAGAATCTTAAGCAGTCTCTACACCAAGCGCTTGAGCCTGACATGGGCTTGATCGTACAACCCTCAGAGCACGACCTGAGCCAAAATCAAGAGTTGGATGCTTAACTGATGAGCCACCCCGGTGCCCCAAGAATATCATTCAGATATGTTTTTCCAACTGCCCTGGTGCATAGATCCTTTTAAGCATGCCAATAACTAATTTCAGTATTCTTTCTCTACTCTTTGTTATTCTATTAATTTTATTAGGAAAGTTATTTCATGAGTGTACAAAGATGAATTTCAAAAGTGTTTTCTCAGTAGGCACCCAAAATCCAAATTCATAATTCTTGACTACAAATGCTAAACAGAAACATACTGTAACTATTTAAACTGCCATCAGACATTTCCTTCCTTTCAGCTATGCATAAGATTTACATAGGTGAAGTAGTTTATTTTTCATTAAACAAACTTGTTTAAATGCACAATTTAAAGGTAATAGTTACTAAGTCATTTATTTTACTTTCTCTTTACTTTTAGGGAAGTGAATTTTTTGATTAAGCTTCAGCCAAAAGATCGTAACATAAACTAAATCTCATCTTTTAATGTAAATAGTAAAATTATCATTGATTTATATATAAACTCTGAAGATTCTAAATCTTAAATTGTTTTTGGCAGTCAGATTTCCTAATCCACCATAGTACATGGTGATAGCTTGATTTCATATAGTTTTGTAGATAACAGTATACTGGAATGAGTCTAGGACATTTGTGTTGACAGAGTTATCAGCGATATTTAGCATATTGCAGAGGAAGTGCTATTTTATATCACTATTCTAACCCTCTTTGAACCTCACATTCATTGAAAACACTGATCACAACATTCATTACACAAGCCAGAACTTTTAAAATATATCAAACTTTAACATTCTCTTTATAATTCAATTGTGGTTTTGAAATATGAAAAATAACATTTTGAGATTTACTTAAAAACACTTTGTTGGGGAAAATACATTTCTTTCTAGCCCATCATTAATCTGATTTTCCATATGGGTTGGTCCCACTTATCCTGAAGGCAGTTAATCATTAAACACTTTCATTATAAAAAGATTTTTGTCTTCCTGTCATAAATCTCTCATTTTTCTTTCTGAATTCTTAAGTTAGAATGTACTGTTAATATCTTAAGGTAACATTGCATTTTTTCCTGCCAGGTTAAAATGGTAGCTATCTAACATCACTTGTCCTTATTTATAAGTGGCATTTTGTTTACTAGTTGATGACTTGTCTCTTCAGAGATAACTTAGGTACTCAACCCTTTCCAAATATACACTCATTACTTTAAATATAGACACTATAGTATTAATTCTAGTAGCCCAAATCAAGGCTAACTGCTAGTGAAAAGAACAAACTATAAATAAATTAAAGAACATCACCATCTTGGTGGGTTTTACCTCTAATCATGTAGAAAGTCAACTTTTTGATGAGGCACTATTTTCATGTTCAAAAGTCAGGTATATGTTATTTTCTTTAAGGAGATTATTAAGAATTTTCCCCATTTTAGTTTCTGTTAAGTCTGATTAATGAATAATTGTTGCATGTAGGAAAGCAGGAAAACTATGCATTTACAGTTATTATTTGGAATGAATTTTATTCAGTGAAGTTCTTAAAGCAGAACTGTATATGTCAAGGATAGTTTTGCATTTCAACTTTAATTTTTCTAATTTCACTTGGTATAAAGTATAAATTTAAGTAATAGCACCATTTACAGTTGAAAGTGAAAGGGCCTGGCAGTGGTAGAAAGGAAAATGATTTATTTTAAGTACTTCATTTCTTTGGATCTCCACAATAACATTACACTTTAGATATTTTTATTTGTGTGCCCCCAGTTATGAAACCTGCAGTTTCAGACAGTTAAATTTTGAACTAAAGCAAATGTAAAAATTTATCCAATTATATTTATATTCATTTAGTCCAGTTGTTCATTTCACACATTTAACAAAGTAAGCAGTGATAAAATATGCATATCTTTGGTATTATATTTCACATTTGGGACTGCAGAATCTTCTGGCTGAATGAATCAGTAGTACAGATATTTTTCTAATTATATATTTAGTAGTAGAGACTCTTGATTCCTGGGGGGGGGGGAGTGAGGGTTGCTGGATGGGAGTTATGTAGGGGAATGGGATAACTGGTTGATAGGCATTAAGGAGGGCACTTGATGGAATGAGCACTGGGTGTTATATGCAACTGATGAATCTGTAACTTCTGCCTCTGAAAGTAATAGTACACTATATGTTAATCAAATTGAGTTTAAATAAAATTTAAAAAGACTGATTTAAAAAAAAAATTTAGGCAATCTGACAGATTTTGGTCCCTTATTTCAAAGTACAGGATGAATTCTATTTGAAATTTCAGTTGGTTTTTGTAAGCCTAACTTGAGTTCTGCATTTTACCTGTTTTTTCTTTAATTTATTTTCTTTTTTTTAAAGATTTTATTTATTTGACAGACAGACATTACAAGTAGACAGAGAGGCGGGCAGAGAGAAAGAAGGGGAAGCAGGTTCCCTGCTGAGCAGAGAGCCCAATGTGGGGCTCAAGCCAGCAAGGCAGGATCATGACCTGAGCTGAAGGCAGAGACGTTAACTTACTGTGCCACCCAGGTGCCCTGGCTTTGTACCTGTTTTAATGTTGTGGTTAATGTGACTGCTAGAACATTCAGTTTTGGTAGAATCAGTAACTATGCTAATAAGTATTTCTTGAGAGAGGATTTCCTGACTTAGATACATCCCTTATATACTGCCTATTGCCTTATTGTCATTCTAATTTCTACCAGTTTTTTGTCCCCTTCCCTGTCCCTATGACTCCCATACTTTGCTGTTGCCTCTGCTGGTGGCAAACCAAAATATAAGGAAAAACTTGTTAGGGAGACCTTATAGCTGTATCCAATATTTAAAGAAGTGTGGTATAGAAGGCAAATTAGACTTGTTCTTTGTAGGTCCAAAAGGAATAAGTAGAACCAAGAAACAAGTTACTATGAAGTGTGTTTTACATCTGTAAAAGAACTAATGATTGATAATTCAAAATACCCAGGTTTGGAATGACTGCTGTAAGAGATCCTGGATGGAATGTTCATAAGGTAGTGAAGTGTAATACGGAGGATATGTGAATTTTGGAACGAAGCAGATCTATATTCTAATTTGATCTACTGCTTAATAGCTTTGTGGCCATAAGCAAGTCACTGAGTGACAGAACCTTAATTTTTAAAAAAATCTTTCACATAGGAAGTAATGCTTACCTTTCAGGTTAGTATAAGAGTTAAGAAACAATGTATTTAAAGCTCTTTTGCACTGTGTCTGAGATGTAATAGATACTTAATGAATTGTGGTGGTTGTGGTTATTGTTTCATTTATTTTATGAGTGATCAAAGGCCATTCTTTTGAAACAACGTTGAAGAATCACACAGGGTAGTAAACTAAATTGTACCATCTACTGTGCTGATAAGGATCCTGTATCACTTTTAAAGAAGTGTAGTTTCCTGGTAGTGAGCATTATCATACAGGACTATTTTTACTATTACTGTTTTTATGGCTAGGTCAAATACTTTTGTGTTTCTTCCCCCACTGATCTAATCTATTGACCTGGGGCAATAGAACATGTAGATCTTGAGAGTATATTCCAATCTTTATTTCTATAATGCCTTGGAAGCAGTGGTAAATGTTTTTGTTAAATGGGTACAGAGGTTGAGCTGTTTGACACTTTGATACATTTCAGCCTCTTGGTAAGTGAACTGGCAGTTTGCTCAGATTAGTCAACATTAAGTTATTAAAGTAATTTTCAGGTTTGTGTTAGTGATCACTCTTTGGGAAAAACTAGGAAGTGGAAGATCATGGTAAAATGCATTTAATTTTATTCTGCCTTTTCGAAGAGAATCTTAAAGGCACAAGCCTCTTATCAGAGAGATTCTCAAGTTTTAAATGAAACAACAAGAGGGATGATGATTTTTTTCATTTGAGTTTTAGGCATCAGGATATGTCAGAATGAAATTGTAAACCTTGGCTTTATTAAATGCCAACAAAACTGTCATTTGTCTCTTATTGGCCATCAGAATTATTAT
Source organism: Mustela lutreola (assembly GCF_030435805.1). Lineage (NCBI taxonomy): Eukaryota > Metazoa > Chordata > Mammalia > Carnivora > Mustelidae > Mustela > Mustela lutreola. Next base: position 80,604,159 of record NC_081308.1, read on the forward strand.
CCAGAATATTATCCACTTACGGCCATAATGTTAGGATAATGAGCTTGTGATTTTATGTAATATATTTTTCAGGCATTTAAAAATTTTTTTCTCTGAATCTGGTATGTAAAGCATAAGTATTATTTTCAAAGTTTGCTCATCTTGAGGTGCTGCTTTCTCCAAGGCCAGCCATTATCTGTGTAGCATGAAGACTTAATGATATTGGCTTTTCATGATTTTTATTCAAGATACTACTTTTTTGTTACATATTTTAATTCAAACATTGGTTCCTTTTACTTACCTGTTATTTTCTGGGTTATGTGGTAAAAATCTTTTCTTATGAATGATAAAGTAACCAGGCATTTGGAATACTTTGGGATTAAAAATATTAATACCGTAAATTACCGTAGAAACTATCTGTGAATAAATAATGAACCAGTACTGTTTCTTTTTTGTGTATTTCAAGTTCGTATTTAAATACTAGTTAGTCACCATATTGTATAATATTGATTTCAGGAGTAAAATTTAGTGATTCATCATTTACATAAAACACCCAGTGCTCATCCCAACAAATGCCCTCCTTAATACCTGTCATCCATTTACCCAATCCCTGCCACATTGCCCCTCCATGTACCCTCAGTTTGTTCTCTGTAGTTAAGAGTCTTTTATGGTTTTCTTCCTTCTCTTTTTATTTCCTGAACCCCTATGTTTATCTGTTTTGTTTATTAAATTCCACATGTGAGTGAAATCCTGTGATATTTCTCTTTTTTTAAATGACATGTTTTACTTAGTATAATGCATCTAGCATTATCCATGTCATTAAAAAGGGCAAGATTTCATTCTTTCTGATGGCTGAGTAATATTCCATTGTACATCTTCTTTATCCATTCATCGTTCAATGGACATTTGGGTTCTTTTCTTTTTTTTTTTTTAAGATTTTTATTTATTTATTTGACAGACAGAGATCACAAGTAGGCAGAGAGGCAGGCAGAGAGAGAGAGAGAGAGAGAGAGAGAGAGAGAGAGAGAGGAGGAAGCAGGCTCCCTGCTGAGCAGAGAGCCCGATGTGGGCCTTGATCCCAGGACCCTGGGATCATGACCTGAGCCGAAGGCAGAGGCTTTAACCCACTGAGCCACCCAGGCGCCCCGGCATTTGGGCTCTTTACATAATTTGTCTATTGCTGATAATGCTGATATAAATACTGGGGTTGCATGTGTCTTTTTGAATCAGTATTTTTGTATCCTTTGGGTAAATACCTAGTAGTACAATTGTTGGTGGTTCTATTTTTAGGGTAGTTCTATTTTTAACTTTTTGAGAGACTTACATATCATTTTCCAGAGTGACTTCAGCAGTTTGCATTCCCACCAACAGTGTAAGATGGTTCCCCTTTCTCCACATCCTCACCAACATCTGTTGTTTCCTATGTTGTTAGTTTTAGCAATTCTGACAGATGTGAGGTAATAACTCATTGTGGTTTTGATTTGTATATCCCTAATGGTGAGTGAAGTTGAGCTTTTCTTTTCATGTGTCTTTAGCCACCTCTATGTCTTTTTTAGAAAAATATCTATTCATGTCTTATACCCATTTCTTAAATGGATTATTTTTGGGAGGTGTTGAGTTTTATAAGTTTTTTTCCCATATTTTAGATACTAATCCTTTATCAGATACGTCATTTGTAAATATCTTCTGCCATTCCGTAGATTGCCTTTTAGTTTTGTTGTTTTGTTTCCTTCACTGTGCAGAAGCTTTTTATCTTGAGGAAGTACCTAGAGTTTATTTTTGCTTTTGTTTCACTTGCATCAGGAGACATGTAATGACATTGCTATCACCAGTGCCAAAGAGGTTAACGCCTTCTTTCTAGGATTTTGATGGTTTCCTGTGTCACATTTTTCAAGTCTTTCACCATTTTGGAATTTTCCTTGGATATGGTATGTGTAAGTGGTTCAGTTTCATTCTTTTACATGTTGTCTCGTTTTCTCAATACCAGTTGTAAAAGAGACTTTTTTTTTTCTATTAGATACTCTTTATTGCTTTGTTAAAGATTCGTTGACCATATAGTTGTGGATTTGTTTCTAGGTGTTCTGTTCTGTTCCATTGATCTGTGTGTCTCGTTTTATGCCAGTACCTTACTATCTTAATAACTGTAGTTTTGTAATGTACCTTAAAGTCCGGAATTGTGATGCCTGCAGCTTTGCTTTTCATTTTCCAAGATTGCTTTGGCTATTTGGGTTTTTTTAGTGTTTCCATACACATTTTAGAATTGCTTGTTCTGGTTATGTGAGAAATACTCATGGTATTTTGATAGGGATTGCATTGAATATATAGATTGCTTTGGTCAATATAGACATTTTAACAATATTTGTTCTTCCAGTCCATGAGTATGGCATGGAATGTTTGTCCATTTTGTTGTCTTCTCAGGATGTTTTTCAGTTTCTTTATTTTATTTCATAAGTATCCTATAGTTTCCAGAGTGCAGATCTTTCACCTTTTTGGCTAGGTTTAATGCTATTTATCTTAACTTTTTTATGCAATTGTAAATGGGATCCATGCCTTGATTTTTTTTTTTCTTCTGGTAGAAAATTGCAACAGATTTTTGTATGTTGATTTTGTATCCTGGAACTTTACTGAATTCCTATTTCAGTTTTGGTAGTTTTTTGGTAGAGTCTTTTGGGTTTTCTATGTAGAGTGTTCTGTCATCTGTTAATAGTGAATGTTTGACTTACTTGCAAATTCGGATGCTTTTTTCTTTTTGTTTGTGATTGTTGAGGCTAGGAATTCCAGTACTATGATAAGTAACAATGGTGAGAGTGGACACCCTTTTCATGACCCTAGAGGAAAAGCTCTCAGTTTTTCCCATTGAGCATGATACTAACTGTGGGTCTTTGATATATGGCCTTTGTGATATTGAGGTATGTTCCCTCTATCCATACGTTGTTGAGGGTTTTTACAAGAATGGATCCTGTACTTTGTCAAATGCTTTCTCTGTATCTATTGAGAAGATTATATGTTTCTTATTGTTTTATTAAGTGGTACATCACATTGATTGATTTGTGAATATTGAACCACCCTTACAGCCAGGAATAAGTTCAACATGATTACGGTGAATCATTATTTTAATGTGCTTTTTGGTTTGCTTTGCTAGAAACTTGTTGAGAATTTTTGCACCCATGTTCATCAGGAATATTGGCCTGTAATTCTCTGTTTTTAGTGGTGTCTTTGTTTTTGGAATCAAGGTAATGCTGGCCTTGTAGAATGGGTTTGCATATTTTCCTTCCATTTTTATTTTTTGGAACGGTTTGAGAAGAATAGGTATTAAACTCTTATTTAAATACTTTGTAGCCATCTTGGAAGCCATCTGTTCCTGGCCTTTTGTGTGTTGGGAAATGTTTAATTACTGGTTCTATTTCTTTGCTGGTTATTGGTCTATTCAAGTTTTATGTTTCTTCTTCCTATTTCAGTTTTGGTTATTTATATGCTTCTAGGAATTTATCCACTTTTCCCATATTTCCCAATTTGTTATATATTTTTTCATAATATTATCTTATAACTATTTGTATTTCTGTGGTGTTGGTTTTTATGTCCCCTCCTTCATTTGTGATTTTATTTATTTGGGTACTTTCTCTTTTCTTTTTGATAGTTCTGGTAACATGTCATCACTGTTACTATTTCACTCAAAGAACCAACTCCTTGTTTTAGTGTTTTATGTTTGTTTGTTTCCATGTCATTTATTTCAGCTATAATTTTTAATATTTCCCTTCTGTCGGCATTAAGATTTTTTTACTATTTTTTTTTAATAGATCCTTTATTTGTAAAATTACATTATATATTGGAGAGTTTTCTTGCTTCTTAAGGTAGTCCTATATTGCTATATACTCCCCTCTCAGGTCTGCTTTTGCTGCATCTCTGAGGTTTTGGACAATTGTATATTAATTTTCATTTGCTCCTATATATTTCTTTTTACCTCTACATCAATTTCCTTGTTAATCCATTTATTCTTCAGTAGGATGTTATTTAACTTCCATCTTTTTGTGGTCTTTGTATAGTTTTTCTTGTGGTTGAGTTCAAGTTTTAAGCATTGTTGTCTGAAAATATGGATAGTATGAAAACTAATCCAAAAGAAAAGAGAGAGGACCCAAATTAATAAAATTATGAATGAAAAGGAAGAGATCACAACTAACTCCAAGGAAATAGAAACAAGTCTCATAAATTATTATCAACTACTATATGCCAATAAGTCAAGGAACCTAAATGGGTGCATTCCTGGAAACATAAACTTCCAAGACTGAATCAGGAAGTAATGTAACTAGTAAAGAGATTGAAGCAGTGATCAAAAACCTCCCAAAAACCAAGGGCCCAGGACCTGATGGATTCCCTGGAAAATTCTACCAAACATTCAAAGAAGAAATAATACCTATTCTCCTGTAACTATTTCAGAATATCAAAGCAAAAGGAAAACTTCCAGACTCTTTCTATGATCATTACCCTGATCCCCAAACCAGGCAAAGGCGCCACCAAGAAGGAGAATTTCAGACCAATATCGCTGATAAATTTGGATGCCATGATTTTCAAGAAGATCCTAGATAAGAGGATCCAACAGTACATTAAAAAGATTATCCACCATGACCTGGTGGCATTTATCCATGGGATGCAAGGATGGTTCAACATTTGCCAACCAATCGGTGTGGTAGAACAAATCAATAAGAGAAGAGAGAAGAACCACATGGTCCTCTCAATTGATGCAGAAAAAGCATTTGACAAGATACAGCATGTGTTCTGGATGAAAACAATTCAAAGTATAGGGAAAGAGGGAACATACCTCAACTTCATAAAATCTACCTATGAAAAACCTACAGGAAATATCATACTCAAAGGGGAAAAGCTGACAGCCCTCCCTTGGAGATCAGGAATATGAAAAGGATGTCTTCTGTCACCTCTGTTATTCAACTTAGTACTAGAAGTCCTAGCAAGAGCAGTCAGACAACAAAAAGAAATAAAAGGTATTCAGATTGGCCAAGAAGTCGTCAAACTCTCTCTCTTTGCAGATGACATGATTCTTCATATGGAAAGCCCAAAAGACTCCAAGCCCAAACTACTAGAACTAGTTACAGCAATTCAGTAATGTGGCAGGATACAAAATCAATGTACAGAAATCAGTTGCTTTCTTATACACTAACAATAAAAATATAGAAAGGGAATTTAGAGAGGAAATTCCATTTACTATAGCACCAAGAACCATAAGCTACCTGAGTAAAACCTAACCAAAGAGGTAAAGGATCTGTACTCGAGGAACTACAGAACACTCATGAAAGAAACTGAAGAAGACACAAAAAGATGGAAAAGTATTCCATGCTCATGGATTGGAAGAATAAACATTGTTAAAATGTCTATAGTGGCTACAGCCATCTATACTTTCAGTGCCATCCTAATCAAAATTCCACCAGCATTTTTCAAAGTGCTAGAACAAACAATCCTAAAATTTGTATGGAACCAAAGGAGATCCTGAATTGCTAAGGAAATGTTGAAAAAGAAAACCGAAACTGGGGGCATCATGTTGCCTAATTTCAACCTTTACTACAAATCTGTGTTCATCCAGACAGCATGGTACTGGCACAAAAACAGACACATAGACCAGTGGAATAGAGTAGAGAGCCCAGATATGGACCTTCAACTCTGTGGTCAAATAATCTTTGACAAGCAGGAAGAAAAATACAGTGGAAAAAGATTGTCTCTTCAATAAATCATGGTGGGAAAATTGGACAGCTATGTGCAGAAGAATTAAACTTGACCATTCTCTCACAGCATAAACAAACATAAACTTGAAATGGATGAAAGACATCATCTTGAGGCAGGAATCTGTCAGTGTCCTAGAGGACATTGAGGCAGTGACCTCTTTGACATTGGACACAGCAACTTCTTTTCTTTAAAGACAGGTCTCCAGGGGCGCCTGGGTGGCTCAGTGGGTTGGGCCGCTGCCTTCGGCTCAGGTCGTGATCTCGGGGTCCTGGGATCGAGTCCCGCATCGGGCTCTCTGCTCAGCGGGAAGCCTGCTTCCCTCTCTCTCTGCCTGCCTCTCCATCTACTTGTGATTTCTCTCTGTCAAATAAATAAATAAAATCTTTAGAAAAAAAAAAAAAGACAGGTCTCCAAAGGCAAAGGAAACAAAAGCGAAAATGAACTTTTGGGCCTTCATCAAGATCAAATTATCTGTTAATTGATTTTAATTAAAATTTTGGCAGGTTGAAATAAAATAGGCATCAGATTTCTCTACTAATTCATTTGACACCACCAAATGTCTTTTTTTTTTTTTGCATCTATGTAGTAGCCTTTATTATTATCTACATTAAAAAAAAATTTCTTCTGAGCATAACAGTATTCATTGTTTTTGCACCACACCCAGTGCGCCATGCAATCCGTACCCTCTATAATACCCATCACCTGGTTCCCCCAACTTCCCACCCCCCACCACTTCAAAACCCTCAGGTGGTTTTTCAGAGTCCATAGTTTCTCATTGTTCACCTCCCCTTCCAATTTCCCTCAACTGTGTTCTCCTCTCCGTCTCCCCATGTCATCCATGTTATTTGTTATGCTCCACAAATAAGTGAAACCATATGATAATTGACTCTCTCTGCTTGACTTATTTTACTCAGCATAATCTCTTCCAGTCCCGTCCATGTTGCTACAAAAGTTGGGTGGGGGCATAATACTCCATAGTATATATGGACCACATCTTCCTTACCCATTCGTCTGTTGAAGGGCATCTTGGTTCTTTCCACAGTTTGGCGTCCATGGCCATTGCTGCTATAAACATTGGGGTACAGATGGCCCTTCTTTCCATTACATCTTTGGGGTAAATACCCAGTATTGTAATTACAGAGTTTCCAAGACTGGCAAGGCTTAAAAGACTATGCAACTACCAAGCCGACACTGCAAGAAATATTAAGTGGGGTTCTATAAAAGAGATAGAATCCTAAAAATATCATTGAATAGAAATATAGAGACAATCTACAGAAAGAAAGATTTCAAAGGTAACATGATGTCAATCAAAACGTGTCTATCAATAATCACTTTCAGTGTGAATGGCCTAAATGTGCCCATAAAACGACACAGGGTTGCAGATTGGATAAAACGACAGAACACATCAATATGTTGTCTACAAGAGACCCATTTTGAACCTAAAGATACACCCAGACTGAAAGTGGAAGGATGGAGAAACATCTTTCATGCAATGGGCCTCAAAAGAAGTCTGGGTAGTGATTCTCGTATCAGATAAATTATATTTTAAACTAAACACTGTAATCAGAGATACAGAAGGACACTACATCATTCTTAAAGGGACTATCCACCAAGATGATCTAACAAATGTAAATATCTATGCCCCCAATATAGGAGCAGCCAATTACATAAGAAAACTGTTAATCACGATTGAGTCATATTGATATGAATACATTGATAGTAGGAGATCTTAACATGCCTCTCTCAGTAATAGATCATCAAAGCAGAAAATCAATAAAGAAATAAAAGCATTGAATGACACATTGGACCAGATGGACCTCATAGATAGATATAGAACATTCCACCCTAAAACAACAGGATACTCATTCTTCTCAAGTGCACATGAAACCTTCTCCAGAATAGACCATATACTGGGTCACAAATCAGGACTCAAACGATAACAAAAGACTGAGATGATTCCCTGCATATTATTAGATCACTGTGCTTTGAAATTGGAGCTCAATCACAAGGAAAAGTTCGGAAGGAACTCAAACACCTGGAAGCTAAAGACCACCTTGCTTAAGAGTGCTTGGATCAATGAGGAGATCAAAGAATAACTTAAAGAATTCATGGAAACCAAAGAGAATGAAGACACTTTGGTCCAAAACCTATGGAATACAGCAAAGGCAGTCCTAAGGGGGAAATACATAGCCACCAAATGTTTTTTGAATTCTAAAATGTTCTAGGCATGGAACATTTCCCAAGACAATTAAGAAATGGTTCCTATGATTCCAAGATTTTTCAACTCTTTTGTTAGTCCAGTTAATTAAATTGATCAAATATGCCAGTTTTCCAAAAATTTGTTTTAAGAAACAGTCATTTTGAAATTATTAGACTAGTGTATTCTTCTTAGAAATGTATTCAGATATATTCATGTCAGGTTTTCAGAGCTTAAAGTGAATGCAGTATTTTTTGTAGGTATTCACATTTTTTTGTGAGTTTTTTATTTGACTGATGTTCATGTTATCTTATTAAGAGTACTTTGAGAAATACTTGTTTCTGCCCAGCTCCTTGCTACTATAGCTGGAAGGATCTGGGGTTCAAAAGATGATGAAAATGGCAGGTTTACATATTGATCTGAATTGTTGATCCCAAAGAACATGAAGTCTGAGGGCCAGAATGAGGGAATATATTTGGTGGAAGATGAGTCTTACATATCCAAAGGCCTAGAGTTCTGACTTCTCTGTATTTTTTTTTTAAATTCTATCAGTCCATTCAATTTGACTCATTTGAAAAGTTCAAAAATAATCAAGGAAAATATTTATGATAACACCATATTTCTGCAAATTGATCCTTTAGTGAATTGGAGTTTGGCAAAGAAGTCTTTTCTGTGATTTGATGGAAAGTCACTTTAGTCAGTGTCATCCCAGTGTAAATGGAGATACAGTATTATCTATATTGCAAGTTTCAGGTGCAAAATTACCTTAATTAAGTTTATATATCAAAATTACCTGTGGAGACATGCAAGGATTATTATCACTATTTAATATCCCTAGTAAGTTCTTGAAATTTCAAAGAGGCTAAGTGACTCCCTCATAAGAAATTGAAAAAGGAAGAATTGAGACTTGACTCTTAGGCCAGTCAGTGTTTTTCTTTTAAGACATTCTGAAGACAATGGATTTTGTATACATAATTGTTTTAAATTTTTGAGGGCTGAGGGGATGAGGGATGGGTGATGAAAGAGTACTTAAGTGTTTTTAAATTGATCATACATTTATATATACTTTTCTTGTGTTTAGGAAATCAGTTTTGTAAGGAATTATGGCAAGAAATTTTTAACATTTATTATTATAAGCACAAATTGATTTGTATACTTTTAATTTAAAAGCATTATTATATTTTTACTTTTGTTTATGACAGCATTTAATAGTATTAAGTTCATTTCCTTTCATTTTTCAAGCTCACAGCCATATTCTCAATATTTTTTTCAAGTTTTGAATCTTCTCAGGATCACAGGAATTTTCCTATTTTAGACCTAAGAAAGATTAGGTTCTGCTGATTCTCACATACTCATTTACCATTATTATGTATAAGTACATTTCACTTCAAAGATACCTATATTGCTAAAGATTCACTATTGTGTCTTACTGTTCCATATTATAGGACTGTAGTTTTCAGATATTGTTGTAAAACATTTTTAAACATTATAATTATACATCTTATACACCATTTATCTTGTTATTAATTCAACCTTCTAAAATAAGTTAATTGCACTTCAGGACTAGAGCATTTTATTGCCTATAGTTTTTGAAAGCCACATTATGTTTCATAATTCAATGTAGATTAAGTCACTAGTCACGTGATACTGTGCGTATTGGAGATTTAGTGATTGTTTTTGTAGTGGTTGTTTTTGACAACTAAGAAGATCTATATACTAGATCTAGATTTAGCTTCAGTGTGTAACTTAGTATACAAGCATTGATACATTATTGGTGTTTCCTTATATAACATGAAAATATTAGGTTCTACAGTATTGACGAAATTTTATCTCCCTCATCTTTATTCCTTTTAATTCAAAACTAAGTTGTTTCTACTAGGAAAGTTACTATTTTTACATCACAATGGGAGTGTCTAGTCATATTGTATAAAAATTTATAATGAAACTAAGAAAATTACAAATGCCCTCATTTATCTTTTCAACAATTAAAGGAAACAAACAAAAATGCACCAAGTAGTTCCACGCGGGATAAAAACATTCAAACATTATTTTCCTTGCCTAGTGTGCCTTGTTCTGTTAGGGGTTTTATATGAACATACTGTGAAATGAAATGCCAGTCAAAAGTTTTAACAATCAAGGAGCAGCTTAAAAATTAATCTTGGGTTTATATGTACATCTCAGAGGCATCTGAATTGAAAATTGAGGTAGTGAATGAATAATTTATAGTAACTGTCTTTTCTTTAAATCTAGTCTTCCTTTTTACCTTTTAAAATAATCTAATTTTTGCTACATTGTTTGCTTTAAATTTATTTTTAAATTTAAAATTTTATAATTAGTCCATATTTCTTTTTTTAGATTACCTTTGAGTTAATTAGAAATTTATAACTTCTCCATTGATTTTTCTCTTAAATGTTTCTTAGTATACTATGACTTTTTTCCATTTAATCATTAGAAAAACTATAATTTGCGATTAAATATACTTTATTCAAATTAGAATTTAGAGCCAACGTTCTAGCCTTGGCCTTAAAACCCCAAATGTTCCCAACCCTTATTATAATACCCTTCAAATTACGATTATGTTTATTATGTAGCTAATGGGAATAAGGGTTATATAGCTTTATGTTTTCTAAGTAAATATGATACGTATTGAAAAATTTAATTTTGTTGTGTATTCATTTATTGAATATGCATTTGAATTTCCTGTTGAATATTGTGTAAGTAGATGCAATTAAAAACAGCAGAAACAGATATAAAACAGGTACTCATTTTAATTACAATAGGTGCTAAAGGAAACATACAGGGTATTAGAAGAACTAGCTTGGGAAGACAGGGAAGGTTTCCCTGAGGAATTGATATTTAAACTGAAGTTTTAATAATAAATGAGGATTACATAAGCAGCAAAAGTTAGGAAGAACATTTTTAAATGTGAGAAAATTAGTCAAATATTTTAAAATATGTAAAAAGGTGTGCCTGGGTTGTTCAGTTGGTTAAGTGGCCAACTCTTGTGTTTGTCTGGATTCATGATCTCAGGGTACTAAGATTGAGTCCTGCTTCAGACTCCAAAACTATGTGGGGTGTTCTCCCTCTGCCCCTACACCCACTTGTGTGTGCATGTGCTTTCATTTTCTCTGAAATAAGTCTTTAAAATATATAAACAGAAATCCGTGAAGAGGGATAATCAAAGCTAAGACTTCAAAGGGTTTGGACACTGTGAGCTTTAGAATAATATGGAAATAACAAGATATGGGACTGAAATGGGGATTGGTTGGTACAACCAAGTAAAAGGTGAAAAATACCTCTAACGATGATAAAATACTGGACTAGAAATCAAAGAGTCTGGAGTCATGTATTGTTTTTCTTTCATCTTCAATTTGAAAGTTGGAATTCTGCGAGTCAAGAGGTTAAAGAAGATCTGTGTATCTAAATGGGATATCAGAAGTGTTTTGAAAATTTTATTTAGGTATTTGTCAGAGGGAGAGAGAGAGCATATAAGCATGGGGAGTGGTAGGTAGAGGGAGAAGCAGGCTCTCTCCTGAGCAAGGATCCTGGTGTGGGACTTGATCCCAGGACCCTGTGATCATGACCTGAGCCAACTGTAGGCACTTAACTGACTGAGCCACCCAGGCATCCTGAATATTAAATTTTTAATTTATTTAGTAAAGAGATCTGCTTTCAGTAGCATTTCCTTATAAAAATAAACAGTTAACACAAAAATGATTAAAATGGTAAATTTTTTATGTGTAGCTTATCACTTCAAAAAAACAGTGAAAAAGAAGACATTTTATAGTAGTTATAAAGTATAAGATGATTTGAATGATCTTAATAGGACATGTGTATATTATCTACTTAAATGACTCTATATCACATTTAGAGTTATAGAAAAGGTGAGAATAAATGTAACGATAATACTAGGTGAGATGAATAAAGGCTATACAGTTATAAAAAATTTTTAAACTATACATTTAATGATTATAATGAAATAAAAATAAGCACCTTAAATGAATTTATTGAATGTAAGAAAATTGTCATGTATATGGAAAATAATATAAAATATCATTTTGAGAACCAGAGGTAATATGGGGGGTAGAGAATTATCCCATAAGAAATTTATAAAAAATTTTTAAAGGAGAGTTTGGTATTAGTACATATATTCATATATTCATATAGACAATGGAAATAAAAATTCCAATAGTATATAATGATCACTTGATAGGTAAGTAGAAGAAAAAGGCAAGAAATAGTATTTTGTAAGAATATAAAATAAGGGGGGGGCGCCTGGGTGGCTCAGTGGGGTTAAGCCTCTGCCTTCGGCTCAGGTCATGATTCCCAGGGTGCTGGGATTGAGCCCCACATTGGGCTTCTCTGCTCAGCGGGGAGCCTGTTTCCTCCTCTCTCTCTGCCTGCCTCTCTGCCTACTTGTGATCTCTCTCTCTCTGTCCAATAAATAAATAAAATCTTTAAAAAAATATAAAATAAGGGGATGGAAGATATGTATCCCAAAGTCATTTCTCAATCTGCCTAAAATTCTGGGGGAAAAAATAGGTCCATATATCCTACTACATATCTAAATAACAGAGATTAAAATTAAATATCAAAGTAAAAGCTTTTATTTTTAAATCTTTATTTGAATTCTGGTTAGTTAACATACATAATACAAGTTTCAGGTATACAATATAGTGATTTAACACTTCATACAACACCCAGTGCTCATTACAACAGTGCACTCTTCAGTCCCCATCACTGATTTAAACCATTCTCCTACTGACTTCCCCTCTGATAACCATCAGTTTGTTCTCTGCAGTTAAGAGTATGTTTATTGCATGGCTCTCTCTCTTTTCCCTATGCTCATTAGTTTTTCTAGTTCCACATATGAATGAAATCATACAGTGTTTGTCTTTTTCTGACTTAACTTCACTTAGCAGAATACTCTGTAGCTCCATCTATGTTGTTACCAATGGCAAGATTTCGTTCTTCATGGCTGAATAAAATTCAATTATATACATGTATACCACATCTTATTTGTGCATTCATCAGTCAGTGGACACTTGGGCTATTTTCACAATTTGATTATTGTAGATAATGCTGCTGTAGACATAGGAAAGATTTGTATGTATCTCTTCAAATTAGTATTTTTGTATTCTTTGGGTAAATACCTAGTAGTGCAACTGCTGGGTCATAGGGTGGTTTTATTTTTAACTTTTTAAGGAACCTCCGTATTGTTTTGCAGAGTAGCTGCACCAGTTTGCATCCCCACCAATAGTGCAGTACGGTTCCCCTTTCTCTGCATCGTCACCAACACCTGTTTCTTATGTTACTGATTTTAGCCATTCTGCCAGGTGTGAGGTGATATTTCCTTGTAGTTTTGATTTGTATTTTTCTGATAATGAGTGATGTTGGGTATCTTTTCATGTGTCTGTGAGCCACCTATATGTTTTCCTTGGGAAAAAAAAAAAAAGTCTTTTCATGTCTTCTGCCCATTTCTTAGCCAGATTATTTGTGTTTTAGATGCTGAGTTTTAGAAGTTCTTTATAGATTTTAGAAATTAACCTTTTATCAGATAGGTCATTTACAAACATCTTTTCCTATTCTGTAGGTGCTTTTTGTTGATTGATTCCTTCACTGTGCAGAAGCCTTTTATTTCGATGAAGTTGCAACAGTTTATTTCTGCTTTTCTTTCCCTTGCCTTAGGAGACCTATCTAGAAAGAATTTGCAATGGCTGATATCAAATAGGTTACAGTCTGTGTTGTCCTCTAGGTCTGTTAAAGTTTCAGGACTCAAATTTAAATCTTTAATCCATTTTTTTTTTCCTTTTTTAAAAAGAAATTTATTAACATGTAATGCATTATTTGCCCCAGGAGTACAGGTATGCGAATTGTCAGGCTTACACACTCACAGGACTCACCATATCACATACTCTCCCAGTGTCCATAATGCAACCACCCTCTCCATACCCTCCTACCCCCCAGCAACCCTCAGTTTGTTTTGTGAGATTAGGAGTCTCTTATGGGGGGCTGCCTGGGTGGCTCAGTGGGTTAAAGCCCCTGCTTTCAGCTCAGGTCAGGATCCCAGGACCCTGGGATCAAGCCCCACATCAGGCTCTCTGCTCAGCAGGGAGCTTGCTTCCCTTCCTTTCTCTCTGCCTGCCTCTCTGCCTACTTGTGATCTCTCTCTGTCAAATAAATAAATAAAATCTTTAAAAAAAAAAAAAAGAGTCACTTATGGTTCATATCTCTCCCGATCCCATCTTGTTTCATAATCCATTATGATTTATTTTTGTATATGGCTTAAAAAGTGGTCCAGTTTGTCTTTTGCATGTTGGTGTTCAGTTTTCCGAATATCTTTTGTTGAAGACGCTGTCTTTTGCCCATTGAATAGTCTTTCCTCCTTTGTTGAAGGCCATTAAACAGAGAGTTGTACGTTCATTTCTGGGTTCTGTATTCTGTTCTACTGATTTAAGTGTCTTATTTCTGTGCCAGTGCTGCTTTGATCACTGGAACTTTGTAATACAACTTGAAGTCCAGAATTGTGGTGCCTCCAGTTTTGCTTTTCTTTTTCAAGGTTGCTGTGGCTATTTGGGGTCTTTTGTGTTTCCATACAGATATTACAGTTGTAGCCCTGTGAAAACTGCTTGTGGTATTTTGATAGGGTTGCATTAAATGTGTAGATTGCTTTGGGTAGTGTAGACATTTTAACAATATTTGTTCTTTCAATCCATGAGCATTAATGTTTGTCCTTTTCTTTCTGTCATCTTCAGTTTCTTCCATAAGTGTTCTGTAGTTTACAGACTACAGAACTTTTACCTCTTAGGTTCTGTTTATTCCTAAGTATCTTATAGTTTTTTGTGCAGTTATAAATGGGGTTGATTCTCTTTCTGCTGCTTCATTATTGCCGTATAGAAATGCAACAGATTTATATACATTCTTGTTACATCCTGTGACTTTTACTGAATTTGTTTATGAGTTTTGCAACTTCTTGGTGAAGTCCTTCAAGTTTTCTAAGGAGAATAACTTGTCATCTGCAAATAAAGAATATTTGACTTCTTTCTTACAGATTTGGATGCCTTTTGTTTATTTCTGTTGTCCGATTGCTGTGCCTGAGACTTCCAGTGTTGTGTTAGTAACAGTGGCGAGAGTTGACATCCGTGTCTTGTTCCTCAGTACAGAGGAAAAGCTCTCAGTTACTCCTGTTGAGGACAATATTTGCTGTGGGTTTTTTGTATATAGCCTTTTTTTAAAAAAATTTTATTTCATTTTTTTTTCTTTTCAGTGTTCTGGAATTCATTGTTTATGCACCACACCCAGTGCTCCATGCAATACGTGCCCTCTGTAATATCCACCACCAGGCTGATCCAACCCCTCACCTCCTTCCCCTCCAAAACCCTGTTTGTATATAGCCTTTGTTATATTGAAATATGGTCTCTCTATCTCTAGTTTGTTGAGTTTTGTTTAGTGATTTTATTTATTTACTTGAGAGAGAAAGCATACATGAAGGTGGGGTGGAGTGGAATGGAGGGAGAGGGAGAAACAGACTCCCTGCTGAGCTTGTAGTCTGAACATGGGGCTTGATCCCAGGACCTTGAGATATGACTTGAGCTGAAGTCAGATGCTTATAGACTGAGGCACTCTGAGAGTTTTTATCATAAATGGATGTACTTTGTTAAATGGTTTCTGCATCTACTGAAAGGATCATATGGTTCTTACTCTTTTGTTTATTAATGTGGTGCATCACATTGATTTGTGAATATTGATCTACTTTTGCAATGCAGGAATAAATCCCATTTGTTTGTAGTGAGTGATTCTTTTAATGTAGTGTGGGATTTGGTTTGCTAGTATTTATGGAGAATTTTTGCATCCATGTTCACCAGGGATATTGGCTTATGATTGTCTTTTTTTGTGGAATCTATCTGGTTTTGGTATCAGGGTAATACTGTCCTCATAGAATGAGTTTGGAGTTTTTCCTTCTTGTTTTCTTTCTTTCTTTTTTTTTTTTTTTTTTGGACTAGTTTGAAATGACTAGGTATTATTAAGTATTAACGCTTTAAGTGTTTGGTAGAATTTATCTCTAAGGTCATCTGGCCCTGGACTTTGTTTTCTTAGGAGATCTTTGATTACTGATTCAATTTCTTTGCTGGGTATCAGTATCGTCAATTTTTGTGTATCTTCCTGTTTCAGTTTGGTAGTTTATATTTGTCTAAGAATTTATCTGTTTCTTCCAGTTTGTCAAATTTGTTGTATAGTTTCTCATAGTAATCTTCTATATGTATTTTTATTTCTGTGGTGTTAGTTATTACTTCTGCACTATCATTTGTGATTTTAATTGGATCCTTTCTCTTTCCTTTAAAGATTTTTTTTATTTATTTGAGAGAGAGAGAGTGTGCACACACACAAGTGGAGGGCGATGAGGCAGAAGGAGAGGGAGAAGCAGACTCTCAACTGAGCAGGGAGCCAGAGGTAGGGCTCAATCCCAGGACCCTGAGCCGAAGGCAGACACTTAGCCAGTTGAACCACCCAGGTGCCCCTGTGTTTTCATTTTCTTTTGTTTCCATTTTCTTTTGTTTCCATATATTTTTAAACATTTCTTCTTTGATTTCCTGGTTGACTCATTCATTCTTCAGTACCATGTTGTTTAACTTCCATGTGTTTGTGTTTTTCTAAATTTTTTCTTGTGGTCAACTGCAAGTTTCATAGTATTGTATTCAGAAAGTATGAATAGTATGACTGTAATATTTTTAACTTGTTGAGGCCTGATTTGTGACCTAGTATGTGATTTGTTTTGGATAATTTCTCATGTACACTGGATAAGAATATGTATTTTTCTGTTTTAGGGTGGAATGTTCTGAATATATCAGTTAAGTCCATCTAGTTCAGTGAGTCCTTCAAAGACATTGTTTCTTTGTTGATATTCTGCTTACATCATCTGTCCGTTGATATAAGTGGGGTGTCCCATACTGTTATATTATTATTATTGGTGAGTTACTTTATGTTTTTATTAACTATTTTATGTATTTGGTACTTCTACTTTGGGGGCATAAGTATTTATGGTTCTTAGAACTTCTTGTTGTTTTTTCCCTTTATTATGATACAGTGCCCTTTGTCTCTTCTTATAGTCTTTGTTTTAAAGTCTAGTTTTTTCCTTATAAGTTTTGCTACCCGTAGATTTCTTTTGACATTCATTTGCATAGTAATTTTTTTCTCCATCCCCTCACTTATATATAGTCTTCAGATTTCCTTAGGTTTTCAAGCAGCATATTGCGTTTTTATCTATCCTTACACCCTGTGTCTTTTGATTGGAGCATCCAGTCCATTTACATTCAGAGTAATTATTGAAAGGTATGCATTTAGTGCCATTTTATTGGGTGTCTTTTCATTCTTTCTGGAGTTTTTCTCTGTTCATTTCTTGTCTTTGTCACTTTTTGTCTTTCCTTTCCCCTTAGAGAGTCACCTTTAATATTTCTTCCAGGTCTGGTTTAGTCTTCACAGACTCCTTTAGGTTCTTTTTGTATGGGCCACTCTTTATCTTTCCTTCTATTTTTAATGATAGCCTTTCTGGTTAGAGTATTCTTGGCTGCAAAATTCTGCCATTCAGCAAGTTGAATATATCATGCCACTTCTTTCTGGCTTGCCATGTTTCTGGGAAGAGATCTGCAGCTAGCTTTACGGGTTTCCTTTATAAGTTTGGGACTTCTTTTGTGCTTCCATGTTTAGGATAGTTTCTTTATCACTGTATTTTGCAAATTTATGTCTTGGTGTTGTCCTGGTTTTATTGGTTTTGATGGGAGTTCTCTGTGCCTCCTGCATCTGGATATCTTTTTCCTTTCCCAGATTAGGGATATTTTAAATTATGATGTTTCATATATTTTTTCTATCCTTTTTTCTTTCCCTTCTTCTTTGTGAACTTTTATGTTACGACAGTTATTACATTTGATGGAGTCACTGAGTTCCCCATGTCTTTTCTTTTGTTGTGTAATTCTTTGTTTTGTTCAGCTTCATTATTTTACATTATTTTTTCTTTTATATCACTAATTTGTTTTTCTCCTTCTTCAAGCTTGTTTTTCATTGCATCAAGCTTAGTTCCAATCTCATATATTACAGTCTTCATCTCTGATTCTTTTTTTTTTTTTTTAACTCTTTTATCTCTTCGGTAAGGATTTCCCTGAAGTCTTCTATTTGTTTTTCAAGCCCAAGAAGTATCCTTATGATTGTGGCTTTTAATTCTCCATCAGGTGCTTTATTTCTGTTTCACTTAGATCTCTGGCAACAGATGTATTTTGTTCTTTTATTTGGGATGAATTCCTACATTTGGCATTTTGACTAAGTCTCTCTTTTAACAACTTCTATGTTTTGCAGTAAATGAAGTTACAAAGAAAAGATTTACTCCTTTTAGTAAATGAAAACTACTTTCTATGGAAACTATGACAGTTAAAATGAGAAAAACACAAGATTATCACAGAAGAGATTTATATTATTATTATGTAAGGACTGCATAGGTTATGGTGGAAACATTTAGGTTTGGAGAGATAAATATGCAATAAATATAGACAATACCCTTAATTGGAAATAAAATAAATAAAATTGGGATAAATTAACATACCAGTTGATGAACATAAATTTCCGATAATGGGGTCTCATTTATCAGTATTCAGTGGGAAGTAACGAAAGTGACATTACCTAATATAGTGAAATTTGTTAATTACTCAGTTGTCCTGGTAGTGTTAAGCCTCTTTGAAATTCAATTTGACAGAATATACAAAATGCCTATACCCTTTGACTCCTGGTAAATAGTACTTTGGAGAATTAAGCACATTTAAAAGAATATAAAAGTAATTCCTTGAATGATTTTTTATACTAATGGAAAATTGGAAGGGAATGCTTAAATCTATGGCAAGACAGTTAGGAGAATATCAGGTAGCTATTATAATGACTTCTGAACAGTGAAGAAATTTTTCTGCTATAATGGTCAAGCACAGTTATATGTAATATGATATATGTTTTCAAGTATGTAAAATTTAAGCATGCAAGGAAAGATTAGATGACAGATACAAAAACTTTTGGTATGTTGGGAGTTTTAGTGACTTTTTTACATTCTCCCCAGACTTTTAAGGGGTTATGGAGAGAATGAGAATGGCACAGACTTCTAAGAATAATGTTAGGAATGCTTAAGTATTCTGCCAATTAATGCTGATAACAATTTGTACTGGTCGTGTTCAGTGGATCGGGAACCACTTTAAGTGTTTTGCATGCATTCTCTCATTTAATGAAAAGTAAATTTTATTTAATGAAATATTTGAAAGCTGAAAAGAGAGAAATGTTAGGCAAGATAAACTTGTATTCAAATCATTCAAGGCCTGTAAGTGAAATATGTCAGTCAGAGAAAGATGAATATCATATGATTTCACCCATTTGTGGAATTCAAGAACAAAATAGATGAACATAGGGGAATGGAAGGAAAAATAAAATGAAAACAAAGAGGGGGACAAACCTTAAGAGACTCTTAGCTATAGGGAACAACATGAGGGTTGCTTGAGGGGAGGTAAGTCGGGAGATCGGATAACTTTGTGATGGCCCTTAAGGAGGGCATATGATATAGTGAGCACTGGGTGTTATATGCAACTGATGTATCACTAATTACCTCTGAAATTAAAAAGATACTACATGTTAATTAAATTGAATTAAAAACAAAAAACATATTTAGAAAAAAATCATTTAAGGCTGTAAGAGAAAAGCACATTTAGAATAGTATTATTCTATTACTCCATTGAGGGGGAAAACAAACACCTATTATAAACAGTGTAAAAATTGTAAGAAAATAAACCTTCTTTAGAGAACATATGCAGCAACCTCTTCAACCTCAGCTGCAGCAACTTCTTGCTAGACATGTTTTCAAAGGACAAGGGAAACAGGGAAGAATGAACTATTGGGATTTCATCAAAATCAAAAGCTTTTGCACAGCAAAGGTAACAGTCAAGAAAACCAAAAGACAATGGACAGAATGGGAAGAGATATTTGCAAATGACATATCAGATAAAGGGCTAGTATCCAGAATCTATAAAGAACTTAAACTCAACACCCAAAGAACAAATAATCCAATCAAGAAATGGGCAGAAGACATGAACAGACATTCTCCAAAGATGATGTCCAAATGGCCAGCAAACACATGCAAAAGTGTTCAACATCTCTTGGCATCAGGGAAATACATTGAAAATCACAATGAGGTACCACCTCACACCAGTCAGAATAGCTAAAAATTAAGTCAGGAAACGACAGATGTTGGTGAGGATGTAGAGAAAGGGGAACCTTCCTACATTGTTGTTGGGAATGCAAGCTGGTGCAGCAACAATATGGAGGTTCCTCAGAAAGTTGAAAATAGAGCTACCCTACAGCCCAGCAATTGCAGTATTGGGTATTTATCCCAAACATACAAATGTAGTGATCTGAGAGGTACCTGCACCCCAGTGTTTATAGCAGCAATGTCCACAATAGCCAAGCTATAGAAAGAGTCCATATGTCCATTGATGGATGAATGGATAAAGAAGATGTGTGTGTGTGTGTGTGTGTGTGTGTGTGTGTGTGTGTGTACAATGGAATATTACATAGTCCTCAAAAAGGGGAAATCTTGCCATTTCCATCAACATGGGTGGAACTAGAGGGTATTATGCTAAGTGAAATAAGTCAATCAGAGAAAGACAATTACTGTATGATCTTACTGATACGTGGAATTTAAGAAACAATGCAGAAGATTTTAGGGGAAGAGGGAAAAATGAAACAAGGAGAAACCAGAGAGGGAGACAAACTATAAGAGACTCTTAATCTCAGGAAACAAACTGAGAATTGCTGGAGGGGAGGTGGGTGGGGTTTTGGGTGGCTGATGGGACATTGGGGAAGTTATGTGTTGTGAGTGTTGTGTGTTGTGTAAGACTAATGAATCACAGACCTGTACCCCTGAAACAAATAATATATAATATATTAATAAAAACTTAAAAAAAGAGAAAGAAGATGAACCTTGAAGTAATACTAAGTAAAATAAAAGAACAACAGCATGTGTGTTCCTCCTTTAGTCTACACTTTGGGATGTGAACACTGCCATAAATCCAAATATATAACTAAGCTGGAAATTTGGCCATCTTTCTCAATCCCTTTCACTTTCTCATTCTCTCCTTCTAGTTCATTAACACATCCTGTTGATTCTACTGCTAAACTATTTCTTATCCTTTCCCCTGCAAATCCCACTGTCCATTTATTTGTTGTGACATATATAGGAGATACTCTGAATAATTACCATGGATACCCAAGAATAAAGAGCTAGAGCATTCTAAATAATGCTAGTGTTAAACAGGTGATTTTGACCATATCTGGAGTTTAGACTAATTACATTTCTCTGTATGTTTATATATGTATATATGGTCATATCAACATAGAGTATTTAAAATTAGACTGGTTTCATATCATTTATAGTAATTATTGACTATTAAAATGATGTCATCACAATACAACTAGTTAAAGTTCTGTTCCCATTGTTAGATTGTTGATTTGCTTTAGCATTTATCTTGCAAAGATTGCTGTGTTGCTTTACAAATCTTAAGGCAAAGTCTAGGGCTTGTCTTAATTACTGACTATGGAATCAATGAGGAGGTATTAGAACTTGAGGAAGAATTTTTAACTGAATGAAATATACATCAAAATCCTCCTTGGGAAGTTTTTTACTTTGTTGTTTCTCTTATACTTGAGTATAGAACTAAAGGTGATATATATGCCATATTCCTTCATCCTCCCCCATCAGTATGTTTTACCTATAAATGGCTATCTACAAAAATGTGTCTCCAGACCTATTTTAACAAAGAAAAAATGATAGGGATTTGAGTAAACATCCCCGTAGACACTGAGATTGAAAGGGTGCAACTTTTTTGTTGTTGTTGAAGCAGGAGGCTTGATTGCACTTGCATTGTTATGATGGGAGGGTTTTCTTTTTCTGTCCTCATTATAATTAATTCCTTTGTAGGTTTTATCCTTTGTGTTTTCTGTCTGTTCTTAGTGTTACTTATTTTATCCTTATCTCTTTTATGCTCACCTTTTCTTTATTCAAGCCTTATGCTTATGAATATGAGTGAATCTGACCAAAACAGATGTTTTTAAAATAACATTTAATATAGTTTAATAACAAAAATAATAATCTTTAATTTAGAAAATCTGGAAACACAGGAGATTTTCTTTTTTCTTTTTTATTTATTTTTTTAGAATTCATATGAGTTCATTTACTTATTTTATTATGATCATTTAGCCAACATATAGTACATCATTTGTTTTTGATGAAGTTTTAAAGAGGAAATATACATCTAAAATTTATTACTCCAGGATAATTACCACTAACATTGCCATAGATTACTGTTTAGATGTTTGATATGTTTTTACATAGTTGAAATCATACTGTACACAGACTTATGTATCTCATTGCACATGACATTGACTCATATTTCTACATCATGAAAATATTTAATGACTGTGTAATGTTCCGTTTAAATGGATGCCATAGTTTATTTCCCTGTTTCTCTACATTTGATATCTTAAAGTATTTATACACTTCTATATTAAAAAATGATTTCATGATCATCTTAGAGTATAAAGCTCAGTCTAAAATTCAGACTTTTTTCCTGTGATAGATTCCTAGAAGTAGCTTTACTAGGTTAAAGAGATTGTTTACCTTTTGAGGCTGTTAATTCTTCTTAGGAGATGGCTTTCCATAAAGATTATGCCAAGCCTGTCTGTTGCTATCAGCATTGTAAAAGGATTTGCATCTCACCAAATGGGCAGGGTTTTTTAGTTTCTTTAACTGTATTTTACATCAATGAATGCATGATTTCCTATATGGTTGTATGTAATACATTATCAAATTAATATACTAAAGAAAGTATGTTACTTTATATACAGATTTGAATCTTACACAACTTATTCTGAAGGCAGTATGTATATGGTATATTTTTACTATACTTGCAATCTTATTTTTGTGCTGGTTTATTACTCTGTGATATTGAACTACTAACTTTTTTTCCTAAATTCTACCTTTTTGTTTCCTTGACAACTGAGCCAGTACTTTGGAGAATAAGTGAACCTGGACTGCATTTTAGGACAATGAGAAATACCAATGTCATGAAAGAGTATAACTAACGTATAGGCTACTGGAGGAGATATCAGATGCCCTATGTTCCATTTCCAGCTTTATTTCTTTTTGTGTATCACGGCCGAATTTGATTAAAGAAGTTACCCAGTCTGTAAAATGGGGATGGTTGTTTAACCTTACAGGGATCCTGGAGGGATAAATGTATTATTTTTTCTGACACATTTTGCATCTTTCCAAAAAAGAAATTTAACATTAGAGACCCCAAACTAAAGTGATTCTAAATTTTAAAAGTAGAAATTAATTTTTATATTTTCAAACTTAATATATTCCAAATATAATTTATTAAATGAAAGCCTTTTGTTACTTACACAAAGTATAGATTGGCTATGGGGTTTCTCTAAATGCAGCAAAAAATGTCATTTACGATGAGTGATTTGCTTCTTTCTGCTTTATAACTTATATCACTTTAGGTGCATTCTTCATTTATCATATATTGCATTATAATGTGAGAAGTGAAATTAATTCTTAAATTCACCATAGGTTAACACAATGAGTCTGAAAATAGTATAAAAGTATTTTGCTTTACTAATTTGTAATATTTTCATTTAGTAATTGGACTATGAAATAGTGGCATGAAAAATAGTATCTTTTTATTAATTTTTTTTTATTTGACAGACAGAGATCACAAGTAGGCAGAAGGGCAGGCAGAGAGAGAGAGAGAGGAGGAAGCAGAATCCTTGCTGAGCAGAGAGCCTGATGGGGGGCTTGATCCCAGAACCCTGGGTCATGAGCTGAGCCAAAGGTAGAGGCTTTAACCTAGTGAGTCACCCAGGTGTCCCCAAAATAATATCTTTATTGTCATTCCTTGAATCATTGTTTTTTTCTGAATTTGAAAATTTTCTATATTCATCGATCTCACTTTTTTTACATTGAGAATGGACATTTTCAGGGCATCTGGGTGGCTCAATGGGTTAAGCTTCTGCCTTCTGCTCGGGTCATGATCTCAGGGTCCTGGGATTGAGCCTCACATCTGGCTCTTTGATTGGCAGGGAGCCTGCTTCTCCCCACCCCCTGCCTACTTGTGATCTCTCTCTGTCAAATAAATAAATAAAATTTTAAAAAAAAGAGAGAATGGACATTTTCTAAAAATACTGGTTGAGTAGAAGAGTGTGATAAATTTAAATAATCCTTTTCCCTCATTTAGAAATTTTCATTAAAAATTCTCATGGTAGAGAAAATGGTAATTAAGTCTGACTTTGAGCTCCTTGAGGATAGAGCCTGTGTCTTCCCATCTTTTTATACCCAGTGTCTAGCATACAATAGTTGCTTAGTAAATGTTTAATGAAGAAATTATGGTTGAAATAAAAAATAAAATCAATGCCATAAAGGTTGCTTCCTTGAAAAGTAAGGTACCTCAGGAGTTACAAAATTCTTTGAAACACTGTCTTAGGTAAAAATAGCATTTTGTGCATATACCACACTTTTCTGAGTACTCAATGCATTCATCACTCTGCAAAATTCATATTTCTGGGTTATTAACTATCATAGGTCCAGATATTTTAAGGCAGTTCTCTTTTGACCAATGAGAGCTCATGCTTTGCCTAAAGGTAAACAAGTAATCATTGTCTGGGATGCAAGTAGAAGTTCTGCCCTTTAATCTTTGTTTTTAGGGACAGCCAGTTTGATAGTGGGTCTGTAGCAACTTTTAGTATTCCAAGAGAAACTCCCTTTTTTGGAATGCTTTAGAATGCCAGTAATGGTTCAAAATGGTTTCAGTTTTTTGCCATATTTATTGGTAATAGAAGATACCATTTTGTTTGAATTGTCAGGAATTAGTTGTGAGGTTTATGTCAGTAAATTTACTGATGTATATGATATTTCTCATAAAAATGCTGCCCACATGGGATGCCTGGGTGGCTCCGTGGGTTAAAGCCTCTGCCTTTGGCTCAGGTCATGATCCTTCGGTCCTGGGATCAAGCCCACGTCAGGCTCTCTGCTCAGCAAGGGGCCTGCTTCCTCCTCTGTCTCTGCCTGCCTTTCTGCCTACTTGTGATCTCTGCCTGTCAAACAAACAAATAAATAAATTAAAAAAAAAAAAAAAAAGCTGCCCCCATGCAGATTTGTGTGCTTCCGTAAATGAAAAATGTATTGGAGCAAAGAAGCACCCCTGCCAACTGTAGGATTTTGTAAAATCCTGGTAATGTGAAGTGTATCACACATTGAACAATACACACACACATACACACACACACACGTATATGATTTTATTTATTTGACAGAGAGAAAGCACAAGCAGTGGGAGCAGGAGAGGGAGAAGTAGGCTCCCCATTGAGCAGGGAGCCCAATGCAGGACTCCATCCCAGTACCCTGGGATCATGACCTGAGCAGAAGGCCGACTCAACCATCTGAGCCATCCAGGTGCCCTGAACAATACATATATTCTTAAAGAATTACGTAATTCATTACACAAAAGTCACTGCCCTTGAGGAAGTTTGTTGAGTGAGGAAAACTTACAGTGGCTGGTGGATGAAGGAAAAAATTATGAGACTAATGATAGAGTAGTGAGTCATCTCGGGAGTAGGTAGTATCTTCACCTTTTAGTACCTATGCAAGGTTAGGGAATAAAGTAAAAAATCCACAGTTCTGATGAAACTCAGAGTCTAAATGGAATATCACTTTGAGGAGTGAATTAGGCTTTCAGAGAGTGTGTGCTTCTGTCCTCCCACCTTTTTATTTTGTCTTGATAGTGTCTGTTCAGTCTTTTTCAAAAGTCTTATGCAATTTCTTTATTCCTCATTTTATCCTAGAAATGTGGAATACTCAATCTACAGGTAACCTTAGAAATGGCCTTCTAGTCTAATAACCTCATTTTCATAGGAGGAAACAGATTAACCCAGAGAACCTGTGTTTGTTTCATGGGACAAAACAAATTATGATGGAGCAAGGCTTAACATCTAAGTACCATGATATCTGCCCCAGTGAGTTTCCCTCTTTAGCATACTGTGTGCTTAGTAGATTGTCAAATTTGTTGGCATAGAGTTGCTCATAGTATGTTCTTATAATAGTTTGTATTTCTTTGGTGTTAGTTGTGATCTCTCCTCTTTCATTCATGATTTTATTTATTTGGGTCCTTTCTCTTTTCTTTTTGAGAATTAGGGCCAGGGGTTTATCAATTTTATTAATTCTTTCAAAGAACCAGCTCCTAGTTTCGTTGATTTGTTCTATTGTTTTTTTGGTTTCTATTTCATTGATTTCTGCTCTGATCGTTATGATTTCTCTTCTCCTGCTGGGCTTAGGGGTTCTTTCTTGTTCTTTCTCCAGCTCCTTTAGGTGTAGGGTTAGGTTGTGTACCTGAGACCTTTCTTGTTTCTTGAGAAAGGCTTGTACCCCTATATATTTTCCTCTCAGGACTGCCTTTGTTGTGTCCCACAGATTTTGAACCGTTGTATTTTCATTATCATTTGTTTCCATGATTTTTTTCAATTCTTCTTTAATTTCCCAGTTGACCCATTCATTCTTTAGAAGGATGCTGTGTAGTCTCCATGTATTTGGGTTCTCTCCAAACTTCCTTTTGTGGTTGAGTTCTAGCTTCAGAGCATTGTGGTCTGAAAATATGCAGGGAATGATCCCAATCTTTTGATACCAGTTGGGTCCTGATTTAGGACCGAGGATGTGATCTATTCTGGAGAATGTTCCATGTGCACTAGTGAAGAATGTGTATTCTGCTGCTTTGGGATGAAAAGTTCTGAATATATCTGTGATGTCCATCTGGTCCAGTGTGTCGTTTAAGGCCTTTATTTCCTTGCTGATCTTTTGCTTGGATGATCTGTCCATTTCAGTGAGGGGAGTGTTAAAGTCCCCTACTATTATTGTATTGTTCTTGATGTGTTTCTTTGATTTTGTTATTAATTGGTTTATATAGTTGGCTGCTCCCATGTTGGGAGCATAGATATTTAAAATTGTTAGATCTTCTTGTTGGACAGACCCTTTGAGTATGATATAGTGTCCTTCCTCATCTCTTATTACAGTCTTTGGCTTAAAACCTATTTGATCTGATATAAGGATTGCCACTCCTGCTTTTTTCTGATGTCCATTAGCATGGTAAATTCCTTTCCACCCCCTCACTTTAAATCTGGAGGTGTCTTCGGGCTTAAAATGAGTTTCTTGTAGGCAACATATAGATGGGTTTTGTTTTTTTATCCATTCTGATACCCTGTGTCTTTTGACAGGGGCATTTAGCCCATTCACATTTAGGGTAACTATTGAGAGATATGAATTTAGTGCCATTGTATTGCCTGTAAGGTGACTGTTACTTTATATGGTCTGTTCCTTTCTGCTTTACCACTTGTAGGCTCTTTCTTTGCTTAGAGGACCCCTTTCAATATTTCCTGTAGAGCTGGTTTGTTGTTTGCAAATTCTGTCAGTTCTTGTTTGTCCTGGAAGCTTTTAATCTCTCCTTCTATTTTCAATGATAGCCTAGCTGGATATAGTATTCTTGGCTGCATGTTTTTCTATTTTAGTGCTCTGAAAATATCATGCCAGCTCTTTCTGGCCTGCCAGGTCTCTGTGGATAAGTCAGCTGCCAATCTAATATTTTTACCATTGTATGTTACAGACTTCTTTTCCCGGGCTGCTTTCAGGATTTTCTCTTTGTCACTGAGACTTGTATGTAAATTTTACTATTAGGTGACGGCGTGTGGGCCTATTCTTATTGATTTTCAGGTACATTCTCTGAACCTCCTGAATTTTGCTGCTTGTTTAGATCGTCATATTGGGGAAATTCTCCCCAATAATTCTCTCCAGTATAACTTCTGCTCCCCTCTCTCTTTCTTCTTCTTCTGGAATCCCAATTATTCTAATGTTGTTTCGTCTTATGGTGTCACTTATCTCTCGAATTCTCCCCTCGTGGTCCAGTAGCTGTTTGTCCCTCTTTTGCTCAGCTTCTTTCTTCTCTGTCATTTGGTCTTTTATATCACTAATTCTTTCTTCTGCCTCATTTATCCTAGCAGTGAGAGCCTCCATTTTTTATTGCACTTCATTAACAGCTTTTTTTATTTCAACTTGGTCAGATTTTAGTTCTTTTATTTCTCCAGAAAGGGATTTTATATCTCCCGAGAGGATTTCTCTAATATCTTCCATGCCTTTTTCGAGCCCGGCTAGAACCTTGAGAATTGTCATTCTGAACTCTAGATCTGACATATTACCAATGTCTGTATTCATTAATTCCCTCGCCTTTGGTACTGCTTCTTGTTCTTTTTTTTTGTGGTGAATTTTTCCGTCTTGTCATTTTATCCAGATAAGAGTATATGAAACAGCAAGTAAAATAATAAAAGCGTGGCAACAACCCCAGGAATATATGCTTTAACCAAATTAGAAGATATACCAAATCGTGAGGGGGGAGAAAGGGAATAAAAAGAGGTTCAAAATGGAGAAAGAAAAAAAAAAGAAAAAAAGGAAAAAAAAAAGAAAAGAATTTTAAAAGAAGAAAACTGAATAAAAAATATAAAAAAAGAAAATATATATATATTAGATAAACTAGTTAAAAAACGTTAAAAAAGAAAAGTGTAAAAGTTAAAAAAAAGAAAAATTTTACCCGAAGGCGAGAAAAAAAAAATTAAATTAACTGCAAGACTAAAAAAATCACAGGGAGAAAGCCATGAGTTCCGTGCTTTGCTTTCTCCTCCTCTGGAATTCTGCTGCTCTCCTTGGTATTGAAACTGCACTCCTTGGTAGGTGAACTTGGTCTCGGCTGGATTTCTTGTTGATCTTCTTGGGGAGGGGCCTGTTGTAGTGATTCTCAAGTGTCTTTGCCCCAGTCGGAATTGCACCGCCCTTACCATTGGCTGGGGTGAGTAATCTGCTCGGGCTTGCTTTCAGGAGCTTTTGTTCCCTGAGCGCTTTCTGTAGAGTTCCGGAGGACGGGAATACAAATGGCAGCCTCCTGGTCTCTGGCCCAGAGGAGCTACAGCCCGGGGCCCCAATCCTCAGTGCGCCCTCAGAGAACAGCGCCCAGTAACTCCCGTCTGCCTGACCTCCGGCCGCGCTCCAGCTCACCGAGCCTGCGACCGTAACACCGAGCTGTGATCTTACTGTCAGCTCTGTCTCTGTAGCCGGCTTTCCCGTTTCAGTACCTGCAAGCTCTGCGACACTCAGACACCCCCGATTCTCCTGTGACCCTGCGGGACCTGAGGCCACGCTGACCCCGCGTGGGCTTCGCCCCGGTTTAGCCTCTGGAGTGATGTCCCTCAGCGGAATAGACTTTTAAAAGTCCTGATTTTGTGCTCTATTGCTCCGCTGTTTGCCGGGATCCGGCCCCTCCCCCCGGGTCTATCTTCCCGTCGTTTTGTATTCACTTCTCCGCCAGTCCTACCTTTCAGAAAGTGGTTGTTTTTCTGTTTCCAGAATTGCTGTTCTTCTTCTCTTCGATCTGCCGATGGATTTGCAGGTGTTTGCAATTTTTCGATAAGCTATCTAGCTGATCTCCTGGTAGCTGAAGTAGTCTCAGCCTGCTACTTCTCCGCCATCTTGACTCCTCCCACCCTGTGTGCTTAGTATTATTGCTGTTGTGTTTTAACTGGCAAGCTAATCTAGCAAAATCTCTCACACTACCTTCTGCTCATCTAAAATGATATATGTGAAATGTTAACTGATGAGCATTCTAGACAGATCAAATGGACTGATTTATGGATCCCATTGTGATGAAAAATGAGGATTGATTTATAATTTTTTGTACAATTAGGAATCTAGAGATTTGTTTCCAGGACTTGCAGAGGGTATAGCCTTCTAAAACTAAGAGAATCTGACTGAAGGTGGTAAGTTTGTTCTCATTGTGTAAATTATCTCAGATAATCAACACATAAGTAAACAAATAATAAGAGACTCCAAAAGACTAAATCACTGTGAGGTGGGTTGTTGTAGAATGCTCTTTTAATTGTGAGCTGCATGTTATGGATGGTTAGAGAAGGCCTATGTGAGTAGGTGGTATTTGAATAATGGGAAGGAGCCAATCATGCATGAATTCAGGAAAAGAGCCCTTCTAAGAGCAGAGGTAAGAATACATGTGAAGGCCCTAATGCGGGAATGGGCTTGGGACATTTTAGTGAAAGATAACAGACCAGTGTGGTTGGTGAATAGTGAATAGGGATATGGGATGAAGTCAGATGAAGTTGTAAAAGTGGGAAGAAGAAAAATTACATAGGGCTTTGTAGTCCCCAGCAAAGAGTTCAAATAAACAAGAGTTTGGATCTCTTAGCTATGTGACCTCAAATAAATTTCTTAACTTTTTTGAGCTTCAGTTTTCTCATTTGTAATTTGATTATAACTGTTGCTTTGCACGGTTGTTTATAAGGGTCAAGGTAGTAAATGTAAAATGGCACATAGGACACTCAAGAAGTTGGATGTTAACCTGGAATTATTATGACATTGTTTGCCACCAATACTTAAAAATTAAAAAAAGGAAGTTGGATGTTGATGATAATAAGAGAGGTAATAAATATCCATTGTATGTCTGTGTGTCAGGCATAGTGCTGGACACTTTACACTTATTTATATTGAAATCCTTAAAAAAGTTTTCTAAGACATAATGAATATTAGAAAAATTGTTACTTGTACAGTTAAACAGTCCTAAGTAGCACATACTGTATTCAAAATCAAATCTCAGTGACTCCAACATTAGTTTCTTCCTACTATATAAAGTGAGTAAATGAGTTAAATTGTGTGAGCTGGTTTTGTACGTAAGTGCACTTTATGGCTCTACATGCTTTTGGAGATGAGATCAGTCTTTGTTATTGCATGAATATCTCTTTCCATGCAGAAACCTTACGCATGTTCACATTTTTCTCAATGCCTAGGATAAATGTCTTGTTCCTCCTAGAAACTCTTATTATATTTTTGACTGGGTAGATCTGCATAAAGACATTAATACTTGCCAATAATATGCCACTAGTTTCTACTAAACGTAAGGAATCTTAAGGCTTTTATTTTTGCAAGATCCCATATTTTTTCCTAAAGATACATATAGCGCCTTCTTCTTTTGAATGTGTTTTGCCCGTAATTGTACTAGTTGGAAATGTCAGAATAGTGCATTAATTTACTGAGCTCCAGATGGCTGATTTATTTTGTTGTTTTGCTTTATGTTGTTTAAAGGACAGTAGAATTGGCAACAGAACTATCTGACTGATGTCAGATTTGCATAGTATAAATTCTATTTGTGTAATAAACATATACTTAAGAACCCCACAAATTGTACCTTTTATTCATTGCAGTAAAAATCCCTCGCTGAATATATTTGATAAGGTCAAAGATTCATTTTGTGATGAGGTTTATTAAAAATTTATTGATTATCGTAGCTATTGAAGATATTTAACAGTGGCATTTTAGTTGGAGTAGGAATAGAAGGAAATGAAGTCTTATTAGAAATGTGTGTGTATTTGTTGAAGTACTAAATCATACTGATTTCCTCTATAAGAAATAGATGTTATGTTGAAGTAATAAAATGTCAAATGTGGACAATGAAGTAATGTTATTTTTTAGAATAATTATCTGGTGAAACAGGAATATGTTTTCATATGTTCAAATTCACAACTTAGGTCTTTAGAGGTAAGAATGCTACCGGCAAAAATGGGGGGTAATCTATGAAATTAATGCCATCACATTGGTTAAATTTATACTGCTGCTTCTATTGGCATAATCTCTGCTATATGATATATAGTCCTTATGAACCAGAACATTGTTTATACTTTTATTTAAAAAACCTTATGAATACTACATTCTCAAGTACTGGCTCAGTAATCTTACCAGGTTGTTCTTTCAAGTTAGGCTAGGGCTTTGGGCAAGAGGTATTTTGTGATATTCCTTGTATAGTATTTAAGAACTAGAATTAGTTTTCATGCAGCATAAATTAATTATCACAAAAAGATTGAATAGCGTATAAATCCATCACTACTGTGAAAAAAAATACAAACAGATGTTTGACTTGGTTAGATAAAATCAGTTTGTTGAAATGCAACCAAGAAAGGTCAACTTCCAGGCATTTTTAGAGTTTACATATGCTAACCTAAATAAGACATTCCTCTTTTAAGGAAGAGGAAGTCCCATTTAGTAGGATAGAAGACTATCTTACTAAAATACTATTATACTTACTAAAATACTGTTTGATCCCAAAGATGTCCATTTATTTAAATAAACTGAACATTTATGGAATACCTGATTTTATTGTAAAAAGCTTGTCACTGTTAATGTCGTGATAATTTTTTAGAGGTCAGATCCATAAAGGGGAAATTGAGTGTTCAGTTTCATATAAACAAATTAAACTGTCCTCTCCCTTTCACTGTTGGCTATTTATAAAATATTCTCTTTTGTACTTCCTGCTGTCTGCTGTTAAATATAAGCACTTCTCAGATTTTCTTACTTTGCCTTATTTTCTCACTTTTTAAAATCTCTATGGATATTTTGAACTCAACTTTACCAATACTGATTTGGAGGCAGAGTTGATTAATGGTTAAACTCACAGGTCTCAGTGTTAGACAGTCTTGGGATCAAATTCAGATTCTACCACTTAACTAGTAATGTGGCTTTGTCCGAGTTTTCTCACCCTCAGTTTCCTGATGAGTAAAAATGAAGATATCAGGATCAGGTAACTCAAGATGGATTGCTTAAACCTGGTAAGTTTTTCCATCTTATCTAGCCCAGCATTCCCATTCATTCACTTACCAAGTTAAAATAAGTTTATGTTCTAAATGACTATCTAATCCAGTTTTGTCTTTCTAACTGCAGTGTTCAGAGCACATCATCATATTCTTACCTGATGATTTTAAAAGACGCAAAACCAATCTGCTTCCATTCTCTCCCCTAGCTGCTTTTCTATATACCTCCTTGTCCAACCCCTCATTTTTAATATGGATCTATTTGTCATTCCATAGGCTAAATCTTTCCAGTGCTTTCTACTTACCAAAAAACAAAATCCCAAAACAAATAAACAAAAAACATACATACAGGCTAATATCCCTCATGAACATAGATGCAAAGATTCTCAATAAAATACTAGAAAACCCAATTCAACAGTACATTATTTATTTGACGGACAGAGATTACAAGTAGGCAGAGAGGCAGGCTGAGAGAGAGGAAGGGAAAAAGGCTCCCCACTGCGCAGAGAGCCCGATGCGGGGCCCGATCCCAGGACCCTGAGTCGAAGGCAGAGGCTTTTAACCCATTGAGTCACCCAGGCACCCCTCAACAGTACATTAAAAAACTCATTAGTCAAGTGGAATTTATTACCAGGGTGGAAGGGTGGTTCAGTATTCAAGTCAATCAGTATGATGTATCACATCAATAAGGGAAAAGCTAAGAACCATATGATCATTCAACAGATGCAGAAAAATATTGGGCAAAGTACCACATCCATTTATGATAAAACCCCAACAGAGTAGGGTTAGAGGGAACAGACCTCAACAAAGTAAAGACTGTCTATGAAATTCCCATGGCAGACTTCATCCTTAATGGGGAAAAACCGAGAGCTTTTCTTCTAAGGTCAGGGACAAGATAGGGATGTCTGTTCTCAACAATTTTATTCAACATAGTACTGGAATTCTAGCCACAGCAGTCAGACAACAAAAAGAAAAGGCTCGCAGTTAGACAACAAAAAGAAAAGGCCCCCAAATAAGTAAGGAAGAAGTAAAATTTTTACTATTTCCAGTTGACAAGATTCTATATAGAAAACTCAAAAGACTATAGGACTGATCAACAAATTCAGAAATGTTGTAGGAAATGAAATCAATATGCAGAAATCCATTACATTTCTATATACTAATAATGAAGCAGCAGAAAGACAAATTAAGAAAATAATCCTGTTTATAATGGTACCTAAAATAACAAAATACCTAGGAATATATATGCACACACATTTATACATAATGAAATACTGCTCAGCCATAAAAAAAGAAGGAAATCTTGCTATTTGTAATGACCTGGATGGAGCTAGAGAATATAATGTTAAAGGATGGAACTAGAGAGTATAGTGCTAAACAAAATAAATGAAACAGAGAATGATGAATAACATGATTTCACTCATGGGGAATTTAAGAAACAAACAAGCAAAGGAAAAAAATGAGAGAGAGAGTGAGTAAGTCAGAGCAAGAAACAGACTTTTAATTTTAGAGAATAATCTGATGGTTACTAGAGGGGAAGGCAGGGTGAGGGGTTAGGTTATATATGTGTTGGAAATTAAAGAATGCACTTTTTGTGATGAATACAAGGTGATGTGTGGAATTATTGAATTACTGTATTATACATCTGAAACTAATATAACATGGTACATTAACTAACTGGAATTAAAATAAAAACTTAAAAAAAGAAAAACCTTCTCAAGGACCACAGTGTTGACTGAAAATGTTTTAATTGTTGTGTTTAATATGTGCCACCCGGAAATGAGGTATAGTCTATGCCAACAGCTCTTACACAACTTT
The DNA here is from genome assembly GCF_030435805.1 of Mustela lutreola. Taxonomy (NCBI): domain Eukaryota; kingdom Metazoa; phylum Chordata; class Mammalia; order Carnivora; family Mustelidae; genus Mustela; species Mustela lutreola. The sequence continues at coordinate 80,638,642 of NC_081308.1, forward strand.
TACAAGTATACACATTAAAGAAAAAAAAAATACAAAACCAAAAAAACCCCATAAAGTTTGTATTAAGCAATATATAATGTTTTGAAGAACGTAAATTACTCTTCACAATGTGAAGATACTACATTGCAGGCATATTGGAGTTCTCTCTCTCTCTCTCTATATATATATATATACACGCACATATATATATAGTCCTATAGAGGACTATAGGATGACCAGTCATTTTCTGTATTCCATCTGTCGTTAATTTTTGATTGGTACAGTATTCTGCAATGTCATTTGGTAGAATAATGAATTGTTTTCATATTAAGGCCATCTCTGTTTTCATTAACCTAAGATAGTTAAAGTCCTACTTCCCAGTAGCAATGTGATCATAAATGCAAACGTGAATACTGTGATTAGTTAAGAGGAATTGGTTATAATATGGATATCTCAATGATTCAGTTTATGTATAGGTTTATCACATCTTACAAAATGAAAAAAAAAAAAAAAAAAAAAGAAACTGTAGAATTTTACCTTACACAATTCAGAGGACCTTAAAATATGTTTGAGGATCCCAGTTTGAAAAACATTAACCTTGAGCTTCATGTTTACGTATTTGCTATAGTGGTAAATTCCCAAACATTGTACCTCAATAATAATTATAATTTCTGACTAAAAATCGTACCTGGCTTGGGACACCTGGGTGACACAGTTGGTTAAGTGTCTGACTATTGGTTTTAGCTCAGGTTGTGATCTCAGAGTGGTAAGATTGAGTCCCACATCAGGCTAAATGCTCAATGTGGGGTCTTCTTGAGAATCGCTTTTCCTCTGCCCCTCCTGCTTGTGCTTATTCTCTCTCTCTCTCAAATAAATAAGTCTTTAAAAAAACAAAACAAAACTTGTGGCGCCTGGGTGGCTCAGTGGATTAAAGCCTCTGCCTTTGGCTCAGGTCATGATCTTAGGGTCCTGGGATGGAGCCCCGCATTGGGCTCTCCGCTCAGCAGGGAGCCTGCTTCCCTTCCTCTCTCTTTCTGCCTGCCTCTCTGTCTACTTGTGATCTCTGTCAAATGGATAAGATCTTTGGGGAAAAAAAAAAAAAAAAAAAAACAAAAAAAAACTTACCTGACTTAAGTGCTTACCATTTAGAGCTTACCTGATCTTCCCCAAATATAATCACAGTATCTGTCTTTCAAAGTGCCATACCATCCCATATCTACTTCTTTCATGGTGCTCATCACATTATTCAATAACTACTTACTGCCCATTATTCCTTTCCTAGAGTAAGCTTTTTGATGACAGGATTATGTCTTGGTATATCTCTGTGCCCCAGTGCCTGTAACCTCATAGAACTTAATAAACATTGGGTGAGAATATTCTAATAAGAAAATGACACAAGAAGCACAGTAAGATTTTGTGATTACTGTGATTTTCACAGTACTATTTTGTGAAGAAAGTAAAAACCTGGCTAATGTGTGTGCAGAGAAAAGGGCAGTCAATTAAAATTTTATACTTTAAAAAAGAAAAGCTTTTGTCTTGATCTGTGAATGGTGGCATATTCTGAATCATAGATTCTAAAAGTGCAGGAAATTTGAGATAATCTGGCTCAGTGGGTTTAAAACTTTATTTTTAAAAAATTTTTTGTTTATTTAATAGGAGTGAGAGTGAGCAGGGGAAGGGGCAAAAGGGGAGGGAGAGAGACAAGCAGACTCTTTGATGAGTGAGCAGCCCAATGTAGAGCTCCATCTCATGACCATGATATCATGAACTGAGCCAAAATCAAGTTGCATAACTGACTGTGCCACACAGGTGCCCCATTTATTCCTTCAATCCATGAGCACACGGAGTGTTTTCCCATTTGTTTCCTGTTCAGTTTCTTTCATAAGTTTTCTCTAGTTTTCAGAGTACAATTCTTTTACCTCTTTGGTTAGGTTTATTCCTAGGTATCTTACGGTTTTTTGTGCAATTGAAAATGGGATCAATTCCTTGATTTCTCTTTGTGCTCCTTCATTATTGGTGTATAGAAATGTAACAGATTTGTGTATCCTGATTTTGTATCCTGGGGGTTTATTAGTTTTTACTAATTTTCTCGATGAATAAGCTCCTGGTTTCATTCATCTGTTTTACTGGGGTATTTTTGTGTTTTTTTGTTCATTTAAATATTATTTATTCTTGACTAATCTTTGTTATTTTCCTTGTTCTGCTGGCTTTAGGCTTCATTTTTTGTTCTTTTTCTAGTTCCTTTAGGTTTAAGTTTAGGTTGCATATACTACAATATATCTCTGTATTGGCTTTCTTTTTTATTTTTAAAGCTGTTCTCTGTTCCTCATGGATTTCGATGCCTTTTTCCTTCCCCTGATTAGGGAAGTTTCCAGCTATAATTTCCTTAAATAAACTTGCCCTCTTTTCCCTTTCCTTTGTGGGAACTCCTATGATAGGAATGTTATTATGCCTTATGGAGTCACTGAATTTCCCAAGTTTACATTCATGATCTGTTATCTTTTTTCCTCCTTCTTTTTGGCTTCATTATTTTTACATAATTTTATCTTGTATTTAATTTATTCATTCCTCTGCTTCTTTCATCCTTGTAGACATTACTTTCAGTTAGTTTCAAATCTCAGTTATTGCATTTTTCATTTCGGCTTGACTGGCTTCTAAGTTCTTTTATCTTTGCGTAAGGGAACATCTAGTGTCTTCTATGCTTTTCTCAAGCTAAGGTAGTGTCTTTTGATTGTTGCTTTAAATTTTGGTTCAGGTTTATTACTTAACGTCATTTTCACTTGATCCCTGGCCATGACCTTTTCTTGTTCTTTCTTTGTGGAAGAGGTCCTTTGTCTTGGCATTTTGTCTAGGTCTCTGTCTTCTGTGTTCAGAAAGCCTGTTAATGTTTCCTGCTCCTGCGAATAATGGCTTTATAAAGAAGAGGTCTAGGGTCGGGCTTTTCAGGAAGCGGCTCTGGTATATGCTGTATACATTCTGCTGCTGGTGTTTTGGGTGCTGTTCCCCTCAGATCAATCCTCTGCAGAATTTCTCCTTTCCTACAGTGGGGAGAATTTGGACTTTGGACAGAGTGTGGTGAGTTTTAACTAGGTGTGCCCTGGTATACTTGTTAAAAGAGACCTGATGCTATTTCCACTACAGCAGAAGCTTTGCAGAGCTCTCTGGTCTGCAGGTGTGATGACTACAGTGGTTTAGTGCTGGACTCCTAGGGAAAGGACCCGCTGTACTGGTTCTTATATACTCTTGTCTGAGGAAAGCAGTACTAGCAGTGAGAAGGTTGGTGGGATTTGGTGTAAGAGGTTTAAGCCACCATTTTTGGTGCTGTGCTGCTCCTCAAGTTAGTTTATGTGAGTGGCGTGGGAGAGAAATGCCTCTAGCCAGCTCCCTTGTCTCTGGAGAGGGGTGTTCTCAGAGGGCGCTGTTGGCAGAGCCCTCCCAGAGGACTGAATCATCTCCCCTCCTGTGTCCCAGGCATTCCTTAGATCTCTGCCTTCACCGTTTCTATTGCCTGGGGCATCTGCCTGCCCTGTACCCCAGGCAGTACAGCTGAGTTTTAGAACTCAAAATTTTAGGGACCTGATGTGATGAGGACCCATGCTGGTTCTCTGTGGGAGGGTCTCACCTTGTTGGGATTAATACAGTTTTGTCCTAAAAAGGATGTCGTAACAATGCGTAGGGTCCTGGAGTTTGGACTGAAAATAGCAGTGAGCCTATGTCCAGATTAGCTACCCTTATTATGTGTCTCTGTGCCTGTCATGAGGGGTGGGTGAGGAAAGTGTTGCCTGCCAGTGGTTTTGTCTGCCGTGAGGCAATGCCACCTCTTCCAGATGTGCTCTAAGTAGGAGGAACCATCTTTCCCAGTCCATCCCATGAGATCCTTAGGTTGTGCTGTCTGCCCCTGCCTTGTCTGCCATCCTTTTCCACAGGATCATTGCTTTGCCCTCTGGACTCTACAGTAGCCACACCTGGGACCTCTAAAACTCCAGTCTTTGATTTCCCTTTCATTGTAAAAAACTCTTGGAAATCAGCCTTTATTGTTTGCTCAGCAGTGTCACTGGGGATGGGTTTTCCCCTCTGGGGATGTGCATATTTCTCTGTGCTCCACTCTCTGTTGCCCTTCTCTGTGAGCAGGGCTCCCTTCCCTCCACAGCATCTATGATCTGATCTGTTTCTCCCCCAAAACACATCTCTGTACCTCCTAACTTCCACAATGTGGCATCTTGTCTCCCTCTAGTTGTGCAGCTTGTTGTTAGTCATCAGATCAATTTCTTGGGTTGTCAGAATGATTTGATAATTAGGTGTGTTTGAGGGATGAGGGAAGCATAGGGTCCTCCTATTGCTCTGCCATGTTAGGTTCCCCCCCTGCTCCTCACCAGAATCATGTTTTTAAGTGTAAAACATAAAATGGATAGGATTACAAAGGAAACTAACTATATTTAAATATACTTACCGAATTATTGTTTTCAAAGTAAAATAAGAGGAATAGATGTGTACTTATATTTACACAAAAACTTGTGCACAGATGTGCATAGATGTTTTATTTATAATAGAATAAAATTGGTAACAACCCACATATTTTAGTGGGTGATTGGCAAAATAACCGTAGTGTATCCTTTCTATGTAAAACTACTCAGCAATAAACTAGAACAAGTGATTGATATGTGCAGTAACTTGTATGAATCTCCAGGTTATTCTGCTAAGTGGACAAAGCCCATGTGTACCAAAAGGTTACTAATGTAAGATTTTCTCTTGAAAAAGCGGAATTATAGAAATGGAAAATAGATTGTTGGTTGCCAGGGATGGAGGGTTCTGGGATGGATTTGAATGTAGTTATCAAAGGGCAAAATGTGGAATTTTTGTGGTGATGGAAGTATTCTGTGTGTTGATTTTGGTGGTTGGTTACCTAATGTACACATGAGCAGACTGCATTGAACTAATACACATATGCACACACATACACACAGACAGAAATGCAAGGGAAACTAGGGAACACTGAATAAGATAGGTGGGATTTCTCATTATCATTATCCTGATGGTGAGAGATATTGTTATATAATTGTGCAGGATATTTCCACTGGGGGAAACATAATTTCTATGCATTTTTCTTTAATTTACATGGTTATTTATAATTACCTCAAAATAGAAAGTATAACTTAAAAATGAAGACATAGCAATATGCTTCTTTACAATATTTATTAAATAACAAGTGTTAGCTTGTATAATTAGGGTAATTCTGAAGAAATAGTGAGCATAATTGGTATTTTGAGATAGTGTTACAAATGTGGTATGTGTGGTACAATAATAAATAACTGAGACTTCTTTTAGTCATACTGATAAGATGTAGGTGTTCGTTAATGTGGTCTGTCCTACATTCATAGTTGAAGATGATGCCAGCTTCAACTAAGTGGGTATTGAAAATACAGATGTTATTTCTTCCCTTCTACATTTACATACTCCATGAATTGGGACCCAGTGTTAGGAACTCCTGGGTTACTTTAAATATGTTTACATTTTGTTATCTGATATATCTCAAGGACCTTTGTCAAATAAAAGGTAAGTATAATGCTTAAGCTTTCTTTTATCAAATACTGTGATTGGTTATAAGGGTTTATAAAAATTGTTAGTAGCTACACTTTTTAGTTTTAAGGATTTACTTGGTGTGACTCACCCATATGCCCAGTGTTCACTCTAATTGCGAAATACTTGTTTTAAAAGAAAACACGAGTAGATTTTAAGTATGGAATACATCATACACTTATTTTGTTTCATATGAAAGAGAAGCATGGCAGATTTATTATCATACAGATTTACTAATTTTGAATATTTCTAAATATTTTAATTAGGCTTCACTAGCAAATTATTTAATAGTGGTTCATCTTTTCCTTGTTTTCTTCTCTGAAACTATACAGATCAAATAAGGTGGCTTTTTGGTAAGAAGTGCAGTTCAGTGTTTTGAGATCAACATTTTACTTATTAAAATGTCATCCTTTCTGAGTGCCTGTGTGGCTCAGCCATTTAAATGTCTGCCTTTAGCTTAGGTTGTGATCCCAGGGTCCTGGGATCAAGCCCCACCTCAGGCTCCCTACTCAGATGGGAGTGTGCTTGTCCTTCTGCTACTCCCCTTACTCTTGTATATGCTTTCTTGTTTCTCTCTCTCTCTCTCTCTCTCTCTCTCTCATTTTCTCAAACAAATGTTTAAAAACATAAAATATCACCCCTTTGTCCCAGTTAATGTAAAAAATTAAAATTTACTGTGTATTTGAACAATTATTTGATGTTATTATGAAATATTTTCCTCCACAGTCTACAAATTATGTGTTTCACAACAGAAGAAGTAACAATAGGGCTACAGAATTTAAATATATTATTAGAGGTTCTGTTTACTTGACATTTCTACATGATTTCTCACTGAAAGCCCTATACTTTATACATTGCAGTTAGTCACATTTATATGAACTTAGATCCTTTTGGGACAAATAATATGTATAAATTTGAAGAATGATGCTTTTCATTATTTTAACATAAGTTTATTCAAACAATCATAATAGACGCAAAAAATTTGTATTATACAGTGACAATATATAGATTTTTACTTTGATGAATGTAAAAACGATTGATTTATGTTAGTTTGGTAGGGCTGCTGTAACAAATACCACAGATTGGGTGACCTAAACAAGAAGTATTCATTTTCTTACAATTGTAGAGGCCAGAGATCAAAGATCAAGGTGTCCATAGGGTTTATTTCTTCAAAGACCTCCTTACTTGACTTATAGATGGCCATATTCTTCCAGTGCCTTCACCTTAATGGTTTTATCGTATTGGTTTAAAAAGAACTTTCTTTTCCCTGTCATAGAATTTCAAAATTTGTTCTCTTATTTCACCCTTTTAAAAGGTCTTAATTAAAAACATCGTGTCCCGCAATGGAAAATGACAATATGAAGTTACACCATGATAGTAATTTTCTGAATAGGTTTTTATCTTATAGATCCCAAATTGATAATATGCACTATCTTTTATGCTGAATTTTTCAAACAATTTCAAGAAGTTTTACTGTAAATTTTAAATCAAATTATTTGAAATATTGTAATCTATTTCTTTAAAATAACATTTTTTTGATAAATGAATTATGTAACTCAATCTCCCTTTATGAAATAAATTTTTTAATAGATGTCATTTAAGATATTAATTTGGTAATACATTTGAATATAAGAAAAAAGACTCATTCTTATACAAACATATGTAAGTATATAGATAGAAAAATTTAGCTGAAATGTGTTTCATATATAACTGAAGAGGAGCCAAGCAAATTTTTAGCAATATATTGAGTTGTGTAGCTCACCAAATACATCATTATTAGAATGAACAGGTTGATTGACTTGAACCAGGCTCTTGTTTTGTTTCCTTTTCCTACTGAAACTCAAGGAACAGATGATGAGGAAAATTGTTTTTTTTTTAATTTTTTTTAATGCTTTTAATGTTATAGGAGTCTCTCAAAACAATACTGTGAACCATTGTAGATATAATTCCAAATTTGTTAAATGTATAACATTTTCTTTTCAGAGAACTGCAATGATAGATAAGAAACTCAGTGTGAATAATGTAGCCATAGAAAACTGACTACATTATGGGTTTACATTATGTTTTACAAATCATGGTTAGTAACAGTAACAATATTTTTGTTTTCTTGGCAATATTACTGTCTTTCCTATTTGAAGGTCATACCTTACTAAGGAGGAGTCATACCTTACTAATAGGAGTCATACCTTACTAAGAGTAATTGCTATTTGTGTGCATGCTGTAGTTGAAAATACTCATGTACAAATCAGTAGTTCTTCCCAGCGTTTATAGTAAGATACCTTTACAACTTAGAAGTAGAAGTTTTAACTCAGATTACAAGTAAATGTATATTTACATTGAAGAATGACAGATTATGCTCAGACTAAATCAATCAAAATTCAGAAGTGGTGGTAAAGTCTTGTAAGGGGAGCTTGGGAAGGTGGCAGAGTAGGAAGACTTTGAGCTCATCATATCCCATGTTTTTAAGTAGATATTGTCCACATCCAAATTAACAAACCAATGCATGTAATCCAAATACTGGCAGAAGGAACTCCACAACTTAATATGGACAAGAAGCTGCATCTGAAAGGTTAGGAAGCTCAGAAAGGGGGAGGGAGGCTGCCCACAGGAGGGGCAGAGCTGTATGGAGAGAGGGGAGAGAAACAGGTCTTCAGTCCAGGAAACTCACTCAGGGTCTTCCCTAATCACCATGACATTTGGCTTTAAAAACCAGAAGGGCTGAAGTCTAAGAGTTTATAAAACCAGTCCTACTAGAAGCTTTTAATGTTGGGGACTGAGCACTGAGTGATCCCTGAGGGGGAGTGACAGCTAGGTTGTGACCCTTAAAGAGACAGAAACCTGCATAGAGGCAACATAAAATTACCAGTTGCCACAAGCTGGGGTCAAATGGAAGACAAATCTGTTCATACTGACTTCAAAGTATATTGCTGGACTTCTCCAAAAATAAAAACAAAAATAAGGCAGGTGCCATTTTCCTCCTGCTCTCTCCAGCATGAACACAGCACAACTTGCTATCTATTCCCTAGCAGTGTACGAAGCCCAGAAGTTCTCCTGAAGGACTAGCCCATTCTAAGCCTGCTAGCAAATTTTGTTAAACAGGCCCATGTTCCCCAGTCAGTGACCAGGCACTAGTGCACATCTGCCACAGTGTGTGCTGTACACATCCCCATGGTGCCCAGCCATGCGCTATAATGTGCTACACATAACTATATGCCCCCAGCCATGTTTGTGCTGCATAAGGGAGCTGTAATGTATGGTGCCGAGCTACCTGTGACCTGCAGGCATAGTGCCCTGCACTCAGCTTTGCATACCCACCTACTGTTGTGCCCAATGCCCATCTGCCAGGGGCACAGCTGCTCTTGTGTATGCTGCACAGAGCTACCATGCTGGGCCTAAGTGCCAGATGGTGCCTTTTGTGCACCCCCAGGCACCTTCACATGCCAGACCCAGCTGTACCCTGCTCTGCATCCCTGGTAGCTCCGGCATGCAGTTCCCATTTACCACAGTGTATTGAGAGATCCATTATTGGACAGTGATTCAACACAAAGTTTGCTGTTACTGCCATCCCTCTCTCTAATTCCCTGACAGGTACGCCCCCACAGAGCTGGCCTTCATTAGTCCCACTAACACCACAGGGAACAAGCAGTGCCCACAAAAGGGCAGATCACTGCACCAAAAGAAAAAGTGACTCAGACATCAGGGCAGGGCATAAGCAACATACACAGGACACTTTCCTGAAGTGCCAGATTCTGGTGAACAGGGGACACTGCACTGCATCTCACCCAAGGACCTTCTCTTTCTAAAGTCACTACTTTCAAGAGCAGAAGACACAACTAACTTTCTTAACACATGGAAACAGTCACAGAGAAGCAGAAAAAATGGAGATAGAGAAATTCATCCCAAACGAAAACTAGGGCAAGGCCTTGGCCTGAAAGCTAAGTGAAACAGATAAAAGTAAGATGCCTGATAGAGAATTTACAGTGAAGATCATAAGGATACTGGACTTGAGAAAGGAGTGGAAGACGTAAGTGACACCTTTAACAAAGAGATAAGAAGTTACATAGTAGAGGTAAAGGGCACAATAAATGAAATGAGAAACATGCTTGATGTAATGAATGGTAGGATGAAAGAAGGAGAGGAAGGAATTAGTGACCTGGAAGACAGAGAAACTGAAAGTGATCATGCTGAAAAAAGAGAAATGAGTTATTCAAAATGAGAATAAACTTAGGGGACTCTGACTCCATCAAGTGTAGTAACATTTGTATTATAGGAGTCCATAGAAGAGAGAGAAAAGGGGGAAGAAAAATTATTTGAAAGGAAATAATAGCTGACAACTTTGATATTCTGGGGAATGAAACCGATAACCAGATCTAGGAGCTACAAAGAACCCCCAACAAAATCTACAAAAGTAGACTCACACTAAGAAATATTATAATTAAATTGGTAAAATATCATGATCACAACTCTTAAAAGCAGCAAGATGAAAGAATTTAGTAATTTCCAAGGGAAAACTCAGAAGACTAGCAGGAGCTTTTTCAACATTAGAAGTCCAAAGGAAGTGGCATGATATATTAAAAGTGCTGAATGGGAAAAATCTGCAGATAAGAGCACTTGGTCCAGCAAGGCTAGCTTTGAGAATAGAAGGAGAGATAGAGTTTCCCAGAGAAACAAAAACTAAAGGAGTTAATGACTACTCAACCATGTCTGCAAGAAATATTAAAAGGGACACTTTGAATGGAATGGAGATACCAAAGGTGACAGTATAGGGGTATGAAACACAAAAAGCAGAAAAAAATGAATATTATTTAAAAAAATCAGTCAAGGAACTAACAAAAAAAAAAGATGTAAAAATATAATAACATACACCTAGAACATGGGGATTATAAGAGAAAAAAAAAGGTTCAAACTTAAATGACTATCAACTTAGTATAGATGGGTATATACAGAGGAGGTTTTATACAAACCTAAGAGTAACTGTATATCAAAAGCCACTAACAAATATAATAAGAACAAAGAGGAAATTGAAATCTATCACCAAAGAAAATCAACAAAACATGAAAGAAAGAGCGATCAGACAGAATCTTTCAGAAATAACCCCCAAACAAGTAATAAAATGGCAATAAGTAAATATCAATAATTACTTTGAATGTGACTTCACTAAATATGCCAATCAAATGACATAGGGTGATAGAACGGATTAAAAAAAATAAGAACCATTTATATACTGCCTGTAAGAGACCCATTTTAGACCTAAAGGTACCTGCAGATTGAAAGTGAGAGATGGGGCGCCTGGGTGGCTCAGTGGGTTAAGCCGCTGCCTTCGGCTCAGGTCATGATCTCAGGTCCTGGGATCGAGTCCCACATCGGGCTCTCTGCTCGGCAGGGAGCCTGCTTCCTCCTCTCTCTCTGCCTGCCTCTCTGCCTACTTGTGATCTCTCTCTGTCAAATAAATAAATAAAATCTTTAAAAAAAAAAAAAAAAGAAAGTGAGAGATGGACAAACACCTATCATGCAAATGGATATTAAAGAAAGCCAGGCAATACTTATATCAGACAAAGTAGACTTTAAAATAAAGAGTGTAAGAAGAAACATAGACAATATGTAGTAACAAAGGGGACAATTCAACAAGAAGAAATAACTGTTACAAATATTTATGACCCAACATGGAGCACCCAAATACACAGTATTTTAAGTCCTAAGTCACAGCAGTCAGACAACAAAAAAGTAAAATGTATCCACATCAGTAAGGAAGAAGTAAAACTCTCGGTAAATATTTTATACACTGATGAAGCAGCATAAAGAGAAATTAACAAATAATGCTATTTATGCTTGCACGTGAAATAAGATTCCTAGGACTAAACCAAACCAAAGAGGTGAAGGGAGTAATATTTATTATTTCTTTCCCTCTGCTGGCTTTCAGCTTCATTTGTTGTTCTTTCTCTAGCTACTTTAGGTTTAAGGTGAGGTTGTTTGAGATTTTTCTTACTACTTCAGGTAGGGTTGTATTGCTATATACTTCCATCTTAGGACTGCTTTTGCTGTATCCCAAAAGTTTTGGACCATTGTGTGTTCATTTTCATGTATTTCCATGTATTTCTTATATTAAATATTTTACATTAAAGATTAGAACAGAAATAAATGATATATAAACTAAAAAACAAAACCAATAACAATAGAACAGGTCAATGAAAGAAGGAGTTGTTCTTTGAAAAAATTAATTAAATTGATAAACCCCTCCTCAAGCTTATCAAAAGGAAATGACCCCAATAAATAAAATCACAAAAGAGAGAGGAGAAATAGCAACCAATACCACAGAAACACAAACAATTATAAGGGGAAATATGAAAAATTCCATACCAACAAATTGGACAACATGGGAGAAATGGATTAATTCTAGAAACATACAAACTTCTGAAACTGAAGCAGAAAGTAATAGAACACTTGAACAGACCAATAACCAGCAAAGAAATTGAATCAGTAGTCAGATATTTTCCAAAAAATAAAAGTCCAGGGCCAGATGGCTTCACAGCCAAATTATACCCAACATGTAAAGAATAGTTGGAAGGAACGCTTCCAAATTCATTCTATGTCGCCAGCCTTACCCTAATACTAACAGCTGGTGGAGACGTCAATAAAAAGGAGAAACTACAGGCCAATATCCTGATGAACACAGATGAAAAGATTTTCAGTGAAATTCTCACAAACTAAATTCAACAGTACATTACAAAATCATTTACCATGATCAACTGGAATTTATTCTTGTTTTACTGGTTCAATCATTGCAAATCAATCAGCATGATATTCCACATTAATAAAAGAAAGGATAAGGACAGTATGATCACTTGAGTGATGCAATAAAAGGATTTGACAAAGTACAACATTCATTTATGATAAAAACCCTCAACAAGGTAGCTTTAGAGGGCATATACCTCAACACAATAAGGGCTATATATGAAAAACCCACAGTTAATATCATTCTCAATGGGAAAAAACTGAGTGCTTTTCTTCTATGATCAGAAACAAGACAGGGATGTCCACTCTCACCACTGCTACTTAACATAGTACTGGAACTCCTAGCCTCAGCAATCAGAAAAGAAAAAGAAATAAACGCACTTGAATCATCAAAGAAGAAGTAAAACTTCACTCTTTATATATGACATGATACCATCTATAGAAAAATGTAAAGATATCACCAAACAACTGCTGGATCTGATACACCAATTCAGTTAAATCATTGGATACAAAATTAACATACAGAAATCTGTGGCATTATCATATTCCCATAATGGATCAGCAGAAGAAGAAAATAAGGAATTCATCTCCCTTCCAATTGCACCAAAGACAGTAAGATACCTAGTAATAAACTTACCCAAAACGTTAAATGATTTGTATTCTGAAAAGTATAAAACACTGATAAAAGTAAAAGATGAGGGCTACCTGAGTGGCGTAGTTGATTATGTGTCTTACTCTTTTTTTGAGTTCAGATTAGGTCATGATCTTAGGGTCGTGAGATTGAGCCCTGCAGCAGGCTCTGTGCTAGGCATGGAATCTGCTTATGATTCTCTCCCTCTTCCTATCCCTCCCCTGCTGCTCACTCTGTGTAAAAAAACAAAACAAAACCCAAAACCCAAACCCAAAACAAAACAAAATAAAAAAACAAAGAAATTGTCAGTTACACAAAGAAATGGAAGGACAGTCCATAGGGAGAACAAATAGTATTAAAATATTAAAGTGTTAAAATAAAGTATTACACCAAAGAACGTACATATTTACTGTAATCCCCATAAAAATACCAATAGCATTTTTCATAGTGCTAGAACAAAGAATTCTGAAATTTGCATGGAACCAAAAAGACCCTGCATGGTTAAAGCATGCTTCAGAGTCCAAAGTCATATTCCAAAATTGTAGTGATAAGAATAATATTATACTGTCATAAAAATAGGCACAATGATGAAACAGAACAGAAAACCTAGAAATGAACCGACAACTATATGGTCAGTTAATATTGGAGCAAGCAGGAAAGACTGTTCAATTGGAATAAGACAGTGTCTTTAAGAAATGGTGTTTAGGAAACTGGACAGCAAGTTGCAGAAGAATAAAACTGGACCACTTTTTTTTTTTTAAACTATGTTAGTCACCAAAGTATATCATTAGTTTTTGATGTAGTGCTCTGTGCAATACTTGCCCACCTTAATACCCATCAGTGGGCTAACCTCTTAATCCACCCCTTCCCCTCTAAAACCCTCAGTTTGTTTCTCAGAGTCCTTAGTCTCTCATGGATTGTCTCCCTTCCCTTCCCCCCCTTTATTTTTCCTTTCCTTCTCTAAATGTCCTACATGCTATTCCTTATGTTCCACAATTAAGTGAAACTGGACCACTTTCTTACACCATACACAAATACAAATTCAAAATGGATTAAAGCCCTAATTGTATGACCTGAAACCATCAAAATCCTAGAGAAGACGGGCAGTAAACACTTTGACATCGGCTGTAGCAACTTCTTTCTAGAGCTCCTGTGGCAAGGGAAAGAAAAGCAAAAATAAACTTCTGGGACTACATCAAAATAAAAAACTTCTGCATAGCAAAGGAAATAATAAAAAATAAAATACAACCTATTGAATGTGAGAAGGAATCTACAAATGGCATATCTGATAAAGGGTTAGTATGTAAAACCATAAAGAACTTATAAACACCCAAAAAACAAATAGTCCAGTTTAAAAAATCTTAGAAGACATGAATAGGCATTTTTACAAAGAAGACATACAGATGGCCAGCAGATCTATGAAATGATGCTCAACATCATTGATCATTAGGGAAATGCAAATCAAAACTGCAATGAGATATCATTTCATGCTTCTGTGGATGGCTACAATCAACATCCAAAGAAATAACAGGTATTGGCAGGATGTGGAAAAAGCGGAACTGTCTTATACTGTTGGTGGGAATGCAAACTGGTGTAAGGGCTTTGGAAAACAGCATGGAATTTCATCCAAAATTTAAAAATAGGACTACTGTATGATTCAGTAACTACATTATTAGATATTTACCCAAAGAATTAAAAAATAACCACTTCAAATGTACACATGAACCTCTGTTTATAAGAACATTATATATAATAGCCAAATTATGAAAGTAGCCCTAGTATCCATCAACTGGAATGGTAAAAGATATGGTATATATAGTGAAAATCTACTCACGAAAACCAAATTGAGTTGCAATCTTACACCAGTTAGAATGGCAAAAATTGACAAGGCTAGAAACAGCAAATGTTGGAGAGGCTGTGGAGAAAGGGGAACTTACACTGTTGGTAGGAATGCAAGTTGGTATAGCTACTTTGGAAAACATTGTGTAGTTGCCTCAAAAAATTAAAAATAGAGGAGCTGGGTGGCTCAGTGGGTTAAGTCTCTGCCTTCGGCTTGGATCATGGTCTCAGGGTCCTGGGATCGAGCCCTGTGTTGGGCTCTTTGCTCAGCGGGGAGCCTGCTTTCCCTGTTCTCTCTGCCTGCCTCTCTGCCTACTTGTGATCTCTCTCTCTCTCAAATAAATAATAATCCTTTTTCTTTTTAAGATTTTATTTCTTTATTTGACAGACAGAGATCACAAGTAGGCAGAGAGGCAGGCAGAGAGAGAGGAGGAAGCAGGCTCCCCACTGAGCAGAGAGCCCGATGCAGGGCTCGATCCCAGGACCCTGACACCATGACCTGAGCCGAAGGCAGAGGCTTTAACCCACTGAGACACCCAGGTGCCCCAATAAATAAAAAAATCTTAAAAAAAAATAGAGCTAGCCTATGACCCGGCAATTGCACTAGTGGGTATTTACCCCAAACATACAGATGTAGTGAAAAGAAGGGCCACATGTACACCAATGTTCATAGCAGTAATGGCCATAATAGCCAAACCGTGGAAAGAGCCAAAATGCACTTCAGCAGGTGAATGGATATAGAAGATACGGTGCATATACACAATGGAATATTACTCAGCCATCAGAGAGGATAAATACCCAGCTTTTGCACCTGGAGGAGATTCTGCTGAGTGAAATAAGTCAAGCAGAGAAAGTCAATTATCATATGGTTTCACTTACTTGGGGAACATAAGGAATATCATGGAGGACATTAGGAGAAGGAATGGAAAATGAAGTGGGGGAAATCGGAGGGGGAGATGGACCATGAAAGACTATGGACTCTGAGAAACAAAGTGAGGGTTTTAGAGGGGGCTGTGGCATAGTTTAGCCTGGTGATGGGTATTAAGGAGGGTACATATTACATGGAGCACTGGGTGTGGTGCATAAACAGTGATTGTTGGAATTGTATTATGATAAGTGAAAAAAGTTCATCAGAGAAGGACAAATACCATATGATTTCACTTGTGGAATTTAAGAAACAAAACACACAAGTAATAGGGAAAAAATGAGAGAGACACAGATACAAATCAAGAAATGGACTTAAAAAAATATTTTATTTATTTATTTGACAGACAGTGATCACAAGTAGGCAGAGAGGCAGGCAGAGAGAGGAAGGGAAGCAGGCTCCCCACTAAGCAGAGATCCCTATGTAGGGCTCGATCCCAGGAGCCTGGGATCATGACCTGAGTCGAAGGCAGAGGCTTTAACCCACTGAGCCACCCAGGTGCCCCATGAAATGGACTTTTAATTATGGAGAAGAAAGAATGGTTGCTAGAGGGGAGGGTGGCGGGATAGATGAATTATATAGCTGGTGGGGATTAAAGAATGCACTATGTTGAGCCCCAGGTATTGTGTTGTGGTGAATTACCCTGTTGTACATCTGAAAGTAATACGACACTATATGTCTTCTAATTGGAATTAAAATAAAAATAAATAAATAGCAATATTAGAAGTAGTATCTCTGGGGCACCTGGGTGGCTAAGTGGGTTAAGGCCTCTGCCTCTGCCTTTGGCAGGAGTTGTCATCCTAGGGTCCTGGGATTGAGCCCCATGTTGGGTGCAGAGAGACTGTTCCACCTCTATCTCTGCCTGCCTCTCTGCCTACGTGTGATCTCTCTCTGTCAAATAAATAAATAAAACCTTTTTTAAAAAAAGTATCTCCATTGTAATCCTAAAGTGTTCTTTTTAGAATATCATTGATTTTGATATTAACATTTCATGTCAGAGTTAAGGGAATGTAATTATTAAACTGGCCCAAAGTATCTTTTGGTTTTTTGTGTGTATTATGTTAGAGTAACATAAGTACAGTCACATTGATCCTTATCTCTATCCTAATGATTTCTAAATTAAGGAATGCCTTCAAATTAGGAAAACTATTTGTTAACCTAGCTTTGGAATGGCATGATACATGCTAATTGCTAACTTTGTATGCATTATTTTTTAAAGATCAAATGAGCACAGTGGTAATTTTCATTAGTCTCATACAGATCAGCTAATTAAAATTTCCATTATTACCTTTCCATTATCTAGTAGTTTACTTTGTTCAGTATCAGAACAGGATGTTAATCATAAGTCATTCTTGTATTACAGTTCTATTAAGTATAGTGAGAATTTGTTTAATCTATTGCACTGTTTTGTTTCTTTGTGATTTCTTTAACATATTGCATTATATTGATTGTGCTGAAGATACTTTGGCATTTGTAGTACAGATTTCATAATTAAGTAGTTGGTGCTCTGATTTTTTATTCAGTATTGAGAGAAAGTGACATATGGTGGAAAAAGAAGTAACCTGAGGACCAGAATATTCGTGTTTTATTCTTGCAACCTCACTAATTAGGTGACCATGGACAGTGAGCATGGTTTTCTATTTTTGTAATGATATTATTAGATGAGCTCATACTTAATGGTCATCTCATCTTTTATATGCTATTATGTTTTCTTAATCTTCAAGTATGAACTTATGTTAAAACCCATGAAAGCTTGATAAAACGTATTTGTTTTAGAAGGCTATGTATTTCTTGTATTGCTCCATTAGGTTCCTTTCAGTCCTTATAAACACAGAGTATCTTAAATTACATAATTTAAATTTAAACCTGTTTCTAAGAGTTGGGGGAGGAGGGTGTCCTAAGGTATTGGGCTGTCACAGCTTTTCTATGAGGCACAAATACCTCAGCCATGACCATAACGAAGGGAACAAACATTTCTGAGCAGCTTACTTTGTCTATGAGACAACATATACAAAATGCCTGTTTTGACCACTTTATATGCATCCTCTCACTTAATCCTTAAAATAAACATGAGGGGTGAGTGTCTATTACCCAATATCATGAATGAGTAAACAGGTTTATAGAGATTAGTTGAATAGTCTGCTCAAAGTTTACCTAGATAAGTGAAGGTGTCACAATTAAGCCCAGTGACAGTTTGAGCTCTTCCTAGAATGCCGTACATGGTCTCAGTTTACCTAGTCTACACTAGCATTTCTGAATATATGGTAATGGAACATCTCAGTACTGTAATATTGTGAAGCAAATCGTTTAAACTAAGTTTTGAAGTTTCAGCTTGTTGAACTCATCAGACATTTACCCATTTGTTTACTCACCCATTTGTTTACTCACCATCCATCCATCCATCCATCCACAAATTAAAGAAAGATGTTTTGAGGAGCTCCTGGGTGGTTCAGTTGGTTAAGCTGAGGTGTTGATCTAAGGGTTTTGAGTTCAAGTCCCATGTTAAAGTGCCCAACATGTAGACTACTTAAAAAGCATTGTGTTAAGATCTGGGGACAAAATGGTGTACAGTGTTGGCAAGATTCCTGCCTCATAGAGTTTATGTTTTTATAGTGAAGACGCAGTAAACAAGTAGAGTACTGAATGATGTAAGGTTACACTGAGCTAATACTATGAATGAGATATAAAATGATGTGATGATGAATGTGGTAGTGAGAGCACTATTGGGTTGAGACTTAGATGATGAATTAGGGATGGAGATATTAGGAGTAAGAATCCTGCAGGCAGAGTAAACAGCAAATACAAAGGTCATTCTACAGTAATAAACTCATGTACAAGCCTCCAGGGAAGGATTGGTAGGGCCTCGTTATCCATTAATTATGAAAATGGGTTTGAGGGTCATATGAAAGTGGTTTGTGACTGCAGACTTGCACCATTTTATACTATAAATGTTTACTTCCTATCATTCTTTGTGGTTCTACAGCCCTAAGTGTTGGGTAAATAAGTTAAAGAAATGGGACACTGGGTAGCTCAGTCAGTAAAGCGTCTGCCTTTGGCTCAGGTAATGATCTCAGGGTCCTGGGATCAAGCCTCACATCAGGCTCCCTGCTCAGTGGGGAGCCTGCTTCTCTCTCTCATCCTCCCCCTGTGCCCTCCCTCTCTCCTCTCAAATAAATACATAAAATCTAAAAAAAAATAAGAAAAAAGGAATGTGGAAAAGATTTCATGGTGATACTTTGCTATCTATGTCGTGATTTATTCAGCAGAAGTCTTAAGCATCTGTATATCCTAACAAATAAAAATACCAAGTTAGTATGAATTATACAAAATAAGTGATCTAAAACTATGAAACTGTATTCCTTGTTCTGTAATTCTTATTGGCCAGATACAATAATAGCACACTTCCTTTGAGGCTCACTAAACCGAATCACTGTGTTAGATATCTCGCATAGAGTTCTGAATCTAGAAGGGTGATAGACATAAATAATGACCTTTGCCTCAGTGTCTTAAGTTTTATAATAGTTATAGTGCTACAGCACCAGAAGGGAATACAAGTTGCTGCAGGACTGTACCAGACTAAAGTGGTGCTTGGTTGGCTCAGTTGGTTAAGCATCTGCCTTTGGCTCAGGTTATGATCCCAGGGTTTTGGGATTGAGCCCCATGTATGACTCCATGCTCAACAGGCAGTCTACTTCTCCTCTGCCTTTCCCCCTGCTCATGCTGTCTTTCTCTCTGTCTCTCAAATAAATAAATAAAATCTTAAAAAAAGACTTTATCAGATACTTACTATTCAATGGAATTTTAAAAAATTCAGACATTAA
Source organism: Mustela lutreola (assembly GCF_030435805.1). Lineage (NCBI taxonomy): Eukaryota > Metazoa > Chordata > Mammalia > Carnivora > Mustelidae > Mustela > Mustela lutreola. The sequence goes on from NC_081308.1 coordinate 80,658,146, forward strand.
GAATGTCTATTTCTGCAGTGAGGAGGCATTCCTTTTTTTTTTTTTAAGATTTTATTTATTTATTTGACAGACAGAGATCACAAGTAGGCAGAGAAGCAGGCAGAGAGAGAGAGAGAGAGAGAGGAGGAAGCGGGTTCCCCACAGAGCAGAGAGCTGGATGTGGGGCTCCATCCCAGGACCCTGGGATCATGACCTGAGCTGAAGGCAGAGGCTTAACCCACTGAGCCACCCACGCGCCCCAGGAGGCATTCTTGATAAAAGCCAAACACCATGCAACCCTGTGGAATCCATTTCTCATTGTTAACACATTTTTAAAAAATTTTATATCCTCAAATGATATAACTTCTACCAAATTAGGGAAAAAACCAAACCAAACCAAATCACTTTCCTTATTCTAGCTTAGGTACTTAAAGAAACTTAAGTGTGATTAGTACAGACTTGAAATATTTGACTCAAACTAGAATTTTAATTCAGGGGAATACATTTGTAATATATATCTAGAATGATTATGTATATGATTCTGTATATCTAGAATGTGAAACTGAGTTATTAGTGCAATGAATGTGTTGATGGTGTTTTCCTTTCAGTCTTTTCTCCAAACTACTTATATAGTTACTATGGCAAGGTGATGAAGCTAAGGAGCTGTGTTGAGATAATGAGTTCTAGAATAACCCCATGTATATTGGAAATTAAGCTAAAAACTAGTCATTATCAGATAAATGCATTTGATGACTTTTTTTTCATTTTTTTTGAATTATTAATTTTTTATTTTTTATAAACATATATTATTATCCCCAGGGGTACAGGTCTGTGAATCACCAGGTTATTTGATGACTTTTTTAAATTAATATACAACATGGGAGTAACATAGGAACGAATAGTTGGGAAGTAGTGAATACTTTAGACTAATATGATTAACATGCTAAATGGAGACTGTACTGTTTTACATTTTAATAACTGTTTTCACTTGTTTTTTGAGTTAGGCTAATTCTCTGATACATTTCAGTAGTTTTTGGTTATCTGTAATGTTTTATATTAAAAATTCTTTACTGTATTTTACGGTATAGAACAGAAGCATATTAACTAGGAAATTTAATAAGACGATTTGTAAATGTTCATTCTGTGGGTTAATGTTAGTGCCTGGATTGTAAATTTAAGCATCCTTGTCAGTGACACTTAATCTCACGTCCATAGTCTTTTTAGACTATGAGTACTAGCAGTGTAATTTCTTTTTAAATGAGGATTAGGGTAGGGTTGAGATATGTATATAACTTGATTTTACCTCGTTATTTCTATGACCAAGAATTTTTAAGTGCATAGCACTACGCACATATTTTTCTATAATAAAATACTTGCATGGTCTGTGCATTATTTTATTTTAAAAGTTCTTTCAAAACCTGTTGTTTTTTTAAAATGTGATTTCTTTTTTTTTTATAGGGAGGGCTGAAAAACAGCAAACATGAATGTACCTTGTCTTCACAAGAATATGTTCATGAATTACGATCTGGTATTTCAGATGAGAAACTTCTTAACTGCCTTGAATCTCTGAGGGTTTCTTTAACCAGCAATCCTGTCAGGTAGGTGGGGTGGTTCTTAACATTTTGGTATAGATCATGCAATTTTACTGAATGTAGTTGTTGATGTACAATCAGTTACATCATTTTAACCTCAAGCTTTTCTGAACAGTCTGATGTCAGCTAATAAAACAGCAATGTCTGATTATTAAGTTGTAAACATTTGATAAAATACAGTTATCCTGATATCTTAATACTGGGCAATTTTAGGAATACAGGTATTACTTACATGTTTAATTCCTCTTTTATTATATAAAACATGGATCCAGAAGTTAAATATCCACATTTACTTGGTAGTTTGTGTGCAAAGGTAACAAGTATTATATTTATTTGTAAAACAAATTAAGTATATTGGCTCTGGTATTATCCATTTCTGACTGAAAAATAAATACAGTTCTTTTTCTATAAGTATTAGATCTACTATTCACATATTTTTGTAATTTGGCATACCAAAATTAAATTATTTTAACCAGTAAAAGAAATGAGAGAAAGTATTAATAAACTCAAAGCTCTACAAGTTTAGGTTATTTTCTAATATCAAAGTATTTTTAATGAAGTTCTTTGCCAGTGGTGGATTCCAACAATGATATTCTTTTTTTTAAAATTAAATTTATTTATTTTCAGCATAGCAGTATTCATTATTTTTTCACCACACCCAGTGCTCCATGCAATCCGTGCCCTCTATAATACCCACCACCTGGTACCCCAACCTCCCACCCCCCGCCACTTCAAACCCCTCAGATTGTTTTTCAGTGTCCATAGTCTCTCATGATTCACCTCCCCTTCCAATTTTCCCCAACTCCCTTCTCCTCTCTAACTTCCCATGTCTTCCATGCTATTTGATATGCTCCACAAATAAATGAAAGCATATGATAATTGACTCTCTCTGCTTGACTTATGTCACTTATGATATTCTTTATTAATCATAAACCTTTATATAATCATAAACCTTTAAATTATAACCCCAATAACATGTTTTATGAGGAAAAATGGCTTTTCAATGTAATATGAAAATATTCTGGGAGATATTCATATAAATTGCTATAGTAATTCACAAATTACTGCATAAAAGTGTACAGAAATGGTATTTTGATTTTATTCATGTTTTTCCTAATATCTAATGGAGACCACATTTTGTATTTCTCCGACCTATTGGTAGAGTCTTGAAAATAATTTAGAGCTCACTTGAATTGATGTAGGAATTGAAATATACCAGCTATTTCTTTTTACTGATAGTGTATTTGTCAGAATAACTGGAAAATTACAATTCTATAATAATAAAAAACAAAACTTAAAAAGGCAGGGGTAAGATGTGATTTACTTTTGAATATGATGACCATCTAGAATGCTTCTGGTTTTAATGATTGAACAAATGATTTAATGAATGTGAGTTCTTTGAGAACCATAACCATTTTTGTGCCCTGCCCCCACACACCTGCTACCTCTGCCATATAAACCTATAGCTCTTTACCATAGTGCACTTAGTGCTCTGAAAATTATGTGGGTGAATAAATGAATATTTAAGAAGTGACTATTGAAGAAGTTGTGGCAGTTATGAATGAAGGGGAGGGGTACCTAATAAAAATGCATTTTATACAGATGGCAAAAAAGGCTTGAAATAATACGTGGGGCCTTTAAAATATAGGCCAGCAACTACCATACAACTCCAAAGAATTATGGGACCTGGTGAGAAGTTGGTAGGTCCTCATTAGTTGGAGAGAACAGCATTTTGGTAGCTGATTGGCTCCATAGGTTGCTCGAGGCTGCTTGCATCACCACACATCGAACTTCTGGTGGTAGCTGTTTGAAGCAGTCAGAGCCCTCCTGAGGAACTCGCTGACTAAAGTGAAAACCTACCTCCTAATCTCTCTGAGCTCTTCTTAAGATGAGTAAGAATGGTTTCGTGAGCTATGGCAGCATCTCTGCTGTGGGTGAAACTTTTGGAAGCAATGACCAGCCATCTCAGGGTGGTGAAGCAATGACCAGCCATCTCAGGGTGGTGAAGCTCCTGCTACGAAAACTCGAAGATCCAGGATCCGAATTCAGGGTATTATACCTTGTCCTGTAAACCAGCTGCTTCACCTCCACCCTGGTTGACAGTGTTTTCAAGATAAGGGGAATTGAAGTTTCCCAGGTCTCTATTGTGGGGATAATCAGAAGGCCAGAGAGCTTCAAACTACATTCTTTACAGAATTGATGATATGAACACCAAGCCTATTGAGGTCCGCCAGTGGCTCGGAAGAAATAAAGCAAAACAGGGCATGTCGCTTCTTCTAGTGGAAGTTATGTCAAAGTGATTGGTATCCTCAGATGTTTTAAAGAAGTAAAGGGCCTTGAGGTATTGAATATCCGAGTCCTGGAGGACATGAATGAGTTCACCACACATATTCTGGAAACAGTCAATGCACATATGATGCTGGATAAAGCCCACAAAGTGGCCTCTGGACCCAGTGCGCCATCAAAAATAAATGAGGTCCAGAAGTATGGCGAGTACTACCACCTTGACTTCATCCACAAGGATGTTCTGCGTTTGATCCATGAATGTCCTCAAGGGGAAAGCAAAAGTGTACATGAGCTCCAGACCCAGCTTTATAGCCTGAGCGGCAGGGCCATCAAGCAGTCTCTTGAGTATCTGAATTGAGGGCTACATCTACCCCACTGTGGATGAAGAGCATTTTAAATCTGCTCATTAAAGTGATGAAAAGATTTTTCATTTTCCAAAGATCCTCGTCTCCTTCTGTGAATTTTAAACTGTTGACTTTTAGGAAGTAGATTTTTTTCAACAAAATATATCAACTGGCATACTTTTAGAACCTTACTGCTTTTCCAAATGCTTTGAACTTTTCTGTTTTTCTAACTGTTGGAAGCTCAGGTGGAGATGGCGATGGATAAATTGACTAGACTTTTTGTAGGATTTACAAGCAAGCAAGTGAAAATAGCCCTGGATGAATGAATTTGGGAGAGGAAATGACGGAAAATACCTGAAAATTATTATTTGTTATGTGGGAGTTTCTGTTTCTGACATATCCATATATTAGGAGAATACAGATGGAGTCAGGGAACCAGTTAAGAGATGAAAAAAAATTCTATTGTTTTTACACTAGGTTTATTTTTTGTGTTTGGATTTAACTTATAGTCCTGTTATCTCTTGCTAAATATAGTAATAGATTAGTTTGAAAGTGCTAAAGAGAGCAATTTATGAATTCAACTGCTCAGTTCAGTATTTATTGAGTGATTTGCTTTTATTACCATAGATTTGTTTAGAAGGTAAATGACTTGGCCAGTGCTCCCCTTCCTCTCCAGTCCTGCTTTGCATGTGAGCCAAACGTTAGAGGATAAGATACCAATCCTGGGGAAATACTATCTATTATTTTGGGCAGAGATTTTTAAACCTGAGGAAGCTGAAGAATAGAATTCACAATTGAATCCACGTAGGGTTGTTAATCTATGGCTCTTAGACATATGAAGTGTATGCATTTACATTGAAATTGATTCTAAATTGACTGAATAAATTTTTCAAATCAAAACTAATATTATTACTGCTGTCACAATTCTTAGTAATTATCATATTATTTTACCTCCTAAATGTAGGTTGTATTTTGAGTATAATTTGAGAAATATAAATTATTGTATTTTTCTCAATTTCTGTTTCGCTCTTACGGATCAGAAAATGTTACCACCTCAAGACAGTATGGTACTGGCACAAAAACAGACACATTGATCAATAGAACAGAATAGAAAACCCAGAAGTGGATCCACAGCTATATGGTCAATTTATCTACAATAAAGCAAGATAAAATATCCAATGGAAAAAAGTCTCTTCAACAAATGCTGTTGGGAAAACTGGACAGCAATATACAATAGAATGAAACTGGACCACTTTCTTTTACCATACAGAAAAATAAATTCAAAACGGATTAAAGATCTAAATGTGAGGCAGGAAACCATTAAAACCCTAAAGGACAACACATAACTTCTTTGACATCGGCTTTAGCTACTTCTTATTAGAGATGTCTCCTGAGGCAGGAGAAACAAAAACAAAAGTGAACTGTTGGGAATTCATCCAGATAAAAAGCTTTTGTACAACAGAGGAAACAACAAAACTAAAAAGAAACCTGTGGGGTGAGAAAAGTGAGAGACGGTATTTGCAAATTATGTACCTGATAAAGGGTTAGTATTTAAAATCTATAAAGAATTTATCAAACTCAACATCTGATAACCAAATAATCCAGTTAAAAAATCAGTGGAAGACATGATTAGATACTTTTCTAAAGTAGACATACAAATGGAGGACAGACACATGAAAAGATGCTCAACATCACACATCATCAGGGAAATATAAATCAAAACTATAATGAGATACCACCTCACACCTGTCAGAATGGCTAAATAACAACCCTGGAAACAACATGTCAGTGAGGATGCAAGGTAAGGGGAAATCTCTTGCAGTGTTGGTGGGAATTGCAAACTTGTACAGCCACTGTGGCAAACAGTGTGGAGGTTCCTCAAAAAGTTAAAAATGGAGCTACCCTATGATCCAGCAATTGCACTACTAGGTATTTACCCAAAGTATACAAACACAATAACTTGATGGGACACTTGCATCCCAATGTTTATATTGCATCATCAACAATAGCCAAATTATGGAAAGAGCCAAGTGTCTACCAACTAATAAATGGCAAAAGAAGGTGTGGTGTATGTGTGTGTATGTGTACACACACACACACACACAAACACACATAAACACATGCATATGTATATATAATGGATTATTCTTCAGCCGTAATGAACGGAATCTTGACATTGGAGTGACATGAATGGAGCTAGAAGTATTATATTAACTGAAATAAGTCAGTGAGAAAGACAAATACCATATTATATTTCACTCCTTTGTGGAAGTTAAGATAACATACACAGGGAGAACAAAAAGAGGCAAACCAAGAAATAGACTCTTTTTTTAAAAAAATTATTTTTTTTCAGTGTTCCAGAATTCATTGTTTATGCACCACACCCAATGCTCCATGCAGTACATGCCCTCCTTAATACCCACCATCAGGTTTCCCCAGACCCCTATCCCCTCCCTTCCAAAACCGTCAGTTTGTTTCTCAGAGTCCACAGTCTCTCATGGTTCGTCTTCCCCTCCAATTTCCCCCAACTCACTTCTCTTCTCCATCTCCAAATGTCCAGTTGCTGGGTCATAGGGTAGCTCTATTTTCAACTTTTTGCGGAACCTCCATGCTATTTTCCAGAGTGGTTGCACCAACATGCATTACCACCAACAGTGGAGGAGGGTTCCCCTTTCTCTGCATCCTCACCAGCATCTGTCATTTCCTGACTTGTTAATTTTAGCCATTCCGACTGGTGTGAAGTGGTAACTCATTGGGGTTTTGATTCATATTTCCCTGATGCCGAGTGATGTGGAGCACTTTTTCATGTGTCTGTTGGCCATCTGGATATCTTCTTTGCAGAAATGTCTGTTCATGTCTTCTGCCCATTTCTCGATTGGATTATTTGTTCTTTGGGTGTTGAGTTCGCTAAGCTCTTTATACATTTTGGATACTAGCCCTTTATCTGATACGTCATTTGCAAATATCTTCTCCCAATCTGTCAGTTGTCTTTTGGTTTTGTTAACGGTTTTCTTTGCTGTGCAGAAGGTTTTGATCTTGATGAAATCCCAATAGTTCATTTGTGCCCTTGCTTGCCTTGCCCTTGGCGATGTTCCTAGGAAGACGTTGCTGCGGCTGAGGTCGAAGAGGTTGCTGCCTGTGTTCTCCTCAAGGATTTTGATGGATTTCTTTCTCATATTGAGGTCCTTCATCCATTTTGAGTCTATTTTTGTGTGTGGTGTAAGGAAATTGTCTAGTTTCATTTTTATCCATGCGGCTGTCCAATTTTCCCAACACCGTTTGTTGAAGAGGCTTTCTTTTTACGATCGGACAGTCTTTCCTGCTTTGTCCAAGATTAGTTGACCATAGAGTTGAGGGTCTATTTCTGGACTCTATATTCTGTTCCATTGATCTATGTGTCTGTTTTTGTACCAGTACCATACTGTCTTGATGACGACAGCTTTGTAATAAAGCTTGAAGTCCAGAATTGTGATGCCACCACCTTTGGCTTTCTTTTTCAATATTCCTTTGGCTAATCGAGGTCTTTTCTGGTTTCATATAAATTTTAGGATTGTTTGTTCCATTTCTTTGGAAAAAAATGGATGGGATTTTGATAGGGATTGCATTAAATAAGTAGATTGCTTTAGGTAGCATAGACATTTTCACAATACTTGTTCTTCCAATACAGGAGCATGGATCATTTTTCCATTTCCGTCTTCCTCAATTTCTTTCCTGAGTACTTTATAGTTTTCTGAGTATAGATTCTGTGCCTCTTTGGTTAGGTTTATTCCTAGGTATCCTATAGTTTTGGGTGCAGTTGTAAATGGGATTGACTCCTTAATTTCTCTTTCTTCTGTCTTGTTGTAGGTGTAAATAAGTGTAATTGATTTTAAAATATTGAAGATAGCAGTTTCTAAATCTTTGGTATATATCTCCTTTTAAAACCTGATGTTTATTAGAATCTGGGCATTTGTGGGGCACCTGTGTGGCTCAGTGGCTTACGCTTCTTCCTTCAGCTCAGGTCTTGATCTCAGGGTCCTAGAATCGAGCCCACATCGGGCTCTCTGCTCAGTGGGGAGCCTGCTTCCCCCCCTCTCTCTGCCTGCCTCTCTGCCTACTTGTGATCTCTCTCTCTGTGTCATATAAATAAATAAAAGTTAAAAAAAAAAAGAATCTGGGCATTTGCTTTCGCATGACTGATTTCTTTCCTTAGCGTAGGTTTTTTTGTTTGTTTGTTTGTTGTTTTTTTCCCCAGGCCTCATGCCAGGTCTGGCTGGCCTTTATTTATTTATTAATTTTATTTTTTCAGTGTTCTGAGATTCATTGTTTATGCACTACATCCAGTGCTCCATGCAATACGTGCCCTCCCTAATACCAACCACCAGGTTCACTCATGCCCCTACCCATCTCCCCTCCAAATCCCTCTGTTTCTGAATCCATAGTCTCTTATGCTTCATCTCTCCCTCCAATTCCCCTCTTCATTTTTCCTTTCCTTCTCCTAATGTCCTCCATGTTATTCTTTATGCTCTGCAAGTAAGTGAAGCCATATAATTGACTTCTTCTGCTTGACTTATTTCACTCAGCATAATCTCCTCCATTCCCATCCAAGTTGATAGAAAAATTGGGTATTCATTCTTTCTGATGGAGGGGTAATAATCCATTGTATAAATGGACCATATCTTTTTTATTCATTCATCTGTTGAAGAGCATTTTTGGCTCTTTCCACAGTTTGGCAGTTGTGGCCATTTGCTGCTGTGAACATTGGGGCACATATGGCCCTTCTGCTTACTACATCTGTATTTTTTAGGTGAATACCCAGTAGTGCAATTGCCAGTCCATTGGGTAGCTCTATTTTTTTAATTTTCAAAGGAATCTCCACTCTGTTTTCCAATGGAATGCCCCAACTTGCATTCCCACCAATAGTGTAAGAGGGTTCCCCTTCCTCCACATCCTCTCCAACACTTGTTTCCTGTCCTGATAATTTTGGCCATTCCAATTTGTGTAAGTTTGTATCTCACTGAGGTTTTGATTTGAATCTCCCTGATGACTAATGATAATGAACATTTTTTTATGTGTCTATTAGCTATTTGTATGTTTTCTTTGTAGAAGTATCTGTTCATGTCTTCTGCCCATTTTTTGGCATGATTATTTGTTTCGTGTGTGTTGAGTTTGGAGTTCTTTATAGATCTTGGATGTCAGCCCTTTGTCTTTAGTGTCATTTGTGAATATCTTCTCCCATTCCGTGGGTTGCCTCTTTTTTTTTTTCTTGTTGTTGTTGTTGTTGTTGTTGACTGTTTCCTTTGCTGTGCAGAAGCTTTTGATCTTGATGAAGTCCCAAAAGTTCATTTTTGCTTGTGTTTCCTTTGCCTTTGGGGACATATCTTAAAAGAAGTTGCTGTGGCAAAATGTCGAAGAGGTTACTCTCTATGTTCTCCTCTAGCTTTTTGATAGATTCCAGCCTCACGTTGAGGTCTTTCATACATTTTAAGTTTATTTTTTTGAATTGTGTCCAATTTTCCCAGCACCATTTTTTGACGAGACTGTCTTTTTTCCACTGTATATTTTCCCTGCTTTGTGGAAGATTATTTGACCATAGAGCTGAGGGTCTGTATCTGTACTCTTTACCCTGTTAACATTGGTTTATGTGTTTGTTTTTGTGCCAGTACTGTCCTGTCTTGTTGATCACAGCTTTGTAGTAAAGCTTGAAATCAGGCAACATGATGCCCCCAGCTTTGTTTTTCTTTTTCAAAATTTCCTTAGCAATTCTTTTCTGGGTCTTTTCTGGTTCTATACAAATTTTAGGATTGTTTGTTCCAGCACTTCTAAAAAATGCTGGTGGAATTTTGATCAGGATGGCTTTGAAAGTATTGATTGCTCTGGGCAGTATAGACATTTTAACAATGTTTATTCTTCTGATCCATGAGCATGGAATGCTTTTCCATCTTTTTGTGTCTTCTTCTGTTTCTTTCATGAGCATTCTATAGTTCCTCTAGTACAGATCCTTTACCTCTATGATTAGTTTTATTCCCAGTTATCTTATGGTTCTTGGCTACTATAGTAAATGGAATCTATTATCTAATTTCCCTTTCTATTCCTTACTACAGTTTTATTTATTTATTTTTTTTTCAGCCCAGCCCCTAGTAGAGTAAATATATAAACATGCACACTAATACTAATAGCTTTACAAACACTCTCAAAGTACAGTCATTTCTGAATATTAAATGGAGTCACAAATTTCAAATTCATATGTTACATAATCATTCAAATTATATAAAGACTATTGAAGTCATTTCCTTATTTTCTGCTAAATGCAGTTATTTAAAAATACCATATATAATGTATCACTAACTGGCTATTTCCCAAATTACTCCCTCACTGTTCACTCCCTGGATTTATTTATTTATTTACTTTTTACTGTTTATGTTCTTCTATACCTGCTTAATGCTCTGTAATAAGTATATTAATGTATGTCTGCTTTTCTCATTTAGATTTTTGACTCCTTTTGGAAGAGACCCTCTTGCCCTTTTATTTGTTTCATGGTGGCTGATACAGTGTAATTTACATACAATAATGTGTGATTTGATGTGGATATTGGCCTGTCATCAGTAACATCCTATGGTTCTCCATAGGTTGTTCTCCATAGGTTCTCCATCTCCGATCATGACCCGAGCTGAAGGCAGAGGCTCTAACCCACTGAGCCACCCAGGTGCCCCTCCAATATTATATCTCATAATAAAGGCAAACTTGGTCTAAAAATAAAGTATATTCCTTTTAAAAACAAAAATTTAAAAGCAAATAGTGACTCAAGTTTCTGAAGTGAAAATGAATTTTCATCAATCTGGCACTGTTTTGTCACCATGAATTTTTACGTGTTATCAGAGAAAAGGAATGAGCCGTTTCCTTCACAGGAGTGAAACCTGTTGGATTGATCTAAACCATATTCATAAGCTACACATACCTTTTTAGGGTTGCCTAGTGAATTAATGAAATTGAATGTTTACAACTCTAACACCCTAAAAATTTGTGAGTTTGACTATAAAGTAAAGACTGGTATGTGATCACAAATTGCATTAAATGTTGCATGTACCAACCATGGTCTGTGTGTTTTAGAATGAGAACTGTCTTATTACGGATTTTTGAGCCTATTTGTTTGATAAAGTCTATGAAAGGGAACAGTGCCTGCTGAGAAATGACAAATGAGTTTGAACAATTTTATTCACTTCCAACTCATTACAGGATATATAGCTATTTGGCAGTATATTTTATGAAAATATGAAGGAATGCATTGCAATAAATCATTGTCACTGAGTTTTCTTAATACGGGACAAAATAACAAATTCTGGTTTGAATCATAGTGTCAGAGAATTGTGATTGTATAGAATTCTTTTCACAGTTGTTGCTAAAATTGCCCTACAGCTTGTTTTTTCTATTTTCCCTATAATTTTAATTATCTGCCTATCTGGTGGCATAGTGTCTATATTCACTTTCTTTGATGATAGCTTCCTCCACTAGTGTTTTCAAGAGTCTATTAGAGTTTATTTATGTGTATTTATTTGCTTATCTTTGGAACATTCGTTTTTACTTTCTTTTTTCTAACTTTAGATTTAAACATTTTCCAAACATATTAATAAATATGCATTTTAATATAATCATCATAGTAAAAATCGGTGATTCATGGCAGTACTAAAAATTAGGAATAGAAAGCATTTTCTGAATTATGGGTGTTAATATCTCTTTAAACAGCCTTTATTTAACTTAATAAAAGCTTGCAAAACAGCCAACATTACATGGAAAAATAATATAAATGTATATATAGATCAGTACTTTTTGAACATTTTGCACTGGAGTGCCTGTGAAAAATGAAATAAGGATTTTTTTTTTATGATGCAATAATGTAAACAGGACTTAAAATTGTGAGCACATATCATAATCCGGCATATGGGTAGTATTCTTAAACTAGGCTTGTTTAATATTGATATTTTAAATTTGTTCGCTTTAACTTTCATATGCCTAAATCATTTAAGAATACTTTAGTACATTTTACATAGAATAGAAAATAGTAAATTCAGTTATGTCCATTTTTATATTTTATTTTAAAATCTTGGTCAGTGGAATTGATAGCAACCATATCCATGCTTATTTAGCTAAGTTGGTATCATAAATATTAAGTGATAGTGAATTTTTAATTACATAACATTAGCTTCAAAACACAAATTTAACTTAAGGTAGATCCAATATTATACCTTTTAATAAATATTTTATTTATTTATTTGACCGATAGAGATCACAAGTAGTCAGAGAGCCAGGCAGGCAGAGAGGAGGAAGCAGGCTTCCCACTGAGCAGAGAGCCTGATGTGGGGCTCGATGCCAGGACCCTGGGATCATGACTGGAGCCGAAGGCAGAGGCTTTAACCCACTGAGTCACCCAGGTGCCCCTCCAATATTATATCATATAATAAAGGCAAACTTGTTCTAAAAATAAAGTATATTCCTTTTTAAAACAAAAACATAAAAGCAAATAGTGACTCAAGTTCTAAAGTATTTTATTTAGAGAAAATACAGGCTTGAAGGTGGAGTAAATGAGGAGTCTTATGTTTGTATTTATTTTATTATTATTTGACACATGACACTCCACCAATGCAATGCATTTTCTCCTTTAAATGCTGTTTTAATTTATAAAATGAATGGTTAAGTAAAATAATTAGAAATTGTTACTGGATAAGTAGTTATAAAATGACCCTGGGGTCATGACCTGAGCCACAGGCAGAACTTAATGTCTAAGCCATCCAGGTGCTCCTTTCTATTTGAAAACATTTTCTGAAGATTTTATTTATTTGAGAGAGAGAGAGAGAGCATGAGTGAGGGACGGTTTGGTGGAGGGGCAGAAAGAGAGAATGAAGCAGATTCTGCGCTGATCAAGGAGCCCGATATCGGGCTTGATCCTGAGACCCTGAGATCATGACCTAAGTTCAAGGCAGACGATTAACTGACTGAGCCACCTAGGCACCCCTATTTTAAAACATCTTACATATTTTTTGTATTTTCTGTATGTTCAAAACAGTCTTGAAGAAAATACATATAAATATCTGTCATTTTTACATATTTTAATTTTGATTAAATTAATTAAATGGCTTGGGCATATACTAGAGTTTTATATACTTCTCTTATTATTGTGGGACTATTACTAAAGCAATTATAACATCAGAAAGATGCAGGTATCTCACTACCATTAAGATGAGGGTAAAAGTACAAACTAAGTAAACAAGGAGAGAAGGTGATAATTTTCAAAAAGCCAAGGACAGTACCAGGTAATTACATGAATTTATAATAGTTCCCTTTTCCTTGTAGTGAAGGGGAAAAAGTACTGAGAGACATAGCTGTTACTTGATAGTACATCTACTTTTCAGGGAAAACATTCTTTGTAATTCTGAATGCAGGTTTTCATTTTGTGGTTCTTTAAATAAGGAGTATTGAACAACACAGGAGAGTACATCTTTGATGGTATTCTATAAAGTAGACAGGGTTTCTATGAATGTGTATATCCTACATAGTGCCTTTAGTTTAAAAAAATCAAGATGTTTCTCCAATGACCCAGAGTAATACGACTGGTATGCAGTTTTCCAGTAATCTAACCTGCTACCAAAGTGTACTTGAGAAATGTCCCTAAGGTTCTCCCCCATTATATCTATCATCTCCGCCTGACTTTTGAGAGGGGCTAGTTAGATGAGAATTCACATTTAAGATCCCAGCTAGCAACCTGGAGTGCAGGTATTTTGTGTGGTTAGTTCAAAGAAGATATGTGTGGTTTAGAAAACAGTGTTTGCTCCATGACCCCAGCTCTTCAACTGCTGTTAGATGGACAGCTAATTTGGGGAGATTTTCCACCTTGTCAGCAGTTATAGGTTTGTAGCCTCTCACATCAGGCAGTTCAAACATGAAAATCACCTGTTGAAATGGGATCCATAAAGGCAGAATATAATTTTAGCCATTCTGACTGGTGTGAGGTGATATCTCATTGTGGTTTTGATTTGTATTTCCCTGATGCCGAGTGATATGGAGCACTTTTTCATGTGTCTGTTGGCCATCTGGATGTCTTGTTTGCAGAAATATCTGTTCATGTCTTCTGCCCATTTCTTGATTGGATTATTTGTTCTTTGGCTGTTGAGTTTGATAAGTTCTCTATAGATTTTGGACACTAGTCCTTTATCTGGTATGTCGTTTGCAAATATTTTCTCCCTTTCTGTCAGTTGTATTTTGGTTTTGTTAACTTTTGCTGTGCAAAAGCTTTTGATCTTGATAAAATCCCAATAGTTCATTTTTGCCCTTGCTTCCCTTGCCTTTGGCAGTGTTCCTAGGAAGATGTTGCTGCGACTGAGGTCAAAGAGGTTGCTGCCTGTGTTCTCCTCAAGGATTTTGATGGATTCCTTTTGCACATTGAGGTCCTTCATCCATTTTGAGTCTATTTTCATGTGTGGTGTAAGGAAATGGTCCAATTTCATTTTTCTGCATGTGGCCGATACATTTTACCAACACCATTTATTCATCAAGATCAAAAGCTTTTGATCTTGATGAAATCCCAATAGTTTTTTTTTTTTTTAAAGATTTTATTTATTTATTTTACAGAGATCACAAGTAGGCAGAGAGGCAGGCAGAGAGAGAGGAAGGGAAGCAAGCTCCCTGCTGAGCAGAGAGCCCAATGCAGGGCTCGATCCCAGGATCCTGGGATTATGACTGGAGCCAAAGGCAGAGGCTTAACCCACTGAGCCATCCAGGTGCCCCAAATAGTTCATTTTTGCCCTTGTTTCCCTTTCCTTTGGCGATGTTCCTAGGAAGATGTTGCTGCGGTTGAGGTCAACAAGGTCGCTGCCTCTGTTCTCCTCAAGGATTTTGATGGATTCCTTTCTCACATCCATTTTGAGTCTATTTTCATGTCTGGTGTAAGGAAATGATCCAATTTCAGTTTTCTGCATGTGGATATCCTATTTTCCCAACACCATTTATTGAACAGGCTGTCTTTTTTCCATTAGACATTCTTTCCTGCTTTGTCGAAAATTAGTTGACCATAGAGTTGAGGGTCTATTTCTGGACTCTGTATTCTGTTCCATTGATCTATGTGTCTGTTTTTGTTCCAGTACCATACTGTCTTGATGATGACAGCTTTGTAATAGAGCTTGAGTCCGGAATTGTGATGCCACCAACTTTGGTTTTCTTTTTCAATATTCCTTTGGCTATTCGAGGTCTTTTCTGGTTCCATATAAATTATAGGATTATTTGTTCCATTTCCTTGAAAAAAATGGTTGGTATTTTGATAGGAGTTGCATTAAATGAGTAGATTGCTTTAGGTAGCATAGACATTTGCACAATATTTGTTTTTCCAATCCAGGAGTATGGAATATTTTTCCATTTCTTTGTGTCTTCCTCAATTTCTTTCATGAGTACTTTATAGTTTTCTGAGTATAGTTTCTTAGCCACTTTGGTTAGGTTTATTCCTAGGTACCTTAGGGTTTTGGGTACAATTGTAAATGGGATTGACTCCTTAATTTCTCTTTCTTCTGTCTTGTTGTTGGTGTAGAGAAATGCAACTGATTTCTGTGCATTGATTTTATATCCTGGCACTTTCCTGAATTCCTGTACAAATTCTAGCAGATTTCGAGTGGAGTCTTTTGGGTTTAACACATACAGTATCATATCATCTGCAAAGAGTGATAGTTTGACTTCTTCTTTGCCAGTTTGGATGTCTTCAATTTCTTTTTTTTTGTCTGATTTCTGATGCTAGGACTTCTGGTACTATGATGAATAGCAGTGGTGATTATGGACATTCCTGCCATGTTCCTGACCTGGCTAGCAGAGAGCCTGATGCGGTACTTGATCCCAGGACCCTGAGATCATGACCTGAGCCGAAGGCAGAGGCTTAACCCACTGAGCAACCCAGCCGCCCCATGTAGTTCTCTTTTTTGATGGGATCCTTGTCTGGTTTTGGGATCAAGGTGATGCCTCATAAAATGAGTTTGGAAGTTTTCCATCCATTTCTATTTTTTGGAACAGTTTCAGGAGAATAGCAATTAGTTCTTCTTTAAATGTTTGGTAGAATTCCCCCGGGAAGCCATCTGGCCCTGGGCTTTTGTTTGTTTGGAGATTTTTGATGACTGTTTCCATTTCCTTACTGGTTATGCGTCTGTTGAGGTTTTCTATTTCTTCCTGGTTCAGTTGTGATAGTTTATATGTCTCTAGGAATGCATCCATTTCTTCTGGATTGTCAAATTTGTTGGCGTAGAGTTGCTCAAAATATGTTCTTAATATTGTTTGTATTTCTTTTGTGTTAGTTGTGATCTGTCCTCTTTCATTCATGATTTTATTTATTTTGGTCCTTTCTCTTTTGTTTTTGATAAGTCTGGCCCGGGGTTTATCAATCTTATTAATTCTTTCAAAGAATCAGCTCCTAGTTTCATTGATTTACTCTATTGTTTTTTGGGTTTCTATTTCGCTGATTTCTGCTCTGATATTCATTATTTCTCTTCTCTTGCTGGGTTAAGGCTTGCTTTCTTGTTCTTTCTCCAGCTCCTTTAGGTGTAGGGTTAGGTTGTATACTTGAGACCTTTTTTGTTTCTTGAGAAAGGCTTGTACCACTCACTATATGTTTTCCTGTCAGGACTACCTTTGCTGTGTCCCACAGATTTTGAACCGTTGTGTTTTCATTATCATTTGTTTCCATGAATTTTTTCAATTCTTCTTTAATTTCCTGGTTGTACCATTCATTCTTTAAAAGGATACTGTTTAGTCTCCATTTATTTGGTTTTTTTCCAAATTTCCTCTTGTGATTGTGTTCTAGCTTCAGAGCTTTGTGGTCTGAATATATGCAGGGAATGATCCCAATCTTTTGATAGCAGTTGAGATCCGATTTAGGACCCAGAATGTTATCTATTCCAGAGAATGTTCCATGTGCACTAGAGATGAATGTGTATTCTGTTGCTCTGGGATGGAATGTTCTGAATATATCTGTTATGTCCACCTGGTCCAGCGTGTCATGTAAGGCCTCTATTTTCTTGTTGATCTTTTGCTTGGATGATCTGTCCATTTCAGTGAGGGGAGTGATAAAGTCCCCTACTATTATTGTATTATTGTTGATGTGTTTCTTTGATGTTGTTATTAATTGGTTCATGTAGTTGGTTGCTCCCACGTTAGGGGCATAGATACTTAACATTGTTAGATCTTCTTGTTGGACAGACCCTTTGAGTATGATATAGTGTCCTTCATCATTTCTTATTACAGTTTTTGGCTTAAAGTCTAATTGATATGATAGAAGGATTGCCACCCCTGCTTTCTTCTGATGTCTATTAGCATAGTAAATTGTTTTCCACCTCCTCACTTTAAATTTGGAGGTGTCTTCAGGTCTAAAAATGAGTTTCCTGTAAGCAACATATAGATGGGTTTTGTTTTTTAATCCATTCTGATATCCTGTGTCTTTTTTTTTTTTTAAGATTTATTTATTTATTTATTTGACAGAAATCACAGGTAGACGGAGAGGCAGGCAGAGAGAGAGAGAGGGAAGCAGGCTCCCTGCTGAGCAGAGAGCCCGATGCGGGCCTCGATCCCAGGACCCTGAGATCATGACCTGAGCCGAAGGCAGCGGCTTCACCCCCTGAGCCACCCAGGCGCCCCTCCTGTGTCTTTTGATTGGGGTATTTAGCCCATTAACATTCAGGGTAACTATTGAGAGAGATGAATTTAGTGCCATTACATTGCCTGTAAGGTGACTGTTCCTGTATATTATCTCTGTTCCTTTCTGATCTACTACTTTTAGGCTCTCTCTTTGCTTACAAGACCCCTTTCAGTATTTCCTGTAGATCTGGTTTGGTATTTGCAAATTCTTTCAGTTTTCATTCGTCCTGGAAGCTTTTTGTCTCTCCTTCTATTTTCAATGATAGCCTAGCTGGATACAGTATTCTTGGCTGCATGTTTTTCTCGTTTACGGCTCTGTATATATCATCGCAGTTCTTTCTGGCTTGCCAGGTCTCTGTGGATAAGTCTGCTGCCAATCAATATTTTTACCATTGTATGTTACAGACTTCTTTTCCTGGGCTGCTTTCAGGATTTTCTCTTTGTCACTGAGATTTGTAAATTTTATTATTAGGTGACGGGGTGTGGACCTATTCTTGTTGATTTTGAGGGTTGTTCTCTGTACCTCCTGCATTTTGATGCTTGTTCCCTTTACCATATTATATAAATTAGTTTAAAAACGTTAAAAAATTAAAAGGTAAAAGTTAAAAAAATTTAGCAGAAGAAGAAAAAATAATTGCAAAAAAAATTAAATTAACTGCAAGACTAAAGAATCACGGGTAGAAAGCCATGAGTTCCATGATTTGCTTTCTCCTCCTCTGGAATTCCGCTGCTCTCCTTGGTATTGAACCTGCACTCCTTTGTAGATGAACTTGGTCCTGCTTGGCCCCATCCATTTTCTTATTTGTAATATCTCTTGTGTAGTTTTTAATCTCTTTTTATCGTTTGTATTTAATTTCCATTTAGTTAACATACAGCATAATTAGTTTCAGGTGAATAATACAGTGATTTTAGCACTTCATACATCACCCATTCCTCATCACAGCAAGTGTATTCCTTAATTCCCTTCACCTATTTAACCCATCTCTATATCCACCTTACTTCTGGTAACCAACAGTTTGTTCTGTATAGTTAAGAATCTGTTTCTTGCTTTGCCCGTTGCTCTGTCTTTCTCTCTTTCTTCCTTCTTACTCATTTGTTTTGTTTCTGAAATTTATCATATGTGTGAAATCATATGGTATTTTATCTATCTCTTACTTATTTCCCTTAGCATAAAACACTCTAGCTCCCTCCATGTTATTGCAAATGGCAAGATTTCATTTTGTTGGATGGCTGAGTATTCTATCATGTATATATACACCACTTCTTCCTTATCTATTCATTACTCAGTGGAGAATTGGAATCTATCCATAGTTTGGCTCTTGTTGAAAATGCTGCTATAAATATTCGGGTGCATGTACCCTTCAAGTTTGCATTTTCTAAACCTTAGATAAATATCTCTTAGTGCAGTTGTTGAATTGTAGGGTAGTTCTATTTTTATTCATCTGTGGAATCTCCTTATTGCTTTCCAGAGTTGCTGCACCAGATTGCATTCCTACCAACAATATAAGAGGTTACTCTGTTCTTTTAATCTTCACTAACATTTGTTATTTCCTGAATTGTTAATTTTAGCCTTTCTGAAAGGTGTAAGGTGGTATCTCATCATGGTTTGGATGTGTATTTACCTGATGATGAAGGATGTTAAGTATCTTTTCATTTGTCTTTTGGCCATCTGTATGTCCTCGTTCTAAAAATGTCCATTCAAGTCTTCTGTCCATTTCTTACCTGCATTATTTGTTCTTTGGGTGTTGAATTTGTTAAGGTCTTCATAGATTTTGGGTACTAACCCTATATCACATTTGTCATTTGGAAATATCTTTTATCTTTTTTTAGACTGCCTTTTGGTTTTGCTGTTTGTTTCCTCTGCTGTGCAGAAGCTTTTTATCTTGAAATCCTAATAATTCATTTCTGCTTTTGTGTCCCTTTCCTCCAGAGACTTGTATAGTAAGAAGGTGTTTCGTCTGAGGTCAAAAAGGTTGCTGTGTCCTCCTCTAGAAATCCGGTGGTTTCCTGGCCCATATTTAGTTCTTTCATCCATTTTGAATTTGGTTTTGTGTATGGTGTAAGAAAGTTGTCCAGATTCATTTTCCGCAAGCTGAAGGCTAGTTTTGACAGCACCATTTATTGAAGAGATTTTTTTCCATTGCATATTCTTTCCTGGTTTGTTGAAAATGAGCTGACCGTATTTTTTTGGGTCCATTTCTGAATTTTCTGTTCTGTAGATGTATGTGTCTGTTTTGTGCCAGTATCATACTGGCTTGATGACTAAAGTTTTGTAGTATAGCCCGAAGTCTGGAATCAGTGTCTCCAGTTCTGTTTTTCTTTTTCAGGATTGCTTAGACTATTTGGGGTCTTTTGTGCTTCCATACAAATTTTAGGATTGTTTGTTCTAGCTCAGTGAAAAATGCTGGTGTTATTTTGATAAGATTTGCATTGTATAGATTGCTTTCCATAGTATAGAAATTTTCACAGAATTTGGTCTTCCAGTCTATGACCCTGGAATGTTTTTCCATTTCTTTGTGTCCTCTTCAGTTCCTTTTGTAAGTGTTCTTTAGTTTTCAGAGCACAGATATTTTAATAGTTTGGTTAGGTTTATTCCTTGGTATCTTATGATTTGTGGTGCAATTGTAAATGGTATGTATTCCTTGATTTTTTTTTCTGCTGCTTCATTACTGGTGCATAGAAATGCAGCAGATTTTTGTATGTTGATTTTATATTCTGCGATTTTGCTGAATTGATGTATGACTTTTAGTCATTATTTTGTGGCATACTCTGGGTTTTCTACATAGAATATCATGTTTTCTGTGAATACTGAATGTTTAACTTAATACTTGCCAATTTGGATACTTTGTATTTCTTTTTTTGGTCTGATTGCTGAGACTGAGACTTAGAATATTATGTTAAATAATAATGGTGAGAACGGTCCTCCCTGTCTTGTTCCTGATTGTCGAGGAAAAGCTCTGTTTTTCCGCACTGAGGATGATATTACCTGTGGTTCTTTTGTCCCTGCGCTTTCATGATTTTGAGTTGTGTTCCATCTTTATCAACTTTATTGAGGGCTTTCATCAAGAATGGATGCTGTATTCTGTCAAATGCATTTTCCGCATCTGTTGAAAGGATCATATGGTCCTCATCCTTTGTTATTGTGGTGTAGTATGTTGATTGATTTGAGAGTATTGTAACACTCATATAACCCAGGAATAAATCCCACTTAATCACGGTGAATGATTCTTTTAATGTACTATTGAATTGAGATTGCTAGTATGCTGAGTATTTTTGATTCCATGTTCATCAGGTATATTGGCATGTAATTCTCCTTTTCAGTGGCGTCTTTAATTTAATATGAAGGTAATGCTCAACTCAGAATGAGTTTGAAAATTTTCCTTTCATTTCTATTTTTTTGGAAAAGTTTGAGAAGAATAGTTATTAACTCTCCTTTAACTTTCTGATAGAATTCCCCTGGGAAGCCATGTAACCCTGGACTTTGGGTTGATGCAAGATTTTTGATTACCAAATCAATTTCTTTGCTGGTTATGGGTCTTTTCAAATTTTCAATCTCTCCTTATTTCAGTTTTGGTAGTTTGTATGTTTCTAGGAATTTTTCCATTTCTTCCAGATTGACCAATTTGTAGGCATATATTTTTTCATAATATTCTTTTATACTTGTATTTTTGTGGTGTTGGTTGTGATCTCTCCTTTTTCATTCATGATGTTATTTATTTGATGTTATTCCCATGATGTTTTTCTCTTCTTTTTGGCATGTCTGCTTCGGGTTTTATCAGTGTTACTCATTTTTTTCAAAGAATGTAATGTATCCCAGCTCTTAGTTTTGTTGATTTGTTCTACTCTTTGTTTCTATATTGTTTATTTCTGCTGTAATCTTTATCATTTCCCTTCTTCTGCTGGCTTAAGTCTTCATTTGTTGTTCATTTTCTTGATCCTTTAGGTTTACGTTTAGGTTACATATTGAAGTGCTTTCTTGCTTCCTGAGGTAGGCCTATATTATAATTTACTTCCCTCTTGGGACCACTTTTGCTGCATCCCAAAGGCTTTAGACTGTCATGTATTCATTTGCATTTGCTTCCATGTGTTTTTTATTCCTTTTTAAATTTTCTGTTAACCTCTTTGTACTTTAGTAGGATGTTCTTTAACGTCCACGTATTTGTGGTCTTGTTGAATTTTTACTTCTGGTTTACTTATAGGTTTCCTAGGGTTGTCTGAAAATATGTGTGTTGTGATCTCAGTTTTTCTGTACTTGTTGAAGGCTGATTTGTTACCTAGTATGTGATCTGTTCTGGGGAATGTTCCATGTGCACTCAAAAGAATGTATATTCTGCTGTTTTCATGTGAAATGTTGTGAATATATCTCTAAGTCCATCTGGCCTAGTATGTCATTCAAAGGTATCATTTCCTTGTTATTCTGCTTAGATGACCTGTCCTTCACTATAAATGGGATGATAAAGTCCCCTAATTATTATTGTGTGTTAATGTCATTGAGTTACATTATGTTTGTTATTATTTGATTTACATATTTAGGTGCTCTCATGTTGGGGGCATATATATTTAGAATTGTTACATCTTCTTGATGGCTAGACCCCTTGTTTATTATATAATGCCCTTCTTTATCTCTTGTTAGTGTGTTTGGTTTAAAATCTACATTGTTTGATAGAAGTATGGCTTCTCCAACATTCTTTTGGAATCCATTACCATTATAAATATTTTTCCATTACCGCCCTTTTAGTATGCCAGTATCTTTAGGTCTAGAATGAATCTCTTACAGGCAGCGTATAGATGGGTCTTGTTTTTTTATCCATTTTTATCCTGTTTATCTTTTGATTGGAGTGTTTGATCTATTTGCATTCAGAGTGATTATTGATATACACAAATTTAGTGCCATTGTGTTACCTGTAAAGTTGGTTTTTCTGGTGATACTTTCTGTTCCTTTCTAGTATTTGTTGCTCTTGGCCCTTTTTCCCCAAAGAGTTCCCTTTAAGGTTTCTTGTAGTGTTGGTTTCGTCATCATGAACCGCTTTAGTGTTTGTTTTTCTAGAAACGATCTCTCCTTGCATTCCATGTGACAGTCTTGCTGGATAAAGTATTTTTGGCTGCATATTTTTTTACTTCATCATGTTGAATATATCATGACACTTTCTTCAGGCCTGCTACTTTTCTGTGGACAGATCTACTGCAAACCTGAAGAGTCCTTCCTTGTAAATTAAGGACTTTTTTCTCCTTGCTGCTTTCCAGGTTTTTTCCTTGTCTGTGTATTTTGTGAATTTGATTATATCTTGGTGATGGCTGGCTCTTGTTGAATTTAATGAGACGTCTTTGGATTTCAATCTCTCACGGCTCTTGTAGAATTTAATGGGAGTTCTCTGGATTTCAATATCTCTTTCCTTCCGAGGAATAGGGAACTTTTTAGCTTTAATTTGATGAAATGAACACTCTGCTCCTTTTTTCTCTTCTTCTTGGACTCCTGTGTTAGGAATGTTACTATACGTTAAGGAGTCACTGAGTTCCCTAAGTCTACATTTGTGATTCAGTGCCTTTCTTTCCCTCTTTTTCTCGGCTTCATTATTTTCCATAATTTTATCTTCTGTATCATTGATTTATTCTTGCTTCGTGTGTCCTCATTGTAATTGCATGCAGTCAGTTTTGCATCTTGGTTATGGCATGTTTTATTTCAGCCTGATTAGTTATTAGTTTTTCTAATCTGCAGTAAGGGGTTATGTAATGTCTTCTATGCTTTTCTCAAACCCCGTTAGTATCTTTATTGTTTTAAAATCTGGTTCAGACATCTTACTTGTATCTGTATTGATAAAATCCCTGGCTGTGACTTTTTCCTGTTCTTTCCAGTGAATTCCTTGGTCTTGTAATTTTTTTTTTCTGGGTCATTGTTTTTTTGTGTGGGATTGTAAGGGTATCCTGTTATATTTCTGGTCTTGAGAGTAATGGGTATATTAAGAAGAGGTTCTGGGGGGCAAGAAGGGGAAAAAGAAGCTAGATTCTAATTTTATTTTGGTCTTCTTGTTAAAAGAAGCTAGATCTTGGGGCACCTGGGTGGCACAGTCATTGGGTGCCTGCCTTTGGCTCAGGTCATGATCCCAGAGTCCTGGGATCGAGCCCTGCGTCGGGCTCTTCTTGGCGGGAAGCCTGCTTCTCCCTCTCCCACTCCCCCTGCTTATGTTCCCTCTCTCGCTGTGTCCTTCTCTGTCAAATAAATTAATAAAAATTTTTTAAAAAGCTATATCTTAAAGAAAAAAAGAAAGAAAAAAATGAAATTAGGCCTTATTTCCCTTAGAGCTGATGCATTGCAGTATTCATCTATCAGTAGGCTTGGTACATTGGAGGGGTTTGTACTATCTTTAGTGGTGGGGTTTGTTGTACTGATTCTAAGGTAGACTTTCTCCGGGGAGTCATACCTGCAGGGCACAAGTGGGTGGGGCTTGTATGCAGTTCTGGCCTCCCTGGTGCTGATTTACTCACTGAAATGAGTTAGTGCTGATACCGGTTGGGGTGGGGGTAAGGAATGGCATTGCTGTGCTCTCTCATCACCAGAGTGGAAATTTCTTGCCCACCACTCCTCAGAAAGCCCTGACAGAAGAGCCAGCAATCACCCCTCTTGTGTCCCTGGCTTCTACCAGATCCCTGCTTACATTCTTCCTGTGTCCAAGATGGCTGGGTTTTAGTACTCTAAATTTTAGAGATCCACATGGTGAGGACCCACACTCATCCTCTCAGGGAGGGTCTTATTTTGCTATGGCCAACGGTGTTTGGTCCCAGAAATCACTTGCATGACTATGCAGTGGTTTGGAGTGTATGGTAAAGTACAGCAGAAAGCACCAAGATTGGCTGCCCTCAGCTCAAATCTCTGTTCCTACACTAGGGAACGGCAGCATATTGGTGCCACCAGTTCTTTCCCACCTTCCCAAGAGACCGTTCTGCCTCTCCCAAATGCTCTCTAAGCAGGAAAAATGTTTCTTCCTGTGCAACCCAGCAGATCCTTATACCATGCTGCCCACTCCCAGGTCTCTGTCCTTCTTCCCTTCCTGAGCACCTCCAAGCCTGCCAGGTACAACCCTGTGGATGGTGTGGACTTCCTAAACTTAAGACTTTTCACTCTGCTGTTCCTAAAAACTTGCTGTAGCCAGCGCCTCTCCTTTTCAGTTGTTTTGGGGAAGACTTTTTCCTGTGCAATTCCCTGAGCACACTTTCACTCTTTCTCTCTCTTTTTCTCTCACTCCTCTCTCTGTGACCTAGGCTCCCTCCCCTTTGCAGTACCTGCAGTTCTTTACTCCCCACAACTTTCTGCAGCTCCCAACTTCTATGATGTGGCCATTTTTCTACTTCTAATTATGCAGTTTTCCTCTTAGTCCTCTGATCGATTTCATGGGTGTTCCACATAATTTGTTATTTATCTAGGGTATTCAAGGGATGAGGCATGCCTAGAGTCTCTGTACTTCTTTGCCATCTTAATGTTTTCTCTATACCAGATCTTCTGTTGGGCTGTTTTCAGAATTTGGCTATTACAGAAAATGCTGCTATAAACATCAGGGTGCATTTATCCCTTTGAATTAATATTTTTGTTTTCTTTAGGTAAATACTTCGTATTGCAATGGCTGGATCATAGGATAGTTGTATTTTTAATTTTTTGACCAACCTCCTTACTGTTTCCCACAGTAGCTGTACCAGTTTGCAGTTTCACGAACAGTGCATGAATGTTCCTTTTTGTTGTGTAGTTTTTACATTTCCATTGTCAATACTCTAGTATAGACCTCATTCCATGTGGAGATGTGAGTTGATAGACTGATTTGTCCAGCAAAGAGAGTTCACTGGGTTTATTTAAAATTCAGGAAGCCAAAGTGAGTAAGGGAAGCAGAGAAGAAAGGATAGAAGTGTTAAGAAAGTTAGTGGGAAGTGTAGAGGAGGGAAGAGTTTTACTGGACCTCTCAGGTTCCCTGATTGGCTCTGAAAATTAAATGCTTGCCAAATCATTAACTTGAGAAAAAAACGTAAAATTTTTGTTAAATTTTTGCATATACATGGGTAACTTTACAAGAGAGTGAAGACCCAAGTCCGTGACCAGAGAAGGAATCTTTTGTATCTTTCAGACAAAGAAATAGCAAATTTGTAAAGAATTGAGAAGACAAAGAGTTTTGGTGTAGGTGTAGTATGCAATGAAGAAGTAACTGGGATGCTAAGCATTTAGCAAGGTTTTTCATACAGCCTTCTAGGCCCTAAATTCCTTCTCTCTGGTGATAAGAATGTCTTCCTTCCTCTTCGTACAGGAGGGGTACCTTTCACAAGGTTGAGCTATGTCCTGCTTTCAGGAAAGAAGGATAGGTGAGAGAGTAAGGTTTTTCTGATTCCTTCACTTTAAACTTTTTAGTATTTTAAAGATTCATTAAAGATATTTAATATCTTCAAGACTCACTCCCTAGGGTACCGTATTTTGGGGTGGTATGTCCTGAACTCCCATCAGATTGCTATCTTAAAGTGGCCAACCAATTCATTCATGCTGTATAAGGAAGTACATGAAGGTAACTAAGGACTGTTAATTCCCAAATTAAAGTTGAATGGCACCATTTTTTTTTTTCCAGGTACTTGCTTGCTTTCTTTCTCTCTTCTTTCTTTCTTTATTTTATTTTATTTTATTTTATTTTATTTTATTTTATTTTATTTATTTATTTGACAGAGAGAGATCACAAGTAGGCAGAGAGGCAGGCAGAGAGAGAGAGGGAAGCAGGTTGCCTGCTGAGCAGAGAACCTGACCTAGGACCTGATCCCAGGATCCTGAGATCATGACCTGAGCCGAAGGCAGAGGCTTATCCCACTGAGCCACCCAGGCACCCTCCAGGTGCTTTCTAATATTTGTATTTTGTATCATGCCAAGTGTCAGTTAATAATTTCTTTATATTTTGAAGTGGGTGTTTATAGTTCTGTATGTCTATGAAACACAGCATTGAGTTACAATATGATACTGCTCTGTATCAATCCTAAGAAGTAACTATTTTATTTATTGGTATATGGGAAGCAGAAAGAAAGTATTTTCTTGGATGTATCTAATGTTTTATCTAAAGTTTTCCTTGCATTGTTGATGGAATTCATAATAAATATATTTTTAAAAACCTTACTTGTATTGATTTCACTTCTAAATGTACACAATCATGACATTTTTATAATATGAGCTTTTATCCAATATGCAAAATAACCAAAAGAATACTCACAGTTCTAGTTGATAGTTTTTATATGAGTTGTTGATAATATAGGTGAATGGGAGGTATGTAAGGATTGGTAAATGCTGGATTCCAGGGGCACCTGGGTGGCTCAGTCAGTTAAGCATCTGCCTCGGCTCAGGTTATAATCTCCAGGTCCTGGGATCAATCCCCACATCAGGCTCACTTCTCAATGGGGTGTCTGGGAGTCTGCTTCTCGTTTTCCCTCTACTCCTTCTCCCCACCCCCCACTTGTGCTCATTCACTCTCTCTCAAATAAATGAAAGTCTTAAAAAGAAAAAAAAAAGAGAAATGCTGGATTCCAGTCATAGTTTTGCCATTATCAAGGTATGACTCAAGATGCATAACTAAAATTCTTTAGTTTATTCATTTGTAAAATAAAGGCGCTAACATGAGGTGATTTACCCTGATTTCATGACTAGTAAAACTACTCCTATCATTCCCCATTCTTCCATGGAGGTATGTTTGTAAAATGAAGACAAAACAGTGTTGTTAATTTAAATTGTTAATGTTTGTTATGGTTTTTAACTTTGCCAATTGTGAAAAGGAACTGTGGGCAATGTTGAATAAAGCCAAAGTTACTTCAGCAATTACGTTTTCTTTAAAAAGAATTTATATGTTCTGAAAGACTTATCAAGTGTAAATGTATATGTTTTAGGAGTAGCAATATTTCTAGATTTGTCTGAAAATGAATGAGGGCCAGGTCAAATATGTAGAAAGCTGTTATCTCTTTCTTGGGAACTTTATACTATTCTCTCTTTCTTGGGAACTTTATACTTTATACTGTATTATAGTTCTGTAAAATAGGTTTTGTCTATGTGCCATGTACATGTTTATTACTTTGATTTTGTTGTTAATTGATTTATATATTTTTCATTATGTTCAATTAGCCACCATATAGTACGTCATTACTTTTGGATGTAGTGTTCCATGATTCATTGTTTGCGTATAACACCCAGTGTTCATCACATATGCCCTCTTTAATACCCATCACCTGGCTACCCCATCCCTTAACCCCCCTCCCCTCTGAAACCCTGTTTGCTTCCAGGAGTCTCTCATGGTTTGTCTCCCTCTCCAATTCCCTCATCCCCTTCAGTTTTCCCTCCCTTTCCCACTGATCCTCCATACTATTCCTTAGTTCCACATATGAGTGAACTTATTTGACTTAGCATAATCCTGTCCATTCCATCCACATCTGTGCGAATGGTGGGTATTCATCCTTTATAATGGTTGAATAATATTCCGTTGTATATATGTACTCCGTCGTCTTTAGCCATTCATCTGTTGAAGGGCATCTCTGGTCCTTTCACAGTTAGGCTATTGTGGACATTGCTGCTACAAATATTGGGGTGCATGTACCCCTTATTTTTACTATGTCTGTATCTTTGGTGTAAATACTTAGTAGTGTACGTGCTGGGTCATAGGGCAGCTCTATTTAGGTGGTTTGTATCACTGTAGAAGAGAACAAATAATGAGTATGTTTGGCTTAATATTTTAGATAAGCCTTAACAATTCCCAAATTGTTTAATACAATGTTATTTAAGATTTTGACTATTCAGGGTGTCTGGGTTGCTCAGTCGGTTAAGTAGCTGCTTTTGATTTGGTTCATTATCCTAGGGTCCTGGAGTGGAGACCAGCATCAGGCTCTCTGCTTGACAGGTAGCCTGCTTTTCCCTCTCCCGCTTTGTGCCCTCTCTCTCTCAAATAAATAAATAAAAATCTTCAAGATTTAAAAAAAAAAATGATTCTGACTATTCATTGTTTAGTGAGTATGTTTTGAAAAAAAAAATGTTGGATATATTAAGATCTTTAACCATGGCATGCACACAGATACACACTTAATTTTCATTGTCTTTTTCAGTTTTAGGGGAAAGGAATTTTAAATTATATAAAAATAATAAAAGACCAGAGTGGTTACCATTATAGATTACATTTTGAGACAACAAAACATTTGAACTTGCTAAGATCTTTTTGACGTGCACAGTGATGATCCAAAGAAAGGATTCTTTTTAGTTTGGTTGCAGTTATCCTGTGCAAAAAACAAAGTTTCTGAGCAAAATTTCTTTGGATTTTTTTTTAAATGCAGCAGTTACACTCTATAATAAGCGTTTAATTCTGTGTTTTTGGGACTGCAGCTAATAGATGAGAACGACTGTTACATTTCTGTTGTTCAGTCATCAAATAGCAATTACCCTTCAACTTTCCTTATCCCTGGTACAGTGAAAGAAAATTCATTTAACCTCTCTGCAACTCATCGTACTCAGAAAGTATAACATGCTTGGGAAAAAAGGAAATGTATGCGTGGTATGTCTGTCTGTTTTCTTTCTTGCATTCAAAGGACTTCTTACTTTACTTACAACAATTAAATTTGATGTCAACTCTGTTTAATTTTCAGGGTTTACAGATTAGGAATGTGATTTCTTGGAGTAAATTCATTTTAACAAAATTCCACTAAACTAACTAGATGGCCTATGGACGTGCACTATGGAGTGCATGATAGAATTTTAACTTGATTACTTAGCTTAGGAAAGTAAGCCAATACATTTTTTTTGTAGATGTTAACATTTTATTATAAGTTATTATAAGTTGACTGGTGATATTACTAAAAAGGTGACTTTTATATTTGTCCTAATGTAATTATCTGGATAATTTCAAGTATATGAAGAGAATTTGAAATATGACTAGCTTTTGCTTGAATATTTTACACTGTTCTTTCACCTTCCCTTTGAAGACTCAGTTTTCATTTTCATTCCCATTTTTCACAAATTTTTTTTCATCATTATTGTGGAATAAGACGGTCTCTTATGTGTTTCTAACAATAACGTTCAAAGTGGGATGGCGAAGAAAATAATTCTTTGTTCTGTAGCCTGTTGGTCAATTTAATGGATTTGGATTTAAGCCATTTTGACTATCTCCGATAGATTTCTGGGATCTTAAGAAATTGATTTTAATGAATAAGGAATTTTTATCTTTTGAGGGAGAACTTTTATTTTCCCTCAGGAGATTTTTATTTGTAACTCAGACATTTATGATTTGATCTAAATATGTAGGAAGTTTGTTTTTATGTAATGTATGCAACAAGAAAGATGCATATTTCCTCTTTTGTGAGGAACTCTTAGAAAATGTGTGAGTACCATGAAATAACAGAAACTTCCTAGTGAGACTTGATAGGGAGAACAAATGCAGCCAGATAAAACCCTTTTTAAGGAATAACAGGGTATAGAGAGAAGGATGGAAATCTTTTTTGGTGTTTTCTAAGGAATTATAATCTAGCTCAACATTGAAGTCAAAACCATGGAGAGGCAGAGCTGGAAAATTAACATAGTCTACTTTTCTATGAATCAGGTGAAGTATGTGGTTAGTGAATGTCATATGCCCAGATAGGTGGAAATGGTAGTACTACATCTAACAGATAATTAAAATTGGGCAGAGATAGGTTATGTACTAATCTACCATGATGTCCTAATCTTCCGTGGACATTCAAGTGCTCAATGTCTAGCATACTTATTTTCATATCAACAACACTGAGTGTGTGTATATATATATATATGTTTTTATTGAAATAAAACCAAGATAGCCATAGCATATACAAGTCCATGTTATATTTGTTTTTAACATTTTATTTTTTAATAGATGTATAGGTTGATAGTGAAAGTATTTATGAAGTTGATTTAGTTGAACAAATATCCTTTAAAAATGCTGAAAATACTTTTTCTTGGCTACTATTTGGGGATTATTGATTCATGGGCTGAATGTATGATACTGTTTGCTTTGAGTAGTAAATTGGTCTTAACCACGTTGGGACTCTTTTTCTTTCTCATAAGTATATATAATCTAATTTTGGTTTTAATTGCATTCAAAAACATTTCATTGGAAACATTGGTGTTAAAATGAGAGTTGAGAGTTGCTAGAGGGGAGATGGGTGGGGGGATGAGGGAACTGGGTGATAGGCATTAAGGAGGGTACTTCAAGTAATGAGCACTGAGTGGTGTATACAACTGATGAATCACTAAATTCTACCTCTGAAACTAATAATATAGTATATGTTAATTAAATTGATTTTAAGTTAAAAATAAAATGAGCTATTTCCTGCTATTAGAATGTGTTAATACCAACCTGTCCATATATTGTCTACAAGAGACCTGTTTGGAACCTAAGGATACACCCAGACTGAAAGTGAAGGGATGGAGAAGCATCTTTCATGCCAGTGGGTCTCAAAAGAAAGCTGCGGTAGCGATCCTCATAACACATAAATTAGATTTTATTTTATTTTTTTAAGATTTTATTTATTTATTTGACAAATAGAGATCACAAGTAGGCAGAGGGGCAGGCAGAGACGGGAAGAAGCAGGCTTCATGCTGAGCAGAGAGCCCAGTGCGGGGCTCGATCCCAGGACCCTGAGATCATGACCTGAGCCAAAGACAGATGCTTAACCCACTGAGCCACCCAGGCACACCCCATTTACAATAATCTTTAATGTCTTCGTGAAACAAAGTTGTTTCTGGACTTGTAATTTTACCAGCATTCTGAATTCCCCCAGGAAACTCTAAGCTATCATTCATTTTATTGATGTTCTGGTGATTTGGGTTGTAGTATGAGATTTCACATGGGAATAGGACACCATTAGAGAGAAATCAAATCCTTTGTACAGAACACCTTTGTACAGCACACATAACTCTTTATATTAGCCTTTAGCCCTGCACAAGCTGATAAAGGGATGACATGACGAATATTGGACTCCTGCATGTGAGACCAGTTGCCTTTACAGCTTATGGGACTCAGGATAGAACTTTCTAATTTTAGCTTTAACCCTTTTGAAAGACAGACATGAATCTGGACAATCTACTCATCAATGTAAGTGTCGTCACTGTTTCTTATGTCTGTATTGTATAGAGTGTACAGAACTCATCTTAAGTTATATTTATATGAGCTTTAACTAAATAATTCCACATATGAATCTACAATTTATATATCAAAAGTTGAAGTTTTGGGAAACTGTGAAGGGTTTTCCTTTACATGTATTTGTGAGAGAGCAGAATCTCATTCTGTCATACAATAGGTACATTTATAGTATTTTCCTTTTTTTTTTTTTTGACCTGGAAAGCTAGAAGTGGGGAGAAATCTTGCTTTCTCTTAGAATCTTCTGGTATATTTATTAAATATGTTTTTCCCCCTTTGATCATGCTGATCTGTATATATGGGGGCCTTTAAAAACAAGAACCTCAGAAGCTGTGTAGGCTTGGGATAGACTTCTGTTTTAGAACCTTAATGTTTTTTGGTAGAATTCCTTTTCAGGATTATGCACGAGTTATAAATAGACTCATTCCACACTTCCTTTCCTCTTAACCATTATAATTTTCATGTCTATTCCAATGTGAATTAGCCAGCACTAACTGTAATGAAAAATAAATATATGCCAAGTTGAATAGTAACAAGTTAAACAGGTGATGCAGTGTATCAAATATTTATGTATCTATTTTAAAAATTTCAAAAAAGTATTTATTTAAGTAATCTCTACACCAGATGTGAAGCTCAAACTCATGACCCCAAGATCAAGAGTTGTATGCTCTTCCAACTGAGCTAGCCAGGTAGTCCATCAAGTGTTTAAATTATGAGATCATTTTTTATCAGTGGGAAAAGTTTAATGTCTGTTTAGACTTTTTTACATATTTCATAGAAGTTAAGCTGCTTTTCAATAATTCAATGATGAAATGTTAAGTTTTTGTATTATTGAAAAGGAGTCTTTAATTTATGCCTAAAATTCATACTGTAATTTGGACTAGAACATTCAAAGAGCAGCGAAATTTTTGGTTTTTAACACATTCAGAAGTTTAATATAGGTTTCACTGTGGTGTTCCATGTACATTCACTTAATAGTCACAAAGACCGTAGGGGGTATAGGCACTATTTTCATCCCTATTTTGAGGATGACAAAACAGGCTTAGACAGTTTAAATAACTGATTAAAAATAACACAGCTAGAATCTGGTAGAGATGGGATTTGGTTCTAGATCTTTTTCTAAAACTTACACATTTGAACATGCCACTTTGTGGTCTTACAGCATGTCCCATTGATGGGTGGGGGGATATTTTCCTGAACTTTGAGTACACTTGTGGAAGGGTCTTTATGTTTTAACTTCCTGAACAATGGACCGAATATTGGACTTCCTGATAGATACAGCCAAGCCTTTTATACTTAATTTCAGAAGATACTGCCCTATTGTGGGTTTGTTCTCTTGCTCCATTGATAATCTTCCTGTATTCTTTTTCATTCTTCAGATCTAATCCTGGCCTCTTGCTCACTTATAAATGAATCGACCTGACTGAAATTTCTGCTCTTTTTGTTTGGTGTTTTTTTTTTTTTTAAGATTTTATTTATGTTTTTGACAGAGATCAGAAGTAGGCAGAGAGTCAGGCAGAGAGAGGAGGAAGCAGGCTCCCTGTTGAGCAGAGAGCCAGATGCAGGGCTAGATCCCAGGACCCTGGGATCATGACCTGAGCGGAAGGCAGAGGCCTTAACCCACTGAGCCACCCAGGCGCCGCCCTTTGTTTGGTGTTTTATTTGTTATATCTGGCACCCTCACAAGTAATGGCCACAAACATCATCTTAGATGTATAGTATGTCAAGACAACTCTTTGACTTAGGTAACTTAATGACATAAAATCACCAATATGTTAATACCTAAAATGTGAAACTGTGAACTATATAGCTTATTTAAAAAAATAAAAAAATAAAAAATAAACAGTGTAAGCGACATTCTGGCCTTATTCTTTTCAATAAGCTGCCTTATCTAAATCTCAGTTGGAAGTTTTAGTTCGAATCTCTGGCTATCTTTCCTTAACAGTATTAGTAGATTTCTTATAAAGCTTAGGACTTTGAAATTCAGTAAAAGCATGGGCTGAAAATACCTTGCCTAAATGAATGAAGTAAGCTATTAAATGAAGCAGAGCATATATTTGTGTGTCTAAACGTAGATATGATATAGATATAAGATATATATAGAGAGAGGATATATATAGATACAGATACAATCTCAGTGCAGTTCTGGAACTAACCACTAATTCTTCTTTAGTGAAATATTGGTGGTGCCACAAGCAGATGTTTTTATAGAAAATCATTTTCTTGTCCTATTAGTAATTTCTAGTGGTATGTTTAAAATAAATACGTGCTTTGGAATGAGACATGGGTGTGAGCCCTAAAACTGATATTTTCCTTGCTGAGTGATGTTTGGCAAGTTACTTTACTACTTTGCTTCTCAGTTTATCTGAAATCAATTTTCAGAATGGCTAAAGTTAAAAAAAAAAATGACAGTGTGAGGGGCACCTGGGTAGCTCAGTTGGTTAAGTTCTTGATTTTAGGTCACATTGTGATCAGGGTGATGAGATCGAGCCCCACTTTGGACTCTGTACTGGGCATGAAGCCTGCTTAAGATTCTCTCCATCCCCCTTTGTCCTTCTCTCACTCATGGGCACACTTTCACGCTCTCACTCTCTCTCTCAAAAAAAATTTTACAATGTGAAATGTTGAGAACAGTTTGAATCAAATGGAACTGTTACACTTTGCTGAAGGAATGCCAAGTGTTAGCCACTTTGGAAAGCAATTTCTTAATAAGTGAAATATATATGTGCCATGACGCCCAGGAATTCTACTCCTAGTTGTTTTCCCAGTAAAATGAAAATATATACTTAAACAGATACATGTGAATGTTTATAGCAGTTTTATTTCATAATCATGAAAACCTGGAAGCAATCAAGATATTCAATTGATGAATGGATAAAAATACCAGCTGTGGTATATCCATACAATTAGAGAGTGGACTACTGATACATGCAACAAAATGGTTAAATATCATAATATTCATGCTAAGTGAAAGAAGCCAGACACAAAACCTGCATACTATATGATTCAATTTCTAATGATTTTTCTAAAAACAGCAAAAGTAGGGTCACACATCAGACAAATGTTGCCAGGGTACTGGGAGTACGGAAAAGATATTGACTGTAAAAAGGAATGAGGGAATATTTTGGAGTGATGGAAATGTTGTGTATATTTCTTTTATTGGAGGTTCCATGACTATACATTTGTCAAAATGATGAATTTACCATTTGTAAATCTTATCGTAAAAAAGAAAGGAAAAACCCCTAAGTTTCAGAGTGGTTATGGGATTTTTAAGAGATCATTCTCCTTCCCCATTTTTTATTCTGTTTGCTTCTTTATTATCCTCTGCTGCTTCTATGTCTCTTACAAATTTAGGGCCCATGATAAATTGCATACTCTGTAAAATATACCAAATATACTTCCTTGGACTGAATTCCTGATCTCTGTCCTGTGGCAGAAGGAGTTCACAGTATGCTTGAGAGGGTATATAAAGGAATCTTGAATTTTTAGCCTGAGTCCTGCTTGTGAAAGGCAGTGTTCTATGTCAGTGGTTCTCAAACATGATTGAACATTAGAATCACCTTTGCCGTGTCATATCTCCAGAGCTACTGATTGAGTGGGTCTAGTGGGGAGTGGAGTGGGGGGCGAAGATTTGTACTTCTGACAAGTTTCCAGCTGGTGTTGATGTTGCTGATGCTGCTGGTTTAGGGCGATTACCTTGAGAACTACTGATTTATGCTTAATTGAGGTGTTGAAGTATCAGAATTCTTACCTATGTAGAGTAACGAATATTTTGTTTTTAAACTGCTTCATCATTTCATGACCACTTTTGTATTGGGTAAAATGAATATATATATGTATATGTGTGTGTGTATATATATATATATATGGAGTGGCAGAGAGAGAGAGAGAGAATAAAACTGAGAGAAAGAGAAAATCACATTTGGCTAGGGGCCACAAAGTATTTAGGGCCTGAAAGAAAAATGTTGCTGGCAAGAGAAAAAGGAATAAAAAAAAGATATGGTTAGCTGCATCCCTTCTTTTTAACTTATCAAGTGTCATCATGCTGCACATGCTGCATAATTATTTTATCCCTCTAGTAATGGGCTTCTTTTGGTGCTCCCATTCTGTCCTAAACGTCCTGAAGACTCTAAGTAGGCCTCCTTTGCCCATTGGCCTAAAATACTCTCCTAAGACTTTAAACTGCCTACTTGTTTAATAAAAAAAAGGCCTGGGGGTGCCTGGGTGGCTCAGTGGGTTAAGCCTCTGCCTTTGGCTCGGGTCATGGTCCCAGGGTCCTGGGATCGAGCCCCGCGTCGGGCTCTCTGCTCAGTGGGGAACCTGCTTCCCCCTCTCTCTCTGCCTGCCTCTCTGTCAACTTGTGATCTCTCTCTGTCAAATAAATAAAATCTTTAAAAAAAAAATTAAAAAGGCCTGAATCTCACACTTAGACTTAATTATGCATCCCATTTTTTTTTCCCAGACCAGTAGTAATTTTCACTGAGTAAAACCAAAATATCATAAAGTACACAATTTGAAGAAGTCTGGGATATATGGATGACTACTTTAAAGTGAACAAATATAAATCATATTTCCTGTACCCCTTTCCTAGACTAAGAAAGAAATAACTAATAAT
The DNA here is from genome assembly GCF_030435805.1 of Mustela lutreola. Taxonomy (NCBI): domain Eukaryota; kingdom Metazoa; phylum Chordata; class Mammalia; order Carnivora; family Mustelidae; genus Mustela; species Mustela lutreola. The sequence continues at coordinate 80,694,732 of NC_081308.1, forward strand.
TTTAATACCACTGGGTATAAAAAGAAGATGGCTAAAATTTAGAATCTTAAAAAAATGATTTATAAGTGTTAAATTTAAGGAATTCTTATTATTTTATCTTCCTAAATGCCAAAGCAGATACCAAGAGCTGTTTATACAAATTTATTCAGAATTTCTATTATTTTAAGGTTGCTGCTAATGTATATTGTGATTTACTGGTATCTGCTGACATGTTATGGTTAGAGATGATGTTTTTCTTTTCTTCCACCAACACCCCGCTGATTATGGAGAGTCTTCAGAGAAAATAGCTCATGGTACTGGTTGATTACATGCCTTAATTGAATAGTAGCTTGCTGCCAATTATCTGTTATTGCTGCCAATTATACTGTTATTAATAGTAGCTTGCTGCCAATGGCCATTACAGTGCCCATTTTTTTTTTTAAATCATTTCCATTATGGAAATTAAAGCAGCATTTGTTTAAAACAAGTTTCCATATATATTGTGGATGCAATTGATTCTGAATATTTGAGCCATTTTTTCAATAGCTGGAAAGGTAGATGGAGGCTAGATCAGAATGTTTGGTTGAGGGACTTGAAATGTGTTAGGTAGTCCAGAGGAAATTTTTGGACATATGGCTGGTTAAATGCAGTCTAATCCAGCCTTTTGTAAAATGAAAAGAGAAAAGAATGGGCTGTAGAGACCCTAGTTGAAAGACTCCTGTCACATTAAAGAAAAGGTTAACTAGGGCTAATCTAGAATGTTTGCAGAATCAATGAAAAGGAGGAAAGGGGAAATGTGTGGGAGTCTTTCTAGAAGTGGAATATTCATGACTGGATGACAAAGTCAAATGAAGCTCTGTATGATCAGTCTTCCAGGCTTTTACACACACATGGGACTTCATTTCCTGCCATTCTTTTTTTTTTTTTTTTAAATATTTTATTGATTTATTTGACAGACACAGATCACAAGTAGACAGGCAGGCAGAGAGAGGGGAGGGGGTGAAGCAGTTCCCCCGCCGAGCAGAGAACCCGACGCGGGGCTTGATCCCAGAACCCCGGGATCATGACCCCAGCCGAAGGCAGAGGCCCAACCCACAGAGCAACCCAGGTGCCCCATTTTCTGCCATTCCTTAGGCATGCTTATTCCGCTGCAGCCACACAGGTCTCCTTACAGTTCCTGGTATCTTTCAAGCATAGTAGCTACCACTTCTGTACTCAATTTGTACTTAATCCTTCTGCTGTGAAAGTTCTCACTTCCTTGCAGGCTCTGCTCAGATGCCACCTTATCACTCTTCCCTGACTACATATTTAAAAAATAGCATACTAGCATTCATTATTCGATTTATCAAAGTTGAATTTTTTTAAAGCTCCAGAGCACTGACATTTTATTATATACTTGCTTACCTTTTTCTCTTATGTCTCCCTCTTTTAAGATAGTAAGCTATATGAGTGTAAAGGCTTCTTTTTTCTTTTTTTCCTTTTATGTCTCTTTCTCCTAGAACATGGCTGGTAATTAGTAGGTACTCAGTAAATATTTGTTGAATCAATAAACAGAATAAATACAAAGTTGACTAAGATGGAGATCAAAAAATTATGAAAATATTTCAGGTATGAAGGATTCAGAGAATAGTGGTGTTATTACCATATGGTAATACCGTATGGAAGATTGGAAGAGGTGTTGACTGAGGGTAACAGAGACACAGGGGAATATAAATTTGGCTTAAATCAGCTTAAGTATTTGATACTGGTAAAATAACCAAAGCAGTTCTATGGAATGGGCAATCTAAAATATGAATAGAAGTCTGGCATTGAGGTAAAGATCTCTGAGTCATCTTCATAGTCAATACTTAAAGTAATGGAAGAATGAAAAAATGAGAAGTGATATAAAGACAGAATTATCAGATTTGAAAATTAACATTTCATTTTGGATATTTAATATTTTAAAGATACAAAATTTAATACATATTTTCTGTTTGTTTCATAGCTGGGTTAACAACTTTGGCCATGAAGGTCTTGGACTCTTATTGGATGTTCTGGAAAAGCTTCTGGACAAGAAACAGTAAGAATATACATGAAAAAAAATCACTAAAGGGAAAATTTAGAATTTTTTAAGCACAACATGTTTATTTTGCTTCTATTCAGGCAAGAAAATATAGACAAGAAGAATCAGTATAAACTTATTCAGTGCCTCAAAGCATTTATGAATAATAAGGTAAGTAGTATTTATTTCTGCCTGTCACAAAGGGAGAGAACTTGTTCAACAGTATGTGAAAGTATGAAGCAGACAGTATAGTAGGTGCTTATTCAGTTTTCAGAGGTTCTTTATGATGCAAATTATAGACTTCATTGAAACATTATTTAAAATATACTATGCTTTACAGTATGTTTATTAGTAGGTTTTTGTAATTATGGAAACACAGAAGTCTGTTTCCAAATTAGATACTACTTTTTTTTTCCTTTCATGGTTAAATGTTATATGTTGAATACCATTTTTACAGTGTTTTTATTCCATTGAAAAGTTAAACTCAGAGCTATGGTTTGACTTGTTTGTTAACTGCTTTTATAAGGTTAAGATTTCTATTTTATGTTCAATTAGTATCTGTGGGTTGATGCATATAGAAGACATTTTTGGATGATTGCAAGCATTTTTTGTATATGTATACCAGTTGCAATATTAGTGACTTTCTGAATTCTAGACAAGGTTGTTGTTTGTTTGTTTGTTTGTTTTAAATAATCTTTGCTCAGGGTACTTGGGTGGCTCAGTTGGTTAAGCTGATTTAGGCTCAGGTCATGATCTCAGGGTCCTGAGGTGGAGCCCTGCATTATGATTCCTTTTCAGCATGGAGCCTGTTTGTCCCTCTCCCATCCTGCTGCCCCTCCGTCCACACATGTGCACACACATACACGCTCACTTTCTCTCTCTCTCTTAAATTAATAAATCTTAAAAAAATGATAATCATGTTCTGGTTATGAAGTTGTAGTTGTTAATTCTTTTTCTTTTTTTAAAATGATTTTATTTATTTGAGAGAGAGATTGAGAGAACGAGTGGGAGGAGGAGCAGAGGAAGAAGCATACTCTGCAGAGCAGGGAGCCTGTTGCGTGGCTCTGTCCCAGGATCCTGGGATTATTACCTGAAGCAAAGACAAACGCTTAGCTGACTAAGCCACCCAGCGCCCTGTAGTTATTTTTTTATAAACAATTTTGGTACTTTATTAGACATTTCACATATATTCCTTTAAGGTAAAATACCACTGACTAATTCACTAATTGTATAATTGTCTTTAGATGGAATTTTAATAATCTAAAAATATTTAATAGAAATAGTTATAGCAGTAACCAAAAACTGGCCAAATGTATAGTTGTTAATATAAATATATAGTTATTAACAATGTGATAAGATTGTTAGTCTTTCTTAAACCTGTGGGATTATGTATGATTTATATATGTATATATTATGCACACATGTATCAGCAAAGGATTTTTTGTATGTGGAGTAGATGCTTGCTAGTTGACATAAGGCTTTTGTGTAGACTATGCTAATTGTGCTGTTCATGGAAGTCTCTTCCGGGAAGATTTCTATCACTATTGATACTGAATTTCTCAACTTCTAGAAATTGGGAGATGTAGTACATGCTTTACCACTAAGTTGAGTGGCCTTTGGAAAATCACTTGAAATTTCTGTCAAGTCCCCTCATCTGTAAAATTAGCTGTAGGACCCTTTGTTTTAAATTCTTACTGACTTGCATTGTCAATTCTCATAGCTTATAGGACACTAAATAACTGTAATCAAGATCATCACTAGAGAAAGTCATAGTAGGGAGATTTCCTGTAGAGCTTTTTCCCATAGGACATAGTTGATATGTGAGTATATAATTAGTATTACTTAAGAGTTTGGCAGTTTTGAGCACATGATGGTATGACTTAGATTATTCTAAATTAAGGTTAACCTATAGTTAGGACATGTTAGTATCCTGGACATAAATGCTCAGAATATGAATAAATAGTGAATCTTAAATTATAGGCATGTGAAACAACAGGCATTAAGTATACATTCAGAATGAAAAAAAAAGTATAGTGATATATCCACTTCATGTTGGAATAAATTGTCATAAAACATGAAACTTTCATCTGAAATAACTTAAATTTCATATTTGTTGGCCCCGAGGAGTTTAGATTACCTTCTTCAAAAACTTTTTTCCTTTATACCAAATATGTTTTAATAGAATCATAAAAGGATCAAAAGCAAAGCATTGCCTCTTAACTTCCATTGCTGAAATATTGCACTTGTGTTTATATTGATGGTTTTTCATTATTTCATTTTTATTTTCAGTATGTCCCTATGTATTAGAAATTACTTTTAACTTTTAAATGAAAATTTGAGAATTTAAACAAGTTTACTCTCAATTTGATTTTCAAAGCTATTAAGTTTGGTAATTGCATGGTAATCCTCTCTTAGTTTTACACGTACATTTTTCACTTACTTTCCTTATTATTTAGTATCTGCTGGCCACCTTTATGCATGCTTGCCCATTCTGTTTTCTTTGCTTCTTTTTAATCTTGTCTCTCATTTCTTTTCTATCGCCTCCTCCTCCTCCTTTTCTTTTTTATTTTGGCCTTGTCTCTGTATGTATTATTTTTTATGACCTCTGTTAAATTTGCATTTAAGAGCTTTAGCTATGTTCTCCTCTACCCCTCCCATTCTTTTGGAAGTTAAATTAGGCACCATGAAAATATTCGTATATTTATTACTCAACTAAAAGTTACACTTGTAGTGACAATTTTGATCAATGAAAATGTCAGATTTTTACCATTAAAACTAAAAAGAAGCAAACATTTCATAAGAAATCTTAGAAATACTTTGTGGGAGAAAGGTCAAAGAAAATACCTTCTAAATGTAGTGAAAATTGAAGTTTTAGCCTTTTAGGTATTCGTTTATCCATTCTTATAGTGCACACTTTTGTGGTTGTATTTGAGCCTAGAAAACAAATGAAAATGGTGTCTCCTCTGTTCACTCTGACACTTAACCAAAACCCAGGCTCCATTTACCTGGGTTCATAGCTTTTATAATGTAGCGCAGCTTCTCAAAGGGGGAAGATAATAGATGGTATTGGAAAACCTATACAAAGGCTTATTGCTTCTTTAATTGGCATATAGTATACAAAAGAGCTTTACATTTTACCCTTTTTGTTCAGTTTAATTTTCCACACAAACATTGGAGAATTTAACCATGAATTCTAGAAAGACCCAATGACATAAGTAGAATTACTTAAGAAAATCATATCAGGGTATCCCTGGGTGGCTCAGTCTGTTAAGCATCTGCCTTTGGCTCTGGTCATGATGCCAGGGTCCTGGGATCGAGTCCTGCATCAGGCTCCCTGCTTCTTGGGGAGCCTGTTTCTCCCTCTCCCTCTGCAGCTCCTTCTGCTTGTGTGTATGCTCTTTCTCTGTCAAATAAATTAATAAAATCATAAAAAAAGAAAATCATATCAGCATGTACTTTACAGGTTTTTCTTTGTTAAAGAAATACTGAGTATTCACATATTTCTCCCAAAGCTTTATGGAATTTTTAGGCAGGCTAATGTAAATCATATCTGATAAGGGAAATGACTCCCAAGATACAGTCATTTAAAATTAAAAAAAAGATAAGTAACTAAATTTGAAAAACATTCATACAATTAGATAGAACCTCATTATGGAGGTATATATTTTTAGAAGATCATTGTAAGTTCCTTTTTAAATTAAAGATGTGTTGCAAATACATTTTGAATGAAGGTTCTTTTTTTTTTTTTTTTTTTTTCCTTTAGTTTGGACTGCAAAGAATTCTAGGAGATGAAAGGAGTCTTTTGCTTTTGGCAAGAGCCATTGATCCCAATCAACCCAACATGATGACTGAAATAGTAAAAATACTTTCTGCTATTTGCATTGTTGGAGAGGAGAACATGTAAGCATTGCTATATTATGTTAACTGCATGGAAAGTGGCACTTGAGAAATTAAAATTCCATATTTTGTGCTTTTCATTAGATAACTTGCATGAAAACAGTAGTACATTTTAGAAAATAATTTATTGGCATTTTATCATATCTATTTACATTTCAGCATTTTTTAAACTTTTTGAAACAAATAGATTTAAACAGAATGCAAACAGGACATTCTTCAAAGTTGGATTCAGAGTGAATGAATAGAATTTTATCTAGGTGAAGATAAAGTAATCGTTAGAAAAATAGGCTGAATACAGAGACACATACACACCTCGCATATGCCTATTATAAAATTTGACTTCTTTAACTCACTGAATTGACTAGATGGTTTTGTTGCTCTATTATTTTATTTAAAATAGTATTTTACTTTATCTGCCTGTAATAAGTAAAAAAATACTTATGTATAAAGGGAAATAAACTAACCTTTAAAAAGAAAGATCAAAAAGACCATTTGCATTTATTCTAAGTGCATGTATGTGTTAATTTTAAGAAATTGTTGCTGCATGTACCTTAGTTTATACCTTTTCAAGGAAATAATATTGACTGAGAAGCATAATTTCAGATCTGATGTCATTAACTAGTTAGTATGGAACCATTGTGATAAAGTGTGAAATATCTGCTAAGGACACGAGCTAAAATATTTCTTTGAAATTTTGTGTGACAGTAATAATTTCAGTTTCAATCAGAACAAGGCTATGCAAAGATTTCAGAATATTCTAATACATTGACTTTTTCATACGTATTAGAATAGCATGAGATCTTGCTTAATGCTGCTTAGTGTCCTCAGAGACCAAAAGCCAAACACTAAGCAAAAATATTATCAGAGAGCATTAACTCTTACCTTACTGAGAACAAACTAAGAATGAACTAACATATGCAAAAGTAGGAAATCTTTAGGTTTTATAGAAAAATCAGTTTATATATGAGTAAAAAGTATTTTTCTTGTCAATTGGATTTTCAATACTTAATTCATATAATACAACCTTTTGTGGTATAGTTGTAGCTATAGTTTGATAAACACAGTATACTGCATAGAGGTTAATTTGATTCAGACACTATAGCAATAGTTTCCAGTATTTTAGTTCATGTAAATAGTTGTCTTGTGCTATGTAATTATAGATGTCCTCTAATTACCTAGACTTTCCTCTTTCAGTCTTTCTTTCTTATTCCATTTTCAAAGAATGTTGATTTTTTAAGTTGTTTCGGATGTACTTGCTCTTTCTAGTATTTTATTATAAAATCAGTCTATTTACATGTGGAAAAAGTTTTAATAATCATAGATGTCATATTATGCTTAAATCATTATTAATATTTATGTTAACACATGAAATACCAAACCTGGAATTTTAAATTTCAGTATTTATCAAATAAAGTTTTAAAAGATGTTACCCAGGAAATTTATATTCCTCAAAGTTTTTTAATTGAAGTTTCATTTATTTAAATAATTGAGTTTTCTTTTTGCTGTCCTAAAATTATTTAATCTATCAATATTTGACTTGTAGAAATATGTGGATAGGAACAGAACTCTTTCTTTTAAAAGGTTATATTTATTTATTTGACACAGAGAGAGAGACAACTGGAGAGGGAACACAAGCAGTGGAAGTGGGAGAGGGAGAAGCAGGCCTCCCGCTGAGCGGGGAGCCAGGTGCAGGCTGAATTCCAGGACCCTGGGATCATGACCTGAGCTGAAGACAGATGCTCAGAGACTGAGCCACCCAGGTGCCCAGGAACACAACTTTTAAATTGTAGTAGTCTCTATATACATCAAATGCCAGAAAGAAACTAAGACTGAAAGAAGGAGATAACCCATATTCATGTGTGTGTAAGATGGATTTCTCATTTCTGCTTTCCCCCCCATCCCATAGTCTAGATAAACTTCTAGGGGCTATAACTACAGCAGCAGAAAGAAATAATAGGGAACGATTTTCACCAATTGTGGAAGGATTAGAAAATCATGAAGCTTTGCAATTACAGGTGAGTTGGTTTTGTCTTAAGTTGCTTCTGGGGTTTATATTTAAAGTACTCATTTTGTATGACACCCAACTCGTTCTTAACTATCATTTAAATGGAATGGAACATACAAATGAAATTCTTCCTATTGCTTGGTCATTTATAAAAGCTAGAAGTTTTAGAATGACAACTTGTTTAAAATTAGGAAAAGGACTTCTGGTTACTATAAATATAGTATTCAGTAAATAATAAACCATGAAAATTAAAACTTTACCAGTAATCAGTGCAATAAGGAAAAAGTTTAGCCAATAGTATTATCCTAACAAATATTGATGAAGTCTTTGTATTACTCTAGAAATTTAGGAAATCTAAGCATATCTTTATGCTATCACACAACATTCAGAGGTCTGATTCACCAGAATAAGGTGGGGACTGAATTGCAATTCTTTGGTCAGAGTCTACTAATTAGCTCTGTGTATACCCAGCCTAAACGTCTTATTTAGAAAATGACAAAACTATCTTTTCTTAGATGGTTTCATGAAATGACCCATTTTATGAAAGATGACTTTGTTCTTGAGTGATGAGAACTCATATTTATTGGCCATATTTATGGTAAGAGATCATAGACTAAGCATTTTAACTTACATATATTATCTGATTAAATTCTCACAACAACCCAGCTGTGCAGGCACTATTATCATCTCCATTTTGTTTATAAGATGAATAGGTTTATTTAGAGTAGATAACTTTTCTAAGCTGACATAGCTTGTAAGTGGAAGAGTCAGAATGTAACATCAGGTTTTTTGTTCTTCAATTTTCATCTCTTTTAGACAGTGTTTACCATTTAATGCACCATGGGGGAACTCTTTCTGAATTATTTTTTTAAACTCCTGTAGTATCATTCAACAAAGATAATGTAGTTTTGGAATATAGGTGAGGTTTGATAGGGTCTGGATCCAATGGCCAAGAAAGAATTCTTGAGATATCTTTGCAAAATGTTGGTTTTTTTTTTAAAGCACAGGGACAGGACTCATGGGCAAAAAGAGATGCTGTACCTGGGTTGAGAAGGTTACTGATTATATACTTGGGAGTCGGGGAGATGAGGAAAAGCGAGGTTTTCCAAAGAAATTTCATATGTCAAAGAGGACCTGCAGGTTATAAGGACATTTAATTGTATCTGCATTTCCTCCTAGAAATTACAAATGTCTTAGTGATTTATAAGAAAAAGGCTATGCCTTTTTCTTATAAATCACTAAGACATTTGTTTTTTTTTTTGTTTTTTTTTTTTTTAAGATTTTATTTATTTATTTGACAGAGAGAAATCACAAGTAGATGGAGAGGCAGGCAGAGAGAGAGAGGGGGAAGCAGGCTCCCTGCTGAGCAGAGAGCCCGATGCGGGACTCGATCCCAGGACCCTGAGATCATGACCCGAGCTGAAGGCAGCGGCTTAACCCACTGAGCCACCCAGGCGCCCCTCACTAAGACATTTGTAAACTGAGGAAGACACTTATCTTACAGGACTGTAATCATGATAAGTTAACCATTTTTTTTTCCTTCCCTTAGTTCAGGGCAGCAAGGTGTGCCTGAGGAATGTCACACATATCTCACCTGCGAATGGGTGAGGGCGGTTTGTGGGGCATCAGCTTGTGCTTTGTCCTTAGCTTCCCTTCTGCTCTCTTATCAAAGAGAAGATGGTTCCACATTTAATTTTATCAAGTTATTTAGTAGTGAGTGACTGTTTAAATGTTAAAATTTCTTATCTGATGTAAAACAATTTACTTTCTCCTTTTTTTATGGTATTATAAAGTATTAGGGTTTTTTGTTTGTTTGTTTGTTTTGCCAGGGTTTGAAACTAGAAGAGATAGATGGATTGGCTTGTCCAAAGAGGATGCTATAGTTTTACAAAACTATAATCTCTCTTTAAATAATTAAGGATCTTTGTTAATTGTTACTTCTCCAACTATGATGATCATTTTGAATAAACTGTTATGGTGTGTCTTTTATATCCAGTGTATCACATTTTTAATAGTTGGAATATTTCCTTCTATCGTTGATGATGTTAGTGTTCAAAGCCCATGACCAAAAAAGAATTCTTGAGAAGTCTTTGATGCAATAAGGTGATTTTATTAAAGCAAGGGGATAGGATCCCTGGACAGGAAGGGCTGCACTGGGGTCATGAGAAGTGGCCCGTTATATACTTTCAAGTTCGGAGGGGGTCAGTGATAACATAAATCTCTAAGGAATTTTGGAAGCAAGGTTTCCAGAACCTTGAAGGGGCTAGCTGTTGTTAGGGAAAGGTTATTTATTAATATCTAATAAAACCTTAGTTATGAGACCATTTAAACGTATATCAGTGGGTCATATGCTTGGGGGATGATAAAGGAAGTTTTTAAAGGAAATTTTTTTTTTTATGTTAAAGGTTACAAGATCCTGGGGGTCAGCTAAGATTCCCTTTAGATTTGTGTTTAGCAGAGCATTAATATCCAGGCAGCTGAGTTCCTAGAGGAATGTCACTGCCCATTTTAAGGACTTGTGAAAGGGCTACAAGTTGTAAGGGAATTTAATTTTTCTTTCCCCTTTGTATCCTATATCACTGTTTCCCTTTTTTAAAATATACTTATTATAAAATTTATCTCAAAATTTTTAATATTTCTACTGAAAGATTTGGAAACTGTACTTTTTAGATGAGTTCTTGAAATCTTTGTTCTTATTCCTATAGTTGGGCTTACCTAACTAAATTTCACTGGCATTCAGTCATATATAGGAGTTTCTACTTGTCTTGCAATGTTTAAGAGGAAGTATTTTAGATATATTTAAAGTTTTCATTACTCATTCAGATGACTCACTCAAAACTACACAGCTATTAACGGGTAGAGCTATAATTTGAAACCAGGTGTTTATGATGCAACATTTGTATACTGCATTTTCTGGGTAGAGCTATAATTTGAAACCAGGTGTTTATGATGCAACATTTGTATACTGCATTTTCTGACCTTTAAAATGACACCCCTCCATAGAGTAGTTCACCCCAGCCAATAAGATAGAAATGACAATTGCTAGCCTTCAAGAAATTGGATTGAATAGAATGATAAAATGGCAAATTGTTGACAGGTAGCATATAGAAGAATTACATACATCTTGCTAGATATTCAAGAAATTGTTGAATACTGATTATACATGCAAACATATACAAATCATAATTTGAAATTTCCTATTTTGATGAGCTAACAATTAGTAATTTGTTATAAACAGAGCCTGTTACTCTTACAAGAATTGTGACATGGGTTTATTTATTTGGACTGTCATGTGATTGAAAAAATATCATCTAAAGTTCAAAAATATATTCAGAATACAGAATAAATACCAAAGTCTAAAAAAATAATTAAATAATTAAAATTATTAATTTTAAAATATTAAAATTTAAAATTATTATTAATTATTAAAATTATTTTAAAATGTTGTTTAAAATATAATTAATGCTGTATTTTAACAGAATTACTTCCTGAGACTCTGATAATATTCTGAGAATTCTCAGGATACTACAGAAACAGTAAAAGTAATTCTATTAAAATACAGCAATAATCATATTTTTTTAAAAAAGCTATATGCATTTTTCTCTTTTTTAATTTAAAACATATTGTTAACTTCTTACAGAGGTTTTTAAGCTCATCTTTTTTTTAAAATTATGTCCTTGTGGTAGTATTTTCATTATCTTCAATAGTTCAACTAATAGACAATAAATTCTATATCTCCATAAACTCTCTTCATTGACTTCCCTTCAGCTTAATGCATTCTCAGTTCTCACCCATAGTACAATACCTTTTGATCTCAGTTATTCTTCAAACTAGCCTCTCATCTTCCTTATTTTATAGTCCCAGTCTCTAAAAGAATCATCTAAAAGAATCATCTATTGTTGTTTTGTGTGTTTCCTAAATTAATTCTTACAACTTAACATTTTCAGTTCTTAAAAAGGTCGGTAGTGATCCTCTAATTTCAAAATCCAATGGCCTTTCTCTAATCATCTTGTAACTCTATTAATCACCTCCCTCCTTGAAAATTTTATTGCCTTTGGCTTTATGGACCCCGTTCTTACCTTCGGACTACTTTTGTTTTTTCTCTTTTTCATGCGTTTGTCCTCCTCTTGGATATTTTGTTTTCTCTGGTCTATCCTTGGCTATCTTCTAGTATTATTTTTTTTAGACATACATACGTACACTTGCATATGTACGGAAACATATATTTTATCTTCCTCATAAATATTCTCATTGCTTCTCTAGCTTTATCATCCAGCTATATTCTAGCAATTATTCATAATTGTAATTTCATTTCATCTCTCTCTCTATTCAAACCTGTATGCCCAAATGCTTAATTATATGGCCTACAGGCAACACAAAAATGAGAAATTAAAGATAGCATTTATAAGTCATATACCAATATTCTAATACTTTACATATGTTACCTCATTTTTTTTTAAAAGATTTTATTTATTTATTTGACAGAGAGAGATCACAAGTAGGCAGAGAGGCAGGTAGAGAGAGAGAGAGGATGAAGCAGACTCCCTGCTGAGCAGAGAGCCCGATGCAGGACTCAATCCCAGGACCCTGAGATCATGACCTGAGCCGAAGGTAGCGGCTTAACCCACTGAGCCCCCCAGGTGTCCCATATGTTATCTAATTTTAAACCTCACAGCAGTTCTATGAGAAAGATAGTAGTATCCCCATTTTGTAGATGAGTAAATAGGCTCATCGAGGTTAGATAACCTTTCAGGGGTCACAGTATAATTTGGAGACAAAAGTCCAGATTGGACACTAGGGAGTCTGGTTCCAGAGTATATGGTCTTAACCACTACATGTTACCTCTTCTTACCAAAACTAAGCAAGTAGCCCTACACATCTTAGTAGATTCTTTTTTAAAAAATTCTTTAAAATTATTTATTTATTTTTTAAATTTCTTTTCAGTGTTCCAGTATTCATTGTTTATGTACCACACCCAGTGCTCCATGCCAGGCATCTCTGTGTTACATCATAGCTCACTAACTCACATATTTTTTAAAAATATTTTATTTATTTAATAGAGAGAGAGATCACAAGTAGTCAGAGAGGCAGGCAGAAGAGAGGTGGGGGGAAGCAAAATTCCTCCTGAGCAGAGAGCCTGATGATCCCAAGACCCTGAGATCGTGACCTAAGCCGGAGGCAGAGGCTTAACCCACTGAACCACCCATGTGCCCTTAACTCACATATGTAATCACAGCCCTGAGTCAGCAAGGAAACAGTTGTATCTAGGATATTTTGTTTAGGAATATGGGAATTATCTAATTCATTTCTGAAAGTGTTCTCTGCAAAGACAAGTGTTGCTGCTTACATAGACAAACCCTCAGATATATGGACTCATTCTGTGTCGCTTGATTCTTTCCATAGTGGTTCTCAAATATTGAGATTTTACTCTAAACATACTTGTAAATTAGCTACTATTGTCCTTATACCATCATATATGAGGAAGTAGCCTTGGATAAACATTTATCATGTCGGTACCAGTACATTTATAGTAAAACAAGGAGCTACAGCTTATGAATAAGGAAAAAATTTGTGAAAAAGTAGATGAGTATGTGAAATAGTTAAGTGTTGAATGAATATCTGATATCACTAAGAAAATGTGTTCTATTTATTGACAGTTTTAAATTATGACCATTTTACAAGTTGAATTAGTATAATTGGGGGTTGTATAGGTATATTTATGCAATATCTTCATTTGTCAAGCACTTGCAAAAGTAACTTCTGACGTAAAGAAGGATGCTTTTCATTTTATATCTATTTCAAAGTTGAGTAATTGTCAAATCTAAGATTTTTTGTCTAATGGAGAGTCACTAGTGACCTCCATAATATAAAAAGCACGACCCTTTTTAAGTTTTCATACTGGCTTCTCCAGTATTATGTGACACTATTCCTAACAAAGCTCTCTCCTCCCTCAACTTCAGTGATACTAAATTCTCCTTGTTTTTCTTTTACCTATATTTTACATTTTAAATCTTCTGTCTTGAATCTTCTATCTCTATGCTTGACCCTTAAATATACTGCTTTCTAAGAGCCTGATCCTCAGTTCTTTGGTTCTTTGCTTTGCCCATTTTGTATGTTGTCCTTAGACAGCCCCATCTATTCTTATGACTTCCATCTAGCACTTCTATGTGATGAATTTCTATGTACTCATCTTACTGAAATCCTTCTAACTCAGACCCCATATGTTCAGTTGTCTCCTGACTGAATTTCAAATTCAGTATTGTCCTTAATTATACTTACCTTCCTTTTCTTCATCCTTATCCTTCTAACTCCAATCACCTCTCCAATTTAACCTGCTTTCTTTTGTATTCCCAGTGCTAGTTAACTTTAGAATTATCTACCAAATTGCATAAACCAGAAACACAATAATCATCTTTGAATCTACTCTTCCTCCTTTCACCATTCCTTCAATTACCAAATCTTACGAATTCTAATTTTGTAGTGTTGTTTTTTTTGTTCATTTGTATGGTATCCTTTTCTTCCACCCCTTCTGCCAATTCTTTGTTTCAGTGCATTGTCATGTCTCATTATTTTGCCATTTTCCTGGACTCTTAAATAGTCCCCTTTAAATCATCTTCCACAGACTTAAACTTCTGAAATGCAGTTCTTGTTACATCACTGCTTCAAATTCAAGAAAGTCTTTCTATAGCTTCTAGGATAAAAGTATAATCTTAGTCTACACAAAATACTTCATCATCTGATGTTGTTTTCTCTGTGACTTCATGTTTCACCACTCTTGTCCTTATACTTTTTGGTCCAGTCATACTGTATTCAGTTTCCTGAACATTTTATGCTGCTTTATCCTTCTACCTTCATACCTTTGTACATGGCTTCCTCCTGCCTGAACTCCTTCTCCATTTCTTGACTTAATTAATAACTCCCTCTGTATGTTTATATATTTCTTGGTTGGTACTTATTTGACTTAAACCATCGTTTTTCCCAAGTCCTGCTGGGCTAAGATAAAGAAAGACCTTGTTAATATCAACAAAGTACTTAATAAGTTCAACTGTGTGACAGTGTCAATAAAATTTTAAAAGCACACTTTGTCACAGCTAATGGCAGTATGGATAATCTGTCTGAGAATGCCCTGGAGTTGGCAGTTATTGTACTCTATAGCTCTTTGAATTGTGGTCAAACAGATAGATAGATGCTGCATAGTTTTTGGAGCTGAAAAGTTAAACAAAAGGTTTTAGTATTTTCTCAATAATTTTATGAAGCTGTTTTGTGTTAAAATAGTTCCCCTCTCATCCACTTAACTAAGAAACTGAATACAATTTTTTTTTGGTAAAGAAAACTGAATACAATTTTTTTTTGGTAATGATATGTCTCCTGCCAATTAAATTTGACATGTCTAATTACCAGTTACCCATTATATTTTAATCATTTTATTGAGGACAATTAGAGGTTATACAGAAAACCCTAAACAAATGTGGAGCCTTGCCTTTAGAAAGTTTATAGTCTCTTTTGTGATACTTCACACTGTGCATCACATCCCATACCCCAGGATGAGGACAATAACATCCTGTGACTAAAGAATGTAAATGATTAACCATGTAGAAATGGGGATCATTGTAATGCAAATGAAAAACCTTACTATTTTTAGGGATTAGAAATCAAAATTATGGTCCTAGCTTATCGTATTTATTAATAATGGAGAAAAGTCACTGACTTACTATGAACTTTAAATTTTAATTTTCATGGAAGCTTTATTTAAAACAGGTTTGGCAGACCATTTTGAAACTTAAAGCTATTAAAAAGAAACTAAGCAAGAAAAAGTCTGGATAGTGGACTTCGTGATATTCAATGCAAGGGCACTTGTTTTCTTTCCAGTCCAAGGAAAAATGTTACTCAGTAATGCCAGATTTGTACATTGTAGTGTTGTAGAAAGAATTGAAAACTAAAAGTCATGAGATATAAGTTCTAGTCTTATCTTTATGGCTTATTATTAGCTATATGATCCTGGGCAAATCAACTAATCTTTCTAGGTTTTCAGTTTCTTTACCTTTAAAAGCACATCGAACCAAAGTATTTAGTATTTTTGAGTAGCATTCTGCTTTAAAATCATGATTCTTCGTTTTCTTTTTTTTTTTTTTTTAAGATTTTATTTATTTATTTGACAGACAGAGATCACAAGTAGGCAGAGAGGCAGGCAGAGAGAGAGGAGGAAGCAGGTTCCCCACCAAGTAGAGAGCCTGATGTGGGGCTTGATCCCAGGACCTTGGGATCATGACCTAAGCCGAAGGCAGAGGCTTTAACCCACTGAGCCACCCAGGCGCCCCAGTTCTTTGTTTTCTATATCTGGGGTTAGATTTTCTTTTTCTTTGAAAGCATACTGAGTTTGCATTGTAAGCAGACAGTAATAATTTTAAAGATATATATGCTTGGAAGTTGAACTTACCAATTATCAAGACTTCATTATTAGGGAATGAATTTTGTACTCCTTTGGAGCCTATGTTTTAGATATTAGGCCAGAAGAATTATTCATTAAAGTCTCCAGTACAGTGCTATCCAATTAAGGTTTCTGCAGTATCCAGTATTTGTGGTGTCCAGTATGGTAGCCAGTAGACACATGTGGCTGTGGAACACTTGAACTATTGCTGGTGTGACTTAGCAAGTGAATTTTTCCTGTTAGTAATTGTAATTAAGCTAAATTTACATTGTGAGTAGTGGCTCTGGATTGAACAATGTAGCTCGTGTGTGTGTGTGTGTGTGTGTGTGTGTGTGTGTGTGTTTGCATGCATATGTATGCTGAATAGGAAGTGGGGTGGCAGGAATAAAGGAGAGTGAGAGACCATTATTCTGGATAATAGGATGCTGCCCATACTTCATGAAATGGAATGTAACACATTTCAGGAACTGTTTTCTACCTTTCCTGTTTTTTTTGTTTCGTTTTTTTTGTTTGTTTGTTTTGGTTTTTTTGTCCATTTGCATTTTATTATGAATTTTGATAACTACTTTGTCTTTTTAATAGAGATATGAATGACATATACAATATCCATTTTATATACTAGACAGTATATTGTTAAAATAATTGTATGCTGGACTTTCTGGGTGGCTCAGTCTGTTAAGTGTCTGCCTCCCGTCCCAAGATCAAAGCCCTGGACGACCTCCTTGTTCATCAGGGAGTTTGCTTCTCCCTCTCCCCCTCCCCCTCCCCCTGCTCCTTCTCTCTCTCTCTCACTTACTCACGCTCTCTCTCAAATAAATAAATAAAATCTTTAAAAAACTAGTTGACTATTTTTCTAATTAACTTACAGTTTCAAAACTGGATATTTCTAGTACATTAAACATGATGCAATAGTTAAATTTTCTTATCTTACCCATCCTTAAAATCTTTTGTCATGTGAATCTATGAATGGAGTTAATGAGCCATCTGGATTATACTACTTAATTATTCTGTATTTGGAGTAAAACGATATGGTTGAGAATCGTGAGTTTCCCCCTTACTGTGTAACCATATATAAGTTACCTGCTTTGAGCCTTAGCTTCATCATCTGTGAAATAAGGATAATAGTAATACTGAATTTGTATGGTTTTTATTAGGATGAGACTAGATGGTGAATTATATAAAGCCTCTAATACTGTTTGTATAATAATGATGATGATGAAGAAAATAGTTTGGGGTTCTGTATTTAACTATGAATTCAGATTCTACATAATGGGTATTTAGTGTTTGTAATTTAATAATGATATATTCTGACATTGAAACTAATTATATTTTTAAAATTTAATTTTGTATTTGTAAATGACAATTATTTTGGTTTTGGATTGATTTTATTTCTGTCCTCTAAAAAGGACAATGATTATGTGATAGCATGAAGGAATGGAGATAATTAAGGTATTTTTTTTGTTCTCCACATTAAAATATAAATATTTCTATAAAAGAGTATCACTTTAGGGGCACCTGGGTGGCTCAGTTGGTTGGGCATCTGCCTTTTGCTCAGGTCATGATCCCACGGTTTTGGGATCAAGCCCTGGGTTGGGCTCCCTGCTCAGGTGGGAGTCTATTTCTCCCTCTCCCTCTGTCCCCCTGAAAACCCTCCC
The DNA here is from genome assembly GCF_030435805.1 of Mustela lutreola. Taxonomy (NCBI): domain Eukaryota; kingdom Metazoa; phylum Chordata; class Mammalia; order Carnivora; family Mustelidae; genus Mustela; species Mustela lutreola. Next base: position 80,712,737 of record NC_081308.1, read on the forward strand.
CTTGTGTTCTTTGTCTCGCTCTCTCTCAAATATATAAATAAAATCTTTAAAACAAAAGGAGTATCACTTTAGGAGGAAATGTTGGGAAATGACATGATGGTATAACTATTCTGCTTATCTTATTTGTAATCAATTAGATATCTGTTAGAATTTGATAAACAATAAATAGTACATTGATAAACCATTGCCATTACCTGTTTAAAATACTGGCTTCAAGGTGTATCCCAACTTTTTTTTTAGCATTCAGTTATATATTTATACATCATAGGTAAAATAAGTAATAGCATTAAAACATTTCACATTAAATGTAAAGTTATTTTGATGTTGATACATTCATTAATATTATTGACTTACTATATCATCTTTTAATCTAAATACTTTGTATAAAGGTACAATTCTAAGATTCATTAACTTGTTTCTTATGGAAATGTTCTCTTGTAGAGTATTAATACAGGCCATTAAGCTAGAATATCTTCTGGTAAAAACAGTCCTAGCAGAGGGCAACTTTTCTCTCTATAAATTTTGGATTGGACATGTGCTTTGGCTTGTTTGGTCATGTCATAGTTGTAACGTTGAACAAGGATCATTCAAGCAAATGGGACGATAATGTAGCTCTGGACATGTATAGTATATAAGCTTATATCCCAGCCTATTTTCTTGCAGTAAATAGAAAGGTTAAGTGATCTATTAAGGTATACATGTCATAGTAACTTATCTGAAATGTCTTTTAAGATAATACCTGGTTTTGGGGTGTCTGGGTGGCTCATTGGGTTAAAGCCTCTGCTTTCGGCTCAGGTCATGATCTCAGGGTCCTGGGATCGAGCCCTGCATCGAGCTCTCTGCTCAGCAGAGAGCCTGTTTCCCCCGTCTCTCTGCCTGCCTCTCTGCTTACTTGTGATCTCTCTGTCTCTGTCAAATAAATAAATAAAATCTTTAAAAAAAAAAAAAAGATAATACCTGGTTTTGGCAAGTATTTAATCAGTGGTCTTAGTGTTTCGTATTGACATTTGAGCATTCATAGGCGTTGGACTACATTGTTGAATTATGTTTTAGATATCTAGTAAAGTTAGAAACAACTTCAGTCATCACTTTTAAAGCATGCAGCTTTTGATTTTTGAGCCTGAATATGAGGTAGATGGACAAGTCTCCCTAAAGCCTGCTTAGATGCATAAGATATTCATAAGATAATAGATATATAAAAAGGAAATAAACCTTTTAATCTTTTCTTTCTACTTGAAAAAAAAAATATAATGATAGATCTGGACAAGTCAAGTCAAAATACATTTGAAATATTTTCTTTTGCTGATTTTTTTCTCATACTAACTTTTGATTTTTTGTGTCTCCTTCTATATATACTTGATATCTTTACTAAATCTGACATTTTCAGGAGTCCCTTCAGAGTTAGCTCTTTGAACATTGTACAGTTTGCTCATTGCTTACTTCTTTTTATTTCATGCTTTTAAGAATAATCAATTTTATGTGCAGCTCTTCAGTCAATCTATTAGATAGTTGCCTTAGACTTGAGCAGCATTTCCCAAAAATGCTATCAGGAATAATGTATGGATCACCTGGCAATTAGTATTTTGTTGATTCCCTTCTAGCTTGCAATTACCAGGAAATAAGTCCCCTTTTATAATAGGGAAACTCAGTATCAGAAGGTAAGGAAAACTAAACCTTTCTGACAGTGTCAATGTAATTAATGAATCACCTTCACTTGAAAACAAGCCCTTACCTTCACTTTGTCATGCAATGTACATTGGTGCATTGGTGTCACAGTGCTTTTTAGTTGATTTTAATTCACGTGCACTCATTTTTATACTTGGTAAATTAATTCATCTTAATCATATATTTTAGTACTCTATATTTTTTGCAAGTCCATCCCAATAATAGGAGGGAGACAGTATAAATTAGTGTAATAATTTCTTTAAGTTTTCACTGTTCTCTGTTTAGTATCAGGGTACTTGTTTTGGTTTATTTTAGAAAAGTTTATAATCATACGGAATTGAGGCCAAGTATATTCTCGGGACAGTTGGATAGGAAAGATCCATTTTATGCTATTTTTAAAGGGCTCTATATGCAGATCTTTCGAACTTTGAGTTTTTCAGAGTTTAATATTCCTTCATATTATTTAACAAATCATACCAATACTTGACCATCCATCATAACACCATTAGAATTATTCTGGGCATTAGAAAGTGACTTTTGTTGTTTAAGCTATAACGTCATAATAATCCTTATACTTGTATAAATATTTATATTTCTTCTAATATTTTATTGTATATGTGTGTATGTTTTTAGTGTATAGAAAAGCAATGATCTGAATGCACTAAGTAAATATTTCATTACTTAAAATAATTTTAAACAAATTTTGCTTTCTAAATTGCAGGTGGCCTGCATGCAGTTTATAAATGCCCTTGTCACTTCACCTTACGAGCTTGATTTTAGAATACATTTAAGGAATGAATTCCTACGTTCAGGACTAAAAACAATGTTACCAGTAAGTTGAATGTGCACATTAATTTTGCTGATGAACTTTTTAACCTTTTTCTCTCTTTAGACGAAATACTTGCGACAGATAAATGTTCCTTGCTATATATTCTTTGTATGGCATTAGACATTTTGTAAGCTTTTCTATTTTACAGTAGTATCAGTCTTTATATACAACTGTTGAATTCAGAATTCAGCTAATGTGTCCTCAAGTGATGTGTCTGTTCTGTTTTTTTTTTTGTTTGTTTGTTTCTTAAACTTGAAAGGGAATTTCTTTTCTTTGAATTTGAATACTGAGAACATAAAAGACTACCACTTTTTGGTTTTCTGCAGCTTCAATGTTCATTTAAAAGTTTTTGCTTTCCTCTTTGATAATTTAGACTGGTACCATTTATATTCAGCATAATTATTTCTAGAATTTTGACCAGTATATTCTAGATATTTAGGCATGGTATTCTTGTTACACTGCTATAGAGACTTTTCTAAAAAGTTTTATTTCTTAAATTCTATGTGTATATATGCTCTAATTATGATACTGTTAAAACATATTGAAATAACTTTACAGGCTTCATCTGAGATAAATGAGCACACTTATTTTATAAACACAAATATAGCTAAAGTGACTTTGTATTTTATTTAGTATGTTAATGAAGAGGGATTTTGTTTAAAACCATGACATTGTTAAGAGACATGTAAAGTTTAAATAGTCTCTTCATTTAAGCTATTAGGGAACACCTGAGAAAAAAGACGCAAAAGGGAATAAAAAAGAAAACAAAACAAATGTCAAGTGACCACGTATATAATACTTAGAGTACTAGAAATGTCAAAATCGGGGAAAATTTCCTGGTGAGAATCAGATTGTATCATGCATCTGTAACTGTGTTCTGATAGTCTTAACTGAAAGTAGTTGAAACTCATCATCATAAAATGTATCCTACAGTGGATCTACTGAAACCCACTTTGATAAGATGTAGGATTTGATCTATCTGGTTTTAGAAAGTTTTGTGTCAATTACACTTGGAATGGTACTTTAATCCATGACTTTAAAAAACAGGGAATTGGTTTCAGTGGATCAAAGCAATATTTTAAGTGACCCTTATGAAGGTTCAGTATGCAATTAACTAGGCACATCCACTAATTATGGTGTGTGTAACACATTTATTCTTGTGTTGTCACAAATCTTTCCTCATGAAAAGTCTGTGGCCTTAGGTAGCTACACGTAATGTTACAATCTTGATTCTAGTGTGGCTTTTGAATTGCCTACTCATTGGTTTCCATGCTTGTTCTCACTGGGGTGGTCCTCATTTTCTGGGAGACTATCAATGTCTTTGGACCTTGCTGAACACAGGGGCTCCTTAGCATCCTGTGTTCATTTACTAGTATGCCACATATTGTGCTTTTACTCTTTCATCTTTTATTTCCCTTTGTTTATTTATAATTGGATATTCATTTTCTGCCTTATACTACTGAATGTTTGATCAGAAATACTGTTACTCTCATTTTAATTTATTTGAGTTGTCCTCTTCTCAGAAAGAGAATGAATGTTAGCTCTTATTCCTACCTTTAACTTTTCTTCTTTATTCATCTTTGCTGGGTTCAGTGGATTCATGGTATATTTCATTACACTGACAGTGAAGATTTTGCATCTGTTTTTCTAAGCTACACTTTTCCATTGGCACCATAGCTGTATATGAAGCCTCTTATGGCACCAAGTACTTCTTAATAAAAGCATTCTTCATATATGTATCTAGTTAGATTTTTCTTTCACCGTCATATCTCTTCAATATGACCTGATTCCCAGATCTCAGTGATTCCTCAGCAAGATAAAAGTAGGAAGTGTGTTGTGTCTGCCTTCTAAAATTTTGGAATAGAACCTACAAGGATTCTCAATTTTTTTTTCTCCCTAAGACAATGGAGCAAAATATGGTTACATGTAGTCCTGGTTCTCAACTAAAGAGGTCGGACATGTGCCCCTAAAGAGAATATATCAAAATCTTATTGAGGGTAAGGCAGAGATGTTTGGTTTGAAAAGAAAACGAATCCTCCCCAGGTACTTCTTAGATATAAGATGAGAATCAGAATTCAGGTAGATAGACCCAGAAGAGTTAGAGATTTTTTCTTTAATACCATAATTTTCACAACTGATGTTATTCTTATAGTTTTATTTTGTTTTTAATGTACACTAGATGTACCTGGCATGCCAGTTATTATCTAATGAAATCACAATTTAATTTACTAAATACTTAAGTTTAAACCACTGGAATTTAGATAGCATTAAGCATCTGTACACATGCATGGAAGCTTAATAATCTATTCATAGAGAGTCTTCAACAGGAGGTATTACTTAATTTTCTAGAATCTATAATAGTCAAAGCAGCAAAGTAGATGTGGCTAAGGCTAATACAAACTGTTGATACATGATCAAAAATTAGACCTATCTGGTTGTATGAAAGTGTTGAATCACTATATTGTGCATCTGAAACTATTATTATACTGTATGTTAATTAACTAGAATTTGAATAAAAGCTTAAAAAGAATTATTCCTCTCTGGAATCATCATTAAGTGTTAGGGAAGAATCATTCTTAGTATTTTAGTAACTCCCGAGATCATAATAATAATATAGTACAGTAGAACTTTTTTCTTTTTTTTTTAATTTAACTTAATTTTTTTTTCAGTGTTCCAAAATTCATTGTTTATGCACCACACCCAGTGCTCCATGCAATACATGCCCTCCATGATACCCACCACTAGGTTCACCCAATCCCTCACCTGCCTCCCTTCCAAAGCCCTCAGTTTGTTTCTCAGAGTCTCTGATTTCCAGCAATAAGAATCCTCAAGACAAGGATGATTATTTTAATTATATTCTGTAAAAATTTATTTTCTCAATTCTCCCATCTCCATTGATAAATTATGATGTTTAAAGGGAATTTATACTTTATTTATATGGAAAATTCTTTAAAAAAAATCTTTTCATAAATATGCTTTAGTTATTTGGGATTAGTGAGTTGTTACATACTATACAGTGATTTTTAAACTAGTATTTGCTCTATAGTTAACTCATAGTGATTTCTTGTGAAGTTTTCTCCCAATTGCCTTTATAAAAAAATTTTTTTTTCTTTTCAGCATAGCAGTATTCATCTCCAACTGCCTTTTATTTAGTGAAATAAATATAGAATGTATGAGATAGATTAAATATGTGAAGGAGCAGGAAGTAAGAAATCATGTATGTAGGCATCCTGTAGGCAGCAGGCATCTTTATTTTAAAATACCAACCAACTTTTCTTATTCTGTTGAAAACTCAATTTTGATTTCTTGACTGGTAATCAGTCATATACTAGTAATGGAATTTCCTTTGAAGTACACTGTATTATAGAGATTTAATTATATGTTTTAGGGACTTTGTCAACAGTGTTTCATATCCGCACAGTAATTCTATTGAAAAAAAAAACCCTGAAACATATGTATAATATTTCACATAATTAATAGTTAATAATACGGTAATTCAGTAATGTTATGATATTCTACAGTTTAAAGTATAAAACCTTAGTGATGCATTTCCATTTCCTTTTATAGAATGTCATTTTTATGCTATAGAAAAACTTAATTGTTTGTTTCATTAAGAATTTATGGATACATTTTTCAAGGTTTGATATTTGACTAAAAGTTAGCTTTATGTGTATGTATGCATATATATTTATCATAATGGAGATTATTGATAAATAATATAAGATTGCATTTATAGTTCTGTGTTTTTATATTGTGCTATATTGGTTCACATACTATGTATCTATATTTATTTTATAACTAATGTGTTGTCCTAATTAAAAGCAGTTAAACATTTAATCATTTATTTTCACAAAACATATTTTAATTATGCAGTTTGATTCCATGTTTTATAATGTTTTGATGCTAATTAAATGGCCGTATTTAAATTAGATTTTTCTGAAAGTGTTCAAGATTTGTAGTGAGCATCTATGAAAGAACATACTATGCTAGAAGAATAAGGAAAAATCCATATTGTAAAATTTGTTAACAGTTACTTCTTCAAAGATCAGCATATTAGGTGTGTCTGGCTTTTGCTCTTGTCCAACTGGAGTTCTAAAATTGTCCAATAATATACTCATCAATGATAGATAATTTTGCATTCCAGTAGATTTAAAAGTGGAAAACTAGGGGGGGATGGGGGTTGGGTAATTGTACCCACTCAGCCCTTGGCAGAGAGAGGGGATGCCAGGGCCATGGACATAGGGCCTGCCCCTCCCCCGCCACCTCACAGCCTGCCCCTTCTTTCCTTCCTTCCTTCCTTCCTTCCTTTACTACTTTGACATGTGCCTGCTCCTGGCATTTCAATAAAACCCAGTTTGGGTCAAAAAAAAAAAAAAAGTGGAAAATTAGACTTAAAGCAAGTTACTAAAGAGGGAACTAAGTGTAAATACATTTTTTGTCATATATTTTATATGAAATTTATAGAAACATACTAATAAGTATTTTCTTATGTTCTATATATAAATTATCAGTAAACTATTATGTGAATCTTAGAAAAAATCTAGAAATTGCATAAATATTCATTTGGCTTTAGCCAAATGTAATGATAGCCATTACATCTCCATTTATAGTTGTTCTGTTGAATAAAAATAAGACACAAGAAATAACTCCAGTTTTGTTTTATTGACCTAATTTGAAGTACACCATGCTTGCATTTCCTTTTAGAACTCAAGCTCAACTCTGAAATCCTAGTCCCACTTTCATAATCACCCTTGAGCATCCACAGTGGGGATTATCATTTTGGGTTTTGAAAGCTGCAACTTAATGGACACATATTAAAAGATATTCCAGGTGATATCTATTAAGCCCAGCAATCTCTGGTGTGGCATGCTTCCAAAGATTTTGTTCAGTCTATTATTTTAAAAATTATCAGAGGTTTGTAATGCATGTGCTCATAATGTACTACAAAAACAAATCTTTGATGCCCAAGTTGGTATTTTGTGATTCGGTTAAGCAAAAATGAAAAGTGGGGGAGGAGGCTAGTCATGCAGCTTGATAAAAAAATCCTGACACCTTTTGCTTCAAAATCACAAAATACCATTTAAAATAAATCTCTTTATATAACTTTCTACGCCATACTTGGGACTGTTGTGCTTGAATATATCCTTGCATTTATTCTTCATTAATACAATTGATCTGTATTTACATTTTTTGCCAGAGGCATATGTGAATGTTCTAACTGCATGAGTTCTTTTGTGATCTTTCATTAGTGTATTCAGTCAAAAACAACATTCAGTTTGGGTTGTTAGCAATTATTTTTTCCCCCTTTGTAAAAGTGATTGTTAATTTTTAATGTAAATAATCAAAATCTGGGGCATAAGAAGAAAATGCAATGAGGTTCATTTATTTTAAAATAGGAATATACATAGTACACTTAATTTCTCTCAGAAAACTAAAGTGCCTGGGTCAATATAAAATCGTTTTTGTGTTTGTAAATGAATAATAGTATCTGTGTTTTATTACCAAAATACGGTATTGTCAAACTGTTACTCATCTGTTAAGTTTTATGTTTATATTAGGATCTAAAGGAAAAAGAGAATGATGAGCTTGATATTCAGTTGAAAGTATTTGATGAGAACAAAGAAGATGACCTAAATGAATTATCACACCGTCTCAATGATATTCGAGCAGAAATGGAATATCCTTTTGACAAACCACAAAAATAATTTTGAAATTTTTTGAAAAAGAGATTTGTGGGTGATTTTGTGACCATTATTAGAATTTTGATCTGCCAGCCCAATTTTTATTCTTTTATTTATATTAGTACTTCACTATGAGGCTGTCCTTGAGATTCATGTTGAGGAACTGGCAGAGTGTCCTGATGATTTACACAAATTATATTGAAATCTGCACAATGACTTGCTGTATTATCTATATATTCAGCTGAGTAGTCTTGAATAGATAAGAACCTAAGGCATATACGTCATGTATAAGAATTTGAGGGGAAAAGTTCGCTGAGTTCATATGTAACTATAGGTAGTATACTTCTTCAGTTCGTTGAAATGTACTCAAATGGTTTTAGAAATATTATTCAATTCAAATAAATGCCTTATTCTCAATCCAACAATTTTGGTTCCTTAGCAAAAAAAAAAAAATGTTTGGATATAGTATCTGACTATATCAAGGCTGTCTGATAGAAGCATTTGAGTCAAATACAACTAGTGTATAATCTTCCTATGGCAATGATTTTATGTGAAATGATTTTAGATCTAAAAGATGGTTGTCGTCAGCATTTCTGGCTATTCGTTTCACACTCCATAAATTTCTTACTTATGGCTTTTGGGGAGCTTAGGAAATACTTCAGAACTAAGATAAACTTTGAGATGGAATTTTTCTTTAATTCTTCTTCCTCTTCCTCCCTGAACTGCCATACCCTCCAAAACAAACAAACAAAAAAAACCCTGCTGGAATATTTCTCACCTTGAAACTCCTATAGTACTTTCTATCTTATTTATGTACACTTTTGTGCTCCTATGAGATTGAGGGCAGAAGTCTTAGGTTTCATCTTTTTCCTCCAGTGCTACTATTGAAGTATCTTATACATAAGTATTGGATAAATGTGTGTGCAATGGATAACAATGTCATTATTATAAGGAATCAATGCTAGTAATTCCTTATCCATCATTAGTGACTCTAGTCTACAGTCATTTCTATAATATTAAATGCTTTCTATAGGCATATATATCTTGCTTCCTTGCTTTGTATACATTTATCTTATAATCAAACTTCACCATAAAGCTATTTTGGGTTTCATTCTGTAACCATTTAAAAGACCTTATGAGACTTTAACACAACACTTTTACATGGGGTCTAAGAAATAATCTATCATATACTTAATTCTACTTCAGAGAAAATGTTGACATTTCAGATTATTTTTAAGACTGTTGGATTATATTTCCTTTCCCACCTTTCTTTTACATTGATTTTCCAGGTCCTCACTTTTATTATAAAAGTGAATCCAGTTTTAAAATTTGTTGTCTCATTTATTAAAAGCATCTAAACTTTTTCCAGTCTTTTGTATCCTATGAAAAATGATTCAAGTTCTACTGTCTTTACTTTCCGTTTTTCTAAATAATGAAATACAGATAAATGCAGACAATAACAATTTCACATCTAGTAAATATTATTTCAGTATAAAATAAAACTGGTTTGTGATATTTAAGCAGTCCATAGAATGTTTCATTACATTCAGTATTATGTGGTGGTGAAAATAGAGGAGTCGTGGCTTACATGAATAATATAGGTCCTCTATCACAGCCACAGGATGATCAAGAGGAAACCGTTTTCTCTAATGGCATTGCTGTTCCAATCATACCAGTTATCATCTGTAATTTGTAATAAGTAACTGATTGCTTAAAATTTTGACGATTAAATGGTCTTGGAAATATTCTTTAAGCTGTTTCTCTCATTAAAAGGTTAAAGTTATTCAATAGGCTAAATATATTAATGTAAAGTTTGAAATACTGGATCATGGAGTTGAAGGTTTAGAAACAGTAAGGGAAACAAAATAGTACTTCAGTGTTTTAAAAAAATGACGCTGCTTTTGTTATGAATGAAACTTTCATCAAGAGCTTTAATTTTTTTCCTTTACTTACTTTCACTGATATGAATGAAGTGTATCATCTTCTATATAACATGTTGAAGGACACTGCTGCTGAAAATTACTTATTATCCATTCTACAACATTTTTTGCTCATCAGAAATGATTATTATATCAGGTAAGAAGCAGATCTGAGAGTACTAGAATTTGTGTTATTTGAATTTAGTATTTAAGGGAAACTAATAATGTTTATTAGTGACTCTAGTATACTTATGTAGACTACTAGGTAGTGTATGCATATATATGTACATCTATAGTGTATAAGAGTTTGATGACTTTGCATAGCATTTTTTAAAAGATGTGAATTTATTTTTAAATCGGCCAGAAGGATTTATTTATAAAACTGGGTACCCCCATGATAGGACATTCTGTAGCAAAGAACCCAACAGATTTTACTGAACTTATGGTGAATTTTCTTTGCTAGATAATGATAACATAGAATAAGCACTGAAGTGATTGTAGTGGAACTTTTAAGTTCATGTATATTTTATTTTATTTTATTTTTAAAGTTCATTTACATTTTAATAAGTTAGGTTTTACTTTTATTTCTCCTTTCTAGTATTTATTTAATAATAGATGTGATTTTAGTTAAGAAGATAATACTGATATTTCAGCTTTATATCCAGTAAAGTAATTCTTCAAGATAAATGATTATGATGATCAATAACGTTAGGAATTTCAGAGTCTGGTAACTGCAAATAGATCTGAAAACCAGAACGATAAAAAAAGGTTTCTGAGTGACTGAAATTATCTATAAGCTGTGGTCATGATCTTATACTTAACTATTCAAGAGACTTTTAGTTGTTCTTCATACTCTAATATGCATGAAATTCTGGCAACCTAGGTTCTCTGATTTCTCAAAATTTGTTTGATTTAATGATTAAATGGTAAAGGCAAGCTACCGGGGGTCAGATATAGTTGTAACAGAGATGACAGTTTTAAGGTTATATAGAAAGCTATTATAGTTCAGACTTGTACAATAATTTATGGCCATCATGATGTTACAGAGATGTAGAAAAATGGTTAGAATATTTAATTGTATACTGTTTTTGTAAAGCAGAAAAGATGGAAATTAAAATGTTTTCTAAAGTTCTGGCAATTAAAGGGGTACTGTGACTATGGGTATATAGGGAAAAAATTTTCGTGAAACCATCCATTTCTCAGTAACCTTGAATAGTATAAGAAGTTACTCTAATATGACACCTTTTTCATCCTGAGAACATCAATGTGGGGTAGAAGTGTGACCAGCTACTTTAATTATACTTACAGATAATTAACTTGGCCTCAGAGAGAACACTTGTGTTTTCCTTGTTTATACAAAAGGTCATTTACTAGGCTGATTATATTCCAATATTATTTATGCTAGAATTGTTGATGACTTGAAAAAGCCTAAAATGGCTTAATATATGTTGCTATTTATTCTTACTCTTGAGGCCAACCTCATGACAGAAGACATATAAGAGCAATTAGACTGTTAGGCTTTGCAAACTTTTAGTAGGTTGGCTAGTTATTAGCACACTAATCTTAAGGATGTTTATGTCAAAATTTGTCTGTACTAGTATTTCTTTCTGATGTCTCTTTGTTGAATTTACTAAATTTTCCCTAAATTTTAATGATAAAAATGCCTTTTAAAAACTTGAAATATGCAAGTAGTTATTTTTAAATAATATTTTATTTTTTATTAACATATAATGTATTATTAACCCCAGGGGTACAGGTCTGTGAATCGCCAGGTTTGCACACTTCACATCATCACCATAGCACATACCTTCTCCAGTGTCCATAACCCAACCACCCTCTTCCTACCCCGCCCCGGCAACCCGCAGTTTGTTTTGTGAGATTAAGAGTCTCTTACAGTGTATCTCCCTCCCAATTCCATCTTGTTTCATTTATTACTTTCCTACCCCCCCAAGCCCCCCACATTGCCTCTCAACTTCCTCATATCAGGGAGATCATATGATAATTGTCTTCTCTGATGGACTTATTTTGCTAAGCATAATACCCTCTAGTTCCATCCATGTCCTCGCAAATGGCAAGATTTCATTTCTTTTGATGGCTGCATAGTATTCCATTGTATATACATACCACATCTTCTTTATCCATTCATCTGTTGAAGGACATCTAGGTTCTTTCCAAAGTTTAGCTATTGTGGACATGCTGCTATAAACATTCGGGTGCATATACCCCTTGGGGTCACTACATTTGTATCTTTAGGGTAAATACCCAGTAGTGCGATTGCCGTGTCGTAGGGTAGCTCTATGTTCAACTTTTTGAGGAACCTCCATGCTATTTTCCAGAGTGGTTGCACCAGCTTGCATTCCTACACTGTTGGTGGGAATGCAAGTAGTTATTTTTGTTGTTGTTGTTGTTTTTCAAATAAAGAATTTATTTATTATTTTATTTTATTTCTTTTCAGTGTTCTAGAATTCATTGTTTATGCACCACACCCAGTGCTCCATGCAATACCTGCCTTCCATAATACTCACTACCAGGCTCACCCAACCTCCCACCCTCCTCCCCTCCATAACCCTCAGATTGTTTCTCAGAGTCTAAGGTCTCTCATGGTTCATATCCTCCTCCAATTTCCCTCAACTCCCTTCTCCTCTCCATCTTCCCATGTCCTCTGTGTTATTTGTTTTGCTCCACAAATAAGTAGTTATTTTTTAAGGCCAGAATTATCTTGATAGTTTACAAAATTAGGGCATGTTTAAAAACTTTTGATAGTTTGAACAAATTCAGGCTATGGCCATGCGTATAAGTGTGTATGCTTCTATAAGGTGGATATTTAAAAAATGTGTATGAATAGATTTTTTGAATATTATGGTTCAGTCCAGTTTTGTAAGCTGTTACAGCTAATCTTGAGTGAAAATGTTTTAGTAAATTTAAGACATTGCCACCTAATGCCAGGATACTCATCCCTTACTGAAACTGAAAACTTGTAGAGTCTTAGAACTGTTTCTGTATCCATGGATCTAGGACTAACAGGTCATTTATTTTCATTAACTGTAGTAACAATAACTTAAGTAAATAGATAAGGTTGGTAAGTATATTTGTGCACAAATGTCAATTTCTACAAACTACAGTATTGAGACACTAAGTATTCACAGTTGATTATATCACGATGGGTTTTATACTATAATGTCTAGACTGTTGTTAAGTTAGGCATTTTTCTTTTAAGGAAATGTAATGTCTAGAAAGATTTCTTCTAACAGTACTAGGAAAAGGCATAGTTCTTTTATCATGTGTATTTATTTATGTGTGAGAGAGGGAGAGACAGCATGAGCAAGGGAAGGGATAGATGGAGTAGGAGAAACTCTTAAGTGGACTCTGCACTGAGCATGGAGCCCCATCGTGGGGGGTGGGACTTTATTTCATGACCCTGAGATCATGACCTGAGTGGAAATCAAGTGTCTGATGTTTAACCAACTGAGCCACCCAGGTGCCCTTGAACCACTTAAGAAGATTGACTTGTATAGGTAGAAAAGGTATTCAAGAATACTTTTCTCTCTTTTAGGCCACAGTATTACAAAATAATTGAGGAGTGCGTTTCACAGATAGTGCTGCACTGCAGTGGTATGGACCCAGATTTCAAGTATAGGCAAAGATTAGATGTTGATTTCACACATCTAATAGGTATGTAATATTATCCTCAATGTCCTTTGATTGTGTTTCACCCTCTTCTGTATAATAGTCACTTTTTGAGGGTAGTGCTGTCACTGAACTTCCTTTATTAATATCTGGTAAGTCCTTGTGTCTGTGAGTACTCAGTCACTATAATTGTTAATTACGTTGATCATGAGAGTTCTGCCTGTGTGATTGAAAATATTAAGCTAGTTGATAAGTTTTGATGCTCTTGCATTCTGTTTAAAATCAGTGTCCCCCACAGAGGAAACACCTATCATTACAGATGAATGCTTTTCTTTTTAGAAACATGATTCTGAAATCCTTTGATTCAGTTTATATTTGCTCCTCAGTGGTTTTATAGAAATCACTTGTGCAATAGGTATTAATGTTCAAGTTTTAGAAAGGAAATACAGGCTTACTTCAGTAACTTAATACTTTTTATTTCTATCAAAGAATATTAATTTATATTTTCATAGACCTTAAAGCTAGGAAGGGATTTAAGGTGATCATGTTCATCTACTTGGATCGCTCAGGAAATGAACTTACATCATCCTAGACTACTAGTTGGCTGTATGTTCTGGAACAGTCTCTGAAAGATGATGTGAAACCTCTCTAGTGAAATGCTGTTATGACATTACAGTTAAACAGTTTTTATAACTAATCAAAATCTCTATTGCTAAGATTTAGGCATGAACTCATTTGTCATGTCTTTAAAGGAAGAAAACAACAGCTGTGGAATGCCAATTATATATTATTCTTTACTCCATAGCACAAGGCAGACTCACAGTAATCTTCGAGGATTAATTCCTTATTATTATTATATATTATTTTCTGATTTTAAAACCACTGCTCATTTATTCTAAGCACTCTAGAGGCTTATGTAGATGACAGAATAAACCACCCATCTCACTTTTCAGCTCAATATACATTCCACCACCTTTAGTCACTTTTTGGCTAAGTACATTATCTTATATCTCTTTTTTAAATTTGTCTATCTATAGGCTGAGTTTTCATAGAGTTCTTTATTATAAGAGTTTTTTCATGTTAACCTTCAAAATGTGACTTTGAATGTCTGTATAATATTACATTTAATGGAATATCCTAATCATCTTGACCAGTCCTTTTTTATTGTACATCTAGATTGTTTTCAGGTTTTTGCAATTATAAATGAATCTGCTGTGAACATTCTTTGTATAAATGTTTGCCTTTTTCTTGTTATTTTCTTAGAATTGATTCTTACAGTTGAGGATAAGAACTTTGAAAGGCTATATGCTTTTCAGAAAGTGCATCAATTTACCTTCCCTAAGAATTAATGTAAATGCTGGCTTTATTGCATATTTGATAATAAGCCTGATAAAATCAGCAGTTTGTTTCATATTTTGTTGAGAGTGTTATAAGAGAATATTTCCATATATTTGTATTGGCTTATAATCTCTTATGGACCATACATGACACATATACTCTACTGATTTTGACTAGCTCTTTCAGTGTTCAATAGACATTTGTTTTTTTGTACTGTGTGCCAGGTACACACAGTTGTGTACTGTTAGCTATGGAGTCTGTCCCTCCCCTCACTCAACAGTGAGATGAAGGCATCAAGTGAGAATAGAGCTTCAGATACCCACTATTTCCTCATCCATGTGTCATCTCTGATAGTGAACAAATCACTTAACTTCTCTTCTTCAGTGTTATCAACTAAATTTAGATAAGTCAAATATATGCATAGTTCATAATATTTTATGGTCAGAGGATTTTTTCTGATGAATGCTGTGGAACTTTGATTAGAGCCACATGCACATGCATAAATGCAAAAATTAGCAGGTCCTTCAAGAACTTACAGGAAATTGATGGATCCTGATTTTAAAGTCAACTGGTCTTGGGGCGCCTGGGTGGCTCAGTGGGTTAAGCCGCTGCCTTCGGCTCAGGTCATGATCTCAGGGTCCTGGGATCGAGTCCCGCATCGGGCTCTCTGCTTGGCAGGGAGCCTGCTTCCCTCTCTCTCTCTCTGCCTGCCTCTCTGTCTACTTGTGATTTCTCTCTGTCAAATAAATAAATAAAATCTTTAAAAAAAAATAAAATAAAGTCAACTGGTCTTGAGCAACATGGAGTGTCTTCACGATTCTGTAAGTGTAGTATTTTTCATAAACTCGATCAAATTCTTGCACAAAACTCTTCAGTACCTTCCCACTGAAATTTAATTCAACATCATTATCAACCACTGACAGCACAGCAGTGATCTGCCCCCTTTGTCTCATTATTTACCAATTTCAGCCTTAGGTCTTTACACACTGTTCTTTAAAAAAACAAATCAAAACAAAACTTTATTGAGGTGTACTTGACATGAGAAAAACTATCCATTATTAAGAACATAATTTGATAGATTTCAATATTTGTATGTCTACTTAAAACCGTCATCACAGCCAAGATAATAAACATCTCTCTCACTCACTCAAGTTTCTGTGTTCTCCTTTGTAATCTGTCCTTCCTATGCCTTTCTACCTGTCCCCATCCTGAGATAACCACTGATCTTTTTTCTCTTACTATAATTTATAATAATATAATTTGTTTTCTAAAATTTTATTTAACTAGATGCATATAGGATGTACTCTCTTTTTGTCTGGCTTCTTTCATACAATTATTTTGAATTTCATTCATGTTATATTGCATGTATCAATAGTTCATTCCTTTTTATAACTGAGTAATATTGTAGTATATGGATATACTGTGATTTGTATATACATTTACTTGTTGATGGATATTTGGGTTCTTTCTAGTTTTTGCCTGTTATATAAAGCTATCATGAATATTCATATACACAGGTATAGACATATGTTTTCATTTCTTTTGGATAAATAGGTATGGAATGGCTAGATACATAATAGACTTGTATATGTAATAATGAGAATATTGCCAAAAAGAGGTTCTTCAGTTATTTATATTCTGGTATATTTGATTAGAGCTGAGAGATTTAATGTTTATTTCCTTATTTACCTAATACATTCTGCCCCAGATCAGAAGTTATCTAAGTAAAATCTTTCTGTAGAAAACCTGAATTAATGAATGCTATTGTGTCTCCCATTCTAGCCTTATCTTAAAGGTCATTTTGAGTCTTAATCGTCTTAACAATACATTCTTTGTTTCCTCTCCACTCGCAGTAAAATGAAAAAAATTTAAAGAGTAACATTATTATAAAAGTTGGGAAGTAATTGAATACCTCTAAAATGATGAAGATTTAGTCAAATACATTCTTGGATGCATGGTTTTGTGACTCAACAATACTATCATTAATTTAGTTAGTGTGCAAAAAAATTGTGGTAGTTTATGTTTTATTTGTAGTAGGGTTGATTTACCTTTAATAGCAATTGACATAATAATGATTGACTGTGCAGTAGAATTATAGGCTGGCAACCATCTTTTTGCCCAGAGATCTGATGCAATAATTTCTAATCATTTTTGTCAATCTTAATAGATTCTTGTGTGAACAAGGCAAAAGTTGAAGAAAGTGAACAAAAAGCAGTGGAATTTTCAAAGAAGGTAAGACTTATGTTAACCATGATCATTAAACCAAAAACTTACTCACAATAACTATTTTATCTTCTTTATGTGAGGCTTTATAAATGTTATTTCAGTTATATAGTACTTCATGTTTCTGGATTAAACATAATCACAGAATATTGATTTCATTCCTGATAAGATAAAGTTGCTATTGTTCCCTCCTCATCTTTATTTTGGAAGAAAAATACTAGCTATATTCTACCAGAGTGTTAAATGAAATAAAAGTAGTTTATTGGGAGGATATAGTTTGTAGCAATCAACCAGAATAGGTTCCCCTCATTGCTTTCTTGCAGTTCTCACTTACAATATGTAGCTCCCTTAGAGAACTGAGATTTTTAGCAAGCCTAAAGTATCATACTATTTAAAGACAGTGTTATTAAATAGTAACAGAATGACACAGTGTTTCTTCTCTGTCTCTCTCTGCTTAGATTTCTAATTACCACTTTTAAATGATTCTGCTACTTCATGTAGGCTTGGTGGAATTTGAGGTTCCCCTTTCTTTCCTTGTTAATGCCCCTTTTATAAATACAGGTATTATGGCTATCTTAATTTTATTTGGATTTCAGGTTGCCTTTTCCTTGTTTCATGAAAGCATTACTACAGTTGTACTAGTTTCTACCAAAAGTTGCATTTTTTTTTCTAAACCCTATGTAGCTTTCGTGTTATATTTCTCTCCTATTGGTTCGGGGAGAAGGATTGAAGCACAAGTCTAAAAACTCTATGGTTTTCAGCCTTCTGACAGCAAAATAAAGTACTTACATATTGCTGTCTCTTCAAAGTTATGACTTACCTTGGAGCTTAGATAATCATTTTTGCTATCACTCTAGAAATTATAGAGTATTTTTGAAGTACTTCAGGGTATCTGAAGAAATGCCTTTGCTCTTTCAGTTACTAGATTAGATTTTCAGAGCCCGAGCATAAAATGTTTGTGTGAAGTTGTCATTTTAATAGACCTTTATATTTGTGATGTTCTTGTTTTAAGTAGCACATTTAAAATTCTCTTTAAAATCTTAGGGTCTCCTTAATTTTTCACTGGTACTTTGATTACACAACACAAGACTGGAGCAGATTGTGTTGATCTATCTGGTAAAATTTTCCGTAAGCATGTATTGTGGGAAATGGAGTCCTGAAATAATTGAAAAAAGAAAAGCATTTCAGTGTTCAGTGCTTTATTCTCATCACCAACATTTAGAATGAAAACATTTATGTTCTCCCAGTGGCTATCTGCATGCCTCCTCTTATTCTGGGTGATTTTAAAAGGCTATATAGAGTAGTTTAAAAGAAAAAAAAAGAAAGTTGAGAGGGGCTAGAATGAGAAGCAGTAGTTGTAAAATCTGTTCTTAGCTTTTCCACAAATTAGCTATGACTTTAAGTAAGCTGCTTACTCTATTTGGATCTTAATTTTATCATCATTAAAAGAAGAGGTATGTTTAGTGCCCTTGTAAGAAGTCTTCCAACCTACATATCTCATGCTTCTGTGATTCCTAGTCTATGGGTTTATAGATTAAGATCACATTAAATTATAAACAGAAACATTTGTGTGCCTCTTTTCAAATGTACTAATAAATGACTTATAGAGGAAAGCTGTACAGTTTGTATTATGCTTAAAAAACACACAGAAGAATCTAACATTGGGAGGATAGGTGGAAATACAGAATAAGTCTTAACTGAATAGTATAATGCTGTTGAAAAAGCTCTGTCTTCTCAGTGACCCAGGAAATATGGTCATTCACTAACTGTGAAGGATCTGGGGTGGGTTTGAAATGTTGAAAGATTAGAAACAATTTGAACTTATTTCTGTGGAACATTTTTCATGTACTCAGGTAGAGAGGAATATAAGAATTAGTTAGCGTTTCATGTTTGACCCAAACACTATTGTTATCCATTTCCATTATCCACACTTTCTTCAGACTGGGATCTGTTTGACATTTTTTTAATTTTCAAAGGTCAAATCTGTGAGGATGAGTATTTATTAACAGTGAAAATGCTTTTTTATTGTTCCACAAACTCTAAAGACAATTCTAGACAATAAGATACATTAATTTTAGAAACAGTAATAATATAATTGGAATAATATATAGCCTTCTAAAATGACTTGTAGTGACATAGATAATAAAGGGCATATATTCTATAGATGAACGTAAGCAGTATTTACTCTATGTATTCAGGCTTGTTTGTTTCGGCTTGGTGCCCTGACTGAGGTAAGGGATGGGCAGGATGAAGTAAATGGATATTCACCATGGAGATGGTCTCTCCTGCTTAGCACACCATTGTGAATATATGTATGTATGTATGTATATATGTATTTTTCAAGTTTTTAATTAAATTCTAGTTATTTTACATATAGTGTAATCTTAGTTTACAGTAGAATTTAGTGACTGATCACATATAAGAAATGCCTTTGCTCTTTCAGTTACTAGATTAGATTTTCAGAGCCCGAGCATAAAATGTTTGTGTGAAATTGTCATTTTAATAGACCTTTATATTTGTGATGTTCTTGTTTTAAGTAGCACATTTAAAATTCTCTTTAAAAATCTTAGGGTCATCACAAGCTATGTCCTTCTTAATACCCATCACTAATTTAGGCCATCCTTCCTACCACCCCTCCAGCAACCTTCAGTTTGTTCTCCATAGCTAAGAGTATCTCTTATGGTTTGCCTTCCTCTCTTTTTAAGTTTTCTTTCCCTTATGTGCATCTGTTTTGTTTCTTAAATTCCACATAAGAGTGAAATCATAGCATTTCCTTCTCTGACTGAAAGTGGTCCAGTTTCATTCTTTTTTCATGATACTGCCCAGTTTCCCCAACACTATTTGTTGAAGAGACTTTCTTCCATTGGATAATCTTTCCTGCTTTATCAAAGTTTCATTGACCATATAGTTATGGGTCCATTCCTGGGTTTTCTGCTGTGTTCCATTAATTGATGTATCTGCTTTTGTGACAGTATCATACTATCTTGATAATTACAGTTTTGTCATATAGTTTGAAGTCCGGAATTGTGAAGCTTGCATCTTTGCTTTGCTTTTTCAAGACTGTTTTGGCTATTCGGGGTCTTTTGTGGTTCCATACAAATTTTACGATTGCTTGTTCTAGCTCTGTGAAAAATACTGATGGCATTTTGATAGGGATTGCATTGAATGTGTAGATTGCTTTGTGTAGTATAGACATTTTAATGATATTTCTTCTTCCAGTTCGTGAACATGGAATGTTTTTCCATTTCTTTGTGTCCTCTTCAATTTGTTTCAGAAATGTTCTGTAGTTTTTAGAGTACAGATGTTTAGCCTCTTTGGTTAGGTTTATTCTTAGGTATCTTGTGGCTTTCGGTGCAGTTGTAAATGGGATCATTTTCTTGATATCTCTTTCTGTTGCTTCATAATTCATGTACAGATATGAAACACATTTCTGTACATTGTTTTTGTTTCCAGTGGTTTTACTGACCTCATGTATCCATACTGGCAATTTTTTGGTACAGTCTTTTGGCTGTTCTACATAAATAAAAATGTAGTCTATGAAGAGTGAAAGTTTGACTTCTTCCTTGTCAATTTGGATGCCTTTTATTTATTTTTGTTATGTAATTGCTGAGGCTAGGACTTCCAACTATGGAACAAATGTTGTTCCTATGTTGAACAAATGATGAGAGTGGATATCCCTGTCATATTTCTTAACTTAGAGGAGAAGCTTTTAGTTTGTCCCCATTGAGGATGATACTAGTTGTGGATCCTTCATATATAGTCTTTATGATGTTGAGATGTGTTCCCTCTATCTCTACTTTGTTGAGTGTTTTTATCAAGTATGGATCCTGTACTTTGACAGTTGCTGTTTCTGCATCTATTGAGAGGATCATATGGTTGTTATCCTTTCTTTTATTAATGTGGTATATCACATTGATTGATTTGTGAATATTAAACCATCCTTGCAACCCGGGAATAAATGCTACTTGATTGTGTTGAATCATTCTTTTAATGTACTGTTGGATTTTATTTGCTAGTATTTTGGTGAGAATTTTTATATCCATGTTCATGAGGAATAGTTACCATTTATTCTCTTTTTAATGGGGTCTTAGTCTAGTTTTGGAATTGAGGCAATGCTGGCTTCATAGAATAAATTTGGAAGTTTTCCTTCTACTTCTATTTTTTGGAACAATTTGAGAAGTATAGGTATTAAGTCGTCTTTAAATATCCGGCAGAATTCCCCTGGGAAGCCATCTGCACCTCCCTTCCCCCCACCAGTATTTTGTTTGCTGGGAGCTTTTTGATTTTTGATTCAATTTCTTCTCTGGTTATCAGTCTGTTTTAAGTACTTTATTTCTTCCTATTTTAGTCTTGGTGGTTTATGTGTATCTAGAAATTTATCTGTTTCTTCCAGATTTTCTAATTTGTCAGCATATAATTTTTCATAATAGTCTCTTAAAATTGTGTTTCTGTGGTGGTGGTGATCTCTACTTTCTCATTTGTGATTTTATTTATTTGGTTCCTTTCTCTTTTCTTTTTGATAACTGTGACTAGGGGTTTATTAATTTTATTCTTTCAAGGATCAAGCTCCTAGTGTCATTGATATGTTCTATTTTTTTATTTCTATATTATTTATTTCTGTTCTGTTCTTTATTATTTTCCTTTTACAGCTGAATTTAGGATTTATTTGCTGTTCCTTTTCTAGCTCCTTTAGGTGTAAGGTTTGTTAGTATATTTGAGAGTTTTTTTGCCTCTGGAGGTAGGCCTGTATTGATATTATTTCCCTCTCATGGCTGCTTTTACTGCTTCTCAAAGGTTTTAGAATATCATGTTTTTAATTAATTCTGATACAAATCAAAACCACAATGAGATATCACCTCACACCAGTCAGAATGGCTAAAATCAACAAGTCAGGAAATGACAGATGCTGGCGAGGATGCGGAGAAAGGGGAACCCTCCTACACTGTTGGTGGGAATGCAAGCTGGTGCAGCCACTCTGGAAAACAGCATGGAGGTTCCTCAAAATGGCATGACTAGTTTTTTAGTCTCTTATCTCTGTGGTAAGGGACTCCTTGGTGTCTTCTGTCTTTTTCTCAAGCCAAGATAGTATCCTTATGATGTTTCTGTTAAATTCTGAATCAGGCATATTACTTATATCTGTTTCTAGTAGATCCCTGACCGTGACTTTTTTTTGTTCTTTCTTTTTGGATGAATTCCTCCATTTTGGTATTTTGTGTAGGTCTCTGTCTTCCTCTCTGTTAGGAAAGACTCTTATGTTCCTGTTCCTGAGAGTAATGGCTTTATTAAGGAGAAGTCATATATACTCCAGGGCCTGGCACTTCAGGAACTGCTCCTGGTGTATGCTGTGTGTCCTCTGCTGTTGTTTTTTGGCTATTCTTTTTCCCAGGTCAGTCCTTTGCAGAATTTCTCCTTGCCTCCAATTGGGAGTGTTTGGATCTTGTCCATTATGTGGTGAGTTTTACCTAGGTGTGCTCAGGCCTATTTGTTAAGAGATCCTCTTTCCATTAGAGCTGAAGCTCTGTAGTACTCTGTGGTCGGTAGACTTCGTGGGTATGGGGGGTTTATGCTGGTGTTCCTGGGGATGTGTCCCACTGCGTTGGTTCTCAGGCATACTTTCCCTACTAAAGAAGCATCTGCAGAGTATGTGGGGTTGTAGGGTTTGGTGTAGATGCTTCAGGCCTCTGCTGTGAGCCCTGTGGTACTCCCTGAAGTCAGTCCATGCTGATGGGTGGGTGGATAAAAATGGCACCAGTCCTCTCCCTTGTTCCCGTTGTGGGGAGTTCGTGCTTGCCAATGTCTGGGAAGCCCTCACAGAGGACCAAAATATATTTTCTTGTGTGTCCCAGACTTCTCTCAGATCCCTATATTCACCCTTTATGTGTCCCAGCCATCTACCTGCCCAGCAGCACAGTGCACCTGTGTTTTATCTCCGGCACATCAGCTGAGTTTCAAAACTCCTAAATTTTGGAATCTGTTAAGCCTGGACCCATGCTTATTCTCTGAGGGAGTGTCATGCCATGCTGGGCTGGCATCAGTTTTTCCCATAAGTGCAGTTGCACCAACATGCAGGAGCTTGTAGTTTAGAGTAAAGTGCAGCAGTAAGCCAGTATCCATGTTAGCTGCCCTCAGCAGGTGTCTCTGTCCCTATGCTAAGAAACTGGGCAGCAAAATGAGACCTGCTGGCTCTTTTGTCCCTGGAGGGGCAGTGCCTCCTCTAGCAGATGCACTCCAAGAAGGAGGAACTTTCTCTTCTAATGCGTCCCAGGGGATCCTCAGATTGTGCCATCTGCTCCCAGGCCTCTGCCTCCTCCACAGGTGTATCCCTGCATCCACCAGACTCTACACTGACCATGGTGTAGACTTTTAAAACTTAAGTATTTTATCTCTGTTGATTGTAATAACTCACGATAATCAGCCCCTCTTATTTTCTCAGTGAATGGTTTTGGGGGAAGTGTTTTTGGTGTGCAGGCCCCTCTGCACTGCTTACTCTCTCTTTCCTCTGTCCACTATCTAGGCTCCCTGCCCCCTACAGCATCGCACTTCTTTTCTACCCTAAATCACGTCTCTGCACCTTCTACCTTCCACGATGTGGCTCTTCTCAACCTGTAGTTGTGCAGTTTGGTCTCTCAGTCCTCTTAATGATTTCTTGACTTCAAAAAGATTTGATATTCATGGTAGTTGTATTTGAAGAATGAGGCAAACATTGGTTTCCCCCATTCCTCCGCCATCTTAGCCCCTACCCCCAATACATCATAATTTAACCTTTCATTTTATCTCTTTTAGTATTTTATGCAAGTGTTTTGGTTAAGCAGCTGAAGGAGAATTGTATTTAGGCTATACATACATCATTCTACTGTCAGATTTTGTGAAATACCACTTTTGGGACGCTAGACAATTAAGATTATAATAGAAATATTATAATTTGTATTACTGTACAATCATTTGAGCCTTGTAAAAAGTATGTTCCCTTTTCAAGGTTAAATATAGTTACAGAGTTGAACTTCTTTATGGTGAATTTTTAGGTTTCATTTTCTATTTTGATAAAGTTAAATGTATGGGATGAAACATTTAAGAAAATATTTCTGAAACCTTTTTTCAATAACAAAAAAATATAAATTCCCATTATATGTGAAGAGAATCTTCTTAGTCCACCCTTTTCAAATTTTGTTTGGGGAGTGCCTGGGTAAGTCATTTGGTTCAGCATACCACTCTTGGTTTTTGCTCAGGTCATGGTCTCGTGTGGTGAGATGGAGTCCCATGTCTGGCTCTGTGCACACTGGAAAATCTGCATGAAGATTTTCTCTCTCTGCCCCTCTCTAAACACTTCTCTCTAAAATAAATGAGTAAATCTTTAGAAAAATAATTTTTTTTCTTTCTTTCTTTTTTGCTTTCTGATAATGGGTTTTTTAACCTTGGGTAGCTTCCATATTTCCTTTTTACTAACACCATACTCAGTAACCCACCACAACAGGTGTGCTTAAGTGTTATTTATGAAAGAGATCTGGAGCTTTGATTTTCTGAATGACCTGGGAATTCAGTGAAGCAAAAGACACTCCACTTACTTAATGAATAAAGTTGTTTAAAACTTTCTCAAAACTATGTTATTAAGTGTACATTTTTGGTGGTGATCATTGCAGTTTGATGAAGAATTTACAGCTCGACAGGAAGCTCAAGCTG